>NC_090923.1:751698014-753184264 GCF_040938575.1 Ambystoma mexicanum
GTTAGAAGTCATTATGGAAGGATTGAAGAAGGAAGGGTGGGAGATTAACCCAAACAAAGTTCAAAGCCCTGCTGAGACAGTGATATTCCTAGGGATTCAGTGGCATAATGGGCAAAGAGAGATGGTGCCGAAGGCCGGACAGAAAATTCTTGAGTTCACCACTCCATTGAACAAAAAGCAAGCTCAGCAGTTCATAGGGCTTTTTGGGTTTTGGAGACAGCACATTCCCCATTTAGGGCAGATACTGACTCCCCTCTACAAAGTGACATGAAAGAAATATGAGTTTCAGTGGGGGGAGGAGCAGCAAAAAGCATTTGATTTGGCGAAAGACACTGTGCAGCAGGTGCTTGATCTATGGCCATTGAAGGAAGGCAAAGAGGAATTGAATGTTTCTGTGCAAGACAATTACGCTAACTGGAGTGTGTGGCAGAAACAGGACAGGAAACATGTGCCATTGGGGTTTTGGAGTCGTAAGTTGCCCGATGCTGGTAACTCATACACTCCATTTGAGAAGCAGTTGCTGGCATGTTATTGGGTCCTGGTTGATACTGAGCAAATGACAGTGGGGCATGATGTTTTGATGAGGCCTGAAATCCCGATTATGCAATGGGTGCTGAGCTCTCGTAAAACACACAGAATAGGACACGCTCAAGAAGCCAGCATAATCACATGGAAATGGTACATTCAAGACAGAGCTAAATCAGGGAAGGGTGGGGTTGCCAAATTACATGAGCAAGTGGCCAACATACCACCCTCAGATTACATACCACCGGAAGTGACTGAAAAACGCGAGTCTCCCGTGAAATGGGGAGTTCCTTATGGGGATCTGACCGTAGAGCAGACAGAGAATGCCTGGTTTACAGATGGCTCGGCCCGATATGTGGGAATCAAGCAATACTGGAAAGTGGTGTCTTACAATCCCAAGACAAAAAAGATTTTGACAACATCAGGGAAAGGGAAGAGCAGTCAGCTTGCAGAACATTACGCAGTTTGCCAAGCATTGAAACAAGAGACCCCTGGTCGATGTAATTTGTACACAGATTCATGGTCAGTGGCGAATGGCTTGGCGGTGTGGCTGCCAACCTGGCAAAAGAGTAGGTGGATGATTCATTCAAAAGAGTTGTGGGGAAAAGAACTGTGACAAGATATTGCTGAAATGTTATCACAAAGTGAAGTCACTGTGTATCATGTGGATGCGCATTGTGCTGCAGATTCATTAGAACGTTGGTTTAATTCTGTTGCAGATGAACACACCAAGATTTCATTTCATCTGTGGATGCGGAGGCTCAGGAAGACGATTTGGAGGTTTTGGCCAAGTGGGCTCACCAGAAATGTGGGCACCTTGGAGAAAAGGCTACTACCAGGTGGGCACAAGCTCAAGGAATCACTATTCCTTTAGAGGTAGTCAAAACAATCATTTTTCAATGTCCAGTGTGCCAACACCAACAGCACAGGCCTATCCCTCACATTGTCCAGGGTACGTTGTGAAGAGGAAAATTACCAGGTCATATTTGGCAGATTGATTACATCGGTCCCATGTCAATTAGTAAAGGCTGTCAGTATGCATGCACTATTGTGGATACATACTCTGGATATATGATGGTTTTACTGTGTAAGCATGCCACACAACTGAACGCCATTAAGTTGTTGGATCAGATCACGTGCATTACGGGGTGCCTTTTTCAGATTCAAAGTGACAATGGGTCACACTTCAAAGGCAAATTAATTCAGGAATATTGTCAGGAAAATAGTATTGAATGGCTCTACCACGTGCCCTATCACACTGCAGCTTCAGGATTAATTGAACAGATCGATGGTTTGTTGAAAGAACAGTTGCACAAATCTGGAGATGGCAGTTTAGCAGGCTGGCGTGATCGTGTGTTTGATGTGGTGCAAGTGTTAAACAATAGGCCTGTGAATAAGCATGAAACTCCTTTGATGTGGCGAATGACTCCTGCTTTACAGATTCAACCCAACTCAGTCAGAGAGACCCTATTGAGCTGGGAAATTACCCCAGGTTCTTTAGCTCCCTTGCGGGCGACTCCAGAGTCAGCAGGGGTAGACTTGCATTCTCATGAGGAAATCAGATTAGACCCGAGAGGGATTATTGTGATTGGAACAGGGATTGGGGTACAAATTCCTCCAGAGCATATGGGATGGATTGCCCCTAGATCTGGCCTAGCATTGAAGGGAGTTCAAGTGCTGGGAGGGGTCATTGATGCCGATTACCAAGGCGAGATCAAAGTCATCTTGATGAATAGTGGGGACCAATTGTTACCGATCCATAAGGGCGATCGAGTGGCCCAGTAGATTATTGTTCCTGTTAAGTTGTCCATGATTAAAAAGGGGGAGTCTCCCACAGTGTTAACTACCCGTGGGGATCGTGGTTTTGGCTCTTCGGACAGTATGGTACAGGGTGCAAAGGTGTGGGTTGAAAGACCAAGTGGCCCACCAGTGCCCGCAGATGTTATTGCATCAGGCAAAGACCACGTAGTCTTAGTGATGGAGCCCGGTAGAAAGGGCAGTATGTGCCCGCAGACAAATGTTACCTAAGAGAGTGATTTTCAACACTGATATCTCTTTTCTGGGTTTGCCTTGTAGATCCTGTGTCTGGCTCG
Organism: Ambystoma mexicanum; assembly: GCF_040938575.1. Classification (NCBI taxonomy): domain Eukaryota; kingdom Metazoa; phylum Chordata; class Amphibia; order Caudata; family Ambystomatidae; genus Ambystoma; species Ambystoma mexicanum. Next base: position 751,700,633 of record NC_090923.1, read on the forward strand.
TGTAATTGCGGGACTAAATGGACTCTGTTTGGGAGAGTCAAACGGCATGCTGCTTCCCACGAAACATGTCGCATCTGTGCCAGCGATCCAGGGGAAACTGATGATTATGAGCAATTATGTCCAAAAGCAGCCCTATGCTGAAAAACCAGCCAGACCAAAGAAATGGATTTGTGGAATGCGAAAATCACGTCAGGTGCAAACACAAACAACGTTGATGCCAGCTATACAACAGATGTCTTTAGGGTGCCCAAACTATTCCCCGATTATTACCCAAACAGAGAATATGTGGACATATTTGGCACAGCAAGTACTCAACATTACACACTTTTGCCTTACTGACGTGCAACATGCAGAAGCTTTGCTGAATACATGTTTAGTAGCGGTACCGACGCCAATTCCGGTTCTAAAGCACATTTTCGCCGTTACGCACAATGATTCTTTGGTTCAGGATTCCGATATCAGACAATCATTTTCAGTCTATGAGTATTGCAGGTTTTGCCAGGAAACAGATGGCAAGTGGAGAAACTTGAAACATATTATAACATACAATATAACTCAAGGCAATGTGTTTTACTTTATGACCTGCAATGTAAAAGAAATTGGCAAATGCCAACAGCTGATTTAACCAAACAGAAAAATCCAACTGCGTTTGAGAAAAGGTTGTGTGTTTATGAGTTCCAAGCACATGTACCAATGTGAATAATACTATGTCTTGCAATCATACAGTGATAGCTGCCAGTCATATGAATCACGTAAAACTTCCAACAGGATGGCTCTTCTCATGTGGCAACATCACATACACTTACATTCCAGCTAACATTTCCGGAGGTCCATGTGCCTTAACTCGATTAGGGCTAATGATATTCCCCTTACACCTAGCAATGTCTCGAAGCAAAAGGTCAACTTTTGAATCTGTGGGTGTATCCCCAGATTGTGATTCACATGTGCATTTGTTCTCAGAGGCTGAAGTTCTAGCATTAGCCCTTTCGTTAGTGGGAGTCTGGGGTTTAGCGGCTGGGGGTTACAAATCTTTAATTAAACTAGCATGTTTAGTGGTAAAAGGACTTAATCATACTTCTCAAGAATTAGAAGAGTTGCTCCTTGATAGCAAAGTTATTAGAAAAGCAACTTTGCAAAACAGGGATGCTTTTGATTATCTCTTGCTGAAACATAATTTGGGCTGTAACGCAGTTGAAGGTATGTGTTGTTTCAATCTAAGTGACCATTCACGATCCATTGAAAGTCATATTAGAGGTTTGAGGGACCTCATTTCCCAAGTGTCTCAAGAACATACTGGGAATTGGTGTGATTGGTTATTTTCATGGATTCCTGACATTGGGGGTACACTGCGTTATGCCTTTGCTTGCATTTGATTTATTTTGGCTATTATAATAATTGGTTGTTGTTGTATTCAATGTATTCCCAACTTGGTTCTGATGTTTCGTCGGTTTCAGAGACCGGCTCCTCTACCACTGGGCTATGGAAGATAAATATCCAAGGGTGGATTGTTATGCTTGAGCTAAAACATGGCACTGATGTGCAGTGCATTCTGGGGGCACTCAGAGCTATAATGGATATTTATTCCATGCCTCAGTGAAAACTGCACTTGCTTTGCTAAAAAACATGCTTTCAATGTTATTCATTGCTGAGTCTGGTATGCAGGCCTCAGTCAAGGACACTGTGCTGGGAAAGCTGCTGGGATCCACAAGTGCCGGCTGGCACCAGAAATAAAAAAAGGGTTTTGTTATGTCTTGCTCAGGATGAGTTATGGAATTGTTTTCCGTGGTGCTTTAGAAGAAGGAAGCTTTGCTCCTTGGGGTTACTGTCGGTTGACCCGGCCGGCAACCAACGGTCACTCAGCAATGCGCAAGCGCTAATGCCAGAAGGTTCAAGAAATTGCCACCCTTTTTTGAGGAGGTCATATATGCGGAGCTCTGGAAAGGTCATGGGGAAAAAACACAAATACCTCAGTCGGAGGGGGGACTCCTTGTTCCAACCTTCCTGTGGGCTGTTGTGCTCTCTGCCTGGCTGTTACCAGGGTCTTCCAGCCGCTTCTGGCAAGATGAGGGATTCAGTTACGCCCATGGTGATGTATTTTCTCTTGAATTCTATATTTTTTCTGTGATTTGTTGCTGTTTTATCACTTGTTGCTTCTTAGCTATGAATAAATAGCCGTATAAGTGCCCATTATTTTGCTAACTGTGTGTCTGGTTGTGAGTTATTGCTCCGTCTACCTGCGTTCAAAGTATTTGCTCTGCTCTGTAAATGTACTGGTGATAAATGATTGTCCGTGCACTCTTGGTGAGCAATACAGGGTCCCGCAAAGGGAACCTCGTAATTGGCCCTGACGGAATGAAGGGGGCCGGTCCCGTACCGGCCGCCTTCATTCCGTCAGCGCCAGGGTCATAATGAGGCCCCATGTGTAGGTAGTTGAACTTTTATCCCCTATATCGGGAAGTAAAAGAATTAGGGCCTCATTACAACTTGGCAGCTTCGGATCGCGGTGATTCCGTGACGGCGGTAATAAAGTTTCTGTGTCCGCAAGGTTGCGGAAAGACCGTCCGATTACGTGCTGTCGGTCGCGCGCACCACACAGACGCCGAAACGTTGTTACCGCCGTCACAGAAAAAGCCACGGAAATGGACATAGCGCTGCCACAAGTAGCGCAAACCCCCTGTCCGCCTCCGTCGCCACAGAAACGGAACCGGAAATACCATGATCGCCAAAAACCAGAAACAGAGAGGCGGCCATCATATAAAGCACAATCCATTGCCATCCAGAGTTAGCACAAGCACAATCCATACTGTGAGAAGGCAAAAGGGACCACCAGCATGTCTGCCAGGATTCCAGCGCAGAGGCAGCGCAAACAGCGCTTCAGTGAGGCGGAGCTAACTGTGCTCGTGGAGCACATAGTGGAGCATGCAGAGATGCTGTTCAGTGCCGATCAACGGCGTGCCACACAGCAGCGGAGGAAGGAAGTGTGGGCAGAAGCAGCACGCAAGCGCACCGCTGTGGGCGTGACAGTGAGGAGCATCAAGGACTGCCACAAGCGGTGGGACGACCTCAGGCTGAGGGTTCGTAACCTCATCTCCACACACTGCCAACGCAGCAGTGGGACAGGTGGAGGACCCCCTTCCCCACTGAGACTGCAAGCATGGGAGGAGCATTGCAGCAGTGTCCTCCACCTTGAGGGCATTCATGGGATCAGGGAGGCTGAGGCAGGAGTGAGCCCACCTGCAGATGCTGGTAAGTGGTCAAACATGAATGCCATAAAAGAATATGTTGATGGCATTACAGTGCCAAAGGACCCATTCATAACCCCCCCCAGGCAGTGCATGACTGGCCCAAAGGACCCATTAATATCCCCCTCCCAACCCCCCCCAGGCAGTGCATGAGTGGCCCAAAGGACCCATTAATAACCCCCCCGCCCCCAGGCAGTGCATGACTGGCCCAAAGGACCCATTAATAACCCCCCCAGGCAGTGCACGACTGGCCCAAAGGACCCATTAATAACCCCCCCCCCAGGCAGTGCATGACTGGCCCAAAGGACCCATTAATAACCCCCCCAGGCAGTGCATGACTGGCCCAAAGGACCCATTAATAACCCCCCCAGGCAGTGCATGACTGGCCCAAAGGACCCATTAATAACCGCCCCCCCCAGGCAGTGCATGACTGGCCCAAAGGACCCATCAAGATCCGTATGCACCCAATATCACAACAATGCAGACCCCAAGCAATCAGATGCATGTAACGAACACCATACAATGACCAACCTGTATGATGCATGTGATGCACCCATCAGCCACCACCACAACACTAATTGCATGTCCTCTGTGTCCCCACAGCCGTATCCAGTGACAGTGACACTGCACAACAGGCCAGGCAATCAGCACCGGCATGTGCCCAAGCCACCGCCCCCACACAAGAGGATGCTGCCAGCAGTTCGGCATCTCAGCCCCCACTACCAACTGCAACAGATGTGCCGGCCACCACCACCGACATCCCCACCGTCTCCACGCTGCCTGAGGCAAGACAGGTGCCACGGGAACCCACCATGCCCACCCAAACCAACACAGAAGGCAGCTGCACTGCAGAGGAGGCAGCCTGTAGTGACAACAGTGCCCTGGTAGAGCACTCTGATACTGGACCACAGGGGGCGACGCCCACATTTGATGACCTGGGCTCCTTCCATCAGCTGGAGTTTAGCCCCACTTCACTCAGAAGTCCCATGAGGTCACCCACCCCATCCATGGCAGAGCTGAATTCCTGCAAACAGCGGATGGAGGAGCAGCAGGCAACCCTCACACAGCTGGTGGAGAGGCAGCTTGAAGAATCTAGGCTGCAGTGGGAGTGCAAGCACAATAGTCTCCCTGGAACGCCATGTGCGTGAGGGTAACAACAACACCTCCAGGCTCATTGAGGCCATGTTGATTGGGCAACAGGCAAATCTTGCACGGATGTCATCCATACCGGATTCTGTGCCATCAAATACCACCACCCCATCAAGCTCCACTACTGCCAGTCCAAGGAGGCGCTCAAGTCGGCTAATGGGGCTCTCGGGCAAGGATGCACAGGAACAGAAGCGTACACGGAAGTGATGATATGTGTGTGGGGCACTGCAGGACACACGTGGACTTGAAGGGTGTGAGGGGTGGGTACGTTTGGGTGGTGGGGGAGGTTGTTTTGGGTGTTTGAACATTGGGGCCTGGGTGGGGGTGGGTACATTTGGGTGGTGGGGGAGGTTGTTTTGGGTGTTTGAACATTGGGGCCTGGGTGGGGGTGGGTACGTTTGGGTGGTGGGTGGGCTCGGGTGTACAGCTTCCCTAACCATTTCACCTCCTTCCCTGTTGTGAATTCATCAATATATCATCATTTGAAAGCAAAACATACATGTGTGGACATCTATCATTTCATTTGCAGTACAACTAATCATTTATTGTCATCACTCTATTCATTGCTGTGAATGTGCTGTGTCTTAAAAGTAAATGCGAATCAGCTCATCCCGTGCTCTTTGGCCATCAATTGCACCCCCAGGGGGAGGTGGTGCCATCCCATCCCCATCCCCATCCCCATCCCCATCTCCACCCCCATCTTCTTCATCTGCGTCTGGGGGCATTGGGATGTTCCTGCGCAGGCACAGACTGTGCAGCATGGCACATACGAGCGTGATTTTACCCGTCTTCACTGGGCTGTACAGCAGTGATCCCCAAGATCTGCTCAGACAGCGGAAACGGGCCTTCAGCAGTCCGAATGTCCTCTCAATCATTCCACATGTGCGGACATGTGCCCTATTGTATGCCTCTTCATGCCTGTTCCTTGGTCTCCGTACAGGTGTCATCAGCCATGGTGTGAGTGCATATCCAGCATCACCTACATGGGATGAAGATAGGGGACATGTCAGTGTTTGTGGTATCATGTCTTAATCTGATGCTGTGCTATCTTGTATCATTGTTCATTCATGCATATGTGCCATGCAGTGGTTTGAAGTGTTCATTGGGCATCACAGTGGATGTCCCCAACTGGATATTGGCCTACACATTTATGTGCATGTGTACTGCGCCCTGCAGGTGACATTGGATTGTGAGTATGTCATAGTGCAGTGATGTGCACATATGGCAGAGTGACTCCACTGTACTGAAGTAGTCAATGCACGACCTCTCATTTACAGGCATCTCGTGCATTGGGAAGGCAGTGTTCCATTTGTGGGTGGGTGTCTGCAGTGGCACAAGGTGTATGGGACAGTGACAGGATGGGCTGTGGCAGGGTGTGTACAGGCACACTGTGGTGACCTGTCATGTTTTCCTTTGTGATGTTTGGTATCCGCTGTCTATTTGGTAGATGGGAGGGGGGGGTGATGCATGTGCGGTCCAGCGGCACACTCACATTGCTCATTGGCCTGGACACATACATAACGCTTCAACAGGGTCAGAGCATTGTCAGCTGTACTAACCCAATAGCCATGTGCTTTGTCCGGCATAGCATTCCATGTACCGTGGCAACGTGGAATTCCGCAGTACCATTGAGTTATGGGTTGAGCCTGGGAAATGTGCGCAGCAGTGTGTAATCAGTAGCGTGGCATCACATACCATCTGTACATTCATTGAGTGATACTGTTTCCTATTGCGGAACACCATCTCAATTGCACGTGGTACTGTCAGCTCAATGTGGGTGCAGTCAAGTGCACCTATGCAATTTGGCATGCCTGCTATGGCATGGAAGGCCAACTTTGTGGCAATGACCTCGGAGAGGGTACGGGGTAGGGCTATGTGTTCCGACACATGGCGTAAAAGGGCATCCAGTACCTGTACCAGGATTTTCGAGAAACAGGGTTGTGATATGCCGTGCAGCTCACTGACCGTGTGTTGATAGGTGCCAGTGCAAAGGAAATGCAGCACAGACACAACCTTCAGGAGGGGGGGGGTGGCAGTGGGGGTGTCTATGTGGCTGCTGATGTCGTCCTCAATCATGGCAGTGATGTACAGGATTGTTGGGCGGTCCAGCCGGTATAGTGTGTGGATCTGTCCTGGGGTAAGGTTCCAGGGTGAGGCCCTGATGCGTGGTATTGCAGGCTGCCTGCGGGGTAGTGGTGGCTGCACAATGGGGTTTGCCATAGGTGCAGGGTTGTCTGGTTGGCGCCTGCGCCTCCTCCGCCTCCTCCTCTGCACCATTACTGCCATCATGTGCAGTGCTGCCTGTTGGTTGATTAGGCCCAGTCCAAGTCCTACTAGAGCTGCTGCCTGCATGGTTCTGTGTTGTGTTGGGCTGGGTGTGGCCCTTTTGTGGGCTCCCAGTGTGCTGCTGGGTCCAGCTGGGCTGATTTGGTGCACCTGTGCCCTGATTCTGTTCAGCAGGCACTGTTTAAAGTCATGTTCGCGGTGGCGGCGGTACCGCCACTGTGATCACAGTTTTAACGCCATTTTTCTGGCGGTGTTTCCATGTCCGCGCTAGTTGTGATGCTCGCGGTGTTTCGTGTTGCCGGTAACGGAGGGGTTTCCGTGCAGGTGGACTTTACGGGACCCTTAACTCCGTGGTGGAGGTTTGAGGAGGTGCTATTTCCGGGTCCGCGGGTCATGATTGGGCGGATGTGGAAACGGTGCCGGTATGGTTTTACCGCCGGTGTTAACTCCGGACCGGTGTACTTGTAATGAGGCCCTTAGACTCCATATTTACAAAAATGCACACCAAATCCTGCCCCTGTTTTGGATAGGGAGTTTGATTTCTTGTTAATGATTTAAAATTATTAAGGACCTCCACTGCACATGTCGAATTAAAATCCCCCTCAATTAGGATATTAGACCCATGACCATCTCCCAACCAGGTCCCTAAACCCTTTCTCAGTGCATAATGAACCTCAATGAGTTGACTTTTTGAAGGGTTCCATTATGTGTTTATTATTAACAGTAAAAGGAAGAAACTCCTGGAGATCTGCGCCAAATAGGTCAATTGTCCAAATGTTTATTTATTTTGTTATAAGTGATGCCCTTGCAAGGAGAGAGCCAACGCATGCAACAGACAACTCAGTTACGTTATGAATGGATTTGATCCATGATACTCAGAGCAAGAACATCCCAAACAATGAAAGATGACTACTTTCTGATTTGATAAAGGTGATTCTGCCGAAACATGTGTCATCAGGAAGGGCATCGCTCATAATGAAATAAATACAAATTTGGACAGTTAACCAATTTGGCGCATATCTCTGGGAGTTTCTTCCTTTTTCTGTATGATTTGGCGGTTTTGCCCTTTTCTCCGCCCACTCCAGCGAGGCATGACAGATCATATCTAGGCAATACGTACAAAAATATTTGATGCACTTAAGGACAATGGGTATCTGAAGGTTTTGCCAATGAGACCAACCTTAGGAAAAGCCAAATCATTTGTTTTACTACTATTATTAACAATAGGCGTGAACATTAATTCTAAGGTGCATAGCAATTGCTAGCACTCCAGAGGGTCTCCTCAGGATTCCTTTTACAGCAGTCTGGGAGAACACCTGAAACCCATTCAAGGACAACGAAGAGCGGAAGATCAACAATAAGCCAACTCAGCAAGATTCTTTATCCTACAACAATTCCAAGAAGCAAAACTTATTTGATGGGTGTTAAAGGCAGGGTAAGTGGTCTTTTGATGCAATGTTCTTATAAATTGCCTCTAATTGCCATGCCTAATCTGCCATTTTGTTGTTGATTTGTGGGAGATCGCCCATTGAGTTCAGAAAATAAGTAACTGGTAAAACTTTGTTGGAATTGTTCTTTGATGACTGTAGGGATTCAGATTCGTTTTGTTTGTCTTGTTCTTCAAAAAACAATCAACGTCTTTGTTTTTTTTTTAATGAACTACATCACATCCCATGGATCTAATGGTGTCCGCTTGGTCCCATTCCAGTTTGGCCACAAGCTGTGAACAAAAACGAGCTACCAATTTGTTGTGGCCAGAGTCAGGAATAACCACAAAGTCAGTGTCACCTGAACAAAGAGTATGCAACACTGGAATGTCAGCAAATATGGCTAGTAGTTTGGAATGATTCATTGGTAGAGAGCCATTACTTTAATGTTTCCAGACCTACAGTACGAGAGCCATGATCTAGACATTCTGTAGAACGTGACAATAATGGAAGACCTGTATGAGCGCAAGCATCAGACATGCTTGCATTGGATAGGTGATAGATTGATTAACCGTATTCTGAACAACTGGCTCAGAAATGGCTAAAACCCTTCTTACAGGAGGGATGTTTCCTCCTTACAAAGACTTCATTCGTTTCCAGGTTTACTATTAATCCATTTCCTTTGAGCTTTGTATGGCTCATATTTTGTCGAGCCATAAAACGAGTTAACTGTCATCACTTAGCCCACACTCATACTACTTAAAGCATCACTTGCAGCACCGCGCTTCGTGCTGGAAATGCATTTATTTTTTAAAAGAGCTGTATTCTTCAGCCTTCTGAAGGCTTTCTGGGATGGGTGTGCCATGGCTGTTTTGAGCTGGGGTGGGCTGGGAACCAAAAGAGGCTCTGGAAATAATTTTCAAAGTGGCCCCACATTACACATTTTCAGCAAGCTCAACCCTATGGGAAAATTTGGAAATGAAACAGGTTACCACACAAAAGAGGCCTAGGGTACAGAGGCCTACATGGAAATCTCCAGAGTTTCCAAATAGGCCAGTCCACCCCTGGTTGTGGGTAGACCCAGGTGAGACAGCTAAAACGCACTCTCAACTCTACCATGAATGAGTCAATCCAAACCAAAATGGCAATGATGTGACATAAATGCTTGTGGCTGCACAATTGTGTAATCTCAGTAGTCTCCAAGTCAAAAACAGACATTTCGTATATTTATAGGTTGCGCCACCAGGCTCTCTGCATAACACAATTGTGATATTTTGAACCAGAGGTGCGGAGGATTAAAAAGCCAACTCTATTGGAGCTCTGTAAAGGAATGCATTGGTGTCTGTTGGAACGGTGCAAAGGAATCCACATGTGACTTTGGAACCTGCTTTGCTGACACTGCAAGGCAGTTGCTGGGGTTTTACCCAAATTGTTCGAACACAATTGTTCGCATGACCGAATTGACCGAAAGTCAAGGGTCCGAATTGACCTTTGCACAATTGACCAGATATATATATATTGGATTGGCTTATATATATATATATATATATATATATATATATATATATATATATATATATATATATATATATATATATATGTAAAAATTGACCTTCACAATTCGGTCAATTGTGCAAAGGTCAATTGTAATTCGAACAATTGTAGTTCGAACAATTCGTATACAACCGGTGCTGGGGATGTCAGGAGATGGTACCAGCAAGGTACATGTATACATTATGCTTTGTTGGCATCAACCATCACACACACACACACTCACACACACACCCCCCACCCAACCACCCTCCCGACCCCCTTCATTCCTCAAAACGTACCCATTCCAAATGAAGAGCTTGTAAAATGTGCTTGGATAGGATGCACGGTCAGAAATGAAAAACCAAGTGCATATTTCTAGTTACCCACACCGTTTGCCAGATGTTGCCATACTGCCATAATTCCTAGCTACGTCCATGATATGGTTTGGTACTCACATCCGATACCCATGTATTGTTACCATACACCAGTTAGTGACAACATATGTCCAGTACTGCCGTCACATGCCCGGAAACTAAGACCATTTGATCGGTCCCACCATTTGCCAGTTTATGCCCCATGATGCCTCAGTAGTTTTTTTTGTCAACAAATGCACAGGCATCCCATTATTTGCTAAGCATTGAGAGCATGGGTTATGTACTTCCAACATATGACTATGCACTCTCAATTCTGACTTATGCCAAGGTAGTACAATCATATGCCATTTATTGCTGACGTACACTAGGTATTGCTATCATATATCCAGTTATTCAGTTCACATTTCAGGTATTGTTACCTTTTGCCAGATATTATACCAGATATGTGTAAGTATCAAAGAATATTTTTTCAGGTATAGCCATCATGTGTTAACACTTACATCCACTTTTAAACCTGTAACCTAGGTACATGTTCCTAGAAAGAGATCCTGGGCAATGCTGCAGTGCCGCACAAAGCGAGGCAGGGTAACTGCTGTTACCATCAGCAGGCCCGGAGAGGGGCAGCCAAACCTCTCCCCCTCACTGCTCCTCTCCTCCCCCCAAGTAAGGAGACACGCAGTCTGGGCAACACAATGCTGAGGAGGGTGAAGTGTGAGTAATCACCTCACCCTTGCCTCATGCAGCAAGGTGCTAAGCATGTAAGGATACCAACATGGAATGCAGGGACCGGGTAAAAAGACCTGCCCCCCCGGGGGGCAAGATAGTCGGCTATCCGGCCGGGGGCTGAAACATAACAGCCCCCACTACTATGCACAACAAAGACCCAGGGCTCCCCTGGGTCTTATAAATACAGAGCAGCATGCTCTGAGAAAACACAAACAGTTTGTGGACCCTGAACGGGGACCCAAACACACAGGAGGTGCACTGTTTACTCAGTGCCTTCCAAAACCTTTGCTTCTTTAGCAAACTTTAAGTTCACTGTATTCGCAGCGTCTTTATTCCTTTGAGCATTGTGCTTCTCATGAACTTTCCACGGCCGGGAGACAAGCGTTGTTTTTGAAAGAAACAAACACAGAAGCAGAGCGGGAGTTTCCACTTACCCGCGCGAACGAAGGAACCTGCATCGAAGCCTGGCAGAGGTGGCCTCTGCAAGAAAACGTGTCAATCACCAAGGCGGAAAGGAAAGCATGGGTCCCAAACGAAAAGCACGGGAACCCAAAACACCAGCACAGAAGCCCAAATCACCCCACCTGCTGGCAGCTCTCGAGGCAGCAGAACACTACGGTTGGGCATGGGTAAGGGACAATGGGCCTCATTACGACCCAGGCGGACTTCGCGGTGCTAAATGCACCGCGAAGCATGGCGGAAAGCCGCCGATAGCGCCATGGGGGTTGGCGGATTTACCGCCCCATTCCGACCTCGGCGGAGCGGTAAATCCCCAATCCCCATTCTGCCCTTCCCCATTCCCATTTTTGCCCCATAGGGTATAATGGGAGTGGGGAAGGAGTTAATTACGCCACCGTAAAATACGGTGGCGTAATTAACAACGAGGTCCCGTAGCGCCATGGTTTTCTCCGGCTGGTAAAACCAGGCGGAAAAGGCCGCCATGGCGCTACGGGAACTCGTAGTATGGCGGAGAGGTACGCCATGCACTACGCTGGCGTAACACCCTCTCCGCCAGGGTCCTAATGAGGCCCAATATGTACAGCCTACCAAGGGATGGGACCCCCTCACCGCCAAGTCAAGATCACATCATACCTCCATCAAAGAGACAGAAACTGACAGATGGCCCTAGAAAAGGTAACAAAAAACTGGCAAAATTGTGTAATAATATGTCAGAAATGAGGGAGAAACAAGTTCCCCAACCTTGGGATCCGGGGCCCACAAACCACAATAGAACCCTTGAACATATCATATTGGTGGACCCCCCTGCACCAACAACAACACAAATAAGAGCCCCGGCCACTCCAGTGACACAAGCGCCAACAACGCCAGCTGCAATTAACACAACTGCTCCAGCAGCGGCCACGGCAGACCCAACAGGTGCTTTGAAAGCATGGGCAATCGCCAGTACAGAACCAGTGGGGCAAACTGGACAAATCAATTGCAATCCAGACATAGCAAAGATCTGCAATGACCAATTAGAATTAACATTGAAATTCTTTCAGACTGAAATACTGAATAGATATAAAAGATGCCTAGCATGGAACATTGATATCACAATCAAAGAAGCCATATGGGCCAAAGAATTCATAGAAATATGTTCACTGATAGAAGCCCAACGTAAAGGTAAGGATGCCTTCAGGGATTCCAAAAAATAGAGGAGAAAGCCATAGCCAGAAACGCCCAAGTAGAACAAAATTGAGACAACTGGCTGCAGGCTTTCGCCATCCTGGCAACAATATATGAGGAGAAATTCCCCAATGATGGCAGAAAACTATGGGCTTACATGGATAAAATAAGAGAAGTGAAAGTCGCTCAGAAAGGGAAGACATGGCTAGTTTATATCAGATTTAGGAGAAGCATGTCAGAGAGGCCAGCCATAGAATGGGACGAGGTCCAAAATGATGTATATATGTTAAACACTGAGCCTCCAGCAGAAGAAGAGGCACCACAGAACTCCTCCAAATATAATAAAAATACCCAAGGTCCCAGAAACAGTGAAAATGACAAGCACAAAAAGGACGAAACGCCTTTTCGGAAGAACCAGCCATGGGTGGCGAAATCTAATACCCACAGGCAGAACAAAAAACACTCTACAAAAGCCAATATCCCATGGAGGAATTTTGGAAAGAACCAGTGCACCTGGGGTAAAGAATGCTGGTACGAACATGGTTGCACAAACTGCAACGACGACCACGCAGCAAGCAATTGCACCAGACTGCCAGCCAAAAATTAAAAAGATTAGTAACACCATTTTCCCAAACACTAGAATGGCACCAGGCAGAACTCCCATCAACCCAAACAATTTTAGAGAAGCACTCATCAACTACCCAGACAGGGAAACCAACGAGGCAATGTGGCTGGGCCTTACCAAGGGTTTTAGCATCCCTTTTAAGGGTACAGGGTCACAGAACATCCCATTGAACCTAAAGTCGGCCAGGGACAACCCCCAAATAGTGGAGAACAAAATCAAGAAGGAACTGCTGTTAGGCAGTATTGCAGGACCCTGGGATCATATGCCTCTCAAGGATTATTTAATATCACCTTTAGGCCTGGTCCCTAAAAAAGAACCAGGGAAAATGAGGCTAATTCACCACCTATCTTACCCCAAAGGCCAATCACTGAATGACGGCATTCCACACACGGAATCCGCAGTATCCTACACACAATTCCATCCAGGAGGCGGTAAGACTCATACAAGAATGTGGTAGAAATGCCCTGATGGCCAAACTCGACATCGAATCCGCCTTCAGACTGTTACCAGTCCATCTACATTCCCAGCAATGGTTAGGGTTTACTTTTATCAACACATTCTATGTCGACAGATGCCTCCCCATGGGATGCGCAGTATCCTGCACCCTATTCGAGCAATTCAGCTCCTTTTTCCAATGGGCTTTTCAGAAAGAGAGACCAGGGGCCAAAGTGGTACACTAGCTAGATGATTTTATGGTTATGGGCCCAGCAAACTCAGAAGAATGCCACAAGGCCCTGTTGAAACTAAAAAGAATGGCCGCACAATCGGGAATACCTCTAGAAATAGAAAAAACGACCAAACCAGCCACCAATATAATTTTCCTAGGCATTGAGATTGACTCTGCACAAGGACTATGCAAGATCCCAAAATCAAAAATTGCAGAACTCCTGGAGAAAATACAAGCCCTGACAATAAAAGACAAAGGCACAGTTAAAGAAATTCAATCATTAGCATGCAGTCTTAACTTTGCTGTCAGAATAATCTCGCAAGGGAGGGTTTTTTCCAGAAGCCTGGAATTTAAAACCAAACCTTTTTCCAAACCCCACTTACACATGCAACTAGGCGCAGAGGTGAAACAAGATCTGGAAATTTGGGGGAATTTCCTCAAAAATTTCAATGGGATCTCACTTTGGCGGACGCCTTTGATCACATGGACAAAAAGGGTCCTTTTCACCGATGCAGCCGGAAGCAAGGGGTTTGGAGCCATACTAGACTCAGAATGGGTGGCTGGACACTGGCCCAACTCATGGCAACAGACAGGGTGGACAAAAAACATCACCCTCCTAGAAATATTTCCCATCTGGCTAACATTATACATCTGGGGCAGGCAGCTAGCTAACACGGAACTCTTGGTCTGGTGCGACAACATGGCAGTAGTAGGCTCCATAAACAGAAGGTCTACCAAGTGCCCTTTAGTAGTAAAAGTCCTACGAGCCATCACAGCAATCACACTACAAGAAAACATTGTAGTCAAAACAAAGCACATCGACGGTGCAGCTAATAACATAGCAAATGCTTTATCTCACTTTCAGTGGGCAAAATTCTGGGAGCCAGCGCTGCACGCCCAGGAACAGATGACCCCGATACCGGTGGAATGCTGGGAAATAATGGGAAATCAGAAGTAACGGCATCAACGCCAGCGCCAGAGAGCACAGGCCGGGATGCCCAACAAGAACCAGGCACCTCAAAAACGGGTGCCAATAATATAACGCATCAACGCCAGCACCAGAGAGCCAATTCCGTGATGTCCAACAAGAACCAGGCACTTCAAAGACGGGTGCCAACAACTCCCTAGGCTTCCTCACGGAGATGGCAGGGAAAGCACTGGCAAGCACCACCACAGCTCAGCACAGTAAGTGCTTGCAAACAGTTTTTAAAGTCCCAGGCATAAAACACGTAGAGTTAATAATGATTAAAGACATAGAAATATTCTTAAAATGGGCACATGAACAAGGCTTTAAGAGAGACTGGGCTAAAAGACATTTAGTTGCAGTCTCATATTTCTCAAAAATACAGGGTGATTCAGACCCCACTCAAAGTCCCCTCATTACTTATGCATTAAAAGGTTGGGGTAGAATAGAGGGCCCCCAGGTACACACCTGCCGCCCCCTTGATTTCCGCAAACTGGTACAAATTGCAAACCAGCTGGAAGCCATATGCTGGCATCCATATGAGATCTTACTGTTCAGAACAGCCTTTTTCCTGGCATACTTAGGGGCTTTCTGTGTGGGTGAACTCATTGCTTCCAGCACCAAGGCCAGCAACGGGCTGGGCGTCATGGAAGTCAGGGTCAGACAGGAGAACATCCGCATAGAAATCCAGCAATCAATAACTGGGGCTAAAAGAACTATCAACATTTGTTGTATCGATGAGGCAGTAAACTGCCCGGTATGTATTACCAACCTCTACTATGCACAAAGACCCAAGGTTGGGGGGAGGTTCTTGATCCATAATGATGCCTCGGCACTAAGCCGCTACCAATTTAAAGGGGTGCTGATGAAAGCAATCAACAATGCCGGGTGGGACCCCAGGGGTTTTGGCACCCATTCCTTCAGAATAGGTGTCGCCACATCAGCATGGCAGGGAGGCTTAGCCCCCCAACAACTGAAAAACGTAAGGGGCTGGAAATCAGATTGTTACAAAAGGTACATCAGACTGCAATTAATCTAGCCAGCCACCCTCACCCTTTTTTTTCTCCCTCCCTTCATACAGAAACACCAGGCGAAGGGAGGACCACGCTTCAATCAGCATGGATAGTCGGCCACTCTTCTATCTTCAGGATGGGCCGATGGGCAGAGGAGACCAAAGAAAGGCCAACTTTCAGAACCACCATTTCATCATGGTGGGGTTACAGAGGCCTACGATGGGCAGAAATCCACAAAACATTAGCAGAACTGGTCACATACAGAGACCCGCCAGAATTTCTGATCATACACTTATGTGACAATGATCTAGTATCCTTTGGGAGGACAAAGTTACTTGAGGACATGTGCTCCTCCCTTGCAGGTATCTCACACAATTGTAAAGGAACGGAAATATACTTCTCGGCCATCCTACCCAGAAAGAAATGGAAAGGAGCCAACTGCAACAAATCAGTAGACATTTCTAGACGAAAAATCAACAGGGGGTTAGGACTCCGCTTTATAAATCACCCAGCCATTACATTGGGTGATCTGGATCTTTTTCACAAAGACGGCACCCATCTATCTATCAAGGGCATGGAACATTTCTTTCGAGAAATTACAGCAACTCTAGCCTCCATGGGTTGTAAATAAGATATACTTTTGGGGGAATGCGGTCAGCCGTCAACCTGCCCACGTATAGTGGCACGGGCCAGAGGGGGTAACCCCAAGATCCGGTGCCCAAAAGTATGTTACTATCATGATATGTGATTATTGTTATCTGAATAACCATATCTGTACAAAAAAACCTACGGCCTTTTATTGCCAACACTTGACAAACAATGCGTGAGACATATCATTCTGGGTGAGGGTATGGGATTGGTAATGTATAAGTTGCATGCATATGGGCTCAGCAGTTATGGGCAATGCTGCAGTGCCGCACAAAGTGAGGCAGGGTAACTGCTGTTACCATCAGCAGGCCCGGAGAGGGGCAGCCAAACCTCTCCCCCTCACTGCTCCTCTCCTCCCCCCAAGCAAGGAGACACGCAGTCTGGGCAACACAATGCTGAGGAGGGTGAAGTGTGAGCAATCACCTCACCCTTCCTTCATGCAGCAGGGTGCTAAGCACCTAAGGAAACCAACAGGCAGGCACGGACCAGGTTCAAAGACCTGCCCCCCACGGGGGGCCAGATAGTCGGCTATCCGGCCGGGGGCTGAAACATAACAGCCCCCTCTACTATGCATAACAAAGACCGAGGGCTCCCCTGGGTCTTATAAATACAGAGCAGTATGCTCTGAGAAAACACAAACAGTTTGTGGACCCTGAACCGGGACCCAAACACACAGGAGGTGCACTGTTTACTCAGTGCCTTCCAAAACCTTTGCTTCTTTACCACAAAACCCTCCCACCCTACAAATAAGGGAGAAGAACAAAGGAAAAGAAGTACAGGGCAGTGTTCGGTGCCCACAAGTCGTGGGACATGAGAAGGCGGGCACGGGCCAGAGGGGGTAACCCCAAGACCCGGTGCCCAAAAGTATGTTACTATCATGATATGTGATTATTGTTATCTGCATAACCATATCTGTACGGCCTTTTATTGCCAACACTTGACAAACAATGCGTGAGACATATCATTCTGGGTGAGGGTATGGGATCGGTAATGTATAAGTTGCATGCATATGGGTTCAGCAGTTAAAAGTATCCCTTCTGTGTGAGGGCGCTGACCCTTGCAAGCAGTGATGTGACACCTATCTAGGTGAGGGATAGAGAGAGCTGTCTCTATCTATACCTCCGGGGTTGTGAGAACCACCCGCTCGTATAGGACTTATAAAAATGGTGGTAGTAACTGGTCACAAAACTACTTTGTTCTTGACTGTTTTTCCACCATATAAGCACAAACAACTTTTAACTTGCCTGCAAACATGGAGTAGACGGCTGTTTCATCCAATTCTACGGCGCCTCTTCCTTCTTTGTCCTGTCTGTTCTTCAACTATTCATTTAATGAATTGGCAAAAGAAACAGTATGCCCCAGGCCCCGGGTCGTACAAAGTACGACGCGATGGAGGGCCTGGGGGGTTAGGCACAGGGTAGGGGAACAAACGGCGCAAACCAAAGAGGGAGGGGCAGACAATGCGACACCCCCACCCTCTTCGTTGCCAGGGAAATGCACAACAAATGGGGAAAGGTGTGAGGAAGGACAATGGGGGCAGGAGGAAGTCCAGCCCCCCCAAGGGGACAACAAAGGGGAAAAGGGTATAAGTACCCCAACGTGAGGCAGGAAGGACACAACCAGGTAGGAGCTCACCTCATTCGGGTAAGCTCCAGGGCCTGGAAAAGGGGGATATGAAACGTTTTGCCTCTGCGGGCTTATCAGATCCTTACCTCACCCACTGCAGGAAGAAGCAGAAGCACGAAGAAAGGCACGAGCCAGCACTCCGTGGGCCGGGAGCATCGGGAGCAAGGAGAACGTGCCGTAGCTGGTTTCGGAGGGCGGACGCTGCGTCGAGCATCAAGGCATCGGGAGGACTCATGAAGGCGGAGTAAAGAAAATTGGGCGGTGGAGGTCGCAATGTTTCAAAAAATATGTACGAGAAAATCTGATATGATGCCTTTCCCACCCACAAATGCAGATACAGGGCCATACAGATCAGCGTGGATAGTCGGCCATTCTTTCATGACACGGGCAGGCAGGTGGATAGAAGACTTCAAAGAGGGCCTGCATTTTAAAAAGACGATAACCTCCTGGTGGGGACTCCCAGGAATGCTGTGGGAAGACATTCACGACCGGCTGTCTGATTTAATCGGGTTCAGGGACCCTCCCGAATACCTGGTAATACACCTCGGGGGAAACAACCTGGTCAAAACAAACAGGGCCGAGCTAATGCGCAACATGTGTGAGTCATTAAGGGCGATAGCACACTGCTGGTGGAAAACAGAAATTCTTATGTCCGAGATCATCACCCGCAGAGTCTGGTACGGGGCACACAGGAGGCACGCCATTGAAACAGCTAGAAAAAAACTAAACAAAACAGTAGAAAGGTACTGCAGGAGCTCAGGGATCCATTTCATAAAACATGGCTTGTCACAGAATGACCCGGACTTGTTCCATCAGGATGGCGTACACCTTTCCAACAAAGGGATGGGAGTATTTTCAGGTAACATTTTCAGAGCTTTGGCAGCACGGGGATGCAGTTAGGGACGCTTGTTGGGGGGACCTGAGTGGCCTAGGCAACACCCACTCAGGTGTGGCGGCGCGTGTCCAGGAACGGATGTCCATGGGTATCGGAGATTAGCCAAGGAGAAGGCGGGGCTTTCACATCCCCTGGACACGACGTGCCCAAAAGCGATTTTTATTGTTGGTCATTATGATTATGGTGTGGTGTTATTTTCTGCAGAAAATAAAATAGCCTACGGCCATAATTTTTCCACGAAACAAATACTCTGTCTGTATGGTTATTTCTTCCCCCAGGTATTAGGGTATCAGAAACAAGAGCGGAGGGGGGCCCACACTACTCAGCCTATGCCCCAGGCCCTGGGCCGTACAAAGTACGACGCGATGGAGGGCCTGGGGGGTTAGGCGCAGGGTGGGGGAACAAACGGCATGAACCAAAGAGGGAGGGGCAGACAATGCGGCGCCCCACCCTCTTCGTTGCCAGGGAAATGCACAACAAATGGGGAAAGGTGTGAGGAAGGACAATGGGGGCAGGAGGAAGTCCAGCCCCCCCAAGGGGACAACAAAGGGGAAAGGGGTATAAGTACCCCAACGTGAGGCAGGAAGGACACAACCAGGTAGGAGCTCACCTCATTCGGGTAAGCTCCGGGGCCTGGAAAAGGGGGATAGGAAACGTTTTGCCACCCAGCCCGCCCAACAACAAGAAGAAAAAGAACATGGAACAGGTACGCCGAGTACTTTTATACGGTACACGGTAGAAGAAAAGTCGTAGGCAGCGGCGGCGCGTGTCCAGGAACGGATGTCCATGGGTATCGGAGATTAGCCAAGGAGAAGGCGGGGCCTTCACATCCCCTGTACACGACGTGCCCAAAAGCGATTTTTATTGTTGGTCATTATGATTATGGTGTGGTGTTATTTTCTGTAGAAAATAAAATAGCCTACGGCCATAATTTTTCCACGAGACAAATACTCTGTCTGTATGGTTATTTCTTCCCCCAGGTATTAGGGTATCAGAAACAAGAGCGGAGAGGGGCCCACACTACTCAGCCTAGCCTTTACTCGGCGGAATTCTGAAACCACAGTTGACCAGGTGTGTATTTCACACGTCCGTTTGTGTCGTCAACTACTTTCAGTGGGAAGAGATATGCTATGCCACCTTCATCCGGACGCCTCAATGTGATGTCATGAACCTTCTTTGCCTCTTGTTTGATTGGCAGAACAAAAAACCTCCACAGCAAATCAGCTTCGTGCTCTAGAAGGCACAAACTCATTGCAGCGTTTCACGAGGCGCCATCGGGTGATTTTAGTTCGAGTCTAGCGGGGCAGCGTCATTACTGTTGCTGATGTTTGTCAGTGTTCTTGCGCAAGCGTGTATTCTTGCTGTCTTCACTGTATTACCATCATTTACCAGGTACTCACACAAAATACATACACGGGCTGAAGGACCAAACGCTCACCTGCTCACACAATACGTTGTGCAGTCTTGTGCTGGTTACTCATGTCATATGAGAGGTTTTACCTCCATATTCCTGGGCACTGCTGCCATGAGCCAAGTTTATCAAATTCCTCTATACGTGCATCATTTGCCCAGTTGTTTATATACCATTTACCCATATGCTAATATCACCGGGAGGTGCTGCCATCACATGTGTATGTACTAACAGCATCTGCAAACTGGTTTTGGAGCATGGTGCCCATGTTTTAGGCCCCCACTGCCCAGACCAGCAGACCTCAAGTGGAGGGACACTGGCGTAATTGGCAGGGCAAGACAATCTCCCTCCTCTCCTAGAAGCTGGAAGGAGGCAGGGGCAGAGCAGGGTATCCACACCCCTATCAGAATCCTCCCTGATTTCTTTCATCAGACATAGGCAGGGCGTCCCTGGTTTGCGCCTTCCATGCTGTATTTGGATTCGGGTCTCATTACGAGGTTGTTAGGATTCCCGGCTGTAAATCTTCTGAAATACTGCCAAACGGAATTACTCTTACCACCACTTGCTTGGACCTGCTGATTTATCGCATTTCAGCATTAAACAAAGCCAAAGCTATGAACTGAATACTAACACTCGCCCTTTAAATTCCCTCATTTATTTTCTGGAAAGCTTAATGCTTTTTTTAGGAAATAGCACATACGTTAGTGTTGACTGGCCTTGACTATAAGCTTGTTTTGGGAGGTGTGGTTTAATCACAGAAAGCCCTTGTCGATGTTCATCCCTTTGTTCTTGTGGGTGACGCTTCTCTTTCTCCAGTCCTCTCTCTATCTCTCTCTCACTCTCTTCCTCTTTCTCTCTCTCTCTCTCTCTCTCTCTCTCTCTCTCTCTCTCTCCCAGATACACATCGAGCCACTGTTTGAAATGGTCTAGCCTCGCATTAGCCGCAAGGATGCAGAGCCTGATAACTGGTGCAGGGAGACTCGAGATTAATGTGCAGGAAATTGCCTTTGCTCCTTGTGGCTGGATTTATTATCCGCACACAATTTTATTTCGATGGGGGTCACCGTGGGCGATAAGTGGGGGCTGCTTGTCTTGAGAAGTCAGTCTTTTGGCGGTTGATGAAAGCGAAGCAGGAAAGATCTTTGTTCATCATAATGGTCTGGTGAAAGCCTGCTACAGCTTTCCCTGAAATGAGAATATAAGGAGAGTGGGACAAGAGCAGAGAAGAGATGAAATGAGCGAATGAAAACTCTCCTTTCTAGTTACTATAGCAGTGACGATCTTCTTTTTAGGGGGATATTGGGCTCCTACATTATGGAGCCCTTCTTCCGTTGAAAAAAAAACTAAAATATAACGATTCTCGTCACGGACGAACCTTGGGGTGCAAATAGCAATCATCCCTGCTTAGTGGGTATTTGCTTGGGCCTACATAGGCACGTGCTGGTGTGCCATTACTGGCCCTGTGCAGCCTTTTCACTGATCTGGATTGTGCATTGTTCCTTGCAATAACATTCTCAAATGTAAGATTTTCGCTGATTGCGGTGCTCAAAACTCTACAGATAAGTATGGAAAACTCTGCCAGCCAACTTTATATGACAGAACAATACATATGCCTAGGAAATTGGCATTGTTAACCATTGTGAAGTGTTGGCAAATGCAGAAAATGATTAGCCGGATATTATGCCCTCTTATTGAACTTACTCTAAAAATTAAATGAAGAAATAACCATATTAAAATAAATCTAGCCATGCCTTCAATATATATCTATATATATATTCAGTGAAAAAACTTTGTTAAAGGGACGTTATGGTTAAGTTGCCATACTAAAAAGCTATGAAATTCAGTGAGGACAATTATCATTTCATTATTCAACATATTAACCTTACAAATATTATACTTTCATCTTGTACTCTGCACAAAATGCTATGTTTCTCCATTAGTAGCTCAGTATACTAGATAGAATCCCATAATACAATGCTATTTATATCAATGCATCGTTCAAAGCACTAATAACGGTATGATATTTATTGCAATATCCAAGACACTTTTTTCGCAACCTTATAATAAAAATCCCTAGTACACAAATTCCATGAAAAGTACATACACATGTGATGTCATCAGTGATTTCATCAATGACATTTGCGATGTCATCTTTGATGTCCTGGGTGTTAGTCTTAGCAGTGCACGGTGGTGGCGCAAGTTATTTTTCATAGCTTACCATAACTTGCGATTTTCAGGGGTCTTTCGGCTGTACTTAAAACCATAACGTCCTTTAAACAAACTTTTTTTAATATCACGCAAAAAATATACAAACATGGCGTGCAAAAACCAACTTCTACAGATGGCTTTACACAGAATGTTGCAAAGTAAGAATTTATGCTCGTTCACAGTGAAGGTCAGCTGCTTCCATTTTTTTCTCGGGCCCCGGAGAAGCTCACGAAGCGGACTATAAGGTTGTATTGTGTTTTGACCTTGACAGACAGAGATTGTGATGAAAGACTTCTCTTGAAGGAGTGTTGCTAAAACGTAAGAGAAGATAAGGATGAAATGTATGAAACAAAACCACTTTTATATATTATATCACTATGCGAAAGATCGTTGGCACACGCAGAGTCGTATTTTGGGACTGCACCACTCGTAGACAATGGAAATTGCAATTGTACTGTAAGTAAACCTTTAGATTATTTTATACCAAATATAATTACAATAGCGTAGCATTAAAGACCGCTCAAGCTGAACTTGTTCGTTGAAAGTGGCATAATGTTTTCTACCGCACACTATCACCGCCGAATTGATCCCCTGTTGTTTAGAGGGCTCTGAAAAAGGCAGACGACACAGGGTGGGTTAATAGAAATAATGTAACCGGCCTATAGGCGGTCAAGCGCTCTACTCGCTGTGCCACTTCACTGTAGCCTGTCAAATGGCACAGCAAGTACAACGCTCGCTTTGACATCCCTGTTCGAATCCCGGCAAGGCCAAACTCAGCCTTTCATCCTTCCGTGGTCGATAAATGAGCACCACACACCGTGGTTAATAATAAGCACTGCTTAGATACCTCACGGTTCTTAGCGCTATATGAATGGGAAAATATTATTATTTTATTATTAACATACTCAGTTACACTATCTTCGATAGCAAATAGTTTCACGCCCTAATAAATAAAATGATGATTTTTAATGAAGATCGGCTGGTGAGACTAATTTATGTTTTTTAAAACAGGTATGTGGCCCCATTTTGCCTATGTCACGATTTACAGACTCCAGCGGATGGGGTCTTCAACTGCCAGGTGCAGGTCCAAATATGCAACTTCATGACCCTCACCATTTTATGGGACAATCGCCAAGGACCAATATGCCCTTACGCAGTACTAGCGGCTACAAACAACATACCAACCAATAGGGTGGTCTAATGGCTCGTTTTTGGAGCAACCTTCCGATTATCAGAGCGACCATTTACTGCTTTTATCATAATCCAACAGCCTATCTACCGCAAAGGAACAACGCGTGGCTCCAAATAAACTTTTGCTGATCGACAGCAGAGACAATAGCAAATCGCTGAATATTCACTAAACATTTCATGTGAAATAAATGTACTTTACCAAATGTACAATCCTGCTGTTTACTTTTAAACCACAGTTTCATATTCCGAATTGTGGCGCACTGAGTTGTAAGCTGATCTAACACCCTCTGTACCGCAAAGGAACATCGCGTGCCTCAACATGAACTTTTGCGGGTCGACAACAAAGACAAATGCAAATTGCTGAATATTCTCTAAACATTTGATGTCAAATAAATGTACTTTACAAAATTTACATCTTGCTGTTTGCTTTTAAATCACTGTTTCATATTCTGAATTGTGGCGCGCTGTGTTGTGACATAATATGTGTTGTCTTCCGGGTTCTGTGTAAAGTCACTTAGGACTGGAGCGGACTGGGCGTGTTTGATGACGCACCCTGTAACGTCACGGAGAGAGGCGGGGAATATGAATGCTTTGATAATATCAGGCTTAGGGGCGGGAGATGTGATTTAGTGTCGCAAAAGCAAGTCAGACAGGTCAATAGCGCCAGTCATAGGATTATCACATAATGTCGGCGCACACCAGCCGGATTTATCGTTTCTTTAGTGGACAAAAAGTCGGTTGACCCCCATAGGAAATTGTACTATTAGTGGACAAAAGGAGTGGTCTTAAAACACTTTCACCCTGACAACGAACAATACAAACAACATTCTCAGAACACCCCCATTTTGTGTAATTGCAACCATTTCGGGACACCGTGAGTGTTCTTAGAACACATTCAACTAGACAGATTACATTACGGACAGCGTTCTGAGGACACCCCCAGTTTGTGTATTTACGAACAATTAAGTACACCGCGAGTGTTCATAGCTCATTTTTACCTTCCTTGCGAACAAAAATGACACATACTCCGTCCTCTTAACACCCCACCATTTAGTTTATTTACAAAATGTCAGAACAGCCGTGTTCTCCGCGGACAAATCAAACGCAACAAAAACATCTAGCACATAAAAAAACAAAACATTGAACCTATCTCATACTCCCCCACCCTCCCCAAACACTCTTACAAACCAACACAGGGCACTAAATACAATTTTTTATCCACGTTTCACCGCGCTGTACGCGGTCGACGGCGAATACAAGATGGCAGGCGCCTCAGAAAATCTGACGTGCTCCACGCCCCTCGCCGTCCAATCAGCGAACACGTCACATGTCCGCGGACATGACGCAAGGCCATGGGCCAATCGGGGTACTGTCCGCGGAGCAAACAGGGAAGTCCATCCGCGAAGCGAACACAAATATCACTAATTTTTTTGCCTTACATTTTGGTCATTTTTAAAAAAAACTACTGGACGGATTTACACCAAATTTGCAAAAGCATGCTTTCGGGACCAGGCCGCCACTCCTGCCGCAAATTTGGTGTAAATCCGTCCAGCGGTTCGGGCTGTAGCCGTGCACAAAGTTTTTTCCCATTCAGACTATGGGAAAAAAAAAGTTTTGGGACACCCCCTATAACTTTTCACCCCCTGGACGAATCCTCACCAAACCTTGCAGAAAAATTCGGAGTGGGCCATATACTTTCTTTGCAAAGTTTGGTGAGGATTCGTCTAGGGGGAGCAAAGTTATAAGCCGCCCAAAAAGTGCTCTTCCTATGGAAACACCAACTTAACCATAACTACATGGCCACTACCGTGGCCATGTAATATCATAGTGCTGCAGTGCACTATAGTTGTGTATCATGTTCCATAGGAAACCCAAACATTAAATTGCTAATAACATTTGACTTGCATGACAGATTTGGCTGATATTTTGCAAACAAACGTTTTGTCACGGGCACCCCCAGACAGGACATTTTGGGAAAGTTTCATTAGAAAATGAAAAAGTTATTATGAATGCTGTTTTCAGCCTACTCGCCTGCATTTCCCCTTAGAGAAAAAGTGCACAACAAAATCCGCTGGACAGAATTGCACCAGGTACGAAACAACTTGGGCTTGAAACGTTGACTCAATTTTCGGGATTGGGTCTGGGGTTATTCCATCCAGTAGTTGTTAAAATATTTGACGGAGAAGGGGATGTGAGAGATAAGCACAGTTATGACCAGTATAACCAAGTGGAATCAGGCAAGAGGTGGAGATGGGGAAAGAGGACACCATGAGAATTTGAGGTGTTGGGAGGGGGCGTGGGACCAAGTTCAGAGCTTGAACGTTTTTGCCTAACCAGGGTTATACTGGGAATAACCGTGGTTATAGTAGAAAACGGGATCGGGAATGAAAGTGCTTCACATGAAACAACAGGTTTTGGGGGTAATGGGAGAGGGCTAGGGAGGGAAAACGGACTAGAGTGGAGTAGGGGGAGCATAACAAGAGGAGGGCGGCACTTGATGAGTGCCTGGAAGGGCAGGGAAGATATGATATGTTATGATATTTTATTTATATCGCACTCGTACACAAGTGTTTCAGAGCACAAGAAGAGTTTTAGATTTTGCACGCTTTTTACAGATGACCGTGGTTATTTGCGGGCATTTAAGGATAACTGGGGTTATGTGTAGTACAGTGCTAATATTACCGCAGATATAGGTAAACGTTTTTTTAAAAAAGAGAGTTACAAATATGAGATGGATACAAAAAAAGGGGAATTTTACAGCTATAGTGAATTTTACAGCTACAGTCTACTGGGTTACTTTAAGTAACCAAATGGTTCAGTATGGAAAATGGAAAATAGACATGGCCGAAGGCCAAGACTAGTGAGCCCCAACAAACCCTATTGGGCAACATGTCAAGGGGTGCAATATGGAAAGTGGATACAGCCGAAGGCCGTGGCCACTGGCCATTTCGAAAGACCATGACTAGTGTGCCCAAAGAAACCTAGTGGTCTGGCCATGGCCAAAGGCCATTGCTAGTGGGCTCATTTAGGAAACCTATTGGAGCAATATGTAAAGTGTCATGGCTGAAGGCTGTGGGCACTGACCATGGCTGAAAGCCATGGATAGTGGGACTGGAATAAAGCTATTGGGGTAGCATGTAAAGGAGCCCCGGCCAAAGGCCGGGGTCAATGGTTATGGGCGGAGTACAGGGCTAGTGAGTAAGAAAGAAAGGTTGTGTTTTATAATATATGGCCAGTGGGCCTGTAAGACATGTACAGTTGCCACGACCAAAGGCTGTGGCCACCTAGTGGGTCCAAAAGAAACCTATTGGTTTCTGACAGAGTCCTATTGGGAGAACATATACAGTGGGCACTGCTTAAGGCCATGGCTAGTAGCCGGGTAGTGTTTTAAAATAATCAGTGGGCATGGCAGAAGGCTGTACTTACTATTGAGGGCCAAAGGCCCTGGCTGGTGGGCCCACAAGGCATGTATAGAGGCCAGGGCCAAAGGCTCTGGCCACCTAGTGGCTCCTGTGAGGAATTCTAGGGTATTGTTACTGTTTCCATTGGGAAGCCCCTTCCCATTAGGCCAAGGAGGTGATACCCCTACCCGATAGTCCCCCTTAGGGTTTTACCCAGCGGGTGGATCTTCTGGAGATGGAAACCCTCCATGGGACCAGTGACAATCACCTTGGGAAAACCTAGTATTCCCCTCCTTCATTTCATTCCCCTCCTCCCTTTGACCCCACTCAGTGCCCTCTGGTCCTCCACACCTCCATCTAACTATGTAACGTTGAGAAACCAAGTGTTAGGATAATACTGAGAGGAAGAACTCTGTGATTATCATCCATTCAGTACTGTGACAAGGAGGAAGGATGGAGAAATGAGGAATACATATGAGACCCAGCATACTCAGTCTAGTTGCTGGAGACTGCCTATTGGTTACCCGAAGTACAGATTAGAGGAAGGACTATGCCATTTGTCAAGCCTGCCCACAGGAACCGTGAGCGAAGCTTGAATGCCGCAAGCTGAGAGACACAGGAAGAGGCTGTAGACTGGGACCAGGGTGGAGCGAAGCCTCCATCTTTAATGGTGCTGCAAAGAACCGGGAGGCCACGAAACACT
Organism: Ambystoma mexicanum; assembly: GCF_040938575.1. Taxonomy (NCBI): domain Eukaryota; kingdom Metazoa; phylum Chordata; class Amphibia; order Caudata; family Ambystomatidae; genus Ambystoma; species Ambystoma mexicanum. The sequence goes on from NC_090923.1 coordinate 751,728,348, forward strand.
GAAGAGAAACCAAGTACGCATAAGACCTGGGATGCCTCCTATAGGGAAGCCATGCAGGCCGACTTGCTGAATCTGAAGCTTGGATGTGGACCACAGCGGGAGCAGAGAGAGAAAGACTGGAATCTCACCAGAGCCAGAGCAGGACACCATGCAGCAGGAACCGTAAGCAAGGTACTGATGCTGCCTGGGTCCATGAGAGGGTCTGGGAACCAAACAAGGTGAGACACAGCAGGGTTGGTGAACTGATACCAACTAAAGCCAATGATATACGTGCCAAGGACCATATGAGAAATATAAAGACTCAGACATGCCATTAATAGACACCTGGCAGGAGAGTAAGCCAAGTCTCTTGGAAAGCCAAACTAAATGGGCCGGGGATCCAAAAGAAATAGAAAGGCAAATCCAGGATAAGATGGTCTGGGACCCTTAGAAAATTGAGAAGAGAGATTTTGAAACACACTGTATAGAATATTCTATGTGGAACAGTGCCTGTCAGGAGAGTACAGCAGGTCTGTTCAGTTGGACATTGAGTGCAGCTGGGGAAGAGAACCTGCAAAAGCAACACACTGGATCTGGGACCGATATGAAGTTGGGCAATACCCCCAAAAGCAAAGCACAAGGGTTAGGGGCCCATACAAGAGAGAAGAAACATATAATGAAGGGTATGAAGCCCAGAGCAAGTCAGGGACAGCCCGAGAGAATATAAAAGGGTCTGGGACCCACACAGAAGAGAAAATAGTTGCAAACCAAGTCAGGGAGATTCCAAAACAACCCAGAGGGATGTGGGATCCATGTGAAAGAGAAAGAGACATTTTCTAGAATTCTGAGTTCTACAGTCAAGTGTGGCTGGATAGTGCAGCAGCCATAGCACTGCAGTTTTGAGTAAGAAGAAGAAGAGGAAACATGGGGAAGAGACCCACTCCCTCTTCATACAAGGAGAATGTGTTTTGTGAGGAAAAGGTCTACAGGTAAGTCTGGCATATAGTGAACCAGACTTAACACTACATTTGGGAGTTGAAGACAAGAGCAAGGGGAAGAGACTGCCCTTCACCTTTGATATTTGGTAACTGTGTTTAAAGAATCATTCATTATGTTTTCACACTACAAACTGAACTTTAATGGTCTGCCTCCAGAATAAGAGAAGCCTCCTTCTGGATCAAGAAGACGCCCAGTTTTTCCTTAATTAGTTTAGTGCAAGGGGTGGAAATAGGTTTTGACACAGGGTGGTGGACTATATATTTCACAAGACATCCTGACAGAGTCCTTAGTGTTTTTGTTGAGGGAGGCCAAACCCTCATAGAAATAGGGCAAGATAGTTTTCTTTTCCTTTTCTTTACTTTTATAATACACGTCTCTGCCAAGAAGCAAGCCACCACTGTGCCAGATTCGTACTTCTGCACCCTTACAGTCTAAAAGAAACCTATTGGGGGAACATGTACATTGGAAAGGGTTGACGGCCATGGCTAGTTGCCCGTAAAAAAAACAATGGTATAACAAAATGCTTGAAATTCACTGAAGAATCCATAGCTAAAGTGCAGTTAAGTTGTGCAGATTTAATGCAACAAAAGCCTTGAAATTCAGTGGATATGGGATGTCATGATCAGCTTAACTCAGCCCGTTCCCATTGCAAAGCCCATGAGCACATACATATTACAGGAAGAGGGATTCACAATGACATACAAAATGACTTTATGGGGTACATAGCATTATGGGGGTCATTAACAGGAGCATGCAGAGTTATGCTGGTCAGGACATCCCACATTCGCTGAATTTAAAGGGTTTTCTTGCATTAAACCTATGCAACTTAACTGCACCTTAATTAGGTTTTTTCAGTGAAAAAGGACTAGCTGCACTCACCCTCCTGTACAGTTGGCGCCTTCGGGTTGGTATGTAGGCTATCCCACACTTCAAAATAGACATTTTGGTTGCCACATTGTACCATCCAATTTTTACCGCTTTGTGAGCTGCCAGGAGAAAAACAAACACCTGGGCACTCGTTTTTGGAATAAGTGCTACGTGCAGGACATGCAAAATGTATTTAACATGTTAAGATTGTCCATCTGGTCATTGGGCAACATTGAATAAGTGATTTAAAAGAATTGTGCAAAACATTGTACTAATACATTTAAACTTATAATCGATACAAGAAGTGGAGAGTTGTATATCATTTGCACAACTATGAAAAGCTAAAGTGCAAGTGCAAATATTTTATTTCTTATAAAGATCTGTACATTTCATCATTTTTAACAAGATCTTTAGGCAGCAAAATAACAGGCCGGCAGCTGAAATTATAAGTATACAGTGAACTTATACAACTGTAGTCTGACTGCATAGGCAGACTATTTAATGCATTTATAATAAAGGGTATATCACATCTCTGGTCAATTTCATACCATGTCATAATTAAGAAACACAAATCGTTCTTCATCCCCATTGAGACCATCTGGATTTAGAGTTCCCATTTTTACTATCAATTTGGATTCCAATTGACATAGTTTGAGTTTTTTATTACCCTTTCTTTTGTGTTCAGGAACATGTGCAAGCGCTGAAAATGTCATACATTCCACATCTTTTTGATTTTTTTCCATGAAATGCAATGTTAGGGGATAGCTGCTATCTCAATTTTTTATGGTTCTGTAGTGTTGTAAAATTTGCAGCATAATAGGTCCAATAGTCAACACAATGTACTTAAGGACTCAAGGACATTTGATAACATACACCACAAATATAAATAAACATGTTATGGCATGCTAATTTTCCAAATCATACCATTAGCATATTAAAAATTCTTACCAGTCACAACATGTTTACACATCTTCCAACTATTACAGGCATACATGCCATTTTAATTTTGTCTCTGAAACAACCATTCATTTTGACTCATTCATTTTACATGTAAACTGGGGGATAGTATTTCTTTCAGGTGTTGGGAAGGAAACCCTCCTAGGCGCATTAGAGTAAGGCAAATCCCATAACTACACTTGTGACATACCTGGGTGGAGGGGAGCATGCTAAGAAACCTTGCACAGACACAATATCAACTATACATGCGTAGACTTGCAGGCCGATTCATGTAATTCCTCTCAAAAGTGTCGCACGCGGCTGGCGCACAGCGTGCCCGTGCGAATGTCTGCGCCAGCCGTGTGCGATAAAATCAATTTCCGCGCACAGCGTATTCATGGATTCTCACCTCCAAAAGCAGACGTGGCGCAGAGTGGCGCAGCGACCCTACAGCAGCACCAGTTACGCCCCCAAGAACGCCCTCGCGCAAGGAAAAGCCATCAAGATCGCAAAACCATCGCAAAGGGCTGCGCCAACCCTGTACCAGTTTACCGGACTGGCAAACAGCAAACGCAAAGCGGGGAACGCGTATTACGGGTGTCGGGAACACGCGTGCGTGAGAAGTTTCACATGCGATCTGGCCTGGGGGAGCGTGTGCGTGTATTTCAGGGGTGCGCGAGAAGTATTACACGCAAATGGCCTGGGTGCGTGTATTTCAGGGATGCGCGAGAAGTTCCACACGCGAATGGCCTGGACGCGTGTATTTCAGGGGTGCGCGAGAAGTTCCACACGCGAATGGCCTGGGCGCGTGTATTTCAGGGGTGCGCGAGAAGTTCTACACACGAATGGCCTGGGTGCGTGTATTTCAGGGGTGCGCGAGAAGTTCCAGACGCAATTGGCCTGGGCGCGTGTATTTCAGGGGTGCGCGAGAAGTTCCACACGCGATTGGCCTGGGCGCGTGTATTTCAGAGGTGCGCGAGAAGTTCCACACGCGATTGGCCTGGGCGCGTGTATTTCAGGGGTGGGCGAGAAGTTCTACACGCGAATGGCCTGGGTGCGTGTATTTCAGGGGTGCGCGAGAAGTTCCACACGTGATTGGCCTGGGCGCGTGTATTTCAGGGGTGCGCGAGAAGTTCTACACGCGATTGGCCTGGGGGAGCGTGTGCATGTATTTCAGAGGTGCGCGAGAAGTTCCACACGCGATCTGGCCTGGGGGAGCGTGTGCGTGCACATCAGAGGTGAGCTTGAAGTTTCACACGCGATTGGCTTGGGCGCGTGTATTTCAGGGGTGCGCGGGAAGTTTCACACGCGATTTCAGCAGGGTACGTGTATTCCAGGGGTGCCGGGGAGTCCTACATGTGATTTGGCAGTGTGGGTCCTCCCAGGTGTTCCCTGTACACCCTCCACGGCACCTGCAGGCAGCCCACACCACAGGGGACTACCCTGCATCCCTGGTCATGTCCCGCAGGCAGCCCACCCAACATGGGCATGCCCCCCAGCAAAGGCACATGTCTCCTTGCACTAATGATCACCAACTCATGTCCCCTTGCACCCCCACCCCCAGAATTGCGGGGCACTTGCCAGCAGGCCCCCACTCATGTCCCACTCATGTCCACTTGCACCCCCACCCCCCAGCACTGTGGGGCACCTGCGAGCAGGCCCCCACCCATGTCCAACTCATGTTCCCCACCACCCCCACCCCCCAGCACTGTGGGGCACCTGCGAGCAGGCCCCCACCCATGTCCAACTCATGTTCCCCTAAAGCCCCACCCCCCAGCACTGTGGGGCACCTGCAAGCAGGCCCCCACCCATGTCCAACTCATGTTCCCCACCACCCCCACCCCCCAGCACTGTGGGGCACCTGCAAGCAGGCCCCCACCCATGTCCAACACATGTCCCCCACCACCCCCATCCCCCAGCACAGTGGGGCACCTGCCAGCAGGCCCCCACCCATGTCCAACTCATGTTCCCCACCACCCCCACCCCCAGCAGTGCAGGGGCACCCTCCACCAGGCCCCCACCCATGTCTCCCACCACCCCCACCCCCCAGCAGTTCAGGGGCACCCTCCACCAGGACCCCACCCATGTCTCCCACCACCCCCACGCCCCAGCAGTGCAGGGGCACCCTCCACCAGGCCCCCACCCATGTCCCCTTGCACCCCCACCCCCCAGCACTGTGGGGCACCTGCGAGCAGGACCCCACCCATGTCCAACTCATGTTCCCCACCACCCCCATCCCCCAGCACTGTGGGGCACCTGCGAACAGGCCCCCACCCATGTCCAACTCATGTTCCCCACCACCCCCACCCTCCAGCACTGTGGGGCACCTGCGAGCAGGCCCCCACCCATGTCCAACTCATGTTCCCCACCACCCCCACCCCCCAGCACTGTGGGGCACCTGCGAGCAGGCCCCCACCCATGTCCAACTCATGTCCCCCACCACCCCCACCCCCCAGCACAGTGGGGCACCTGCCAGCAGGCCCCCACCCATGTCCAACTCATGTTCCCCACCACCCCCACCCCCCAGCAGTGCAGGGGCACCCTCCACCAGGCCCCCACTCATGTCTCCCACCACCCCCACCCCCCAGCAGTGCAGGGGCACCCTCCACCAGGCCCCCACCCATGTCTCCCACCACCCCCACCCCCCAGCAGTGCAGGGGCACCCTCCACCAGGCCCCCACCCATGTCTCCCACCACCCCCCCCCCCAGCACTGTGGGGCACCTGCCAGCAGGCCCCAACTCATGTTCCCCAGCCAACATGTCATCACAATCTAGATCCCTGGTCCCTATGGTCAGCCTCCAAATGCAAAACACCCACCCGAGTATTGCATCCACCCACTCGAAACAAACACATGTCCCTCACATACACCCAGTGAATCTGAAAACCCATATCATGATATGCATGAAACCAATGAGATGATACTACACATTGAAGTAAAAAATATGTATTAAAGGAAACATAAATGGATTCAAAAATAAAGAAACAGAAATGGGAATGTACAAAAATGAAAAGAAGCATGTCCGTGAAAAAAAGCAAAACCAAAAATCATATTCCAAAGTAATGGTGTCCAAAGTCACTGTCCACAAAAGCAAATCCAATGGGAAATAATAATTGAAAGCCATTGCTCCATGGGTAAATTGTGAAAGAAAAATTAAATCCAACAGTGAACTATGTACAGATGAACAAGCCAGGGTCCATTATCCCAACAAAAGAAATGAAACCTATCTAACAACACTAACTAATAAAATAAACTATATACAAAAATGTGGCCAATGTCCAAAAGGTCCAAAATAAATCAAAAAACAAAGGAAACCTAACACTACCTACATAACTATGTACAAGGGCAGCGGGCTAGTCTGACGGCTCACTTTTGGATGTCCCGGGCCAGGGCATCATCGAACTCCTGCTCAATGTCCCGGAGGCGGTCCTCCTCCATGGCCCCGAGGGTCCGCAGGGCCGTCGACGTGTCCACCTCCAACCCCCTGCGGATTGCCTCGAGGCACTCGGCCCGCCTCAGTCCCTCCGCATGGAGTTCTCCACCCTGACCATTGTGAGCCGTGCCTCTTCCGCCCGCTGCCGCTCCGCATCTATGGCGTGGCCCAACCGCTGCCACACGGAAGGCACTCTCTGTCCTGGGTCTTCCTGCCCTCCGGCCAATGCCTGCCCCTCCGATGTTGAAGGCCCCGAGCCTTCATGGCTCCCACCACGTTGCTGCTGCTGCTGTGCCTCTGCCCGTGCACTGCCTCCTGCTGCCTGCACATCCTCTGCCGGCTGGGGTGCAGTCGTTGATGTGGCCACCCCTGCTGGACGTCCGACTCCCGACTGTGGCAGGGATGCCTCCTCCACCAGCCTGGCCGCACCGTCAGAGGCAGCTCCACAGGGCACCCAGGTGACTGATGGGTGGGAAGATGGCACGGAGGATGACTGGCACGTAGGGGGTTCAGTTGAGGAGGGGGTCGTAGCAAGCCCCATCAAACGGAGGAATCCAGCCTGGGTGACCTGTCCCAGCAGGCTGACGTGGTCAACGAGCCATTCGAGATGACGTGCAGTCTCCTCATGAAAAGACTGCAGGTCACCTCGCATGGCCCGTTGACGCAATGCCACACCAGTCAGGACATGCTCAACCCGGACCCGGATAGCCACGTCCGCAGGCAGAGGAAGGCCAGTTGTCATTTGCGCATCCCCTGCCTGAAAACGGGTCTGGACGTAGGCATCCCTGCTGGTGCAAGATGATGCAGGGACAGGATCAGGGACAGGATTGCACACAGGCACCTCCGCGGCGGCCTGTGCTGCCTCCTGTCCCTGGTCCTGCACTGCACCACTAGCACCAGTGGGATCCCCACCTCCAGATCCCGTCTCTGTTGCTTGCATGGCCTCCTCCTCCACCAAACCCCCCACCAACCTGGATGACTCCGTGCCATCCTCCCCCGTTGGGCCCTGTGGGGTCTCAGCTGCCCCTTCTGCTGCCGAGGAGTCCAACTCCAACCTCCGCCTCTTGGACATCCCCCCGGCAGCTGCGGCCTGGGACGCGGCACCGGACTCCTCACGCCCCGACGAGATGGCAACATGGGAGGGGAGCCGGGCCTTGCGTCCCCGGCTGGCGGTGGGATCCCCGCCGCTGTGCTCCACAGCACCTTCTCCGCCCTCTTCATCAGTTGACGCTGCAGACAGGGAGAAATAAAACACAGGCATCAGGGCACTGTACAATGGACACATACACACATGACAGTTGTACATGAGTGGCATTGGCAAACCTCAGACATGCCATCACAATCCCCAACACACATGTCATTTCAACTCGCACACATGAGCCATACCACAGCCATATCGCAACTGCCAGCACCATCCATACCCATACAACAGCATGAGCAGGCAAAGCTGAGCCAGACATCACATGCAACACAGGAAGTGCACCACACATGTACACACACCACCACACTTGCATGCATGTGTACACCTCTGCCAAGCGTCGCAGTGTTCATATGGGCATCCATGTCACATCTGCCAATCAGGCTTCCACATCCCGCTGTCACATGCATCCATGTTGCATCACTGTTGCACCCTTGTCAAATACACACAAATGCACATGTACTCAGTGCTGATGCATGCAGCTGAAAACAACATACATGCGTGACATCACAGACATGTCTACTTACATACACATTCATCCAAACATGTGTGCCCACACAACTGCATTTGGCATGCAAGCCTACACACACAAGCACCATCCATGTCTCACACATTACAGCCCTCGCATGTGTTAGCCCCACGGCCCTGTACACCCCCACCCATACTCGACCCCATACAAACAGATGTGCAACCTGCACACTACTGAAACATCACCACATGCTCAGCTCACAATCAGGATGCATGTACACTTACCGCTCGACTCCAGACGGGTCTGCCTCTCAAGGACCTGGACGTGGAGCGCTGGGAATATGCGTTCCAGGACCCTCATCTGATCTTCTGACAAGTGGCCCCGGCGCCCCTTGGCATCCGCTGCCTTCAAGAGGCGCCGGGCCTCGTTCAGGGTCCTGGACCTGAAGTCCTCCCAGCGCTTCTTGACATGTTGGAAGTCATGGACTGCTACCACATCCGCATTGATGGCAGTCACGATGTCAGTCCAGATCGAGTCCGTCCTTCCTTGTCGGCGCGGGAACTTCCGAAGAGGGCATCATACTGCCCCAGGACTTGCTCCACCAGGACACCAACTTCGGTGGCACTGAAGCTGGTGCCCCTCTGCCTCTCTGGCCGGGGGTTGTCAGTGGTGCCAGATGTTGCAGTGCCCGACATGACAACCCCAGAGGCAGGAGTGGGTGGGCAACTGGGTCCTGGGGCTGGGCTGTGGAGCGATGGAATCCCAGTCGGGAGTCTTCGGTTCCAGCAGGGGTGGTCACAGCAACAGCACCCCTGGCTGATGTGCAGGCAGCAAATGGCAGGGCACGTGGGCAGCAGGCAGTCAGGCAGCAGCAGATGGCAGGTGGGAGCGTGCTCGGGGCTCTGGGGGGCAGTAGTTCGGCCTTCTGGGCAGGAGCGTGGTCTTCCGTGTGCTTACGCGTGGCCAGCTTGATACGGAGTGATTTGGCACGTGAAAATTCTGCATGTCAGCGTGTGAATCGAGAGGAAAGGCCCTTAGCGCGTAAGCGCGTCAGCACGCATACGCGATTCCATTGGACCAAAGGCCCTTAGCGCGTATGCGTGTCTGTGACGTATCGCGCACGGGCATTGCTTTTCGTGGGGTGCGGTGCGTGTATCTTGCAGGCGTTGGGGTTCACACGCTATTACTTCACAGCGGGTGGGTGTTGGCTACGCTTTCTTCTACACGCAAGGCAGACGGTGAGTGGTACCCTGCTCCCCCAGGCCCGATCGCGTGTGAAAACACCCGCGAGCCCCTGAAATACACGCGCCCAGGCCAATCGCGTGTGAGAAACTTCTCGCGCACCCCTGAAATACACGCGCCCAGGCCAATCGCGTGTGGAACTTCTCGCGCACCTCTGAAATACACGCACACGCTCCCCCAGGCCCGATCGCGTGTGGAACTTCTCGCGCACCTCTGAAATACACGCGCCCAGGCCAATCGCGTGTGGAACTTCTCGTGCACCCCTGAAATACACGCGCACAGACCAATCGCGTGTGGAACTTCTCGCGCACCTCTGAAATACACGCGCCCAGGCCAATCGCGTGTGGAACTTCCCGCGCACCTCTGAAATACACGCACACGCTCCCCCAGGCCCGATCGTGTGTGGAACTTTTCGCGCACCCCTGAAATACACGCGCACAGGCCAATCGGGTGTGGAACTTCTCGTGCACCTCTGAAATACACACACACGCTCCCCCAGGCCCGATCGCGTGTGGGCCTTCTCGCGCGTGTAGGACTTTGGCGCACATTTTTTTCCTGCGCAGGGACGCTACCGCCTGCTTTCGTGTGGCGGACATGTATGGGCCTGTGCGCGTCTTTGGCCGTGCGCTGTTTTTCCCTATTCGATTCCATGAATACGTGTTGTAGGCGAGCGTGTGGGCGTTCTGCGCACTTGCCTCCTGTACTTCCCCCGTGACGCCCACATTTTCACGAGTTGTTCCCCATTCTGCGTGTGACGCCCCGTGTTACGCCTACTTTTGTTATGTGCGCTGCGCTATGTGCGAATTCGCTGTGGCCTTATCGCACGGCGTTCGATGACCTGTGCGCCAGCGTGCGCCAGCGTGCGCCAGCGTGCACCGCGCCCTTTTTCAGTGCACATCCCACATTTTGCGCGTGCACGGACTTCCATTAATTGATGTGCAATGTTTTCTGTGCGATAATCGCACTTGCACTCGGATTTTCGCTATTTCACTGCGAATCGCACGTTTTCGCACGCGTGCGCCGTTTTTTCGGCGCACATTAATTCCATGAATCGGCCTGTTGGTGTGCAAATATAAGGAAGCACCATTTTTGTAGTTATGGTAGAAACACTCGTCCCTGCATGGCTGCACAGTAAATACAGACCCAGCGAAGAAACCTGAACAGGCCCAAGCGCAGATGAGAGAGAGACCCACGCTGCTAAGCTCTTTTAGAAGCTTTCCTTTGTTCCATAAGGAACAAGCTACTTACCTGTAACTATAATTCTCCAGCATGGATCTAACATGGATTCACATGCTCAAGAATATTCCCCGTCATCAGACCTGGAAATCCTTGGTAAAAGAAAAATCAGTTTCACTTTCACTTACAAACTGTATTTCTCCTCTAAACCAATCACTGTACTCACACAGATGTGGTAAGCATGTAAAGTGGCAGTTTGACCAAGAAAAGCTGCAGAGGGGTAGGAGGGAGGGTTTGCATATGAATCCATGCCATACCCATGCTGGAGAACAATAGTTACAGGTAAGTAACTTGTTCCTTCTACAGCATGGGGTCTGGCATGGATTCACATGCTCATGAATAAAGAATACATAGCAGTACAACATACACAACCATGGTAGGCGACAAGGTTCAACAGAAGCAATTACGCTTACCTCTGCAATAGGCTCACCTCAAGTGGAGTGGGCTCTCGGACTGCTGGGCAGCAGTCGGTTTGCCAACTGATGACAGTGTGTGATGGGGGTTTTGAAAGCCTGTGCCCTGGGTGATGTTGGGGTGCATGCCTCACCACCTTATCACCAGACGGAACTCCTCATTGAGCGGGCTCTTGTCTGTGAAGCTTCTGGACACCTGTAACCAGAGCGCATCCAGGAACTCCTGAAGAGGTTGCATCTGTAACCTGCAGAGCCGGATAAGGTAGATGCAAGATGACATCATGCCGAGCAGTGAGGTGATGGTCTGCACCGTGACGGTCTTCAGTGCCAACAGCTGTTGCACTTTCCCCAGCATGGTCGCTACTCTCTGCTGCAAGGGCCACACTAGGCAGGAGACAGTGTTGAGTCTGGCTCCTAGGAACAGTGCGTTCTGCGATGGTGTCAAGCAGGACTTCGGATAATTGATGGAGAACCAGAGATCCGACAGCAGTTGGACAGTCATCTGCATGTGTCTGATGGCTACCTCTCGCGAACTGGCCCGGATGAGCCAGTTGTTGAGGTAGACACAGATGGGCCACACTGGTACCAGGCAATTCGTGAACACCTTAGGGGCCGATTTCAGGCCAAAAGGGAGGGCCTTGAACTGGTAGTGCTGTGCTTGCACTGCGAAGCATAGGAACTTTCATTTCATCCTGTGAATGAGGACGTGGAAATAGGTATCCTCCGGTTCCAGCAACATCAAAAAATCTCCTGCTTGCAGTTGGCCGAGCACATGCTGCAACGTGACCATCCTAAATTTTTTGACTTGAGGTACTTGTTGAGATGTTGCAGGTCCAGAATGGGCCGCCAGCCCACGGTTTTCTTTTTGACTAAAAAGCATCTGGAGTAGACCCTGGAGCCCTGCAGTCCTCATGGAACCAATTCTATCGCCCCCTTATGCAGCATGGCCCGTACCTCCTCCAAGAGTTGAAGGATGTGCTGCTTCTGCCGGGCCAACAGAGGGATATGCTGAAACTCCAGAGTATGTCGGTGGGGGGGAGTGTCCAGTACTCATCTGTCAGTGTAGATATTCTCCCACTCGCTGACAAATCCTGTCAGCTGGCCTCCCACCGAGGTTCGTGGGTGTGGGCCCTACATCTTGGGTGGTTCAGTCCTCCTTCAGTTCCTGCGTTCCACCTTCAGGGCGACAACAGCGCTGGCCACCTCCACCGTAGGCCTTGGATCAGTTGGTGCGGCCTCTGTAGGCCTCCTGGGTCATAGACCAGGAGGGCTAATGGTACGACAACGAGAAAACTTACATCAATTTGTCAGACTTTCCTCTGGAGGCGAGAAAGGAAGAGCTGTGTTGTTAGAGAGTGCACAAGGCATGAGCCATCTCTGTATCCACCTTGATGGCCTGCAAGGACTCCTCAATTGCCTTCCCAAAGAGGTTATCTCTTTCGAAGGGCATGTCCAGCACCCTCGTCTGGACCTCCTGGCATAAATTCATGGTCTTCAGCCAGCCTTGACGATGGAGGCAGACACCGTTCCCCATCTGCCGGAAATCTGTGTCACCGATGTCCAGTGCCACTGTGATGGCATGGTCCAAAGCCACCTCTGGCTCCTGCAAGAGGGCAACCACCTCCATCCTCTTGTCGTCGAGCAAGAACTTCAGAAGCGGACCCAGCTTGTACCACAGTTCCCTGTCGTACCTGGCCAAGATCGCCAGTGTGTTGGCCGCCTTTATGTTCGACGCTGCGGTGTAAATAACCTTCATCCCCATGGCATCCAACTTCTTCTCCTTGCTGTCCGGAGGGACTGAGGATGATGAGGCAGGGTTTGTTGATACCTTCCTCGTGGTCACCAACAGCATAGAGTCTGACAACGTTTGCGACCAAAACCTGGGAGCAGACTCCTTCACCTGGGACTTTTTCTCCAGTCTATCCCACTTGATGGTGTAAGGATTCTTCAAGAGGGCCAGGCCTTCCTCCCACACATCGTCCAGGAGGGGAACCACCATGATGGTCTTCCTCTTGGCCTTGCGCCTCTGGTATAGAAAACCCCCCTTCTTGGTTTCCCTGGGCATAAGCTGGAAAAGTTTGGAAGCTCTGGTGACCATAGAATTAAATGACTCCACCTGTTCCGGTGGGGAGGACCTCTATTTCAGAGATCCCCCACCCTGACAATATTGTCGTTGTCGTCTGTCGTTGCCTTGCCCGTTTCCATCCCTGTGTCCACCGGGGGTGAGGGCACCTGATGCAGATGTGGAGGTTGATAAGGGGGCATCAGATGACACTTCCTCTGTTTAGCCGGAGGCTGATCCGGGGCCACAGGGGCCTGCGGCATCCTCTTCTGGATTTCTGACACCAACATGTATAGGCTCAAAGTGATATCTAGGGATACATCTCTCAGCTGAGTTGGCTTGGTCGTCAGCGTTGCCACTGTCATCCTCCTCTATGTCCTTGTTGACTGTGTGCAGGACTCCAGGTCCTCGTCTTCCGTGGACAAAACTTCCTTCCTGTGGTTGGCCTGGGTCTTCATCGCCCCCACCCCTGTTTGCACCATGAGGGGTCGGGCCAGGCTCAGAGACGGCATCCTCTTCTCTGGTATTCCAACAGGCTTTGCCACCACCCCAGCTGAGGCCTCCAGCCTCAGAGGTGGGACACCCTGGGCGCAGTAGGGGCTACCTTCATGGGGTCAGCCTGTTTGTCCTTCGAGAGAGCAGCCACCACCAGCTCAATCATTGATGAAGATTTCTCCTGCGACTCCTAGGCCTTCTTGGACAGGTCGGCCACCTCTTCCTCCATCCTGGGCTTCTCTGGCTCCTCCCACAACTTAGCCAGGTTGGAAGCTTTCCTCTTTGAGGAGGAGCTTGATCGCTGGATGGCGATGTTGATGGAGGGTGACGATCGCACCCTGTTCATCGAGGGAACCGCATGCACGGCAACCCCGACGGCACCAGACTCGCGGTGCTTGGCCTTGTCTTGGGCCCCCATGTGTAGGGCTTCCTCAAAGAACTTAGAAGCCTGCTTCTTGGACCTGCTGGTCCTGTGTGAGGCATGACCCTACTTGGGGTACAGGGCAGAGGCCTTGGTGTTTAGCCACGCCGCCAGTCTACTGTGTCGATACTTCATCATTTTCTTGGAGAAGCTGAGGCAGATTTTGCACTCTCCTCCTTCTTTTTGGTCCAGGTGAAGGCAGTAGAGGCATTGAAGGTGTTTATCCTCCACAAACATGTTCCGTAGTCTGCATCTGATTCAGAGCTTGAAAAGGGACCTTCCTTCCTTCTTCTCATCCATCATGGCTGGATGTGCAGAGTAGGCCTAATGGCATTATGGAAACTTTCAAGAAATTTCGACAATCCTCTCTTGAGGAGTGCTGAAATTCACTGACAAATGGATCCCTGCTGTTGGCATGTGGAGAATAGAGCACACAGGCTCTTTTAGACAAAAATAGAAAACCTTTTCTGTCGAAAAAAGAAAAAACTGTAGAAGTAGCTCACAGAGCAAAACTAAAGGACTCGCACCACTTGAACGTGCAGTAAAAATCTGAAGATGGCTGCCAGTGGAGGGGCTTTGGGAAAGGACTGTCATTGGCTGAGTACAGTGATTGGTTTAGAGGAGAAATACAGTTTGTACGTTTTCTTTTACTGAGGATTCCCGGCCTGACGACAGAGAATAGTCATGAGCATGTGAATCCATGCCAGACCCCATGCTGGAGAACTGTTGCAAATACGTGTTCTCCCAAAAAGGAATGCACCCGTCAAGGCCACAAGACTGTAACAGAAACCTCACAATGCATGTTTATCACAGCTAGGCCAAAAGCAGACCTCCAACCACCCCTAACCCATCCCACTAGAAGTTATGACACCCACAACTGCCCCAGAACAAGACCGATAAATTCCGCAATAGTAGGTGTCCCCAGACCACCAACTATAAACCCAGTGGTCATAAAAGATTTTAAAGAATACGGCCACTCCACCTTATTTCATAATGACATACTTTGTAAAACGAGGTACAGGGTGGAATATAATATAGTCCAAAGCGAGGTTGGAAACCTCCCCCTGTGCCAGTCCCCGAGCTTCCCAGGTGCATGCCACAATGATAGAGTAGCATTGTTTTACATAGTTACTAATGACACACTCAGCCTTGATTCCCTGGAGATGATGATCCCAGCTGACCCCACATCTTGGAAGACGGACGGACGGGGCTGGGACCAATAGCAGCCTGGAATCCCCCATGACACAGGCTACCCATGTATAGGGTCTCACCAACCAGCCACATGTGTTTTTTTATTGTATTTCTGATGTCATTAGTGATGGTGTGTTTCCTTACAATCTCTTGCTTGTACTTTATTTTGACAGAACGTTCTTTAGCAGCAGAGTTCTTTGCTGGCCTACCTATTTTTTGCATGATTAAAACTTTTTATCCTTGCAAGAATCTCTTGGCCTTTTTTCCCTAGCGGGTTGTACTTTTTCTGGCTTGAGTGTTTAGGGGCGTGCCTTCATTGGAAGGAAGCTATTCTGGAAGTCATCTGGGGATATTACCCCAAGGCTATATTCAAATCTCTGTCACTGCAAAGAATAGGCCGATTAGTAAATCTTGTGATACTCCAATAGTACTCTTTTCAGTTTCTTTAGGTCTGACATTTAGTAGGTCAATTATTTTTCTTTCTGTTGGCCTTCTGATAAGATTCATCTCTGATTTTATGAGAGTAACCTCTACAAAGGAAATGATTGCCTATTCTCAGTGCTTCCTCCTTGAAGTCCTCTTCTCCCAAACAGTTTTGTTTGGCTCTCAGGAACTCACCATAAGGAATGATATTGAGAGTGATTTGGGATGATAACTCTTAACATGGAGTAATGAGTTAGATGATGATGTCTTTCTATATAGGGTTGCTACTAGGGTGTTCTGGATGATTTAATATCTGACATCTACAAAAATCAATTCTTTATAGCTGCTCGTCATAGTGAGATTGAGGTTCATCATACCATTCAAACAATCTACATATGTATGTAGTGCCACTTCAAAGACATTCCATATTAGAAACAAATTATCAATGAAGCAATACCATTGTAGCATCCCGGGTGCAGCGGCATTCTGTTTGGCATAGGTAGAGAGGTAGTCGGGCTGTTTGTCTGTCTTCTCTCAAGATGGCACCCGCTGCATCGTGTGCAGGTCTAGTCATTTCGACAGCTCGCTTCCTGGTTTTCTCTCATTCCAGCATCAGAACAAGTTATATTCAGTCTCCTCCAGTGACCCGGCAAGTCGCTGCTATTTTCTCTGGAACCTCCGTAAATTCGCCTTCCTTGTTTTCTGCTATCTATACTTACATAAATATTGCTGATCTTTACATCCACTCCCTTGATTCTTCATTGTAGAGCCTCTGCAGAATCTCAGAGATCACCCTCCGTATCGCAGATGATGCAGAACTTGTAAACCATTCGGTACGATCTGTAGAGTAGAAAGCTGAATAAAACCTTTCTTACCTTGTCTGCTCAATCTTACCTTATGCCGTTCTTTTCCTATCAGCATGATACGGCCAGGATTCATTCCGGGATCGAGACACTGAACGAAGATTAGAGTGAGAAGACAGAAAGATGCTCTGGCATTCTACCCGCGTAACATCTACATTGACGACATCACAAAAAGCTGATCATCCTGCAGCTCCCGATACCATGGTTTTCTTCCCCAGAGGGTTTCCCTGAGGCCACTGTATCCCATCCTTAATCTTTACTGGGAAGAGATGTCCAGGGGTCTTGCGGAATTCTTCATTACCCACCACTTTGTACCTGATCAGGTTAGTTGCTTATTGTATATAGCTGCATATATCGAGTTCAAAGGGTTCATCTACAGTTCCCTACGCAGTGTTCATAACAATCATACAATATGATATAGAAATGCATCATGTTTCTCAACCCAGACAGATGTTTGTTCCCACCAGCCCATGTATAAATTGGCATAGGTGGGTGCCATGCAAGAACCTTTGGTAGTTCCACAGGTTTGTCAATAATGATTGTCTTTCGAACAAGAAGATAATTTGTTCAAGACAGAATCTCAGCATTGTAAGAAGTGTATCGTTCTGTTGTTTATAACAAATTGATATAGGGAAAATGTAAAAGGTTTTAAACAAAATGGATGTATATAAAGATACTACATCAAGATAGACCAAAATGAAGCTTGGTTCCCAACTGACATTTTGCAATTTGTTTACCAGATCTGAAGGGTCTCTGATATATGAGTCAAGACCTTTCAAAAATGGTTGTAAGAACATGTCTAAGAATTTAGAAGATGATTCGAGCAAACAATTAATTGAGGACATAATAGGACTATCTGGATTTTTGACCTTACTTTTGTGCACTTTACCTAAAAAGTACAGAATGGGAGTAACAGGGTGATCATTTTTGCAAAAATGATATTCCTCCCAATTGATTAGATCTCTTTTTTGTGAATCTTTCAATAATAGATCAAAGGCCATTTTTCTTTCAACAAGGGCATTCTCTTGATTTTGTGCATAACAATTTGAATCTTGAAGCTGCATGTACGCTTCAGTCTGATATAACTGTGTGTCCCACAGGACTATTGCACCCACCCTTAACTGCTGGATGGATAATGATCTTGCTATCATTTTGGAGATTTTCGATAGCTAATTGTTGTTGTACTTCAACATTACTGTTTATTATATCCGGGCAAAATTTAGATTTTATATTTAGATCACTCTCTGAACTTGCATCAGTAAAGGTGCCATTGTTTTTCGATAAAGTATCAGCATCCAGATTTTCATCTAAGGATACCACATCAACAAACTCATCTTCTAAATGTTTTCAACAAGTTAGTGTTGTTAGATCTTTCACCGTAAGTGGATTATTTCTCTAATATCTCTATCTTCAGCTAATTCATTGTGGAATTTTTAGTCATGCAGTATGTGTTAACCTTAATTTTCCTACAGATTCAAACAAATCTTTTCTAGATTCAGCAAAGTCATATATGTGCATGGGGAGAATGTGAGACCCAATCTTAAAACTGATTTTTTAACCGGAGATATTATCCTGTTCCAGACATTATAGTTCTTTAATTGGCAATCTTCTTTGTCCGACTTTGACCTCTCGCTCCCTGACCTATCACTCCCTGTCCTTTTCTAAAGCGGGATATTTGACTCTGCAAGGTTATGATATGATATGATATGGCATTTATAACGTGCCTGTACACAAGTGTTTCTAGACGCGACAAGACAAGGAGGGGAAATAAAGGAGGACAAAATAACGATTGTACTAGGCCTTGTGTCATTCAGATCATGCAAGTGCAAGGAAGAGGAAAGGTGGGAAGTGCCACGGGGGAGGTGATGGGGGGAGTGCAGTTAACTCACACGTGCAGCCAGAGGGTGGCTTATAAGTGCAAAGAGAGGGGACTGTAGGGTTGCAGATACAGAACCATAAGTGTGAGGAGCCCAGAGGCAGTGCGGGGGCAACTCGACATGCAGGAGCCTGGGCCTGAGTTCAGAGGGTGACCAGTGTGCAGAGCGGTCAGGTGCATCAGCAGGAGAGAGGAGAGATAAAGCGGAAGTGAAAAGGAATGTTTGGAGTTGCTTCCAGAACCGGAGGTGGTTCTGCTCAATTTTGAGAGTGGTTCCCTCTCCTGGATCGTTTAGTCCTTCTAGTCTTTTTGTTGTTCTTCCTTCTCCTACTCTTCCTCTTCCCAGTGGCCTGCCTTTAGTTCTTCAATCTACTTTGCTGTCCATAGCTTCAATCTTCCAATTGCCCTTTGGAAAGTCTCACTTTGGTTCCTTGATCATCTAGACATTCTTTAATTTGATCATCTAAACGTTTGGCGAAGATATACATTCTTTCTTGTTTGTAATTGGTTCTGTCTCTTTTAAATTTCAATTGCTTATGTATGCTTATCTCTCCTTCAAATCATTTCCAGATTTTCTTCTAATCTGGCCATTCCTGTCTTACATCCATCTCCTTCACTGGGGGAAAAGAGTTTCTCTTCCATTGATTCTATGTATTGGATGATCTTCATTCTGTCTAGCTTTGCAAATTTGATCAGGGTTACCATAGTTTTCAAGGTGCATTTATTTGAGTGTTCAGTCCATTCTTTAATCAGCAATGGTGCCATATCTGTAAATGATGGAATAGTGAGTATCCTCAGTCCTTTAGGCCTTCTCGGTTGTTCTATATACATTTTCACAATTATGGCCTCCTACTACTTGTTCATCTCTTTCTTTTTAAGCTTTTCTAATTTGTCATTTATTTGCTGAACGGTAAGACTGGCTGAAATTGTAGGTTCTTTATGCTTGTCTGTGACAACTGTATCTCTGAAATGTCATCTTGACAGATGTCTGCTTTTCCATATGTACATGGATTTATAATTGAATGACCAGATGGGCGATCTTAATCATGTTCAATCAATTTTGCATGTTCTGCACATAGAAGTTCTTCCAAAAACGAGTGGCCGGGTGTTTCCGTTTCTCTTGGGAGCTAAAGGAGGGGAAAGATTGGGATGTGACAAAATGGTGACTGGAATATTTATGGGTACATATATATATTCACTGAAAAAATAAGTTAGCGGATGTGGGAAGTCATGACCAGCTTAACTCGGCGCACTCCCGCTGATGTCCCCCATAATGACATTTTGTATCCCATCTCTTATAATATGTATAGTCCAACAGGAATGCACTGAGTTAAACTGGTCATGACTTCCCATATCTGCTGAATTAAAAAAGTAACCCAGTAGCCATAGTCTTCGCCAATGCGCATTACTCCCACCTCACTGTAGCTGTAACATTCCACTTTTCTGAATTAAAAACTTTATACAAAAATACCGAATAAATGGAAAATACATACAAACACTGACAATATGTAAAACAAACAACAAACATTAAATGATGAACGTTCATCACATCCTCAATTCATCAGATACCCCACTTCATTCATAAAATTTAGGATAATTAAGAATACAAGCACCAAACAATTCATTAGAGAAGACTTCAAACCATACAGCAAATGGTAAACCACACTATGCAACATTTACATATGTCAATTCTTTCTCAAAGGCTACCCACACATATGAAAAGGCAATAGCTCTTGACATGCTGCAGCCAGAGATACAATTCTTCCAAAATAGATTCCGTTGGAAATCTTCAAAACCTTCTGCACAGTGACGATAGTATCTCATTAATACTTCTACATTGCACTGCAATCAGTTAACACATGTCTAAGTGTTTCTTTTACACCAAGCTTTTTGCAGAGACGGCAGGTCCGCTCCACCTTAGGCATGCCTACCCAGGGACCCGTAATGTCCAATACCATGTTTTTATTTATTCTGATCTTCATAAATGTCTTATTAATCTTAGGACTCGGGATCGGTGAGACATATTTCTGTGAGCAACAATATTTAAAGTGTAGGCAAACATAATTATATAAAGATGTTAAACAACCAACATGGTCATGATTTGTGACGCAATCCCATAATTGCAATTGTTTATTGAATTGATTCAAGAGGACGCCTCTCCCCAATCCAGAGAACGTGCAATTAGCTCAAAGAACTTCACATTTAACTTTTCAAACTCAGATAATGTGGGGCAACCTCCATTAGATAGTTCATCCCTGAGGTATGTAAGAATAGAATTCCCCTCCCCTCATAATTAATATGAATAATGGTACTCAGTGAGGACATGCCAAGTTCAATACGTATCACTGGTATGGGAGTTGATTTAGATAGCCTCAATATATTTTGCCAAATGTTCTCCTCTAAACGATCAGCCCAACCAGCAGAATCAATGTAGGAACATTCCAGAGCATAACCAATGCTCGATACCAACTTTTGCTGATATATCATCACAACACCACCTAAGTTGTATCACGCTTTAAAAGTATTTGGCCTATCTCTCTGGTGGTGTTGATTTTGTAGATGATTTGTGTGCCATCTATGTCATTGTAAGTGTATCCATGTGTTTTGATGAGTTTCATGATTGGGAACATGTAAATATTGAAGAGCTGTGGGACAAGACTTGTGGAGCCTCACAGATTGGTGTGTGTGGTGCTGATCTGTAGGGCGGTAGTCAGGTGATTTCCATTCTTTCTGCCAGGAAAGACTTAATCCATAGTAGTGCTGTGTTTTTGATCCCTATTTCTTGGATTCTTATGATGAGTGTTGTGTGGTCGACTGTGTCCAAGGCTTCTAAAAAGTGCAGTAGTAATAATGAAGTGTAGAGGAGCAGATGGACACACATATCCTACCTCCCGCCCCCTCTCCAACATCATATTGGATCAGCAGGAGAAGAGTTGCTTGTGGGACCCCAGTGTTGTTCCTATACCGCATCGCGTGTACTAGAGACGATATGCACCCAGGCAACCATACCGAATGTACCCTCCCACTGAGAGGGTCGAAGGATGTTTGAACACCCTTTTGGATATCATGGAGCGCTGAGTGACATCTGACGAGGGCAGAGTGATGTCATGAAACAGATATATGAGGACATATTGAAACAATATGAAAACACTTAAGAATGATGATGTAACTGAAGCCATAATAGAAACAAGTACAAAATGAAAAAAGTATGCAAAAAGAAGATAAAGTAACTTGATGATCAATAAGTGTAAATACATAGCAATGTAAGGTATATGATACATATAGAAGCTTGCTATAGAGGAATATATAACGTGGCTAGGATGTCCATACTTGGAAAATGGTTGCCGGCTCCAGCAAAGATGAATTCTAACTACCTCAGAAACAGACCAAGGCTGCAGAGGTAGGTGACGCTAGAAAACATCTTTGTGTGCAAACAAAGAGGAGCCTATGTTGGCCTGGGATCAAGGATGCTATTTCAGGAAATAGCTGAAAAGCACAAAGGGAGGCAGACAGATAAGCTTTGAGCTTGAGACATATTTCTCTTAGATTAAAGAAGATGAAAACATGTGCAAGAACAAGAGCCAAGTAATGGACAATACCGAGTGGATAAGGCTCATACAAGATGGAGAGAGCAAGTTTCTAGAGACCAAAGGAGAAATAGCACCCAGTATAATTGAATCAAATAGCAGTAATTAGGAGGTTGAAATGGAGAAATCTGCGGTCTCCTCACACGTGGTGCAGAAGTCGTAAACAAGGGCTATTCATTAAGCTGTGATTGAAGATAGTGATGTGCTCATACTCCCTTGAATGTCCCAGTACATGGAGCAACTGCAAGGTCAACTACAGATGGGAACATTTGGCTTATGGTCAAGCTGATGAGAGATGATGGACTATTTGGGAAAGTGGGAGCTAGTCTGATGTGACTCATGCACCTGGGTATCGGTTTCCTTAAGTGCTGCTAGCCGAGACGCAAGGCTTAGGTTGGGTGGGAATGCCAACCAATCAGTTGGTCTATGGGGCAACCTGCTATGCAATGTTGCATAGACCAACCCGCTGCCATTGTGTCCGGCTATAATCAGTATTATACGTATGTAATGGTAGTTCAAGGTGTGTCTTACAGATAAGAAACAGCCAACAAAGTACTAACCCGTATCCATTCTATAAGTATATATGTTCCCTTAACCAATACCTCCCACCAATAGGTTTTTACCCATTGCCATGTAGGATGACATCATAGATGACGCATATTGGGGTGTAAGATCCTCTGTGTAATAAAGTTTGTGTGTGTGCAATCATCAGGCGATGTTTGCCGGTGTACCCTGCTTTATTAAATTGAGAATAAAGCAGTATTTTGTTATGAGTCTTCCCGGGTATATGGTCTGAGATCTTCATTGGTAATTTCATCTAGCACAAGAGACGCTTCAAGGTGCAAGAGCACAGAAGTGATGTTGGAGTCAACATTCATGTTTATATCATCCCAGATCAGTAGTGATGATTCTGTTCAGTTGACTTCTACATGTGCCAGGATTTGCTCTTGACTTGTTGGATGATTAGGATTTTGTTTTTGAAGTGGTTTGCAAGGTCATCTCATGGTGGAGATTCACAGTTTGGGATATTTAATGATGGTGCTGTTGTGATGTTTAGGTTGTGTTTGAATGGTAAAGCAAGGCCTCCTCCTCTTTTTTCTTCTCTATTGGCCTTTCTGAGTTAGAGGTTGTTAGGAATGAATGTGTGTGCAGCTACTTTCAAGTCTTCCATTAGTGAGGATTCTGTGAGGCATGAGATCTATGTTCCATCTTCACTGACGAGATCTATTATCTCGGTACTATGTTTTGACATCAATCTGGAGTTGACCAGGATGCAGAGAGTCTTTATTTCTGATTTGTATCTTTTTCATCTAGACATGGTAAGCAGTGTTTTCCTGTTAAACTAAGCGTTCCTTTTTGGGTGTAGTTGTGGAATTTGGGGGCACTGTTGTGAAGGCTCAGTGAACAATTCAGAGTGCCTTTTGATCCTGTGGCCGGCAGGCAGCCTGCACAGTTTGCCCAGGAAAGGCTGTTTGCTTCCAGCAGTTGGTCTGACCCAATTGTCCTCGGTCTATTGGAGACAGCAGAGTAGACATCCAGGAATACCTGTTGCCACAGCCAGGTTCAAAGTGTCCAGTGTAGAGGATATGGTGTGTCTGTTGATTTGACACAGGTAGAGGGGAATTCAGGGCATGGAGCATACTGAATAAGCATTGCGTGACATAATTGACTTGGACATTAACAGGAGCTTGGGTGAAGAAGGAAACTGAGAGTTTTGTGTGTTTTGGCTGTGTTGTGGAAGGAGTAGAACTATTGATGAGGCGGGTCTATGTGGACATTTTGGCCGACTGTATTGGATGATTCTGAGGATGTGTGTGTATCCTGCCATTGTTAACTGATCATCCTAGGGTTTTGCAAGGACCTCTTCAATGATGCTTGATGTTGCCAGGAGGTTATTACCTTCTGTGTGTTCCTGGATCAGCTCTGCAACATTTTACTCAAAGGGGAAGGTACATGAGGTAGAGGAGTCCTGATATGGGGAGAGGTTGATTAGTGTTGATGTAACAAGTGACGTTTTCTTTTATGGGAACTGAGACCGTGGAATGTTTTTAATCAAATGCTAGATACAGTTCTGAATGATAGAGAGTCATAGAAAGAATTTCTATAGGAAAGGGTGATAGACAGCCTATTTTCGTAAATGTTTTTGAGTGACGAAAGTCAAAACCTTGACAGTTGCTGATGAGTTTGGTTGCGCACTCACACAATAGTTTTCAGAAAAATGTGTAGATGATTCTGTTTTAATTTAATGCTCCCTCATTGAAAAGTGGTAGTTAATGCTTGTGCATTGAAGAGTGGGGGTCCATGCTCATTCATTGAAGAGTGGGGGTCAATGTTCATGCATCAAAGAGTGGGGGTCCATGCTCATGCATTGAAGAGTGAGAGCCAATGCTCCTGCATTGACGAGTGGGATCCCATGCTCATGCATTGAAGAGTGGGAGTACATGTTAATGCATTAAATAGTGGGAGTCCATGCTCATGCATTGAAGAGTGGAATTCCATGTCCATGCATAGAAAAATGGTAGTCCATGCTCATACATTGAAAAGTGGGGGTTCATGCTCAAGCCTTGAAGAGTGGGAGCCCATGCTCATGCATCCAAGAGTGGGAGCCCACACACATGCATTCAGGAGTGACAGTCCATGTTCATGCACTGAAGAGTGTGAGTCCATGCTCATGCATTAAAGACCGGAAGTCCATGTTCATAAATTGAAGAGTGGGAGTCCATGTTCATGTATTGAAGAGGAAGAGTGGGAGCCCATGTTCATGCATTGATAAGTGGGAGTCCATGTTCATGCATTGATAAGTGGGAGTCCATGTTCATTCACTGAAGAGTGGGAGCCTATGCTCATGCATTGAAGAGTTAAAGTCCACGTTCCTACATTGAAGAGTGGAAGTCCATGCTCATGTAGTGAAGAGTGGGACTACTCAATATTTCATGGTAGAGTGCTTGTCCATGTTACTTCATTGAAGAGTGGTAGGCCATATGCCTGCGTTGAAGAGTGTGAGTCAATGCCCATGCATTGTAGAGTGGGAGCCCATGCTCATGCATTGTAGAGTGGGAGCCCATGCTCTTGTACTGAAGAGTTGGAATCCGTACTAATTTGTATTTTTCATTTTATTTCAATGTATAGATTGCCTTTGTCAAGGCGCTCCACATAATGAGCAAAACGGTACCAAATGAAATGAGCAAAATGAGGGATCCAATCACCAGCAGCAGTGGGGTAAAGATTAGGAAGCTCACAGAGCAGTTAGGAAGTGAGTCTTAAGACGGGAACGGAAAATATGAAGAGTGGAGGATGCATGAATGTCGAGAGGGAGTGCATTTCAAATGGGGACAAGAAGGAAGAACAAGCAGAAACGCGAGGGAGCACAGTGAGATTTGGGGGTGTAAGAAGATGGAGATGTTGGAAACGAAGAGAACGTAAAGGGGAATAGTCGAAATGAGTGATGCAACATAATGGGCAGCAAGGCCATGGTAATGCTTGAAGACTATGCAGTGTCATTGGAAAGGAGAGAATTGGAGAGAAGAGAGGACTCAATTGGAGAGCAAGGAGAGAGTGAGAAAAGAAGAGAAACAGCAGAGTTAAAAACCAAACATAGAGGGGTAAGGTGGGAAGAAGGAAATCCAATGAGAAGAGCAGAGCAGTAGTCAAGTCGGGAGAAAATAGCAGAGGTGTGCATGCAGTAGTTTTGCAGCATTAAAGTTTAGATAAGGTCGTGCTTTACAAAAAATAAAAAGAAGAAAGCCACAGGTATGAGCAGTTAGAGAAGTAAGTGAGTTAGAGGATAGTGAAGGGTCAAAGATGATGTCAAGAGTGCAAACCGAAGAAGACAAAGGGAGTACAGTGGGGGAAAAGAAGAAACCGGAAGTGGGGAGAGGGGTGATGGAGAGACAGGTGGGAAGAAGAGTATCTCAGTTTTTGAAATGTTAAGGTGAAGGAAGTCAGAATGCATCCAACCCTGGACAGCAGAAAGGCATGATGATATAGAGGCATGTAGGGAATCAGAGAAAGTAGAGAAAGAGAACAAGATTTGAGAATCATCCACATCGAAGTGAGAGCAAAGATTAAATGATTCAATGATGGAGAATAAAGGTATAGTATATATAGGACAGGCTATTTGAACCCACATCCGTGCCTAGTTTTTAGAACGTGGGGTTTCACCCTAAGTAACCGAGGGTATTCCAGACTTGGACGCCTTGCTCACATTGCCTTAGAGAGGCAAAGGAGGATAGCTCAGAGGCAATGCGTTTGTTTTGTAAGCAAGACAACGCAAAACACCACAGATTCGAATCCCAGTCTCACAAGTAGAAACAAACCATCCCTGGTATTAAGCGCTTTTATAAAAGAACAATTATGATTATAATGATATAATTAATTTTAATTAAAAGTTTCAACTCACTGAGGAGGCTCAAGAAGGCCAAAACACGTGTCTGTGGTTACTGATGGTATGCCTGTTAATAAAAGAATTTCCTTGCATTTTAATACTGGACTGCCCTTGTGGGTGGGACTAGACTGATATGCAAATGGCTATTTCTTCAATGTGAAGGGTGCAGTGAGCTAAACCATGGTTGTTGACCATACTGAGTGGAATAAATTCCAACTAACAGGTTATTTGAATTATGTTCGTTCTCAGTAGAGGGGCTCACACACCCTTGAGAGATTTGAGAGTACATAACCCTCTCGAGAAGTTTAGAGAGGAATGGGAGGAGAGAGACAGGCTGGTAGTTAGACAGAAAGAAACAGTTAAGAGAGGTTTATTTGATGATAGAGATAATTAAGGCATGCTTAATGGAAGAAGGGAAGTAATAAGAGGACAGTGAACGATTACAAAGAGATATCAGAAATGGAATAATAGTGCCCTAGACAGTAGGAATTAGAGAAAAGGGTAGAGGGTCAAGTAGTGAAGCCTTGGGGTGGGCACATGTAAGAAAAGAGGGAGCCTCCGAGTCAGAGAGAGGCCTACATGAGAGAGAAGAAGAGGAGAAGGATGAGTAGGTAGTTGAAAAAGGAAAATAAGATTGCCAAAGATAGAGAGGTAGTGATGAGTGTAGGGTATTCAGTTCGCAGATAAAGGATAGTGGAGAAGAGACAGAAGGATCTGAGACGGCAGGAAGAGCATGTTATTAATGACCTCAAAAAGAGAGAATATTTAAGAGAGGAAAACAGCGCTTTTTAGCAGCAACAAAAAAAGAATCATTTGATGAATGAAGTGCAGACAAGAAAGAGAGATCAGAGTGAGAGCAGGTCTTTTTCCAAAGGTGATCTGCTATCCATAAAGCAGAGTGAAGAGAACAGAGGCCAGAAGTCATCCAAGTTTGAGTTGGTTTGCGAGAAGGGGTAAATGGCACAGAAGGGTAGAGCAGGGCGAGAGTAGTGGAAAGGGAGTTTTGGAGAGTGGTAGCTGCGGTGTCAGTAGGAAGGGTGGAAAAAGTGAAGATCGAAGGAAAGGTAGAAGAAAGAGAAGAGACATAGAGTGCAGTGACGAATGAGCTTATGGGTATAGCAGTAGAAGGGGTAATGGAGCAGAGGCGGGAGAAGGGATAAATAAAAGGATAGCAAGAAGTGATCAGAGGAAAATATTGGATTAGAAGAGTCTGAGAAGTCGAGTGGAAGAGAAGAGAAAATCAAGTCAAATGATGAACCAGAGAGATAGGAGGGGGGTGGGATGCTGGAAAAAAGAATAGGATTCGAAAAGTGGGATAAAGGGAGATGAAAGATGGGTTGAGAAAACATGAAGATTAAAGTCCCCTAGGAGAAAAAGGGGGATGGGAGAGGGAAGAAGAAGAGATTGCAAAGAGTCTAAGTCGTTATAGAAAGTGTTAGTACGGCAGGAGGTCAGCAGATAGTAGAGAAAGTGATAGAGTACATCTTTGAAAATGAGGAACGGTGGATATCAAATGGAGGCTTGGTTGAGAGTTTTGAAGGAAGGGAAGAAGGAGTCTAAGAAGAATGGAAAAGAATGCCAGTGCCACCAACACAACTAGTTGGGCATGGCGAGTGGGAAAACCTAGCAGAGGAAATAGTACAAAGAGCAGCAATATAGTTATTGTGAGGAGTTAGCCATGTTTCAGTCAAACAAAGAAATTGTAAATTGAGATGAAAGAACGTATCAAGAATGGAGTGGGACCTGTTATATATGGAACGTGCATTCCATAGTATTATTGTAAGAATAGGAGCACTGGAAGAAGACAGAGAGGGGTAGATGTATTCTGTGGGACAAAGCCAGAAAAGTTGAGTATAATTTAAGGAAAGAAGAGATGGATTAGAAAAGGACATAATGAGATATAGTAAAAGAAGAGAGAGGGGTATGGTCACTGTGAAATGAACATGATCTTAGTTGTTAGATAACAGAGCAGAGAGTAGGAAGAGAAAACATTGATACATGAAGTAAGTATGCCCTCTCGGCACAAACAGGAGAAAGCAGGGTGGGTGGTGACCCAAACATTCTATTTCTTTGAGTGAGGATGCACAGTGCAGTGACACCCTAGTAGATGGGAATATAAGGGGTTGGAAGGGAGGTAATTTGACATGTTGCATTCGTATGGCATGGCAGGACCTTTCCTTCAAGCCAGGTACATCTTTGCAGCAGAGGGCCAGGTGTGGCGGGCGCACAGCAACAGCATTTGGTGGCAATGTAGCAGTCAGGGGAAGGAGCAGTTAAGGGACAGTGCACTGAAGAGTAGAAGTCAATGCTCACACAATTACTGATATTCTTAGGACAATCTAAAAAGACACAGCAATCTTTAGATGAGCAAAAAAACAGGGAATTCGATTCAATAAGTCCAAGCAGTGTCAATAGTGAGCATCTTTGGTGATATTGAAGAGCATGAAGGCACTGCACCCGGTATACCACACCATGACCATCACAGGCCCCTGCATATCTATTTGAACTTCTTCTTGGACTCTGCTGAATTCATGGTACATTAAACGACTGAGCTACTCTGTGTAACCATCTGCGATTAATTAATCACATCCACCACATCCACCATTTTGTGACCATTAAAAGAGTCAAGCTTGGTGCACATGGCAATTGGGCGTAGGTTCCTCAGGGTATGTGGAATGATGGGGGGTGGGGATATGGATAGTGCTGGCTAATTTAAATGGTCCAAACCAGAGGCAGGCATTCTTTTGTAAGCATGCTTTGGACCGTCTTGTGGACCTGGATTCTGATGTTACCATCACAGGATGGGATTTTAATATGTGGGCAGATCTGGAGTTGGATAGACTATTTTTGAGAGGCTTGGATACTCGGAGGGTAATGCAAGAAGCAGACAGATTGGGATATATTTTTGAATCTCGGGTCCTGACAAACGTGTGGCGCCATATGAACCCAGATAGGAGGGGTTTTACCGTCTTTTCCACGATGCACAACACTTTTACTAGAATAGACTATTTGTTACTGGATAGAAGGATAGAGGGCAGGGTTGGGACCTACAAGATACAGACAGTGGGTTGGATCGATCACAATCTAGTCCTTATGGACGTACAAGTTGACGTCTCAATGAATTAGACTCGACATGGAAATGTAATTATACTCTTTTGAGAGATCCGATATTCAGTGAAATGATGGAGTGGGAAATTAGGGCATTCTTCAAGTTTAACAACACTGGAGAGGTTGAGATGGGTGTAGTCTGGGGCGCTGCAAAGGTGTTGTGGAGGGGACTACTGATAAGTGAGGGGGTCCGTAGAAAGAGGGAGAGGGCGTTAGTGGAGAGCAAACTCAAAACAGAAATTCCCCAATTGGAGGATAGTGTTGAGGGGGCAGGAGGAGACAGGGGACCTTTTTTGTTCACTGTGAGGGAAGCGACTTGATCTAAAGGCACTGGGAATAGTCGAGATGGTTAGGAAGCTACAATTCCTGAAACAAAAGTACTACTAGGAAGGTGATAAAACAGGAGTGCTTTCGGCAGCCCAGTTGAGAGCGCAGAGATTTGAGAAATGGGTGAAACAGATTAAGACTGTGGAAGGCTTGGTGTTAACAGGCTCAAGGGATATAGCTGATAGCTTCACTGAATTTTATTCTGACTTGTATAAGAGAGGGGAGACAGGCAAAGCAGAGGTGATTTAAGCTTAGCTGGACAAAGTGCCCCTCCCATGTCTAACCCCAGAGGAGACGGAGATACTGGAGACCCCAGTGACTCATGAGGAAGTTGGGTCATTAGGAGAATGGAAAAGATGGGTACTAAGTTGGGCTTTTTAAGGGGTTCTCGGTGGAACTCCTTCAACATTTGGTTAAACTTCTTAAATACATCATTGATACTAGATGTGCCCCGAAATCCTTTTGGAAGAGGGAAAGGACCCGGCTCCAAAGTTCATCATAAAGACCCATTTCCCTAATAAATGTCGACAACATTATTTTTACAAGAATACTGGCCACCCGCTTCGAGAGATATATGCCCAAATTAGTTCATGCAGTTCATTCCAGGGAGATAGGAAGGAAGTGGGGGAAAGTGGACAACCCAGTGCTGTTTTCTCTCGATGTAGAGAAGGCATTTGGTTGGTTGGCATGGGATTTTCTGTACCTGGCCGCCAAAGACTCATTTCTGGGGCTCTGGGGCTCTGGGGCCTGAGTTCTGAAGGGGCTTCGGGTGGTATATAAGGATCCCAGAGCCCGGATAATGGTGAATGGGAAAAGATTAAGACAGTTCGGTGTGCATAGGGGTGCGAGCAGGGATGCCCCCTTTCTCCCCTTCTTTTCGTTCTGAGTCTGGAACCATCGTGAGCAATGATTAGGAGCAAAGCTGGTGGAAGGAATTATGGTTGGTGAAGTGGAATATAAGCTCGGTATGTATGATGATGAAAATGTGCTACATGTACGTACTCCGTTGACTTCGATACCGGTGGCTCTACTGTTAATCTGGGAGGATGGTGCTCTGTCGGGATTTTCAGTGAACGTCTAGATGTCTATGCTCCTCACGTTTGATAGGGAATTGGTGGAGGATATTGCAGACATGGCTCCTCTTTCATTGGAAATTTGGGGGAAAAGGTTTAAAATATTTAGGGGTGATACTGACCCATTCGCTTGCAGACTTATATGAGGCTATCTATGCCCCACTGTTTGCTCAATTGTTTCATGATCTAGAGATATGGGTCAAACTCACTATCTGAAGGGTGGGTAGGTTGAATACTTTACAGATGATGCTTCTGCCAACAATGGTATATATGTTTCAGATGCTCCCTATTCAGGTCCCGGACTTGATGCTTAAGGAGGCAAAAAGTAGATTGACTAGTTTCCTTTGGGGAGGGAAGAGGCAAAGGATTGGTTACACAACTCTTGTGTTGCTGAAGGAGGAGGGAGGGGTTTATCTACCAGACCTGGAAATCTATTACCAGGCAGTCTGGATGCGGGCATTGGTACCACACCTACGGAAAGATGATGCAAAGCAATGGGTGCAACTCAAAAACTATTGGCTGAGACCTGTGATGATCGGGGAATGGTTATGGGCTCCGAGGGAGAAGGTTTCACAAAGAGTCTTACAGCATGGTATATTGGGCTTACATTGGGACATTTGGAAAACAACAAAGGAATATGAAGGGTGTCACTATGTAGCGATTACCTTTGAGCCACATCTGAGTCCCCGTACACAGCACGATTTCCTGGTCCCCTTCAGTTTTAAGTCTGGTTAGAGGTGAGCTTAGAACAGATGGGCCAGTTGTGGGAATGACAGGTGTTCATCTCGAAACAGGAGGTGGGAGAGAGCCTGTATATAGGTAGACTGTCCATATTTAACTACTTACAACTTAAAGGGATTCTGATGGCTAAAACATTGAAAGGTTAATTCCAGAGAGAGCTGACTCCAACAGAGGATATTCTTAATACTAGTGTGGGTTGTCGATGACTGTTTTCCAGGCTCTATGCGGCCCTGGTGCAAGTGAAGGTACGGGAGATGTCTGGAGCCAGGGAGATAACTTGATAAGTTGAGAAGCTGATACTTCATAAGTTGATTGTTGATGGAAGGAACGCCACTGAACATTGAAATCGATTGCAAAGGGGAGCAGGTCTCATGATGACGAAGATACACTCGCTGGGTCACCTAGGCACAAGAAATGCATGTTAATGCTCACTCTGCATGCTTTTAGAGCGAGTGGCTCTCTGACAAATGGTGATATGCACCCATAGGCCATAGTGGTACTGGTTATGAAAGGAAATGATATATCTACTTAGAATTAAAAACAGCCAGACATTTCTATCCCTATTAAGATCCAGAATCAGTCACCATGAATTAAAAAACAAACATATCTGTCTCTTCTATCCCTTCATAGCTCTGCCTGGAGTCTGGAAGAAAGGACTTTTCAGGGCATTTATACACCTTGTAACTCACTTAAATGTTGCGTGGAACAAAGAACAGCCACGGCGATTCCATCTCTTCTACGGTATCTCACTGCACCACAGAAAACCAATAAAAATTCACCTGAATATGCTTTTCTATCAAACTGGATCAATCAATGGAATAAGGAGAAATCCCACACATCTCTTATCTCTTTAACTCTCTGCATCACTGCAGTGAATAAAGAACATCCCAGACATATCTCTTGCTTCTATCTCACTGTATTACTCCAAAGAATAACAAACACCACCATACACTTCTTTGCCTTTTATCTCACTGGATCACTGGAAGAAATAAAGAACGGCCCAATGTCTTCATTCTCACCATATCACTGCAAGGTATAATACGCACCCCCATACATCTATATATCTTCCATCCCACTGTATCACTGCGAACACTGTCAGGAGTCGCAAAGACCCCATACCTTTCTATGCCTTTCCTGTCGCAGCATCACTGTCAGGAATGAGAAAAGCTGCAAAATGTTCCATTACTTTCCTCTCACTGTATTACTTTTATTCTTTTATTTATTTGTTTATTTATATATATGGGGAAGAACAATGGTCTTTTGCTCACAAAAGAATGTAGAATAGATAACCTATCAGATTTTACTGGAAGCAGTGAGCATCTTACAATGGGGTGAGTTTGAATGACATTTTGACCAGGTTGGGGTGGGGAGTAAATGGAACAGTCACTGGGGATAATACATGAGTGTACTGTCACGTTGTGACATGACTCTTACTGCCATCCTGCATCGTTATGTGGGCGGCTCTGAGTACGGGCCAAACTGCATCAAGAGGGACGTTGGGCTAGGGAGGGGGTCGGGAGAAGGGGTCACGTGGTATGTGATTTCTGCAGTTTTCCAATGGTTGTAGTAATAAATAAGACGTGTTTTATACCCACTGCGTATCCGCGTATGTATGCCTGTGTCGGGGCCTCACCTGACGATCCGTTCTAGTAAGCCCCATGTTGTGATCACACGGTGGACTTCACAATTGGTGACGAGGATCACCATATGAACGAGATTTGAAACAGTGCCAAAAGTCGGTGCATCAAGAGGTGAGAAAGCTGTCAAGGAAGGTACGGCCGTGCACTGTGCTACGCGTGTCGGCACGCCTCAATATGCTGTCTGTTAGGATAAGGATGACAGGTATTTAAAGCAATATATAAATACCGGATGCCCGGCACTGACAGAAAATTGCATATCTGCATGAGCACGCACGTTTCCCCTCAGACCCACTTTACAAAAAGAAAAACAAAACAGGGGGAGGAGGAAGAGAAACAAACAGGAACCTGGCGCTGTTAATAATAAGAGAAAGAAGACAAAAGTGAAACGTCACAGAAACGCGGCATGGTAATTTTGGCCTTGCTTGGCCTAGCGTTATAAATCCTAATCTTGTGAGGATTAACTTGTGACAACCTACAAACCTGCAGGATGAAGCAGCTTAGCCCAACCTTGTGTGCATAAAGTATGTCCTCAGGAAAATAAAGCTAAACAACCACATTAAACTAATCTAGACTTAAGAAAGATCTAAAGAAAAAAACCAAAAAAAAAACATATAAAACAAAACAGGTTAGGTCTTAACTGTGAAGAAGCACCTGTGAGGAACCAAGTCTCTAGCCATGTCAGGGGAAGAGCCTGTGTCCACGTCGGGGGCAAGACAATCATTTGAGACTACACCTCATACCAGTGGAGGTTCACAAATACTACATCTACCTAATACCTTTGACATTAGTGATTCCAGTACTTAGGGCCACGGTGGGCAACCTGGCTACGTGGTTTTAATTTCTATGTAGTTAATTGGACTACAAGATAACACCAGGCTTATAAAAACGCTATCCATGGCAGTGGGTTCTGCAGTAAGAGATATTGTAGGAGAACTGTAGGAGTAGTAATAACGACGAGGTGTTTTAGACCCACTGCCTGTCCGCGTATTTATGGCCCTGTCGGCGCCTCACCTGACGATCCGTTCTAGTAAGCCCTGTGTTGTTGTCACACCGGGGACTTCACATGTACTTACATAGATTAAGGACAATCAACATTAGAAATCTTTAAATGCAGGCAGGCAGTCTGGCAGCTATATATTGAATGTGACCATGATGGAGGCAGAGACAGTGAGGGATAGAGGTGAGGGAACAATGTTAGCTCAAAGGCAGATGAGAGGTAGGTTAGGGGGATAACTCACAGGTGAGGTGGTAGGCTTTCAATTTGGCTTTGAACAAAACAGTGTGGACTGTTTCTCCAGTCCACACTGGACAAACAGTCCAGAGGGAAGAGAATTACACGCAAGTGGAGCAAGTAGGGAGAAAGTGCAGAAGCGAGAGGAAGCACAGGGAGGGTGAGGTACCACAAGGGTAGTCAAGGAGGTAGAGCAGAGGTTATTATGAGGCTTCTATAGTCGGATCGAGGAAGATAGATATGGTGGTACCTTACCATGGACAGGTTTATAAACCAGGAGAAACACCTTAAATCTGGCCCTGTTTTGCATTGTCAGGCATCCAGCCTGGTGACGATAAGAGGAAATTAGTATGAAGTGAGGGGGTTCAAAGAGAGTTCTAGTAGCAAAGTTAATGATCTTGACGAGAGAACAGAAATCATAGTTGGGGAGACCAAAGAGGATGCTGGCACAGTAGTCCAGTTTCGAGAAGAGTCGGTAAGAAATGCTTGGCAGTGTTGAAATGAAGGCGGTGACTGATTTTCCTAATATTTTTTTTTCAATGTATTAGTAAGTGTGATCATATTTTAAAATTAAACTTTACACACATACATTTTTTCCTAATAATTAGGAGGTGGAGGCAAGCATCATTGAAGTTTTGGAGAAGAAAGCAGAAAAGGTGTGAGAAAAGTCATAGATATGGCTGAGGTTTCTAGCTAAAGAGGAGTTGGGGAGAGTGTCCGTGGTATCTGAATGGCAGGGGAGGAGATGTGAGAGAGTGGCAGGGAAGAAGAGCACCTCTGTTTTTGAAGAGTTTCACATCAGAGAGTGCAAAACCATTCAGTATTTAATGGCAGAGAGACCGTCGGACATTTTAATAGACGGATCAGAGGAGAGTTCAGGAATAGAGAAAGAGAGTTGGGTGTCACCCACAGAGAGTTGGCACGAGAACCCAAAGGAGATTAGTACCCCGAAAGAGGAGGTATAGAGTGTAAAGAGGAATAGACCCAAGACAGAGCATGGTGGAACACCAACAGTTTAAGGAGTGCTTTGAAAGGTGTTGTTGCTCCAGGAGACAGAGAATTCGCAAGATGTAAGAGATAATGTTATGGTGTGAGTGAGAGAATGTTCTTTGTAAAGGCTCCACTGCCTGGCAGTTAGAGGGAGCCTGTCTGGGTGATGGGAGCCAGTGGTTCATACTGAGTCATCTTAATGTAACCTGAATAAAACAACCGCTGGCAACGTACATGAAGAGCCTGAGATTCCTGCTTTATTTCACTTTCTATCCAGGCAAGGGCTTGATCGTAAATCCCAAGAAGAGAGAGGGAGTATTAAGGAGTTCAGAGTGATCAAATGTGTCAAAGGCAGCAGATTGGTCAAAAAGAATTAAGAATAACAACCATCCAGACATTTCTATACTTTGCATCTCACTGTATCATTACAAGAAATAATGAACCTTGGTATCAGGGAGGAAACTTGGTAGACTGCTGTCCAACTATAAGTTGGCAGGGTCGACTCTGTCTAAATCCGGGAGGATCAGTATCAATATATAAATAAGAGACAGAGCTACATGTGCAGGTGCTGGTCACAAAGGAATATGACCTACAGAAGGGACCTGACACATATAAAAAAATTACCACACAATTTTTAATAATAAATCGGCAAGTTTAAAAAACATGATTAAATTCAGCGGTCCACAATACAAAGATTACAAAACTTCACAAGAAAAACATAGGAATACGTAATAGGCAATCAAATGCTAACTAAAACAAAGAAAAAAAAAGTATACACTGCGGGCAACCTGTTTTGTATCAGAATCCATTTGGATTGATATGCCATTTTATAACGTCTCTGTTTTCAATCCAGAGGGCTGTCTCGACATGTTTCTGTTGATAAACACAAATAACGAACATTCATCAGGAGAAAACAGTTTCAACGGAAAACCTAGTTCTTATAGATTCACAGACTTGATCTGAGTCAATTTCATAGCACCTTATGGTAAGCTTGTGGGGGCTCACAACTTCAAAAGTTCAGTTGAAAGTAGGAGGGTAAATCTGTCCTGCCTGTTGGACTCGGAGGCATGTCGTGAGTGGCTAGGATCAGGGAAAAGTATCCAGTATCCTTATGTGGTGCGGCGCTACACAAGTGCTGAATCTGCCTATCAGCGATCAAGATAGGTGTCCTGTTGTCAAAATGACGTGGCACCAATGTGCTCAATAAGCCACAGAAACTAGGGTGAAGTGTCCATACTAAGGCTTAAACTACTCGCTCCCGTTATACAAGGATGCAGAGGTTAAAGTCGCCAGCTCTGTGATGGTAAGTGGGTGTAAATTCTTATCCATTACAGCGTTCTGTCTGCTTCTCTACAACCGATCGTAGAGAAGCAGACAGAACACTGTAAAATGGCATATTAATCCAAATGGATTCTGAGTCTGATTTGTATTGTGGACCGCTGAATTTAATCATGTTTTATTTTAAACTTGCCGATTTATTATTCAAAATTGTGTGGTAATTTTTTATATGTGCCAGTTCTCTTCTGTAGGTCATATTCCTTTGTGATCAGCACCTGTACATGTAGCTCTGTCTCTTATTTACATATTGAAAGAAGTAATGAACACCACAGACTTTTACATTCCTTCCCCCACAGTGTATCAGTGCAAGGAAAAACGAAGGCCCCAGAAATTAAATGCCTTCTATCTCCCTGCATCACTGCCAGGAAAAACAAAGGCTAAACCCCCTTCTATGCCTTTAATGCCACTGTATCAATGCAAGAAATACTGGAGGGCCCACACCTTGCTATGCCTTTCCTCTCTCCCGGTATCACTGCACTTGCCTCTCACTGTATCATTGCAAGAAATAATGAACACCATGTTCACTTCTATCCTTTGCATGTCACTGCATGGAATAAATCGCACGCCAGGCATATCTGTGACTTTCTTCTCAATGTATTACTGCACGGAACAAAGAACATCCCAAAACTATCTATGCTCCCGGGAATAAAGGACACCACTGGCATTTCTATGCCTTCCATCTCACTGCATCACTGCCAGCAAAGACAAGTGCCCAAGGTATTATCCCTTGCATGTCACTGCATCACTGCATGGAATAAACAGCACTCCAAACATATCTATGCATGCCTTCTATCTCCCTGCATCACTGCCAGGAAAAACAAAGGCCAAACCCCCTTCTATGCATTTAATGCCACTGCATCAATGCAAGAAATACTGGAGGGCCCACACCTTGCTGTGCCTTTCTTTTCTCTCGGTATCACTGAACTTGCCTCTCACTGTATCATTGCAAGAAATAATGAACACCGTGGTCACTTCTATCCTTTGCATGTCACTGCATATCACTGCATGGCATAAATGGCACGCAAGGCATTTCTGTGACTTTCTTCTCAATGTATTACTGCACGGAACAAAGACACCCCACAACTATCTATGCTCCCAGGAATAAAGGACACCACTGGCATTTCTATGCCTTCCATCTCACTGCATCACTGCCAGCAAAGACAAGTGCCCAAGGTATTATCCCTTGCATGTCACTGCATCACTGCATGGAATAAACAGCACTCCAAACATATCTATGCATGCCTTCTATCTCCCTGCATCACTGCCAGGAAAAACAAAGGCCAAACCCCCTTCGATGCAGTTAATGCCACTGCATCAATGCAAGAAATACTGGAGGGCCCACACCTTGCTGTGCCTTTCTTTTCTCTCGGTATCACTGAACTTGCCTCTCACTGTATCATTGCAAGAAAAAATGAACACCGTGGTCCCTTCTATCCTTTGCATGTCACTGCATATCACTGCATGGCATAAATGGCACGCAAGGCATTTCTGTTACTTTCTTCTCAATGTATTACTGCACGGAACAAAGACACCCCAAAACTATCTATGCTCTCAGGAATAAAGGACACCCCAGGCATTTCTATACCTTCCATCTCACTGCATCACTGCCAGGCAAGACAAGTTCTCCAGGTATTATTCCTTGCATGCCACTGCATCACTGCATGGAATAAACAGCGCTGCAAACATATCTATTCATGCCTTCTATCTCCCTGCATCACTGCCAGGAAAAACAAAGGCCAAACCCCCTTCTATGCCTTTAATGCCACTATATCAATGCAAGAAATACTGGAGGGCTCACACCTTGCTATGCCTTCCCTTTCTCCCGGTATCACTGCACTTGCCTCTCACTGTATCATTGCAAGAAATAATTAACACCATGGAGACTTCTACCCTCTGCATGTCACTGCATATCACTGCATGGAATAAATGGCACGCAAGTCATTTCTGTGACTTTCTTCTCAATGTATTACTGCACGGAACAAAGAACACCCCAACATTATCTGTGCTCCCAGGAATAAAGGACACCCCTGGCATTTCTATACCTTCCATCTCACTGCATCACTGCCAGGAAAGACCAGTTCCCCGAGTATTATCCCTTGCATGTCACTGCATCACTGCATGGAATAAACAGTGCTGCAAACATATCTATGCATGCCTTCTATCTCCCTGCATCACTGCCAGGAAAAACAAAGGCCAAACCCCCTTCTATGCCTTTAATGCAAGAAATACTCGAGGGCCCACACCTTGCTGTGCCTTTCCTTTCTCTTGGTATCACTGCACTTGCCTCTCACGGTATCATTGCAAGAAATAATTAACACCATGGACACTTCTATCCTTTGCATGTCATTGCATATCACTGCATGGAATAAATTGCACGCCAGGCATTTCTGTGACTTTCTTCTCAATGTACTGCACGGAACAAAGAACACCCCAAAACTACCTGTGCCTTCTACGTTCCTGCTTCACTTCCAGGAATAAAGGACACCCCTGGCATTTCTATGCCTTCCATCTCGCAGCATCACTGCCCGGAAAGACCAGTTCCCAGAGTATTATCCCTTGCATGTCACTGCATCACTGCATGGAATAAACAGCGCTGCAAACATATCTATTCATGCCTTCTACGTCCTGCATCACTGCCAGGAATAATTAACATCCCAAAGCTATCTATGTCACTGCATCACTAAGGAATAAAGAACACCCCAGATTCGTCTATGTCACTGCAGGGAATAAACCACCTTCCCAGACGTGCTTATCTTGCATCTCGCTGTGTCGTGGCATCTTGAACCCCGAATGGCCCCCAAATACTCCCCTTTCACTGATCCGCAGCTGAGAGTAAAGAACGCCTCTGGGCATTGCTCACCCTTCCATCTCACTGCATTAAGGGCGTGAATTCAAAAC
The DNA here is from genome assembly GCF_040938575.1 of Ambystoma mexicanum. Taxonomy (NCBI): domain Eukaryota; kingdom Metazoa; phylum Chordata; class Amphibia; order Caudata; family Ambystomatidae; genus Ambystoma; species Ambystoma mexicanum. The sequence goes on from NC_090923.1 coordinate 751,767,767, forward strand.
AACCACACGAGAAGTACACGCTCTGTATCCATCTCACTGCATTAAGGGCGTGAATTCAAAACAATCACACGAGAAGTACACGCTCTGTATCATTTTTTTTTTTGTTTTGACCGATGACCACACTTTTCTATAGTCAAGCTGTCCACGCTGGAATGATATCGGGTGATATCAATATTTTATTGGGGCTTTCGAATATTTCATCTATGGTAATGGTGTCTAATTGAGATTTTTAAATGCTTCAGCTAAGAATTGCCCTAGTCCGGGCAACATTTGAATTGCACACCGTATATACCTCACTTGCACAGGTTCCTATGAACCTGTAAACCCGAAGCTAGATGTTGCTGCAACACGGCTCAAAAAAGCCTCAAGCCCGCATTAAAAAGATATACCACTGAATGTAAATTGTCACTTTGCTGAAACGACCGCCCCATTGAGCACTAATCTTGACGATCTTGCTATTACGCCTACCACCGGCGGTATGAAATGGCAACAAGCAATAAATACTGCTGGTGGCAGTTACTGCTGGCAATAAAAACCCAGCTGACTAGAGCAGTTCTTCATTTTCAGCAGGTAAATAAATAGCAGTGGAGAAAAAACGTCTTCCTTTAAAAAGGCGGCAGTCCATAGCATAAATGGCCTGTCCAATCGAAGGACCTCTTTACCACGACCATCCCTTCATCATGACCTGAGTGTGTGCGGTCCACAGGTTCTCGCTCATGCCACTCTTATTTTTGCATGCTAACGCTTATTGGCTGTTTTTGGAGTGCTTTATTATGGGATTTGAATGAGGCACGAGCGGTAATGCATTTACAGCCGATGGAAGATGTGCTGCAGGTGGTAAACAGAGTTGTATTTGACTACTCTAATAAGGCCAGTATTTATCGTTACTTGACAATTACCATTAGCAATATTCTTAACACATGTTCCTAATGACGGGTTGAGGCCTATTTACAGGTACGGTGATGATGGCAAAGTCAATTAGTATTTAAAAAACTCCCTATTTTTTGAAAAGCCACATAGTTCAATGTTAGAATTACATGAGCTATTTATTGCATGGGGTACGGTGTGGGTTTCGAGAGCCAAATGAATGCGTCATCCATAGCGTCCGCCCCTCCCCCACCTCAATATTATAGGGATGGAAGCTTTGCACCATTTGTAGAACCTGTCCCTTCTCCACCGCCATATCGCAATCATGGGAGATGGTATTCTCTGAGATAACCCTACCGACCTTACCCCGGGACTATTGAAGAAGAGATGAATCTGCAAGCTCTAGAAGACATGGACATGTTGTAAGCAAACATGACAAAAGCAAATGACACTATTGCTGAAACTGATACACATAGATGCATTAGACACGAAGCAGACATGCACTCACATGAAGTTACATGGACACTAGGTCAACCTACGCTTGCACATGAAGAATATTCTTGCTTCAATAGACACTAGAACACACATACTCAACATATACCTATATTTATACTCTGAAACGCAGGACACCTAAGAAGACATAATGCTTGTTCAATGCAGAAATGTAACAATAACAAGTGGCCATTTTGGGGGAAATGGATGGCGCAGCCTCGTTAGAGTGAATGAAGAATTACAGGGTGCGTCTGGCACTGCAGAGAATGTCAGTGTGCTGAATTAGATGAAACACAGATTTGCATGAATCCGACAAGAGCTACACGGCCCCAGTCGAAGGTTAATGCAGGAAAGGAAGGGTCAACTCGCTATGAAGTAGAGCAACAACTAACAGTTCCCAAGGACAAGACATATTTCTTTTAGATTAAATAAAAGAACAAACAACCTTTGGATGCCAGGTGCCAGTTAATTAAAAGCTTAAAAGCACATAAAGAGTAACTTGACCAAACCTCCAGAGGCCCGAGAAAGCAATAGCACCCATAATAATAAGAGCTACATTCATGGTAAAAGTTGAACGGGATCATTCGAAGCGTGGACTCCTCACACGTGACTCATAAATAACAAACAGTGTCCATTCATTAGCACCAGTTTTGGAGATGCATGTGCTTCAACTGCCTAAAAATTCTCAGAGCAAAGACGCTGGTTACTGCTAAGTTCAAAGTCAAAAGCCCTGGCATATGGCCTAGCAAATCAGGGATGGTGTTGTGGGTAACTAAAAGAAGTGGCTCTTTGGGCCTCTCATCCTACCACTATATATATATTTTGCTCATGTGCTGATGACCTGCCAAACACCCAAGGTTGGTGGAGCCAGTACCAACTAATCACTGCTCTCAGATAGCCAATTCATTATTGTTATGATGTATCCCCTTACCTTATGGCTTTTAGGGGTGGTCCGAGGTGGGGACACCAGAAGGTCTGTATAGAATAAGAACATAGACCAATATGTATTCTACATGTAGATAATTCCCTTCACCAATCCCACCTTTGCATAGGTTTCAGTATATGCAGCGCCACTTTTGATTTATTTTCGATTATAAACTAATGTTGTGCTTGAAATTCTGTGAGAGCACTCAGACAAATTGCGTTTGTTGATGTCCCTGTTTTATAATGATTTTTAATAAAACAGGCCTTTGTCATTTACCTTGAATCATCAGTTTCTTGGCAGCCGGGATTTCCAAGCATATCTGATCTGCTCAGGACTGGTACTCCCCCACCCCATTACATGGGGGTCATTAACTGCTATTTACTACATTCAGTACTCAACCAGGACAACCTCTGACAATGTCGCAACAAGTGTAAAACAGCCTTACGCAATGCCACAGCCAGCTCGTTCTTCTAAGAACTCCAGTCCACCACCAATCATACCCAGAATGTATTCAACATCGTCTTTCCGTCTCTAAACCATCATGCAAACCTTCCGCACCCACATCCACTGACCCGTGCAACTTCCTTGTGAACTTCTTCAAAATACACACCAGGACAGTCCTCCCCTCAGCTCTCCCACTCACACCTCTCACTCCCAAACATTCCGGCACATAGACCAACTTCCACCCCATCGACACCAACACCCTCATCACCCTGACTGCCAAAACACAACTTGCACACTTCCTGGATGATGCATGCCCACCTCAAGCTGCATCCAATTTCATCACCACCCTAGCTCCGCACTGGCTCAACATAAACAACTCCTGTCCCGCACATGGTACAATCCGTACTGCATGGGACAAATCACAACCTTCCTCAAAACACCATCTGTCAATCCCATGCTCCCTGAAAACGTCTGCCCCATTACTATCCTACTATACCTCACCAGAATCATGGAATTATTTGTAACTACCCAACTGCAACAACACCTCAGCACACGCTGACTCGACCCCTTCCAATCTGGCTTTTGACTGGGACACAGCACTGAAACCACTACTCTTCACATTCTCAATGACCTCCACAGCATCACAGACTGAGAATAGAAAGCATTACTGGTACTCCTCAACCTCTCTGTAGCCTTCAACACCATAAACCACACCATTTCAGTATACGTCTTAGCCCACAGGATGAATCCCTCTGGCACTGTGCTCATCTGGTTCACCTCCTTTCTCACTGACAGGGCACACTTTGTCTTTATGCTTTGTACCTATGCTCCCTTATCGATCAGACCCCATCCCTGACAAGTATGGAGTCTGGCAAGCCTATCTCGACTCCTCTTCAACCTATATTTTGAATTTCTGGGACAGACACAGCAAACACCCCTTATCAAACACAATGTACATTAACATCAATATGCAGATAACATACAAATATGCTTCCATATGTCATCCCCTTCACAACTCTACACCCTCCAAACCTGTATCTCCACCATCACCAACAGGATGGCCACCCACTTCCTCAAACTAAACAATCCCAAAACAGAATACCTCTTTATCTGCCCCACAAGGCACAATCCAGACTTCACCCCTTGGATCCAAGAACTCACAACAGACAACCCACACATATCCCTCTCCGCACCTGTTAAATCCCTTGGCCACACCATCTTCGTTCACAAACCACATAGCAGCAGTCACCAAAACATGCAATCTACAACTACACCTTGTTCACAAAATCAGACATATCCTTCTGCCTGACGAACGCATTGCAGTCCAAGCACTGGTTCTCTCTAAGCTTCTCTCTAAGCTGGACTGTGGAAATGCTCTCCTCCCTGGACTACCCAACACCATTCTTGCCCCCTGCAAGCCACACAAACCATAGCTGCCAGACTCATCCTCCACCTACCCAAACATTTACACATCACCCCAGCTCATGTCCAGCTCCACTGGCTCCCCATACCCTTGAGAATGTCCTTCACAAGACTCTGCATTGTACTCAAATCCAGCCTCCTCAAGACTCCATCTTAGATTCATGACAAACTGAAACCCATCATCCAGACAAACACCAGACAAGCCAGCCAAATCTTCTACACATTCCACTCTGCAAACTCACATGCACACAAAAACATGCATTTACACACTGTGCACCCACGGCATGGAGCACCCTACTTCTAAACATACACACTGCATCCTCCATCACAGCTTTCAAAAAGAGCCTCAAAACATCCATTTTTCCCCACACATAACACTGCTCTACGCTTCTGTCATCACTTCTCTATTCGAATTGCCCTATCCTTCCCTGAAAACATTTTGTAACTTCTTTTTTCAACTCTCACCTTTTCAATATTTGTGCTCTGAGACGCTCTGGGTGGGGGCGGTGCTAAACAAAAATTCAAATAAATAAATAAATAACCAACAAGGAGAGTTGTATTAATGTCATTTTACCATGTATAACTGATACAAACAACAATGCAGGATATAAAACAGGCAACTAAATACAAACTCCTTAAAAATATATTAGCAACAGTAAATCAGTCACTCTGTTGGAAAAAAGGAAGAGAAAAGAAAAATGGAAGAAGAGAGAGAAAGGAAGGTGGTGAGGATTCAAGCATATAATACATAATTACTTTTTTACTGTTTCAATTGTAAATGTTTCTACAGTATCGCTCTGATGCATTTAGGAGTCTAGCTTACGCTTCATAAATATGTAAATAATGTAATAGTCGCATAAACACACCCAAGCCACTGGGCAGCTGCTCGCTAGAAACGCAAACACAATGAACCGCAGGACAAGCAAAGCCGTGCACAGATTAGCGATGCTGGCACAGTCCAGTCAAGTTATGCTTCCACCTCTAAGGCAGAGCATTTCATCATTTTCTTTTTACTTAACAGTTGTTTGATGCTGGGTTTGAGGCGCTTTTCGAAAATAAGAACTAACAAAAATCGAGTACAAATCTGAAAAGTTGCAAGGCCTTTGAAAGGGCAGAGAATCCAAGGGCCTTTTCATCTAGGGCATTAATATATTAAAGACCCGTAAGCTTTCTTTATTGTACCCTCGTGGTCCCCTAAAGGTCAGAAACCTTTCACGAATACAGGACTCATGCTTAGCCTTTCCTGCTGTGAAGGGCGGCGCTGTGGGATCTCCTATTTATCTGGCTACCCTGGAGGCTTGGTATTTATTTTCTAATGTTCGTCTCGTCACCTGGGGCCCACACGACTGGCCTATTTGGTGCCTACTGGCCGGCTGCTTCTATTAACACGCAGTCCACCGGGCTGTTTATGATAGCATGCGGTCCAATCACAAATGTCCCCTAGGCTGGTGCACAGCACTGTTCTTGGTTTAATGGATAACCCTGCACTGCTTCAAAACATTGCATTTCGTAGGAAGGACAGCCCTTAGACACTGTCAAAATATTGTTCTTGTGTAACCCACTAAAACTCTCATTGGTTCCCTAAACACTATGTATGTGCAGTTCTGACTGCCATTATGCTGAAAATGGCGAGTCGGAACAATTTGGGGTGGATTTCTGTTCAGAGCAGGGATGACTTCAGGGCACTGTCCAGTGTTTTGTAAAACGCCATCGCCTGTGAAACCATACACAAGGGTGTGGGTGTTGCCTACATTATCTGTACAGTATCTGCTGGGTGAATTGTGGGTACTTTATTTAATTGTGTTTCCACTGTAATAGTATTATATCGTTTCCTTCGACTTGAACTCTGACCTGCAGAGGGGAGTTTCCAGTGAAGTGATAGAGGGAGTTGTGGAATTAGAGGAGTGTGGGCACTGAGACAAGACTACTTCCGGCAAAGAACTGTCGGTGTCTTTGAAATGACAGAACATGTTGCCAGTTCTAGCAACCAGCCATTTTGTTTCATACCAGAGCTTCGTTGCAGACCTAGTCAACAATGCCACCATAGGTTAAAAATATTCAGACCCTCCCCTCCGAATGAGGGGTGAGGCATTCAATGTCTGAGCCAGACTGCAGAAAAAGAAGAGATAGAGCCAGGGCGCACCCTCAGGCAGCTGGAGGGAGGCAAAGGAGAACCTACAAGGAGAACCCACAAGGCTGACCCAGAGTAGCTGGACAGCCCTCAGAGTCCCCAACTCAATGTCTGATTTTGAGGTTCCCCTTGTCTTGCTGCAAGCTTGAAGTTGTTACTTATTACAAAAACTAAGATCCCTTTGCAAACTACCAACATGTCACAAGTATGAGGTCCCCCGGGCCTAGATACTCCTCACTGAAGAGCTGGTAGGCAAGGAGCTGAAAACATACAATCTCATCACTGTGCTGTGCCGTGAAACTCAGCTCAAAGAGTTGCGTTGCATTTCAGTACACATTGCAGTGTCCCAGGGACTGCTGGCCAGTCAGCCTGCCTGAAGATCATTGGCACCTTAAAATCACCCAAACTACAATGAATAAGAAAGCACAGGACCATCAGTTGTTCATGCATGCCTTCAATATTTTTGTTCAGATATATCCATTTTTTCAATACCATTTTCAATGTTTCCATGCAACCTCTGGCTGTGCTCTGCCTTTTTCATCAGCTTTTTGGTTCTCTGTCTCAGGCATTGCAGTTCTCACTGACAGTCTATTGCTTTCATGGTTGGCTGTTTGCCTGCAGGAAATGAGCACCCGTGGGGTGAGCCGGCTGAAGCCCATCCAAATCACTTGGATCTGAATCTCGAAATTGATTGAACGTTCGCACAACAATTCTAGCCGCTTGTATAGATGCATTCGATGGTTTTCCTCGACTTGACTAAACCACTATGGTAATATTGATTTATTGGATACTAGTGGCTAAGTAAATGATAGTCTTATCACATGATTTGAAAAAGGCCATCATTGCCTGCAGCCATGCTGCTGCCAGGAGAGAAGAGAGACCTCTGGGCCTTGTGTGAATCATTCCAAAGCAACCTTACTCAACTGTATAGTTCAATCCTTTCATTTTAAGGAAAGATTGTATTTCAATTACTTTATTTTAATACACAAACACATGAATCAGGGTCTAATGCATTGAGCCATTGAGCCAGTACTCAGTCAGCAGGCTGCCGTGTCAGCCGGGGCCTTTATTTCTGACTTAGTTTATTTAATTTCAGAGCGTTGTTCATAGAAGTCTTTTTTTCTGATTTCACATTATTTATTTTTCATCTAATTTAATACTAAGTAGTATGTTGTTAAATGTTCTCCTTCAAAAGTTGTTTGACCGTGTTTCTAAAAATACATTTTCCTCTTCATTTTACATTTTTCAGATTGTTTCTTTTGTCATCTTTCTGATGTATTTTGCTATTTTCTGAAGAAAAAAAAGATGGGCAAGCTATTATTTGAGTGATACCCTCAAGTTGTAGAGTAGAGATTTTCATTTTAATTACATTTTTGCATTGCATTTTCTTCTTATTCTTCTGGAAATAGCCATGTTGTTGCAGTTTTCTATTCAAACATTACATTTTAATTCATTTCTTTAGTAGGCAACTGTTTTCCTAGTACCATTTATTTTCTTTTTTTTTTTTCAAGCCTGCGCCCCATTTTCCATGAAAAAGTATATAATTAATAAAACACATTCTCCAAAGGTTGGTACTGGCTAGCAAATAAAGATGAGAAAGAGAGCAACATTTCTGTGTGAGAGAATCATTGTGAGTTCTCAGCACACAATGTGCCTCATTACACGTACAGCGGTAAGGGTTTCCCGGTACCGGTAAGGGTACCAGTGCCGGTAAACCCTTAACGCCTTACTACGAGGTCCCTTTGTGGGACCCTACCTTAACGACTGGTTATACCAGCCGTTAAGGACGGGACCTGCAAAGGGACCTAGGAGGTTATTATGGTACAGCAATTTGCGGTACCGTAATTACCGCCTTCCCCATTCCCATTGAGCCCTATGGGGGCAAAAATGGGAATGGGGAAGGGCCATAGTGAATGGGGAATTACCGCCCCCACACACCTTGGAATAGGACGGTAATTCCACCATTCGCCATAGCGGACTCAGTAAAATACCGGCAGCAACCATGGCGCTAATAGCGCCATGGTTACCGCCTTTCGTGTAATGAGGCCCAATGTTTCTGTTTGAAGTAGCCACCTTAATGGTTCAGAGAGGTGTTTTCTGTGAAGGAGAGCCTTTACAATTTGTGAGGAGCAGCTGTTCTGTAAGGAGGAGCAAGAAAAAAACTGTTTAAGAGAGAGCGAGTGGCTTCTCTACAAGTCTGTAAGGGAGATTCAAAGTAAAACGAAACATTTTTTAGGGAGCCAACTTTCTGTGAGAGACTGTATGAAATAATAGAAAGTCTGGATTAACAAAATAATCATCTCTTGGCAAACAGAAGTGCAAAAATAGCGCCAGAAGAAAGAACAGGAGCCTGCACAAGTTCCTAATGGAAAGCAAAAGCACTGAATGCATGTGAGCATGTGTGGAGAAGGTACTTCCACTGGAGGTGTAGCAAGTGACCAGGGCATTCCTTTAACAGTTGAGGAATGGCAAATTAAAGGCCGATGCCTCATAGTGCTGCAAGCCAACTCACAAACAAAGAAGGAGGGCCCACTATTGGTAAATCACAAATTAAACATGTGGCAATGTCTGAGGCCATAGCAGAGAGGATGGCATGATCTGAACCACATCAGCCCCCAGATGGGTAGAGGCCACTAAGATTAATCTAAGTGACAATCACAGTACTGAGTGATTGGCTGCAGATCTACACTCTGTGAATGCTGATGCTGTGGAGCGTTTGGCAGAAAGCAAACTCCAGCGTGCCGATAGACAAGGAAGTGAAAAAGATAGCAAGACAGTGTTTCAATATTTCACCTCTACCTTTATTTTGAACCTGTCCTGCAAAGTAAACTATCAGAATATACAGAACAAAACCAAGTGTTTGCCCATCCACAGAACAGATCTCAACACTATCTGAAAAATCTAGAAACACAGGGCACCCGGTGTCAGGTTTAACAACTAAACCCTCAGCATCCATTTGTTGTAGCCACTTTCCTATAAACCCAGAACACATTACTACAGCTATCCGTACTATATGTAACGAGAAATTCAGCTGCGACAGGGAGATTCAGTGCAACTTCGCTTGAGCGTCATCCTGAACATTGTCAGCCAATGGCTTTTTCTAACAGTCAAACCGACAGCAGAAAGGGCTGCAGCCAGATGACAATTGCAGTTTAAAATAAAAAGAATAGCTAAAGTACTTTCCGAAGTGAAGTATCTTTAGAATGTAGTAGAACATCAGTACACCACCAACCTACAAGTGGGATGTTAAAAAAGAGAACAGCCTATGCACACAAATCACAAAGGTGCTCTCAAAATCACTCAGTTGTTTAGAGATGTTTGTTTGTTTGTTTTATTTGCTTGTATAGCGCACCAAACCCAAGGTTATCTGGGTGATTTCCTTAGGGTACATGGTTACAGAAATTGTATGCAATACAATACAAGATACAATACAAAATACAATGGTGGAAAAGAATAATAGCATTTACAGCTATATACAGGTATATACATGATGAAGAGGTTTACAATATATACAGGATAGGTTCATAGTGGAGCTTAGGGTGAAAGTTCAGCTGGCCCCAGTGGCTAGTGAATTTATCATACCTAGGCTATGTCATGGTCGTGGGAGTTGCTGCGTCTAGAAGTCACGATAGAGCATTATAGTTATTTAGTTGGATTGTGAGTTTTGCCAGCATTTTTTTAAATTCCGAAATGATAGGAACACAGGGTCAGTTCTTAATGCAAGTGGGAGCTTGTTCCAAGTTTTGGCCGCCAGCACTGGGAAGCTGGATCCTCCGGCTTTATTGATTTTGAATGTCGGAATGTTTAGGCAATGGGCATATTTTGTTCTGGTGGGTCTCATGGATTCTTTCCTTGAGAATTTGTAATAGCCAAAGACATACATTCATGCAGTGCTGTTGGAAAATAGTGGTTTAAATTCATATTAACTTCTTCCACCCACGCAACAACATACCAAGCCAGAAGTGTATTTTAACTGCTCATGTTCTGTTAATTGTACACAAATGTGTGAAACACTGTTCTTTCTGCCCTGAGTTTCAGTGAAAGCCAGACTATCGATTTAACAACCGATATGTAGTCTAGCACAAAACAGTAATCATTGCATGTGCATCACTGCACATTAGGTATTAATGCAACCTGCAGACCAAGACATCTCCTCCTCCAAGGCCTTGCCTCCAGAATCGTCCCACAGCAGCAACACAGGGATAGGTACGAATGAAATGGATGCTCTCTGCTTCTTTTCATTTAGTAAAAACACTGTGCAAATACCATTTGTGAAATAGCAGCACGATGTTATATCCAAATGGCTGCAGCTACTGAATATATATGTCAGTTTTGTGGTACCTCATAATGCGGCAAACATGGTATCTGGTTTGAGAAAAGGGTAGAATATTAATTCATACCATGCTTTGCCCTTTCTTTGAATCTTCTGGTCTTCATGACGTTTTGGAAGAAAATAACAATTTTGCTACCTTGGCAGCAGCAGCAGCAAAGAAAATATATAACCATGTGTGCATGGGCAACTATTCAGGAAAAACACAGCGTGCCATTTCGGCAACCAGAGCAAGATGTGCCTACAAACATTTTATATGTTGCAAAGAATTCTAGATAAAAAGAAGTCAGGATGTAGTCGGAATTTGTATTATGCTTAATTCATAAAGTGACTCATTCGAGAGCACCTAACACAGCTTCTGAAACCTTTTGAAGAAGACACCCATGATAGTTGCATGGGCCAAGCCACACAGAGTCAAGGAACACCACTAATAAATCTGTTAAAGTAACAACTTGGGACATATTCAAGGGCAATGTGTTGCTTCTGGCATACCGTTTGCTGACCAAACGTGTCGGCTGTTCGAAATTACAAGCCATTTAATTAACTACTGGGTACAAATAATTGCATGCTAAAAACACTACTTCACTCTTTGCTTAAAATGACAAAGCCGCCAACCTGTTTGGAAGGTTTACTTTATAAATACATACTTGTTACTGCAGTACTAGAGGACAAGGAAGGTTTGGCCCAGGATTGTGACCAGCCCACTAGTAGCCAACTGACCTCTTCCATCCAAAAGCACCAGTCAACTAGTAGGAGTTCCAGCTTCAACAGAACACGCATGTTAGAAAGTACTTTACACCAGACACAGCATATACCTGTTAGGAAAACCTTTTGGGACAAGCTATTCATACCCCCACAGGATGACGCTATGGTTGTGTCAAGGGACCCCTCTGCACATTACACCATTTAGAGCTATTTCATGGAAGGTGTCACACCAATATGCATTGTTGCAATGAAGGATTGGAGAGAAAAGAAGCAAATCTGGTCTGGAATTTCGAGATTAGCTTGTAAGATAGTGGGTTGCCTGCCAACTGGTGATTTCAGCAAGCAAATTGTTAGCATAAGTGAAAACATTGTGTCTGAACATGTTCTCGATCATTGCCAAACATTTTCAATATCTTTCTTACATGAAAATCCATCTAAAGTATTTCCACTAACCACTACTACCCAAGGAAAAGGGTGGCAGGGATGCAGAGTCAGACAACCGGGGTCCATATCTGCACACACTGCCTATGTTTGAGGTTGAGTATCTTAATTATTAGCAATCGCAATGGCGGATGGAGACCAAGAAATATATATTTGAGTCTGAGAAAGATTGGGATAGGCCAACTAAACAAACCACAACACATTGTAGCATATTATTTTCACAGGAATGCTGATTTAGGCCTATGGTATCATACCCTTACATGTATTATAGGCTTGCTATTCTAGATCCAGGTGCATTTTTCAGATTGTTTCTTTTCTGCTAGAGAGAGAGCAAGAACAATGTTTGAGAAAATGGCTTTTCCGTGAAGGAGGGCCAAGACATTTTTAAAGAAAGTAGCATTTCTGTGATGGAGGGCCATGTCAATTTTTAAGAGATGACTGTTTCTGTGAGGCAGAGCAATACTTCAAATGTGTAATTCCACTCAAACTAGTAAATTAAATTTCAGTCAATACAGAAAAACAACAGAGACACTCATGTTTCTCATTCCAGCCAGTCATTTGTTCTTTTCGACCACCTTCAATAACACCTAACAATAAAAAGATCTACCTCCCCTGATGTTTGCAGTCTTCCTGGGTCCTCTTGCTTCAGCACAGGTGGAGGCTACTGCTTCTGTTACTGCACTTTAGGAGTCTGCGGTGGTGGCTGCTGCTGACCCTGCTATGAGGTTGGGGCAGTAGAGGAAACCACTCTGCTTTGCACCTTACATTTTCTCTACCTACCTCTCTTGCTGCTCTCACAGTCCCTTCCCATCTCCTTTTTGCACAAAAAAACATGCAACACAATTCACAAACAGCACACACAACCAGCTCCTTCCCTCTCTACCTCCATATCTCTTTCAGTCTCCAACCAAAGGCAACAAAAGCAAACAAGAGGGTGTTATTCACTTTCAGTTTCGCTTTCAAGGTCAAGCTGACTCAACATGGTTTAAATCAATAATGCAAAATCATTTCCGATTTTTCCAAACCATATGAAGCTGATTCTAATGAACATATGTGTATTTCACAAAAAAAGCTTTAATGCAATTTGAAAGATAGTGACCTATTGGCACAACGCAGATTGAGCCGTTTTGAGCCGGCTATGAGTTGAATCGGACATTTACTCACTCTGCTTGCTTTCACTCGTGAGCCATCACTATGGAGACATGAATGGCTTGAGCGGAGTCAAAACATGTATTCAAGTCGGACACTTTGTGGCTTGCCAATCACTAACTTGGATGCTTTGGAACAGTGAGAGGTCTGCACTGTAGAGTTTGAGGAAGTTTGCATAGTTTGTCGTTATCTAGCTCTCTAACCCTGGTCATAACATCATGGGCACATCACCTGCGGAATAAAGCCCTTGTCTAAACTTCAGGACATTATCTATCTGATGCAATACCTCACTTATTGAGGTTGTTTCAAACCTGCACTATATGTATAGCCATACACAGCATTTGTTTTGAAACCTGCATTGGCTACATATGTTATTAATTATTTTGATTATATGTTCATCATCAGCTGGTGGGATGTGTAATTCACAGCCAAATTAGGGTTTACTAATCATTTCCTACTTCAAATAATGGGTGGGAGCGCTACATCAAGAAAGTGTTTGCAGTATTCATGAACTCAGGTCACATTCACTGTTGGGGTACAATGTGCCTATTTTATTCCATTGTTATACCACATCCTATCACAGGGAATGTTTGGCGTGACTTTCTAAATCTATGCCCCATAGACTGCCTCACCAGACTGTCCTGTCTCTGGTGTAAAGCACTACACTGCTTCATACGATTGTTCTTGACATAAAGGAGACATCGGACCCCTGACTGTCCTTGATATTTTTGACATGCTTTAGACTGCTGCATAAGGATGTTCTTGGTATGATTGTTAACCCCTAGCTGCCAGCTGGACTGATTCAGAGGACTGTTTTGGGTTTAATGGGCACCCAGAGACTGCTTCACAAAACTATTCTTTGAATAAGAGCCACCACTAGACGGCTCACAGTACTGTTCCTGGAATAGTGAATGGCTTAAACACAGTTTTACAAGGTCTGTTCTTGGTTTGATGGAAGGTCCTTAAAGGTTTCTTAAGAAACCTTGATTTAAAGAACACCTCCTAGACTGCTTTACACAACTGTTCTTAGTCTAATGGATACTTCTAGACTGCGTCACTAAGGGGATCTTGGTGTCATGCATTTTTTCAAAACTGAACGTTGATGGCTCAAAGGTTATTCATTATTCAACGATCACGGAATTGCTCTAGGCAACACTTCAGACACTGCCATGCCCTGCCATTATGGCATGCCAGCACAGGATTACAAGGAACCCCAGACATGCTTTGGCAATAATTGGCATTGCCAGTGTTGTGACCTCTGAAACCTCTGTAGGCAACCTTACCATCACTATTTTTCAGCCTGCCATGCCATTTCAAATGGGAGAAACATCATACACAAATCAGTCTTAGTCCCACCCAAATAGGCTGCACTGTCCAAACCGCTAGGTCACACCCCTTCTCCATGAGCATACAAGCAAACCCAGACTTGTTTTGGCCTCATTGGGCATTGGCAGTGAGGTGGAGCCTATGTCTCTAAGTACAGCAGGTTCTAGAGCAGTGGTATTCAATTTGTTTTATGTTGATCCCCTTCAGTAAAAATATAGTTGTCATGCCCCTCCCCCTTAGAGTAGGAATCTTGTTGTTGCCCCCTCCAGATGCCATATCTGATTATATTTTCTATTAAAAGCAGTAATCCCTTTACGAAGAGCCTCAAGCTCCCCTGGACGTCCTTAGGGCCCCCTTGGGGGGCCAGCCCCACAGTTTGAAGACCACTGATCTAGAATCACTGGGCATATCCAGCCACTCTGGGTGACATTTACAAAACTGAAGGTAGATGGCTGGAAGGCTTTGAATTAATCATAAACTCTGACATCCCTCTGGGCAGCAGTCCAGGCAATTATTTTTAAACCTGCCAAGCCATTACAGAAGTGAAAAGACCATCTGAAAATCAGGCTTGGTCTCACCCCAGAAAGGACAGTCCAGTCCAAATTACTATGTCAAAACCCTTCTGCACGAAACCATAAGCAGCCCCAGACATGCTTTGATCTCATTGGGTATTGCCAGTGACGTGCATGCAGCTTACATCTCTTGACACCGCAGGCTCACGCCTAATGTATGGAAATACCCATCCCTCTTTCGGTGACATTTGCAAAAGAGAAGGTTAATAGCTGGTAGGGTTTTAATTAATCATATCCTCTCACATTGATCTGGGAAACACTCCAGACCATTGCTTTTCATTCTGGCATGCCATTAATCCCTACCCAGCATTAACATCTGGTCACGCGACTCCTGACTTGACCCCAGCACTCAATTTTCAGACTTCTCCAGGGCGTCCGTCCACCCCCTGATTGCCCTCTACAAAGGGTGACAACTGCAAAGGGCAACAGTACAACCTGCCTCCTCCTGTTTGTGACAGTAGTGATGGCCATGCTCTGACAACAATGCTCTCTGATGATGTTGCCCTGCAACCCCCTTTTACCACTGTTCACCATTCTCAGTCGTTGCCTGCTTACTCAACGTGAGGCTTTGCTCATTTCTCTCACCAATTGGTAGCCTTATTCATACTCCCTCATTTTTCTCTCTCTTGTCATAGTTCTACTTTCACTTCTCATATGCCTACACTCATCCCAACCAATGGACTGCTCACACTGCCAGACACCATCCCCCACTTGCATAATCTATATAATTGAATCTGTATTATTTGTATGTAATTATTTTCCCCTATCATACATAGAGGGCTTCTAAATGCTTTTTTCTTTGCAACAAATACTATATATGCCCAATATTTATTTTTCATCTTAACCCACTCTTTGGATTCTACCCCCTAATGTTGACTGTTCTGCTTCTCCTACAACATCTCTATTTGCATGTCTGGCAGGGTGTGGGGTAAAAGTGGTATCCTTTATCACTCTTCTTATACCACAAACACCCCCTAATTCAATGTCCCCTACAATGACAATCCCACCCAAAATTCCTAAATATTCTCCTTTATTTAAAAGAATTAATGAAAATTAAAGGTGGTACCCTAAAATTATGCTGGGGAAATCACCCGCAATTTTTCATACAACCACAGGCAGCCAAGCGTACAGAAATGAAAAAAAAAACGGCCTGTTATTTTATTTCATTTTATTGGGATTTTTGTTCGGTGCATGTTAACTTGCAGAGGGGAAACTCTAGGAGATGCTGGCTTGCTTGTCCGGTGTTCGTGTGGAAATGGGTTTGAGTTTGTTTTGAAAGTTATATGGGTTTTGTGAGGGGTGACTTTGAACACAATGTGGAATCATATGAAGGCAATTCACTGGGGTACAGGGAGCCAGTGGAGCTGGGCAAGAGCGCCGGCGATGCGGGAATGCTTCGATAGGTGGAGGATGAGACTTTCTGCTGCATTTTGTGTGGTTTGCAGGGGTGCAAGGGTGCTGTTGGGGAGTCCAATGAGCAGAGAATTCCCATGGTCCAGTTTGGAGAGAACCAGTGCTTGGACTACACCGAGGATGAAGTCTAAGGATTTCATTGAGTGGTCTAGGATGTTGAGAAGAAAGCTGTGGTTGATGGTGTCAAAATCTGCAGAGATGTTGAGGAGTACAAGTAGTGCTGTGTATCCTTTGTCAGAGAAGTGATGTTGTGGAGGTCATTGAGGATGTGAAGTGTAGTGTTCTCTGTGCGGTGTCAAGGTCAGAAGTCAAAAGTCAGATAGGAAGCAGTTGAGTAGGTTGTTTATGGTGATGTGCTGTTGCAGTAGCAGATGAGTAGTGACAAAGCATTCCATGAGGGGGGATAGCTCAGGGACAATGCGTTTGTCTTGGAAGGATGACAATGCAGCGCAACACAGGTTTGAATCTCGATCCCACGCTTAGAAACAAATCTCTGGTATTAAGCATGTTTTAAAAAAACAGATTCTGGAAAGGTATGGTGGATAATGATGCAGCAGTAATTTTGTGGGACCTTGGGGTTGAGAGATAGTTTTTTGAGGAGAGGTTAGATTTGCTCAGTTTTGAGTGCTGGAGGGACAGTGGCATGTGGGGGAGGAGTTGATGATTTTGAGGCAGTGAACAGCAACGGTGCCGATGCAATTGAATGTAATTGAGGTTGGCATGCATCTTCTAAACAACTGAAGACATTGGTGGTACGGGGACACACAGAGGACGGTTTACGGAAGTTTAAGACCGTACCCTAGGGCAAATGAAACTGACACAAAGTTTGGTTTTCCAAGACAAAGGGAAAACCCCTTACCGCATACCGGGTCCGGATTCCCTGAATGTGGAATTACCGGACCATTCTAACCTTGGAGGACCCGGTATTTCCCCATTCAGGGAACCCATCCCCAATCCCATTAGAGCCCCCATATGGCTCAATGGGAATGCGGACCATGCTAACAATGGGCCTGTTATTAACGGGCCCGTTGTTAGCATGCTGGTCCTTTAGCGGCTCCCACTAAGGGCGCCTGGTAAAACCAGCTGCCCTTAGCGGGACCCGCTAAAGGACCGCGTAATGCGGCAGTAAGGGGTTAACGGCACCGGCACCATTACCGGCGCTGTTAACCCCTTACCGCCAAGGTCGTAATGACCCCCAAAGACTCTTGACACTGGCATCGTCTTGAAGTGAATTTGCTCCCCCGTCCCGAATAAGAGGCACTAATGAATGTATTTGGATTGAATTACATCCCCACGTCTCTTAACACAAGCTATGAGTTTTTAATAACACACACGATCCTAATTCCAAAACCATCATAATGTCCTGAAGATAACTGGTGTATGTGACATAGACAGATTACCCAGCAGAAACTCAAGTCGATATGCTTGAAATGTCCATTGTACAATAAATGCTTGACAGCTCTGCAAAGGTGAACTATGTTATTATAAATGTATTGTTAATACACGCCAGCACTTCAAAATAACAGTGCATTTATGGTCATTATAGCACTTTGCACTTTAGGCCGATCTCTTCGACCTATTCCTTTTTAATATAAATAGTTTTTCATCAATTTGCACAGCATGAATAAAACAGTATGCAAATGATTGCTGGTTAGGTTGAGTGATTGACGTTGAGGTTACACGTGTGTATGTGTGTGTGTGTGCTCACTTTACAGCAACAGTGGAGCCATTAATTTGAATTCTTTATGAATGTTTTTTAATTATTCATTGTGTTTTCCAATGTATGAATAACATTGTAAAATAAATGATGTTGAGATAACAATTGGGATTTGTTATTATGTGTAGGAGTTTGTAACATTAGAATATTCGATAAATGCCATGAGAAGTGATATCTACCCTTAGATAAATACATTCTTTTTGTGCTTTTTTAAGAAGTGTGCAGGATTTGTTTCAGCAGTAAGGATGATACAGGTCTCTGTGTTGATGGGGTGGAAGGTGCCCCATGTGTTGGTATATTTGAGGGTGGGTGGTGGGAGTGGGTGAGCAGAGGGGGAGGCTTGCCTGATGTGTATTTTGGAGTTGAAGTAGTCCATGAGAAGTTGCATACTGCAGTGCATGGGGTGTGAAATGTGTGGGTTGTGGCTTGTAGACTGATTTGGTAATGTTGAATCATGTTTGTGTATGATTGGTTGAGGTTTGAGGTTATTTTAGGGAATGGGTAGTTTTGGCATTGCGTATGGATGTTTAGACATTTGTTGCAGCAGTGTTTGATTGGTGTTCTGGTGGAGGGGCATGGGTTCTTTTGCCAGGTGCTTTCTAGACATGTGACTTCCTGCTTGAAAGAGAAGAGGGAACAGTTAAGAGACGGTTGATGTTGGTGGCTGATGGATTTTTATGTTTGAGCGGGCAATTTTGTTGAGTGCTTGTGTATTGATGGTGTTGTAATTGTTGAAGAGATGGGGGGATGTGGGTTTGCACACGGAATTGTTGCTAATTTGCATACCCACAATGCCGTGCGGATATTCCTCAGAACTGGAGGTGAACTTCCAGGGATGTCTACTAGATGGCCTTATGGAATGTTTGACTTGGTGCAACATCCACTAACCTACTTTCACATTTCAGTTGAAAGCTTTTTGTCAAGCATTTTCAAACCCACCATAACTTTAATGCCATTTTGTATGAATGCCCCAAAGTTCCAACTCCAAGGCTGTCAGGACTACACTACACTGCACTGATGATGGCTAATAAGCGTGAAACCAGATATGTAGTTGTCCTGACAGCCATGCAAAAGTCTGTCTTCGGTCGATTAAGCTATATATAAAGTAGCACTGCACTGTAAGACAAAGACAACTATCTGGAGTAAAGGGCTTACATTTGGGCTCATTTGCATATCCACAATGCCCTGCTGATGTGGCTCAGAACGGGAGGTGAACTTCCAGCGATGGTCGCGTTGCGGAATTTGTGTCTTGGCCCAAATTATATATCTTACATATATATCTAGCAGCCCATCTCTGGAATTCACTACCTGACAATTTAAGAGCCTCACTCTCATTCCCTTCCTTCAAGACTAACGTTAAACTATGGCTGCACGCCAGCGACCACTAACTGCACCTCTCTCGACCTGTACATTTTGTATCTTTCTGTATGTAAACTGTATATTCTGTTACTTGTACTACTCTGTATCATATCGTATATATTCTGTTCTTATTTACCTTACCGATGTAATGCTTGCCGATATGTACCTGTAACCTAAAACTTCTACAAGTGGCCAGATGCCCTAAGGCCAGGCGCGCTATAGAAATAAATAAACAATACATTACAACAATATATATTTATATATATTCACTGAAAAACACTTTGTTAAAAGGACATTAAGTTGCACTCATAAAAACCTATGATATTCACTGAAACAATGAGTTAAAGGGACGTTATGGCTAAACTGCATGAATAAAAACCTATGAAATTCAGTGAAAATAAAACTTTGTGAAAGGGACGTTACAAATAAAACCGAAAACCCCCAGAAATGTGCCACTTATGGTGAGCTAAGCAACCATAACTCGTCCCACCACAATGATTGCTAATAAAGGGGAAACCAGGTATGTAGTTGTCCTTGCAGCCATGCAAAACTTCTGGCTTGGGTCGATTAAGCTATATATAAAGTAGCACTGCCTCTAAGATAAAGACAATTTCCTGGAGGAAATGACTTGCATTTGGGCTCATTTGCTTTCCCACAATGACTTGCTGAAGTGGCTCAAAATGGAAGGTAAACTTCCAGCGATGGCTACTAGGTCGTGTTGCGGAATATGTGACTTGGCTCAATGGAATATCCTATATATATATATATATATATATGCAGTGAAAAACTTTGTTAAAGGAACGTCATGGTTATGTTGCACTGATAAAAACCTATGAAATTCAATGAAAAAACTTTGTTAAAGGGACGTTATGGTTAAGTTGCACTAATAAAAACCTATGAAATTCCATGAAAAAACTTTGTTAAAGGGATGTTACAGTTTCAAGTAAAACCGGAAAACCTCAGAAATTCGCAACGTATGGTAAGGTAAGAAACCACAACTCGCGCCACCACCTTGCACTGCTAAGACTAACACCCAGGACATCAAAGATGACATCACAAATGTCATCGACAACTTAACCATAACAAGGTTTTTGCACTGAATTTCATGGGTTGTTACCAGTGCATGCTATTTTCCTACAACTTACTAATATCATACTTACCCCAATATAGCAACACTTCTGTCCAATTTACAATGTTTCACCTTAAAACTCCATTTACCACCTTCTAGCATCATTTATAACTCTTCTATACACTTTTTGCAACTTTCTCCACTGTTTTTGTATCTATCGACGTCCACAAACTTCTGATATCATCACAGACCTTCCAGACAGTGCCACGTGACCATGAGCTCGCATGCAGCATGATGATGTGTCTGTGAAGGCGTCCGCACTTCAGAATCGGGTCCATGCTTGGAAGACTGTTTGGAACTGCATTTTTCGACTAATCTAGGAACTTTCAAGCTCCCTCTAGCACATTGCACCCTTGCGCAGCTCCTAACCCTATACTTACTCGTTATCCATTAACAATCTAGTGCAAAGCACATACTTAGAAGAATATTAGTAAAACTGCTATTTCTCTCAATAATGGCCTTAGATATTGCCCTCCCTCCTCCCTCCTCCCCAAGAGCCATCACCACCACCACCAGCTGGAGGACCTACACAACACTTCTAAAGACAATGAAGAGGACCAAGAAGATGAGGTAGAGGACGTGCCTACCTCTAGCACCCAGAGAGAATTATGGGTGTGGCAGTTCTTTACCACTGTTGGTAGTGTACCAAAGGCTTAAGATACAAAAGTGAAATGCACAAAGCGGGAACCCGGGGTGCTAGAGGCGTCCCACTGTAGGAAGGATAATCCTTTTCAAAGATTGCCACCATGGAAAGAGAAGGCGGGGCTCTGTACGGAGGCCCTCTTCCCTTTCTATGGCAGCCTGCAGAACCCTATGGCCATATTACCACAAGCACATTTTTTTCCCCTTTCAAATCTATCCTACTTTTGAATAACTTTACCACACAGCCGGTCCCAGGTGGACATGGCCACTTTAACACCATTTTACATCCCTCGCGGTCATGGCCTGTAGCCAGATTGTCCGCGTCATGACCTTATGCCATGAACCAGATAATCTGGATACTGCCCACACCCACAGGCTATACCTCAGTCACCAAAGGTATATGACTATGTTTTGTACCTACATTATGCACATTTGCAAAACCATGCTTTAATGTCCTTACCAATGCTCCTCACGAGTTTGCTTGAAATCCGCCCATGTTTTCTTTTTTTCAAAAGTGTCAAAATGTATTTACTTACAATAGTCATATAATTTAGCCCCCACTTGACAAAATCCATTCAGTCTTTACACAAACATTGAAGGTTGGATCTATAATCTTTCTCAAAACCTTTGTCCACATTCGTCAAATAGCAACAAAGTTATAATCAATCTCAAAATGTCGAGACCCCCCTCTAATTTCACTCCCTCTTGAGAAAATCCCACCAAACTTAAGAAAACCATTTTTATCTAGATCCAAAATCTTTTGCCAAATGTTGTGCAGATTCATCAAATGACACAACATTTATATGCCTTTACAATATTTTGGGACCCCCCCTCTAATTTTTCCCCCTCTTGACAGGATCCCACAGAACTCTGCAAAACCATTCAGGATTATGTCTAGAATGAAATTGAAAAATGACATGCAGTTTCATAGAGTGGCGCTAAAGTTATAAGCCATCCAAAAACTGCTTTTCCCCAACCCTGTAATGCAGAAATAGGTACAGATGTCCTAGGACATCTGAAGTGTCCGTGGACACCACAGGACTGCCCAGGACATCTGGAGTGGTCTCGGACTGTCGGGGGTGAAACAACCCATTTTTTGGCTTCTTATGGCCATATCCCATTTCACGTTTTCTCACCACCCAATCAGTGGCTGCATCCCAATGGTCGCGGACCACGCAAAAGTCAGCAAATTTTTCTGGGCCAATCAGAGGCCAGTCCGCGGACCGTACAGAGAAGTGAGTCTGCGGACCGGACATGGATATCACTAATTGTTTTTCCTTACATTTTGGTCATTTAAAAAAAAAACGACCAGCTGTTTGGGTTGTAGGCACTAAAGTTATAAGCCATCCAAAAACTGCTTTTCCCCAACCCTGTAATGCAGAAATAGGTGCAGATATCCTAGGACATCTGAACTGTCCGTGGACACCACAGGACTGCTCAGGACATCTGGAGTGTTCATGGACTGTCGGGGTGAAACACCCTGTTTATTTTCTTCTTATGGCCATATCCCATTTCACGTTTTCTCACCACCCAATCAGCGGTCACGTCCCAATGGGCGCGGACCACGCAAAAGTCAGCTAATTTTTCTGGGCCAATCAGAGGCCATTCCGCGGACTGAACAGGGAAATGAGTCCCCGGACCGGACATAGATATGACTAATTGTTTTGCCTTACAATTTGGTCATTTAAAAAAAATGACCAGCGGTTTGGGCTGTAGGCGTGAGCAATGTTTTTCCCATTATATCTATGGGGAAAGAAAATTGGGACTCCCCTTATAACTTTGCCTCCCCTTGACCAAACCTCACCAAACTTTGCGAAAAGATTAAGAGTGGGCCATATACATATTTTTGCAAAGTTTGGTGAGAATTCGTCAAGGGAGAGGGAAGTTATAAGACACCCAAAAAGTGCTCTTCCTATGGGTTTAGCAACTTCACCATAACTACATGGCCGCTACCGCATGCAATTCACTGAAATAACTTTGCTAAACAGACGTTATGGTTAATTTGCACCAATAAATATCTATGAAATTTACTGCAAAAACGTTGTTAAAGGGACGTCATGGTTAAGCTGTACTAATATAAACCTATGAAAGTCAGTGAAAAAACATTGTTAAAGGGACGATATGGTTACAAGTAAAACTGAAAACCCCCTGGAATTTGCCAGTTATGGTAAGCTAAGCAGCCATAACTCTCACCGCCACTTTGCACTGCTAAGACTAACACTCAGGATATCAAAGATCACATCACTGATGACATCACATATCTAGGCCACTTGTTTTTGATCACTGACATATCTAGACTAGTGTTTTTTGTTCACTGACAGTGTGAATTTGAAACATTGAAAAGGTACTAGACATCAACCTTCTCATATGTTCTTAAAATATTTTCCTTAGAGCTTCATCTCAGCTCATGGTTCACATATAAGGGCCAATAAGCAGATGTCAAACACAATTCATTTGTCTACATGATGATCAAATGTAATGTTACTGTCATTTTGTGATGATGTTGTTTCTTTCCTACTTATTGCAATTTCCTTTATGTGCCTCAGATTTCTTTGCATTGTGGCTCTGCATATGTATTGTTTGTACTAACACAAGTGTGTAGTGAGTCTTGTATTGCTAGCTATTAATTCTAAAAATACTATACTTCTATGGTGCATGCTGCACCCATTGCAAATGTATATGTATTCTTTGATTCCTGTGTTAACAACAACACCCCAATATATATCTAGACTAGTGTTTTTTGTTCACTGACAGTGTGAATTTGAAACATTGAAAAGGTACTTGACATCAACATTCTCATATGTTCTTAAAATAATTTCCTTAGAGCTTCATCTCAGCTCATGGTTCACATATAAGGGCCAATAAGCAGATGTCAAACACAATTCATTTGTCTACATGATGATCAAATGTAATGTTACTGTCATTTTGTGATGATGTTGTTTCTTTCCTACTTACTGCAATTTCCTTTATGTGCCTCAGATTTCTTTGCATTGTGGCTCTGCATATGTATTGTTTGTACTAACACAAGTGTGTAGTGAGTCTTGTATTGCTAGCTATTAATTCTAAAAATACTATACTTCTATGGTGCATGCTGCACCCATTGTAAATGTATATGTATTCTTTGACTCCTGTGTTAACAACAACACCCCAATATAATCTGCGATTTAGATGAGTACATTTTTTAATACAGGAAGTACTTCATGCGAGGTCTCCCGATCACCCCTGACATCTTGTTAGCAACATTGTAAACACAATCCCTTGTAGGTATTTTCCATCAGAATTAATATTTCATATGTGATGCCAATACTGATGTCATCAATGACATTTGTTGAGTTCATTGTTCTATTACATCAGGGGCAAATGTGTTTTGTCCATACAGATCATCTATGAATCTATTTTTCAAGGATGACTTCTTCAATAAGCACACCAACTCTAATGCTTTTTTAAAATGTGAGCATATGTTGGATCTGCAGACTGATGTGTCGGGGGGAAATTCTGCCGGGGTCGGCCGGGCCGTCCGCAGACCTCCGGGCAGGGAGGCCCCAACTCCTCCCGTATATCCCAGATGAGATAGAGTATGAGACACATGCAAGAAGCAAGGTGACTCTGCTGTTTATTAGACAAAAACAGCAGGGATGGGTCAAGGAGCGTACGCGTCCGTCCTGACACACACACAATCGTAGGGCTCGCAGGCCCTTTTTACTGTATTATGACGCACTACTTGCGTCACTTTAGAAAGTTAACAAAAAACCTATCGCCACTCTTAATTGGTTGCTCGAGTGGTAGGGTTAGTATAGCACACGTATAGAGAATAATATGAGTGGACGAAGGTTAGTCAGGTGATATATCTGGGTTGTCCCTACAATTAGATACATGAGAATTGTTACATGAAGACTCCTAATGATTGGTTAATATTACTGGCGTCAGTGATAAGAGCCCCATGTTCTGATTGGTGCGCCCGTGAGCTTCCCAGCCTGGGACCACCGCTGTTCCCAGCTCTCGGTGTACCTGCAATTTGCAACAATGTTTCACTATGGGTACGTGCAGACAATGTGAGGATTTATTCATAGCTGGAAGGCTGACCGCTCCCACTGTCACAGATGTCCATTGAGCCTTTCAAGTGTATCTGCCTGTGTCTCGTAACGAGGGATCCAGACGCCTCTTTCCTCCTGGGCTTGGCATCTCGTCAGGTTCGGCTTGGTCACGTGAGGTGGGACCGTGTTTGAGGCAGAATTCTGCACAATTAATATTGTTTTTCCACTGTGTGTCTGGTTTAATTTGCAGGTGTGACTTTAACGTTGGTGCGCGGCGTGCAAGGTTGCAACATCGTGCCCTTGATGATTTGCTCTTGGAATGTGGGTTTGCAACATTGCGACCTTGGCTGGTTGCTTCGCCGGGCACATTCTGCAGGATCAGCAACCTGACTCTTGTTTTGTTAATGTCCACGGGAGCTCTTGCTTGCGGCCTACTTAGGCCTGGTGTATAAGTGGGTCCGTCTGGTGCACAGGTGCTTTAGGTTACAGTACCATATAGTTTCATGACCAGTATCGTGTCTTCATTATATTTCTCATGGTGGCAACTGGTTTTAAGAGAAGCGTGAGCAAGCTTTTTAGATGAGTTCATGACGCGTCTTGCGTTTCTGCATTTTGAAAGCCTATGTAGAAAATAATAAAGATGCACGTCCGTGAGTATGCCTGTCACCTACGTCATAGCACTGGGTATATTCTTCGTGTAGATTGGTGCGGGAGTGTCCAGTGTGTATATTTGCACAGGTGTGCTTAACCGTTGGCTAGGTCGTCATGGCATCTCTAACGACGTGTAGATTTTAGTCTAGTTGGTCCGTGCCGCAGGTGTCGGCATGGCCAGTGCGGGCTGCTGGGCAGGCAGGTGGACACATCCGTATGTTCCTGTACCAGGGTATCTGGTCGTCTGGTAGATGGACAAACTCTTCTCGTGGTGGGTGTCTGGGTCGTGACCCTTTAGGCCAAGCGCGAGAGGTGAAGGACGGGAGTCTGGTCTTCCATTCTCCCACTTCAGTCCCCCCTCTGGTCGACTTGTCGACCACAAACATATCCTTTTCGTTATCTCCTCTTACTCACCATATCTTAGTTATTCCTCCTAGATGTCCATAGTGGTTCACATGATCTTCAAATGACCAATACATATATTCACAGGTTCCTCCAGGAGTACAGTATACCCATTTCCCTATGTAGCTCCTGGGGTTTCTTGGGTTCTCGATCTTCACCGATGGTGGGTCTAGATGGTTGGTGATGATTTGGTTGCGCAACTTCTCCCTCTCCTGTATTATCACGCCTGTGTGTTGGCCGTCATCTGCTGGCATCAAGGGGTGCATACCCACCATTTCAAGCAACTCGTCAGTGGTACGTGCCTTCCGGGCCTTCCAAAATCTAATTATGATCAGTGTAGCTCCAGCCAAAATAGTACAACCCACTTTAATTTTCAGTCCATCTGACAGCCAGGATGGCATCCATGACCATAATAGTGAAAACCAGCTCTTATCCTTGTTTACACCGTTACTTTCATCCATCATTTTGTAGTGCATCTGGGCCAATTGTGAAACTGCTTCTGTCAGTGTACCATTGTCAGCATTGTTGGCAGGAATGAACGTGCAGCATGATTGTCCTATCTTTGCACAAACTCCTCCTTCCATGGCTGTGAGAAGGTCCAATACATATCTGTTCTGGAGTGCTACCATCCTTATAGCTCGCAGCTCCTCTTTTATTGCGTTGAATCCATTTACTGTAGAATTGATGGTCATCATTAGTTCCCATCTAGTTATCTGGAGCCATTTTGCGTTTGCGTAAGCCTGCAGTCCCGGATGTATTATTGAGGAGAAGAACATTGCTGCTCTGCTGAATAGTCTGTGTTCTGGCGGTATTGAAGTGAGTGCCGTTTCCGACCTTCCCCACAGGTAATTTCCTGTCAGAGGTTCTCCTTGTCTTTTCCTTCTATTTAGGACAGTATCATTGCCGTTTGTCCTGTTCCTTTGCTCCTCCTGAAGTGGTGCAGATCTCTTTTTTCTCTTGTCCCCTTCATCCATTTTGGGAAAGTTCGCCACATTGACATGCTTCTTGGGTACCACTAGTGATGGTACATTGACGTGCACCATTGTGCACACACCATTCCACAGGGGAGGCAGTGTATGGTATGCCTTTTCTCCACAGGCCCAATAATGGTCCATTATTACTGCTGTTCCTGCTCCCCCCTCAGGTAACTCCATCACACTTGCACAGTTGGTGTTATATCCTACGTCCACCTCTCCTTTATGCTGGTAGCATACCTTGGGCGCAGTCAGCGGCAGTATTGTTATTGGGTCTTCATCCGTTTCTACCCACGTGAGCATTGGTACGTACTTGATCCACGTCGTCCAACATCGGTGGTTGTGTGCCTCGATAGTTGAGATAGTTTCTTTTGTTACCATGTTGCTGCCAATCACTCCTATCTCCCAGCTGTTGTCCAGGTACACCTTCCCGGTTATCGTCACCAGCGGCCTCTCCCAACATCCTTGTTTAACCGGAACTTCAGTGGCGTACCAATCACATGGTAGATACTGCAGTGTTACTTTCTTTGTTTCTCCTTTTGCAGGACCACTTGTTATGTATCTGAATGCTTCAGCATGTAAACTGCTCTTGTGGTAACTCAAATAGGTCTTGAGGAAGTTGTTTTCATATGGGTATGAGTCTCGTGTTTTCCATGTCATATGCACCACTGTCCCTTGAAATCTTCCTTTCGTTTGGAACAGTGCCAAGTATATTATGCACTGTGCTGTCTTTTCATCTATTTCTGTGGCAACAAATGTTCGAGAAGCACTCATGGCGTATGGTATTAATGAGCAAACGTAGCAGCTGTCCTCTGTTGTCTGCTTACCAATGCGGGTCATGTGTTGGTATCATATGTTGTTTGAAATGTGTGCTGAATCTTGTATATAATTATCAATACCTTTATTGTCTGAGTATGTGCTGCGTTTAACTCTATTTTGCTTGGGTGCAATTTTACTACTATCACCTGACGTAACACCTGTTGCAGCAGGGGACGGGGGTGTATTAGGTTTGGGTGCAGCAATAAAATTAATAGCATAGCTGTACTGCCATACAGAGGCAGCCAAGAACCCGGTGATCATCAAAATCCCTATTAGTTTTATTACATATGCTAATCTCACCGGCATTTTGCTCTTACCTTGCTGCAGTCCTGGCAGCGTATTCTTGCGACGTTAAAGTTGCCCGCCTGAAAATTCTCAAAATGCTTGTTATTAAATGTTAGTTGTTGGTTTTCTTTAAGCTCTCCCTATCAAATAGTCATTCAGTGCCCAGGCGAAGAGCTGTTCCCACGCTACTCTAAGTGATCTATCTCTTAGGACCGGCAAGTATGGGCGGAGGTGGGGCATTGAATATTCTATGGCCAAGAGGAATGCTGTGTAGTAGACACGTACCCTTCTCCTTTTCAGGTACGTTGGCCTTTTTATTTCGTATACAAATTGGTGTGACAATTCTTCCGGGTAGTTATCGTCTGGGAGTACCATCTACGCCTGGGCAGTGAACTTGTTAGTTATCTATTTTCTTAACAATACAATAATACGCAGTTCCTGTATGTGCGAGAGAAGAGAAAAAGAGAACATTCACGTGTTTACATGTGTACTTGTGCAGGCAATGTCCTTCAGTTCAGGTATTACTATATTTGGGGGTCAATGGGCAGGGGGTTTGGGCTCAGTTGGCGGAAGTATTTTTACTCTTTGAGCGTGTGACCATGGGGTGGGCAGTATGGGGATAACCCCTTTCTTCGTCAGTTATTGTCCCCGGGGAAGCTGGGGAGTGACAGGGTATGGGAACAATTGGGTCGTTGGCTGTGGTAGAACTCTCTTCCGCCGTTGGTGATGTTGCTGTTCTCCCAATGGACCTGTCGGTGGCGCTGGGGCGGGTCTGCAGTTTGTAGATCTTTACATCATGTAGGTGGTTCCAGGCACGCTTGTCTTTTAGCTTTACTGCTCTTGTTGATACTTCCTCTACCAGATGGGGGCCGGTAAATCGTTCATCATTCCATTTCCTGTTGAAATTGCGAAGTAGCACGTGGTCACCTTTAGCAAGTTTACACAGGTTTTCCTTTTCCAATTCTGTATTGGCGCCTTCTTGTTGATTGCTGGTAGACCCGCCCCGTGTGCGCTCGAGCTGTTGAGACACAAACACAACACTAGTAATCAAAGAAGACACATATTGGTACATTTCATCAACTAAAACACTCGCTGTGCTTTCGTGATCAGTGAATGCCCTTGAAGTTGGCGTTAGGGGAAGGCGCATTTGACGTCCGGTAACCACCTCGTGTGGGGTGAGGTGGTGGTCGGACCCTGGCCTATTCCTCAGTTCAAATAGGGCTAATGGAAGGCAATACAACCAGCTTTTCTTTGTTGTTTGTTGTATCTTTGCAATTGCCTCCTTTAATAGGCCATTCAGGCGTTCACATACACCGTTGGCCTGTGGGTGGTATGCACATGCGAATTTGTGTTTTATGCTCAGCAGGGATGTGATATGCTGGAACATTTCGTTTGCGAAATGCGGGCCATTGTCTGACCTTAACACCTCGCACACTCCCCACCTGGGGAAGACCTCTCTTACTAGGAATTTGGCTGCTCTAAATGCATCTGGGTGTGAACAGGGCCCTGCTTCAATCCACCTAGAGAATGGGCATACTACTACAATCATATACCTATTACCTTGACATATGTTGATCATATCAACATAGTCAATATGAAGATGCCGAAAAGGTCCCTCTGGCCGGGGTATAGTACCTCTTATTACTTTTAGGGTATGACCGGCCGTAAACTGTTGACATGTGAGACAATTGCTGATAAAATTTGACACATGAGAATTTAACTCGGGGCAAAACCAATCCTCTCTAATTCGTGCTGCAATTATTTCCTTGCCTGTGTGGGCTGGGTGATGTAATTGGCTCAGGGCGGTGTTCAAAAGTGCCAATGGTATTACAACCTTTCCAGTGCCACCCTGGCGCCATAGTGCGTCGGTTGGTGACATTGTACATCCTCTTTTTACCCATATTTCCTTTTCGGCCATTGGTGCAGCCGCTTGTAGCTCCATAATCTGCGTGGCTGGGAGATGGGTGTACCCTTCTCTTATCAACATCTCCTTAGCCATTCCCCTCCCTCTCCCTCTCTGTGATTCTGGGGGGTTCCATATCTCACCAAAGTATGCAGCATATTTCGCATGTGCGTCTGCTGCTGCATTCCCTTTTGAGACGTGGTCTTCACCATTGGTGTGTGCGGTGCATTTTACTAGGGCTAATTCTTGGGGGTCATTTATTACTTCAATTAGTTCAGCCAATAAGAGGGCATGTTGCACTGGAGTGCCATCAGCTCTCCTAAACCCTCTTCTTCTCCATTTTGATAGCCCTGAGTGGACAGTGGATGTAACATATGCACTGTCGGAGTATATGGTTACTCATTTGTCAAAACTTTCCTTCAATGCCAATATTAGTGCAACCAGTTCCGCGGCTTGAGCGGAGTAATGTTGTGGTAATTGTACACATTTCATAGCCACACACACCGGCGCCTCCATCATTTTTACCACTGCTGCCCCAGTCCTCCGTATCCCATCTCCTTGATCAATAGTTGATGACCCATCAATAAACAAAAGCTCACCTCCCTCTAGTGCGTTTTCTTCAACTTTTCTAGTACATGAGTACATTTCAGTTATTTGTGTACAGTCATGGGCATAATCTCCCTCCTCAATTACTTCTGCTAGGAACCTTGCAGGGTTAACCGTGCTACATCTAACAATTGCTAGTTCAGCTCTAGACAAAATGATCTCATAACCTGATGCCCTTTGCGTGGTTAGGGTTGACTTAGGTTTATTCAATATTGCAAATAGTGCATGTTCCACAAACAGTGTAGTTGGACACCCCATGGTTATTGCTGATGCTTTTTCCACTGCAAAAGCAGCTGCAGCGAGACCTTGTTCGCAAGGGAAGTGACCTAACATCACAGGGTCCAAGTGACCACTGTAAAATGCTACTGGTTTATAGCCCATGCTTGTTTTTTGGGCCAATACTGCTTTCATTACTGCTGAGTCGCAATGTGAAAATATAAAAAATCGTCGCTCATAGTCTGGGGATGCCAGTACTGGAGCAGTTGATATCGCATCTTTCAATTCATCAAAGGCCTCTCTCATTTCCATAGTCCACCCCAACTTTTTCTCCCCTTTATTAGCTTCCCTTAAAGCCTCAAGCAGGGGTCCTATGTATGAACTGTAATCAAATACCCATGCTCTACAGTAGTTGCACAGCCCCAGAAATTGCTGCAGTTCCCTCACAGTCTGTGGCATTGGAGTGCTTGAAATGGCCTGTGCTCTTTGTGGTGCAATCTTTCTTCCATGTTGTGATATTAGTTGGCCAATGTAAAGTACCTGTTCTTGACAGTATTGTATCTTTTCCATGTCTACCTTGTACCCTTTTTCAGCCAATATTGTCAACATCTTTAAGGAGTCCTCTCTGCATTTACTTTCGTTTGTACTGCAAATTATTATGTCATCCACATACTGTAACACTGTGCTTTCCACTTCAACGTTACCCAAATCCATCTTTATTACTGTATTGAAAATTGAGGGTGATTCGCAATACCCCTGTGGCAATCTGGTATGTTTCCACTTTGTATTTCGGTAAGTGAAGCTTGTCAAATCTTGTGAGTCTGGGTGTAATGGTATTGAGAAAAAAGCATTTTTAAGGTCGATCACAGTAAATCGTGATGCTTCCGCTGGAATGCCACACAATATTGTGGCCGGGTTTGCTGTTACTGGATATTCTGCTTCTACTATGTTGTTCAAGGGCCTGAGGTCCTGTATGAAGCGCCAAGACCCCCGTTTAGCCTTGCGCACTGGGTACACAGCCGTGTTGCATGGTGATTCTGAGGGGACCAATATGCCATTGTTTATAAGGGCCGTTATGGTTTCATATATGCCCTCATCTGCCTCTTTTGACAGTGGGTACTGTTTCACTCTGGGTAGTATGGCACCTTTTTTCAATTTTATCCTTACTCCCCCTATGCTTTTTATGCACCCCACGTCATAAGGGCTAATAGTCCACAATGATTTGGGTACCTTTGACATATCCTCCTTAAAGAAGGGTACTGGGGTGCATGCGGGTGCCTCAAGTGCC
This sequence comes from Ambystoma mexicanum, assembly GCF_040938575.1. Classification (NCBI taxonomy): domain Eukaryota; kingdom Metazoa; phylum Chordata; class Amphibia; order Caudata; family Ambystomatidae; genus Ambystoma; species Ambystoma mexicanum. The sequence goes on from NC_090923.1 coordinate 751,800,009, forward strand.
ATCGCAATTTTCTGTGCTACTTGTTTGTGAGCCACTCTTAGCCATATTTCTACACTCATCATGAACACCATTTCACCTTCCTCCTTTTCTTCTGAGAACAGCTCCTCATCTGACACCTGGGTCAGCCTACATCCTTCTGCTAGTGCTATCACTGCCCTCCATGCTCTTCCTTCTTTATCTTGGGCGTGCACAGCAATATAATCAGCTGTTGCAATAATGCTCTCAATGTCCATTAGAACCACCTTTCCTTCTGGTTCATTAACAGGTGTTTCTGGTCCGAACAGATAGGCTGCTGGCCTCCTCCATATTTTCCCTTCTATCCCTGGCATCCATGCAAATGCCATATCTGTTCCATACTGGAATAGCTCGCCATCTACTGGCTCCGCCCTAATCGCTGTCTGTCCGCAGTATGCTTGCATAATCTGTCGTGCTGCGAGCATGTTAATCCCTGGAGTAGAGCAAATTATGCCGTCCTCTGTAAAGGAGATCGTCATATTCAACCTGTTCATTATGTCTCTCCCCAGTATATTTACTGGTGAGGCACTATAATATAACAGTGGAACTGACAGATCATAATCTCCAATAGATAAGGGAATGTTATCAGTAAAGGGAACCAACCCTTTAGCCCCAGAGAATCCTTGGGTGTTCATGGCTTCGCCTGACATCTTAAATTTACCTTCCCTTATGCAAGACCGGGTTGCCCCGGTGTCAACAAGGAATGATAATTTTTTGTCACCTATCGTTACCTCTATGCGTGGCTCCTCCGCACTATTAGGTGTTACTGACAGGATGGGACACACCAAGGCCGTCTGTGGGCTGTCCTATTGAGGGTACAATGATTGGCCATTTCCTGTGTAAGGGTTGTGTCCCAAGACCGTCACCCTACCCAATTGTGTTTGTTGCGTTTGGGGTTGTTGTGTTATCGCTACCTGTTGTTGTGGCAGTGAATATGTCTGTGGCTGTTGTTGTGGTACCACTACCTGTTGTTGTGGCAGTGAATATGTCTGCGGCTGTTGTTGTGTTATTTGTTGTTGTTGTTCACTTCCCTGTTGCAACGTCTGCTGTTGTTGTATGCCCTGCTGTTCTTGTGAGGTCCTAGGTTGTCCCTGGTCATTCCATGCTGGTGTTCCTGGCCTAACCCTACACGTGCGTGACATGTGTCCTAATAATCCACAACTCCAACACACGGGTGGTTCCCTGTTTTGCCATGGGAAGCTCCCTGTGTTGTCCTGGTATACTGGTTGTCCTGTGGGGTAGGAATTTCTAAGTCCTCCCACCTGCTGTTGGGTGTTATATCCGTATCCTCTCCCTCTCATAAATCCTCCTCTCCCCCTGTTATAATTATAATACCCAGCTCCTTGCATTGGGTACCCTCCTCCCATGTTTGGTGTGTGTAATTGCAGTGGCGGCGCTTGTTGTGTTATAGTCAGTGAAGGTGGTATTTGGGCGGGATCTTGTGCAGCCACTACTTGTGTGGGGCTTTGGGCCATTGTTGTGGGCGTGGTTATTAGTGCCCCTTACATTGTGTATTTAGTAAGTTTTTTCTGTACTAGTTTAGCCTCTTCTGTTTTCCTGTCCTCTTCCTTTTGTTTCATTTTTCCTTGCCATGTCCTGCAGTGATGTACTATAGTCAGTTGTATTTCTGGCCATGGTTTTGCTTCCATTCCCACTACTTTCTTTAGTTGTTTCTGAACTCCTTCTGGGAGCCCTTGTACTAGTATATGATAGAATATTGCTGGTGTTTTATCCCATTGCTCTCTAGTTTCCATGCGCCACTTCTCTTGGATATCCTGGATATAATCAACAGGATCCTCATTCTCACTCATCTTACGGGAAGTAATTGCTCCTATGTCTGATGTGTCTGGGTACTGTACTCTCAGTGCCTGCCATAGTGCATGTCTGCAGTTTGCAAAGGGTGCCCCATCATGCGATGTGTTTGTTATTGTTACCCCATGAAATCCCGCTCTCTTCCAAATGTCATCCGCTCTATCCCCTAATATTGATATTAACAGGCCCTTTACATCTCCTACTGCTAGTTTCTGCGGTGTGTTTTTCCATTTCATATATCCACTTACCCGCACCTCCACTTAATGATGGAAGCCTACATTTTATATTTTCTTTATCTGTATGCTTCCAAGGGACATACTGTGGTCTAACCCCTCCTCTCTCCAACAGTGGCATTAAGTTGTGTCTCGTTTCACCCTTTACGTTCCATAATATCGAGTCCTCACACCGTCCTCCTCTTCTGTTTCTTTTACATCTTCAATTTCGTCCTTATTACCCCTGCTCTTAACTCCTTCTTCTCCATCCTTTCCCCTCCTTTCATCATTTCCTGTATTTAATGTGGGCATGTTTGTTCGTCTGTCCTGCCTGCGACTAGGGAGGTCTCTAAGCCGACATGCATAGGGTGTCAGTTCGTCTATGAAGGGCGCGAGCTTTATTCTGCGCAGCGAGCGTGAGGTGGTTGAGCATGTAGGGTGCGATGGGGGAGGGCGTGATGGGGATGGGGATGGTGTGGTTTCATGGGTTTGTCTTTCCACTAGTCCTTGCTCTCCCTCCTCACTTCTCTCCAGCTCCTCCTTTCTCCTACTGATCCATGGCGAGTCTATGTTGGTTCGAGTGAGGTATAGCTTATCTAAGCTTTCCCTTTCACTTTTTCTTCCTTCCCTCTCCACTCCTTCTTCCTCCTCACTACAAAAATCATTCATAAATGGCATCCCCCACTCTGTCTTTTTCCCTTTTATTGTTACTGTTTTGTAAGTCTATTAGGTCTATTTCTCCTTTTTCTCCGTTACCAACTGCTCCCCCTAGTGCTGATGTTGTCGCTACTTCTCTGCTTCTATATACATCCCCCCATCTTTCACTCTCCCTACTCCTCTCTTCTCTTCCTCCTTCACTTCTCTCCTCCATCTCCCTACTATTTTCCTCCCTTTTCCTTTTCAATTCCTCCATCACTTCATTGCTCATCTGTTCCAATATTCTTTCATCCTCTTTCTTCCTTTCCCATTTCACCCTTTCTCTTTCTACTATACTCTCTATTACCTTCCCTTCTTCATATTTCTTAGTTGTCTCTGATAGTAGCCTCCTCTTCCATATTGCCATTTCTTTTTCTTTTTCTTCTTCTTCCCTCTTCTTCTTTCGCAGCACTACTCTTGATACCCTGTCTGCTGCTGCTTTTACCCTTTCAGCTTCTCTCCTTTGCTCCTCATTTCGTTCCCTTAATTTTTCCAATTCGTTCTTACCTTCTTTCCTTTTCCTCGCTCTCTCTCTTTCCTCCCTCTCGAGCTGTTTGATCAATTCATTCTGCTCATCCCTTAGCTTTGCTAATCGTTCCTCCAAAATCTCTTCCTTTTGCCGTAATAGCTCCTCCCCCCTCATTTCACTCTCTCTGGCACTATCCTCGTCTGTTCTCTTTACTACCTCCCTCTCTTCTCCAGTTAGTGAACCTCGTAATTTTAATAATATCTGTGCAGCTACCCACTCATCATTTCCTATCTCTACAGTCTGTTCTTCTCCAATCCTCCCCTCCCCCACTGGCATCTTCCTATGAGCCACATATGGTGGAGGCCTGTATGCTGGGTTCGAGTATCCTTCAGCCGCCCTTAACTGTCCTCCTTCTATTTCGCCTAATTCTCTTAAAGGGTACAACCCCCCTCCCTCTGTTTTCACTCCCTGTGTTATGGGTATCTCGTTGCTTGGTTCCTTTTTTATGTCATCTGATTTATCAATCTTTTCTCCTCCCTCTCCTCCGTTCCCCGTATTCTTTGTGCTTTCACTCCCCTTTTTCCCATCCTCTCCTTCTTTCTTAATCTCTTTTTCTTCCGGTGTTTCCCCCATGGTGAACATTCCATTTGGTCCTGGTCGGGACCCCTGGAACATCCTCCATAAGTTAAACACCTCCACATGGTTTGCCAACTTCTTCCCCTTGTATGTATTGTGCAGATGGTTTAGCAGTGAATGTTGGGCATATGGATCGAAGCTACCATTAGGCGGCCATGGTGTTAGCATTTTGTTATCCGTCCCCTGGGTCCATTCTATGCTGTACTTAATTAGTTTCTCCCTATGGGGTGGCAGTGTGGTGCATGTGTGTTGTAGTGGGGTAGTGAGGGTGTTCCCCCACCCTCCCGACCCTGTCCCGTATGACATAGTAGCGCTCCACTTGTTACCCTTCCCCTATCTGGTAGCAGTTTATCTCACTAGCAGTTTACAATATACAACCTTATATTGTTTACCTGGCCCCGTAAGTTTGGGGACTTACGACAATCCTTTGACAAAATTATAAAATAAAAAAAAATATATGAGGTTTTACATTTGTATATTCCCTTCTATCTTTCTTTCTTTATACAATACCCTTACGGCCCCCTGCGGCCGAAGCGCACGCAGCCCCCTGCGGCTGCGTACCCCTTATGACGCTTTTATACAGTCGTCCTGTTTCCACGTTCTCCTCCCCCTTTTACACTCGCCGTGGCCGGTGTTCTCCATGCGCAGCCACGCCCCTCCTCCCTTCTCCTTTCCCCGATCAACTCGTTTACCATTTATCTCCGTGTCCGCTCCCTTACCATATTTCTCTTCCCCACCACTCTCAAAACCAATGTGCCTTGTGCTCGTGATATCCTATTAAAGCCCTACTGGTGACGTCACCGATCTCTTCGAGCTACTCGTAAGTTCTTCATATGTTCTTTAAGTTCAAAATACACTTGCAATCTACCCCCGCTAACCCTACAGCTGTCTTCCTGTCACTCCTGGAACAAGGTAATCAAATCAATAATATAATCGGACTGCGCACGCTGCGTCGCCTCGCGTGTGATACGCCCCTCAACAGGAGGCCTAACAAGCCAATTATCTTCCGTATTGGGCAACTAGCTTAGCTACCGCCTACAGGGAAACGTCATCTACCTATCGAGTTTCTTGCTCGAACAATAGGGATCCTCATCTACTCATTGGTCAATAAATGCCAAATCGTAGGAAACCACACACACCCACCCTTACACGTAGTCGCAACCTAGGCCAATCAGTGACTACGAGCGGCCGCACGTGATGTTTTCGTGCTCCGCCCCCCTCTTTCGCGTGACGTAGCCGACTGCTCTCTAACTCGTTTCACTACCATTCATTCCATTGCCAACACTAAGTTGTTAAACCTTCGCCGCGCACCTGTACAACACCTCCCTCCTCCCTTATTTACTTCCTCCCCCCTCCCTCACAATTTCGCATTGCTTGTTGTGCGTGTCATGCTCACCAAGTTCTCTCGATGCAGGGCCGCTCGACTGCGTGCACCCCTCCAAGCGGCTCGCCACCTCCCCTCGTCTGGACCACGTCTGGACACTCGCCGACCGCGGGCGGGATACTTCTCAACCGGCTCCTGAGGGCCAATATCCGGATTGCGCTGTCCGGTCTTCTCGCAGCTCCGCGATGGTCCTGTAGTCCTCAGAAGGGGGCAACGGCAGAGGGGGCCGCGCCGCCGGGCCTCCTCGCAACGGGAGTGCCTGGAAAAAGTAAAAAATAAAAAGTCGATCTTAAACAGATCTCAGCAGTGCCTCCAACTTGTCGGGGGGAAATTCTGCCGGGGTCGGCCGGGCCGTCCGCAGACCTCTGGGCAGGGAGGCCCCAACTCCTCCCGTATATCCCAGATGAGATAGAGTATGAGACACACGCAAGAAGCAAGGTGACTCTGCTGTTTATTAGACAAAAACGGCAGGGATGGGTCAAGGAGCGTACACGTCCGTCCTGACACACACACAATCGTAGGGCTCGCAGGCCCTTTTTACTGTATTATGACGCGCTACTTGCGTCACTTTAGAAAGTTAACAAAAAACCTATTGCCACTCTTAATTGGTTGCTCGAGTGGTAGGGTTAGTATAGCACACGTATAGAGAATAATATGAGTGGACGAAGGTTAGTCAGGTGATATATCTGGGTTGTCCCTACAATTAGATACATGAGAATTGTTACATGAAGACTCCTAATGATTGGTTAATATTACTGGCGTCAGTGATAAGAGCCCCATGTTCTGATTGGTGCGCCCGTGAGCTTCCCAGCCTGGGACCACCGCTGTTCCCAGCTCTCGGTGTACCTGCAATTTGCAACAATGTTTCACTATGGGTATGTGCAGACAATGTGAGGATTTATTCATAGCTGGAAGGCTGACCGCTCCCACTGTCGCAGATGTCCATTGAGCCTTTCAAGTGTATCTGCCTGTGTCTCGTAACGAGGGATCCAGACGCCTCTTTCCTCCTGGGCTTGGCATCTCGTCAGGTTCGGCTTGGTCACGTGAGGTGGGACCGTGTTTGAGGCAGAATTCTGCACAATTAATATTGTTTTTCCACTGTGTGTCTGGTTTAATTTGCAGGTGTGACTTTAACGTTGGTGCGCGGCGTGCGAGGTTGCAACATCGTGCCCTTGAAGATTTGCTCTTGGAATGTGGGTTTGCAACATTGCGACCTTGGCTGGTTGCTTCGCCGGGCTCATTCTGCAGGATCAGCAACCTGACTCTTGTTTTGTTAATGTCCACGAGAGCTCTTGCTTGCGGCCTACTTAGGCCTGGTGTATAAGTGGGTCCGTCTGGTGCACAGGTGCTTTAGGTTACAGTACCATATAGTTTCATGACCAGTATCGTGTCTTCATTATATTTCTCATGGTGGCAACTGGTTTTAAGAGAAGCGTGAGCAAGCTTTTTAGATGAGTTCATGAAGCGTCTTGCGTTTCTGCATTTTGAAAGCCTATGTAGAAAATAATAAAGATGCACGTCCGTGAGTATGCCTGTCGCCTACGTCATAGCACTGGGTATATTCTTCGTGTAGATTGGTGCGGGAGTGTCCAGTGTGTATATTTGCACAGGTGTGCTTAACCGTTGGCTAGGTCGTCATGGCATCTCTAACGACGTGTAGATTTTAGTCTAGTTGGTCCGTGCCGCAGGTGTCGGCATGGCCAGTGCGGGCTGCTGGGCAGGCAGGTGGACACATCCGTATGTTCCTGTACCAGGGTATCTGGTCGTCTGGTAGATGGACAAACTCTTCTCGTGGCGGGTGTCTGGGTCGTGACCCTTTAGGCCAAGCGCGAGAGGTGAAGGACGGGAGTCTGGTCTTCCATTCTCCCACTTCAGATGCATGTTTTGTGCAAGTTCTCTGTAGCGAATATGACACCACGGATTGACATTGCCTTTGCTGCAGAGTGTATTACGACATTCTTTGTAGCCTAATGTTCAAATATGTGTTGCCCTTTCAATAGTGTTAACTGTAGGATGTCTTCAAAGACAATGAGATGTTTTCCTCCAAACAGTTCTTTTTATTCCGTTTTTAAGACTTCCTGCATTCTTAGATGAATTAAAGCAATGATTAGGACTTTCGATTGATATGATATGATATGGTATTTATAACGCGCCTATACACAAGTGTTTCAAGGCGCGATGAGGCAAGGGAGGGGGAACAACGGAGGATAGACAATAATCCTATTAGGTCAGATGTCATTTAGATCACACAAGTGCGTGGGAAGGGGGCAGGGACAGTGCAGTACATGGGAATATATAATAACAATAAGTAAAAGTAACGGCCAGCATGTGGCAAGTGCATGGGTAAGTGCAGACAACAGGTGTCAAGGACTGGTAGGGGGACTGTAGGGATACAGAAACAGTCCCCAAGTGTGGGGGTTGCCAGGCGGACAGTGCAGGTGTGTGACGCTGGTGCGGAGGGACCTGGGCCCGAGATCAGAGGGTGTCCAGGTAACTAGTGCAGTTCCGGTTAAAGCCAAGAGGTCAGCAGGGGAGAGGAACAGAAAAAGCAGAATGCAAAGAGAAAGGTTTTGAGGTGCTTCCGGAACCGGAGATGGTTCTCCTCAAGTTTAAGGGAGGCAGGGAGGCTGTTCCAGAGGGAGGCCCCAGCCGAAGAAAGAGAATTATCACCAACTCGTTGCTTGGAGAAGTGACTGACCCTGAGGGAGTTGGAGGCGGAAGAGCAAAGAGCTCGAGAAGGAAGATATTTAAGAAGAGAGAGCTGAAGGTATTGAGACCCCATTTTCCAGAAGGCCTTGTGGACAATGCAGAGGGTTTTGAATTTAATCCTCACAGCCAATGGGAGCCAGTGCAGAGATTTCAGTCCTCGGGAGATATGATCCCTGGGCTTGAGGCCAAGGACAAGTCTTGCAGTCCGGTTCTGAATGCGTTGCAAAGGGTGGAGAGTAGAGGCAGGCAGATTTAGAAAGAGGCTGTTGCAGTAGATTGTCGTAGAATTCTGCATACTTCATTTGCCGCTTCTGCTGACAACTTTTAAGATACTCATTTGGTTTTGTACTCAACTTACATATTGGGGTTTCAGACTATCACCTTGCGACTTGGACACTCTGAGTACATCAATGGTACCTGTCACACTTGTGAATACACATAAGTACTGCCCCTTCCTCCATGTACAATAGTGAAATCCAAAGTATTCTTCAGTTGCGCCAGGCTACACAGATCCACATCTTTTTCTCAAGATTTAATTTGTCAAACGTTTTTAAATATGCATACAGATTGTATTGCTTTTATCTTATCATGTTTCATCCTATGAGCCTTTCTCAAAACAGGACTCTATCCTTGAACGGTAATTTACAATTATAGCTATACATTAATACACAACAGACACATTTCAATAATAGACAGAAATTAAAGGGTTGGTGAAAGGTAGGATTCGAGGGGAAAAGAGCAAAAACAGAAAACCCATTACATTAATTGTGCTTTAACAATTTCATCTTTATAATATCCAGTTTAGATTTATCGTTCTTCTTCACTTGAACAAATATAATTTTCCTATTAAGCTTTCAGATATAAACAGGGAGAAATATCTCCTTTACTCATAGTGGTTTATAAAGTCAGTACACTCCATATGTTATTATTCATGCCTCATACTCACTAATCTTGCTAAGCTTGAGTAGTAGTTGATTGTTTTTTAGGTTCTAGACCGTTCCTGGGTTAGTTCCCTGTTTCTATAATAGAATTGATTGATATTAAACATAATTCTCCTTTCACATGATAATAGTGTTTATCTGAGATTATCCTTTATTATTGGAAGAATCATGTCAATTAACATTAGGTTCCCCTCTCCTGTGTGTGTTTATCAATTTCAGTGGTCACAATAACAGGGTTCTTATGTTCCATACCCCACCCCCACATACTGCATTTTTGGCAATATGCTACTTCCCTTAGTTTAAGCATCTCAGACAGTTAAACATGTTTGTTCAATGTTTGTTCAGCTGATTAAAATTATGGAGTTCTTAGGGTCTATGCCCTGCACCCTGAGCGAAGAAGTTTATGGAGGACACTTGAATATGTGGGAGCGGGGCACGGACCCTAAGACCTCCATAATTTTAATCAGGTGAACTGGACTTTCAAAATACATGTTCCAGAACAATATTATTTTGATGCACTGATTTTAATGGGTCTTTCAACATATCTTCCTCCTTTTCCTGTAGTGATGAGTAGTGGAAAACAATGGGCCTCATTACAAGTTTGGAGGTAGCCATGCATGTAATACAGGCAGGGTATCTCCAAACTTGCGAACAAATCCGCCACCCGCGAATGGACAATTACTGGGATATTTTGGCCCTGTCTGACCCGGTAATTACCCTTTTATGGGTGCCGGAATCGTGTGATCCCCATTCCCATTTTAGCCCCATAGGGCTCAATGGGAATGGGGATGCCTGTAGAACCGGAACCAATCATTGCGGTGCCTGTGTTACAGGCATGCTGTGCTCGCGGGCGCCTTTAATGAAAGGCACCCGCGAGCACAACTCTGAGTTTGCCGGTACGGATACAATGGTACCGGCAAGCTTACGGGCACCGTTGTATCCGGACCTGCAAACTCATAATGAGGCCCAATGTGTTTCTAAACATATTTCCAATGTACTCATTGGAGACCCTTTGGCTTGACACATTTCATATGTTGCAAATGCTTCCTCGATTTTATCTCTGGAATGTGGTAGGTGAATTGTATACTGGCCAATGGATCAACACATTCAAATGGACCAGTTTGTGGTGTATCTTCATATATTTGTGCTGACTCTTTTACGGTTTCTTCTGTGCTTATATCTTTGTAGTATTTGTTGTTTACTTTAAGACACTCTAGGGCTTCTTTTACATTGTTCTAGTCAAATAGTTGTTGCCAAATGTATTTGTCTTTTGTTGGCACACCATTAACTAGTACAATCAATGATTGCTGTACTGGTCTGCGTCTAGTGTTTCCACATTTCCATTAAGGTCCAATGGTAAATATACTAGCTTGCCATGAAATCCTTTGAGTAATTCTGGAGGTATTTTGGCAGTCTTGGGCTGCAGATGTATTATAGCTTAGAATGGGTATACTGTGTAAATTATGATGCTATCAAATGGATGAATTTGTTGGAGAGCATTTGGAAGTGGACTTATTGATATTTATTATTGCTAGCTGGAGGTTGCATTTGGGTATTATCAAGGTTAATATTACAGTATCTGCAAACTATTAAGGGATCAGTTATGTTGTATTTATTTTCTGTTGTTAGAGACAAGTCCAATTGGAATCAGTGTGATTCCTCATTGTCTTCTTTCTTGTAGGACATATCTAACATTTGTGTATTTTCTCATAGAAAGTTCTGCAACAACAGACACTGTAAGAGGATTCAATTCAACACTACAGCTAAGTCAATGCCTAGTCTGGGATACTGAATGGAAACCCTTATTGATATATCTTTATGTCCAGTTCATGCGTTCTGGATGACTACCCCTATATAACACCCCTCTCTTGGAATCCCCCTGACCCCACTGAGCCAAGAAGTAGTTCTGTTTTGCAAGTTTAAAGGTTTATTTGATAATTTAAACAATATATCTATATATCACGCTTTATAATAAATTAATGATTGAATATCACACTTAATCTGAGCAGTAATCAATAATGGATAGTCTGGCACTAGCACACTTCTTTATAATCAATGATGAGTGGTTATAGGATGGATCAGATAGCAACAATACTTTATGGTTTCAAATGGATGCAAGGTGGAATGAAAATGCAGTACAGAAAATACTCAATATGCGTTCAACAAAACAATGTAATCACTTTTCTCTGGCAATCCCCTCCCCCCTTTATGCAATGCAAGGAAATGGAAGGAAAGCACACAGTTCTCAGAAATGCAATCAAATGTAATTCAGTTCACCCCAGCAAGCTTAGATTACAGATCAGAGTTTTAAACACAGGCCCCAAAATGCTTTTACATGTGCTGGCAATGAAGTGAAAAATATACTAAAATGCTTTTAATTCCCTCTAGGAGGTTCAGGGTGAGTGAAATATACTTGGGATGAGTTCAGGCTCACTTTAGCAAGGATCTAGGAGTAACTAGCAGGTTAAACGAATTTTTGGCAACTGAAAGCAAGAAAACTGCTGTTTTCACACGTTGAGAAATTTGCAAATCGCGGCAAATTCGCGAGTGCGCCGGGCGCGATTACAGAGGAACTACAAGGACTATTAATATTTTTTGGGGTCCTAGGACAGCCTAGGATCTCAGATTCCAGATGAAAGTTACTGCAAGTCTCTAGCACAAATGGTTACGGAGATATGAGCGATTAAATAAAGGTTGTTTTTCAGATTTGAAATTTTAAAGTTCAAAAAGACAAGTGCAGCTTGCAACTAGAAAATGACAGGTGACAGCTTTACAAATGACAGGTGACAGTTAGGAGGCAGTTCGACTTAGATTAAAATAGCTTGGATTAGATTATTTTAACTAAGAGATTGGTTCTGCACAGTTCTGCTAGGTACTCACACTATATTCTTGAATTAAATGGGCCTCGCCACGGATCTGGTCAGGTTTTTAGACTGGACTCTGGTCTGGGCTCTGCTCTCTCTCTGGATTCTGGAGATTGATGGATTTAAAGTCTGGATCTTTCTGCACAGCTTTCTCTAGAGATTGATGGAGGTAAAGTATGGATTTTCCCGGCAGAGCGTCCCGCTGCAAATGGATTTGAAGGTCCCTATCTGTCCTGTCTGTCTGCTTTTATCTGTTTTTAAAATGGGTGTGTGTGCAGCATCACTAGCCAGCCCCTCTCTCAACTGCCCATTGGCCACTTCATGCTCTTCCCCTTGATTGGGGAATGAAATGAAGTGTCATCATGATGAGGTCTGTTTATGGTACAGAGAACCCACCCCTGTCAAATTACACACAATCTATATTTGATAAAAAAAGACATATTTGTACAGGTACACATTTGTTTAAAATTACATGCACCCCTCACATATCACAGGAGGTATCCCCTGTTCAAACTCTGCTCTTCCCGGGGGCTTGCATTCAGAAATGGCACATATTTCACTTTTTAACTGATTTTGCAATGTCGGACATTAACCCAAATTTACACACGTGTGCGCAAGGAGTATGGACATTAATTGATGAAGTGTCAGATTTTTCACATGCATACATTTTGAGTAATATCCTCTTTTCCGCTAAAACCCCCCTGAACATACCACCGGGTCCTAACACGTCTTAAAATGTGGGCAGAAAAATCACAAGAATTATGGTATCATTTAAATAATTTTCACAAGTCCGTACTATGAGTTATTCATCTTGTTAGAGTTATGTTCTGGCCCCAAAGGGGTGTGGTTTCCCCCCAGCACAAGGTTGAATTTCTGTTTTTTCCAGTTCTGCCAAGCCAGCTTGCTCTCACAGGCAGTGCCCCTCCCCTGTCCTTCCAGGAGGAAGCTCCATTTACGACTCCCGCCAATAAAACATTTGCCTGAGTCAGGACAGGGCTTTGTTCAGAGCTCCTGTATTCTGTGGGGGCTCCCCTTAATTCAATTATCAGAGAGATGGCATATCCTTAGTGTGGCCAGCAAAAGGCAGATAGGCCTGGGAATACAGCTGTGACTCAAGTTTCACTCCTGATGGGGGGTAGTTGCCAGGCAAAATTGGAATCTCTTTAAGCCAGTTTTTAGCTACATGTCATTTCTGTTCCCCAGTTTTCTGCATTCAAATACAACTAACAATTTTACATATGCAGCTAGAATGCTGATTCTAAGTTTAAAACTATGACATTTAAACAATTGCAACCTATGTGACACTCAGAAATAGGTCACTCATTTCTTTTAAACATTTAGATTTTTAGTGTCTTTCAGTCCACATTTACTTAAACTGCTGAAATCCACAGCTCAGCCAGTCTTGTTATAAACCTTCAAGTCACTTCAGAATATAACTTTACATTGTATCCACCTCTCAGTAAGTCTTTCTTTGGCCTGCTTTGGGTTCATTTATTCAGTTTTATACAAAAAGTAAAATCTGGTATTGTTTTAAAACGCCGGCTTTTGGATAGTGGTGAGTACTGGTACTGCACCCCTTTTTGGGATTTAAGAAAATGAATTCCCAACAGTTATGGGTTTGCTTTTGGCAATCAGCATTGCCATTCCCAATGGTTTCAGACTACTATGTGGGTAGTCCAATGGTGGTTTTAGGCAGTGTCCTTCTGTGCCCATAACATCGGCAAAAATGAGTGGCAGCCTATTCTTCATGCATTTCCCTGTGCATTTTCTGGGAAGCTTTGGCCATCATGATGTTTTCCATGTCAGTACTGCACAGTTTTGAGGTAGGGCTCGGATGCGTAGATAAAAACATCCCACAAGCCCCCCTCTTGCGATGGCCATTCTGTTTCACTGATGGGACTCGCAAGACCTGGGATGTTTCCTCATCGTCTTCCAATAGATGGCACAGTTCAGCATCTTTTCCTCCATCCGGTACTGATCGATCGGTTCTCCTCGCCGGTCCTGATGGGAATATTGGGCGGTACACCGGGCCCGTTGCGTCTCTGCTCCCGGTCTCCGGATCGTCCTCCTTGGCCCGTCACCAGGTTTTCTTTCTCCTAGGACGACAAAGGAAGAGCGGCAATACCTATTCATGGACATTTCTTCCCCACCATTGATATAGTGGGGTGGCATATAAATTTCATCATAACGAAACATTACATTCTTATTTTGAAAAAAAAACAGTATAACTAAGAGACAGTTTCATGCAAATCACAATATTTTAGAGACTAGATGTGGTATGTTTTATGGTTGGAACTAAATTAGTCTGAGACAGTACCCGCTAGGATTCCAGAGGATTCCTCCAGTTGTTGCAGAGTGTGCCTGGGATGGCAACATTTCAACTGGTTTATGTGGACCCACTTGTCTTCCCCCTCTGCCAAACCGCCTTTGGGGATGCGGATCTTGTAGGCCACAGGGGAGATCTTGTCGATGATCTCAAAGGGTCCCTTCCATGTAGGCAAGAATTTCCGCTGTTTTGCCTGGTTTCTTTGGAAGTTGTATAGATAGACCCGGTCCCCCACCTGATATTCCTTCCTGGAAGTCTTCAGGTCATAGTGGGTCTTCATGCTATCAGCTGATCTGTCTAGATTCCGCTGAGCATAAGCAAAAGCATGTTGAAGGTGTTTCCTTAAATTCTCCACATACTCATGAGTTGTGGAGGCATTTATCAGTGTCTGCTCTTGGGTCCTGTAGAGCAAATGCTGAGGAAGCACCATCTTGCGTCCAGTCCTCAACTCAAATGGTGACATTTTGGTTGCAGATGAAGGGGTAGATCTCATAGCCATTAGGACCAGAGGTAATCGGATATCCCAACTTGGCCCAGAATCTGCCACAAATTTTTTTAATATGCTCACAATGGTTTGGTTATATCTCTCCACTGCCCCAGAAGAAGCTGGCCGGTAAGCAATATGCAACTTCCTTTTGACCCCCAGTATCTCCCACATCTTTGTCATTACTTCACTGGTGAAGTGGCTACCCCTGTCTGACTCAATCCTTTGAGGTAGACCAAAACGGGAAAAGATGTGGTTAATCATCAGGGCAGCTGCGGTCTCTGCCTTGCAGTTTGGGGCTGGGAGACATTCCACCCACTTGGTAAACAAGCATGTCACAGTCAACATGTACTTATTCCCCCTAGCAGAGCGAATCACGGGGCCTACAAAGTCGATTTGTAAATCTGACCATGGCAGTGTCATCCCCCTCTTTTGGAGAGGCGCACGGTGCGTGAGGGATGATGGCTGAAATTGTGCACACACAAGACACCCCTTCAAGTATTGGTCAAGGTTCTGCCCCATGTGTGGCCAGTATGCAACCTCTCTTAAGATTTCCAATGTTGTGTGAAACCCCCTATGACCGGCGGTGGCCGCATCATGGGCGTGACTTAACATCAGGCTTCGGAATGAGGTAGGAACCACCCACTGATCGTGGCCAGCTTTGGATTTCCTTACCAGCAAACCGTCTTGGATCCGGAACATTTTTGGACATTTCATCAACACTCTTAGGTCCTCTTTCCCAGTGTAATCGGTATCCGTCAGGGGAAAGTTCTCAGGGTCCTCAAGGTGTTGGTAAAATTTACCAATTATTGGATCCCCCTTCTGAGCGGTAATCAAATCAGCATCAGGGGTCTCCTTACTCCATTGTGCAATTGAAAGGTCGTTGTGAGCATTTGTCTGGGACCTAGTGATAGCAGTGACCTGGATTTCCCCCAACAGGGACTCAATCTCAATTAGATCCCCTTGGATGGCCCTGGTTTTGGCCAGCTGATCAGCTAAGTCATTTCCAGTTTTGTCTGGTCCCTCTACTTTGGAATGACCCTTGATCTTTTTCCAATAGATGGTCATCTCATTCGAGGTGTCACGATCATCAATGTTTTGGATCAACTTCCCATGTTTCAAGGGTTTGTTGTTAGCACATAACATGCCTCTGGTTTTCCAATTAACCAGGTGCTCCACGAACCCGTTCCGTACATAATCCGAATCTGTGATTATGACCAGTTCGTGGAGTTGATGCTGGACAGCAGTGAGGATGGCCTGATGCACAGCCATCAATTCTGCCACCTGACTACTTCGGGGACCAATTTTGTATCCAGCGGAGGGTTCTGGGGACTCATTCACCCATGCATTTCCTACGCCGGCCACCAGTTCTTTCTCCCCGTTGTTGTCAACATGGTAAGAGCATCCATCCACATAGACAGTGGGCATTCCCTCACACTTGTCCTCTTCAAAGACTTTGTGTGGGGAATTAAGGTATGCCTCCGTGTTGTCCTTGATTTTTAGACTTTCGTCCTCGAGACAGTTTTCTCTGGCACAATCATGCAAGTCAGCCAGACCTTGCGCGAGGGGACTCTTCTTGTTTTGGCCATATCTGACCTCCACAGGAAAGCCTTGCATTGACAGAATCCAGGAAGTAATTCGGGAATTACTCACATTTCCGGCGCGGATTCTATCACTTTGGAGATATTGCAGAGGCTGGTGTGGAGTCTCCACTATGATGTGTTCCCCCTGGATAAACGGGCGGTAATTCTTCAATGCCCACACCGTTGCCAGGAGTGTCTTCTCACAATCGTTGAATTTTTCCTCCACAGAGGATAAAGTTTTGCTCGCATAGGAGATTACTTTATTGACCTTGTCATGCTTTTGGTATAATACTGCCGTCAAGCACGTATTAGAGAACCCCGTCTCCAGGAAGAACTCCTTGTTTCTGACAGGGTAAGCTAGGCAAGGCGCTTGTGAGAGGCTTCTTTTGAGTTGTTTTACTGCCTCGGCTTGTTCTGGACCCCATTCCCACTTGACCCCCCCTTCAGGAGATGAATCAGGGGTCTGGTGATCTCTGCGTAGCCCTCAATGAACTTTCTGCTGTAATTAGTCAGTCCAAGGAGGCTCCTTAGTTCCCGCAGAGTTGTGGGGTCTTTCAGTTTCTGAAGTGCTTCCACTTTCTTTTCCTGGGGACAGAGACCCTGAGGAGTAATCTCATGCCCCAAGAAATTAACACGGGTTCTACACCACTGTGCTTTCTGAAAGGAAAGTTTTGCTCCGGCGGCCCTCAACTGCGTCAGAACATAACGGATCTCCGCTATGTGTTCCTCCACAGATGAACTTTTGATGAGGACATCATCTACATAAGCCAGGTTACCCCTCGCACCCAGGTCGGGCATGGCCTTATGTAGGAAAATGTTGAATTCATTGCCGGAGTTGAGGTATCCGAAGGGAGTCCGGGTCCATGTGTATTGCTGGCCCCCAAAGGTAAAAGCCAGTTTGTATTGGTCCTCCCTACTGACCGGCACGGTCCAGTATCCATTGGTCAGGTCTATTGCAGTGAATACCTGTGACCCCTGGATCTGGGCCAGCCCTTGATCAATGTAGGGCAGAGGCCATCGGGATGTATGGACCCGTTTGTTGAGCTCCCTAAGGTCAGCGCAGAGCCTCCACTGGCCGTTTGGCTTCAATATTCCCAGCACCGGATTATTGAAGGTGCTGTGGACTGGACGGATTATTCCCCTGGACTCAAGGTTCTTAATTATTTCAGTAAGAGACTCCATTGATGCGAGAGGCAAGTGATATTGCTTCACAAACACAGGAGTCATGCCAGGGTCCATGGGGATTGTTGTTGTGTGGATGTCGGTGCGGCCACAGTCATATGAGTCTACCGCAAAGAGATCTTGGAAATCCAAGAAAACTTGTTTCAACTTTTGCTTTTGTTCCAGAGTCACACAGGCATCAGCTAGGTTGACTCTCTCTTCCACCATCTGCCTGAAGCCTGGAAAGACTTCTGGTTTGGCTATCTCCGCGGCCTCCTCCAGCTGGGTGGAGAAGTCCCTGGTCAGAGTGCTGATTTGGACCGGAGGCTTCAGGTGGGAAAGGCAGCCCTCATGGACCTGGAAAATCACCTCATCCCTCCTGAAGTCACAAGTCACATCTTCCTTACCATAGGGGCAGGAAGTGTACACCAGGAAGTTCCCCCCATGCCGGGTAAAGATCCTGTCTGGTGTTGCGTTGTCATCCCTGTCACTGTCAAAACAGTCCTTGGGGATTGGCCCTAACAGTTCATTACCTAAATCTATGGAAAAATGTCGGTCATCAACTGCCATTCCAATAATGGTGCCTGCGGCTAGAGTAATACTCTTTAAGTCGCTGTTATCCACCTCTATTGGAATGGTGTCATGTTCTATGTTGACTAATGGAGTTGGGTTTACCCCTAACCCTTGCAGTTGGAGAGAAGCATTTAGATGTATGTAAGCATCAGGGTTTTTCAAATGTTGTCCTCTTTTAACTTTCACTTCCAGGGAGAATTGTCGGGTCCTTTCTGGGATGGTGACTTCCTCTTTGATCTGAATTTCAACTGCATAAGGTAGCAATTGAGCTGACCTAAATGCTTTTTCTGGATCATCAAAGCCCATGGGATTATCCGCTAACCGGGACCAAGCTTTGAAGTTTATTAGGTCCAAACTAATGGCAAAGCGATGGAGAATGTCACTGCCTAAGTAAAAGGTGGCAGGGACGTCTCGCACGACCCAACAATTGTGGACTATGCTCTTGTTGCCAATGGAGATTTTGAGCATACACCTGCTTGGCAGGAGATGTTTGGAATTAGGTGCTTCCAGGTCCATTTCCCATTTGTCTATCAGTTTGAATGTGGGAATGGCTGGATCTTTTGGGAGTTGGCGAAACATGGCTTCGCTGATGAAGCTCTTACCATTGTTCACGCACACTCGAGCGAGAACAGAGTCCTTCCCCTCATTTAACTGAACAGGGATGAACAACTGCTCTCCAATTTGCTGAATATCAGCCAGGCTCTGAGCTGATTTCACATCTTTCTGCACTATAGGAGTGGGAGTTTCTGATTGTGGATTAGTATAGAATCTCAGAGTGTTTCCTTCCAGTGTGGAGTACCACTTTAAACTGGAAGGAAGGTTGATTTTCAGAAATAGAGAGGACCCCCCATCATCAGTCTGTTGTCCTACTGCTATTACTGTCACGTCTGCAATTTGGCTATTCTGGAAGTGAAATTCTACTTGGTCAGGTTTTTGTTCAACCATGTGGCAGGTGCCGTTTAAACTAACATGGTTGACACTCTGTTTTAATTTTATGGGTCGGCTAGTCTGGGTCCAGAGGACCTTGTTTACGCAATCTATTAAGGGTGACAACCTCCTCAGGAGGTCATTCCCCAGTAAACAAGGGGTGCCCTCTGGAGTCACTACTATGACCGGGTGTATCACCTTGTGTCGCCCGATCTTAATGTCCAAGTCTGCAGTCCCCTCAACGGGAATTTCCTTCCCGTCAAAGTTCTGCAGTTGTCCAGGAAGGGAGGTGAGAGGAATTTGGTAATTCTCTCCCCTTCCTGCATTCAGTTCGTCAAAGGCCCTTCTGGATAGAAGGGTAGCTTGAGATCCAGTGTCCACCAGTGCCAAAATTGTACCCTGCCCCTGTACTTGTACCGGGGCATAATATCTTCCCTCCTTCTCCTCAAGGGGGCACAGATAATGCACATTTTTGGACAACTGGTGGGCTAACTTTCTGGTTTTGGACATTTCAAGAGAAGAGAATTGGGCAGAATTCTGTGGAGAGCCTTGGGAATCTGAAAGAAAAAGTTGGCAAATGGAGATCAGAGCTATTGTGGATTCCCCTGGCTCCGGTTCTGGGCCGCCCCCCCCCTTTTTGGAGGCAGTCACCAGGCTGGGTTTAAACCAGGGGATTTTCTTGCTGTTGGTTCTGGGATGAGATGGTGGGCGGCGGTAGCTCAGTCTCCACATCTCCCCAGTCTGGATTTGCATCCCTAGGGACCCATTTTCCTTTGGGAGGAGTTCCCCCCTCTCTGAAGGAGAAGATCCTTTTCCCAGGATCTTCTGAGGATCCCTCTCCCTCAAATTGGAAGATTTGTACCTCCTCCTCAAACTGAGTCTGTTTGGGTCTTTTGTTTCTCCTACCCCCCCCTCTGCTCCTTAGGAGGCAGACTTTCAGGGGCAAGAGATGTTGTTTCCGGTTCCTGGGTTTCCAGGGGCTGTTTACAAGTGAGGAAGGAAGCTTCCTCCAAGGCTTTACACCCCCCTTCCCTTTGTGCCTCCTCCCTGGGAACCGGTGAGTTATCGGGGTGCTGCCCCCGTCATTGTTCTGGAGCACCAGGTCCAGAGTTGGGTGCGTTCTGCGCTGGCATGCCGATCTGAGGGTTTTGTTGAGCCCTCAGTATGTGACCCAGATCCCGCGCCATGTTTTGAACCTGGCGCTCTAACTGGGAAACCCGCTCAGGCTGATACGGGGCCCTGTTTTCTCCCCTGGGCTGATCCCGGGAAGGGTAGCTATCCCTTCTTTGGTAGTACCCCTGGTTAGGAAGATTTGGGTACCCCTCCACCCTTGGCCTCCCCTCTCCCGGATTAGGTTGTCTGGGCTCAGGGAATTGGGGAAAGAAGGATGGATGATTTTGGGGCTGGAAATTGGGTGGATACCTGGGAAAAAAGTTCTGCCCAGGATTTGGAGAATTTCTGCCCTCCGGTGGGAAGTTCCAAAACGGGGGTGACCTTTACCTCTGCCACCTTGGCAGCAGCAGGGGTGCTGTTGGTTTTGGGATTTTTCTGGGTATTGCTTTTATTCTCTATGGGCTTCTGCACCTCATAGATCCGGGTCGCCTGTTCAATGACCCAGTCTAAAGATCTTTTCTCATGAAAATCCCTCACGAGCTGGGTCATTATGTATTTGGGCAAGGCATGGAAAAACGTATTAATAAATTCTCTGCTATCCGTGCGCACCCTTCTTGTGGTCTGTGCAAAAGCACGCTTTAACTCCTGCACAAATTCTTGTGGGGCCTGATCCTCCCCACATTAAAAATTGTAGGCTGCCTTGCGAGCCTCTTGAGGGTTTCTATGAGTAGAAAAATGTTTCAAGATGGCCGCCTTATAGGTGGACCATCTTAAATGATTTTGGTCCTCCAGCCCCGCAAAGAAACTGGAGTATTCCGGGGAGAAGGTCCACTTTACATATTGAATACAGCTTTGGCTGTCCTTCAAATGGAAAGTCTCCATCATTTGCTCAAACAACTCTAAGTGCTCCCAAACAGAATACTTGGCGTTCTTATGATAAGGCGTAATGACGCTCCTGATTGCCTTAATCTGCTTTAAGGGGTCCTTAAGCAAGGCCCTTTTTGTCTTATTGGCCCTTTTGGTCCGGGTAACCCTGGTCCATTCATCTTCTGACTCAGAGGCACTGCTCCCAGAGGTTCCCGTCTGTTCTTCCAGGTTTTCCCGGATTCTGCGAGCCTGGGAATGGCTGGCAGAATGTGGGGACCTGGTCTCCTGTGTCCTGTACCGCTCAGAGGAGTCTTCAGATCCCTCCTTGCTGCCAGGATTTGATGGGTACCCCCCCCACTGACCTAACTGGGCAGAGGTTTTCAGGATGCCCTTAATGGGTCTACTCTCCTGGGTTTCCCCATCAAATTGCACTGTGCTTGGGTGCCCATACCCGGATGCCCGCCCCTCCATTCCTGGGTGGTACTGGCCTATGAGCCCCATGCTTCTGGCTGGATAGTAATCTGCCATCCCTGTGGCCCTGTGCTCATGTGCGCCAGGGGACATGGGGGTGGCAGAGTCCAGGGACTGAGAGAGATAAAGGCCTCTGGTACTAGGGCTCCTGAGGTTATGCTCAGGAGTTTCTCTTTCCCAGCAAACCTCATCTCGATCCGCACCTGCTCCCTGTTGCAATGCAAGAGCCTGCGCCTTCAGTTCCTCAGTTAAGGCCTTACTAGACTCTATCAGTATCTCCTGCATCGCTACCTGTTGTTGGAGCCTATCATTGTGCTGGCAGAGAGCCTCATTCTCTCTCTGTGTTTCCTGATTGGTCCTGGAGCACTGGGCCAGTCTTTGCTGCAGGAGGGTTACCTCCTGAGCTGTGTCCCTATTGGCCTGCTCCTGTCTTGCCAGAGCCTCCTCCACCCTCCTGGTGTGCTCTAGCAAGTCCTGGTGTTCTTTTTGGAGGTCACCCAGTCCCTGGTGGGCCAGGTGATTTTCTTCTGTTTTTCTTTTTAAATGGCAGACTTCCTGGCCTAAGGTGTCTCTTTCCTGGCTAAGAGCCTGCATTTGTGCCGCCAGGTCGTCCCTCTGCCTTTGAAAGGCACCAGCTTTCTGGCGTTCTTCATCAAACTCTGCCTGGGTATCCAGGTCTTTCAAAATCAGCTTGTTGCTCTCTGCCTTCACTCTATCTAGATGACTTTGCAGGGTGGCTACCTGCTCCGTGCATGCCCTGTTAAAGTCTAATTGTTGATCCAGCTTTTTCTGGCTCTGCAGTAGGGAGTCCAAACCTTCTTGGTACTCCTTCTGCAAGGCCAGAAATCTGGTATCCTGGTCAGCCTTTTCCTGTTGCAGGATGTCCATATCCCTCTTTATTTTAATGATGTGCTGTCTACTCTCATTTTCTGACTCCTGGCTCCCCTGCAGCCTCTGCTCAGAAGAGACCAGGTCAGATTGGACCTTCTCTAACGCCATCTGTCGCTTATTCGCCAGATCTTGGCTTTCAGTACATTTATCCTGCATGTCTCCCATATATAGGTACAGGTATGCGGCTATCCTAACCATCTTGTCTTGTTCATCCTTAGCTTTAGGAGCCATGTACAGTTCACTCAGGGCCACATGTAGGGGACCCTGATCTCTCCATATATCTGACCCTGTTTCCGTGACCTGTTGCGTGATGGTCTGCAGCCAGACCGTGCGGTCCTGGTGAGTCCACTCACCTCTCACAAATAACTTATGTAAGAAGTGCTCTCTGGCTATTTTCATGTCTACTAAGGTCGTCATTCTAGAGATTGGTCTCTGTCCTGACTTACAGAAATTAGTATTTTATTTTTGCAAAACAGACCTTTTTCTTAGAGCGTTCCTTTGAGGAGTGCTTTACAGCGTAACACAGCGTGGTGATCCGACCGGATATGTGTCCAATGGTAAATATACTAGCTTGCCATGAAATCCTTTGAGTAATTCTGGAGGTATTTTGGCAGTCTTGATGTATTATAGCTTAGAATGGGATGGGTATACTGTGTAAATTATGATGCTATCAAATGGATGAATTTGTTGGAGAGCATTTGGAAGTGGACTTATTGATATTTATTATTGCTAGCTGGAGGTTGCATTTGGGTATTATCAAGGTTAATATTACAGTATCTGCAAACTATTAAGGGATCAGTTATGTTGTATTTATTTTCTGTTGTTAGAGACAAGTCCAATTGGAATCAGTGTGATTCCTCATTGTCTTCTTTCTTGTAGGACATATCTAACATTTGTGTATTTTCTTATAGAAAGTTCTGCAACAACAGACACTGTAAGAGGATTCAATTCAACACTACAGCTAAGTCAATGCCTAGTCTGGGATACTGAATGGAAACCCTTATTGATATATCTTTATGTCCAGTTCATGCGTTCTGGATGACTACCCCTATATAACACCCCTCTCTTGGAATCCCCCTGACCCCACTGAGCCAAGAAGTAGTTCTGTTTTGCAAGTTTAAAGGTTTATTTGATAATTTAAACAATATATCTATATATCACGCTTTATAATAAATTAATGATTGAATATCACACTTAATCTGAGCAGTAATCAATAATGGATAGTCTGGCACTAGCACACTTCTTTATAATCAATGATGAGTGGTTATAGGATGGATCAGATAGCAACAATACTTTATGGTTTCAAATGGATGCAAGGTGGAATGAAAATGCAGTACAGAAAATACTCAATATGCGTTCAACAAAACAATGTAATCACTTTTCTCTGGCAATCCCCTCCCCCCTTTATGCAATGCAAGGAAATGGAAGGAAAGCACACAGTTCTCAGAAATGCAATCAAATGTAATTCAGTTCACCCCAGCAAGCTTAGATTACAGATCAGAGTTTTAAACACAGGCCCCAAAATGCTTTTACATGTGCTGGCAATGAAGTGAAAAATATACTAAAATGCTTTTAATTCCCTCTAGGAGGTTCAGGGTGAGTGAAATATACTTGGGATGAGTTCAGGCTCACTTTAGCAAGGATCTAGGAGTAACTAGCAGGTTAAACGAATTTTTGGCAACTGAAAGCAAGAAAACTGCTGTTTTCACACGTTGAGAAATTTGCAAATCGCGGCAAATTCGTGAGTGCGCCGGGCGCGATTACAGAGGAACTACAAGGACTATCAATATCGTTTTGGGGTCATATGACAGCCTAGGATCTCAGCTTCCAGATGAAAGTTACTGCAAGTCTCTAGCACAAACGGTTACGGAGATATGAGCGATTAAATAAAGGTCGTTTTTCAGATTTGAAATTTTAAAGTTCAAAAAGACAAGTGCAGCTTGCAACTAGAAAATGACAGGTGACAGCTTTACAAATGACAGGTGACAGTTAGGAGGGAGTTCTACTTAGATTAAAATAGCTTGGATTAGATTATTTTAACTAAGAGATTGGTTCTGCACAGTTCTGCTAGGTACTCACACTATATTCTTGAATTAAATGGGCCTCACCACGGATCTGGTCAGGTTTTTAGACTGGACTCTGGTCTGGGCTCTGCTCTCTTTCTGGATTCTGGAGATTGATGGATTTAAAGTCTGGATCTTTCTGTACAGTTTTCTCTAGAGATTGATGGAGGTAAAGTATGGATTTTCCCGGCAGAGCGTCCCGCTGCAAATGGATTTGAAGGTCCCTATCTGTCCTGTCTGTCTGCTTTTATCTGTTTTTAAAATGGGTTTGTGTGCAGCATCACTAGCCAGCCCCTCTCTCAACTGCCCATTGGCCACTTCATGCTCTTCCCCTTGATTGGGGAATGAAATGAAGTGTCATCATGATGAGGTCTGTTTATGGTACAGAGAACCCACCCCTGTCAAATTACACACAATCTATATTTGATAAAAAAAGACATATTTGTACAGGTACACATTTGTTTAAAATTACATGCACCCCTCACATATCACAGGAGGTATCCCCTGTTCAAACTCTGCTCTTCCTGGGGGCTTGCACATATTTCACTTTTTAACTGATTTTGCAATGTCGGACATTAACCCAAATTTACACACGTGTGCGCAAGGAGTATGGACATTAATTGATGAAGTGTCAGATTTTTCACATGCATACATTTTGAGTAATATCCTCTTTTCCGCTAAAACCCCCCTGAACATACCACCGGGTCCTAACACGTCTTAAAATGTGGGCAGAAAAATCACAAGAATTATGGTATCATTTAAATAATTTTCACAAGTCCGTACTATGAGTTATTCATCTTGTTAGAGTTATGTTCTGGCCCCAAAGGGGTGTGGTTTCCCCCCAGCACAAGGTTGAATTTCTGGTTTTTCCAGTTCTGCCAAGCCAGCTTGCTCTCACAGGCAGTGCCCCTCCCCTGTCCTTCCAGGAGGAAGCTCCATTTACGACTCCCGCCAATAAAACATTTGCCTGAGTCAGGACAGGGCTTTGTTCAGAGCTCCTGTATTCTGTGGGGGCTCCCCTTAATTCAATTATCAGAGAGATGGCATATCCTTAGTGTGGCCAGCAAAAGGCAGATAGGCCTGGGAATACAGCTGTGACTCAAGTTTCACTCCTGATGGGGGGTAGTTGCCAGGCAAAATTGGAATCTCTTTAAGCCAGTTTTTAGCTACTTGTCATTTCTGTTCCCCAGTTTTCTGCATTCAAATACAACTAACAATTTTACATATGCAGCTAGAATGCTGATTCTAAGTTTAAAACCATGACATTTAAACAATTGCAACCTATGTGACACTCAGAAATAGGTCACTCATTTCTTTTAAACATTTAGATTTTTAGTGTCTTTCAGTCCACATTTACTTAAACTGCTGAAATCCACAGCTCAGCCAGTCTTGTTATAAACCTTCAAGTCACTTCAGAATATAACTTTACATTGTATCCACCTCTCAGTAAGTCTTTCTTTGGCCTGCTTTGGGTTCATTTATTCAGTTTTATACAAAAAGTAAAATCTGGTGTTGTTTTAAAACGCCGGCTTTTGGATAGTGGTGAGTACTGGTACTGCACCCCTTTTTGGGATTTAAGAAAATGAATTCCCAACAGTTATGGGTTTGCTTTTGGCAATCAGCATTGCCATTCCCAATGGTTTCAGACTACTGTGTGGGTAGTCCAATGGTGGTTTTAGGCAGTGTCCTTCTGTGCCCATAACATCGGCAAAAATGAGTGGCAGCCTATTCTTCATGCATTTCCCTGTGCATTTTCTGGGAAGCTTTGGCCATCATGATGTTTTCCATGTCAGTACTGCACAGTTTTGAGGTAGGGCTCGGATGCGTGGATAAAAACATCCCACAACACATACTTTGGAATTTCAGCAGACGTGTTTTCAATCTTTGCTATTTCTTTTTTGTATGTGTTTCTAAGAAAGTTAGTGTTTGAAAGTTGTTCCAAATGATTTACTTTGCATGTGTTCAATTTGTCTTAGCACTTCTTGGGGTGTTCCATCTAGGATATTGTCATTGACGTTCCACAGTGGGAACTTTAGCATTTTACAATCTATGGAAAAAGGTTCACATCTTAGAATGGTGTATTGCTAAACTGTTTATATGATAAAAAGCTGATTTTACAAGTGGCTTCTAAAAGGCATGTTAATGAATGTCCTTGTAGTCCAGCGTGGATGCGCCCTGGACAGGAGTCCATGTTTTGTCAAACTTAGATTGTACTTTTGTCTTTTATTTTAACATTTTGATTGTGGAATTGTTGTAAACATTTGAACGACTATTGGTGCACATTGCATATCGAGCGGCATTTCCATTTGTACACTGGAAGACCTGTGAGGCCATTAGTGAATTTTTGGTCGAAAGTTTGCTGGGGAATGTTTTACAATTAAGGTTTCTTTTACCATAATGGTGTCTCCTAATATTTCATAGCCTCTTCCATTAGTTGTGTTTTTTGTCATTGCCTGTATGCGTCTTCACTGAAATAGGGTTCTGTGTTACTGGTGTGAAACCATTCACCTGCACAGAAGGTAGAAACTGTATCTATGTTCACATTGGGCATGTCAAAGATGTTTTTTGCAGTTATTTAATTAATTTAGTTAGTGGTTTTATTCTGTTTAAACTAATATAAAGTTGTCTCCTTAGTTTGAATGCACTGCCAATCAGTGCTTCAAGTATCAGTTTTCATTGGCAATTTTGAAGTGAGATCTTTTAAAGAGATTTCTAAGAATTCTGCACTCTATGTTCTTTGAATATGAACACTTAGCAGGCCAATCAGGGATCAAGACAGTTCATGACGTGTCATCATCAATGAAACATAATTCTTTTGACATATGTGAAGGAATACTGGACGTAATTCCTTCTTCCTTTTATGGCTTGTGTAATACTTGTTGTGGCTTGTGTAATACTTGTATATTACTTTTAGCCATATGATGTAGGCAATAGTTAACAATACCTGTATTTTATTTTTGTCTTGTAGATATGAAATTCGTATAGATGTCACTTTGAACATTACATTTTTATAGTGGGCATATGCCATCTCTACAATTGCTGCTTTATGCCAATCCATGAAGAATGTCAGCATATTTCGTATGATGACAGACCATTGTTGAATGTATGACATGTGAATTGTGTATACATGTCCATAAGTGTACTAAAAACCACAGGCAGCTATTTTTATATTTGTAAACACGTGTTACACTGTTTCAGTCTTGCCGCTTTGGGGTATTGCAGTAGATGTTTCCATTTTTCTTATCTTTTCTGATGCGCCGTGTTCACATATTGGTCACAAGAATTGATTACTTATATGTTGTACGTGAACTCGTTGCTTTTTTAACAGCACAAGATGGCTAAGGGGAAACATATTTACCTTAATGTTTATAAACGAAATTTGTAAAGAACCATAAAGGATTTTTTTTTTGCTATGAGACAAGAGTTACAGTATTCCTTACTTATGTGGTTATGTGATTTTTGGAGTGTAAACAGGCCTATTGCTCTGTATTTTTTTAAAATACACATATACTCTGAATCCCCCATCTGTATCTGTTCATGGCTTTTTGTTCCACGAGAGAACTAACATCTGGTCTTGGGAATTGAGCTTCAGGGAATGCAGGCCCAGTTTCAACATTATGTCCATCACATGCAAATAGAAAGCAGACAATGGTGTATTTATTCTTTATTCATCAGTTAGTAATATAGGGCTTCATCAACACAAATTAATTCAACATGTAAACTGCACAGTGCATATTCCAATTTTATTTTGGTAGTTTGTGTAACATATCTGCACAAAAATAAATGTTTAGTGCAGGCCGATTTCTGTGAGATGTACATTATAGAGATGATACATACATGCACAATACATTTTCTTTAATAAACACGTTTCAATTACATGAAATGAAATGTGCAATACTTTAGTTCTACATCCAATTTTCCTTCCTTCATTGTCATCCTTTGAATTTAAGCTCAACTTTTTTTCTAAACGTTATCCCTTTTCTTTTCTAATTGTGCATCATTGTCCTGGCCCTTTCTCTTCCTTTTGTTATGACTCGATTCTCTTCTCTTCTGCCTTCAGCTTCCACTTAATTTCGTCATGGTGACTTCATGCAGAAAACATGTGGAAAAAAGACCTCTCCAATGTTAACAAAACCTCTTTCAAAGCCCTACCTAAGGAGAATAAAGAGGGCATTATCAGTGCTGAAACCGCAGCCTACAACTCTAGGATAGCCAAAGCCAGCTATAACTCGCATGAGCTCTTCAAATTCGTCAGAGAACGAGAGACCCCTCCCAGCCACCTAATACTATCACCAAGGATGAGGCCTGGTGCATAAGCATTCAAAATGCCATGCACAAGAAAATCATCACCCTACAATGACAAAATTGCAAAGAAAAGAGAAGATATTACCCCTACTAACCTGCAAGCCAATCCAATAAACCATTCCACGCCTGTGTTTCACTTCAAAGACGTCTCCGAAGGAGAAGTATCTGACATCCTCAAAAATGTAAAACCGTCCAAATGCAAAGGTGACATCTGCCCAGATTCTGTCATTAAAGAATGCTCGGAAACAGTCATTGCATAATTTTATTATGAGATTTATTAACGCCTCCTTCTCATCCAGCAAGGTCTCCACCAGTCTAAAAGAATCATGGGTTCTCCCACTGTTAATATAAACCTCCTTAGACCCTTCAACACCCAACCATTACAGACAGTTCCCTTCCTCATAGAGGTATTAGACAGAGCTGCATTTCTTCAAATACAAGCATACCTAGAAACCTACCACATCCTAGGCATGCACAAATCAGGCTTTCACCCAGGTCACAACACAGAATCAGCACTCTTAGACCTTAAAATCCAATTTGACTTCTTCAAAGATGAAGGCAAACCGGCCCTGCTTCTCCTCCTCGATCTATCTGCTGCCTTTGTTCTGATAGATCAAGACACACTTTGCAATCATCTCACAGGATCAGCCAACTTCTCCCAAATAGCAGCTGCCTGGATAGCCTCCTTCTGAGAAAATAGAACCATGAGAGTCTTCTCTGACACTGCACATGCCCCGCCCATCCCCATTTCCTGTGGTGTACCCCAAGGTTCCTGTGTCTCCCCCTCACTCTACAATATATTCATCAAATCTTTTTTTTGACCGCTTGGATTCCCTCAACATATCCTACTCCAACTACGCTGACGACACACAAATCCTCCTCCTACTGACTGGCTCATTTCAAGAAGACTCCATCTCCATCAACAAAATGTATGTCACCATTCAGTCATGGATGGCCTCAAACCACCTATGTCTGAACGACGATAAAACAGAGATCTAGTCGGCTCAGCCACCATGCTTAAGAAACTCTGCTCAAACTTCTCCTTCATCTGCATAGATGGTTTCCAAATCCCTGTCTCCTCTAATGTAAAAATTCCAGGCGTCCACTGAGATGACAATCTCTCCCTCACCAAACAAGTGAAAGCAATTGCATCCTCATTTGCCTATACAACAAAGCTAATCAACACAGCTAGACATTTCCTCTCTGCGACCAACTGCCTAACCAGAGCCAGAACTATCATTGGAGCAAGATTGGAATACTGCAACATCCAATATGCAGAAACCTCCTATCAGAACCTGTCCAAACTACAGGTTATTCAAAACAATGCCTTATAAGCAGCCTGAACATCTCCCTCCAAAAGAGACCATCTCTTCACCGCCAGAAGAAAAGCCCATTGGCTCCCCGTCCGAGAGCTAGTCCTACCAAAGGTGAAAAGGGTGAGCGCAGGAGGGGCCAGCTTCCCCACAGTAGCTGGTACCCAATGGAATGCCTTCCCTCATGACCTGAGAGCAGAATTTGCCTACTGTACCTTTTTTAAGGCCCTAAAACCTGGCTTTTTGTATAGGGGCTGCCTGGTACCCACACTACTTTGGAACTATAATATGGCCTGCCCTGCCTCAAGGCCTCTCCTCTCACTCCCATGCCAACTTGGAAGACCCCCCCCCCTTACTCCTGATGTTTTTCCTGAATCCAGATGTATTGTTTATGCTTTTGCTAAGCCCCCACCCCTTATTCCTGATGTGTTGGTCCTGACTCCTTATGTATTGTTATGCGTTTTTGTCAAGATAAATGTAATCGGTTGGAAACAGCGCCCTGATGCCCTCAGGCTTGGGCACTCTACAAATGCAAATAAATAAATAACATTCTGCATCTTCTTACCGCTCCCTTCCTTTCATTGCTTGATTCCTATCATCCTCTCCAGTACGTTTCCCCTCCCTGTGCACATCCAGTTCTTCCCTGCACCTTATCTTTTTCCCATCTCTTGGCCTCTTCTGATGTATATATCGCTCCTTTCATTTTCTCCAATCATACCTTATTATCCCTTTTCTCCTCAGTCCTTATGCATACTGACACTGCCGTCTCTTCTAATATTTTCACCAGCAGTAATTTCAGATCCTTTGATGCTGCTACTTTTACTTGTTCTCTTTTTTCTTCTTCCCTTCTCTCCCAGATTTCACTCTTCTCTCAGCTGCCTCTGCTCTCTCTGCACTCAGCTCAGCTCTTTTCTCCAATGAGGATTTTCTCCACCCTGCTTGCTCTTTTCATCCCTCTCGAGACCCCCTTGAATTCTGACGCACTCCTGACCTTCTTTGCCTTGGCACTTCACTATGACATGCTGAACCTCACTGCTAAAAGTCTCACTTTTGCTGATCTTGCCTTACTTTCTGCTTTGCACACATCCCATGACTCTTCTTTAGTAAATGCAAAAAATACTAATTTACCAATCACATTCTCTCTCACTCTCCTCACCCCCATTGCTTGTTAATCATATGCTGTCACCTCCGGCACTAAATCCTTCTCTGTCCTCTTCTCTTTCTTTGAATACAATGTTTCAAACAAAGTTCCTCAACTGCATTCTCCTCTACCATCTGTAACAAATTCTTTCGAGGTCCCTATTATTTCAATCTATCTCTCCGTTCGTATCCACTTTTCGGTCCTTTTACTGAATTTGATGCTTCCTCCTATCTATCTCGCACCCATCCTCTTGCTTCACCAGTCGACCGCATGCCATTTCCCCACATTTAAAATGTTATTCCTCTTCTACTTCCATCTCTGACTTCTTTGTGTCTCTTTCCTATGCTGTTTTCATCCTGAAAAACCCCTCTCTTAATCCTTGACTTCCAGCTAATTTCCACCCCATCTCTCTTCTTCCTTTTTTCTCCAAAATTCTAGAATGCGTCATTTGTTCTCAAGCTGCATTTTATCTTGATCTTCATCTTCACCCCATTCTCCCTTAGCCCCAATAAGGCCTTTCCCCTCTTCACTCCACTGAAACCACTCAATATAGTGTTTCTAATTTACTAACTGCTCATCCTTCCACAATTTCTTCAATGCTCATTCTCCATGACTTCTCAGCTGTTGGGTTGACCGTTCCACCTTTCTTCAGTACCTTTCCTCTCTCGGCTTCTCTGGTTCTTTTTTACAATGGTTTCAATGGTATCTAATTGATCACTGTTTCTCTAATTCCTGGGCAACACTCTTCCACCTTTTCCTTACTACACATTGTCCATCCGGGCTCAGTTCTGGGTCCTTGTCTCTTCGATCTCTACACTTCTCCTCTCCCAGGTTTTGTCCCTTCATTGGGACTCTATGCTGCTGAGTCACAGACTTTTGTTTGCTTTTCTTCTTTCCCTGATTCCCTTCAGGCTACCATCTCTAACTGTCATTTCTCAATCCACTCTTACATGCACACCCACTTATTTTATCTAAATACCTCAAAACCAAGAACCACTACAACCCTCGCCTATTTTTCTCCCATGTTC
Source organism: Ambystoma mexicanum (assembly GCF_040938575.1). Taxonomy (NCBI): domain Eukaryota; kingdom Metazoa; phylum Chordata; class Amphibia; order Caudata; family Ambystomatidae; genus Ambystoma; species Ambystoma mexicanum. The sequence continues at coordinate 751,831,993 of NC_090923.1, forward strand.
TCACTATATCTGATTCACCTTGTCTCTTTCACTACACATGTTCCTAAGACTGCTCATTCTTTCCATCATCTCCTCTATAATATGTGGAAGGCATGTACTTTTTAACCTTTTCATGCAACTGAACTACTTATCTCCACATTTTCCATCTCGCTTAGACTACTGATTTGGCACAGCCTGCCTACCTATCGCTTTGCCCAGCTTCATGCTATTTTTAACTCTTTCATTCACACTTTGTGCTGTCTTTCTCACAATGCTTTAGTCCCTTTCTCGGCTTTTATCTTGCATACTTTTCCACTTTATGTGTATTGTCTTCAAATGCATGTATGGGCCACCCTCCCTTACCACTCCTCTTACTCACTATGTGCCTTCTAGTTCTCTTTGTTCCCAATGTGATTTCTTATTTGCTGTTTCTAAACCTGTGTGCTCCCTCTTATAACATGCCTAATACCGGAGATCAGTCTCTAAGCGCGGGGCCAGGATTCGTTCCTGTGTTGCTCTGCATTGGCCCTGAGCAATTCTCCCGACCCTCTTGTTTCCCCTTCATTGCTCCTTAGCACCCAAACACTACCCCTCAGTATTAGATCCTCACATACTCATACACTTGTTCGTTCTAATCTGTTCTCTTGCCTTCTGCCAATATTTTAATACATTATATATTGTCTGCATTTTTTTTTTATCCAATGATTATGTTTGGCGCGTTGGCAAAAGCATGTATTAAATAAATACGTACAAATACAAATACCAAATTACAGGAGGGGAAAGACCATATGCAAATCGTAACTGGTCCCACACCAAAATGTGCATTCCAGCCTTAATTGCTAGAACAGATCACTTGTGCACAAGATAGCAAACAACCCCAGATGTGTGTCCTCCTCATTGGGCATTTTCAGTGAGGTGTAGCTTGGGTGTTGAGGCACAGCAAGTTCGTGACCCATGTCTAGGCATACCCACCCTACTCAGGTTGACATTTGCAGAACCCCAAGACCATTGTTTTTCATCCAAGCTAAGCCTCATAGACGGTGATTGATGAGGCTTGATTTGCGTATGGTCTTTTACCTGCTATAATGATGTGACAGGCTAAAAAATCAACGGTCTGGTGGATTGCCCAGAGCAATGCCAGAGGTTATTATTAATTTAAAAACTTCCAGCCCTAAACTTCTTGTTTGCCTTGGTTTCATGAGACTGTTCTTGGTTTAATGGCAAACCTTTTATCGCTGGCTCTCGTAATATGTTTGCTTCTCTTTTTAAGGACTTCTGCCTGCTGAGCGTTCAATGAGACATTTATTTTCATGGTGTGTCCTGCTGTCTAAGGGACACTTAATCAGCAGCAGCCTTGAAAAGAAGAGTGTTCACGGCAATTGCTGGGAGGAGTGAGATGAATGACAAGACCCCCTCGAAACAGGGCAATTGCTCTATGATGCAACGGCCCTGATCCGCATATAGTTCTAAAATGGCACCTAGTACACCGGTCCTTGTATGCTCTATAGCATGTATATTAATTATAATCATCTGCGATACCTGGAAGAAGCTTCTCGATCCCCTGTCTTCAATTGAAACTTTTTCAGCATCTGAGAGTACGAAAAAGTACCGTTACGCTTTCCGTGCGTGCCATTAAATGTTCTGAAAAGGAATTGAACAGCTCTGAATGGGGAAAGAGTCTTTTGCTGCAGGAATTCTGTAAGCGAGGACATTAGCAACAAGCTATTTTGCACGCCTAGGGTCTGGCAGTGTATGCATTTTCAGTTAAGCTCTTGTTTGCGTCATTTTTGTTTCATGAACATATTGATATCGGAAAAGTGTGACAAGTCCACAGAAGACAGAGCAATATGTATACACATCTGCCACGGGAACATGTACCATGGCACACATTTTGGAGTGACTAGCCTGTCACTATTAGAAAGAGAGCAGGCCGCACTAGCCTGTGTGTTTTTCATCAGGACCTACCAGACTTTGCACTCAGAAGGAAGGCAGATAGGGAAGTAGTGCAGTTAATTTATCTGGCACTGGCTTCGACCTAAAGGAGTTTTTACATGAAATGATGATGACTTTGAGGGCCACAACTGGATAAAGGGGCAAGGGATATGGCACTGCGGGCACTGCAAGGTTGGAGGAAGGGTGATCACTCCAAATGATGGGAGGGTGGTAACTTTGTTGAGATTGCCTCGTATTGTAGCTAGGGCTTTAAGTGAGCTGGGTTTAGCCTAGGGTGAGACTCTGCAGCAACCAACAAGTGTTCCTGACCTGGGCTCTGCCGGACTCCCCCCACTAGCCCTCAAGACTGTGTGGGAAGTTTCTCCGCTTACAAGGTGAGGCACGCACTTTGTCATAATTCCTTTTGCTACACCCGCCTCTCCATGTGTTTCTTAATCTGAGGCGCCAACCCCCGCAGGCAGACCTTTTACTACACGGCAGCGACCATCTCTGCTGGGTTGGGAGGAGCTGAGAGGGAGAAACTTGCAGCACTTGGTGAAACCGAATGAAAAACAAAAGGAGAGTGGGGTTCATCCGTATGAATGCTAGCAATGCACCTGCCTCTCCCATTGAAAGCTTAAAAAAGTGCAACCACCTCTTCAAATCTTGCTTACTACTTAGGCTGCCCATTACTGGGAGCCCCCACCTCGATATCCCATTCCAGTGAAAGCACTGGTTGTAGTGAACCCTTGATTCTATTCTACAGATCATAGAAACCAATAGGCGGCTGCACACCACGGTGGGCCCTAGAGAAGCAAGTGCTTGGAGCCCAATAGGTCTCGATTAGCTTATGAGTGCAGGTGAGTAGAACACGAGATGCTACAAAAATAACACGAGGGAGAAAAGAGACAACGTTGAACTGCGAAATTTAACAAAGCTTTTTTTTCAAAAAAAAGTATTATATTGTTACAAGTGTTGCGATAAATCCTCCACATTTGGCATATTGACAAAGGAAGCATTATCATCAACTTCGTTGGCATTTTTGTATGTTACTTACAATGCTACAATCAATGTAGTTCTCATTAAAGGAAGACAGTAGCTGTGTGAAATGTGTAATCCACATATTTGCAATACCCTTTAGGTCATTGAATATGGTGAAGAAGCAGACTATTCTTAGAACAATTCCTCGTTTTTGCTATTTTACCCGCCCCTCTTGGGTTAACTGAGAGGGCATATGATCTACGAGCAAAGTCTTCTGGTAAAGACTCTTCCACCCAATTGGCCAAAGCAGCCAAAACAGCCACTACACTACAATTGTGATCCCTAGAGAGCAGCCTTTCTATTTGGACCAAGATGTTTTGAGCTGTCCCCACCCATAAGAATACGTTTATTTTCGTCTGCTAGTTGCCCCTAATTTTAGTGCAAATCCATAGGGCCCCATATTGTTGCTACATGCAGGCAGCATGTGGTAACAGGAAGGGTCTGTTTAGAGTAATGCAGACCTTTCTGTTATTCCCCATTTGGTGTCCCATTGGACTCTATGGCGATTCCATATTACCGCAACGGCAATTACCGCATGAAGTAATGGTTTTGTGTGGCGGAAATTTCTCTTTTTTTCAAAGCCACAACCATCAAGAGGCATTCTTTATGCCCTGTATCTCTTATAGTTGTTGGTAGTATGCCCTCTTCTTCCAGACCACCCTCAGCCCTGTTGCTAGGCAACCTAATGCTCCTGTCAATAAAGGGTTCCCCTCCCACTTAGACCTCAGGAAACGTATGATGAGGGTATGTCTAAGTGACTAAAGGGCAGAAAGCACTGAGGGACCTCCGGAGGCATTGCAAACATTGGAGATGCTGCAGCTCACCCTGAAAGATGTACGCTCAATGGGGCCGCAGTGTCTGGGAGACGGCAGGAAGCGGAAGCAGTCACAGTCACCACTGCAGAGGAGGTTTGCATTCCCAGTGAACAGCAGGAGAAAACAGAATTCTCCCAATGCACAGTTAACTCCACAGTGCATCGTGCAGAACAGCTTGAAACAAACAAACGCAGCCATAATTTGCCGTTTTAGTGTTCCAACTCTACAGGAGGAGAATAACGTGCGAACCAGGTCGGGAGACTTTTATAAAGGTGACACGTTTGTATATAATTATGTATTCATTTAGAAATAAAAGATCATTGCCATTATTCAATGATGCAGGAGAGGGAACCGTCTATGCACTGAATATGGGGTCTATGGAATACTGTGCTTGGTAGTGTTCATCAAGAAAACTCTGCCTGCATAATATGTGCTTCAGGAAGAAGAGTTCACCAGCATTAGGGCCGGAAATGGCGATTTTGCTAGGACTCGACGCAACTTTTATTATTCTGAAAGCAGCAAGAAATATTGACAATGAAAAAGGAATGATTTCTATAACAGGATAATGATCTACATATTCCATGATCCTAATTAACCAGAGTCTCTGCCCTGTGCATCGTCTATGCACATACATGGCCCCCATCCCAATCCATCCTCTTCTTTCCTTGAGTCCAGCGTTGATTCACCATCCAACAAAAGATTCATCCACCACATACACGATGCACAGCGCGGGACAACCTGAAGTCGAGACCGAAAAATACATACAAGAACCATGAAAGGAGGCGGGGCAAGAAAATAGATATCCCAACTGGTGGCATAATACCTTTGTGCTCGTAATAACATGTGTAATTCCGTTAAGACCTAACAAAATCACTGTATATTATGGCAGGGCACGGAGGCTGTTGTTATGCAAGTTGAAAGCTCAGTAGGATAGCTCAGGGGCAACACGCTTGCCTTGGAAGCAAGAAGATGCAGAGGAACACAGGTATGAACCCCGTGTCCACGCTTAGTAACCTTTGGGTATTAAGTGCGTCATAAATAACCAATTATTATTATTATAAAGCGATTATGAAACGACAAAAGAAACATGGTCAAGTGGCTTACAGAAAAACCTGCTAAACACTAACACATTCGACCAATCAGCTGTGCAGTAGGGCCCCCGCCGGCCCATAGGACTGGGGGTTTCCTAAACAGCACTTAAAGATGAGCAGCAGCAACCTTGCGATGGATGGGGATGCAGATTAATACTCTCGCATTAATTCAATAATGACAACTCGATAGTTTGGCAAAGGGACACGGAGAGTTTATGAATATCAGCAATCGTTCGATCTTCCTTCTCGCTTCAACTCCAATTAATTTCAGAAAAAACATCATTTATACCAAAAACTCATCATCACTGACATGTAACTCTTAAAACTTTAGCATGCAACTCTATTGGTTCTAGGAAGGTAACTTTAATATAGGAACTATCAGGCCGATTCATGTAATTAATGTGCGCTGAAAATTTCGGCGAAAACGTGCGATTCGCAGTGAAAGAGCGAAAATCGCAGTGCAAGTGCGAAAATCGCAGGGAAACCAGCGCACATCGATTCATGGAAGTCCGTGCGCGAGAAAAATATTGGATGTGCGTTGAAAAAGTGCGCGGTGCACATCGGCGCACAGGTCATCTAACGGCGTGCGCCACGGCCACAGCGAAATCACACATAGCGCGGCGCACATAACAAAAGTAGGCGGAACACGGGGCGTAACACTCGGAATGGGGAACAACGCGTGAAAATATAAGCGTCACGGGGGAAGTACAGGAGGCAAGTGCGTGGAACGCCCACACGCTCACCTACAACACGTATTCATGGAATCGAATAGGGCAAACCAGCGCATGGGCAAAGATGCGCACAGGCCCAAACACGTCCACCACAAGAATGCAGGCGGTAGCGTCCCTGCGTTTGAAATAAATGTGCACCAAAATGTGCGCTAACAAAAAGCACCTTTATACAGCTATGATGAATGTCCCATACAGTGGGCCTCTAGGACAAATGACGTGCAAAGGGGTACGCGACAAACACGGAAACCCGCTGCGTGAAAAATCGTGTGGGCGTGCATTTCGGGGTGCTCGGGAAGTACCACACGCGATTGGCCTGGGTATGTGTATTTTGGGGTGCGCGTGAAGTGTCACACGCGAATGCAGCAGGGTACGTGTATCTCAAGGAGCGCGTGAAGTGTCACACGCGAATGTAGCAGGGTACGTGTATTTCAAGGTGCGCGGGAAGTTCCACACACAAATTCAGCAGGGTACGTGTATTTCGTGGTGCGCATGAAGTTCCACACGCGATCACAGCAGGGTACGTGTACTTCGGGGTGCGCGGGAAGTTCCATATGCGCATTCAGCAGGGTACATGTATTTCGTGGTGCGTGGGAAGTTCCACATGCGATTTCAGCAGGGTACGTGCATTCCGGGGTGCGCAGGAAGTTCCACACGCAAATACAGCAGGGTACGTGTATTCCGGGGTGCGCGGAAAGTTCCACACGCAAATACAGCAGGCTATGTGTATTACGGGGTGCGCAGGAAGTTCCACACGTAATTTCAGCAGGGTACGTGTATTTCGGGGGTGCCGGGGAGTACCACACGTGAATTGGCCGTGTGGGTCCTCCCAGGTGTTTCCTCTACACCCTCCACGGCCCCTGCAGACATCCCACACCACAGGGGACTACCCTGCACCCCTGGTCATGTCCCACAGGCATCAAATCCACCATGGCCATGCCCCCCAGCCAACCCACATGTCACCTTGCACTACTGATCACCAACGCATGTCTCCCAGCACCCCTACCCCCAGCATCCAGGGGCACCCTCCACCAGGCCACCACTCATGTCCCACACGTGTCCTCCTGCACCCCCACCCCCCAGCAGTACAGGACACCCTCCACCAGGCCCCCACTCATGTCCCACACATGTCTCCCAGCACCCCCACCCCCCAGCAGTGCAGGGCACCTGCCAGCAGGCCCCCACTCATGTCCCACACATGTCCCCCTGCACCCCCACCCCCCAGCAGTGCAGGGCACCTGCCAGCAGGCCCCCACTCATGTCCCACACATGTCCCCTTGCACCCCCACCCGCCAGCAGTGCAGGGCTCCTGCCAGCAGGCCCCCACTCATGTCCCCCTGCACCCCCACCCCCCAGCAGTCAGGGGCACCCTCCACCAGGCCCCCACTCATGTCCCACACATGTCCCCCTGCACCCCCACCCCCCAGCATCCAGGGGCACCCTCCACCAGGCCCCCACTCATGTCTCCCAGCACCCCAACCCCCCAGCAATCAGGGACACCTGCCAGCAGGCCCCCACTCATGTCCCACACATGTCCCCCTGCACCCCCACCCCCAGCAGTGCAGGGCACCTGCCAGCAGGCCCCCACTCATGTCCCACACATGTCCCCCTGCACGCCCACCCCCCAGCAGTGCAGGGCACCTGCCATCAGGCCCCCACTCATGTCCCACACATGTCCCCTTGCATCCCCACCCCCAGCAGTGCAGGGCTCCTGCCAGCAGACCCCCACTCATGTCCCCCTGCACCTCCACCCCCCAGCAGTGCAGGGCACCTGCCAGCAGGCCCCCACACATGTCCCCCCAACACCTCATGACGATCCACAATCATGGTCCCCATGCCCCCTCAATACACCCCCCACGCCACCCCAGTCCGAACACACCACCAGGTATGACATCCACCCCACCAAGAAATCACCACCACATGATGCATCCCAAATGGCTAGTCTGCACATCCACATATATCCGTCAAACCCACACAATGAGAGCATGTGAATGATAAAATACACATTGTGACATGCATGAAACCAAAGAGAGAATATCACACATTGAAGTACCAAATGATAATGTATTAAACAGAAAAAACAAGGGAATGAAATGGAACAGAAGAAAATGGAAATAAGAAATGAAATTCTGCATGTCCAATAAATGAAAAAGATGCATGAAATCCAAATGAAAAGCAATCCAAAAGCAAGTCTCCAAAGTGTCAGTCTGAGAAAATAAATCCAAGGTGCAAAAATAATAAAAAACCATTGATCCATGGAAAAAACAAATTAATAATCCAAATCCATTGTCAAACCATTTACAAAGTGAACATCCAAGGTCCATGTGCCCAATCCTTAAAATGAAACCTATCAAATAAAACCCTACCTAATGAAGAACTATATACAAGAAGTTTGGGCATTGTCCAACCACCCCAAAAAAAAAACAAACAAAAGGAAACTTAACCGTAAAGAACTATTTACAAGGGCAGCGGGCTAGTCCGACGACTCACTTCTGGATGTTCCGGGCCAGGGCATCATCAAACTCCTGCTCAATGTCCCGGAGGCGGTCCTGTTCCATGGCCCCAAGGGTCCGCTGGGACGACGACATGTTCTACTCCAACTCCCTGCGGATTGCCTTGAGGCACTCGGCCCGCCTCAGGGCCCTCCGCATGGAGTTCTCCGCCCTGACCATCGTGAGCCGTGCCTCTTCCGCCCGCTGCCGCTCCGCATCTATGGCATGGCCCAACCACTGCCACACGGAAGACGCTTCCCGTCCTGGGTCCTCCTGCCCTCCGGCCGATGCCTGCCCCTCCAATGTCGAAGGCCCCAAGCCATTATGGCTCCCACCTCGTTACTGCTGCTGCTGTGCCTGTGCCCGTGCCCGTGCTCCTGCTGCCTGCACATCCTCCTCCGGCTGGGGTGCAGTCAATGATGTGGCCACCCCTGCTGGACGTCCGACTCCCGACTGTGGCAGGGATGTGTCCTCCACCAGTTTCTTTACCACACTGCCAAACTCTAAATGAGGCCTTACGTCTTGAATTTTAATATCCAAAAGTGCTCTTCTCCTCCTGTGAAGCTATTTTTCTTCTCAAAATTGCATCCAGGCTCACACCTGGAAACCGAAGAAGCCCATGCTGCTTGAATTCAACTCTTTTTTTTCGAAGCCACAACCATCAAGAGGCATTCTTTATGCCCTGTATCTCTTATAGTTGTTGGTAGTATGCCCTCTTCTTCCAGACCACCCTCAGCCCTGTTGCTAGGCAACCTAATGCTCCTGTCAATAAAGGGTTCCCCTCCCACTTAGACCTCAGGAAACGTATGATGAGGGTATGTCTAAGTGACTAAAGGGCAGAAAGCACTGAGGGACCTCCGGAGGCATTGAAAACATTGGAGATGCTGCATCTCACCCTGAAAGATGTACGCTCAATGGGGCCGCAGTGTCTGGGAGACGGCAGGAAGCGGAAGCAGTCACAGTCACCACTGCAGAGGAGGTTTGCATTCCCAGTGAACAGTAGGAGAAAACAGAATTCTCCCAGTGCACAGTTAACTCCACAGTGCATCGTGCAGAACAGCTTGAAACAAACAAACACAGCCATAATTTGGCATGTTAGCGTTCCAACCCTACATGAGGAGAATAACGTGCAAACCAGGTCGGGAGACTTTTATAAAGGTGACACCTTGTATATAATTATGTATTCATTTAGAAATAAAAGATCATTGCCATTATTAAATGATGCAGGGGAGGGAACCGTCTATGCACTGAATATGGGGTCTATGGAATACTGTGCTTGGTAGTGTTCATCAAGAAAACTCTGCCTGCATAATATGTGCTTCAGGAAGAAGAGTTCACCAGCATTAGGGCCGGAAATGGCGATTTTGCTAGGACTCGACGCAACTTTTATTATTCTGAAAGCAGCAAGAAATATTGACAATGAAAAAGGAATGATTTCTATAACAGGATAATGATCTACATATTCCATGATCCTAATTAACCAGAGTCTCTGCCCTGTGCATCGTCTATGCACATACATGGCCCCCATCCCAATCCATCCTCTTCTTTCCTTGAGTCCAGCGTTGATTCACCATCCAACAAAAGATTCATCCACCACATACACGATGCACAGCGCGGGACAACCTGAAGTCGAGACCGAAAAATACATACAAGAACCATGAAAGGAGGCGGGGCAAGAAAATAGATATCCCAACTGGTGGCATAATACCTTTGTGCTCGTAATAACATGTGTAATTCCGTTAAGACCTAACAAAATCACTGTATATTATGGCAGGGCACGGAGGCTGTTGTTATGCAAGTTGAAAGCTCGGTAGGATAGCTCAGGGGCAACACGCTTGCTTTGGAAGCAAGAAGATGCAGAGGAACACAAGTATAAACCCTGTGTCCACGCTTAGTAACCTTTGGTTATTAAGTGCATTATAAATAACCAATTATTATTATTATAAAGCGATTATGAAACGACAAAAGAAACATGGTCAAGTGGCTCACAGAAAAACCTGCTAAATACTGACTCATTCGACCAATCAGTTGTGCAGTAGGGCCCCCACCGATCCATAGGACTGGGGGTTTCCTAAACAGCACTTAAAGATGAGCAGCAGCAACCTTGCGATGGATGGGGATGCAGATTAATACTCTCGCATCAATTCAATAATGACAACTCGATAGTTTGGCAAAGGGAGTCAGTTTCATGACAAGTACAAAAAACGGGGAGTTTATGAATATCAGAAAATCGCTCGATCTTCCTTCTTGCTTCAACTCCAATTAATTTCAGAAAAAACACATAATTTATACCAAAAACTCATCATCACTGACGTGTAACTCTTAAAACTTTAGCATGCAACTCTATTGGTTCTAGGAAGGTAACATTAATATAGGAACTATATCTGTATATGGTAATGGGTAATGGGGATGGAATAAACACTGTCAGGTGGGGTATCTAAGCCCTTCCTTCAAAATGGCTACTGTAGACATCATTAAAAGTACAACGTCTCATTGGTTCTACTAACGATAGGACCCTAGATTACTTGGTCCACTATGATTGGGTTGGCCTCAACCCCACTCATACTTTTCCACTTGCTTAGCAGCGTGCAGAATAGCCTGCCAGGTGCAGGGAGTTCGTCTGCTACCCCCAGCTTCCCTCCAATTATTGCTACAATCAATCATCACCTCAGCCTCGGTCATGTGTCAATTATTTCTTTGTGGTTTGCCTCGCGTCTGCTTCTTGGTCTGGAAAAGTTTAAGACATCTGGGCATGGCAAGAGTCCATGCATAGGTGTGAAGGTCTCATCCCTTCTGCTTGCTCAGTTACGTGATTCCGACACTGTGAAATCGTCATATTCTTTATGCAATTTTGTGTATTTGATTTAATTCTGCCATTCGTCTGCCATCTGTGGCTTATCTTGACCTTTCTGAAAAGGATACTCTGTTCTTCTTCTCATTAATTGTATCCACTGTTAGTCTATTTCAGCTGATACGACCTTGGCTTCTTGGCAACATTTATCTTCGTCTGAGTTTCTCTCCAACTTTAATTCTCGATTTGTTTGCTGCGAAGCTCTCCTCTTTAGACCTTTAGTAACCTTTAGTTGATTCTGCTCTTGTGAAAGTGGATGTATACTTACATAAGCTGCTCCTTTTGAAGTAGATATGTATAGGTGGCACTTGCCGCAATATATTTTACTACTAAGCATAAGCAAGCCTCATGATTTCTTGCTTCTTGCATATGTACACGTTTAAATTAACTGAATTTCTTCATCACACATGTGGCATCATTTCAGCTTGACATCAATTATTTCACTTTAGGTTCAGGATGTCACTTATCCATGGTGTTTCGTCTATTTTCATTTTTGAAAGGTCATCATATCTTCTATATGTGAGCCAGTCCGGGTTCTTGTAACGTCACCATTCGTCTTCCTTTAGTATCTTTTTAGCTTTGTTGGCTATTGCATTCTGACAATCGTCATTCTGTCTTATGTGTCGATATGGTTTCTTCAATGGGTACCTTACTGTTGTTAAGGATTTCAATCAGGCAATACACCCGGGTCTCGCCTAGTATGTAATACACACATGAAATATTTATTTATTGTGTCTATAGGTTCAATATTCTGAGTGATATACCACTCATATCACACCCTTCTCGAAATACCCCCCAGGTCACAATGGACAAGTAATCAGTCTGGTTGGTAAAAGTAAATATTTATTTATTTATTTTTAAATTAAAATCAACACAAATTAATATATGGGGCAGCAATCACCATTGTGGTGACAAAACAATTCAGAAAGTAACTAAGGCAGTTGGATTCACTTATAGCAATACAGAATAAAAAACACAGTTTTTGCTTCTGAAAAGATAGCGCTTAGGTTAAGGTTTCCCCCTGCAAAGTTCTTAATTCACACATCAGCAATTCTACACAGATGTAAGTAAGCAGCAGGTATTCAGGAATGTAGAACAGTGTATAGGGTTTGAATATAATCCCCCCCCAAACAAGAAAGAAAAATGCTTTTGGAAATTTACACTTATAAATTACAGTTAAAAATGGCTTTGTGAAACAATGAAAAGTGTGCAAAAATCCTTAAATTGAAATAAATTCCTATGTGAGCATCATAGAAAAGGTCCTAACAAACATAAGCTACAATAAACAACAGAACACACTTTAAATCAGAACGGGAGTTTGGAAATACTTGAATGGGAAAGCACACATGTAAACTTTTGCAAAATTGTGAATTCCCGCCTAAATTTCACTCTATGATTTTTAATAGAGAATGGGTCAAATACACTGCTTTGTGATCCGGTTTAACTTGTGGAGGTAGCTGGAGGTCTTAGGTTTAACTCAGAGTTGAAATTAAGTCTCTAGCTATACAATTGAAGAAGTTATGCAAGTTTGAATGAGAGGCGTTTTTTAAATTAAAGGCACGAAAATGAAAACAGAAATCGGTTTTTCCAATGACAATTATGCTCTAAACTAGGGTACTCAGGCTAGTTACCAGTTTGAAACAAAGTAAGCTCCAGAGTGTTCCCCGGAAACCAACCCCAGCACCTCCGTGTCCGCCTTGGAGGACTCAGTCGGATTACCCATGGGATGATTTTAAGGGTTTAGGATTTCACAAGACAAAAGAATTTGAAAGAATTATCGCTAGCACAAGAAATCAAAAAAAAGTTTCAAGACTGGTGTGACACTATTACACGTTCTTAAGTTAAAGAGAGGATGGGTTGAGATTGGGGTAGGACAATGCAAATATACTATGGGTTACTATGAGTCAACTGTAATTTCAGATTGGACCGTCAGGTTCTGGTCATCACAGATCGGGTCTACATGCAGCAGGGTACTTCTGGCGAGATCATCAGCTGGGCGATTCTGGTCAATTGGACTGCACCTCAGATTGAATTGGATTGGCCCTTCTGGTCACTGGACTCTGTAGATTACAGGGATGGCGAGTTTCAGCAGGCAAGCATGAATGCTAGCAAGCAAACTGGATCAGAATTATTTCCCTGAAGTTTTTGGGATGGTCTCAGGATTTGGGCCTATCTGAAAAGAGTTCAGCAAATGCTGAGGCCTTGGTTCTGCAAAGTAGTCTGGAAAAGGACAAAATGAAGAATTCTGGAACAGGGTGTCACGCGGAAATCAGGATGGAGTCAGGAATCAGTGTGTCTGTGTGGTGAAGTTCCCTTATTTATCCTGCCAAGTGACATCACTCAGTTTATGGTAGGGGCAGAATTACAATCCACACCCACGTGGCTGTGATTGGTCAAAGGCACTTCCTTTTTCTGGTTGGAAGCCAGAAAGAGCTGTTATATTTTATGATGTGACTTGGGAACTCCCACAGTTATTTGGACCAAAATGTAACTTTCCCACAAATACACATTTCTATAATTATGCCCTCTAATAAAATTGGACACATACATTACATATTTTGTGGGTTACCTTTACCTCTAACTCCCACGTCAGTGTCACAAACGTCGGTAATGTCCTCTTCTTCAGACGATAAAGTAGACTCTCCCCCTTCCCCCAACTCCTCACCTTCCCCTTTCTTCTTAGGTTTTCCTTCCTTGCGTCTTGAAGGTCTCTCTTTTTTTTAATGAAGGTAAGGACACCCTCGATAGGATGCCACCGTACCACTAAAATAGGGGCAACAGGGGTAACCCCTCCGGGAGCACCAACAAGGGGAAAAAGCCGGTGGCACAAAAAAACCCTGAGAGACTTCCTTCAGATAGTTGAGGCGAGGTTGGCTGGTTACATTGGAAATTGGTAAGTAATCGAAGAGTAATCCAAAAAGCTCCCAAGAAGATTGGGTGGATAAGACTGTAAGGAGCAAACAAAAAACTGCTACAGCGGAAAGGATTCTGACACGTGGCTGGTCAAGAAGGCACAAGGGCTGACGAAAGTCACTCCAGGAGTTAGGCAGTAGAGGGTAACAACAAAGTCCAGGAGGTTATAGGACAAGGCAAAGACAGTCCAGGAAACAGGCAAAAGTCGGGGTACACAGCAGATCCAACAGGTAAGGAGGCAAGATGAAGGCAGTCCAAACAGCAGGCCAAGGTTGGGTACACAGCGGATCCAAATGTAAACAGGCAAGAAGAAAATCAAAGAAGGATAAGGGGAAGAGGACGAGAAGAGAAAAGGAGGGACCAAACGAGAAGAAAGAGGGAGAAAGAAGGAGAAGAGAGAGGGGATGAGTGAAAGCAGGGAAACAGGAAGAGAGGGAAAGGCAGCAAATGCTAGGAGCTAGCGAGAGAAAGAAATACAGTACACCCAAGAAAACGGGGTAGCAAACGAGCAAACACGGAGAGGAAGCAAGAACACAGTGGGAGCGGCAGCAACACAGGAGGAAACCCGGAAACGTTGCAATGTGCATGTAACCAGAAAGTGATGGAATTTATACTTCCGGCTACGTACGCGTGCAGCATCTAGAACGGTGCAGAGAGAAGCCGTGCCGGGAAACGCAATGGCGGACTGTAACGCCAGCGATTCCACACCAGCAATTCCACACCCGCCATCCCTGCCGTGATATGACAGTATGCCCCCTCCTAAGGAGGCCACCCCCAGGTTTGCCAGGATGCAGGAAAGGGAATCTGCAGACTAGAAGTGGGGCATGGACGTGAGAGGCTGGTTCCCATGAGTTTTCCGACCAGTGATAACATTTCCATCGTACCAGATACTCCAATCTACCCCTGCGGTATCGGGAATCACAGATCTGGGCAACCTCAAATTGCTCCAGGGCAGAATCAGTGGGCAATGGGGCTCTTTTGGGGTGACGAGCCCAAGTATCTTCGTGAAAAAGTTTCAGTTGAGAAGCATGAAACACTGGGTGAACCCTATGTAGGTCTTTGGGGATTTTTAATCTGAAAGCCACCGGGTTGATAACCTGTGTGATCTCGTAAGGACCTTGGTATCTAGGGGAAAGCTTGGAGGGGTGTGCCCATCGTGGTAAGTATCTAGTGGACAACATGACATGAGAACCCACCCCCCATCCAGGAACCGGGTTACGATGTTTGTCGGCCTGCTTCTTGTATCGTTCTTGGGCTTCACTAAGATTCCGTTTAGCCTGCAGGTGGATGTTCCGCAGAATGGCGAGAGTGGAATCCACAGTGGGTAAGCTGGTAGGTATGTCAGAGACGGGCAATACGAACCGTGGGTGATAACCATAGTTTCAGAAAAAAGGGCTTAGACCGAGAGTAGAGTGGAAAGAATTATTGTAGGAGAACTCTGCTAGAGGTAGTAGAGAGACCCAATTGTCCTATTGGAGGTTAACATAGCATCGTAGGTATTGTTCCAAGGTGCCATTGAGACGTTCCGTCTGCCCATTGGATTGAGGATGGAATCCGGACGTCAAGGCTCTCTCAATTCCTAATCGGTCGCATAGGTCCTTCCAGAATCGGGATGTATATTGGCTTCCCCGATCGGAGATGATCTTCTTAGGTATCCCATGGAGACGGAAGATATCTTTGATAAATGTTTCGACCATTCCAGCCACTGTCGGGACTCCTGGTAATGGGGAGAAGTGTGCCATCTTAGTGAAGAAATCGATCACCACCATAATACAAGTACACCCCTGAGATGGAGGCAAGTCAACAATGAAATCGGTTGAAATGAAGTTCCAAGGCCCCTCAGGAATGGCATTGGGTTCCAAAAGTCCCACAGGTCTTTGGTGGGTACCCTTGCTGCGAAGACATGTCATACAGGATTGGACGTAACAAACCACATCTTTTTTCATATCTGGCCAGTAAAAATGTCTTTGCAAATAGTCCAAAGTGCCCTTGGTGCCTCTATGACCAGCCATCTTGGAATAGTGACACCAATTTAAAGCCAACTTCCGAAAAGCGGGTGTAGGTAAATATAATTTACCTTCCACAGGGTAGAGACCTTCCTTGATGTCGTATAAGATGTTCCTGGGATATTTCTCCAACTCAAATTTGCCTACAGAAGCTTCTCTCACCTGTCTCAAAAATGTGGATAGTACTCCGATCTGCTTGTGAAGAGGAAACATCAGGTCATGAGCACAATCCGATCCTGACATATAATCTCCTCGGCGAGATAGAGAGTCTGCGACTAGGTTTTGATGCCCAGGAATGTAGGTGATATCGAATTCAAACTTGGTAAAGAAGTGGGCCCAGCGTGCTTGACGTGTATTATAACACTCAAATTGTCGTAGTACTTGTAGGTTCTTATGGTCTGTTCTGATAGTAAAAGGGTGTTTACCTCCCTGTAGCAAATGTCGCCACTCCAAACAGGCTGACTTCATAGCTAACAGTTCGCGCTCAATGACGGAATATTTCTTTTGGCTGGCATTGAGGGTTTTAGAAAAATAGGAAATCGGGTGTTCCATTCCTTAGTGTTCTTGCAGTAAGACCGCCCCAATGGCAGATGAGGAGCCGTCTGTCTCGACAATGAAGGGTCGGCTTTGATTCGGCTGTTGGAGAATGAGAGCGGTACAAAAGGCTTCTTTGAGATTGCGAAAGCTGTGTTCTGCTTCGTTGGACCATGAAAACGGGTTGGATGATTTCTTTAGCAAGGTGGTAAGGGGTACTATCCTGTGGGAGAAGTTTGAGATGAATTTCTGATAGAAGTTTGCCAATCCTAGGAACCTTTGTACATCCTTGATGGATTTTGAAGAAGGCCACTCCAGGATGGCAGATACCTTGCGAGGGTCCATGGCGATACCCTGATTTGATAGAATGAATCCCAGATAGGGAATGGAGGTTGCAGAAAACACACATTTGTCAAGTTTGACCGAGAGATGATTGTCCCTTAATCTCTGGAAAACTTCTTTGATGTGCCCTTCATGTTGTTCCGTAGTTTTTGAGTACACCAGGATGTCGTCGAGATATACTATGGTGGTCTGACACAGCAAATCGGAAAACAGCCTGTCCATAAAGCGCTGAAATATTGAAGGGGCATTAACTAACCCAAAGGACATCACCTGGTATTCGTATAACCCATATGGAGTCATGAAAGCTGTCTTCCACTCATCCCCCTTTTGAATCTGGAGGAGGTGATAAGCATTCCGAAGATCCAATTTGGTAAAAACCATGGCACCCTGGACGGCTTGAATGATTTCTGCAATAAGTGGCATTGGGTATCGATCCTTAATGGTCACCTTGTTCAATGCCCTGTAATCAATACAGGGTCTCAACTCCTGTGACTCCTTCTTGGCGATGAAAAACAGGGAAGCACCAGACGGAGATTTCGAAGGTCTGATTAGCCCATTGGCCAACTTGTTATCCAGGTATTCCCGGAGGAAGTGTCTCTCCTTGAGCGATAGAGGAAACATCCTACAAAAAGGTACTAATGCTCCTGGAACAAGGTCTATGCAGCAATCTTCCGGTCTGTGGGGAGGCAGATCACTAGGAGATTTCTCTGCCACCACCTCAGCGTATTCCTGGAGGTGATGAGGAAGATAGTGAATGAGTCTGGACTCGTAGATACAGGTGGTCTGGACTGTCTCGAACCTTGGCTCCGGAAGACATTCTGCCTTACAAAAAGCGGATTGAAAGCTTAGTATGTTCTTAGCCCAGTCTATGTGAGGGTTATGTCTTCTCAGCCACCCTATCCCCAGTATGATGGGGAAGTGAGCTGCTCGAATGATATCAAATAAGATCCTTTCAGAATGCTGCTGTGTGCGTAGGTTCAGTTCTTCAGTGGTGTGGCTGATCACGCCAGAACTCAAAGGCTCTCCGTCAACTCCTTCTACCTTCTGGTCCTCTTGTTTAGCCACTCGGTTTATACCCTTCTGTTCTGCCCACAAGGTGTCAATGAAGTTGCCGGCAGCACCACAGTCGAGCAAAGCCTGAGTTATGATTTCTGTGTTGACCAGCGTTAGGGTAACAGCAAGAACCATCAGCCTGGAATCGTCTGGTGTCTCAGAGGAAGACACCGAAAGAGTTGCGTAGGACTTGAGATGACCTCTCGGGAGTGCGTCCAAACACTTACCGAGGGCGCTCATTTGCCGAACGTCTAGGAGGGACATCTGGACAGTCACGTAGCAAATGGGTAGAGGCTCCACAGTACATACACAAACTGCCATCCCATCGTCTCTTACGTTCCTCCGGGGTGAGCGGGGCTCGAGCCGTACCAATCTGCATTGGTTCGTCTTTGCCTTGATGTGAGGACGGTAAAGAGGAAGGTAGCTGAGTTTCTGGGGGAGGAATACTGTAGAACTTCGTCTTCTTTCTTTTGGACCGTCGTTCAGATAGTCGGAAATCAATCCTAAGAGTGGCAGTGATGAGATCCGAAAAAGATGTTGGACGGGCTATACATGCCAACTCGTCCTTGGAATCCCCTCTCAACCATCGACGAAAAATGGCATATTGAGCCTGTTCCTGCCAGCCATCTTCTGCGGCTATCTGTTTGAAGGTGGTGATGTAGTTCAGTAAGTCAGAATTTCCCTGTCGGATGTCCAAGAGATCCTCGGATGCAAGGAAAGTACTTTCCGTGCGCAGAAAAGTCTGCTGTAATAGAGTCTTGAAAGCATCATAATCTTGTAAAACAGGATCGGGTTGATTGACCAGAGGGGTGGCCCAAGCCAGAGCATTACCCGTCATGTGGGTAATCATAAAGCCTACTTTGGCGTGATCTGAAGCGAAGGTCTGTGGGCGGCAGGAAAAGTGGAGATTGCAAGCATCTAGGAACTCCTTCACTCGCTTAGGCGAGCCATCAAATTTGCCTGATACCAAAGGGAGTGAGGGTAGGTCTGCAGAGGGTCGTTCTCTTTCCGTCATTCGCTGTTGTAGTGGTGTGGTGGCAGCCTTGAGGTTCTGGACCTCCAGGTTAAGGCTTTGAACGGCAGCTACAAGTTCCTGCACTTGCTGGGGAGTTGCCATATCTTTTTCTTGTTGGCGTTACAAACTGTCACAAACGTCGGTAATGTCCTCTTCTTCAGACGATACAGTAGACTCTCACCTTTCCCCCAACTCCTCACCTTCCACTTTCTTCTTAGGTTTTCCTTCCTTGCGTCTTCAAGGTCTCTCTTTTTTTTATGAAGGTAAGGACGCCCTCGATAGGATGCCACCGTGCCACTAAAATAGGGGCAACGGGGGTAACCCCTCTGGGAGCGCCAACAAGGGGAAAAAGCCGGTGGCACAAAAAACCCCTAAGAGACTTCCTTCAGATAGTTGAGGCGAGGTTGGCTGGTTACGTTGGAAATTGGTAAGTAATCGAAGAGTAGTCCAAAAAGCTCCCAAAAAGACTGAGTGGATAGGACTGTAAGGAGCAAACAACAAACTGCTACAGCGGAAAGGATTCTGACGCGTGGCTGGTCAAGAAGGCACAAGGGCTGACGAAAGTCACTCCAGGAGTTAGGCAGTAGAGGGTAACAACAAAGTCCAGGAGATTAGAGGACAAGGCAAAGGCAGTCCAGGAAACAGGCAAGGGTCGGGGTACACAGCAGATCCAACAGGTAAGGAGGCAAGACGAAGGCAGTCCAAACAGCAGGCCAAGGTCGGGTACACAGCGGATCCAAATGTAAACAGGCAAGAAGAAAATCAAAGAAGGATAAGGGGAAGAAGACGAGAAGAGAAAAGGAGGGACCGAACGAGAAGAAAGAGGGAGAAAGGAGAAGAGAGAGAGGATGAGTGAAAGCAGGGAAACGGGAGGAGAGGGAAAGGCAGCAAATGCTAGGAGCTAGCAAGAGAAAGAAATACAGTACACCCAAGAAAAAGGGGTAGCAAACGAGCAAACACGGAGAGGAAGTGAGAACACAGTGGGAGCGGCAGCAACACAGGAGGAAACCCGGAAACGTTGCAAAGCGTATGTAACCAGGAAGTGATGGAATTTATACTTCCGGCTACGTACGCGTGCAACATCTAGAACGGTGCAGAGAGAAGCCGTGCCGGGAAACGCAATGGCGGACTGTAACGCCAGCGATTCCGCACCAGCGATTCCACACCCGCCATCCCTGCCGCAATATGACAGTCAGTGAGACCTGGCTTTGTCATTCTGTGGAATTTTGTCAATTTTAATCATAAAGGTTTGGCCTAACAATTCCTAAAATGGTACATATCTGTGCAATCACCTCTAAAACATGGGTATACAATATTTGATTTGCAGCATCAACAGTCATGGCCCAATTAGTGTTTCTGTAGAACTTTTGTTCCTTATGTAGCACAGAGTTCAATCACGTCTTCAAAGAAAGAGCATAACATTAAATTTAATAGCCATGGCTGCCTACAAACCCATGTCCGGGTCCATGGTGTCGAAATGCAGACTTACCGGGACACTCTGACCCTTGCGGACCCGGTAAATCCCCATTTTGAAAACCATTCCCCATTCCTATTGAGCCCCCGTAGGGCTCAATGGGAATGGGGAAGGAGCTAATAACGGACCCGCAAATTGTGGGCACGTTATTAGCTCCCTGGTCCCTTAACAGGTCCCGCTAAGGGCGGCTGGTAAAACCAGCCAGCCCTAGTGAGACCCGCTAAGGGACCTCGGAATGCGGCAGTAGGGGGTTAATGGCACCGGCATCCTTACCGGTGCTGTTAACCTCCTACCACCATACTCGTAATGACCCCCAGTTTATAGGTGGATTTTGACATTTAAAGAACTAGGCCTTTCAACAATAACATGCTTTTAAACAGGCGATTTTGCACGTAGTTCCTGAAAAAGCACATACAACTGAGTCCTTTACATGAGATTTTCCTCTGCAACACATACATTTTATTCAGCACCAGTTCTTCCCTTAAATGCTGGAATTTGTTCCCAGTCTGTAGGTATGTGTCCAGCCTTTGCTTGGAGTTCTCTCTGCATAGCTGAAATTGTTACATGTTGCAATTTTTACCCGCATTATTCCCATCAAACTGAAAACAAATGTTGCTGGGCTAGTTTTTCATGGGATACATTTGTTAGCTGCTGTCAATCAATGAGGCCCGGCTCCTCTGAGCCACCTGGATGATCTGTAATTTCAGTACCCATTTAATTTCAATGATTCACTGGGAAATGAATGGATCTGGTGTGAAAACAGCACTTTTGAGGTTGCAAAGCTGCATTTTAAAAGGCATTTTCGGTTTTTAGCCCAATTCTGCTGCCTTGCTTCATGTTAAATGTAACAGGACCCACTGGCATGCTCCTGCAGTGCGAATTGTGTTTTCACCCCCATTTTGACTGTGTGCGGCAGGGGTGTGCAGCCTTTTGTGATTGTGAACCACATGCAGTTTTGCAGATTCTTCCATGCACAGGGGTTAGCACAACCATTTTTGGCTGTTTATTTGCCCCTTTGTAAAGTGGTGCAGTGGGGCACATCGGCATGGGTCAAAATATCCCACAGAAGCCCCCCCCCGACTTTGGCTTGACTTCCGGTCATGGGGTAGCCAGGCATGTGTGATTTTTCTTTCTGTCCATGTAAAGAACACAGGTTTCTTCAGGTGTCGGTTCTTCTCCCATCAGCGATTGATGTGACACGCTCTCCTCGCTGGCTCTGGTTAGAATAGGAAGGATACCCTCGTCTTTTCTTGTACTTTCTTTTCCAGTGTGGAACGACACACCATATCTCTTTGGTTTTTCCTCCCGGATCACCAAGGAGGACCTCCTTGATGATTAGGTATACTTAGTACCAATACTAGAAAACAGAACATAACCCAGTTATGAAAATGTTCCCACTACTGGTCCTATGGGGATTTCAGCAGTGGGATAGACGCATGCATTCAGTGAAAAATGACACTATCCCCTACAACATTCCCTGCATGTATTTAATGACAATTTCAAATATTTCCTAGGTTTCTGGATTCTCACCCTCTGGGTTTTCTGTAGGCTCTTCTATTTGCTGCAAAGTATGCCTAGGATGGCAACTCTGTAGCTGCTTTATGTGAACCCACTTGTCTTCCCCTTCTGTCAAATTTCCCTTGGGGATGCAGATTCTGTAGGCGTCTGGTGAGATTTTGTCCACAATTTCAAAAGGTCCCCACCAGCTAGGCAAAAATGTCTGCTCCTTGGCTTGGTTCCTTTGGAAATTGGACAAGCAGACCCTGTCTCCTACTTGATATTCTTTTTCCTTTTTGGTTGTCTTAAGGTCACAGTGGGTCTTCATACTGTCTGCAGATCTTTCTAGATTCCACTGAGCATACGCAAAAGCATGTTGAAGGTGTTTTCTCAGATTCTCAACATACTCATGAGTTATGGAGGCATTTAACAATGTCTGCTCTCGGGTTCTATAGAGCAGATGCTGGGGTAGCACCATACTTCGACCAGTCATCAGCTCAAATGGAGACATTTTATTTGCAGAAGAAGGGGTAGATCTGATGGCCATCAGGACAAGAGCTAATCAAATATCCCAACTTGGCCCAGATTCTGCCACAAACGTTTTTAATATGCTCACAATGGTTTTATTGTACCTCTCAACTCCACCACTAGAGAACAAGCAGTGTGTAATGTGTAGTTTCCTTTTTACCCCAAGTATCTCCCACATCTTTTTCATCAGCTCGCTGGTGAAGTTACTACCTCGGTCTGACTCAATCCTTTGGGATAGTCCAAAACACAAGAAGATGTGATTGATCATCAGGAAAGCTGCTGTTTCAGCCTTGCAATTTGGGGCCGGGAGACATTCTACCCACTTAGTAAACAAGCATGTTACAGTTAACATGTACTTGTTCTCCCTAGAGTATCAAATCTACTGACCAGGCCAGTGTCATCCCCCTCTTTTGGAGGCTAGCAAGTGTGTGAGTGATGTTGGCTGAAATTGTGCACACACAAGAACCCTTTCAAGTATTGGTCGAGGTCCTGCGTCATGTGTGGCCAGTATGTAACCTCTCACAAGATTTCTAATGTAGTATGAAACCCTCGATGACCGGCTGTGGCCACATAATGGGTGTGACTTAGCATCAGGCTTTGGAATGAGGTAGGGACCACCCACTGGTCACAGCCAGATATGAATCTCCTCACCAACAAACCGTCTTGGATTCGGAACATTTTTGGACATTTCATCAACACTCTGAGGTCCTCTTTCCCATTGCAATCGGTATCAATCAGGGGAAAGTTCTCAGAGTCCTCAATGTGTTGATAAAACTTAATAATGATTGGATCTCCTTTTTGAGCTGTGATTCAATCAGCATCTGGGGTCTCCCTACTCCACTGGGCAGTTGAGAGTTTATTGTGAGCATTTGTCTGGGACCTAGTGATAGCAGTGACCTGGATTTCCCCCAACAGGGACTCAATCTCAAGGAGATCCCCTTGGATGGCTCCAGTTTTGGCCAGCTGATCATCTAAGTCATTTCCAGTTTTGTCTGGTCCCTCTACTTTGGAATGACCCTTGATATTTTTCCAATAGATGGTCATCCCACTAGAGGTGACCAGATCATCAATATTTTGTATTAGTTTTCCATGTTTTAGTGGTTTGTTGTTAGCACATAGCATGCCTCTGGTTTTCCAATTAACAAGGTGCTCCACAAACCCGTTCTGGGCATAATCTGAAATAGTGATTATGACCAGTTCATGGAGTTGGTGTTGGACAGGAGTGAGGATGGCTTGATGAACTGCCATCAGCTTTGCCACCTGACTACTACAGAGACCGATTTTGTACCCAGCGGAGGGCTCGGGTGCATCAGTCACCCAAGCATTCCCCATGCCGGCCACTAGTTCCTTTTCCCCGTTGTCAACATTGTAGGAGCACCCATCCACATAGACAGTGGGCATTCCCTCACACTTGTCTTCTTCATAGACTTTGTTTGGGGAATTGAGGTACGCCTCCATGTGGTCCTGAATTTTAAGACTTTCGTCCTCGAGACAGTTTTCTCTGGCACAATCATGCAAGTCAACCAGACCTTGTGCGAGGGGACTCTTCTTTTTTTGGCTATATCTGACTTCCACAGGAAAGCCTTGCATTGACAGAATCCAGGAAGTAATTCAGGAATTACATTTCTGGCCCAGATTCTGTCAGTTTCAAGATATTGCAGAGGCTGGTGTGCAGTCTCCACTATGATGTGTTCCCCCTGGATGAACGGGCAGTAATTCATCAATGCCCACACCGTTGCCAGGAGTGCCTTCTCAGCTAGACAAGGCACTTGTGAAAGGCTTCTTTTGAGCTGCTTTACTGCCTCTGCTTGTTCTGGACCCCACTCCCATTTGACCCCCATTCAACAGATGGATCAGGGATCTTGTGATCTCTGCGTAATCCTCAATGAACTTTCTACTGTAATTAGCCAGTCCAAGCAGGCTCGCTAGGTCACGCAGAGTTGTGGGGTCTTTTAGTTTCAGGAGTGCTTCCACTTTCTTTTCCTGGAGCCAGAGACCCTCAGGAGTTATCTCATGCCCCAAGAAATTGACACAGGTCCAGCACCACTGTGCCTTTTTGAAAGATAGTTTTTCTCCGGCAGCCCTCCACTGTGTCAGGACATAACGGATATCCACTATGTGTTCTTCCACAGTTGAGCTTTTTATCAGAACATCATTTACATAGGCCAGGTTACCCCTTTCACCAAAGTCAGGCATGTCCTTGTGTAAGGTGATATTAAATTAATTGCCGGAGTTGATGTATTCGAAGGTAGTCCGGGTCCATGTGTACTGCTGTCCCCCGAAGACAAAGACCAGCTTGTAATGGTCCTCCCTACTGACAGGTACGGTCCAGTACCCATTGGTCAGTTCAATGGCAGTGTATACCTTTGACCCCTGGATCTGGGCCAGCCCTTGGTAAATGTAGGGAAGAGGCCACCGGGACGTGTGGACCCATTTGTTTAGCTCCCTTAGGTCAGCACAGAGTCTCCACTGGCCATTCGGTTTTACAATCCCCAGCACCATATTATTAAACGTGCTGTGGACTGGATGAATTATCCTACGGGACTCAAGGTTTTTAATTATTTCTGTGAGGGACTCCATGGATGCGAGAGGCAAGCGGTATTGCTTAACAAACACTAGGGAATTGCTGTTGTATGGATTTCGGTGCAACCACAGTCCTATGAGTCCACCGCAAAGAGATCCTGAAAATTTAAGAAAACTTAATTTCAACTTTTGCTTTTGCTCCAGAGTCTCACAGACATCTAGGTTGACTCTCTCGTGAACCATTTGCCTGAAGCCCGGAAAGACCTCCGGTTAGGCTATCTCAGCGGCCTCCAGCTGGGTGAAGTCCCTGGTTAAAATATTGACCTGGACTGAGGGTTCCAGGCAGGGACGGCAGTCCTTGTGGACTTGGAAGATCACCTCATCCCTCCTAAAGTCACAGGTCACCTCTTCCTTACCATAAGGTCAGGAAGAGTACACCAGGAAATTCCCCCCATGCCGGGTGAAGATCCTGTCTGGTGTTGTCATCATCGCTATCGCTATCGCTGTCAAAACAGTCATTGGGGATTGGTCCTATCAGTTCCTTACCTAAATCTATGGAAAAATGTCAGTCATCAACCGCCATTCCAATAATGGTGCCTGTGACCGGAGTGAGACTCCTAAGGTCGCTGTTATCCACCAATATTGGAATGGTATAGTGTTCTGTATTGACTAATGGGGTTGGGTTTAACCCCAACCCTTGCTGTTGGAGATGGGCATGAGGTGAACATATGCATCAGGATTTTTCAGTTTCTGTCCTCTTTTAATTTTTACTTTAAGTGGGAATAGTCGGGTCCATTCTGGGATGGTGACTTCTTCTCCAATTTGAACTTTAACTGCATATGGCAGCAATTGGGCTGACCAAAATGTTTTTTTGTGAATCATCAAAGTCCATGGGATTACCCCCTAACCGGGAACAGGGTTTGAAGTTTATCAGGTCCAAACTAATGGCAAAGCGATTGAGAATGTCACTGCCTAAATAAAATGCAGCAGTGACATCTCACACAAACCAACAGTTAAGTAATGCTTTTGTTGCTCATCGAAATTTTGAGCATACACCTGCTAGGCAGGAGATGTTTGGAATTGGGAGTTTCCAGGTTCATTTCCCATTTGTCTATACATTTAAATGTGGGAATGGCTGGATCTTTAGGGAGTTTTCGGAACATGGCTTTGCTTTTAAGCTCTTACCGTTGTTCACGCACACTCGGGCGAGAACAGATTCCTTCTCCTCATTTAACTGAACAGGGATGTATAACTGTTCTCTAACTTTCTGAATGTCAGCTTAGCTTTGCGCTGGGTTCTCATCATTTTGGACTATGGAAGTGGGAATTTCTGATTGTGTATTTCAATAGAATTTCAGGGTATTTCCTTCCAGTGTGGAATGCCACTTCAAACTGGAAGGAAGGTTGATTTTCATAAATAGAGAGGAATTCCCATCACCAGTTTGTTGTCGTACTGCAATTACTGTCACGTTAGGGATTTGGTTGTTTTGAAAATGGAACTCAATGGGATCCTGATTTTGTTCAACCATGTGGCATGTGCAATTTAAACTAACATGGTTGACACTATGTTTTACTTTTATTGGTCGGTTTGTCTGGATCCAGAGGACCTTGTTTACACAGTCTATTAGGGGAGACAACCTACGGAGGATGTCATTCCCCAGTAAACATGGTGTGCCCTCCGAAATCACGACTATGACCGGGTGTTTCACCTTGTGTCGCCCAATTTTAATTTCCAAATCGGCAGTACCCTCGTCGGGAATTTCATTCCCATCGAAGTTCTGAATTTGTCCAGGAAGAAGGGTGAGAGGGATCTGGTATCTCTCCCCCCTTCCTGAATTCAGCTGATCAAAGGTTCTCTTTGACAGAGGAGTGGCTTGGGATCCAGTGTCCACCAGTGGCAAAAATGTACATTGCTCTTGTACTTGGACCGGGGCATAAAATCTTCTCTTTTTCTCCTCAAGGGGGCAAAGATAATGTGCATTTTGGGCCAGTTGGTGGGTTAGTTTCTCTATTCTTGATTCCGACAAAGGGGTAGTGTGGGCAGGATTCTGTGTGGGAGCTTGGGGATCTGTAAGAAAAATGTGGCAGTTGGATATTGGGGGAGTTTTGGGCTCCCCTGGTTCTGATTCTGGGTCCCCCCCTTTCTGGAGGCAGTCCCCAGAATATGTTTGGGCAAGGTGGTTTTCTGGCTTATCATTCTGGGGTTCAATGATGGGCGGCTCTAACTCAGTCCCCACTTTTACCCAGTCTTGATTAGGATCTCTCAGGACCCATTTTTCTTTGGAAGGAGTTCCCCCGTCCCTGAAGGAGAAGATCTTTTTCCCAGAGTCCTCTGAGGACCCCTCTCCTTCAAACTGGAGGACACTAACCTCCTCCACAAAATGGGTTTTTTAAGTTCCTTTATTTCTCCGACCCGTCATCTGTTCCATAGGTTGCAGACTTTCGCGGGCAGGAGATTTTGGTGCCGGTTTCTGGGTTTCCAGGGGCTTTTCACAAGTGGGGAAGGAAGCTTCCTCTAAGGCTTTAAACCCTCCTTCTCCCTATGCCTCCTCCTTTGGAACTGGTGAGTTGTCGGGGTTCTCTCCCCGTCATTGTTCTAGAGTACCAGACCCTTGGTTTGTGGAGTTCTGAGCCACCATGTTCATCTGAGGGTTCTGCTGAGCCCTCAACATGTGTCCCAGATCCTGGGACAAGTTCTGGACCTGGTGCTCCAGTTGGGACACCCACTCTGGCTGGTACGGGGGTCTCTGGTCCATCCTAGGTGGATCACGGGGAGGTTAACTGTCCCTTCTACCATAACACCCTGGGTTGGGATAGTTTGGGTACCCCTTCACCCTTGGCCTCCCCTCTCCCAGATTGGGCTGTCTGGGCTCAGGAAAGTGGGGAAAGAAAGGAGGGTTATTTTGGGGGTTAAAGTTTTGAGGGTACCGGGGAAGAAGCTCAACCCGGCATTTGGGGGATTACTGCCCTCCTGGGGAAAGTTAGGAGGGAAGTTTCCTGGGGCAGTATCTACCTGCTTGGATCCCCCTCTTGGGCTGGGGGAGTCCACAAATAGCCCAGTATGGGTTTGTTGCCCTTGTATCGGGGGCTAATGTAATCAGTGGAGTTAGGGGTCCCATTTGTGGGATCACCTCCCTGACTACCTGTTTGGGATTGGCACGAGGCCCTTCTAGTTATTTGGCTGGAAGGATTCTGTACAGGAATATTTTTAGCCCCCCCATATCCAGATCTAAAATGGGGGCAACCTTGACCTCTGCCACCTTAGCAGCAGCAGGGGTGTTGGCTGGTTTGGGGTTTTTATTGGTGTTTTTGTTCTCTACAGGTTTCTGCACTTCATAAATACGGGTCGCCTGTTCAATGACCCAGTCCAGTGATCACTTCTCGTGAAAGTCTCTCACCAGCTGAGTCATGATGTATTTGGGGAGTGCATGGAAAAAGGTGTTAATGAACTCCCTACTGTTTGTGCGCACCCTCCTGGTGGTCTGCGCAAAGGCACATTTAAGTTCTTACACATATTCTTGTGGGGCCTGATCTTCCCCACACTGCTGATTGTAGGCCGCCTTGCGGGTCTCTTGGGGATTTCTATGGACTGAGAAGTGTTTTCAGATGGCCGCCCTGTAGGTAGACCATCTTGAGTGATTCTGATCGTCCAGCCCCGCAAAGAAGCTGGAGTACTCAGGGGAAAATGTCCATTTTACACATTGGATGCAACCATGACTATCTTTCAAATGAAAAGTATCCATCATCTGTTCGTATAATTCAAGGTGTTCCCAGACTGAATACTTGGCATTTTTGTGATAGTGAGTTATAAAACTCCTGATGGCCTTGATCTGCTTCAGGGGATTTTTTAGAAGAGCCCTCTTAATTTTGTTGGCCTTTTTGGTCTTAGTCACCCGAGTCCACTCATCCTCTGACTCAGAGGCACTACTACTGGAGGTGGCTATCTGATCCTCTAGGCTCTCCCTGATTCTATGAGCTTGAGAAGGACTTGCAGAATGTGGGGGCCTAGTTTCCCTATTCCTGTGGGACTCAGAAGAGTCTTCTAACTCTCCCCTGCTCCCAGGATTGGCAGAGTACACCCCTCCCCCCACTGCACAACCTGGGAAGAGGTTTTTAGGATACTCTTTTTGGGCTTGATTTCCTAGAAATCTCCACCAAATTTTACAAATTGATCTTTTGGTAGGTGGTATTTTTGAGGATCCAATTCCCTGACTCTCCCCTCACAGGAGTCTTCCTGATCAGAGAGGTTAGCCATAACATTTGCGGATCTGTACAGAGACACTGTCCATCAATTTCTGGGAGGCGCTGATCTGTCAGTCACATGTTACCAATTCTGCTGAAGTCTACAATCCCCATGGTCCTTGGTTCATATGAGCCAGTGTGCATGAAGCTGGCACAGTCCATGGTACTGAAGGGGTTAGAGACCCTGATTATAGGGGTCCTGATGTTATGCTCAGGGGTTTCTCTCTCCCTCCCTACCTCTTCTCTTTCAGCCCCTATTCCCTGGTGATATGCCAAAATCTGAATCTTTTGGTCCTCTATCAGGGCCTTACTGGTCTCAATAATTCACTCTTGCATTGCTATCTGTTTGTAGAGCACATCTTTCTTTTCACAGAGAGCCTCACTGTCTCTCTGTGCTTCCTGCCTGATTTGGAAATACTGTGCCAATTTCTGCTGCAGGAGACTCACCTCCTGAATTTTATCGTTATTGTTCTGGATGTTCTTTTCCAGAGCATCCTCCACCCGCCTGGTGTGCTCTAGTAGCTTCTCATATTCTGTTTTTGCTTCGTGGAGCTCCTGGAGGGCCAGCTTTATTTCCTCTAGCTTGGTTTTTAATTGGCTCACTTTCTGGCCTAAGGCGTCGCTCTCCTGACTTAGAGTGCCCCTCTGTTCCGCTGGTCATCCCTTTGTTTTTTAAATGGACTGGATTTCTGGCGCTCCTCATCAAATTCCTCTTGATAGTGGATGTCTTTAATAATTAATTTATTATTTTCCTCTTTCAAGGATTCTAAGTTGGTTTGTCAGGTGACTATCTGTTCTGCGCAGACTCTATTATAATCCAATTCATGCGCCAGTTTCTGTTGAATCTGTTGTAAAGACTCCACCCTTTCCTGGCACTCTTCTATCAGGTCAATAGAAGTATTCTTAAAAACAACCTATTTTCTCACCACTGTGGTGTAATGGAGAGAGAAAGTGTGATGATAACTAAAACATTTTCTTTTAACAAGCCCTTTTTTATTTATAAGGGTGTTGGGGTCTAGGTTATCAACCAGTCCTCTTAACAACAGTCAACCGGTTTCAGCGGGATTCTTGAGTGGCCGCTTTCTTCAGGACGAATACACTACTTGATTCTGGTATTCTCAAGGTATCTTCAAACCTATGAATAGTTATAGGATGTTTTCCATGGTCCAGAGTGGATATAGTGGAATAATCCCTGATCCTATAAGGACAAAGAGAAGAAAGTCAGGTGGGACTGTCGTCAGTCTAAAGTACTATTAAAACCCTTCAAAAGACGTATATTGGAAGGTGCTGCAACTTTGAAATAGAATTCTCCTTACCTCTATATGTCAAAGTGCCAGGTCATGTAGTCCGTTATATGCTGTGGGTCTCTTGGCCTCAGCTGCATCAATGGTTACGCCTTTGACGTTCAATTCTGTGCGAGGAAGATTTGTGGCTCTCTCTTCTCTCCTGAATTGTTCTCACTGTAATGGGGAGGAGTATCAGATAGTAGTGTAAATACTTTTATGGGCATTCTCAAGTATCTGCCCTCAGATATTTTACATGTATAGTGCCTCTCATTTACTATATTTTAACACGCTTGGTGAACTATATCTAGTGTTTCACAACTCTATTACAGTTTATGATGTTTAAGGGACATCCATCTGCTAATCAGGATGTTCGTTTATCT
Organism: Ambystoma mexicanum; assembly: GCF_040938575.1. Lineage (NCBI taxonomy): Eukaryota > Metazoa > Chordata > Amphibia > Caudata > Ambystomatidae > Ambystoma > Ambystoma mexicanum. The sequence continues at coordinate 751,862,714 of NC_090923.1, forward strand.
CACAGCCGTGGGGCATAGTTATAAGTGAAGCGGCCGCGATTTTCAGTGCTTGCGGCTGTGATTAATGGTGCTTCCCTCTATCTAAATGCCTCGCTGTCATTAAGTTCATTTCCTCCTTGCTCGGTCAGAACATATTGCGTGTTATGAGAAAGAGGTGAAATTGCGGGCTAAGGCTCTACATAACAGTTGGAGCGTGTAGATGTAGAAAGTGGGGTCACTGCCAGACACACTTACCTCTGTCTCCTTATCTCGCCGCCTCTCGTTATGCGATCCGATTCGGCACCATCTTGGGCCATGTTTACATATATCACCGTGTCATGTGCAACATACAACATACTGAAAATGACTTAACATGGACCATATTAGAGAAAGTCAGATTACCCAAAAGAGGTGGAAACATGACAGCCCTCTTATTGAATAGAGAACAACAATGGATATACAGGACCCGCAGCCACTTGGTAGGCTTAAATGAGGAGATCTGTTGGCAAACCCTGGCGGTTCTATAAAGTTAATGGTCAAATAGAAGACAACCCCCAGGTATCCCCGGGCATCTGTTATAGTATTTATACGTTTGAGTGAACACAATGCGGCCATTTATACAAACATGGCATAGCATCACTTATGACAATTCCCGGGTAATTTCGAGCTAGATTTGTAGTGAACATGACGCGGCAATAGACGCAAACATAGTCCAGGATGGCGCCATTACGGGTTACAGAACGTTTTATGTAAATATGGCATTGGAATTACAAACTACAACTCCCATGTAAACCTGAGCCATATCTGTAGTCGATACGCGATCACGTGCATGTGACACGGTGATATATGTAAACATGCCCAAGATGGCGCCGAATTGGATCGCATAACGAGAGGCGGTGAGATAAGGAGATAGCACTTTCTACATCTATATGCTCCAACTGTTATGTAGAGCCTTAGCCCGCAATTTCTCCTCTTACTCATAACACGCAATTCTTTCTGAACTAGCAAGGATGAAATGAACTTAATGACAGCGAGGTATTTAGATAGAGGGAAGCACCATTAATCGTGGCCGCAAGCACTAAAAATCGCGGCCGCATCACCTAAAAGTATGCCCAACGACTGCGAGTTAAACGAACATCCTGATTAGCAGATGGATGTCCCTTAAACATCATAAGCTGTAATAGAGTTGCGAAACACTAGATATAGTTCACCAAGCGTGTTAAATTATAGTGAATGAGAGGCACTATCCATGTAAAATATCTGAGGGCAGATACTTGAGAATGCCCATGAAAGTATTTACACTACAATCTGATACTCCTCCCCATTACAGTGAGAACAATTCGGGAGAGAAGAGAGAGCCACACATCTTCCTCGCACAGAATTGAACGTCAAAGGCATAACCATTTATGCAGCTGAGGCCAAGAGACCCGCAGCATATAACGGACTACATGACCTAGCACTTTAACATATAGAGGTAAGGAGAACTCTATTTCAAAGTTGCAGCACCTTCCAATATATGTCTTTTAAAGGGTTTTCATAGTACTTGAGACTGACGACAGTCCAACCTGTCTTTCTTGTCTTTGTCCATATAGGATCAGGGATTATTCACTACATCCACTCTGGACCACGGAAAACATCCTATAACTCTTGATAGGTTTGAAGATACCTTGAGAATACAAGAATCAAGTAGTGTATTCGTCCTGAAGAAAGCGGCCACTCAAGAATCCCGCTGAAACCGATTGACTGTTGTTAAGAGGACTGGTTGATAACCCAGACCCCAACACCCTTATAAATAAAGAAAAGGGCTTGTTAGAAGAAATTGTTTTAGTTATCATCACACATTTTCTCTCCATTACACCACAGTGGTGAGAAAATAGGTTGTTTTTAAGAATACTTCTATTGACCGTTAGGTCATAGAGTCACTTTGTTGTTTTAACGATAAGACACACGCTGTGGGGGCGGAAAGATTAAAATACAAAATACCGACCTCCATGTTGTGTGCACTTGTAGACACTAGGAAAGTGTTTTAGAGAGTTTAGGGTCAGGATCTCGACATCCCTTGTAGTCGGCTCAGCAGCACTCACTAGGGCCTTCAATCAATCGACACGAGATTTTTTACAGCTAGGGTCATTTAACTTTGTGCTAGGGATTCAGCGTTAGGAATAACTTTATAATGATTTAGCCTTCTGTTATTGGTGTGTTATAATACTGAGGTATACACGGGAGGCAATCGCCTTTCAACTCCATTTGTAGTTACTTACTCTTCTTTCGGGGCCTGTAATTGGGTTTCTTGCTCTGCATTCTCTTGCTGTAGAAGAGTCAGATCTTCTTTTAGTTTTGTAAGATACTGCCTAGCTTCTGTCTCTGATTCTTGGCTCTTCAGTAGCCTTTGCTCTGCAGAGTCTAGATCAGTTTGGATTTTTTCTAGTGTTTCCACTTGATTCTTTGCCAGAACTATGTTTTCTGCATGCTTTTCCTGCATTACTCGTATGTGGAGGTACAGGTAGGCCGCTATTTTGCCAATTTGACTCTTCTCCTCTTTAGCTTTTGGGGCCATGTACAGTTCACCAAGAGGTTGGTGTAATGGGCCCTTGTCCTGCCATGTATCCAGGTCCATGGCAGTGACCTGTTCTTTGATTTTCTGCAGCCAGATCTATCTGTTCATTCTGTTCTGGCCACTCACCCCTGACAAACAGTTTGTGCATGAGGTGTTCCCTAGCCATAATGATTTCTACTGGGATCGCCATTTTGGAAATATCAATATCTTTATGAGTTATTTTCGGGTTAATTTGCTCTTACTTTTACAAACAGGCCTGATTTTAGAATATTAATTTTGAGAGGTGCTTGTACAGTGTAGCACAGTACTCCAACCCAGCAATGTGTCTGTAGCCTCTAGGCTAGTATGCTGTGTTAGACTGTTACAGGTGGTAACTCGAACTCAAAATCACAGCATGAGCCCCAAATCTGTTAAGGATTTCCATCAGGCAATAAACCCGGGTCTCGCCTAGCATGTAATGCACAAATGAAAAACTTATTTATTGTGTCTATAGGTTCAATATTCTGAGTGATACACCACTCATATCACACCCTCTTCAAAATACTCCCCAGGTCACACTGGACCAGGAATCAGTCTGTTTGGCAAAAGTAAATATTTATTTATTTATTTAAAATTCAAATCAACACAAATTAATATATGGGGCAGCAATCACCAATGTGGTGACAAAACAATTCAGAAAGTAAGGCAATTGGATTCACTTATAGCAATACAGAATAAAAAACACAGTAAAAAGAACAGTTATGGCTTGTGAAAAGGTAGCGCTTAGGTTAAGGTTTCCCCTTGCAAAGTTCTTAATTCACACATCAGCAATTCTACACAGATGTAAGTAAGCAGCAGGTATTCAGGAATGTAGAACAGTGAATATAATCTTCCCGCCCCAAACAAGAGAGAAAAACGCTTTTGGAAATTTACACTTTTAAATGACAGTTGAAAATGGCTTTGTGAAACAATGAAAAGTGTGCAAAAAACCTTAAATTGATATAAATTTATATAGGTGCAACATGGAAAGGGTCCTACCAAACATATGCTACAATAGGAACAACATAACACACTTTAAATCTGAACGGGAGTTTGAAAATACTTGAATGGGAACACACACATGTAAAACCTTTGCAAAATTGCGAATTCCTGCCTAAATTTCAATTATGCAATTTTTTATAAAAACAGGTCAAATACACTGTTTCATGATGCGGTTTCTGGTTGTGGAGTTAGCTACAGGTCTTAGGTTTAACTCAGAGTTCAAATTAAGTCTCAAGCTATAAAAATGAAGGCGTTATGCAAGTTTGAATGAGAGGCGTTTTTGAAAATAAAGGCGCGAAAATGAAAACAGAAATCAGTTTTTCCAATGACAATTATGCTTTAAACTAGGGTATTCAGGCTGGTTACTAGTTTGAAACACGGTAAGCTCCAGAGTGGTCCATGGAAACCAACCTCAACACCTCTGTGTCTGCCTTGGAGGACTCAGTCGGATTACCCGGGGGATGATTTTGACAGTTTAGGATTTCACAAGGCAAAAGGATTTATAAGAAGTTATCACTAGCATAAGAAATCAAAGCAAGGTTTCAAGACTGGTGTGACACTATTACAAGTTCTTAAATTAAAGAGAGGATGGGTTGAGATTGGGGTAGGACAAGGCAAATATACTATGGGTTACTATGATTCCTGTTTATACTTACAGTCCACTGTAATTTCAGATTGGACCGTCAGGTTCTGGTCATCATGGATCAGCTCTACAGGCAGCAAGGCACGTCCGGCGGGATGGTCAACTGGGCGGTTCTGGTCAATTGGACTGCACCTAAGATTGGATTGGATTGGCCCTTCTGGTCACTGAACACTGTAGATTAGCGTGATGCCGAGTTTTAGCAGGCAAGCATAAATGGTAGCAAGCCAAACTGAATCAGAATTATTTCCCTGAAGTTTTTGGGATGGTTTCAGGATTTGGGCCTAACGGTCATGATGCCTACCCCTGGGGACCCAGACCAAGTCCAGCAACCCCGGAAGCAGGCATCAAGTTATACTATGCAAACCCAACAACCCTTGCTAGGGGCTATTTGGGTGCAGTGATGGCGCCTATGGCGCCAGGCTCATATGGAGAGTCAGTCCTGGCGCCATAGGTGCCAGGCTCATAGATTTAAACTTACCTGATGCAGACCATGCTGCAAACTCACCTGATGCAGACCATGCTGCAAGAGCTCCAAGCCCAAGGAGGCTTGGAAGGGACTTCTTAACCTAAGGGACTATTTTCTACTCGGGTGGGGCTGGGGAGGAATACTTACCTGGCACTACTTTGGAGGCTATTCAAACCACGCCCGAAGAGCAGCACACGCTTCGCATTATTCTGCATCCAGCAGTGTAACGCTCACTGTGCCTGCAAGTCTGCATCCAGTCTTCTGCCACGCCCACCTCGAGTCCAGAGCTCCTAGAAAAAGGGGAGAGAAGGAGAAAAGGTTAGAACAAGAGCAATACCTTTGATCCTTACCTGAATTCCCGATCCATCGTGCCTTCGAGCTGGAAGAAAGAAGTTATTTTATGCGCGTCGCCTCGCCTGCAGCAGCGCCACGCTGAACTCACCGGCCTTCGCAGCATCTTCACATTCCACTGCATCCTTCTGCATGCTCCCGCCGCACTCCGGCACCTAAGGGGAAGACAAGAACAGCAAGGTGAGCCAAGGGAATACACAGAGGCAATATTAGTTACCCCCCATAGACTTACCTGATTTTACCACCTATTTACTACTCCTCTTCACGGGTCGGCGCAGCTTCCACTGCATCCTCGCCGAACCCCGGCCCCTAAGGGGAAACAAAAGGACAGCAAGGTGAAACAAAGGGACAAACAAGGGGAAACCTCCTCACCACAAAAGACTTATGTGATCTTACCGCCGGAGGCATTATTCCCCGAGACTTCATATTTTCTCTCAGCGCCTGAATAAGGGAGAAAGCAACAGGTTACATATTGACATTATTTTATCTAACTGTGATAATACAAATCCTTACCTGAATATTACCGGTTGCCACGAGGAACTCTTCACTAGGGTCAAGCTGCAACCTGCAAGGAATCGGACAAGAGTGAAAGTCAGACATTTGAACTCTTATGAACTACATACTTACGGCGTCTTGGCGGGAATCTCAGAGTCAATATTGTTCTGGAACTCACCAATTCCTTCGAGCCAGTGAAGCAACTGGTCATCAACGCGCCCCTGCGCTCAATGCAGGATGGAGAGCTCATCTTTCCAAACCATCAGGTGAGACTATAAGAGGGGACATCAAAGGTGATCAGTGGGGAGAACAGCGGGAGTGGGGGAGGGTTAATGCTCAACTCCACGGGTGGTTAATTCCCTTTCTCCATTTGCAGAAGAATATTCCTATGGGCCAAGCAAACGAAGCTAGGTAGGCCAGTCCAGTCCGTCATCTCGGCACTAAGCATTACATTTGTGGAGGCCGCAGCTGTCCAGTTCAGATCGACGCCCCTGTGGGAGCCAGGTGAGCGTAACACTAGCTGAGGCCTTGGTTCTGCAAAGAAGTCTGGAACAGGACAAAATTAAGAATTCTGGAACAGGACGTCACGCAGATATCAGGATAGAGTCAAGAATCACTGTGCCTGTGTGGTGAAGTTCCCTTATTTATCCTGCCAAGTGACATAACGCAGTTTATGCTAGGGGCAGAATTACAATCCACACCCACACGGCTGCTATTGGTCAAAGGCACTTGCCTTTTTCTGCTTGGAAGCCAGAAAGAGCTGTCATATTTGATGATGTAACTTGGGAACTCCCACATTTATTTGGACCAAAATTGAACTTTCCCACAAATACACATTTCTATAATCTTGCCCTCTAATAAAATCAGACACATACATTACATATTTTGTGGGTTACCTTTACATCTAACTTCCACGTCAGTGAGACCTGGCTTAGTCGTTCTGTGGAATTTTATCAATTTTAATCATAAAGATTTGGCCTAACAATTCCTAATTCAGCACATATTTGTGCAATCACCCCTAGAACACGGGCATGCAATATTAGATTTGCAGCATCAATAGTCTTGGTACAAATAGTGTTTATGTATAACTGTTGTTCCTTATGTAGTATAGGGTTCAATAATTTCTTCAAGGAAAGAGCATAACATTAGATTTACAACTTTTAGATTTGTCCTCCTTCATGTGGCAAAGTTACAGGTTTTTAAAGCTTAATTACAAATAGGCATTTAACCACCAAAAACCCTTAGCAGTTTTTTTTTAACTTTTCTTTAACTGGCAACAGCTGTCAAATTCCTTTGATCAGGGTGGGGATCCTCCTCCTTGAGAGGGATGTCTCCTGCCCCTCCCCTGTAGGGATGATTGTTCAAGCCTGCCATTGTCTTTGGCTGAGTCCCCATACAAAAGTCTGATGAGTTTTTTGTCATGAGTATGCAAAAACCTCCCAGCAGAAATGTGTACTTTCCTGCCAGTAGTAAGGTGTCAACCATTCCCAGGCTGAGGCTGTCAGCTCAGAATTAAATATTTAATTAACTCAAGACTGGGTTTTGACTTTAAGTTACCTATATATTTCATTAAAACATATAATGTGCAAGTTTATGGGTGGATTTTGACATTTAAAGAATTAGGCCTTTCAACAAAAACATGCTTTTAAACAGGCGATTTTGCACTTCCTTCCTGAAAAAGCACATAAAACTGAGTCCTTTACATCAAATGTTCCTCTGCAGTACATACATTTTATTCAGCACCAGTTCTTCCCTTAAGTGCTGGAATTTGTTTGCAGTCTGTAGGTATGTATCCAGCCTAGCCTTTGTTGGAATTCTCTCTACACAGCTGAAATTGTTACATGTTGCAATTTTTAGCTGCATTGTGGAACTGAAAACAAATGTTGCTGGGCTAGTTTTTCATGAGATACAATTCTTAGCTGCTGTCAGTCAATGAGGGCTGGCTCCTCTGAGCCACCTGGATGATCTGTAATTTCAGTACCCTTTTAATTTCAATGATTCACTGGAAAATGAATGGAACTAGTGCCAAAACAGCACTTTGAAGGTTGCAAAGCTGCATTTTAAAAGGCATTTTCGGTTTTTAGCCCAATTCTGCGGCTTTGCTTCATGTTAAATGTAACAGCACCCACTGGCATGCTCCTGCAGTGAGAATTCTGTTTTCACCCCCACTTTGATTGTGTGTGGCAGGGGTGTGCAGCCTTTTGTGGTTATGACCCACATGCAGTTTTGCAGATTTTTGCGTGCGCAGGGGTTAGTGCATCCATTTTTCACTGTTTCTTTCCCCATTTGTAAAGTGTTGCAGTGGAGCACATCAGCATGGGTCAAAATATCCCACACTGTCCAGGTTTTCTTAGATGTCGGTACCTCAACAGGTGCTGTTCTTCTGATAGGTACTGGACAGAGCCCCACTGCGGCTCTCTGCTTGTTTATTTGCTCATCATATGTCACATATTTTGGCATGAATGTTCCTGGTACTTCAAAATGGGCGGTAAGAGTGCGAAATGTGCTTGGTACCTCCTCTACACAGCTGCTGCAGGTTTATCACTCCTTCATGCCCTTGCGCAAAAGGAATTGGTTGTCATGGCCCAATGGCTGGATTGTGCCCCAAAGGAATATAAATAAATGTCTGTCTGAGACCCATTGAGCTATGTCGCTATTGTGGGAGAAGACACTAGTTGTCATACCGCCGAGTTCCTGGCGTCTATGGAGCCGCTGGCGACGCGGAACCTAGCTTCGTTCGCTTCGGCCACGCCCCCTGTTTCCTGGTTCCCTTTTTTCTGATTCTGATTGGCTAGACGCTCCGCGGCACGGTGTTTTAACCAGCCACTTCCGGGTCACGGACGCGTTGCAACGCTTCCGGTTTCGTCCGTAGGCTGAGTTGCTTGCTACCTGTAGCTTTCGTGCTGCTCTCTCGCTTGCTGCTGGTCGGGTCCTCGTACCCTGTCTGAACCTTTCTGTTATTCTTTCCGCTGGACCTGTCTGCCTTTTCCCTTTCTCTTTTGGTTCGCAGTAATTCTCCCTTGCCCTCCTTCCATCTTGCTTCCCCTCCCACCTTCCCATCTTCACTTACCGCTTTTTTCCTTTTCCTGTCTGTTACTCTCTCCGCTCTTCCTTCGCCTACCTTCAGTATTGCTTCTGTGTCCTCCCGCGTACCAGACTCCGGCCTGTTCCCCTGGACTGCCTTTGCTTGCTGCATTAGTACTTCCTCACTTAGCCTGTGTACCAGTTCCTCGGACCTCTTAATGGACTGCCTGTGTTTCTGAGTCTTCGCTCCACGTGTTGTCTCCAGCCACTTCTACCAGATCTTACCTTATAAGTACTCCTGGTTCCACGTCTACAAGACACCCAACGATACTACAGGGGTTTTTTGTGCCTAAGGCTTTTTCCCCTCTTGGTCGATCCCGGGGGTGGGCCCCCTGGTCTCCCTTCTTGGGGAGCACGGTGGCTTCCTTCCGGGGTCGTCCCTATCTTCATAAAAAAAAGGTGTCTACTCGAAGAAAAGAAAAGAAGGGTTCTTGGAAGGAAGAAGAAGGTGAGGAGTCGGGGGAGGGGGAGATTTCAGAAACTACACTTTCGGACGAAGATATCACCGACCCCGGTGACAGTTTGCAACGCCTAAAAGAGATGGCCACCCCACAGCAGGTACAAGAACTCGTAGCCGCTGTACAAAGTCTAAGTCTAGAGATGCAGAACCTTAAGACTGCTAACGCCACCCTTCAACAGCGTATGACGGACAGAGAAAGACCTTTAGCCGATCTACCTCCACTTCCCCTAGTATCAGGGAAGTTCGATGGATCCCCAAAGAAGGTTAAAGAATTTCTGGACGCATGCAATCTTCATTTTACCTTTCGCCCTCAGACCTTCGCCTCAGATCACGCCAAGGTGGGGTTTATGATCACCCACATGATCGGAAATGCCCTGGCTTGGGCTACCCCTCTAGTAAACCAGTCAGACCCGGTTTTACAGGACTACGATGCCTTTAAGGCCCTGATTCAACAAACCTTTTTGCGAACAGAGAGTACATACTTGGCCTCGGAGGACCTCCTTGACATCCGTCAAGGGAATTCTGATTTACTGACATACATCACCACTTTCAAACAGGTGGCTGCAGAGGCAGGTTGGCAGGAACAGGCTCAGTATGCCATATTTCGGCGAGGTTTAAGGGAGGAATTGAAGGACGAACTTGCCCGAATAGAAAGACCGGTGTCTTTCGCCGAACTTCTGACAGCTACCCTCCGAATTGACTTCAGGATGACGGAAAGACGTCAAGAAAAGAGGAAGATCAGGCTAAGCGTACCCCCTCCCGTGGAGACTCCTTCACCAGCATCTATACCCTTCCAACGGACAACTAAAGAAGAACCCATGCATATTGGAACCACCAGAGCCCCACTGACACCGGAAGAAAGGAAACGGCGCAGGGAGGGTTCCTTGTGCATGTACTGTGGATCTTCATTACATTTATTAAGAGATTGTCCGGAAGTACCACCCAGAAGATCGGGAAACGCTCGCCCTCGGTAAACATGGGGACGCATTACCGAGGGGCTGCTTTTAGTCCCTACGCACCACTTTCTGTATCCTCTACAGAAACATCAGAGGACTCCCGGTTGATGGTGCTCACAGTTTCTCTCAAAGTAGGCCCCAAAGAAGTAACCGCTTTAGCACTACTCGACTGTGGAGCAGCAGGAAACTTTATGGATACCCATTGGGCAGAACGACATGGAGTCAAGAGGATAGCCAAAAACGAAGATCAAAAGGTGGAAGGAGTTGATGGCGAACCTTTGAGCTCGGGTTTGATCACTCATACCACTAAAGCACTTACTTTATCCATCCAACAACACACCGAAAGTATCGCATTCGATATCATCAGAGCTGCTCACTTCCCTCTTATCCTGGGTATCTGTTGGTTACGCAGACACAACCCCTGTATTGACTGGTCTAGAAACCTACTTAGCTTTCAGTCCTCACTATGCAAATCGGAATGTTTGCCAGAACCAAGATTCGAGACCGTCAAGACCACTAATAGCTGCAAAGTCAAAACGGTGCACTGTCTTCCCCACTACCTGAAGGAGTTCAATGAAGTGGCAACTGAAAAGATACCCGTAGAGCTCCCTCCTCACCGGCCTGAAGACTGTTGCATCGATCTCACCCCAGGTGCATTGGTACCCTTCGGTAGGATGTTTCCACTATCATTAGAAGAAAAACAATACCTCCGAAAGTACCTGGACAGCAACATGGAGAACGGGCTAATTAGACCTTCCAAGTCCCCTGCAGGGGCATCACTGTTCTTCATCTCAAAGAAGGATTCTAAGGAGTTGAGGCCGTGTATAGACTATCGCGGCCTAAACAAGGTTACCATAAAGGACCGGTATCCTATGCCATTGATAACCGATATCCTACAAGCTGTACAGGGTGCTACCATCTTTACCAAACTCGACCTGAGGAATGCGTATCACTTACTCCGGGTGCAGAAAGGAGATGAATGGAAGACAGCATTCCGGACTCCTTTCGGACTTTTTGAATACCAGGTCATGCCGTTCGGATTGGTAAACGCCCCGTCGGTATTCCAACGATTTATGGACAGACTATTCTCAGATCTCCTGTGCCAAACCACCTTGGTTTATTTAGATGACATACTGATATACTCTCGTACACCTGAAGACCATGTGGAACATGTTAGGGAAATATTCAGAAGACTACAGAGAAACCAGTTGTCGGTTAAACTCACCAAATGTGTGTTTTCAGCCTCCTCCATTCCTTATTTAGGATACATTCTGTCAGACCACGGAATCTCCATGGATCCAAATAAGGTGTCTTCCATCCTTGAATGGCCCTCACCCACCTCAGTCAAAGAGATACAAAAATTCCTGGGGTTAGCAAACTTCTACCGGAGATTCATCCCAAATTTCTCTCAAAAGATATTACCCATCACCTCGCTCTTAAAGAAATCTGCAACTCCATTTAAATGGACAACGGAGGCAGAAGACAGCTTTGGTACTCTTAAAGAAGCCTTCTGTTCAGCACCCATTTTACAACAACCAAACCAACATCTACCCTTCATTCTAGAGACGGACGCTTCTTCAGCCGCAATAGGGGCTGTGCTTCTTCAAGAAATCCAGGGTACAGAACATCCGGTGGCTTATTTCTCGAAGACCCTAAACTCCAGCCAAAGGAACTACTCGGTTATTGAGCGAGAACCTCTAGCCATGAAAGCGGCCTGTGTAGAATGGCGTCATCTACTTCAAGGAGGAAGGTTCCCGTTCACCATAAGGACTGATCATAAGAACTTACAGGTTCTCAAACAGTTCGAGTGTTACAATACTCGACAGGCCCGATGGGCTCACTTCTTCGCCCAATTCGAATTCAGCATAACTTACATCCCGGGAAAAGATAATGTTGTAGCCGACTCTCTTTCCCGCCGGTGTGATTACCTGTCAGAGTCAGAGACAAATCTTGAACGGATGTTTCCTCAGTCCAGGACTATCGGAATAATTTCTAAATTCCTTCAACAGGTACAGGAGGATTCTGGAGGTCGTTTTGAAATTGAAAAACACTCTAAAGATCTGGCCTATGAAATCAGGAACGGTCTTTACCTAGTAGGAGGAAAACTTTATCTACCCACTCCGGCTTTTCGTAAAACCGCACTTGTCTGGTGTCATGACTCTAAACTAGGAGGACACAGGGGTGTGGCTGGTACTCATGACTATCTTCAAAGACATTTCTATTGGCCTACAATGAGAAAGGATGTAGAGCAGTACGTTCAGTCATGCATCATCTGTCTGAGGAGTAAATCATCCCGAAAAAGACCAATTGGTCTACTGGAACCTAATGCTGTACCCAAGGGTCCCTGGAGCACAATTTCAACTGATTTCATAGTGGATTTACCTCCGTCTGAAGGATGCACCTGTGTCATGGTAGTAGTGGATTCATTTACCAAATTAGCTCACTTCTCCCCATTACCTGGCGTCCCTACGGCAGCCAAGATGGCGGAAGTGTTTCTCCAAGACATATTCCGGTTACACGGTCTACCTAACAAGATTATTTCAGACCGGGGTAGTCAGTACACCTCCCAGTTCTGGAAGGCCCTGTGTAGCAGACTAGGTATTGAAAGAGCTCTCACCTCTGGATTCCATCCACAATCCAATGGGCAAACTGAACGCTTGAACGGAACCCTGGAGCAGTACTTAAGATGCTTTATCAACAACCAACAAGACAACTGGTGCACACTACTCCCTCTAGCTGAATTCTCTTATAATAACTCCACACATGCAGCTCTGGGGTTCAGCCCTTTTTTTGGTACTTATGGTTTTCACCCTCGCTCCATTCTTCCTGTCTCGGGCCTTTCTACTAACGTACCTTCAGTAGATTCTTCACTCTCCCTCCTTAGAGAGACACACAAGAAGGTAGAAGAAGGCCTTAAGTCAGCCCAAGCCCGATATCGCATTCAAGCCAATAAATATCGTAGACCTGTACCAGGATGGGATGTGGGTACCCAAGTTATGCTCTCCACCAGATATTTACCTCGTTGGGTACATCCCTCCAAGTTATCTCCAAAATATCTAGGGCCATATGAGATCATACAGAAAATCAATCCTGTGGCTTTTCGCCTAAGACTACCCAATAACCTAAAAAGGGTACACCCTGTTTTCCATGCTTCCCAACTTAAGTCATTTCATGCTGATACATGGGCACGACAGGTTGGACAGACTCCTATTCCCCAGGGTTCCACTTGAGCTGAATATGAGGTCGCCCAACTCTGTGACTCCAGGTATCATAAGGGCAGGCTGGAATATTTGGTTAAGTGGAAGGGCTACCCTTCTTCGGAAAACTCTTGGGAACCCATCACACACATTAATGCTCCTGTCCTACTTCGCAAATACCACTTTTTCCATCCAGGGAAACCCGGAGGAGGAGCGTATAGGAGGGGGCATACTGTCATACCGCCGAGTTCCTGGCGTCTATGGAGCCGCTGGCGACGCGGAACCTAGCTTCGTTCGCTTCGGCCACGCCCCCTGTTTCCTGGTTCCCTTTTTTCTGATTCTGATTGGCTAGACGCTCCGCAGCCCGGTGTTTTAACCAGCCACTTCCGGGTCACGGACGCGTTGCAACGCTTCCGGTTTCGTCCGTAGGCTGAGTTGCTTGCTACCTGTAGCTTTCGTGCTGCTCTCTCGCTTGCTGCTGGTCGGGTCCTCGTACCCTGTCTGAACCTTTCTGTTATTCTTTCCGCTGGACCTGTCTGCCTTTTCCCTTTCTCTTTTGGTTCGCAGTAATTCTCCCTTGCCCTCCTTCCATCTTGCTTCCCCTCCCACCTTCCCATCTTCACTTACCGCTTTTTTCCTTTTCCTGTCTGTTACTCTCTCCGCTCTTCCTTCGCCTACCTTCAGTATTGCTTCTGTGTCCTCCCGTGTACCAGACTCCGGCCTGTTCCCCTGGACTGCCTTTGCTTGCTGCATTAGTACTTCCTCACTTAGCCTGTGTACCAGTTCCTCGGACCTCTTAATGGACTGCCTGTGTTTCTGAGTCTTCGCTCCACGTGTTGTCTCCAGCCACTTCTACCAGATCTTACCTTATAAGTACTCCTGGTTCCACGTCTACAAGACACCCAACGATACTACAGGGGTTTTTTGTGCCTAAGGCTTTTTCCCCTCTTGGTCGATCCCGGGGGTGGGCCCCCTGGTCTCCCTTCTTGGGGAGCACGGTGGCTTCCTTCCGGGGTCGTCCCTATCTTCATAAAAAAAAGGTGTCTACTCGAAGAAAAGAAAAGAAGGGTTCTTGGAAGGAAGAAGAAGGTGAGGAGTCGGGGGAGGGGGAGATTTCAGAAACTACACTTTCGGACGAAGATATCACCGACCCCGGTGACACTAGTTTTGAGGACGTTTGAAGGAGATCAAGATTTGAGAAGCAGGACCCACTCACATCTCTGGAATCTTTCATCACCAACCAAATTTATCACAAAGGAAACTGCAAGCAGTTCTAAATAGTTTCTGATGGATTCTGTATGTTGAGCACTTCCATCATGACCATGACCCACATGGATGTAATGTATGGGGGTAGCAAGGGTGTTTGTCCCCCCCAACCTCTGTGTCACATCATTTTGTCCCACTCATTTGGCAGTGTTCCCTTTCATTTAGATGTCATGTCCCCCCAACATGTTACTGGAGTTCTCCACTGATGTCCACCAGTCAAGGTTTCTTCACAGGTTCCTCACAGCAGCCCTCCAGGCTGGTACCTGATTCCAACAGTAGAATGGAACATAAATCAAATGTTGCTCTTCTGTTCCATGTGAGCCAAAACCGAAGTCCGATTGGGCCTTCTGAGACAGAAAAATCCAATGCATAAGACTCATCCCTGTCAGATTCTGTTTATCTTCTGACTCTGTAGGGCTCTGTAATAAAGAGGACCAGGAAATATTATTTGGACGAAAGATAACAGAAGGCCTATTATCCTTGCCAGAAAGTCAATTAACAGACCCAGCATCTGAGGGTTTTTTGCAATTTCTTGTTTATTGCGGATGTCTTGGCTCTAGGAAGATAAAGGAAAATGCTATAACATTCATGTGAAACCCCAGGAATTTCATCCGCTAGGGAGAGCATAGCACAGATCTTTCCAGATTTACAATAAACTACAGTTCCTTTAGGAGATTTCGGGATGCTGTCAAAATGAGATTATTATCCAGGTAAATCATAAGCTTGATTCCCTGGCTCCACAATGTTGCTGAGCACCGCCTCTAACAACTTGGAGAAGCACTGAGGGGCGGACGAAAGGGCGAACAGAGGGGAGTGAAATGGAAGTATCTCGCACTGAAACTGGAGGGAAAAGTGGAATGGTGGGCACCATTAAATAAGCAGCCTTGAGCTCCAAATGAGCCATCCAGTATGCTGGCCTCAGAAATGTTGCTAGAATATGGATCGCTTTCATCTTAAAATGTCTGTTCACCAGATACCTTAGTTCCATTACATTTATGACTATGCTAACCTTTTTTTTCTCACAATGAACACATTTCTTACAACACCTGCATGTGTGACTTGGGCTTACTCTTAAAGAGCCTGTTTCTGCAGGGAAGTAGCCCACTCCACAATCTGGAAAAAATAATTCTTCTGGGAAGCCTGGACTGTAAAGGAAGAGGTTCAAAATTCAAAGAAAAACCCTGCACTGTTTGAAGAACCCAAGCATCCTTTAATATAAGTTAGCATGTGGCAATGACTTGTTGACTAAATCTTCCAAAAATTAGTAGAAGAGAACGGGATGCTAACTTATTACTGACCCTTCCTGAGTAACCTCATCATCTGGAGAAACCAACTCTAACAAGCTGACCCCCATGAGGGAAGATTTGATGTCACTCCTGAGATTGTGGGACAAACCCTCTTGCTCTGGGAATACCTATAGAGCCAGGTGTATGGGAAGGTTGGCAGGAGGAGTGGCTTTTGCTTTGACCCGCTCAGGAAAAAAAAAACTCCAGGATAAAATATCTTTTTGAGAGTATTCTCTGCTTTATCCAGTGAGGGAAATGGGGTGACATAGTCTCCCACCTCTTCGATGTATTTCCCCCAAAACAAAGGCCCTTTACATTTTGTGGATATGAGTCTGCTATTGCCCCCAGTTTCGAAATTATTTTAAGGACAATTCTTTTCCTGTGCTCTGAACCCAAGGACATGTTAGCATTACCTAAAAAACGAATCACCCTCTGAGCCGAATTACTCATGAATTCTGGATCAATAGAAGCACCACCATGTTTGGCATCTGCAGCCAAATGAAAGAAATTCAGAAGGGCCCCAAAGTATCCGTAAACAGACTCCTGTCATAAACTCCAGGCCTTGGGCGGATCCTCCCCATATTTGGCAAGAAACATGCAGATCTTTAGATCAACCGTGGGTGTGGAAGAAAACCTGTCTGCGATAGTGGGCCTGGGACATTCTGACTTAATCCTATTCTTGGATACATTATCCAGACTAGCATTAATGTGGGTGCATACATAGCCATCCACATGTATTAAAGGAACCCATACTTTTAAATTAAGTTGTAATCATTAATTGGATTCAAAGATAAAGTTACCAGCTACATCCTGAATCCTACTGGGACTTGGTACCTCCCTATTCAGTTGTAGGTAGATATCAACGAATGGTATCTCCATGAGAGGCGCATTAGTTGCCCCCATATGCAAAGGCAATGCATCCAGAGGATGCAAAGACCATTTCTCTTTTGGCCGGTTATAACATCTCCTTCCGGTCAGAGCGTCTTCCGTGAATAACACCCAAAGCAGGTCTATCTGTCAACGCCACTGTTCTGGAGTGGGAGGAGCTAGGTGGAACAACACAACACTCATCCACTGTGCCTTTTTGGTATTTTCATTTATTTGTGGGACTGGATTAATACCCCTCTTTTCCTTGACTGAGTAGGGAAGTAGAGGTGTCTGAGTTTCTGCTACCACATTAACAATAGATTTCCCCAATTGGGAAGAAAGCTTCTTGGAATAAAATCAGATAGAGATCTATTCAGAGCATCAAATATTGAGTGGCCTCTCAATGCTGCCAAATCCCCACAATTATGGGTTTGCTGCTTACGCTCTTCGGCAATATCAAAATAATCCCCCACAGAGGAATCTTCTTCTTCACATGTCTGAAAGGGCTGCACATTGCTGCCAGAATGCAGCAGCAAGTGTTTATAGAGCCGAAGCAAGAACGCTGCATTTATTTATGAAATACCTTTTCCCCGATTCTCCTGCACATTTAATATGCTTGTTCCCGGGCTTTGCGCATTGTAGAGTGCCAATTGCAGAAGTCCAACTGACCACCGCACAGAATGGGGAAGACCTCATCCAGGCATGACTAAGAGGAGAGGAGGGGCACAAGATACTGCGTGCATCCTTTACGGTCCGAGAACGCGGCTTGAGTACAGTATCATAAGGCTTGTGCTCATATGCAACCAACCAGGCACATGGAAAGCATTTAGCGTAAAGATCACAACATGCCCTACTTACCTATGCCTTTTGTGGTACTCAATAGCAAGAAAAGAGGAGGACGAATTGGAAAGGCAGCCATCTGTGTGCACAGTATATGGACATGAGAGAGATGTAGAGAGGCAGATGTACATGTCATCTCTAGTTCCCACCCCCTTATCTCTGTCATACTGGAAGAATAACAGGAAGACACTGTGCATGACACCGGTATCGTCCCAATACCGCATCGAAGATATGAGAGGTGTTATGCACTCAGACAACCATATCGAATGTACCCTCACACTGACGTGGTGTGGAAGGATGTCTGCATACACCACTGGACGTAAAAGAGCTGCAAGTGAAATCAGACCTGAGTAAAGTGACATCATAAAGAGAAGACATGAGGACACAGTGAAACAATATGCAAATACTTAATGAATGACGATGTAACTGAAGTAACAATGTGATCATTTTTCCAAATACGAAGAAATCATGTACAGCTTAGTAAGAAGAGAATCAGTAAATGTATATACGCAGACATGCAAGGTAGATTAGACATATAGAAGCTTGCTGCAGGAGACAATATAACACGAGAAAAGCGGCCGTGATGAAAAAATGGATGTCGAACATTGAAGAGAGAGACCATGGCTGGAGAGCTGACAGGCGCTGGAAAACAGCTTTGTGCAAAGCACAAAGAATAACTGTTTGGCTTGGGATCAAGGATGCCACATCAAGGGGTAACTGTAAGGTAAATGCAAGGCACAAGGGGAGTCAAAGAGGATATGCCACATACGCCCAACGTATTTCTCTTAGATTAAGTAAAGGAGTGAACATTTGCAGGTGCCGAGGATTGAACAATCAAAGATGCAGAAAGCATATGCAAGACAGAGCAACCAAGTCTCCAGAGTCCAAGAAGAGCAATAGCACCCAGTACAATCAAGTTAAATAGCATTAAATAAAAGTTAGAATGGACAAAATCATGGTTTCCTCACAGGTGTTTCTGGACTGGAAAACAAAGCCTATTCATTAAGCTCCAACTGAAGACAGTGATATACCTACACTCCCTTAAAAGTCCCAAGGAAGAGAACAGTCAGCAAGGTCAACTACAGAGAAGAAGCCTTGACTTAGGGCCTAACTGATGAGAGATGGTGGGCTAATTGGCCAAGTGGGCAGTGATCTGATGTTATTCGCTGCACCTGGGTTTCGTTTTGCTCACGTGCTGCTAAATGAACCAAATGTCCAATGTTGGGAGAGAATGTCAACGAATCATGAGGGCCTATGTGGCAGTTTACAATACAGTGTTGGAGCTGTTATTCTGCTATTAATCTGAATTAGTCGTATTTAGAAGTAGTTCAAGGCATGCCTACCAGATAAGGGGCAGCCAATTATGTTACTAACACATAAATAAGGCAAAGGTATATATGTTCCCCTAACCAATCCCTCCTTTCTACAGACTACAGGATATATAAGCCTCATAGCTGCAAGTCGGATTTTCTTCTCCATTGAAAGAGGTGGGGCAAAGATGGATTGAACAGAGAACACACAAAGTAATAGCAGGGGTGGACTTGCCAATGGGGAACTCTGGAGATTTCCCAGTAGGCCTCTGCACCCTGAGCCTCTTTTCTCTGGTAACCTATTTTATTTTCATATGGTCTCATAGGAAAAGGGCTGGGCTTGCTAAAAATATGTAAAACCGGTCCATTTTGAAAATTATTTCCAGGGCCTTGTTTGGTTCCCAGTCCACCCCTGGGTATCAGAGAGGCAGAAATACTGAGGAGGAGCCCCAAGATGAAGGCAATATGGCAAGTAAAAACTGATGGAGAGCAAAGGAACAAGAGGGACATGTGGGGAGTGGCAGCTGGCTGGAATATGAAGCCCAAAATAACAGCATCAACCAGAAAAGAAGTGGAATGGGGAAAAGAGTAGTTGCCGTAATAGGGATCGTGTGAGGTGGGCACAGACCTTGCTGCATGGAAGACAAAACTGGAAAACTGAGGAGAAAGCGCTGCGTCCAAATTTCACAGCTAATTAAACATTGTCATTTTGCACTGCTCTTAAAATTGGATTGAGTTAAAAAGGCACATGTATAGAGGTCTCCAAGTCAGGTGCTCAATAGCTAAATCCACTCCATGTTGTTAGATAATCCAACAAAAAGCATTAGAATGCAGTGAATCTGAATGCAGTGGTTATTCTGATATCCGGTTGTGGCTAGGGCTTTCTGAGATCGGACTTCGAGACCCTTGCAGGGGCGTGCAGTAATTTAATGCCAATTTTGGGGTGATCAAGCAAAATTAAAACAGAGGAATTGGGGGTAGATGACCAATGTGAGGAGCCATTACAGGTCTTTTGTAGCCCACAGGGGGATTTCTAATACCTGGCTTTGAGAGCCTTTTTATAAAACATTGCTTGTGAGCTTTTGAAATGGCATCTTTCCGCCTACCAGTTTTGAATTCTCTTGATGGTCTGCTCTTGCTCAACCATGTTTTCCTATTCCTAGCTCCTCTAAGGAATCATAATCTCCCATCATCTCTTTTAAGCTTTCAGATTGAATGTTCTCACTGTAAGAACACTTAAGGCGATCTGCTAGGCCCTAGGGCATATTTTCTGCATGTCAATTTGTGCACATACGCTTTGGTGTCTTCCCAAAGATGATTCACTGAAGGGGATTGGTTTCTGGTTTCTCTTACAAAAATCACCAAGTTGGCATCAGACAGGGTGCTGAAATAGGCCAATGCCTAAAGGGCAATTGGCACAGATCTGTGCAGGCAGGTTTTCTGGGCCATTGTCGGCCACTTTAACAACAGTGCAGGCAAAAGTCGTGGTCGACGTTACCGTCGTATTGTGCATTAAACCATTTCCCACAACTGTTCCCTAAAATGACCCCAGGAACTACTCAATCAGTATATCGTGCAAAGTCATGATTTGCAATTCGTGAATGTTGGCTGATTCCTTTGGCCTCTAGAGTTACTTTTTCTGCAGCCCGATCCTGGTGTCCGGCAAATAATGTTGACATTGAAACTTATCTAGATGGTTGTGTAGGCGTGGTGAGGCTGGGCTTACCCTTAATATATGATCTAATGTTATTTGAATGCAGGATGCTCACTGAATTTCTGATGTGTGGTTGCTGAGCTTTTTTCTGTCTACGTTTTTGCGTTTGGACAGGGGTGGCTCTTCCATAATGGGGGAGGGGCCGCCGACCCACCAAAAGCCTCGCCCATTATGGAGGAGCCTCACCAACCCACGAGCACTCCCTCAGCTGCTTGCTGCAGCTGAGGACGTGCTCCTGGCCTGACTTGAAATGTTAAAGGGAAATGTGGTTTCACTTTGACAGTTCTGTTCCCCAGCCGTGCAGAAACATCATATTTGTATATGCAAGAGGGCGTCCCTGCTCTTCCTCGCACATACAAACTGAGCAGGGTATTGCATAATCAGTGTTCTGGCTCCTGCACCGATGAGCAGGAACAGGGAAGTGCTCTGCTTGTTCATGCTGTGAGGGAGCCGGAAACTTTCTATACAGGCCATTGCAGAGCTCAATCTGGACCAGAGCTGCATGCAGGTTAAGATTTGTTTTTAAAACAATGTATTGAAATGTGTGCGTGAATAAATTAGTGAGTGTATGGTGTATGCACATTCGTGTGAATGAGTCAGCAAATGCTGTGTGTGAATGTGTTGTGTTTATATGTGTTTGTGCTGGGTTAGAGGGCGGGTGGGGATGAGGGCGGGAATGGGGGCTCAAAACAATGCAATTTTTACTTGGCATCAGTAAATAAATTATCATCTTTTCTTTCATCATCTAGCGGTTGATGAAAGGATGATGTGTTATTATGTGGCCAGACTGTCATTTTGGGCCAGCCAGTTTAGCCATGTCTGAGGGTAGCATTACATTTTTTACTGGATAGCAATGGTAAAGAATTGTTACATGTTATTACTCGGCTAGACTGAACTACATTGTGCAGCTTATTAGGACTGGTTTTCTGAGTATGTCATGCCATTTTTAAAGGCAAAGGGGGACATCGCGAGTTGGGCGGAGCAGGAAAATGCATTGGTAATGCTGTTCCAGCTGAAGTTACCGCTCCGCCCAATCCCGTGTTCCGGGGCATTCACCTCCAGCTCTGAGCTGGAAGTGAATGTGACGACTTTAAGGCCATTTTCGGTGCTATTAATGCCGACTCTATTACCACCAGTGGTCCCCCCACAACTCAGGATCTGGTGCAAATTGTGCTGGACGGAGTTCTGGTGACACAAATTGCATTTGGCGGTATCCTGGCGCAATTAGCGCCAGGATACCACCCAACTCATGATAGAGCCCAAACCCAACAGGAGATGTTTTTTTGTGGGGTTACTGGTAGAACATGCTTTCTTATAGAATCATTATTGTCATTATGTTCTTATGTGGGAATTCTGGCATATAATGGTGCTGCCAGTATGGACATTTTTGGGCACAGTCACTGTGAACATGCTTTTATACTGCATGTATTGTGGGCGAAGTTAACCTGAAAATGTGTTGGTAAATGCTCAGGTGCACAGTTGGTGACTTTCAGCCATTTCATTTCTGGATTGAAGTTACCCTACGAAACCAATTGCAAACTGGCTTGTCACCCAATTTTTCACAGAATTTTTACTGTATAATGTACACTTTTAACCCATGTAAACATTCTCTGGGGCATCCTTCCGAACCATTCTTGGTTGGTTCTGGCTCCTACACAGACTGCCCCTGGTATAGATTTGGCTACATGCCTCCATTTGTTTTAGTGGACGTGGTGGCAATTTGGGGAATCGATGGCAATTAATCTTTGAGGTAAGGCTTGACAAGATTCCTATACTTTGCAAAGCCATATACACGTTCAGATGGTCGAGGTGTGTTCTTCTGGAAGAATTGGTGCCATTAGAGGTCATAAAAAAGACTTTTCATGAAATATTTATGACCCTCCCATGCCTTCTGCTGAAGTGCAGGGCATGACTTCATGGAGCTGGGTTAATGTCCTTATTGTCATATACATTATTGTATCCTGGGAACTGGAGTGGTCAGAAGATTCATAGACATAGAAGGGCTTGAGTGGCAAATGTTATTGTCACTGCGGTGGGCTCTACTACTTTAGCTTCAGGCCCCACTTGTTAGACAATCCTGGCAACGCCCTGGTGGTCAGGGATGTGGCTGGTCATCCATTTGTGTGGAAAGAGGGGCAACCGTCGACCATCACATCTACAGGCTGGCACAGCATGCAGCAGGAATCCTGCGAGGGTTCAACTGAGGGAGCCTATTTATATTTTGGCGTGTTCTTGATCTCAGACGAATGCCTGCCACAAAAAACTACCCACTCAAAATGATTCCTCACACTGCAGAGGACGGTAGGGAGTGTTCGAGCCATGTATGAAGAAGAGAGGGGCAAGAAGAAACCGAATTTTCAAAGCCCCCCCACATGCAATGGGGTAGGTGTGAGACTACACCCAGGCAAAGCTGGACTCTAAAGGCATACGGGAGGTTGTTCAATAGGGAAACTAGCCCGACCAGAGGGGCTGAGAGGCTGAGGCCCCGTTTTATGATTACTGATAAGTTTCCAACCTATGTCTGTTGTGACACATTTGCAAATATAGAAGTTAGCTTACAGTGGGGAAAGCAATGTTCATACTGGAACCAGTATAAGAGAAGTTTGGAGCGCCCAAGCACTTAATAATTTGAGGTCCCTGAACCCTCTCAGCTTTTTGAATGATTTACTTAAATGTTTGCAGGTTGAAATAGACAAGGACCCAGTGTAGGAGAGCAGTCTGACAAAACGCCTCAAACCCCTGTGTGTTTCTGTTTTCAGCACAAGCAGGAACTCAAGCTAGAAATAAAAAAAAAAAAGATTAGGACCAGCCAAATAGATAGAGATAACAACACCTCTTCCTATTTCTAGAGCAAGTGGACCCACGCAAGAAATAAAAAAATAAAAAAAGATTTCTTGTGCAGTGTGAGCAGCCGGTTTGGCTTTCCTGTCACCAGTGCGAGTGGGCACTCCTTGATTTTTTGTATTCACATTTTTATTGAACATTAATTCATATTTGACAATCAAAGGCATTACAATATAAAATAAGACCCCCACGTCCCCCTTATACAACTCGGTGAACAGAACAATATTTACAACTCCAAAAACCTTCCTGTAAATCTCTTGATGAAGGTTGCATTTCTTATTCCCCTCCAATCATGCTGAAGCAGTAGGCAATTTCTCAACCTTCCATTCCTGCAAAACAATTTACTTTGCTGACAATGAAGCCCTGTAAAACCAACACCTTTGCAAGTACCGTTGATCTTCTATCAGATTATCCCCCCCCAAGATGATGGTTGAAAAATCATAATCAACATCCATCATTAAAACCTTGTTCATTGTCTGTGTTATTTAGTTCCAGAATACCCTTAAACTGCTACAATCCTAGAGCATATTCTAAAAAAACTAACCCTGTATTGGCATCTCCAACAAGTATTGAATTCAAGCATTCCCCTTTTGTACAGTGTCTGTGGCATCCAGTGCGCTCTCTTCAATATTTTGATTTGTCAAACCCTTTCTCCTAGTTTTAGTGATGTCAGTTGCACATTTCTGCATATCTTTTCAAACCTGCAATTGTCCATTTCAGATCGAATAATTTCGGACCACTTATTAAATATATTTTCATGACCCAATTTGCGTTTGTACATTGTTGAGGCTATATGGCAATCCACTGTGAATCTCATCAACGAATCTGCAAGCTCTTTATTCTGACTTGCAATCCTCTCACCCACCGCCCTCCTCAATTGTCTATATTCCGTATATGTGCAATCTTGCATACCCCAAACCACTGTCAATTTTTTATAAGTGATTCATTTCCCATACACAAACAGGTTGCCGAACCACCGGATTCCACACAGGAACCAATTTGCCCAGAACAGCGTCTTCCCGTCCAGCATGATTTCAGGATTCAGCCACACCGATGATTCTAATGAGCAAAAGACTTCTTCCTTTGTTAAGTGCCCAAGATTCCGCAAGAATTGCCTCAAAAACTTAGTTGGTGGGTAGGATTTACTTTGTCTTACATCCTCTGCTGTTAGGAGCACTCTGGGTAATAAAGGCGTACACCTATTCATCTCAGGTAGATTCCATACATCTGTTGCAGCCTCAATAAATGGAATCAATTGTCTCACAGTGAAGGCCAGATGGTATCTTGCAAAGTCTGAGAATCCCAGACCCCCTTTCTCACATGGGAGCTGTAGCTTCCACAACTTCAATCAGGGTTGTTTTCCATCCCACAGAAAAGACTGGAACATGCTGTCGATTTTCTTCATTTCCTTCTTCTTAGACATTAGTGGGATAATACTTAAAGGGGAAGTGCGCTCAAAAATGTTATTGTCCCGATCGTTCGGGCATGTATTTTTAAGCATACTCTAATCGATCTTAGAAAAATGTCCTATGCATCTTACCTTAGTGTTCCTCACTTTTACACATGAGAAAAACAAGGGTTGGGCATGGCCATCTTGTGCTAATCTTATCCGTTGAGCCATCGCATTCACTTCTAAGGCGCTCGCGGCAAGAATACAGATTGCCCGCCCCCAAAGCTGACATCAATATTCCAAACGATATGCTCTACCTATTTTCATGACGTTAGTGGCCAGTGTAGCCAAACGCGCCCTGTCATCTCCACGCCATAACGTCAGTTAACGCAGAACTAGGACGATAAACACACACGTCCTCTCAAAGCGCCTCCCAAATCGGATAGGAAAGCAATATTTTTAAAGAAAACATCATTAGTCTGTAAAGTACCACGTGATTTTATTTATCAAGGAACACTCCCAAAACCACATTAAGTCCAAGAAATGAACGATATGTTTTTGCAATAAAAGTTATAGCTAGCGAACATTGCATGCTTCGATTGTAGTTTGTACCGATCTCATGATTCGCTGATTGCAATCAACGACCAATTGTTATGAGTCCTTATGTTACACCAGCAAAACTTTCTAATGATGCACATGGCGTTCCTTTCCTGAGAATATATGCATTTCTTTGCACTTTCATTCACAACTCTTTCGCTTCAGCATGTTGTTACACCGGAAATGATCACAGGTTGCTTCTAGTCGCTAGTACCGCCAAAGGGCAGATCGGTCCCTGGCTGTCGTCCAACATGATGGTAATGCAAAAAGCTCTGTTTAGGCGTATCAGCCATTGTTGATTGAAGAATCCATCCGACGGTAGCTGGAAACTATGGCATTTGCAGAACACTACAATATATCTATGTAGATAACAGAATAAAAATATATTTTAGTAGCTGTTCTTTATTCAAATGTATCCATTTATCCTGTAATCATGAACACAAACCACACATAATGAACACACACATGACAATATCTGGGAGTATTTGAGACCACGATGTGCATGAAAGGTTAGCGTTGAGAAGTAGGCATAGCTCCCAATCGGATGGAGAAACTGACGGATATTGGGAACCACAGACACATGGCAATATAACAGAACTGGGAATATTATTGATCGAAAAGCGAACCAAGTTCCCTCGGAAAATGTTCAGTCCCTGGCAAATCCACCCCACACCTACTTTATGGTGCACAATAATGCAAAGTAGATATCACTAGTCTGCATATAGTTTGTGGCTTCGTGTCGTCGATGAGCAATCATCACAATATGCTCCATTTAACAACCCATATCATACCATTCCATGTCAGTAAGCAATACCGGCCCAAAAAATCAAACCTTTTTTTTGCTCACATGCAGGTGATAGTGGCTATCCCTTGTAGCCTTGGCTCCTCACCCCTGTCCGAAACCAGCAGAACAGTCTCGAGGAGGACTACAATCGTTCCCATATCCGTACCGATGTGGTCATCGAGCAGACCTTTGGCCTGTTAAAGGCACGTTTTTGCTGCCTTAGCCGGTCGGGTGGGGCACTCCTCTACAGGCATGAGAAGGTGGCCAAGATCATCATGGCATGTGTCATGCTGCACAACATGTGTATCCGACGGAACGTGCTCATGCCCCCTGACATTGAACTGCAACCACCAGGTGATGATGAAGGGGATGAAGAAGATGTGGGCGCACATTATCGTGGTGCCGATGCACAGGAGGGATGTGCTGTGCGTCAGTCAGTGTTTGCACAATATTTCTAACACACAAGTGCAGAGGGTGACATGAAAGTGGGACAGAGGGCACTGGGTGTGGGTGTACATGTGCACTATGCACTGTATAGGAATAAATGACACATATGCAATAAGGAATGTCCACTCAAGTATTTATTCTGCTACACAACGTATGTATTTAACTGTTCAATAGTACAAAGTGCTCAAACCCTCCACCTCACACACTCTCTCCCCCACACACCCTCCCCCACATACCCTCTCTCCCCTCCCCTCCCCCCACAACTCCCCCACACACCCTCTCTGCCCTCCCTCTCCCCCCACAACTCCACCATACACCCCCTCCCCCTCCCCCCACAACTCCCCCACACATGGTGTCAAAGCAAATGCTGCAGGTGTCTGCGTCTATTGTCTTAATCAGGCTGCCCCATCTACATTCATCCACTTCACGCACCTGGTGGCGGCATGTCCGATCACCGCAAGGTGCACGCTGACTTGCGAAGGGGCTGGTTTGAGTGGAGCTGGATGATGATGGGGTGCCCGCTTGCTCCAGTCTGGGGGCCGGACGCTCAGCCTCCAAGGAATTCGCTATGCGGGAGAGGAGCTGCCTCAGAGCAGACACCTCCTCGCATATACGCGTAGTGCTGGCCTCAATGGCTTGCCTCAGGGACGCAGTGTTGTCGCGCCCCTCCTGCCTTGCCTAGGCACCGTCTTAAACAAACTGCCTGACTAGGGCTGTCAGCTCCTCCTGGCACTGCACTGTATTTTCTATCTGCTGCACCCCTGCCCGGACACCAGTGGAGGTGGATGGTGCATGTGTCACATCCCCAAATCTGTGTGGCTCCTCTGTGGGGCTCATGCTCCCTTGACCTGTCCCCCCTCCAGACTGCTCTGGTGTGGTGTCATGGTAGGAGTACAAAGGCGTGACCTGGGGTGATGGTGCAGGATTGGGTGTGGCAGGTAAGTCCGAAGAGTCATCCTCCACAGGGACATACACCTGGCCCTGGCTCTGTGCTCCCTCGTCTGTCTGGGGTGCCGTAGCTGCCGCCTCCCCAACAGAGCTTTTCACAGCTGAAAGAGCCCCATCGGCCACTGTCTGCAGTGGACACAGGTGTTGTGGGGACTGTAGCAGTGGCCCTTAGCGGCACCAGTGCCGTGGCATCCTGTGGTGTTTGCCCCTTCTGTGCCTGTTGTGGCTTGGCTGGCCCTTTCAATGTTGAAGGCCTGTTGCCTTCTTCCCTGGCCCTCTTCTGGGGAGTTGTTGCCTGTGGGGCTGAGTCCTGGGCCTCGCTGTCAGGATCCGAGCCTGTGGGGGACCGAGAGAGGGACAGCATCAGTGATGGTTCGACAAGCCTCATGCATACATTGGTATTATTTCTGTTCTACACATTAGAGGGGATTAGGTATTTAAGTTTTGACAATCACGTTGCTTGCTATATGGGTGGAGCATGCAGGCATCTGTCAGGGTCACTCATGTTGGAGCTGGCGTATGCTGTGTGACATGCATTTCTGTTGTGGACTGCGTGTAGTGTGACTTATGCTGTTTTCATATTTGTGTGGTGTGTGTCAGGTATGGCATTGCCATGCTGCATGCATGTGGATGTGTCTGTGCTGAGGACGGCATCAAGGCAGGGATGTGCCAATATGTATGTAATGGGCCATGCATTGCCTCTTTGGATGGACAAATTGGTGGACTATCATCATATTTTTCATTACAGTGTTTTCTTAGGACACTCACCTCCATCTGCCGATGAGGTGGCGCCACGTTCCATCTCGCCCACACCTCTATTGCCTCGATGCCAATAGTGCTGGTGCAGATGTCCTCCCACGGCTTAGCTTTATGGGTGAGTTAGGCCTGGCTCCGGTATGCCTACATTATGTTCCTGACTCTCAGGCGCAGGTCGTCCCATCGCTTGCGCACATCCTTGATTATGCGGGGGGTGTTCCCTACTGCACTGACTTTTTGGGCAACAAGTTGCCAGATCTCCTTTTTCTTAATCTGTGTCTCTCTCTTGAGGTTGTTGGCAAAGACAACCTCAGGATTATCTCCAAGTGTCTCTGCGAGCATTGTCAGCTTGTCCTCTGTGAAGCGCTCTTTGCGCTGCCGGGATGTGCCTTTTTTGACAGCCTTAGGCATGATGCTGGTGGTGAGGTTTTATTTCTGCAGTCAGAAATAGGCTCCAGGTCCTGTGTAGTGAGGATTGCAATGGATTGTGTTTTCCAAGATGGCCACCGTGCTTTTTCCAGTTCCTGCGCAATGACGCAACTTCCGGTTCCGCTTATTAATAGCGCAGCCCGCTAATGCCGTATCCATTGATGCCGGTTACGTTATTTAGGGGGGACGGCGGCGGTAGTGCTGCCTGCGCTTTCCGTGATGCCGCTAAGGGGCATTTTTTGGTCTTTAGCAGCATGCTGGTACTATCGATACCGGCATGCCGCTACGCTCGTGCACGTGATCTCGTAATAGCCCACTGTTAGCGGGCTCTTTCCTACACAGACACAGTATTTGCTCCATGCCGGTAAGGACAGTTTCTTACCTCCAACCTCGTAATGACCCCCTATGTATAGTTGAACTTATAAAATGTTAGGTAGTTCTGTCCGCTCCAAACAACAGATTTCAGAAATTGAAACTAAATGTTTCAATGTCCATTTTCAAAATAGTAATTGCTAACATTTTTGCAGGTATTCGCCACCTTGTGTCCTTCTAGCCTAGCTGTTGCTGACTTTCGCTTAAGGCCAAATAACAATAGAAGCTTGTTTTCAGCGATTGAAGCCAGAGACGGGTAGATTTTGATTTTGTGAAAGAATGCCACAATAATAAAACAGACCGGACAAGACGCTTCATTGTGACTTGATTAATTTCTTTCATTCCCACAAGCATCAGCCCACGACCTGACCTTCACTCCATGGACAGATTGCCAACTGACCCACGTGGAATTCGAAATACACCTGAAAAATAAACAAATTGTAAACTGGCATCTGCCAATGCAGCACAATCGTGAATACTGTCTTACCGATCACTACTGCGGGTTATGACCCTATATGGGATGTGATTACTGATGCTTTGGCCTCTCAAAAGGAAGTAAAACCATTCATTCTGGAGTCTCAACGTTCTTGAACAGCAGACACCTTTGCTGAAATTTTTTTTAACAGAGGACAGCCTTCATTGCCCGCCGCCTACTATAATTCATGCATGTCCGTTCAGACTATCTATCACACCTGAAGCATCCCTGTCTACGTTCATGCGAGACAGATGACATTGCGTGCCCATAACAAGTAAGTTGCATTCATGCTCCAACTAGGCCTTGTGCCAATTGGCCGTACGAGTGCATAGGGTAAGCAAGGATGAGCATTAGACAATTTTTCTAAGTCATTCCCTAAATTTCTTGTGAGGCCCTGAGAAGTGGGTAGCCTTGTGCTCAACAATGCAGTAGTGCATGAAAGCGCACAGTGGTTCTTCTTGGGCGGCCATAGCAATTCAAAGGGGCCTGAGGTGATGAAGAATTGGTTCCCACTAATCGAGTAGGATGTGCACATCAATTTTAAAAAGGTGAGAATAGCTGGGGAGCGCAGGCTGACCCAGCCAACATCGAATTCCTTCATGGGATATCCGTGCGTCAAAGGTATCGGTCGTGCCGGTTGGAAACCATCAAGTGATGCAAGGTCTTGATGCATATAGCCAAATGAAGCCATGGGATAGATTTTATGTTTGCAAGGACATGCTTTTTACCCCTTTCAATTACCCTTTCATCACACTTATTGTCGATGTGGCGCACTGCCACCTTTTACATTTATAAAACAGATATATTATTGTAATGACTTATTGCGTCTGCTACGGGGAGGATGTTAGACAGTTTTTCTATCATCTTACTCAAGCTCTTCGCTCATTCACCCACAACTCCCTCAGGGTCAGTCCCTTTTCCAAGCAGCAAGTTGTTGGTTGATCTTTCTACAGCTGGGGCCTCCTTCTAGAACAGCCCCCCTGTCTCTGCCATATCATTTCAGTAATACCATGGATCGTAGACCCTATCCATTGTACTTTGATGCTCAGCAAGAAATCACATAGTGTAATGAACTGGACAATACATTTTTCTAATCTTGTGATACTAATATAATAGGCATGGTATAAACCTAAAACATGTAATCTGGATAACAGTCATTCTAGGGGAGTTGGTCCTTGGGGTGTAATATTCAATTACAGTTGCGTTTCAGTTCACAGAGTAGGGTAAGCAATTACTTCAAATTAGTTTTGGATAACAGTTACACTCAAGGTAAGTAAAACCGATACTACAAGCTACTGAAAGGCAGGTGTAACCTAAGACTCTTTTTGTGTCTGTCTAAAACAGACCATGCAAAGCAAAACTCAGTGTTACATTGTATGAATGACCCAAAGTTATGTCAACAAAACCTATGGCAGGCTTTATCTGCACAGGTTAACAGCATGCCAGGGCAAGCAAAGCCCAGTTATATAATTATTCTAATAGGAATAATAAACTCAAACCAACAACATTACTTTTTTGGAAGAGGCACAACCAATTCACAGCAAGCAAAATAAACTTATATATACTTTCGAGAATAGCATAACATTTCAAAGGTAGCTAAACTAAACTTGTGTATACTTAGCAGAAAGGTGGGAGCATGATTTCTTGTGATGTTAGGACAGTTTGAATACTCTATTGAAGTCTTGGTGGACCTTTCACATCATTTGAATTGTACAACACATTACTCCCACCTGCCATTAATGGTAAGTTTATCTGTGTAACTTAAATGTTATGTTTATTTAGAATGAGGAAGGGGATACTAACTATCACAAAAAGGGATCAAAGGCTACTTTCTACCCTTCACGACCTGTAGTTATGTTAAGGTTAGCCATCACAATTTAAAAGTGGTGCACCTAGAGCAACCTAGCAACAACAGGAACTTATTGCCCAAAAGTTGCCAAAAAGGATACATTTGAAAAGACAATATGGACAATATGAAGAGCTATTTAGATCTATGGAGACCCCAAAAAATCACACCCATCAAAAGACTAAAATACTCTGTGAGTGTGTGCAAAGGTACACACTCATCGAGGTGCAAGAAAAAATAATACACCAGTAAAGCAAAATGTTCTGGAAGTTATGGGACTAACGCAGGTCAGGCGATTTATCATTGCTATGAAAATCTTACCCACCATAGGCCATCAACCCCAGTGCATGTGTGGCTGTGGTTTGGGTCTAACAGAGGATTTGACAGACACCAAGCCTCAGTGTACCTTTGACTGATGGCAAATATCCATTGGCTTATCAGGCTTTCTGCCACCCGAATGGGCAGTGCAGCACTGATGTTCTAGGGCAATTCTCTTCTGAAATATAGTACCAATAGCAACCACATGTGTCTTATTGATTCAGGACCAGTAATATAAATGTAGGGAAGGTAAAAGGTATACATTAATGAATCATACCCCTGATTAAATCTGCATAACTAAATACTTGTTAATACATTTTATAGCATTGAAATTCAGTGTAATAGCATTTGATTGTTTATGTACAATGTCCAAACATTGGGGAACATATCAAAAATGTTATGGTGAGCAGATTATGAAGACAGGTACAAATTATTTTAATCTGGAAGCCAACCTTTCAACAAGTTCCGTTTTAGGACAGGGCTCGTTTGCAATGTTTTGTGGTATTGTATGTGTCCTAGGAACAAAATCAGGATAGATTCCATGAATATGCAAGGCCATCACATTAAATGTCAAATCTTTCACAAATTTGAAGTCCATTAACTGTTATATTGGCTTGGCCACCCATTGTTTGCATTGTTTTCTAAAGGCCATGAGGTAACAAAGTATCCTGAAAGTTCCTGCAGTTTTCGCGTGTTCCCGCCCAACGTTCTCATTGTGCACAAGTATAGTTAGTCTTGTTCTGGCCTCCATACTGTCTATACCGAAATGCAACCTTTGGGCCTGTTCTTTAGGCACATATTATGAAACACGTTCAAATCACCTGTATGACAGAATTCTGTGAGTCTCTTTAGGTCTCTTGAAAGCATTTTATCATTCACAATCTTCTAAAGTGTTTTTTGTGGAAGGGAACATGGCACAAACCACTTCTTCTTGCATTCCTGCTCCTTCGATAAAGGTCATGGGCACATTCCTGGAAATGTTGGTTTTCTGTCCATGAGTGTGCATTGGAACAATGGTGCATCAATTAACTCCATTTCTCAAGTAGAATTTCTACAGCTCCATCACAAGTTTTGGAGCTCCACCAAAGATGGTTGCTGATAGACCACTTTAAAATATTTGCTGAATCCTTTTTTTTTAACCAGCAGCTGTAAAATAATTTATTAACTGATTTGGCAATGTGTCATACATCAAATTGATGCTGAATGTTTGGAAACTGCTCTCACATGGCCTTGGCTAGTGAAACATGCCTGTCAGTGGCTGTCAGGTCTATTTGCATTTCCCTGGATTCAAGATGTTTGACGGATTTGATGAAACCATGTTTCTCCATGGCCACAGAAGATGTACATTCGGACACCTGCAAGATCATTGAACTCACCATGTTTTTACTTTCCATGTCTTCAAAGTGATATGTCCAGTGGATAGACAGTGGTCCCTAGTTGGTGAACACTCCTGTGCTAAGATCTGGTAATTTGCATTGTTTTAGTTTTGTATGCGAGGTCACAGGTGATTGAGGTGATGCCCACACCTCTGGTATGTCAAGAAGAAAAGTCCTGGCTACCTTGCAAGCTATGTGTTTATAGAAAAAGTGATTTCCAGGCTAATTGCAGTTGATACAGCAAAGGCTTTATTTGAGTTTGGACTCATAGTCCTAGTGGTGGTTAGCCGACACGTGTTTCAACCTCGTGGGTCTTTATCAAGGCTGATTTTAAAATTACACATATATCCAGCGGTTTACCGATATGGGTGACATTTGTGAGGTAAGTGACATATATAGGTAAGTGACACCCGACCCTGGCGGAAATCGAAAAACGATGGCGGAAATGCAATACCGCCATCGAATACCGCTCGTTGCGACTATGACCCGTCACCGTAAAGTACGATGCCATTAGCGACACCGTAGTGAACGCCAACGCTAACTGCACCAAATACGCGCACGCGCGCCATGCAAAACCGTAATTACCCCCATGGCGCAACGGTACGCGAATGCTGACCCTAGCGGACATTTACATTACGCCATCAAGCATGGCGGAAAGTACCAATCCGCCATGGCGAGAAATACGGCATCGTGAACCAACCGTAAATGGCCCAACTGAGTGCCTGTACACCACTCCCTGGCCACATTGCACAACACCTCGTAGGTGCAATGAAGTAAAATGCAACCAGTGAAATGCACAAGTCACCCACGCATGCCAACGAACAAATGAATGTAGGGGCTCCAAGTGCCTTGTGAGTGGCCATCCATATTTGGCATGTCACCATTGCCGTACTGATGCAGCACAGGCATGCGAAGGTTCAAGTACAGCAAAATGAACTGAAAGATGAGACAAAACAACAACAGGCCCCCATCGCCTGACACCAGTGTAAGGCAACATTCAAAGCAGCATCCTTAGGGAGACTGCACCAGCCCTGTACACATGCCAGTAAACAAACCAACCATCAGCATAAGCATGTACCACACAAGTTGGCAGAGTGACTGAGCAGCCAGGCTCATCTCAAGAGGGGCCAATGGGAGCTGCAGGGCACAGATGGCACGAATACAGAAGCTATTCCAATGGACATGACCTCAGTCTCCCTCCAAGAAACGCACGCAAACACAGGCACCTGTGACCAGCCATTATCTGATAATCACATCATTCCACCAATCCACCTGGCTGACCGGCATCTGTTACACAAAAGCTAAACCCCCGCCCCTAAGCATGACATCATTAAAACAGTCATGATGGCAGCCCCTATCCCTGACCTCACTGGGCTTCCTAGGCAAACGCGGCCAGTACAGTACCACGCAACTATACTCAGAAGCCGGAACCCAATGCAGATCTACTCACAATACATCGCTCCACAAATAGGAATATGCTACATTACTTCCAAACAATAACGCTACACGGTAAACATCAGACTAAAATTTTAATGCACATCAAATTCACCAAGCCCATACAGCTATTAGGTCATGAACCCCAAAACATCTACATTACTGTGGGCTGCATCCGCAATAAATGACCAGCTACTCCTTGTGTGATGCCCTGTTCCTTCATGGTACACAGGGGCTACATTCACGTCCAAAAAGGCAACATGGAAGCGCCTAGAACCGCAGGCCCGTCCCATTAGGTAGGCACTAGTCCAGCTGAAAGGTAGATATGCTGCTCCTAGCCACTAGTACTGCGTAAGGGCATGTGGCCCATTGGCGATCGTCCCATAAGATCGTAATGGTGCTCCACTGATGAACTCGAAGCAGCAGGTGTCGGGAGTAAAAGCCATCTGCAGAAGTGGCATACAGATGGCAGCGGCAAAAGGGGAGGAGATACCTGTCACCCAAATGAAATGAAAAACAATAGTATGGCCATCAGAACTTCATTTGAATCACTCACTTCAATGATCACACCAAATCTACAGCCATATGCATGCTAGCCCACTCAAAAGGATTATTTCCACCCATGAATCACTTGCCAATCATAACAATATAAATCGAGGTGAAAACACTATTACAAACGAGTGTTTGTGTGCATGCGTCTGTTAAAACAGAATCCATGAGATGGGATTAGTAACGTGCATAGACACAAGTGTTGGAAGGCGCGTCGAGACAGGGAGGGTTCAACAAGGGCAGATAGACGATGGTCCCACTATGGCAGCTCTGCATCACATAGCGCAGGGGAAGGGGATAGATACCAAAAAGCCATGTACATGGCAAACTCTCTATTAAATCATCTGTCCATGCATCCATACATCATTCCCTCATCCCGGTATAAAAACGCATGATTATTAACTCACATTACATTTGAAATCTCCATTGAGTCTGTGCGTAATGCAGCCTGCAAAATCCACTGTGCTCCAGCCCGGAATTCTAGTGATGTGAAGTAACATGTATTTGGGAACGTCCTGCCTTATCGTCCACTACGCTATTGCGCATCCCATACTATTCATATCAATCATTGCATTCTCGCCATGGCACCTGTCCCAAGGACATTAAACAATAGAACGTTATATTTGCAGTCAGACCTGTGGGCGTCTCCTCGCCGCTAGCTGAAAACCGAAAGCGCTGTCCTTCGAATTCCTCATTTGCAACATCACGTCGAAAAGGCATCCGTGGGCGCTCGAAATCACAAAATCATCCATGTAGTGCGGCAGTGTGTGAAAATGGCAACTGGCTTCACTCACAAATGGGACGCCCCGCCCGTCGGTGAACCTCGGTACAGTGCTCGCCCAAAGGGGATTGCAGCTGGCACAGGTGGAATGAATCACCACAGGTGGAGGCTATACAGCCTGAAAACACATAAATTGCACACCCAACCCCCTCCCACAACCACACCCACTCCAAAATGCTACCGGCAGGACTAGCGATGTTGGGCCTGGGGGACCTGATAGCACTGCAAGTACTCCAACTTCAAGAAGAAGACGAACACCAACTACTACAACAACCGGCCGCACAGAGGAGACGCAGGAGGAGGAGGAGGGCAAGGCAGGGCCAGCAAGGCCCACCAGCACAGCCACTACCACCACGCAGGCAGCCCGCAATCCCACGCCTCCGAGCTCATCCGTTCAACCTCACTGCTGAGCAGATCCACACCCTCTACCGTTTGGACCGGGACACCATAACCGCCATTGTGGACATGACACAGGCTGACCTTGTCAGCATGATAGATAGCCCAACCGCCATCCCACCCCTACTGAAGGTGGTGTCTGTACTCCACTTCCTGGCCACAGGCACCTACCAGCACACAGTCGGACAGTTGCATGGCATTTCACAGCCACTGTTCTCACGGACACTATTGCAAGTGCTCGATGCCCTCCTGAAGCACGCAGACGACTACATCTCTTTACCATGCTCGGAGCAGGAGATTACAAACACAAAAGTTGGATTCCATGCACTGGCCGGCATACCGGGTTGCATTGGTGCCATTGACTGCACCCATGTGGAATTGGTTGTCCCACATGCCATGGAGGCCCAGTACCGCAACCGGAAGTAATATCATTCTCTTAATGTACAGATGGTGTGTGACTCCAACAGGATCTTTACACATTGTTGTGCCCGATTTCCTGGATCAACCCATGATTCTATGGTCTTGAGGAACTCTACAATACCACGCTACATGGAGCGACACGCAGGGAACAGATCCTGGCTACTCGGTGAGTCTCATTCCATGCATGATAATGTGGGGTATGTGATGCGGCAATGACCTGGCAGGAAGGGGGGGGGATGCGTACGTAGCAATGTCATTCCACAAACATCCTTTCTTGTCCACATACAGGTGATGCCGGGTATCCACTGAAGAGATGGCTCCTTACACCACTCCGGAACCCACAGGACCAGCAGGAGGAGGACTACAACCATGCCCACTCACGTACCCGTGTAGTCATTGAACAGGCATTCGGCCTACTGAAGGCTCGTTTCCGCTGCCTCAGCAGGTCTGGCGGGGCACTCCTGTACCGCCATGAGAAGGTTGCAAAGATAGTCATGGCATGTGTCATGCTACACAACATGTGCGTACGTACAAATGTGCCCATGCCCCCTGACGCAGAACTGCACGCACCTGAAGATGGTCATGATGAGGCTGGGGATGTGGCAGCACCTCAGGGAGTCCGCGAGGCACAGGAGGCCCGTGAAATTCGTCAGAGTATCATAGATTCATGCTTCTAGCACTCACGCCTGGTGGCTGATACATGGACACGGGACTTGTGGCACTGTGTGTGTCTGGAACATGCACAATGTGAACTGTACGCCTATAAAGGCCTCGTACACAATGATCAATGTCCACACGTCTCATTGGATGATTATGAAATGTTTATAGCATATGTGAAATTATATTACACACCCCATCGACCCGCCACCCAAGAAAGCCCAACACCCCCCCTCCACCCTCCTACCTCCCCCCCGAACACCAGTGTCCAAAGATGCTCATTGTCAGTGGGCAGACGCTATTGCAAGCCCCCTCTCCGGGTATCAGGGGCACCCCTGCCTGTGGAGCGCAGGTTCCTCCCAGATCTACGTTGGGGGCTGCCCTGGACGGAACTTGCAACGGATGATGTCTCTGCCTGCTCACGTCCATGCATGTCCCTAAGGGTTTGTGAGAGCTCAGTGAGCACACGGCGCACAGCGGCAAGTTCAGCACATACGTCTTTGGACGTCGCATGCAGTTCCCCCCTCAGGCTCTCAGTGCTTCTCTCCATTTGTACCCTCAGGCTCTCGGTGCTTCTCTCCATTTGTGCCCTAAGTGTCTCAGTAGATGTTTCTATGGCTGCCTTAGTACCCCCACATTCATCAGCATGGTCCTTGAGGAGCGTGGCCAGTTGCTGCTGTTGCACGATCACCTGGTCGAGGGACTGTTGCCTCTGCTGTGCCATGGCCATTTGCGGTGGTGTCACAGAGGGGCTGATCACCTCATGTTGCCTTGCCACAGGGCTTGTGGGGGATGGCCAGTCGTCGTCTTGTGGGTGCCCCTGCGTGGTATCCTCATGGTGTAGGGGATGAAACAAACAGGGGGATTGAGACAGGTCATGGATGGGTCCTACATCGACAGCACCGTTGTCTGTGTCGGAGCATGCTGGCATCAATGCAGTGTCACCTATGGTGCTGCTGCCATCAGAAGCAGTGCCTTCTGTGACATCCATTGGGGGGACCTGTGGTGCTGCTTGTGTGGGCATGCTGGCTGCTGGGGTGCCTGTTGAAGTCCCCTCCTGTGTGCTGCCACTTGATTTGGGCTGCTGCCGTGTCTTGATCCGTGCAGCTGAGGTGGAGGGTCTTTGGCCGTTGGTCTTGGCCCTCTTTGCAGGTGTGCTGGTAGGGGTGTCCTGCAGCTCGTCGTTTGACTCGGACCCTGTGGTGGAGTAAAGGAGGGCGAGCGTTATTTATGGGTCTGTGGAAATTGGAATGGCAATGTATCACATGCATTGGGGTGGTACCTGAGGGTGATTTGGGTCAGGGCCTTGGAGGTGGTTTCATTTCTGTGTGGATTGAGGATGCAGTTGTTTTGCAGCCTGCAGTTAGGGTGTGCATGCTGCACGTGTAGAGGGTGTTTTTAGGATTTTTAATTATTTATGTATTTAATGTGACTTTTAAAGTGCGCTATCAGGCCAATGTATGTGGCCGTTCTCCTGGACATGTGTTTCTGTTGCACTATGTGGCCACATGGTACTTCACATGATTGGACATTGTGGATTTAGCATTGTTTTATTTGGCCCACCTACCTGATTCTTCTGATGTCTGCACTCCTTTCTCCATCCCTCCGACTCCC
The DNA here is from genome assembly GCF_040938575.1 of Ambystoma mexicanum. NCBI lineage: Eukaryota > Metazoa > Chordata > Amphibia > Caudata > Ambystomatidae > Ambystoma > Ambystoma mexicanum. The sequence continues at coordinate 751,901,638 of NC_090923.1, forward strand.
TCTATACTCTCCATTCCAATGGTGGAGGCACAGATTTCTTCCCAGGGGGTCAACTTGATGGGTGATTCCGATCCTCCCCCGGTAGCTGTGGCAATGTTACGGTTGGCTGATAGTATGCTCCGTACGCGTATCCGCAAGTCATCCCATCGCTTTCTGCATTGCTGTGGGTTGCGGGGTGCGGTCCCCACCGCACTTACCCGCTGTGCCACCAGGGCCCATGTGGCCTTCTTGTTCGCAAGTGCCGTCCTGGTCATTTGCGTCGAGAAGACGACGGCAGCATTCTCCTGGAGGGTCTCTGTGAGCACGGTGAGTTCCTCATGGGAGAAGTGGACCTGCCGCTTGCGGTCGCACGCTTTTTTTGCTACTTTTCTCATTTTGTTTGTTTTAACTAGGGTGGCTGTCGGGTTGGGATGTGTCTCAGGGTCGGATTTTTAATGGTTGTGTTGGGATTCTGATTTTATAGGTGTGCGGCGTGCTGTTTCCCGTTCCGGCCCCATGTTTTTACTTCCGTTTCCGTATATTTACGGTCACCGTATTTTGCGATTGGCGCTCATTACGGTGACCGCTATGATGGGTGGCGGAATTGCACCTAGGGCGCCGTACGACGGCGGAGAGGGGCGTTTTGGGGACATTTCCGCCATCGCGGACTTTGCACTTCCGCCATGGCGTAATGCTCGTGCCCGATGGGTCATAATTGGCCGCACTTTACTCCATCGTGCAATGGCGGAAACGCTATTTACGCTATGGCGGTCGGGTCTGTTACTTTCCGCCAGGGTCGTAATGAGGGCCAGTGTGTGCAAGTGTGTGAGTCAGTACATCATTTGAAATTTAGTACATCCATTATGCATACATTGTTTCATTTACAGTATTTAAACATTAATTGTTATATATACTACATGGTAAGTACATGGTGATGTATATTAACATCAGTCATTGTCATGGGAGAAAAAGAATTGGAGGATGGTGAAACAGTGCAGGATTAGAATGGTGTATTATTCCGGTTGGTCTGATAGCATCTGTTGCATATATGTTTTGTCTTACCTAGGTTACAAAGGTCTGGTGCCCTGGTCTGGGTTCCCTTGTGGTTAACCGATTTCTGTACAGTCTGCACAGTTCCTTGTATGGTCATTGGGTTGGGAGAGTGACCATTGCTTAGTATTTTAGCCCAGAATACAGAGCTTCAAATACCTACTTGCAGGCTAATCAGCCTCTTACTATGAGCAGATTGAAACGACAAAATACTTTCTAGAAATTCTCGCTAGGAAACAATGTATTCCTTATCAATGGCGAATACTACAGACAAACAAAAGGAATTGCAATGGGTGCCAGTTATGCACCGGCACTGGAAAATTGCTTCATGCCCACCTATGAGAAGAAACACGCTATGACTAAACAAATCGTATTGAGCATATTGTCCTATGGTTTCACTATGTAGACAAAATCATCCTAATATGCATTGGTACATGAATTCCAGGGAGGAATACGTCAAATACTTAAACAGCAACATGTTCGGAATCGAGTTAAGCAGCCATGTAAGTGCCACCGAGATTGATTTCCTGGATCTCACAATCATGATAAGCGACAACAAACTAACCACCAAGACGTATCGCAAACCAACAGAGGTGAATTCAGTATTACATGCCAGTAGCTGCCACCGGAAATCTGTGATCCCCAACATCCCACAAGGGGAATATATCAGGGCAAAATGGAACTGTAACAACGAGGGATTTTTTTTTAAAAAGAATGATTCCTGCTAGACCAAAGATTCTCCAACAGAGGGTATATGGCACGCAATCTTGAGCTGGCCAAAACCAAAACTCTCTCAATGTCAAGAGAGACATTACCCACACCCAAGATCAAAATGATTTTTGACCAGATACAACTCAGATAGCCAAAAAGTGCAACAAATTCTGAAAAAACATTGGGATCTCCTTCTGATGGAGGAACACATCAGACCAAACATGACATCCTATACTAGTCTCTCTTTCAGCAGAGCACCAACATTGCGCAACATCCTAAGCCCATCCTTTATGTTACATAAAAACATAGTCACCACAGATTCGCTCAGATCAAGTACCCCCATTAGGTTTACTAAGTGTGGTTCTTCTACAATGTGCATATATGCACAAAAGACTCAAATTGCAACATTCAAAAACTTTCAAGATTTTAAAATTATGGAACACATACATTGCAAAACTAAATTTGTAATAAATGCAATTGTATGCGTTTGTGAGAAGATCTACATTGGCAGCATGATTAGGGAAGTGCGCATAAGAATTAGATAACACTCGAACAATATCCATTCTCAAGACCATTAGCTACCGTTGGCCAACCACTGTCAGCAATACCATCAGCTAGAAGACAAAAGACAGATTTGCTTCATTGGCCTGCAAACAGTAAAATGCAGACCAAGAGGTTGAAACAGGGAGCACAAGCTGCACTAAGAAGAATCAAGACTGATTTGCCATTTTAGATGTGTAAAAAATTGATTAAATTTGGATTATGATGTTCATGTTTTTCTATGAATACTGTATGCTATGTATCCTTGATGGCCAATTAGATTAACACATGCCAACCATGGCAAGAGAAGCCATGAAATGTAAGACAATAAGAACTAGCCTAATGATTCTGTGAATAATGTACGTTATGCACTTCTCAATGACGTACTGGCAAAATATACTTTAACCACGGCATAGACAAGCTAGGGCTACTCCAGACTTATGATGACAACTCCAGCAGACTACCTCTGCTTTAACCCACATACACTTCTCCTACAATGTTTTCTCAGGCAATGGGTCACTTAACTAGAGCAGCCCTAACTGTCACCAGTTAAACCCCACCCACTGGACACTCGACTGGAGAAGCAACATGCCCCTATTTCTGGTGCAGCTCCAGCCCCAGACCTGCTAGATACGGCACACCCAAACCCATGACATAGGGGAACCCAACTATCTAGAGGCATAATGTGGTCATCAAAGCACACGCGTATCACGCCTCACCAAACAAGCTATGATTAATGACCTGGCAAAAGACCCCCACCACACATGGGCGCCACCCAATCTGGACTTCCGACTCTTAAGAAACCTGGAACATACCCCCAACCAGGTCTAATCAAACAAATCGAACGTAAGAAATCCAGAAGGAACACAATAGAGAACACTGGCTGACCACAGCACAGGCACAATATTGCCGACCCAGGTAAAGAAGTCACCAACAGCACGCGTATTCAAACATAAGAATTAAATAAATCTAGAATGAACACAACAGGGAATATGGCTGATGACAGCACATGGGCAATACGTTAATCCAAGTCAAAGGGATCGTCACGAGCATGTATGCCCATTACATTGACCACACCCCAATAGCAATGCACATGCATCGTTCACACTAGGTAGTATCTATACAGGGCATAATCACTTTGCCCCGCTTGGAACACATTGAATCAGCATCCGCTGCCGGGACTGTAACACACAGGTAAGAAAACCCAATAGGAACATTAGAGAACTGTCATATAGCATCCTGGTTGAGCTCTGTCTCGCACTAGGGTTAATCACCAACATATAGACACGGCTCAGCCTGTTAACTACAGGCGACCGCACTCGGGCCAATTCCACCAACAAACCAGAAGCAGCCACCCCTGCAATAATCACTTCAAATAATATAAAATCGACACTCGCTCACCGAGACTGCCAATCGTTAACAGCAGGCCAGGACCTGCACGGTCACTGCCTCACGCTGACCTCCCCGAGATGCACAACCGCACCCCGCTCCCACCATTGAGGGATTGTAGTAATAATACCATATGGTTCGGTACGTTGGTACAAATACAAGTGGACACGCAACCCGCGGTGTACATCACAATCGGACACCACCAGCACCAACTCCTCACAACGACCCACACTGCTGCTTTGTTAGGTACACAAGAAACTGTGCAACAGCACAGTTAAAAATACAGGCTCCACACCCCATATCTAAGACTGCTATACATGCAACAATTGTCACAGAGCACAAGCCAACACATGGATAAGACTCAGCAAGTGAAACAAGGCCACCAAGACCTCCAATCATGATAATCACAGGCAATACGCCACGTTCATCTCGGTTAAGTAAAACTAAAACTAGGACAAACGCTACCCATTGGCAACTGCTCCTCCAGCACACACATGGCACATACAAGACTATCAACCACAACACTGGTCCACTCCAAACACTCCACCCTCACGTAACATGACAGGTATCACAGGGCGACCACCAACCAAATGATCGAATGCAAACCAACTGACCATAGACCTAGCCTCTAAATTAAGGCCCACACCGTTGTGTGCACCAACTGAAAAATACCAATAGCGACAATGGGCTAAAATACTAAGCAATGGTCACACTCCCAACCACAGGCCATACAAGGAACCGAGCAGACCATACAGAAATCTGTTAACCACAAGGGAACCCGACTGGGGCACCAGACCATTGTAACCTAGGTAAGACAAAACACATACACATCAGATACTATCAGACCTACCAGAATAATACACCATTATAATCGTGCGCTGTTTCACCTTCGGCCCTTATTTTTCTCCCACAACAATGTTTGATGTTAATATACATCACCATGTACTTACCATGTACTATAAATAACAATTAATGTTTAAATACTGTAAATGAAACAATGGATGCATAATGGATGTACTAAATTGCAAATAATGCACTGACTCACTCACTTGCACACACTGTCACTTACCTATATATGTCACTTACTCACAAATGTCACCCATATCGGTAAACCGCTGGATATGTGTGTCATTTTAAAATCAGCCTTGATAAAGACCCACAAGGTCAAAACACCTGTCGGCTGACCACCACTAGGAATATGAGTCCACACTCAAATAAAGCCTTTGCTGTGTCAACCACAATTAGCGTGGAAATCACGTTTTACATAAACATATAGCTTGCAAAGTAGCCAGGTTATTCTTCATGGTATGTGCAGTACTTTGCTGAAAATCCGGACTGTCACGCTGTATGTAGCGTGATAGCCTGGAATGTTAACGAGAGAATGTACTTTCCATTGACATCTGTTCGATTTTCTAGGCTTGGCTAATAGCAGAGAATAAGAAGTCCCTTCGATATTTGTAGTACTGAGTTTTAGCAAGGAACTTAATACCCACAAATTGACAAAAACTGGATATCTTACCAAAGGGCGACCAGCTGAAAAGTAGACCTGTGGAACATAGTAGATTTCCAGCAGGCACTTTGTCCAGCATCGGTTGAGCGGGCCATGAAAATGTATTATAAAGGTGGACACAGCTGGCATGGATTTTCAGGTAAGTGCTTTGTAATGCACAAGACACATTCACCAATGGCTCCCTGCATATGTTCCCCCTCAATGTATGGTAACATTTCAGCATATGTACAATCTCTAGCAGGCAGCTTTCAAATACAATGTATTTGTGCTCCTTTAATAGCCAATCGTCCGGCATGAATGTGTTTTGTGGCTCGACTGTGGTGGACAAATCACCCAAACTAGGCAAACTGAATTCCAGATCTTTAGCTAATTCCAAAAGATATTTGCACATGAATTGGAGAAACAGGTAACATTGAATGTTTCTTGGGTGGAACAATTTTAGAGGGTGTAGATTGTGTCAAGAGGTCTGCGAGGAATTGCAATGATCTTCATTGTATTCTATGTCATCTTGTCGAGTTGGCACATGGTAGCAATGGTCCATGGACACTTTGTACGGTTCGCCGGTGAGATTCCATTCGGTTTTTCCGGCCACTGGACATAAACATCATGAGTATGCTTATTGACTGGACCACGCTGCGCCCCAAATAGTAGTTGCTCCATTGTGAAATCTGTTTGGCAAGTGACATCTTTGGTTTCATTTGTTGTCTGAGACTTTATACTTCCGTTCTCTCTGGGCCTCTGAAAGATGTGTAGATAAACATGCTCAATGTATAGCACACACACAGCAGATACCATTTTAAAACTAGAAACCTATATGAATAAAACATCTGCCTAAAAACATCTCCAAAACAAACTTGTTTGTTCTTTACCCTTGTTTTCTTTATGTGCTTCGAAACAGTAGGCTTCTCTTTACCCACCACACCATCAAGCTGAAGAAAAACAGTGTTTTTATATGGTTTACATCAAGCAAATTGTATTTCCATGCAAACAAACATATTCGTATGAACATACCGTCTAAAACACTGTACGTGATTTAGTCATATTATAAATTCAGATTTCACCTGATAACCTTCTGAGATGACACATGCACTTGATCTGAGATCATCGTGCAAAACATACTGATTGTAATGCTGCCCTCAAAAGATGTTTTATCTATTCAGCATTAGGGAGGAAGTGTAACATTAGAACCAAAATCAGAAAAGTCTGAAACAGTGCAAGGTTACATGCATTTCAGTGTCAACTAATATCCTTTGTAGTATTTACTTCCATTCTTGCAAGGGAACTGTAAGTACGCCTACCTCATACTCTGGACCTGTTACAAAGGAGGAAATGATTGTAGTCGAAGTTCCAGCATCCCCCTCTAACACCATACTTGTTTTAGTACGGATGAAAACAGCCAAATGGAACTGAGACAATGAGATGCAACCAATGGTACATATAGAGAGACACCCATACATGCCACTTAGTGTAAATAAACAATACTATACATAAAGATTTTAATTATTTTTTTTATTCCAAGCATAACACATTCTCGTAAAGGACAAGTACAATACAATTGCTTGATAGGCGTGTGAGCTTGATGTTGACTCTAGAAAATTAATTGACTCAGAATCTTGCTCCTTCATTTTCAGTACATTGTCATGAAGTAGTAAAAGGAAAAAGTTAAAATTGTATTAGATATGTGGGCAGATCCAACGCTCGAAAATATCACTTTGTGCATGTTGGTAGGGCTCACCATTGGGATACTGGACGTGTCAGTGGTTTCATCACTTGTGAGGGTCTGTGCTTCCATCAGTGTGCTCTACAAAAAAAAATGGGATATGTCAAGCAACAGATTACGAAAACATTATGCGACTTTGAAAGGGCACTATGGCATTGTTTACTAATGGTCACAATTCACTGATGTTTCAGAGTCTCCAGAAAGCAGGGACAGATGTAGTATAGTAAAGTAAAACATTTTAACATTCAATAGAATCTGTTAACTATGTAAACTTTAGTAAGACACATTTTAAGTAAATATACACTGACAACACTAATACATTCATGAAGTTACCTTATTAATACACTACCTTAATTAAATTGAGAGATCATAGAGAATACTTATTTATGCAGACCATCATCCTACATACCAACAAACATAACTAATTCATCATCCAGGACTCACCTGAGGCAGCGTGTGCATTAATTGAGTTGGAATTGCATTTGGAAGCAATTTACCAAGAATTCTGGGTCCACACTGTTTTGTTTACTTCGATTGTTCATAAATATCATCAGTAAAGTGCAGGCTGCAGATGCAGAATCGATTGGCCCTCAAGTCGTTTGAAGACAGCATGTGCTCTACTTTCAATGTCATCCACTGGAAAACCACAATTTTTAATCCATCTTCTCATTAAATCAAATCCTTCAGGAAAGTTGCAGGACTGTGCCCAGCCTTTTGGCATGGCTCACAGAAGGGCCACCGAAAATGATACATGCAGGCATTCTTTATAAGTCTGTAAGATCTATATTAAAAAATATAAATAATAAAGAAAAATACTGTATGCATGTGAGTGATGGAATTATAACACAGCTTTGTCTGCAGTATTTGTTTTACTCAAAGAACGAAAACCTGTGTAACCTAGTCGAATGATCACAGCAGTAAATTTCTTACAAAATTGATTGGTATACTGCAAATTGTAGTGTGTTACTCGTCCATTGAATGAACTTTCAAGCATCAACAGGAAACATGCTTACAAACATGGACCACAAAAGGTTCCATGATATTACAATGCACAGTGATTCAATGTGCTATTTACTGAGATCAAAATACTTGAAACATTAGACAATGGTGAAGTATTTGAGATAAATGAAAATTACAATACTTCATACATTAGGTGGAAATAGAAAGAAATTTTGAGATCAGCGATCGATGAATATAGAGAAGTAAATAGCTGACCTACCCTTACCTGTATGAACAAATGAGCCGATTCAGCAAGCAGGGGATCAAGTAGCCGGGGAACAGGTAGCACAATGACAACATAGCTTGTATATCTCAGAGATGTTCTCCTGTTAAATGGCAAGGTGTTTATAAAGGATTATAAATGTGGGTGTGTATGTGAATGTGTGATGCGTTTGTTGTGGGGTCTTGAAGAGGCGCGTCGGGACACAATGGGTCTGGGGAGGCCAAGAGAACAGTGGTCAAAGTGCAGGAGATCCCTTTTGAAGTGTACATGGTTTTTGGCACTGTGGTCATTCACATCCTCCCAGCCGCCTTGCGAGTGCAGGGCCACAGGTGCGAACTGCCATTGATACTGGAGTGGGGCATGGATGGGCATGAGGTGAGCGCAAAAGGCCCGGAACACTGCTGAAGGGACACAAACTTCAAGAGGGGAGTCTGGAGGATCCCTTTGCATTGTACATGGTGTTTGGCACCTTGGCTGTTCCCGCCCATCAAGTACCGTAGTGGGGTACAATGGATGGAGGATGGATTGTTGTGGAAGAGGTGGGTGCGAAATGGTTGTTCACTATGTAAAACTATACAAACTAAACTATTGTAAGACACCATAACTTGTTCTTTAGGTAACAGCTGGGATACACTGCCTTGTTCCCACATTTTCTATCAACCTTTAATGTTCTCTCTGGCTGATTTCTGTCAGTTCCAAAGTCTCATTTCCACACTGTCCAGCTCTTAAATACACATGTCTTGTTCAGCTCTACTAGCTCTAAGCTTGAACAAATTTCAACACCTACAACCCAGACAAAAAGACAGACGCACAACTTACAAACAAACACAAGAATGCACACACCAGCTTGATATTGCCAAACCAAACCCCAATGCAGCTCACAGCTGTTCTGTTTGCCAATAGAACTCAGTTTCCTCCTTTCCAAATACCTTATTTTTGCAAATCACATTAAATTGCAGTCCAAAAAAGCCATGTCATTTACCATAGCCAAGATCATAACATCCTAGCAACTCTTGATCATTTAGGATATGACCCCTCGTTTGAGGTAAACACGTGCCTATTAAATACTATCACAAAACAGCAGGGCTTATTATATAATTTAGGTTCAACTCCATATGGAGACAAACTCTACAGTGTTCTTTGAATCTTGCCTCAAATTGTCAGACACCATACCTTGTTCTTTAGGTAACGGCTGGGGTACACTGCCTTGTTTCCACATTTTCTATCAACCTTTAATGTTCTCTCTGGCTTATCTCTGTCAGTTTGAAAGTCTCATTTCTACACCGTCCAGCTCTTAAATACACATGTCTTGTTCACCTCTACTAGCTCTAAGCTCCAACAAATTTCAACACCTTACATATTCAGAGTCAACTATATTTTTAAACTATGCAAAACAAAGGGGGGGTTTGGGAGTCTCTCTACCAGCACGAACACGGCCCAATTACACTTTCTTGGGTGGATGGCCCCTGGGAGAGTCTCAACCAAGTCCTTAGCTCACTGTCCCTTTCACAGAGTAGAAATATCCCTGCATATAAGTCTTTGTCCTGCCCAGGGGCAGTCCAGCACCAAAATGCTTGGCAATTCCCTTCTGAACAACAGTACCAACAGCAACCCCACACACGTGTTTCAACCTTGTTGGACATCATCAGTGAGGTGGAGCTGTGCCTCTCTGAGAACAGTGAGCAAGGGGCCCACATCTGTATTCCCCTGGTAACTTATGGTGAGACCCAAAGTAACTAAATATGCAAAACAAAGGAGGGTCTGGGAGTCTCTCTACCAGCATGAACACGGCCCAATGACCTTTTCTTGGGTGGATGGCCCATGGGAGAGTCTCAATCAAGTCTTTAACTCCTTTTCCCTTTCAGAGAGTAGAAATATCCCCGCATAGCAGTCTTTGCTCTGCCCTGGGGCAGTCTAGTACCGAAATGCTTGGAAATTCTCCTTTGAACAACATTACCATCAGTAACCCAATACACGTGTTTCAGCCTTGTTGCGCACCATCAGTGAGGTGGAGCTGTGCCTCTCTGAGAACAGTTAGCAAGGGGTCCACGTCTGGATTCTCCTGGTGACTTAGGGTGAGACCCAAAGTTACTAAATATGCAAAACAAAGGGGGGTCTGTGAGTCTCTCTACCAGCACGCACACAAGCCAATGGTCTGTTCTTGGGTGGATGGCCCCTGGGAGAGTCCCAACCAAGTTTTTAGTTCACTGTCCCTTTCACAGAGAAGAAATATCCCTGCATACCAGTCTTTGTCCTGCCCAGGTGCAGTCCAGCACCGAAATGCTTGGCAATTCTCCTCTGAACAACAGTACCAACAGCAACACAATACACGAGTTTCAACCTTGTTGGGCATCACCAGTGAGGTGGAGCTGTGCCTCTCTGAGAACAGTGAGCAAGGGGTCCACGTCTGGATTCCCCTGGTAACTTAGGGTCAGACCCAAAGTTACTAAATATGCAAAACAAAGGAGGGTCTGGGAGTCTCTCTAACAGCATGAACATGGCCCAATGACCTGTTCTTGGGTGGATGGCCCCTGGGAGAGTCTCAACCAAGTCCTTAGCTCACTGTCCCTTTCACAGAGAAGAAATATCCCTGCATATCAGTCATTGTCCTGCTCAGTGGCAGTCCAGCACTGAAATGCTTGGCAATTCTCCTCTGAGCAACATTACCAACAGCAACCCCATACACGTGTTTCAGCCTTTTTGGGCACCATCAGTGAGGTGGAGCTGTGCCTCTCTGAGAACAGTGCGCAAGGGGTCCACGTCTGGATTCTCCTGGTGACTTAGGGTGAGACCCAAAGTTACTGAATATGCAAAACAAAGGAGGGGTCTGTGAGTCTTTCTACCAACATGAACACGGCCCAATGGCCTTTTCTTGGGTGGATTGCCCCTGGGAGAGTCTCAACCAAGTCTTTAGTTCACTGTCCCTTTCACAGAGAAGAAACATCCCTGCATATTTGTCTTTATCCTGCCCAGGGGCAGTCCAGCACCGGAATGCTTGGCAATTCTCCTCTGAACAAGAGTACCAACAGCATCCCCATACATGTGTTTCAGCCTTGTTGGGCATCATCAGTGAGGTGGAGCTGTGCCTCTCTGAGAACAGTGAGCAAGGGGTTTACGTCTGGATTCCCCTGGTAACTTAAGGTGAGACCCAAAGTTACTAAATATGTAAAACAAAGGGGGGTCTGGGAGTCTCTCTACCAGCACAAATATGTCCCAATTACCTGTTCTGGGGAGGATGGCCCCTGGGAGAGTCTCAACCAGGTCTTTAGCTCACTGTCCCTTTCACAGAGAAGATGTTTCCCTGCATATCAGTTTTTGTCCTGCCCAGGGGCAGTCCAGCACCGAAATGCTTGGCAATTCTCCTCTGAACAAGAGTACCAACAGCAACCCCATGCATGTGTTTCAGCCTTGTTGGGCATCATCAGTGAGGTGGCGCTGTGTCTCTCTGAAAACAGTGAGTAAGGGGTCCACGTCTGGATTCCCCTGGTAACTTAGAATGAGACCCAAAGTTACTAAATATGAAAAACAAAGGGGCGTCTGGGAGTCTCTCTACCAGCACAAATATGGCCCAATTACCTGTTCTGGGGAGGATGGCCCCTGGGAGAGTCTCAACCAAGTCTTCAGCTCACTGTCCCTTTCACAGAGAAGAAATATCACTGCATATCAGTCTTTGTCCTGCCCAGGGGCAGTCCAGCACTGAAATGCTTGGCAAAATTATCCTCTGAACAACATTACCAACAGAAACCCCATACACATGTTTCAGCCTTGTTGGGCATCATCAGTGAGGTGGAGCTGTGCCTCTCTGAGAACAGTGAGCAAGGGATCTAAGTCTAGATTCCCCTGGTAATTTAGGGTGAGACCCAAAATTACGAAATATGCAAAACAAAGGGGGTTCTGGGAGTCTCTACCAGAAAAAACACGGCCCAATGACCTGTTCTTGGGTGGCTGGCCCCTGGGAGAGTCTCAACCAAGTCTTTAGCTCAATGTTCCTTTCACAGAGAAGAAATATCTCTGCATATCAGTCATTGTCCTGCTCAGGGGCAGTCCAGCACCAAAATGCTTGGCAATTCTCCTCTGAACAACATTACCAACAGCAACCCCATACACGTGTTTCAGCCTTGTTGGGCACCATCAGTGAGGTTGAGCTGTGCCTCTCTGAGAACAGTGAGCAAGGGGTCCACGTCTGGATTCTGCTGGTGACTGAGGGTGAGACCCAAAGTTACTAAATATGCAAAACAAAGGCCATCCACCCAAGAAAAGGTCAATGGGCTGTGTTTGTGCTGGTAGAGAGACTCCCTGAACCCCCTTTGACTTGCATATTAAGTAACTTTGGGTCTCACCCTGAGCTACCAGGGGAATCCAGACATGGAACCCTTTTTCACTGTTCTAAGAGAGGCACAGCTCCACCTCAGTGTTGATGCCCAAAAAGGCTTAAACATGTGTATGGGGTTGCTGTTTGTACTCTTGTTCAGAGAAGAATTGCCTAGCATTTGGGTGCTGGACTGCCCCTGGGCAGGACAAAGACTGATATGCAGGGATATTTCTTCTGTGTGAAAAGGACAGTGAGCTAAAATCTTGGTTGAGACTCTCCCAGCGGCCATCCACCCCAGAACAGTTCAATGGGCTGTGTTCGTGCTGGTAGAGAGACTCCCACAACCCCCTTTTTGTTGCATATTAAGTAACTTTGGGTCTCACCCTAAGTTACTAGGGGAATCCAGACATGGACCCCTTGCTCACTGTTCTCAGAGAGGCACAGCTCCACCTCACTGATTATTCCAAACAAGGCTGAAACACATGGATGAGGTACTGTTGGTACTCTTATTCAGAGGAGAATTGCTAAGCATTTCGGTGCTGGACTGCCCCATGGCAGGACAAAGACTAATATGCAGGGATATTTCTTCTCTGTGAAAGGGCCAGTGAACTAAAGACTTGGTTGAGACTCTCCCAGGGGCCATCCACCCAAGAAAAAGTCAATGGGCTGTGTTTGTGCTGGTAGAGAGACTCCCTGAACCCCCTTTGTTTTGCATATTTAGTAACTTTGGGTCTCACCCGAAGTTACCAGGGGAATCCGGACGTGGACCCCTTGCTCACTGTTCTCAGAGAGGCACAGCTCCACCTCACTGATGATGCCCAACAATGCTGAAACATGTGTATGGGGTTGCTGTTGGTACTCTTGTTCAGAGGAGAATTGCCTAGTATGTTGGTGCTGGATGCCCCTGGGCAGGGCAAAGACTGATATGCAGGGATATTTATTCTCTGTGAAAGGGACAGTGAGCTAAAGACTTGTTTGAGACTCTCCTCGGGCCATCCACCCAAGAACAGGTCAATGGGCTGTGTTTGTGCTGGTAGAAAGACTCCCAGAACCCACTTTGTTTTGCATATTAAGTAACTTTGGGTGTCACCCTAAGTTACCAGGGGAATCCAGATGTGGACCCCTTGCTCACTGTTCTCAGAGAGACACAGCTCCACCGCACTGATGACCCCCAACAAGACTGAAACACGTGTATGATGTTGCTGTTGGTACTCTGGTTCAGAGGAGAATTGCCTAGCATTTCGGTGCTGGAAAAAACAGATCAATGGGCTGTGTTCATGCTGGTAGAGAGACTCCCAGAACCTCCTTTGTTTTGCATATTAAGTAACTTTGGGTCTCACCCTAAGTTACCAGAGGAATCCAGACGTGGACTCCTTGCTCACCGTTCTCAGAGAGGCACAGCTCCACCTGATGATGCCCAACAAGGCTGAAACACGTGTATGGGGTTGCTGTTGGTACTCTTGTTCAGAAGAGAATTGCCTAGCATTTTGGTGCTGGACTGCCCCTGGACAGGACAAAGACTGATATGCAGGGATATTTCTTCTCTGTGAAAGGGACAGTGAGCTAAAAACTTGGTTGAGACTCTCCCAGGGACCATCCACCCAAGAACAGGTCCATGGGCTGTGTTCGTGCTGGTAGAGACTCCCAGACCCCCTTTGTTTTGTTTTCTTAATCTACTTCTTCACCCTGTAGTCCTTCCGTTCAAATATTCCTATTCAAGGTGCCACGTTATCCTGCTGGGTCCAATATTAAGATGCCTAATAGCATGTAATTCACTTAGGGGAGACCTGCCTTGGAATATGCATAGCACTACGCAATGACGTGTGCAGCACATGCTTGATACCTCTCCTTCCCAGTTTGAATTTGATCAGTTGAACAATTGCGTGAGCACTGCGTGAGCATTGCAAGATTTCAACTGTTTTTGATCATCCAGTGTAGGGTGGGTTTGGTCGTGCTCGTGAATTAGTGTTATCAAACCCCAAAACGTCCTTTGTGCTATTGGCCACTGCGGCAATCAACTACAAGGCTACCACCGTTTGTTACATTTCACCCAAGGGCGGGTCGAGTCTAGATGTTAAATAATGCCTTAACTGAGCAGAAAGCGCCTCCTGTGCCTCCCTACTCAAAATAAACCACTCCAGTTAGAATCCGCTCACTCCAATGTCAGTCATGGGTCATGGAAGTCAATTCCATATTTTCTCCTTGAGCCTGTTGGTTGCCTGACCACACAGTTATATGTTAACCCTCACCCTATGCCTCACATAAGTCATTCGATTAATATCACTGCGTAAATGTGTTTCATTTTGGCAGAGTTATATGTTAACCATTACCCTATGCCTCACATAAGTCATTCGATTAATATCATTGCGTAAAGGTGTTAATTTCGGCAGAGTTATATGTTAACCCTTAGCCTATGCCTCACATAAATCCTTCGATTAATATCACTGCGCAAAGATGTTAATTTCGTCAAAGGTGCTTGCAAAGATAGAACCGCATCTGGGCAATGCGGAAAAACGACTTGAGCTAATAAGTGCATTCATTCTCGTCAAGCCCATTGAACCTGCACTAGAGCTAATAACAAGTGCAGTGGGTTCAAAACTTTTCTGCAGATTGCAGTCTTAACAAGCGAGTTCAGAGGTCTTCCACAGCCGCTGAGGTGGTATAGTGATTGCCTGATTCTGCCGAAATCCCTTCGAATCCTGGCTTTGGTGGAAGTGGCACCTTTAAAAGCGGCCTGACCACAAGAAAAAAGGTGGGAAAATGGGTTCCCGAATCCGGGCAAATAACCAGCACTGCCTGTAGATATTTGAAGTTTACCAGGAAAATCCGGCACAACAGCCAGCACTGGCTGTGCATATTTCACTACTCGGAAGGTTTGCTGAACATTCATATTTGTGGGTCACCTTTTGGGTACAAACCAGCCCTCTCCGTCTACAACGCTCACTGCTCCCCACGGCCTCCCTCCACAGCTGCAACCCAGCTATAGTCTACTTTTTTCTATTGCCAGTGGAGGAGCGCTGGGCATATCAAAACATGTTAAGATGCCCCTCATGAGGCTGGCGGGCACCAGTGAAATAACCAATGTAGTTATACAGTGCTCATTCACTCCAGTGGGGCATCTTTGCACTTATAACTGGTGTTTATTGTTAACCACCAGTACTCCTTTTATCAATCTCAGAAGGATGAAGGGCTGAGCCGACCTACAGGCACTCAAACATGAGGACAAGCACAGATCCCTGTGGCGGATGGATTAGTCCACTGAGCCACCACCAGTAGGGTGGTGGGGCGTGCTATAGGCATCTTTGGCGGGTGGTGGCACCCTGACATTCCTAGCCCCTATTTTCGAGGTGACTGTCTGGCAACGTTTATAGAGGTTTGTGGCACCTCAAACCAACGAAAATGGGAGTGGTTATGTTGATTCCTGATCATTTTCTTTGCCAGTAAATTCCTCAGTACAGCAAATTTCCTTCTTGTGTGTTCTAGAGAGTCAAGTGACGCCTTATCTTTGAGATATACGTTTTAGGAGACTATAGTGATGCTAGGAAAATCACAGGCAGTATTTGTATTTGTATTTTCTTTATTTATATAGCGGGCCTGGCCCAAAGACATCTGGGGGCATTTCGTAGGGCTTACAGGTTACATGGTATGCAGATAAATACCGTACAGATTACAGTAAACTATACAAGATATACACACAAAATTACAAATTACAATAATATACAGGGTAAAAACAAAATCATTACAAGGTGAAAGTAGTGACATAAACGGTACATATTGTAATTTAGATTGCAAGATATTTACACAGTAATAACAGACAGAGAATCTAGTCAACAGAAGGCCGACCCGTCAGGTCAGGCAGCCGGTAAGCAGTGTTTGATATAGCAATTAATGGGCAAGAGGGGGACTTTGAGAATCCTGTGTTAAGAGCCACATTTTAGCTTTGCTCTTGAATGAGTGGTAAGATGGTTCAGATCTGAGTGGGTTGGGAAGTGAGTTCTACAATTTTGAAGCAAGAACCGGAAAACTGAACCCCCAGCTTTCTGAAGCTTGAATCTTGGAAGTGTGAGAATGTGAGCTTGGGCTGATCTCAGGGGGCGGGTGGAAGTGTGTGGTGTGGAGCAGTTCGCCAGGTATTCTGGGGCCTTGTTAGCCAGACATTTATGAGTGAGTTTTGAGGGAGATTCTTTGGGGGACCGAGAGCCAGTGTAGAATCCGTCTGGTGTCAGAGATATGCTGGTTCCTAGGAATGTTTAGTACTGCCCTGATGGCATTGTTTTGGGTTACCTGTAGCTTGTTGAGGTTTCTTTCACTAGTACCTACATATAGGGCATTGCAATAGTCAGGTTTTGATATGATGAGGGTTCTCGCAAGGATAGTGCAGTTGGAGATAATGAGGAATGGTCGACAAGCTGTAATAAGTTTGCATGTGTAAGGTGAAGCCAAAATAACAGCATGTGTTTGTCTAGTGAGAGATAAGGTAGAATCAAGATAAATGCCTAGAGTTTGCGTGTCATTCTGTTACGTTGATGGTATTACCATCAATGATGAAGGATTTGAATGCTGGAACCAATCTATTGAGGCTGTACTGGGAGACTAGGATGAGTAGCTTTGTCTTCTCATCATTAAGACAGAGCCTGTGTTGCGCCATCCAGGCATGTATGACCAGGTAGACATTGTTTAAGGCTTTAGAGTCAATATAGTGGTCACCTGTGATGTGGATTAGTATCTGGGTGTCATCTGCGTAGTTAATGTAGGAGACACCCAGATAGTCAAGAATATCAAAGAGTGACTTTGTGAAGAAATTATAAAGTGTCGGAGAAACACAGCAACCATGAGAGCGCACAAGACCGGAGATGGTTCAACGGAGGCTGACGGGGAGAAGACCCTCATGGATCTGTTAGCCAGAAAGGAACTAATCCATGTGGTGGCTTCCTCAGAGAAATGGGCTGCAGATTTGAGGTGCAGGCAGAGAATTTGATGGTTGACCAAATCAAATGTTGACGATAGGTCTAGCAGCAGTAAGAGGGCCAGTTTGCCATTATCTTTCAGGTCATCAATTTGAGTTTTTAGATCTATGAGGGCAGTTTCTGTTCGGTGCCTAGGCAAGAAACCATATTGTCTCAGGCCAAGGAGTTTATTAGCGTCTAGATATTCCTGGATTTGTATATAGGCAGCTCGGTCCAGGATTTGAAGTAAAAAGGGAACGGTGGTGATGGGCCTATAGTTGGATGGGTTGCTTGGGTATAAGGATGGTTTTTTGATAAGGGGGATGACCTAGGCATCCTTAGGGTTATCCAGGATGATACCAGTGTTGAAAGATGAGTTTATGAGAGTGGTGATGAATGGCGCAAATTCATGGACAGCCTCCTTAATGATGGGGCAGGGCATGTGTCACCTTGGCAATTTGAGGGTTTAAGTCTACTGATGATGTTTTCTACTTCCTTAATGCAAAGGGGTGAGAAGCTAAATGGTTTAATGGTGTGTGTGGGATGGACAGTTTTATCTGATGGAATGCAGTACAGCGAAGCAGTAGTTAGACTGCATTTTTTGTCATTTTGTAGGTTGGAGATTTTATCAAGAAACGCATTTTGTATATTGGAGCACCACGTGCCGTCCCTACTACATGTGTCGGGGGTGGGGGGCTACTGGAGATTCTAGTTCTTTAAGTATCTTAAAGAGCTTCTTGGTGTTAGATTCTGCTTGTAGAATACGCTTGTTATAGGTGTCTTTTTTTGCTTGGAATATTGCTTCTTTATAGTTGATGGGAGCTAAGATTAGGCTGTTCTTATTTGTGATTGAGGGGAGACTTTTCCAGTGGGCCTCTGTGTTTCTCTTTTCCTTTCGTAATGATCTCTAGTGTGGCGTGAACCACGAGTTAAGGTGTTGGGGAATGGTATTCATGGCTTTCAATATGGTTTGGTTGTAAGTGTCGATTAAGACTCTAGGGTCTGAGCATGACACTGAAGCATTGTTTAGTAAAGGCAGGATTAAGGGGAGCAGTTTCTCTCTTGTCATATCCCTTTTATTTCTAGTGCTGATGGAAGGTGCAATGTTCTGTTTAAAACATTGGTTATTTGCTTTGATAGTGAATGTTATCTTACGATGATCTGACAATGCGCATGGTGTGTTGGACACAATGTTGATGCTACAGTTCAGATCAGCCAACCAATCAAGGGTTCTACCTTTAATATGTGTGGGTTCTTGGAGGCAGTGGGAAAATCCCAGATCCGTTAGTGTGCCAGCAAGGTCCCTAGCTTTATCGTTGTTTGGGTCTTGGAAGCTAAGATTGAGGTCCCCTAGTAGGATAATTTGTGAGTACACGTGTAACTAACTCCTGGAACTCCAAATTTCATCCAAGCCCTTCCTTTTCATGTACCTCGTATCCTAGTTTAGAGTTGTGCCCACACTTTAAACCTGACACCCCTGCTAATGTATTGTCCTACTCCAGGACTGTGCACAGAAGTGCATATTTATTTCCATCACACAGGGCATAAAGAGCACCATATGTGTTGTGCCTGGTTTGAAAAAAAGTGAGGCTGTCAAACCCAGAGCATCAGGTCAGACCGCTCCTGCAAATCGTTTGCATTGAAGTTTCAATTATCTTTGTTGACTTTCTTTACATCTCCTTCTCAGCAGCAGAGCCACCAGCCAGCAAGGTGTTTTTGCGGTTGGTTAGAAGAATGCAGTTACATAACAGAGGCTGATTCACTCCAGTGGGGAGAGCAGCATATTCTTGCATCAAGTTTCGAACTCCATTCACAAGGCCCATGTGCTTCTATTGTGGCTTGACAAGATTCACTTACACTTTCAATAGAAATAGGATCATCACATTTCCCAAGTCAAAACATTATGCAAAATATAACAAATTGAAGTCTCAAATGTTGTTTTTTACCCCACTTGCTTCAGGGACACATATCGAAAGCCACAAAAAAGTGAAAGCCCACACGCATCTAAAGACCTTCGTAATTTCCATTACTTTTTCAAATCAGGGTTCTTTGTTAATCAAGGGATTCCCCTATCACTAAAGATCTGCTATGACCTGCCTGGGATATTCAATGTGAGCTTGTGACTGATATTAGTACGTGACATGGATGGTGGCTGAGAGTACAGTTTGAGTGCTCTGATTGGGGCTGTTGAGTGCTAGTGCGGTTTGGCAGTGTGCATACAGTGGGAGCTTCATCCTACTTACCTGTCATTTTAATTTCCTGTAACTATTATCCAAGCATACAACGCACTTACATTTGTACACCAGTGACTGCAGCATGGTCCTTTGGGCTACAAGGCATTCCCTGATACAAGCTCCTTATCAGATAGCTTCATGTAAAATCGCGTGCACCAAGTTGATCCTCATATTAAACAGGTTGGTGAATGTGAGGTAAAGGTGTAGAAGCCTGGCATACTCTTTCAACCCAGTTGGGCATCTTGTGGACTAGAACAGTCAAGGCTTCCTGTTCTGCATTAAAGCTGGTCAATCTGCCGGCGAAGCTGTGTTTGATGCCATTGACACTGCAGTATCATGCTCGTGCTACTTTCTGGCACTCCTCCAAATCTTCGAACTACAGTGCCTGCATCTCGAGCCCTCTCATAACTTCAACATGCCCTTGCTGAGCCCATCATCTGCTAGGCTTGAAAGAACCGCTCAACACCAGGACCCGACTCGAAACACTGGAGAGTTACTTGCCGACTCAAACCTGGGGTTAAACCACAACTCGACCTGACTTGACCTCAGACTGCTGCTTTTCCAAACCGCTCATTGGAGCAACAGAATCACTGTTTTGGCACTTGGCCCACCTGGCTCAGATCACTGGAGCATCACTCGTTGACCCTTGCCGGCATTTACAACCCAACTCGATCATAAACAGATCCTGATCAGTGCCCCAAACTGTTTTGCCCAAAAGACTCCTTCGAACAGCACAGAGCTACCACACTCAAACCTGCTTGATGCCCGCTTGGGCACACACAATCCAACGTACCCAAATTAAGTTCGATCCACTCTCATCATTGCACGAAGCTGGGTTTGACGATGTCGACACGTCAAAAACCTGAAAAAAGGCTCTATTGAGCAATGACTGCCCTGTTGGTCCATTTTGGGCCCTAGACACTGGTTAGGTCACTTGTGCACCTTTTTCTTCCAAAGATATATCCTTTTTGTGGTTACTAATTTGCCTATCATCCCTGTACTAATACTCATAGTACTACATTCTTGTATCTGTGCCATCTTCCCTCTCTTTTCTACAGGGGTGGGTTTTGTACAGTGTTTTCCATTTAACTTCCTTGCAGAGGATGTGTATAATTAAAGTAGATATAGTTATTTATAGAATGTTTGGACATTTACTTTATTTTGGACTGTGTTTCTGTGTTGTCTGGGTCACTTCACACAGCTCTTAAGGACACAGGCCCTGATTCTGAGTTTGGAGGTAAGTAACGGTCCTTACCGGCATGGTGTAAATAGCGTTTCCGGGCAGTCATAAATCCGCTAATAGAGGACTATTACGACTTCGCGGGCGCAAGCTTTACGCCATGCGGTAAGGTCATTACAGCCATGCCATTAAAGGCACCTTAAAAGCCCTTAGCGGCATCAAGCATAGCGCAGATACCACTACTGACAAGGTCCAATGCGGCAGCAGTCACCGCTAATAAGCGGAACCGGAAGCAGCGCCATCGCACAGGAACGGGAAGGAGCATGGCAGCCATCTTTAAAAACACAATCCATTGCCATCCTCACCACACAGGACCCTTTGGACACTGCTGTTGTCGTGAATAGATCCACCTATTTCACCACTATGCCCAACGCCCTGAAGAAGGGAGCTGCCCGTCAGCGGAAAGAAAGATTTAATGAGGATGAGCTGCAGATGCTGGTTGACACACTACAGGAGCATGCTGGCATAGTATTCTCCAATAACATGAAGAGGGAAACAATACTAAAGAAGAAGAAGGAGACCTGAGCACTTGTTGCTCAGAAGGTCAGTGCTGTTGGGAATACCCCACGCACCATCAAAGACTGTTGCAAGCCCTGGGACGACCTGCGACTGAGAGTGAAACATTCTCTCAGTGAACCAGAGCCAGGCAATGGGAACAGGAGGAGGTCCCTGCTCTCCAATCAAGCTCACCCAATGGGAGGACATCTGCGCCAGCATGATAGGGATGGAGGGAATCAAAGGTGTTTGCGAGATGAAGTGTGGCACCACAACATCGAGCGATGGAGGTGAGTGTCCTAAGAAAACATTGTAATGCCAAGTCTGATGAAAATCAAGCAATATGTCAGTCCAAAGAGTCAAGCCATGGTCCAACTCACACACTCCCAGCAAAGTAGGCGGACGCATCACAGACACATGCAGATGCCTGCTGCAAGGCAATGCCGTACCTCACACATACCACACAAAGTTGTAAATGCCATGAGTCACACATCGTGCAGGCCCAAAATACCATGCATGTCAGATAGCATTGCTCTTGGCCAACATGAGTGACGCCGACATATGCCTGCATAACCCACCCATGTATCAAACAACGGGCTCATCCAAACACAAATGCCTATTACCCCCAATGTTGTGGATGATCAATTGTCCAAATGTATGTATGATGCCTATCAAAACATCACTCATGCCATCCCTCTCTTCGACCCCCACAGGCTCTGACCATGACAGCAATGGGCAGGATGCAACCTCTGCACAGACCCAACCCCGGAAGACATACCGGGATGATGCCAACTGCCCTTCAGTCTCAATCGAGACATAAACGCCGACACTGCTACCCAGCGCCAGAGTGCCTCCTTATACACGCTTTCAGGAATCTACATCCTGGATTCAAAATCAATCTCCTTGGGCAACACCAAATGGATTGAACAACTTCTATGGCACAACAGGCTTAACTCTCCAACCAGCAGAATCACCTGTGCCTTATTCAACCCTCTGGGATCCCCTAAGCCATATGGAACCCAGATGATGACCCTTGTTGCCCGTCACCAAGTCTCTCTGTGATCAAGTTCCAAGTACTTGGGATACTCAGCACCGGCAGGGTCCCCCAATTGCAGCCCTGATGAAGGCGGCTTTGACAAATTCCAATACCGCCGAAACGTGAAGCAAACCGAGAGCACCGGATCAAGTCTGTTCCTGGTTTACAGTTTCTCTTCAGTCAGCCTCTGTCCTGTCGGCAAAGATATCTTTCACCCTATGACCCTGGAACATTCAGTGTTCAATTGTAAACTAAACCAGTAAAAGGGAGCCTTTGCAACCCATTTGATGTACTGATGCAGGAGTCTTAGTAAATCTCTGGCCTGCACCATAGCTAGAACTGCCAAATTTATAGTGTGAATTCACTGGCATTCTTGTCTTTTTCTCCCATTTAATGCAAAGAACTTTTGTATTTTAGTATATGTGTCGATGAAGTAATAATCGGTACGTACACACAAATATACACGAGTCCCTCTTTTGAGCAGATCATCTGAAGACTTTGCAAGGAGTAGCAAGTAGAACTCAGAATTCAACGCTAGCTGAATGTACTGTCTGCCTTATATCTTACACCAGTTAAGGAATGTCAGGACCTTCATGAGGGAAGCATGATCCCTCCCCTACACATCTCCCAGGGAACAGAGGGAGACACTGAATCCAGAGGACCCTCCAAGCAGCTCAAGCACCAGACCCAGCAAGCACACAGTTTGCCCTGCTTTGAATATGAATAAAGCTTCCTAGGTGGGAAATGCCAGAGAGCCACCCAAGGAAAAGGCTGCTAGCTGCAACACTCTCCTCAGCTTTGGACAGTCTGCCTTAAAGGACGACACAAGCCCAGTGAAGAAACTAGGAGAAGTGCATCCACAAGCTTCTACCTATGTCTGCCTTAAAGGATAATTTTGAGCCAGTTGAGCCCCTCGAGCTGCAACCGATTGCACTGCTGACTGTTATGCCACAGTCCTTGCACACAATGTAATGTTTTTTACTGAAAAATGCTTTTCTTTCTTTTATTGATGTCACTATAAATTGTTATCTACATTTGTTTGATTCAGATATTTATTATGTCATATTTTGTTCAGTCAATATTACGTGTTCAAGAAAATAAAAATGTTGCTGTTTTCTGACATTTAACACATGGATACACTGAGTGGTTATTACCTCTAGATTCACTTCTTGGATCTCGAATTCAGGAGGCCATTTTTTGAACCTGTGGCCAGACCTAAAATCCTGTATCTGTCCCGCTCATTAATTTAGTTTGTTTGAAATATTGTTAGTAAGGGTACAATTATTTGTTTACATCCCAACCGCCCTTTGACCTCGAGGGGACAACCCAGGGGCTGCCCTGCACCAACTGGCAAGAGACCCCAGGTAGCCATTACACTGGTACCACCAAGGCCCGTAATGGGCGAAACACCACTACCACCACCATCCATCGGCCATCCTGACAAATCAGTCGAGGCACCACAGTCAGAGGAGTCCAGTTTGGCTGGGGAGGTGGCAGCCACAGCACCCCTGGCTGTGGAGGACCCACAGGACAACATATGGGTGCCCATTGAGGACGATGTATCGGAAGCGGCCCATACGCCAAGTCCACCGGCATCCCCACAAATATTGTCACTCGATACAGAGCACGCCACCACCCCGGAGCGGTCTGGTCAGGAGCAGTCGGAAGGGCACTTCAGTCCCATTTTCACAATTAAGGAGGCTGAGCAGGCTGGGCAGGACAGGCAGGGACCAACAACCTCCACAGGTACACCCGCAGGGCCACAGCCGTCTGACCTGCTTACTGCCCTTGTGCAGGAGTTTGTTGAGGACAACAGACTGGCCAGACAGGAGTGGCGTGAAAGCTTTGCCTCTCTCGGCAGGTCCATCACAGACAACACTGCCTCCATGGCCAAATCCTTTGCAGACAACACCAGCCGCCTCTGCGAGGAGGTCTCAGCCCTCCGCCAGGTCTTAGGCCACATAGCGGATGCCATGGAGGCAGGGCATCCCACTTCACAATCCCAGCAGGCGGCCACACCGTCTTCATCCAGTTCGACCCAGACAAGCCCGCTCCACAGGTCGGCACGTACCGTGTGCCGGCAAGACATGCTGCCACCTGGACCAGGGAGTGCCATTTGATCGTCAGGGCAGCTTCATGTAGGCATTGGAGACTCGATGGGACATGTGTGGGGGAGTTGTGGGGGTGTAGGAGGGGGTGAGGGTGTGTGGGGGTGTTGTGAGGGGATGGGGAGGGGGTGAGGGCGTGTGGGGGAGTTGTGGGGGGACTTGGAGAGGGGTGAGGGTGTGTGGGGGAGTTGTGGGGGGAGGGTGTGTGGGGGAGTTGTGGGGGGAGCTGGAGGGGGTGAAGGTGGGTCGGGGAGTTGTAGGGGAAGGGGCGGTGGGTGATGGTGGTGGAGGGTTTTTGCACTTACATTTACATTGTTATATTTAATACACCTGTTGTGTGGAAAACAAGACCTGAGTGGACATTCATCATTGCACATGTGTCATTTATTCATTTACAGTGCATAGTGTACATGTACCCCCACACCCTCTGCCCTCTGTCCAACCATCACGTCACCCTCTGCTGCCATGTGTGTCAGAAATATTGTGCAATCACTGACTGGCGCACAGCACGTCCCTCCTGTGCATCGGCCCCGCAATGATGTCCAGCCACATCTTCTTCTTCCCCTTCATCATCACCAGGTGGTAGAAGTTCAACGTCAGGGGGCAGGGGCACGTTCCGGCGGAAGCACATATTGTGCAGCATGACACATTCTATGATGATCTTGGCCACTTTCTCACGACTGTAGAGGAGTGCCCCACCCGACCGGCTGAGGCAGCAAAATCGTGCCTTCAACAGGCCAAAGGTCTGTGCGATGACCACACGGGTACGGGTATGGGAACGATTGTAGTCCTCCTCGTGCCTGTTCTGTGGGTTTCGGACAGGGGTGAGGAGCCATTGCTTCAAGGGATAGCCACTATCACCTGCATGAGAGGCAATAAAAGCTAAATGTTAGTCAATTCATGATGGACAGCTGCACTAGTCACACATGCCTGCAGTTTATAGTTGTACACATGCACATGTTCATGGATGTATTTAGGCCATCTCCAGCCCCTCAATGGGTCCTGTGCCATGGACTAATGGTGTGGTTTGCATCTTCAAGATGATACATGGTGTGCACTGACGTCTTGTTGCACATGCATCGTGTACGCATACAGCTGTGCTCGTGTCAGACTTGTGATGTGTTGTGTTCTGTGAGATTTACTTAGAGGGAGCATTGGCAGTAGTCTGTGCATTATTGTGCAATCAGCGCTGATCCTTCCCATGGTGACATGCAGCACTCCTGTGGATGTGGTGGCCCTGTGACAGATTGTGGATTCCCTAGTTGGCTCAGTTTAATGCACTCCCAGGGATGCTTGTCCTTTGTGGTGATATGCTGGAGACAGCAACATATGCAACATAGTGCATATGCACTGCATGGTGCAGGATGGCGTTACGGAGGGTGAGGGCCGCTGATGAGTGGTGCACATGTTGTGGGGTGTGGGGTGGTTTCCTGTTGGTCATGTAGTGATAAGTGTCAACCTTACTTCATTCCTATGGGATTTGGGTGTCATGTAACATTTGTGATGCTTTGGGGTACAGTGTTAGGTGATGTGCACATCGTGCAGTCACATCAACTTTGGCAGCATGGTGGTGTGTGGATCTCTCCCCCCATTTCAATGCCATGTGCCAGTCATGCAACTTACCAAGCAGCCAGACACGGCATCCAGCATGTCGCTCCATGAAGCGTGGTAGCGTGGAGTTCCGCAGGACCATAGAGTCATAAGTTGATCCGGGATATCAGGTACCACAATGTGTGATGATCTTGCTGGCGTTGCATACCATCTGCACATTGATGGAGTGGTATTGCTTGCGTTTGCGGTGCACCACCTCCATGGCATGCGGGACCACCAACTCCACGTGGGTGCAGTCAAGGGCACCTACACAATTTGGCATGCCTGCCAGTGCATG
Organism: Ambystoma mexicanum; assembly: GCF_040938575.1. Classification (NCBI taxonomy): domain Eukaryota; kingdom Metazoa; phylum Chordata; class Amphibia; order Caudata; family Ambystomatidae; genus Ambystoma; species Ambystoma mexicanum. The sequence goes on from NC_090923.1 coordinate 751,928,018, forward strand.
GAAGCCAACTTTTGTATCAAATATCTCCTGGGGAGTCCGTTGTTGGGATATGTAGTCCCTTGTGTGCTTGAGGAGGGCATCCAGCACTTGGTTCAGTATCTGATAAAATAAGGGTTGTGATATGCCATGCATGTGTCCCACTGTGTGCTGGTAGGTGCCTGTGTCAATGAAGTGGAGAACAGACACCTTCAGTAGAGGGGGGATGGCTGTGCGTATTTCTATGAGGCTGACAATGCCGTCGTGTATCAGGTCCACAATGGTGATGATGGTGTCCCAGTCCAGACTGTACATGGTGTGGATCTGCTCAGGGGTTATGTTGAAAGGACTGGCTCTGATGTGAGGAATTGGGGGCTGGCGGCGTGGTAACGGTGGCTGCACTGGTGGGGCATGCTGGGCCTGTCTCACCCTCCTTCTCCTGCATCTCCACTGTGGTGCCGGCTGTTGTTGTTGTTGCTGCTGTTGTGGCAATGCAAGCATGTCCTCCAGCTCCAGTAATGCTACTACTATTGAAATCATCTTGGTGTGGGAGGTAGATATCGGAGTTGCCATTCATGGCCATTGTGCAGTCATGTCAGTTGCAGAACTTGTCATGACCTGATATGGTGAATGGTTTTATTGTCTGAATATTTATCTGGACCCCACATCCATGAGTGTATGGATATCACTAAGCAAAAAACCATGCATAGTATGAACGATAACACCTGGCAATGCGTGTCCACCTCACGGGAGTTTAAATGAATGTACCCCTCAGATTGGGGACTGCAAACCCCATCTCTACCTAGATTTACCAAATATAGTAGGGGATTTCCACCCATTTATTGGAGAAGTCTTGGGCTGAAACAATGCAGAAGAAGGCCTGTAATTGAGCTGTTGATGAGGCAAAGCATTACAAAATATTTTTCAAATGTAGTTAGAGGAGACTCTGAAGGAAAGTTTCTGAAGGAACTTGAGGATATTTTCCAGAACTAGAAGCATAATGAGGTAACTGGCATGACACGCATCTACTCCTTGATATGCATTTATAGACACATACTTTAAAAACCAATTCTGCAGATGTGACTTGACAGTCTAAGAAACAAGATCCCACCTTCAGGTAGAAGCTTCAGTCAGAGCTGAGACAAGGAACATTATCCATAAGGTAAGGCTGAGCAATGGATGGACAACCAGGCGGTGCTGTCCCTTCTCCCCTGTGCCAAGTATTCAATTCTGAAGCCCTGAAACTGACATCACATGCAACAGCCACCATGCCTGAAGACATTGATTGGCAGGATCTAATGCTCATTCGGGTCCCAACACATGCATCTGGTTCCATGGGCCATGAACGGCCATCAGTAGTGATCAGAATAGCAGCTTGTTGCCCTTAACAACGTCCTTTGAATGTAATGACCTGTTGGCCTGTCCACCACATACCACAGGTCATACGTTATCGTAAACCGGCCTGTTGCTCTGATAGTTATGGCAGCATAGAGAACTTCAACTGAGTGGGTGTAACAAATCAACCACTGGGGCACCAGTGGTCCAGGGATGAATATCCATTTCTAAACCATCAATCAGCCCCACACCTCTAGTACAACAGAAGGGATCCAAACAGATTCGAAACAGAAGCAAATTATAAACCTCCTTGTCCAATTTTGGTAACATGGATGGAACGGCAGGCTTATCTCTGAAAGGTCGTGGATCGTTGGTTAGTTGCAGCACAGCAAAAATACAAATATTACCCAATGATAAAAGGGACTGTCCAGTGAAGGTTGTATACAAATATTTACTTTATTATTATCACAACAGACAGTTCTAGCACACTACAAATTACAACCCACCCCCTAAAGGAATGCAAAGGACAGACAGTTTAAAAGCAGGAAAAGGGAGGCACTCTGCATACTGACAGGAGAGTAGCCAGTATAGTAATTCATCAGAATAGTCCAAGGATACTTGGTTTCAATGCAAAGGGAGCAATGGGTCAATAAATATCACTAAGGGCCTTCAGAGAAGTGCCAGGGGGACAGAACCACAATGTACCTTGTGCTGTAGGGATTCTTGGTGCTCAACAGGTTCGAGTCGGTTTAACAACGCTTTGCAGGTTCTGCGACAGAGTTCAAGATGGAAGACAGCTGCAGGTATCAGGTGGCAGGCAGTTTAGTGAGCAAGGCTGGACGGACGGCTGAAGGCTGGCCTAGATGGCAGCTTGGGGTCAGGAATCATTGTCTGAGTTCTGGTCGGAGGTTGTGAAGAAATGGTCGAGGTGTATCGGATAGCATTAGCGACTGTGGCATAACAGTCAGCAGTGCAATCGGTTGCAGCTCGAGGGGCTCAACTGGCTCAAAACTATCCTTTAAGGCAGACATAGGTAGAAGCTTGTTGATGCACTTCTCCTAGTTTCTTCACTGGGCTTGTGTCGTCCTTTAAGGCAGACAGTCCAAAGCTGAGGAGAGTGTTGCAGCTAGCAGTCTTTTCCTTGGTGGCTCTCTGGCATTTCCCACCTAGGAAGCTTTATTCATATTCAAAGCAGGGCAAACTGTGTGCTTGCTGGGTCTGGTGCTTGAGCTGCTTGGAGGGTCCTCTGGATTCAGTGTCTCCCTCTGTTCCCTGGGAGATGTGTAGGGGAGGGATCATGCTTCCCTCATGAAGGTCCTGACATTCCTTAACTGGTGTAAGATATAAGGCAGACAGTACATTCAGCTAGCGTTGATTTCTGAGTTCTACTTGCTACTCCTTGCAAAGTCTTCAGATGATCTGCTCAAAAGAGGGACTCAACACTCTTTTAAAACCAAATGGGCCATGGGGATTGGTGTAGGTTAAGCCTACATTAATGAACCAATACTAGGTCCCCACCAACAATCTCCTGTATGCATGAGGTCATAACCACAATGCTATGCAACATCAACGGTAAAGGGGTGAAAACATGTGATACCATGTCCCACCCATCTTCCTGTCTGTTGTGGATCAAAGGGTCCTCTGGTCAATGGAGCTCTTTGTGGTTCCTGATTAAAGCGGCAGATCTCCCTTAAAGCTGCGGCGAGACCAGCATTTCTGGCACCGTCAATCCACATACTTGTACCTTCTGAATGGGGTCCCACTGCGGGGGATGACTACTGTAATACATGCAGTCCTAGACATGACATTTCACTGTCATTTGAAACTAAGAGTGGGAGCTGGCCTCAGGTTGACACAGTGCATATGAAAGGTGGTTGGGGTTTCCTGTCTTCTTTTATAACTTCTGCAGTCAGACCCCATCTGGCCCTGTTTGAGGTGCACTCTATTAGTATGTTAATTAATTTAATCACTTCCACCAGCTGCAGGGCCCAACAAAAGGACAGGATGGATCCATGAAGCCTTTGTTAGTTAATTAGTATGGCTATGGTAGGGGGAAGATTTGACCCTCCCCCTTCTGAGATGACATGGTGTACTCCTAGCTGTCATATCCCAACTAAATATGACAGGAGGGACGTCGCCTGTAGGCTGTGTCCACCCAGAGTACACAGGGTTATGTGCATGTCATGCAGGGAGCATAAGAAAATGTGTGCGGGTTACCCCCACACATTTGTCGGTGGATGATCTACCATCATTCATTTTCATTTAAAGTTTCAAAAAACCCAGGCAAGCGCACCCCCACCATGTGGATGGTTGAATTCCTCACAGTGGGCACTGACCATCCTGATATGCACATTGCTTTGGACATCATAATTCCTACTGTGCCTAATCAATTAATAGTGTTAGTATTCATTGTGTGACTTAACACATCTTATTTTCTAAAAGTTAATGGCCCTGGCAGAAATAGATTTGTATTGCCTGAGATAATAAATGTGTTACTGTATATTTGTTGGCCACCCTCCCCCCTTCAATCCTTGTAAAAGTTTGGATTTGAACACTGGACAATGCCTGCAATAGGTGATACAGACACAATATAACCCATAAACAAAGGGAGACTGTCTACAGAAAAGAAACACAATCAGCCAGCTAGTATCTTGCTAATGTTTACATTCACTATACTCACAAACATCCATACATATAAATATCTGAATGACTACTCTGGACAAACAAGTAAAAGCCTCTCCAATACACACATATACATTGACATTGGTTATTGGATTCAAAAAGACAAAAGCATTCTTAGAATGCACTTTAAAACAAAATAATTAAATTAGTTTTCTCTAAAACCACCAACTAGTGTTTGTACCAGAGAAGAATATTGGCTTAAGATAGGACTGATTCAACTCTTAAATGTTGGACACTATTGATTTCTCACTCAGGACATAGATTAAAAAGTGTCTGATAGAGTTGACATGCTGACACATATTCTCAAGGCTTAAGTTCAGGGCCGAAGCTTTAATTTTGCAAAACAAAATGTCTTAAAGTATTTACGGTCCTCTCAAGCATGAGATTATAACATTTACATGGAAAAGGAATCAACAATTTAGTTTTAATTGACATTAGGAGTCTACTTGTGGCATATTCCTTCTATTTCCTCCAAATGCCGCTTGAGAAAATGATGTTGCTTATTTAAATTGACATTATTCTTGAGAATGAAGAAGCAAAACCAACTCCTTCTCTTATTGAGACACCCTATACAGCTAACTCGCAAACCCAGATTTAACTGGTTCTGGTGAAAATCCAGGAAATCAATGAAAACATTGGTAACTGACACATACTAATACGCCCTGCACAATTTTGGACTTCAGGATGATCTATTTGAGATAGACTTTCTTTTAGTGACAAAGCTTGCAGACAGGGGTCTTCCAAAATACGTCCATTTTCAATCTGGGATTTTATTAATTAATGTGATATTTACCTAAATGTTCGTGGATTATTGTACTCCCTTTTTGTCTTTCAATGCCCTATGACAGACAGAGAGGTCATCAGCTGAAGGAAGACCACACGGCAGGCTCTCCCTATCAGTCTGTATGTCTGTTCCCACCCCCTTCTCTGGTATTATAGTTTTGTCTTGGAAAAGGCCTCTGTATTTAGTTTGCTATGGAAAAGGTGTTGTTAGGGAGGTTTCTATCAGCTAAATCCAAGTAGTGCCCCAATCAGTTTTGTTCTCTGATGATCTGATGCTCAGGGTCTCCTCCATTGCTGCTTTCCTGAAAATCCCTGCCTCTCTTCCTGTGTGTTTGATGCTAAATACCCCACAAACTCCCATCCTGCAGTATCATTTGATGTGGCAACTTTGGGTTGGACAGAGCCAGTGATAGTTTCCCTTCACTTACACCCACAAGGATTATTCTCTTTGCTTTGATTGGCCCCATGTATTTGAACATGTCATATGTGTATCTGTTTAGCTTTGAGATAGCCCTCCTCTCAGGAATTATGATCTAATTGGACATAAATATGTTTTGTCCTCACAATGTCTATGTCTGAATACAGAGACATCCATAATGTTTATGTAGTTGTATGCCTAACAGAGTGTTTACAATGTGTGAATGTATTCAGCTTCCCTACTCTACCTCTTCTCCTGCCTCTCTCATTCCTGATTGTCTGACTGCTATTCAGGCATGATGTGCTGCTAATGTTCTTTTTTTCTTAATGCCAGGAAGACTGAGATCCATCTCAATGCAACTCCCGCCATTTTTCCCCCTACTCTCTGGCTGCCCTTCTTGAGTCCCCTCCCCTCAACCTCTTGTGAGGCAAAATACCTGAGTGTCATCTTCGACTCCTCTTTCTCCTTCACACCTCATATCACTGACCTTGTCAAGAAGGCTCACTTTCAGCTTTACCTCCTCAGAGGCATTCTCCCTTTCCTCACCGTCCCCCAGAAACATGTGTCTAGATCTCTGATTCTCTCCAGGCTGGACTACTGCAACAGCCTCTTCCTCAGACTGCCTCTTCTCTCCCTCTGCCCTCTTCAACTAATCCATAATAGATCTGGAAGACATATCCTTGGTCTCAAGCCCAGGGACCGCATCTCTCCTGGCCAAAAATCTCTCCACTTGCTCCCAGTGGCTGCAAGGGTCAAGTTCAAGACCCTCTGCATTACACACAAGGATTTCTGGGGCCTGGGACCACGCTCCAGTCAAATTTCTTTCCCTAAATACCACCCTACTAGAGTCGTTCGGTCCTCTTGCTCTAACTCTCTGCAGGTCAGACGTTTCTCCAAGCAGAGAGTGGGGGACCGGGGGATTGATCTCTTTCTTTGCAGGAGCCTCCTAGTGGAATGACCTCCCCACCCCTCTCAGTCTTGAGTCAGATCTTTTTAAGTTCTGGAAGCTTCTCAAGACCTATCTTTTCTCCTCCTCCTCCCCTCCATTGCTAATGCTCCCCTGCTGCTGTGACTGGCTGCCTGGTCCCTTTTTTAGTCATACAGGGGCCAGGCCCTCCCTCGACCATTCTGTTTCAGCACCCCCCTAACAGCACTTGCCTCTGGCACCCTTCCCTGAGTAGACTACTGAGTCTGCTCCAACCCCTCCTCACATTAGTTTACCCTTATCCTGTGCCCCTGTGCACTTGCCCTCCAGGCTCCCCCTAGCACTTACCCAGCCCCTGTAGCCCCTTCCCTCTTGCATCTCCCTCCCCTTACCTCCCCTTTGCGCTGATCTGTCCCTGCACTTCCTGTTTGCTGCACTTGCACGATCCGAATGTCACAAGGCATAGTAGGACCATTCATTGTTGGTTATTGTCCTCTATTCCCCCTTCCTTTTGTGGTTCCTGGAAACATTTTCTGCTGCATAGGCACCATACAACGGTACAATAAATACAATTAAAATAAAATAAATATTAATAATTCATACATTTTAATATGTCTGTTTTATAAGCATGTGACTGGGGCCACTCTGGTCAATTCAAATCTAATCTCCATTTTTAAATTTGACAAATGGCTTAAAAATTAGAGCCAGTAATTTTTTTGACTGGCGGCACATAATTTCATGCTTCGTTGTAGTCGTTCTATCAACAGAAATCATCTGCGGTGACAGAGATCCCTTGAAACTATACAATCATTTGTTCAGGCTGATTTCATGACACAGACACATAATGGATCTGTGTTATTCTACCAGGTCAGGGCTCAGGGTATTTTCGAGGGCTCTGCTACTTGAAGTTTCCGTAAATGGCTGGCCATGCATTTATCAATGACATTAAAGTGTGACCATCCAGCTAAACATAAAATAACAGGACCTTGGAATCCTGAAAATTGAATGTATTTCAAACTTTGTTGATTATTTCGAGATTGCATGCAAATGGAAAAATCGTCTCGTTGTGTAATTCTTACTATTTTGTAATTTTGACAATGTAATCAAGTGCAGACATATTAACAAATGTAACTCTATCAGATAACTTACAATATATTGTTTCTATCATCCCCTTGCAGAATACTGAAATACTATGTGTATAAGTATAAATGTTCTTCATTTTCATTGGTTACATAACAGCAGTTTGCTAATTTCATTTTTAAATAAAACACTTGTTCTTGTTGTGTTGAACAGTATTTTACATGATACTTGAACAGTATTTTACATGGTACTTAAACACAAAGACACTCTAAATGCACCTTGTTTAATGAAAAGTGTTACGTTTAGGCAACTAATTTGAAAATATCTAGTTGCCCCTATCCATCCAAAAGCCTCACAAATGGGCAGGTTATCTGTTAATTATTCTCTATTTGATGGCCATGATGTTAGCAGTACAACCTCTTGCACTCCAGCAGTGTCGTGATTTGCCAAACTGGATGCCAGGCCACAAAGGCCTCATCTGAGGAGTTATATGGATGGTCAATATTGAGACGCCCCCTGAAGCTCAGACGAGCACTCAAGATATCAGGTGACTGGACTGTTCCATGACCAATACCTTACTCCACAACCCCTGAGGGTACAATCCCTCCATGAAGGGTGTGCACTGAAGGTTGGAGGGTGAGATATTTTGTGGCATATCAGCCCCTACAGTGTTAAATGCCTCCCTCTCTTTCTTGTTGGATTGATGGAAAGAATATGAGTGTTGCCATACACCTCTCGTCCATTTTCCCAGCCATGTCAATTGAGAATCCATACTTGAAGACTGCTTGATTGTCTCTCTGGGGGGATACACTGAACTTGAGAGTCATTTAGTTATCCGATCGTATTGTTTGGTGTTGTGTTTTCATTTATGTGATAACTGAAGCACGTGACGTATACACATACCCCGAGTATTGTTTGTTGGTTTCAGCTAGATGTATAATTGTTGTGCAGTGTAATCACAGCGTTCGTTTTTGTAAGAGCCTTGCCTCTTTGTGTTTCCTTTACATACGTTCCCAGCCATGGTTTTCAGGTATTCCTGGAACGCCAAACTCATGGAGCCTTCGGGGGAGGCTTAGTAACTAGCAGATAACCATTGTTTTGTTCCTTGTCCTGGACAGAGACCGCTTGCCTTCTGGAACAGGCAGCAATAGAAACGAATCCCAAAAATATTTGAATAACCTTGAAAACATTTCTGATATGCTGTCCTAACAGAGGATGTCCTACCTAAAACTCTGATTGGGGATAGCAGATGACCTTCCAGTAGCTAGGACCACAGTCCAAGAACAGCAGCTGGAATATGGTATCGCTTTGAGCTGCATTGTGTTTCAGAGAAGGTGCCACGTCAGAATATGCTGGAGACCCCAAATCTTTTAGACTCCAAAAGTATGTTTTACAGGATGGAATCTTGAAAATCCCGGGAGGCAAATTTCAAACAAGCTTGAAATGGCTGTGTCATCATGTGGAATATGTAAAGACTATTGTAGTGAAGCTTGCATTAACGGTAGTGGAAGCTAGGGGCCAAGGTAATATAATGCAGAAATTGTATAAGTACATTTTAGTTACTTGCTCTGGAAATGGCACCAAGTGTACAATTTTTCGAGTCAACGAGTCAGGCCCGCATTAACATACAGAGGCGGCATTTTATATGAGGTAAAGTGGTAAATGAAGGAGTAAAAACACAAGATAATGTTTTTACTGCTTAATTTACCACTCAACCCCAATTTCAAATGCTTTCAAGCTGGAAAGGGAGCACACAGTTGCGTTAACATCCTCTATCTTGAAAGTATATTGTTACATTGGCTAACATGAATGGATTCCTATGTAATCTGCCTCCATTTAGCACCAAATAAAAGGAGGCAGATTCCATAGGACTCCATTAGTAAATGCTGTCTGCAAAGTGTAATTTGCAGGTGACACAGCATTAAAGGAAAAAGTAAAGGGGATTTGAAATGTTTTACAAAAGTTGAAAATTGCAAACAGGGCACCTGGCAGCAAGTAAGTGCTAATGTTGGTGGTCCTCGGAATGCATTTAGTATTTGATATAACACATCTCCCAGCAAATTTCCATTGCAATGAATGCAAACACTGTAAGTAAGTAGAGGGAGAGTAGAGGGAGAGTGCCAAACTCCCTTATAGCAGAGTAAACCATTGTGTGCCACTGCCTGTTAAAACTGAATAAAGATGAACAGTTTATTTTGTGCAATAATCAGCTCTGCAATGGGCAAAACTAGGGAGTAACGGCATGCAGCCTATTTCAACAAGCGTGAGTGAAGTGAGGGCCTTTTATCAGGGCTAAAGCTTATTACCACTCTTTATGGTGTGCTGTAGAGCTGATTATAGACATTAATATTGCTCCATAACATCCGCAATGCTAAAGGCTTTTTTACCTGAGGAATAGGGTACGTAGAGAACCTGAGCCATTCCTGTTATTAAAAAAGAAATTACAAAAATGGTCAAATAGAAATGGCAAATAACGTTTGCATAGACTTTGCATAGACTTTTTCCTATTTCTGTCATAATTATAAAGCCATAATAGCTCCGTTTTTTCATTGATTATAAACCGATTTAAGCAACCTGCCTGTTTCTGCACGTTGTTGTTCACTTGTGAGGAAGTTTTGTAAGGGAAGCGTGTAGGTCTGATGTGTTTTTCTTTCCTGGATACTATGGGCCTCATTACGAGTATGGAGGTAGCCATGCCCTTAATAAGGGCTTGGCTGCCTCCTACCGGGTTCCAGTACCAGGTTCTGTGAATGAGTAATTACCGGGTCATTCCGACCTTGTAATTCCTCATGCACAGAACCATTCCCCATTCCCATTTGAGCCCCCATAGGGCTCAATCGGAATGGGGATGGAGCTAATAACGAGCCCGTTAACAACGAGCCCGTTATTAGCTCCTTGGTCCACTCGCAGGTGTCGGAAAGGACGTCTGGTTTTACCAGACATCTGTTCCGCGCCCTGCTAGGGGACCTCGTAATTAGGCATCCCGTAATGAATGGTGCCGGTCCTGTACCAGCACCCTTCATTACGGGAGTATCTGCTTTGTAATGAGGCCCATGTGTGTCAAAGAAGCAAATCTTTATCTTGATAAAATGTTTGGGTCACAGACTCTTTAATCAATAGAACTCGAAAGATTCACTATGTCGTCACAGGGAGATGATCATCCAGTACTCCTTTGTTGTTTTGCATCCCTGTTATGAAATGGAAGACCACAAGTTTCGGAACGCAGATATACAAGGCAGGATAATACACTGGATGATCATGTCATGGCTGAAATAGGACATGATGGCGTGTATGCATTTCATCAAGCATCGCTTATCAAGGATCAAGATTACATTTCTTCTATTTTGTAAGGAATTGTTATCTGGCAAGGGTGCAAAGCCTTGGCTTTTTTGATTTTTATTAACAAATAGAATGATGAGGGTAATTCCATCTCCAAAAGGGGTAATCTGCCAAACAGATTCCCCTTTTCTGTCAACTCCATGCTAAAAGAATAGTGCACTCATGGCCTGCCGCATCACAGCGCCTGTTCTAGTCATGGCACAGAGTAGGTTTAAAGGTCACATGATGCTCACTTGACAGCCTCTAAGACAGCCAAGTCCCTGTGGCGCTCCAACGGTATTTGAGATATGCCCCTATATACCCAAAACTACTAGGATCGTAAGTAACCCATGCTTGTGGCAGGATACATTCTAAATAAAAGCTATGCCTGAGTTTAGGTATAGTGCATGGTACTACTTATGATCACAATCTCAACACTCCAATTGATTTTGCACATGTGTCAGCACCCATGAGTCAGCTCTTCTGTGGAATGTGATTTGTATTCTGGTCAGCAGGGTGAAGCCAGCCAAATAGCAGGTCAGCAACCTGGAAGGCTGAGCCTCCACTATGATAGCTTTGTGAGGGGTCGTAACAGCCTCCAGCTGAGACATCCAAAGAGCAGGCTGCTGTCCTGGGCCTCACATATACAAAAGGAGTAGCCTTACACCATGGTAGTGCATCTCTAAGTGCCTTTGTTCTCAGTGAGAGGGTAAAGTGGGGGTGGAATTATGATAGAAAGGAGGGCTCTGGTCAACGGAAGGAGGATTCCCCCATCTTGATTGTCACTGTCACTCTCTCTCTTTCCTGTCCCCTCCACTTCCTCTGGAGTAAATCACTTTGAGTGTGACATCAGAAGGGCAAAGTCCACTCCATTCAAGATCAGTGTTAAAACCACTACGGCAGGCTAGCTTTAGTTCAATCACCTGAGGACTTGTGCCTTTAAAAGAAGGAGTCTTTCACACTTTCTTCAGATCCTCTCAATACATGGAGGTTTTGCTCTGAAGTAACCGAGAAGAACTCACTGGATTTCCTTTGGAAATGTTGTACCAGGAATGTTTTCCTTAGCCCTCAGCCTGAAGTGAAGAAGGCGCTGTCCAAGGTAGAAGTAAATCTCCTGATGAAGACGTTGTTTACTACACACTCTACGGCGAAACCGGTTGAGTTCATTCTTTTAGGGATGTGATCTACATAACACTTCTCCTCACAGATCCGCCCTTGTGATAGATTGTTTTTAATGAATTCTATTGCTGTTTGTTTAATATATTTGTAAACATTAAAATAATCAAATGGGATGTGATGAATGTTTGTCCCACTCCCAATTGGCAAATAATGTTAATTAATTTAGTTATCTTTTTAGCCATTGTTGGTTGGTTGAATGTCACTATGTATGATGTATGGTTTGGATGCTGCACTATGAATGTTTGTTGAGATGGATGTATTTTAGTCACAGTTATTTGTTCATCTATGCTGGTGTGTTACGTGATTTATTGATGCTCTACAAAGTAGAATGCCATTAATTGACTTGTTCAAATTTTTGTATCATGATAAATAAAATAATTTGATACTTTTGTAAGTAATAGTGTTTTGCTCTCTGGATATCTCTTCAGTTTCTCGTTTTACGATAATACACTGGTCCAGAGGATAGAGTTTTCCTGCATCTTTCCGCTTTTGCAAGGTAGAAGTAAGACACAATCTCTGCTCCTTATCCACTCCCAGGTCACATTAGGGGTGAACCTTTGCTGTGGATCTACCACTCTGCACCAGAATTTCCTAAAGCTGGGCGGGCACACCTTGTACATGACCACCCTAGTCTTGAGTTTCCCTGAGTGGGCCTCACAGCAGCTAGAGTGACAGATGAGCTGAAGAGCCCTGTTCTACCAAACGGTCACTCCAACAACAATACTCGTAATTCCACAATCAATTTAACATAAATAAATCACATTGCCAAATGAACAATTAAAGCAACATTTACATATTACAAAATATTAAACCAACTTCTTTCAAAATCCTTAAAACTTCCATAGTTGAAGGAACTTCACGGCCTGATACCAGTCTCTCCCAGAATATATCAGTTGGCAACCACCATATGTTGTCCAAGAAGGGAGAAAGGTATCTTGTTCTTAGCACCAAAGTGCCTTCACATTCAAGCATTATATGCCTTAATGTTTGTTGTTCAGGCTTGGCACAGAGAGTTCAAAAATCATTGCGTTCCGATTCACTATGTCATATGAATTTTATCTCTCTGGTTGGTAAAAATATTTAAGCAAAATCTTAGAAATTCATTTGGAAAGCGTCTAAGATATATTGGAAGATAGCCTTTGGGTTTATCCCTCACTGATAATGATTTTGCAGTTTGTAACCTACACATAGTGTGTATTGTGTGGATCCAATCCTGTCTTTTCCACATTTCTTTTACCTTGATTTATAATCAAATCATTTTCAGAGCATTCAGATGTTTTCACGATCTTCACAACATCACACCTTACTTTAGTCAGTAAAACATCATCAGTGTTGTGCAGCACCCACTTTATATCCTCATTTAATGATTTAATCTGAGACATATAATTCACCTATAAAAGGAGACAAATTGCAAACCTAACTCATACCTCAGAGAATAAATGGCTAAACTTTGAGGCAGAATTAATATTTGTTTCCAAATGTTCCCATCCTGTGAAAACATAAAAATTGATATGAGGCTGGGAAGTCCAAAAGAAACACACCGACACAGGTTACAAAGGACATACAAGTGCTTTATTTAAAAGCTACAACAGTTACCAAAGTCAATTGACAAACGGATAGCTATTCGGCTCTCAGAGTAACGTAACAAACTTCAACAAGGGTTCGATGCATTAGTAGAGAGACCGTACATTGGAATACTTGGGTCTTTTATATGGTTTGTCCAGCCCTTGGCCAACCCTCTCGCGGGTTAACCATTCTTGGGATCAGGCCTAGGGTTCCTTGCCAGGTCAATCCTATAATTTATGCATTTTGATCAGTTTCGCTGATATAGTTGTACATTTACACATAGGTCAGCAATAGGACAAGGTCTCAGTTCGCGACCCCGACAAGTGGCCTGCAGGCATATTAATTATTTGTGTGTGCGGAGGTCACAACGGCCAGAATCTCACTCAGAATGACATTCAGCCTCCATTTTGATGTTCAGGGTGACTTCCACATTACAAGAGAACCTAAAATGGCGGCTAAATCCAAGATGGCTACTTACATTACTTTTGTTAAGGTCAAGACCTTGCCGCGGAGTCTATTCACATGATATTTTAGACAACTTGGCGTAGGCCAATACACATTCAATTACTGCGATAGGAGGCATAATATTATTTCAATTCCAAAAGACCTATGCCAATCCTTTTGGCCTATGCCAAGTGCTAATATAATTTCTAATACTTTTGCAAATAACTCCATGCATTGTTATCCATGCATCCCAAATTATTGTCTGTAATGTCTATAGCCATTAGGTCGTTCATCAGAACCTCTTGTAACACAAACTCTTTAGATGCTGTATCTGGGGCATATATTCTGTGCCCTACTGTGCTCACTGCTTGAGCACAACATCCCCCTAGCATTACACATATACTCGGTAGACATTGAAAACAGCAACAAAGGAATAGTAGGATCCCCAAAATAACCAGAATGACAGAAAGCACCTTCCAGCACCAAGATCGTAAAGAATCCCAGAACCAGGTGCTAAGATTCCAATCTCCTACAGGGATATGCACTTCAGAACTAAGGATATGCAAGTTCTGTATTGCTTTAAAAATTGTCGGCAAGGAATCTGGTACGAAAACACAGCAAGCGGACACCACCAATTTGCATACTCCACCTCGTTCTGCCAGAATGACATCTAATGCCATCCGATTTTGGAGTGCTACCAATCTTATTGCTTTTTGTTCTAGTGTCATATTGTAGATTATGTCCGTGGTCCGGTTGATCGTTCTCTCCAGTACCCTTGCTAATCCCCTAATGTTCTCAGAGTTTGTTATCTGTCCCCAAAAAGGCACAACTGATTTTGCTATATCTCCCAATACTTGCCCAGGGGTATCTCCGTTCTCGTCCCGCCGTGGGCGAGCCTTAGAAACCTCCAATGTACTAGCTACAAATACCCCAGGTAACAGGATTCCTAAATAACAGGTTCCCTGCCAATCCTTGGGCAACCAGGGAAATGCTAAACTACCACAAACAAAATAAACAGGCCCCCCTACATACAGAGGCCTGTTTTCTCCAGTCAAATTTACAATGTTCATACAACCTTCAAAATCTCCCATTGGCCGAGTACCATTTCTTTGTACACAAAAGGGGACTGAATCGGGGCTATGATTTATAGAGTAGGAAGAAGGCATGGCGTCCTTATTGCCTATCGGAGCCATTTTAAAGGAAATTAGAGTTTGAAAGGGAAGAGATAGTTTATCAGACGGCCTAATAGAAGCAACATAAGGTTTACTTCTATTTGCAAAAAGCGAGCATCCCAGGGGAGTTAATTCATGTTTCTCAAAATCATTCAAATTAGTTCCATCAAAGTTCCCTGAGATGCTATCATTCCAACGGCCAAAGAATAGTGCTCTAAGAGAGGCATAGCAAACAGTCATTAAAGGTAAAGGGTGAATATACCATCCTAGCCCCTTGTTCCCATGTTGCGGTAAATGAGTGCAAATCCAACAATTACTCTTATTAAAAATGGCATGCGTTGCATTCATTACTATCATTAAAGTGTTGTTATGATATTTTCGTCTATGCTGGGAGTCTCTAGGGGACAGAGTGTGAAGGTGTACAGAGGGGGTCAAAGCAGTAGGTACAATCTCAATTGGCAGTAGAGGTTTTAGAGGGTAAATTTCTTCAAAGTACCAAAGTCCTACAGTAGTAATTGCACAAATACCAATTATCATTATCAAAACACAGCAATACGTTTTCGGGGCCCAGGCACATTGTTCGTTGTCCGAGTTGGTCACCCCCCTATTCACAAGTCCAGTGCGGGGAGCAGCGGTGGAGGTGGCAGGCATTGCAGTTTCTCAATAGATGACCCCAATGTTCGTTGCTGGCGACACTACAGTCACGCGACTTCTTAGTCCTTCCCAACCCTAGCCAGCAGAATCCCTCTTTTTTTTTCTCCTTTTGTTCAACAGAAACTTTCTTATACAAAAGAAAACTTTCAATCACTTCTCTTTTCCAAATGCACGGAAAGACCCGTGCTGTAGTTCTATTTTCTTCGTCGAAGGTTGTACCTGGTGGTACCCAAGACAGTTTGATCCGAAAATAAGGTGTCGTCACTTCCTGAGGGAAGCGACGTATCGGAGGTGACAGAAGTCGCAGAACTTGAAACAGTGTTTTCCGGAAGTGATTTTTCAAAAGAGTGCGGAGACGAAATTGACTGTTCCCCAAGCTCCACGGGCTCAGAGAAATTCTCCGACACACTCACAGTGCTGTTTGCTACTCCAGGATCAGAGATTGTAGCATCAGCGAGGGGTTCTGCTTCTTCTGTAACGTGTGGCGTCGGGTGAGGAAGTTTCTTAACATGCGTCGCGTGGATCCAGTGTTTTTTCCCAGCCACCCGCACTGCTGTCCAGGTGACCAACAGCACCTGGTAGGGTCCCTTCCAACGAGGAGCGAGACAGGAAGACCTTTCGTAGGCCTTCACTAGGACCCAACTTCCAGGCTGAATATCGGGTCCTGGGCCCGTGAACCGTACAGGTAAAGCTGAGTAAACCTGGTGATAAATGAAATACAGGTTTTTAGTTAACTGGTTACAGTAGTCTACAAGCAATACATTTTCCACCTCTCTCAGGGCTTTAGGCTTTGGGAGACCCCAAATTTAGCAGGTCTCCCCATCACAACCTCAAATGGAGAAAGCCCAGTCTTAGTTTGAGGTGTGGTATGCATAGCTAATAATACAATAGGTAAGGCATCTGGCCATTTCAGTTTGGTATCGGCACATGTTTTTGCAAGCTTATTCTTTAAGATACCATTATGTCTTTCTACCAACCCAGCACTTTGAGGGTGTCTGGCTGAGTGAAATCGTTTCTCAATATGTAACGCTGTGCATATCTGCAAAATTACTGCTGCAACAAAATGGGGACCATTGTCCGACCAAATTACCCTTGGGAGCCCAAATCGAGGAAAGAATTCTTTTACCATAGTCTTTGCAGTGGTCATGGCAGTAGCATCTTCAACGGGGAAAGCCTCGACCCATTTACTAAAAGCACAAATAATTACAAGAACATATTTTAGATTGTTACACCGTTCCATCTCAATAAAATCAAAGTGGATGACCTCGAAGGGAACAGAAGGGGGCCCAAAGCTTCCCCTTGGAGTTACTGTCCCCTTCCCCACATTGTACTGTAAGCAGATCATACAGTTCTGGACGTGAGGTTGTGCAGTCTCCAGAATCTTGTTATTCACCCAAACTTGTTCTAACATTTTCGTGATCTGCTGAGCACACACATGTGTAGGACCATGTGCCATCGTAACCATTGCCAGTACATATGAATCAGGGAGCAACCATTTTCCTTCAGATGTATCCACCCAACACCCATCATCATCTAGTTTCCCCATTCCTTCGGCCCACCTTTTAGATTCTTCTACTGTGGCATCAGTTTGAATATCTCGCACAGACCAAATACCTTCATCCATTACATAGGCATCTTTTGTTTCCCTTAGAGCATACATGTTCGTGCTAAGGTCTGTGGCCGTTTGCCTGGCTATCAGGTCCACAAAAGCGTTCCCTTTTCCCACATCATCTATGACCTTACGATGTGCTGCACATTTCATGATCGCTAACTGCCTAGGGAGCGAGAGTGCCGAGAGCAATTGCACTATCAAGGGGCCATGCTGAATCTTGGTCCCATGTGAGGTCAGGAACCCTCTTTCCGACCAGAGCCTCCCAAAGTTGTGAGCCACCCCAAAGGCGTACTGGCTATCAGTATATATATTTACTATACGCCCTTCGGAGAGTTCACAAGCTCGGGTCAATGCTATAATCTCTGCGGCCTACGAAATTCTTTTAGTTTCGACAACTGTACTCAACGTAGTAACTGCATAGGCAGCTGTAGATGTACCATCTGAAAGTTTGAAGCAGGAGCCATCACAAAACAGCTCCCCTTCTGCATTGTCCAAAGGAGTATCTATAAGATCTATCTAGCCCTTCGTTTCTTGTTCAGTGGTATACAGGCAGTCATGTAATTCTTCGTCACCGCAAACAGTGTTTTGCGGGAAAGGTAAGAGTTCAGCCGGATTAAGAACACAACACCTCTTAATTTGAATGTGAGGGGCAAACAGAATTAATTCATACCTTGTTAGCCGTGCAGAGGTGAGGTGTTGTGTTTGGGTTTTGTTCCATAGGATATCTACAGAGTGAGGCACCATCAAAATCAAATCATGGCCTAGGACCATTCCCTCACTCTGTTTTACTGACACGGCAGCAGCAGCGACAGCTCGCAACATCTTGGCAAAGCGCATGCAACAGGATCAAGGGCGGAGGAGTAGTAGCCGCACGGCCTATTCTTCCCTCTGTGTTCCTGTGTTAACACAGCCAAAGCACATCCATCACATTCATGCACAAACAACACAAAGGCCTTGTCATAATTTGGAGTACCCAGAACCGGTGCAGAGCATAAGGCAGTTTTGAGAAGCTCAAATGATCGTTGATGTTCCGATTTCCATGGCAGTGGCAGAGAAATGCCCTTCTTCGTCAAAGCCAACATCGGTTTTATCACTAGTGAAAAGTTCGGGATCCACAACCTACAGTAAGAAGCCATACCTATTAGGGCTCTGACTTCCTTCTGTGTATTTGGAACAGACATGCCAGAAATGTGTTTTATTCTTTCAGGTGTCAATCTTCTCCCCTCCTTTGACAGGAGGTAGCCTAAATAGTTGACCTCCTGACAACAATATTGACATGTTTTGAGCGAAGCTTTATGACCATTTTTAGCTAGATGAACAAGCAACAGTACAGTGCCTTCTTTACAAGCACTTTCAGAATCTGCAGCCAAAAGCAAATCATTGACATACTGAGGTAGTGTACAAATAGGTGGCAATTCAAGGGTGTCGAGCTGCTCTTTCAAAGCTCTACTATAAATGCTTGGACTTTCAGTATACCCTTGAGGTGCCCTAGTAAATGTAAATGAACGTCCCCCCAAGGTGAACGCAAACAAATATCTACTCTCCATATGTATAGGAATGCTAAAGAAAGCATTTTTTAAATCCACAACGCTGAAGTGCGTAGCCGTAGCAGGGATCATTGTCAATATCGTCGTTACATCAGGCACAATTGGAAATTGTGGGGCGACAACTCTGTTAATAGCACGAAGATCAATTATGAACCGGTATGGGATTGCATTGTCGCCTTTCTTATATACAGGCAAAATCGGACTGTTACATAAACTTCCTGCAATCTCCTCGATCACCCCACGATGCACAAAATCAGAGACAATGCATTTCAAAGCAAGCTCGCCCTCAACTGATATTTTATACTGCAGAATGCGTGGTAGTTTAACTCCATGTTTCAAAACTATTTTAACGGGCTCAATCTGTAGTACCCCGACATCATTGTCGTCAACCGCCCATAAACATTCCGGGACAACGCTAAACTCAGGAGGCAAAGGTCGAATCAGAAACTGCGAATTAGGAAGTTGCTGTGGTGAAACCATCAGCGGTACTCCATCAGAGGAACAATGAATTACTGCATTGAATTTCTTTAACAAATTTAACCCCAGCAAATTCTCTCCACAGTTCGAAGTCAGAAGAAAAGGGCAATGGTCCGTAAAGGGACCCAAAGAAACAGACACCGGTGAAGAAACCGGACAGACAATTGGTATACCAGAAAACCCTACAGAAACATTTGTTTGCCCTGACAGTGGAATGTTTGGAACCCGAGAATGATCAATGGAGCACTTCTGTGCTCCAGTGTCTATCAAAAACTGGTGTTTCCTATTCCCCACTAATAATTCAACGTAGGGGCCTCTCTGATTAACGGGAATAGGTAAAGGTTCCAAACCCTGCTTCGGGCAGTCCTAATGAAATAGAGTATCGTCGGAAGGAAGCTCTTCAGAAAGGTAGGCAGCAGAAGGGTGATCAAATTTGTTCCTCGAGTCCACACTCGAAGTCTGATTTTCCCGTGAAAATGGTTGTTGAGGATCTTGCAAAAACTGACTTCTATCAGGGCCCCCTGCTCCAGGGCGGCCCCTTGGTCGTCTACCCATACTCCCAAACGCACTGTTTGACCTTTGTCGAAGGACGGGGCACTGTGCTCGCCAATGACCTTCCTGGCGGCAATAAGCACATTGATTAATATTCACAGAACCCAAAGGAACATTTCCTTTTGGGACATACTGACCTCTGGTCTGTGTCGTGCTTCCTCTGGGGTTTCTAACAATTTGTTGTAATAATACTTTAGTTTTCAAATCTCCTTTCCTCTTCTCTATTTTCTCCTTCTCATTATTAACACGGTTCTCATAATACTGAGCCATGTGCAAAACTTCAGATTGAGATTTTGCCTGCCAAGCGCTCTCAGAGGACATAATCTGTGACTGGATGTCGGGCAACAATCCGCGTACAAATTTGTCCACAAACAACCTTTTCCCAGACTCTGTACCCAAGTCCTGCCCACTGAAGTCAGAAAATACCTGCTCGAATCTATTAAAGAATTCGGTGGCGCCTTCAGTTTTCCGTTGAACACAGGCCGTAAGCTTGTCCCAAATAATTCTTTTCTCTGGAATTATAGTTTTTAATTTTGCAACAATTCTATCAGGTAAAGTAAGTATTACCTGAGGTGGTTTCTCACCAGCTGGTCTTTCCCCAACAACCTTATTCATATTAGCCCACGTATCTCCCAACCCTGGCACATCGTCTATTGTCCGAACCTGCTTCCATTCATCCACGGGTAGGAGTACAGGGAATAGCAAGTCAATATCGCTTAAGGTGAACACAGAGGACTGCAAGACGGACTCTATCTCTTTGTAAAACCCTGTCGGGTTTTTCCTGATATCGGGAACTGATTGTTTAATAGTGTTCGCTTCCTGTCGTGAAAACGGGACGTGAATGAATTGCGATACATAATGCGCAGGGATATCCACAGTGGGTGCACCAGTCCCAGCGTTAGCGGGAATCTCAACCTTTGGGACGAAGGTCGGAGGAAGCTCTCTCATAGGCAACTGAGATATAGGTACCTCCGGCCGCTTACTAAGCAACAGAGCCAGGTTGAGCGCTAAGGCAGCCGAAGAAGTGTCGGGCGAAAAATCCCTTTTACAAATCCCCAACAACTCTATGGGGCAACTAACCTTCTTTCTTACACATTCTTCTTGCAGGTACTGTACCATTACCTGAATTACCTTTCTTTGCATTTCTACTGTATACTGACTATACGTATCATATACTTCATCTGGCAGAATCGATGAATCCGAGATCCATCGAATCGCATCTTTGGTACAAATTCGTACTTCCTCAGGTGCCGATCTATGACACGGAAGGAACCGTCTCTGTACATACATACTATCGTCTTCATCATCCTCATCTCGTGACTTTTCAAAGTTCTTCCTATACTCAAACAATCTTTCAACATGACCATGTACTTTCTGGTCTGTGTCCCTCGAAAGTGCCAAAGCATTTAGATCTCTTACCCCTTGTGGAAGATCCGAATTTTGTAATCTACCCCACATCACACATAAATGAGTCCCCAAACCTTCGATAAAAACATTTTTCTCGGGAAAACTGTTCAAATTAGATAATGTGGAAAAAACATTAACTTGATCACCTTTCTCCATACAGTACTTAGCCCATGCAAACAATTCCCGTTTCTTATCTGCAGAAACAGTATTACGAGTGACAATCTTTGACCCTGCACCTTGATCAACTTCAGTCAATACGGGACCACTCGGGAGCGGAGGTGAAGGTAACTTTAATAAGGGTGCAACTATCGGCGCAGGAGGAAGGGGTGGTGCGATAGATGGAGGAACAACAACTAGAGGAATAGGAACAATAGGTTGTGCAGGGGGAACAGGAATAACAGCAGGGACAACAGCAGGAATGGGCAGAGCACTCAGGAGAGGATCATACGGAGGTGGCGCAGAGTCACCAGGCCTGCGTTCGTTTAACAATTTTTCAATAAATTCTTCAGAAACATGGAAATCTTTAGAGGGATACATTTTCTGGATTCCGAGTGAAAAAGCCCTATCCATATTTTTAACTGACTCTGAATGTTTCTCCTTATCGTATAACAATGCTTTTTCGACATTTGTTTTATGACGGCGTGCATGTTTATCCCTACTTTTGAGCTGCTGCAATGCTTCTTTTTTCCAATTCTGCAAAACATCAAAGGCTGCAGGTCTAGCCTTCTTTTTTAGCAAGACCGATTCTAGGTATTCAATACGGGGGATCTCAAAACTGCCATTGATTGGCCACTGAAATTCGGAGGCATGTCTGGTCTGTCTGTGCCAAATATCATTAAATACTATACTACCAATGCCATACTTACAGTACATTGTACATGCCGGCGACCCCTCCTGTGGTGCCGGGCGGCTAAATTCCAAAGATTGTCGATCGCTGCGGAACAGAGCCCTAAAGCAGCTAGACAATTTCCCAGGCATTTCACAAAAAAATGGTGTTACCTGGTCAATAATTGTGTCTGCAGATACAATACGCCAAATTCAAATTGTCAGGGTTAAATTAAGAGCCGGGTCACGACTGCACCTGACCAAACCTAAGGAGGACCGTACGGTTTACCAAAGAACTTACCTAACGAATTTTACCTTGTGTATGGTGGTTTTGACAAATCTGCCCGCCTCAAAAAATGGACCCTCGTCAAGATGCCCTGTCAGACCACACGACTATCGTCCAAGGATCGGATCGTGCAGCGCTGCCGAGGTATCGCGTCTCGTTCGGTCGGGCCCGCAGTATCACACCGTCCGATCCCGGTTCGATAGTCTGCGTCAACCTTCAATGATCCGGCATCAATCTTGAGGGTCCCTATTCGGGCGCCAACTGTGAAAACATAAAAATTGATATGAGGCTGGGAAGCCCAAAAGAAACACACCAACACAGGTTACAAAGGACATACAAGTGCTTTATTTAAAAGCTACAACAGTTACCAAAGTCAATTGACAAACGGATAGCTATTCGGCTCTCAGAGTAACATAACGAACTTCAACGAGGGTTCGATGCATTAGTAGAGAGACCGTACATTAGAATACTTGGGTCTTTTATATGGTTTGTCCAGCCCTTGGCCAACCCTCTCGCGGGTTAACCATTCTTGGGAGCAGGCCTAGGGTTCTTTGCCAGGTCAATCCTATAATTTATGCATTTTGATCAGTTTCGCTGATATAGTTGTACATTTACACATAGGTCAGCAATAGGACAAGGTCTCAGTTCGCGACCCCGACAAGTGACTTGCAGGCATATTAATTATTCGTGTGTGTGGAGGTCACAACGGCCAGAATCTCACTCAGAATGTCATTCAGCCTCCATTTTGATGTTCAGGGTGACTTCCACATTACAAGAGAACCTAAAATGGCGGCTAAATCAAAGATGGCGACTTACATTACTTTTGTTAAGGTCAAGACCTTGCCGCGGAGTCTATTCACATGATATTTTAGACAACTTGGCGTAGTCCAATACACATTCAATTACTGCGATAGGAGGCATAATATTATTTCAATTCCAACAATCCAATCTTGGCCAATATATCGTTTTCGAGAGAGGGTTTACTCCCAAACCGGACACTAATGCAGGAATCACCTTATTCACATAAAACCAAAGCTTATCAGTGGGACTATAGAGAAATTACAATATGTAAGAAAGATCTTTTTCATCTGACAAGTCAACTGTATTAACTTATTTCCCAAGTCTGATGTCTAATATATGTCTAGGATAATATTGTATCTTGATACTTAAGTAAATATCTTCTTTTACTATTGATATCACTTGATTATTTAGTAAGGAGATTTCTTTTGAGGTCTCTTAATTTTTACAATCTTTGATGTAACTGGGTTTATTTCAAGATCATTAACAATTGCATACTCTACAAAAGCTGACAATAAACATTTTATTCCCTTAGCTGTATAGTCCAATGAGACATTAACGTCAGCATAAACCACCCAGTTCAGCCTCACGGAACCCAGTTTTGGACTTGCCAGTGCTGCCTTCTCCAGAGTTATGGTGAGATCGGCTAAGTACAGGTTAAAGAGGCAGGGAGCTAAAATGCATCCCTTCCTCACTCCTCTTTCTGTTGGAATGGAATCGGTTAGGTTTTCCGGCAAGTTCATTTTAACCTGTAGACTTAAATTCTCATGTAAGCTTACTAGTATTGATAACAGAGCCTGAGGTAACCCCCATTATCACAGCTTCTGCTATAGACAAGCTCTATTAACAGTATCAAAGGCTTTTATGGGATCTATCCATGCGCCATAGAGTATGGGACCACCTTTCAGTAAAGATTTACTGCTTATCATACTCAGCAATAGACCATTTCAGGAGGTGTTTTACAAAGGTAGCGGGCGCCCCTCTCTCGCAAGAACAGACATGATAACCTGTTCAGTGGTTATTAACCACTTGAGAGTTCGCAGCCACTGCTTTTACTCACTGTGCCTTTCACAGATGGGAAATATCCATTTGCATATCAGTCTTTGTCCTGCCCAGGGGCAGTCCAGCACCGAAATACAATGGCAATTCCAATCTGAACGAGAGTACCACCAGCAACCCCATACACGTGTTTCACCCTTGTTGGGGATCATCAGTGAGGTGAAGCTGATGCCTCTCTAAGCACAGTGAGAGGGAGACCACGTCTGGTTGCCCCCAGGAGACCTAGGGTTACAAATCCCAGGTTCCTTAAAAAATAGTTTTACAAAGGTAGCGGGCGCCCCTCTCTCGCAAGAACAGACATGATAACCTGTTCAGTGGTTATTAACCACTTGAGAGTTCGCAGCCACTGCTTTTACTCACTGTGCCTTTCACAGATGGGAAATATCCATTTGCATATCAGTCTTTGTCCTGCCCAGGGGCAGTCCAGCACCGAAATACAATGGCAATTCCAATCTGAACGAGAGTACCACCAGCAACCCCATACACGTGTTTCACCCTTGTTGGGGATCATCAGTGAGGTGAAGCTGATGCCTCTCTAAGCACAGTGAGAGGGAGACCACGTCTGGTTGCCCCCAGGAGACCTAGGGTTACCAATCCCAGGTTCCTTAAAAAATAGTTTTACAAAGGTAGCGGGCGCCCCTCTCTCGCAAGAACAGACATGATAACCTGTTCAGTGGTTATTAACCACTTGAGAGTTCGCAGCCACTGCTTTTACTCACTGTGCCTTTCACAGATGAGAAATATCCATTTGCATATCAGTCTTTGTCCTGCCCAGGGGCAGTCCAGCACCGAAATACAATGGCAATTCCAATCTGAACGAGAGTACCACCAGCAACCCCATACACGTGTGTCACCCTTGTTGGGGATCATCAGTGAGGTGAAGCTGATGCCTCTCTAAGTACAGTGAGAGGGAGACCACGTCTGGTTGCCCCCAGGAGACCTAGGGTTACCAATCCCAGGTTCCTTAAAAAATAGTTTTACAAAGGTAGCGGGCGCCCCTCTCTCGCAAGAACAGACATGATAACCTGTTCAGTGGTTATTAACCACTTGAGAGTTCGCAGCCACTGCTTTTACTCACTGTGCCTTTCACAGATGGGAAATATCCATTTGCATATCAGTCTTTGTCCTGCCCAGGGGCAGTCCAGCACCGAAATACAATGGCAATTCCAATCTGAACGAGAGTACCACCAGCAACCCCATACACGTGTTTCACCCTTGTTGGGGATCATCAGTGAGGTGAAGCTGATGCCTCTCTAAGCACAGTGAGAGGGAGACCACGTCTGGTTGCCCCCAGGAGACCTAGGGTTACCAATCCCAGGTTCCTTAAAAAATAGTTTTACAAAGGTAGCGGGCGCCCCTCTCTCGCAAGAACAGACATGATAACCTGTTCAGTGGTTATTAACCACTTGAGAGTTCGCAGCCACTGCTTTTACTCACTGTGCCTTTCACAGATGGGAAATATCCATTTGCATATCAGTCTTTGTCCTGCCCAGGGGCAGTCCAGCACCGAAATACAATAGCAATTCCAATCTGAACAAGAGTACCACCAGCAACCCCAAACACGTGTTTCACCGTTGTTGGGGATCATCAGTGAGGTGAAGCTGATGCCTCTCTAAGCACAGTGAGAGGGAGACCACGTCTGGTTGCCCCCAGGAGACCTAGGGTTACCAATCCCAGGTTCCTTAAAAAATAGTTTTACAAAGGTAGCGGGCGCCCCTCTCTCGCAAGAACAGACATGATAACCTGTTCAGTGGTTATTAACCACTTGAGAGTTCGCAGCCACTGCTTTTACTCACTGTGCCTTTCACAGATGGGAAATATCCATTTGCATATCAGTCTTTGTCCTGCCCAGGGGCAGTCCAGCACCGAAATACAATGGCAATTCCAATCTGAACCTGGGGGCAACCAGATGTGGACTCCCTGCTCACTGTGCTTAGAGAGGCTCAGCTTCACCTCACTGATGATGCCCAACCAGGCTGAAACACGTGTATGGGGTTGCTGATGGTACTCTTGTTCAGAGAGGAATTGCCATAGCATTTCGGTGCTGGACTGCCCTTGTGGGCGGGACAAAGACTGATATGCAAATGGATATTTCCCATCTGTGAAGGTACAGTGAGCAAAAAGCAATGGCTGCGAACTCTCAATGTGGTTAATAACCACTGAACAGGTTATCATGCCTTGTTCTTTCGAGAGAGGGGCGCCTGCTACCTTTTGTGTATTTTTGAAAGGAACTTGGGGTTGGTCACCCTAGGTTACCTGGGGGCAACCAGACGTGGACTCCCTGCTCACTGTGCTTAGAGAGGCTCAGCTTCACCTCACTGATGATGCCCAACAAGGCTGAAACACGTGTATGCGGTTGCTGATGGTACTCTTGTTCAGAGAGGAATTGCCATAGCATTTCGGTGCTGGACTGCCCTTGTGGGCGGGACAAAGACTGATATGCAAATGGATATTTCCCATCTGTGAAGGTACAGTGAGCAAAAAGCAATGGCTGCGAACTCTCAATGTGGTTAATAACCACTGAACAGGTTATCATGCCTTGTTCTTTCGAGAGAGGGGCGCCTGCTACCTTTTGTGCATTTCAGGAGGTGGGCAGACGCCTACCGAAGCCTAGCTGGTGTTTTGAAAGAATATCATTACTTTTTGCCGAGCTTTACAATTCACCTAAAATCACTGCAGCAAAAATCTTACTATCAGCATCCAGAAGGGCGAACGGACGGTAGTTCGAAGGATCCGCCCGATCTCCCTTCTTGTAAATTGGATTGATGACTGCTGAATGCCATGAGTCCATCAGACTTTGTGTCTTTAATATCTAATCAAACAAACCATTCAGGGTCGACGACCACAATTTCACGGTGTCTTCAAAATGTAGTTAGAGAGGCCGTTAGGTCCTGCTGCCCTAGAGGGTGAAGATCTGATAATTTTATCTGCGATAACGTCCTTGGTCAAAGCGAGGGACAATGGAAAGTCTCCATTTGGGGTAAATTTTGTTTTTTTTATATACGTTCTTCAAAAATACATACCAAGAGTTTTCAGATACTCAAATAGATTGCATATTACTTTGTGTAGACTGAGTATGATTAATAAGGGACCACACATTTCCATACATTTAGAGAGTTGGTATTCGCCAATGCCCTCAGCAGAACTTCCCCATCAGTTTGATGGTGCAAGAATATGTCTGACTTGGACCAGTTTTTATATTTATTGTGCAGGCTCCTCACCTGAACTAAATACTCTGGCATATTTAGAGATATTGTTTTTTAATAAAGCTCTAATGGCTCTCCTTGACTCTCTTTTATGTAACTATGTTTCTTCAGTAAAACAAATAGGTGGTTGGTTCTCTTTGTTTCGTACCCTGGGTAGCTAGAGTGACAGTATTCCAGAGTGGGTATTTGAAACGGTATTAGCATACTTAATCGAAAATTATTTGATGTTTTCAATTTGACTGAATTCTTTTGATCGTTTTTTAAGGGAAAATTTGGTCAAATTAAATAAATATCTATCTATGGAGTGGGGTAAGGGAATAGGAAAAGGTGGGGGGAGCTGGGGAGGGTATTCCCACTGCATTTTAGAACAAAAAACAACCAAATAAATGTCTGTCAAAAAGGAAAAGGTCCAATATTTTCAAACAAGTAGACCTAAACCTTTGAAACTGAAAGGATTACATAACTCATCCATTTCGGAATATGCGTTAGTATCAACCAGGTTCTGTAACTCATAATTCAAAACAGCCCCCCCTCTTGAACAGTACTACTCTATTTTGTCCAGCATTAACACACAAAATATCTCAGTGATGACTGTCTGAAATATAAGTAGAAAGAGTAAACAGCCTGCACCGTTTGTTATGATCACTTAGGCCTTCCTCACTAATACCGAAACCCTTACATTTCTCGAGCCAATCTTCTGATAGCACAAGGTAGTCAATTCTTGACCAAGATGATCCATGCTTCAATGTACAACCCGGGGCAATATCCCCCTTTATATTTCCATTGAATATCCTAAGATTCCACTCTGCGAAGAATGCACTCCGGGTACAACCATCCTGAGAGGGTTGCCTTATTTTTAAGCCTTCCAAAGTGCTCGATAAAATACATTGGGAATTGAGGTCTACTGACATTATTATTCCCACTGGGCTGTATAATTTGTTAACTTCCAGCAATACTTCAGACAATGATGTCAAAAAGTCGGATAGATTAGAATCAGAGGTTGGCTATTATCACAGGATTAGTGACTTTGTGCCCCTTAGTTCTGCTTTTACAACCAGGATACCTTGAGTATCTCCGCTTAACAGAACCATATTCAAGAATATCAAATTTCAGACCGCAGTCAGCAATCCCTCTATTTGGCGGCCACTTGCATGATATTTTGCTAACTGATCAGAAATTAGAAATCCATCCACTCCAAAAACTGGAGGTCAACCACATTTCTTGAATCATTATTATATCACATTTGCCAGACATTTTATTTCTCATAGATTGATACTTGAAACCAGCTGGAGCCCCTCATTTTCCATACCATCCACTGAATGTCTGAGTACTTTAGAGACACCCCTCCATGGCCCACGATCTCTCAAAGACTTGTGACAAAATTGTTGGTAACAAAGATCACACCTTGTTTTTTACTTTGCCCGCAGCATTTCCTACCAACCGGGTATCCCCTTTTAGCATATATCTGTTTTCATCCATGTTTACCTAGGCCTGCATTTTCTGACCTTTATTCCATTGTTCCCCAAATCATGTTTTTTTATTAATTCTGATTGGCAGTCAGAAATAGCATTTGCTCCTAATTTGGACTTTAAGTCTATTTAAACTATGTTTGTACATTGAGAATGAGCAAAGCAAATACATTCTATATCAGCAGAGGAAAACAAATATAGGTTGCTGGTGCTCTTAAAGATTGCTAAGATTGTTTTCCGACTCATTGCTCTGCAATCTTTACCTTCACTATTCATCCAAACTCTAGGCATTGAAAATGGATGATTCAATTGCACATTTTGAATTAAACCCAATTGTAATTCTTGTACGTGGGCGGAAGAATTCAGTATATCCTTATCTTCCAATACAGATGATGAATTTCGATGGGAGATCACCGTCTTCAGTTTATTACCTTCACACCCACTTATCTTATTGTTGAGAATGCTTTATTTCTGTCTATCATAGTGGCTATCAACCCTTCATTAGAAATTAAGGTAGTAGATTGATGTTTCTTTGATCAATAAAAAATTGATACACACTTAGATGGAGGAGACTTTATTTTTGTCTGGACGCCAATGGTGGTATTCTCAGATATTTGCAGACCTACGTCACAGAACACTTTTGTAGGTGAAGTTTTTTGGATCCATCCACAGCATTCAACCTACTCTCAAGGGGTCCTATTGGAGGAAGTTTGATTACACTTATAAATCTTGTCTTTGGGCCATTGCTTATTTTAAGAGATTTTTGATTTTTAGATTTAGATTCTAATTGCAATGCAGGTATCTGGGAAATAGCCTTTGCCTTTTTATTACTTGAGCCCTTTTTCCTTTTTTTTTACTTCCTTTTATGCGTTCTTTGTACATGAATCGATTCCTCACTTTGATTCACAGTAGAGCCTGCATCCCTGTCACTTGCATTCCCTGAATCAGTCGGACAGCCCAGGAATGGGCAAATACCGGGTCCAGCAAGGCCGTAATGACTCAGTGATTGCCCATTTCTAGGCGCCAGAAAAAAATGTAATACGGTGGCAGCTGTGCCTGTTGCACCGCCAGCCTCGTAATGAGGCCCATTGGTTGGTTTGAGAAATGAAACTAAGCAGCATGCATCTGGTTTGGTGAACTTGCCTGAGAAGTGGTCCGCTACTACTAGAGCCATGGAGTGAATAAGTAAAAACTTAATTGATTTAACAGAAATAACAAATACACATGATACAGTTATACAATTATAACCAGGTCAGCTCCCATTCCTAAAACTGTAACCCCTTTGTGGCTGGATGATACTGCTTTATATGAGTCCATCCTGGAAGAGTTTGTAAGAATGGCACAGATATTGGATAACTGTCCGGCTGATTCAGGGAATGCAAGTGACAGGGATGCAGGCTCTACTGTGAATCAAGGTGAGAAATCGATTCCGCTTTCCCTATCCTTTGGCTTCCTTGCGGTTAGCCTCCCCTTCCTTTCTGGTGGGCTGTTCTGTGCCGCTCCTCGCTATCTCCGTTGCGGAGCCGTGCAACTTTCTTTTATAACTTCCTGGATTCGTAGCCTTCCCCCCTGGATTGTTACCCAGTCTTTCCTGGAATCCTTCCCGGAACACTGAATGCTACTCTGATTCCAATGGATGGAATCAGAGTAGCAACTTGCCGGAACAAGCAGCACGGACAAGCTTAGCGTTGATACGCGCCGAACCGCGGGGGCGTGTCTGTTTTCAAGGAAGCAATAGGCATTACTGGGACACTAGACCGTGTGTTTCCCCCGGCGTCGGCCATGTTGGGTGTACAATGGACGCAATACTACAGTGTTTGAGGGGCCATGCTGTCCAGAAGGGGCGGAATGGGTGATTCATGACAAAAGGGCTCCTCTCCACACCGAACACTCTGCCACACTCCACTGAGGCTTAGATGTTTTGTACAGGCAGGACCTCCTCCTTGATAATGGTAATGGACAACAAACTCCAGGAACAGATAGGGTTTTGCTGTACAGGGCTTCTCTCCACATAGAACACTCTGCCACACTCCACCATGCTCCACTGGGGAGTAGATGTTTTGTACAAACAGGACCTCCTCCTTGATAATGGTAATGGACAACACTCCACGAACAGACCGGTAGGTTTGTTTGGGTTTTTAGAAGTGTGAGGGCTGAGTGGGACATTTTACCCTTACTCATCCTTGTAGTCCTATGTTGCAGAATCCAAGTCATCACATATTTACATCCACAAAGCACAACAGAGATGCGCTTGACACAGTAATAAAAAAAACATTTCCGCATTGTGATGAAACAAATGTTTGCCTTTTTATCTTATGTACACAAAATTCCGCTATTGCAGAAGATAAAACCAGTGTATGGCGTTCGTTCCGACAATGCACACTAACAGTGCCCAGAAGGGAAGGCCTAGGAAGGACAGCACAGACTATGATAATCTCAGGACATGTAAAGTACACATGTTAAACCAAAATCTCACAGATCAGGTGTTGTCAGGGCAGCTGCACTGCTTTTATCTTACCGTCATCCGTTTCTGTCTATTTGTGCAGGGGTTAACAGCTTGACAGAGGGGTCCATGCTAAATTCTCTCAGTGCACCTGGTGAAATAAAAGCGGTGATGGTGAGAAGTGAAGTTTCTCTCACATAGCACTTTATTGGCACTTCAAGGCCACACTAAACCAAGGATGGGGTAACCAGCCTGTCCATGCAGATCCTGTCGTCGCTTCACTTTGCAGCTTTTCCTCCCTCTGCACTATGGTATGCTTTCATTGCCTGCCATAGCTTTTATAACCTCATTCACAGGGGTCCTAACGTCATGGTCAGAGGTACCAAAGGAGAAGCCCAGACTCCAGTTGTTACCCTGGTGGTGCCACAAGACCTTTCTGGCAACTTCGAATGCCACACTTGCCTCTTTCCTGGGGCTTCCCGGAACAGTCATACAAATTCAGCTTGCTTCTCAACCAGTGAGGGTCCCGGACAATGCAAATATGGGCACAAAGTCTATGTACAGCGTGTGACAATGATGAGTTTTTGGCAGAAGTCAGTTACTTGAGAACCACCCAGCACTGAAAAATAATGACAGGTGATTGTGTAGACCGCATTCTGAATCAACCAATGGCTCAGAGCTCTGCATATGAAACACCACTGTTGCTGCTATAATTCCTAGCTTGCTATATCATTGCATGGACTAAAGAACACCCCCCGGAGATTCACTCTTTCATGAAAAAAGAACGTGTATGTGAATGTATATTCCTTTTACCTCACGGTTTCACTGCATCATAACGTTTATCTAATGGCATGCATATCCGTTGTATTTCACTATGTGGGTTGGCCATTAAAACAGCTCGACAATCGCATCTGGCGACACGTTCCAGAATATATGATGCAAGGGACAATTCAGGGAACATTCTAGCCTGTTTGGCAAAACGAGAGGTATCCGCAAGATATGAGCAAGATACTAAAACGCTCAAGGGGGACACTCTCGCGAAGGATAGTGACATCTACAAATTCTTTCCTGGCCCATTTTAAACAGCTCTACAGAAGCCCCCTGTGATCGCCCTGACCCTGTGTACATGGACCTCTTGGATGAGATCACTATCCCCTCTATTATGGACCATCAGAGAGAGGTTTAGGGTGATTACGTCAAATCTATTTGGTCGTAGGGGAATTGATCAATTTTGGTTTTGGACAGTGTAAAGACCACTCTGCTCTCTATATGGTAGAGGAGAGGCACAGAGGACCCCAGCCAAGATTCTCTATTATTGGTACGGGTCGAGCAATCAAGGCCTAGCTTCTCACGAGGTGATGCAGGCTGGTTCTTAAGTACAGTGTAGTCCACAAGCCCCCACAAAGGAATGTCCACAAACTGTATTAGTTAAAAAAAACTGTCTTTATATAATTAATAATTAAGATTATGTACAATATCACAATTACTCACTTTGTACTCGGTTATCTATAATGGAAAATATACAGTTCTACGTAGTACCACATTAGTATTAGATCTCTTTAAAGTGCACAAACTGTATGGTTCAATGTCACACAAATCAGTTCATAAAGTAAACCAACAATAGATATAGGAGGAAAGCAAGATGATGAGAACAATAGGCAGAATCCTGGCCTCTACCGTTAGACACAGTTCTGTGTGAGAGGGCGCTAGAGAGCCTTCCAAGATCACGGCTTTCCTGTGAGCTCTGTGTAGCTCCCCAAAGATCCTGAAAATAGCGTGCTTCCGAGGTGACTAGTCGAGCTGCTGTGAACACCCAGCGAGAGCTAAGGCGTTTCTGTGCACAACTCTGGAACGAGCTCGGCTGTCGCGTGAGTTTTTGCTCACAAACGACGGCCCGGGAAAGGTCCCCCCCCTTCCGCCATCTTTGTGGCAGCGCGACCACGGCAAGGCCGAGGCAGGGCGGTCGTAAGGGAGGCAGCAGTGCCCGGCTGTAACAACAAAAGGCACCTACCGTACCACAGAGGCGTCAGACGGAGCAGAGAAGTCACAAGGCAGCGGTGTGCGGCGGTGGCGCCCCCGAGCGCCGGCCGCGCTGCGTCGAGACTCGCAGGAGATGGGGGAGGGGCCGATTGCTGAGAGGCCACGGAGCTTGGAGAAGGCCCAGAGGACAGCCGTGAATGAGCCAGAACGACAGAGGCTGATGACCAAACGCCAGGGGAAAGCCAGGTACGAGCGCGATGAGCGCCCCCTTAATTGTCAGCACCCACGATAAGTAGGATTGGTCTCCCGGCTCTTCCGCGCGTCAACATAGCCTGCAACTGCAATGGCGCGGTGAGGCCTAGTGGCCACATACATAAAACAAGTACAGACAAGCCCTGCGACACCATCAACATTGGAAGAGGCCAACTGAGATCCATAGACTAGAGGGTACGAGGCAGGCACCGGGAACCCCGAGAATGAGTAGGTCTCTCCGGATATGTGTGTCACTCCACGGCGGGTTGCCAGTTAATTAAACAGTGTCCCGGATCACAGCAGAAACACCCCACCACCGGCTGCTGACGGTGAAACCACCCTGGAGACCTCGCAAGGTCACTGCTTCAGTTCTGGGTCATAAACGGCGTCGATCACTGAGCCTGTCCCCGCAAATTGCCCAAGCGACACCAAAGCCCTCACCGGCGCCTCTCGGAGACAGTAGAGGGGACAGAGGCGAAACCAAAATTTGTAGTGTGCGCTCCAAAGCAAGCCGTAAGAGATCCCCGGCAAGTTCGCCACAAACTCACCCAGCAGATTCTTGACTGGCCCTTCCATGCTCACTCCGTGTCGCCTTCTCAGCACTTCTTCACTTTCTTCCATCGTGATCATGGGGATTACTGATGGATCGCAACGAAAACTGAACTTTGAGAGCTGCTTCTCAGTCAAAGCGTCCTCTTCCAACAGCAGACCACAATCACCCAACTCAAGTCCGCCCAACGAAGATGAGGTGACACAAGACTTCGACATCAGAGAAATTCTGTTAGATCTCAAGGCGGGGATAGGGAGCCTGGGGAGCAAACTAGACTTGCTTTCCTCCAAAGTTGACTTGCTCCAACATCGGTTGGATAAACATGCTGACAGACTCGACACTGTTGAACAGAGGGTTTCCGACCTTGATGATGGGACGTCGGCCTTATCCTCCAGAGTATCCCAACTGGAGGCCTAAATGAAGGCAGTAAATGCCAAAAACGAGGACTTGGAAGGCCGCTCATGCCGTAATAACATAAGGATAGTCGGAATCAGAGAACACCAACCCGCCCTGAAAATAGAGGAATACATGGAGAAAATTTGCACGGACCTGTTTGGTTCAGAAATCCTGTCTAAATGTTTTGTTGTCGAAAGAGCCCATAGGGTTCCTAATGCAAAATCCATTCCCGGAGCAAACCCCCGACCTATCATTGCAAAGCTACTCAATTATGAGGACCGAGACGCCATTCTCAGAGTAGCCAGAATCAAAGGAGAGCTCCAATACGACGGTGATAAGTTTCCGTTTTTCCCGGATTTCTCCCAAGCCGTCCAGGCGCAAAGACGTACTTTCACAGCTGTGAAACAAAGACTGCAAGAAAACCAGATCCAATATTCCATGCTTTTCCCGGCGAAACTTCGCCTTCAGCATGAAGGCAAAACGCAGTTCTTCAACACTCCAGACGAGATCAGCGAATACCTAGACCGAGCCGGCTGCCGGCCCGCCCCAAACAACCACATCCCCCAGAGGGGTAACAGACCGAGGAGAGATCCACCGTAAACATAAGCTCCATAGTTGTCACACCAGGTATGATGCCTCAACAACACTCATACAGCGGCTCTTTCACCACGGACCGTAATTTGCAACGAGAGTTGGGAGCCAGCCGCCTCTTGGAGGGCCACCGGTGCCCCTAGCACTGCTATGTTGTCTGTTCTGTTTGTAAGGGATTGTTCTCGGTGGGCCAGTTGGGGGTTGCCCACTCAAGGGTGGGATTCCAGTTCAGCCAGGCCGCTACCTACCTCTCACCCTTATTCTACAACAACTATCAGGTTCCTCGCTACTCCAATACAAGCCGGGCCCTCCGGCCACCTTCAGATTGCAAGAATCCAGTCAACACCTCCAGTCCTGATAAACCGCAGCTTAACTGACCACCCAGATGGCGGGATCAACACTTAAAATCGCCACCTGGAACATCCGTGGGAGTAACCATCCAGCGAAGACTAGGAGAATCCTCCATTATCTCAG
Organism: Ambystoma mexicanum; assembly: GCF_040938575.1. Lineage (NCBI taxonomy): Eukaryota > Metazoa > Chordata > Amphibia > Caudata > Ambystomatidae > Ambystoma > Ambystoma mexicanum. Next base: position 751,963,474 of record NC_090923.1, read on the forward strand.
ATGCCACAAAATTAATATAGCTATATTACAAGAAATGCATCTCCTGCCTTCATCGGAACAACTCTGGGCTAAATCATGAGGCTGTCACAGGTATTTCTCATCATATTCTTCATACGCCAGAGGTGTTGCAATCTTGATAGACAGGAAATAAAACTTTAGTCTCATCAACTCTGTGAAGGACTCAGAAGGAAGAGCTCTATTGGTGAGAGGGTTGATCTCAGGGAAAGAGGTAGTAATAGTAAACTCATACGCACCAAATACCGATGGACCCAACAACTTTAACTGGGTCATGACTCAGCTGGGGAAGTTCAACGCAACAACCATTATCTGGGGAGCGGACCTTAACACGCCAATTGACCCCATTCTCGACAAATCCCATAATACAATGGGACACCCCTCTAAAGGCCGTGCCCAAGTCCGTGAGATTTGCCACACGTTTGAGTTAGCCGACACTTGGAGGCACCACAATCGAGACGCCAGAGAGTACACCTTTCATTCTGCTGTTCACAACACTAGTTCCCGGATCGATTACATTCTAGCATCTATCCACTGCCCTTTTGAATGGGGAGAAAGTCAAATCCTGCCGCGTTCCTTCTCTGACCATTCAATGGTCACACTAGAAGCCACTCTTCCACCAATCCTGGACTCCGGTGGAGATTCAAACCGGAGCACTCACCGACACCGTCTTTGTGGATGAACTTCGCAAGGAAATAACATCCTTTATCGAAATAAATCAAAACTCGGTCACCTCGGCCAGCACCATGTGGGAAAACACTAAAATGCTTTGTACGAGGAGTCTGCCTTGCCAAAGAAAATGGCATATTAAAACTGATCCGGAAGGACTTGGCCAGTAGCGAACGACGCTTGAAAGAACAAGAGATGAGAGCCTCCACTACTCAAGACCCACATGTTCAGGCAGAAATAAAGAAAGAACTGCTGAAGTTTAAATAAACAGCTGAACGAGAAATAAAGTTCATAAGCCGCAAGCATCTTGTCCGCCAATATGGGGAAGGCCAGAAACCAGGCGCCTTGTTAGCCCTTCTCCTATCTATAGATAAAACCCTGACTCAAGTCGAGTGTATCAAAGACGACCAGGGTAGACTGGTATATTCTGAAGAAAACATTGTCAAGGTATTTCGAGACTTCTATCAAGATCTTTATAGCTCTAACGGGGGCCTCCAATCCAGAAACCATACAAAAGTTCCTCGATGACACAGAGCTGTACTGGGTTGAATCAGAGCTACATGAACCCCTAAATGCTCCGATAACAGTTGAGGAGGTTCTGGAGGCAATAAAATCCCTCCCAAATGCCAAAGCGCCTAGGCCCGACTGGCTCATCTGAGAATTTTACAAGGCCTATGCATCCATCCTAGCCCCTCTTCTGCTCCGAGTTTTTGAAGAATCTTCGCAGCTCGGCTTCCTCCCCCCCACAGCAAACCCCCGGACGATTGTGCTTCCTACAGCCAATCTCCTTGATTAATCTGGACAATAAAATTCTAGCTAAAATCCTTGCTGCAAGCTTACTGTCTCTTATGCCTGCACTTGTAATCGGAGACCAAGCTGGGTTTATCCCGGGGCGAAGCACAACCTACGGGATCAGGAGACTGTTTGGCGTTATAGAGGCCCTAAATCCAACACAACGGGCTATAGCAGTCCTTCTCGACGCCGAGAAGGCATTTGACTCGGTTGAATGGCCATTCATGTTTGCAACGCTTACACAAATGGGCCTAGGCAAATTCTTCATCAAATTAGTGTCCCTGCTTTTTAGTGCCCCCCGCTCATATATTACTCTTGGAAACTCCAAGTCCGCAGGCATAACACTTGAATGCGGAACAAGACAGGGCTGCCCGCTCTCCGCCCTTATCTTTGCCCTCATTATGGAACCCCTGGCATCCAGGCTTCGCGCCAACCATCTGGCACGAGGTCTCAAACTGGGTCCCCATAGATTAATTGTCTCCCTCTACGCTGATGATGTTATGTTATTTGTCAGCGACCCCCAGGCCAATCTCAACCCGGTAATGTGAGAAGTCATAAAATTTGGTCGAATGTCAGGTCTCAAACTAATCATTCAAAATCCGCAATCTTCCCCCCGACCCTAACCACAACTGAATTCCCAGATGATTACGGTTTTAAATGGGAAACCTCAAAGGTTCGCTATCTGGGTATCTATATGTCTCGAAATCATCATGAAATTTATAGGGATAACTATGTCTGTGCATTAAATTCGTTGCAGGAACGAATTCACAGGTGGAAAACTCTACCTTTAACGATATGGGGAAGAACCTCCTTAACGAAAATGGTCATACTACCCAAACTCCTCTATTTGTTTACAAACATTCCGTTACTGGTCCCCAGGTCTTTCTTCCAAAAGGTCAGGAGCCTAATACTAGAATTGGTATGGGCTGGGAAACCAGCGCGCGTGGCGTACAACACACTTACGCTGCCGGTGGCGAACGGGGGTCTTGCGCTCCCTGATATTGAAAAGTACTATTGGGCAGCCCAGGCCCAATTTCTCAGTCACTGGTATACTGGTATCAGTCATATTCCGGTCCCATATAACACGCTAAACACGGACCTATCCACCTACGCAATTTGGAAAAAAATAGCTAATAAATACGGGGTGACAATAAGATTTTCCCCATTATTGCCCATTAGATTTGTTCCCGGTATTCCCATTACTAATGGGAAAGTGTTCCTAATATGGACAGACAAGGTCAACATTCACTCCTTTGGTGACCTCTTCCCGGGGGCACGTTCCTGACCCCACAAATGACCAAAGATAGAGGCGGCAACTCCTCGTTAGAAGTGTTCATCTACTTCAGACTATGCCACACCCTTCAAAAGCTGTTTCCGTCCTTTCCCAAACAACCTCCCACATGGGATTTATTACACAATACGATTCAAGCACAGGGGGAGGGAAGATTAGTATCGTTGTTATATAAATCCCTCATAGTAGGCAATGCGCCTCCCAAATCCAAGGCGCAGCAAAAATGGGAAACAGCCATTCAGGAAGCAATATCGGATGAAGACTGGTCTTATATCCTCCGCCAGACGCAAAAAGTGGCAATAAACACTCGGCATAAATTGATTCACTTTAACTTCGTGCATCAGACGTACTACACCCCAGTTAAGAGGAACAAGCATCACCCAGAACTGTCACCCCGATGTGACAGGTGTGCGGTAGCTAACGCGGACTTCCTCCACCTAGCCTGGAATTGTCCGGGAATCCACAATTTCTGGGCATCCGTTCTACAAGTTACCGAAGACATCATTGGCAAACAAGTGACCCCAACACCCTTGGAGCCCTGCTCTGCCTTACGAAATACTTGCAGCCGGCATCTCGAAAACCTGCGGCCCTGCTTCTGGTGCTGGCCCGCTGGAGAATCGCGATGTCATGGGGTCGAGGCCCGCTCCCCAAGATTGAAGACTGGAAAAAAGACATTGTTTACTGTCAAAACACTGAATGCGAATTTATAAGACTCCTTCCGCTGCATGCTCGCCCCCCGGATATCTGGGGTCCATAAATAAATTATTTGCTAAGAAATGCTGATCCCTCAGACTCTCATATATCTGTGAACTAGAAGATGTGCGGTGAAGTCCAGACCCACAAGAGGGCACTTGACAATCTTGAACTGAAAATAAGGAAGGAACCCACGGGATCTTGTAAGGCTAAACTTGGGGGGGTGTGGGGGGTGGCTCGGCAGGGCTGTTTGAAGGTGGGGGTTTGTTTTTTCTTTCTAACTGTGCTGTGTTTGTCTCACTCTGATTAAGCGCCCTAGAGGTGCCTTTGTATGGTGGGAAGATTGAAAAACCAAAAATAAAGTTAAAAAAAATAAATAAAAGACATAGTTCTGTATGGAGATCCCCCCACCTGGGCAACCTGTAAAATAAAGATATATCACAAGCCCAGTCCATATATTGTTCACAAGAGTCTTCCCAATAGTTCAGTAACCCCAAAGTACCTGGTGTTGTAGAGTTCCTCGTCAGGAAATCAACGGCCCTTCTTGAGTGCACTCCCTTTAAGGCAGGAGCCACAGGTCGTAGAACGTCCGACGATGAACACAGTGAACTACGGTGGTGAAGTGACAGCTTCGTTCCTAGCGGTGCTCATCGACAGGGAAGCGTAAATGTCCTGTAAGGAAAAGGCATGCGGGGCACCTCAATGTCGATAGTTCTGGACAGCAAGGAGTTTGAAGAACTGTGGCCCAGCAAGGGCATCGAGTCATCAGAGTCTCTGTGGTCTTTGGGTGGCGGGAAACCCACCGGCGGATGCTCCTCAGTGAGCCGATGGCCTGGCCTCCTCTGGCGGGATAAGGCGGGCTGCAGTGCGAACGAGCGTGTCCGTGAATCGAATGTTTTTAGGCAACGGGAGCGCGGCGGCTCCGGTCGGTAATGGCGGTCTTCGACTGTGGCGGACAACAGTCGGGGGGCTTCTCTTTTGGATTCCGCGGCAGTCCCTGTCTCCGGTCGGCAGCCTGTCATATGTCTGTCTACCAGGTAGCTTTGGCAAAGATCAGCTGGTGCACGATGGTCCCTCGTAGCTCGGGAAGAGGGCGCCTTACCAGGTCCTCTCTGGGTCAGTCCTTGGAGCCACAGCAGCTTTCAGATTGACGAAGTAGAGAAACAGCAAGACTTTTCTTCCAGAAGGGCTTCAAGGTTAAGCTTCAGTTTTACTCCAGTTACTCTTCGTAGTTTGGATTTCAGCTCTGAACACGAATTCTAGCAGTGAGAGGCCCCCAGATATACTAGTTGATTTCCCATTCATTCTGCTGGGACACACTCGGGCAACCAATTGGTCAGAAGGACATTCATGCAGGCAGGCAGCCAATCAGGTGCATAGTGCATTCAGGCCCTTCACTTCTCTCCAGACACTCACAACAAGTTATGTGTATTGGGACAAGTACCCAGCCATTCAACACTCCACACTGCATTCATAACAGTTTCGGGCAGGGCTGTCTCAGTCATTGTGTCAAACACCAGAAACCAGACATCCACAACAAGAAGTGCATATTGGTCACACACTCCATTCACTCAGGTCCCACCCACAGGGCGTACCCACAACATACAGTCACTGGGAAGGCTCCAGCCAGTCTGGCCTGGACTTCACAAAAACATCATATATGGAACTTCCACCCAACAGCCAGTCAGGGGAAAGGGACAGAGTCAGGGCTTCCCAGGACTTTTGGAAAACAAGGTAACAGGCGATGGAAGGCACGAGGCCACACGGGCCATCTTGTTTCTATCAGGAATCTACTGATTCCAATGACAGGGTCTGGGCATCCCAAAATGGAGGACCTGAGGGCACCTGTCAATTCAGCACGGAGCTGCCACCAGCCCATAACCTACTCTGTGGGCCACACACAGGTGCCCAAAAACATACACTAGGGGCACAGGGTTGCACCCCCACCCATGGGTGCCATAAGGGTATCCCATGGGTCTGTACACCGAACCAAAAGAGAGAGCTGCAACCGCCAGGAGTCCCACATGAACTCATGCGTGGAAAACACGACAGAACACACGATAGAAACAGTAAAGGACAAGGATACGGAGGCCCTGTCCCTCCGATGCATTTCCAGCATCACAGTCACCGCCCCAGACTCAGGTTAGGGTGCCTAATCTCCCACGAGATAGACACCCTCATCCAGATGGTCAACATACCTTCTGGAAAGGCCATCTACATTATCATGACTCTTCGCTGGTCTATGCTGTATGGTGAAGTCTAGCCCTTGCAGGCTAATGGACCACCTGAGCAGTTTCGGGTTCTCACCCTTCATCTGCATAAGCCACTTTTCTTTTTTAAACTTTATTTTTGGAATTTCACATAACAGCAAACAAACATGCACCAACTGGGTGCACCAATAACCATTGCGCCTCTCAGCCCACCCCCTTGCCCATCCCCTCCGCCCATGTCTGCATTTTCCGTAGGTGATTTTTAGTGGTTTGCTCCCTCTTTTCAGTTCGTGGCTAGCAGTGCTTTAGGGTGGTCCACTTCTGCTTCGGTTTTTATGCGGTCTGCTCTTGTGAGTCCGAATCAGCCAATGTAGTGAGTAGATATGCAACGTAGTGTCCGGGGGTCGTGCATGTAGGGGCAGTGTCCAAATAAATTCAGTGTCCATATCTTGACAATACAAAATGTCCTTTTTCCAGGCTGTCAGGGAAGGGGCCGGTCCGCGGCCCCATGTCATGGTGATTCTCCTGCGTGCCAGTATCAGGAGGAGAGCTGCCAGCTTCCTTGTTGAGGGGTGCAGGTATTTGGTCAAACTGAGAGGGGCCACCTAGGGGAGCAGTACTAGCTCTTCGCCTGTTATTGCAGCTGTCGTTTGCAAGACTTGAGACCAGAATTGGGAGACCACGGGGCAGTCCCAGGTGAGGTGGAAGAAGTCAGCTGCTATGGTACCACACTGCTCGCATTGTGCTGCTGATTCTGGGTGCTGTCTGTGTTTCTTGGCTGGAGTGAAATAGGTTTGGTGCACAAAGTTAAAATGGATTTGCTTGAGACGTGGGTTTATCGCCACTTTCTGGGTTTTACGCAGGATATAGGTCGAGTCTTTCTCTGGTATCGTGGCTTGGGTGGCCATTTCCCAACGTATCTTCATTTATGTGTCTATAGGCACTGTATCTGTTAGCAGGGATTTATATATCAGTGAGGTTAACCTCCCTTCTCCTTTCGCCTGGATCGTGTTATGTAGAAGATCCCATATCTCCGGCTGTTGGGGGAATGATGGGAACAGTGATTGCAGGGTGTAACGTAGCCTAAAATAAATAAATATGTCAAGTGACGAGTCACTTCCTCTTTCTCTAGCCATCTGGGGTGTTATAAATGTGCCCTCAGGGAACAGGTCACCAATGGATTGGACATTACCTTTATCAAGCCATTGATGGAACACTTTCTCAGCTGTCAAGGGGACGCCTGGGATAAATTTGATTGAAAGCAGGGGGGAGAATTTGATTTGTGCATTGTATTTCCGTGCCAGTTTATTCCAAATTGCATAAGTGGACAGGCCAGTATTCATCGTGTTGTGAGGTATTCGCATGTGGCTGATAATGACCGCTCTCAGTAAGTTAGGGGAAGCTAGGGCTTGTTCTATCTGTATGTGCGGTCGGATAAAGTGTGTGGTGTACCAGACGCTCAAAAATTGTGCCTGGGCTGTCCAGAAGTACCTCTCCATGTCGGGGAGTGCGAGGCCGCTGCGGGACGTTGGTAATATTAAAGTTGTGTAGGCTACTCTTGCCGGTTTCCCCGCCCATAGTAAGTCAAGAATGAGGCTTTTAACTTTTTTGAAAAAGGACTGTGGAAGGAGTAGCGGTATATTTGTGAATAGGTAGAGAAGCTTGGGGAGAATCACCATTTTGATCAGGGAAGCTCTGCCCCAGAGCGTTAGCGGGAGTGTTTTCCATCTCTGTATGCGCTCTTGAAGTGATCTCAGTGTCGACCCGTAATTGCCATTATATATGTCACCGTGGTTGAGGGACATAAGGATGCCCACGTAGCGAACCTGGGAATCTTCCCACCTGAACCTGTGATCATCTACGAATTTAGCGGTATGTCGTGTCAGGGTGAATATCACTGATTTGGAATGGTTGGTCCTAAGAGCAGAGATGTTACTAGACTTAAACGTTTACGCATTATCGGTTTGAGATTGGTTTGGGATCATGGACAAATAGGATCACATCGTCAGCGTAGAGTGAGACTACTAGTTTATGGGGTCCAAAAGTGAGGCCTCTGTGAAGTTGCTGGGCGCGAAACTGTGAGGCTAGAGGTTCCATTATTAAGGCGAAAATAAGTGCTGATAGAGGACTGCCTTGTCTGGTGCCACGTTCTAGTTTTATACTGGCATATTTCGTGTTGCCTAAGGTGATGAAGGATCGGGGATCATTGTAAAGCAACGAGATCAGATTGATAAAGAAATTCCCTAGTCCCATTTGTTTCAGAACCGCAAAGAGGAAAGGCAATTCGACCGAGTCGAATGCCTTCTCCGCATCGAGTAAGACAGCCATCGCTTGTTGTGAGGGGTCAAGTGCCTCTATGATACCGAACAGCTTCTGATGCTGTATGTTGTGCTGCAGCCTAGAATAAACCCTGTCTGATCGCCTAGCACTAATGCGGGCATAAGGGGGAGCAGTCGTGCTGTTAGAATTTTGCCCAGTATCTTATTATCCAGATTGATCAGGGAGATGCGCCTGTAATAGGAACAGTCATCTGGGAGTTTGCCTGCCTTGTGTAGGAGGATGACGTTGGCTTCATGCGTCGTTGGTGGGAGAATTCCTCGGTCTAAAGCTTCTTCATAGACTTGTAATAAGAGCGGGGTTTATATTAGTCACAAAAGCTTTATAAAATTCACCTTTAAGGCCGTCAGGGCCAGGGGCTTTGGTGTTTGGGAGGTTTTTGATAGCTGATGTGATTTCTTCTATTGATATGGGTGTGTTTAGCGTTTCCCGGAGTTTGTTGCCCACCCAGTAGAGCTCAGGGTTATTTAAATAGTTTTGTAGCTCCTCAGGGTGTGGGCTGTGTTTGGAGCTATACAGGCCTTGATAGAAAGTATGAAACACCTTGACAATGTCCTCCTCTGTGTATACTAGGGTCCCTTGTGCGTCACAAACTCGTTTCACTCAAGTGGGTTTTTATCAAGTGCTATCAAGCGTGCTAGTAGGGCTCCTGGCTTTTGGCCTTCGCCATATTGTCGGACTTGGTGTCTGCGTCCTAGGAACTTTATTTATCAGGTAGCTATTTCATTAAACATTAGCAACTCTTCTTTTAGGTCAGCTTGAGGCTGTGGGTCATTAGATGTGGTGCATTTGCGTTCAAGCTCTTTTAATCGGTGCTCACTGCTTGCCAGTTCTCGTCTTATCAGTTTCAAATGCCATTTTCATTTGCTATACATACGCCACGTATGTAGCATTTCTATGTTTCCCATAGAATGCCTGCAGATCTGACGGAGTCTTGATTTATGTCTAGAAACGATGTGATTTCTTGTTGAAGTTCGGTCGCAAACACGTGGTCTGATAGTGATCCGGGCTTGAATCTCCAGTCGATTGTTGTCGTTTTGGTATTAGGCAGAGTGTACTCGAGTGTCACCATTGAATGATCGGAGAGGGATCTGGGGAGGATTTGACTGAGCCCCCATCGGAATGGGCTCTGAGCTGATACCATGAGGTAATCGATGCGTGAACTGGTGTTATGGACGGCGGAGTGGAACATGTAGTCTCTCGAGTTCTGGGTGGAGGGTCTCCACACATCAATCAGGTCGAACGCCTGGCAGATTTCTTCAACCTGTAGACTAGCTTTGGAAGGTCGACCAGTTGTGTTGTGTGATTTGTCTATCTGGGGGTCCAGTGTTGCATTGAGATCTGCTCCCCAGATGATTGTACCTGAGTTGGTTGTTCCTAGGTGTGACATGCCCCAGTTGAAGTGGTTTGGGCCATCTGTGTTGGGGGCATAGGAGTTCACTAGGATTATTTATTTCCCTGCAAGGATCCCTCTCACCAGCAACGCTCTTCCTTCAGTGTCTCTCTTGGATTCTAGTAGGCTGAAGCCGCCTTTTTTTTATCAGGATGGCCACCCCTTTCGCATACGAGGAATATGACGAGAAGTACCTATGGCAGCCCTTTGACCTGGCCCAGTGGTGTTCTGAATCTGGGAGGAGACGGGTCTCTTGTAACATAGCCACGTTGATTTTGTGTCTTCTGAGATATTGTAGGATTCACCTGGTTTTCACTGGTTGATTGCCGTCCCGGATCTTCCAGGTAGCTACTTTAAACAGTTCTGATGAACGGTAAATAGATGTCTGAGTACGGCCATTTGGTGGACGACAAGTGCCGGTGGTGCCACACTGGTGTGTGAGGAACTGTAGGTTTTTATGGGTGGTGTGGTGGGAGTTCGAGTCTGAACCATGATGGAAAATAGGCGGGCTGTCGATGGCGTCTTCCTGGAACTATTATCCCTCCCTCGTGTGGGCAACCCCCATTGGCCCAAATTAGTCCCTCTCTTACGAACAAGAACAAGAAATTTAACAGTGATGTGCTTGGGGCGCTCGAAGCCTTCTGGGAGGAAGGGCTCCCTTGAATTGTAGGATTATGATTCTGTGGTGGTGATCTTGTGGTGGTGGTTGCAACTCGGTTCTACCACTTACTACGTTCGGAAGTTGGCTTATGGCGGCTCTCTTCTCATTCGGTTTCTGCACTGTGGTCTTGGGTTGTTGGAGGGAGGTCTGCAACCAGTTCGGTCCAGGTAGTTATTTGCTTCTTCAGGTGTATTAAAAAATTGAGTTTTACCTTCATGCTGAATGCGCGGTTTTGCGGGGAAAAGCATGGAGTATAATATCTGATTGTCCTGCAGCGGGCGTTTGACGGCCGTGTATGACCTCCTTTGTGCCTGAACAGTTGCGGAGAAGTCTGGCTAGAATTGAATATTATCCCCATCATATTGGAGGTTTCCCTTCTCCCTGGCTGATTTGAGTATCGAATCGCGGTGCTTATAGTTTAAAGGTTTAGCTATGATTGGGCGTAGGTTTGCCCCAGGGATTGGTTTAGTGTTGGGAACCCTATGCCCCCTTTCGACAACGAATAGCTGAGAGAGGGACTCAGCTCCAAAAAGTTCCATGCAGATCTTTTCAACATGTTCTTCCATTTTGATTCTGAGCTGTTGCTCTCTGACCCTGACAATCCTGATATTATTTCTACGAGACAGCCCCTCTAAAAATGTGTTCTTCGCAGTCACTGCCTTCATTTGAGTCTCTAGGGATGATACCCTCATGGCCAGAGACGATGCACCGTCGTCTAGATTCGATACCCGTTGTTCAACCACATCTAGTCTGGCTGCATGCTTGTCCAGATGATGCTGCAAATGGTCGACCTTTGAGGAAAGTCTATCAAGTTTACAACCTAGCCCTCCTATTCCAGCTTTTATGTACAGTAGGATTTCTCTGATTTTTGGGTCCGCTCCAATGTTCCCTCTAAGCTGTGCGCATGTGTGCTTGCCCAGCTTCCTCCTCGATGCCGCTCAGAAGATTTTTAGCAGCACACACAGACAATTCTCACCTATTCAAAAAGATTTAATTAATATGGCACAAGCCACAGTAATTACCTGAAATGTTCTTTCTCTTAAAATAAGCAACTAGTCTTGATATTCTGCTTATTTACATTACACAACTATGCAAGGGTGACCGTAAGCACCTAAAATCTCTAACAGAAAAATACACACAAAAGAGGTTAAAAACTAATCAGAAAAACTGGCTCCATGAACAGAAGAATCTAACCGAGATATGCCTGCACCCATTAACCAAATAATGTTTCCTTGCCACCATGACTCCTAAACTTGACTCTACCACACTTTTAGCTTATGACTCTAACTTCTGCCCCAGAACACATCAAGAGACTACCAAACAACAATTGACTCTTCCTCCCTTGGCTCTGCGAAAGGTTAGCAGACGTGTTCCTCAATCCTCTTGTTTTATGTTTGTTGTAATATGAATAACGTTCACGTGCCAGCATTTCTGTTACTCATTGTGTTTTACCAAACGAACTACTAGCTCAAGTATCGGATAACGACATTAAGTAAGCAGCCTACTTGGATGTGTAACGTTATCCCATACTTCCTCTTCTTTGTACATATGTCGCGCAAGTGCTTTGAAGCGGCCCCCTTGCAAGTTAATGCATTATTAAAATCAAATATTACCTTGCCCTCTTAGGATTTTGAGAAGTCAATGTGATGCTCAGTGTCTCTTACTTTAGCATCACTAACACTACCCTATAAGTGGAGAGCAAAATTACAATATCATTTACTTTGCCTACAATGGATAATGGGTATGAACTATGCCTGAGATTACTTGTCCATAGTACCACGGTACCGGATATTCAGACCGGAGAATGCTTTTCACAAAATCTGCATAGTTTCCAAGTGTTCAGAGTTCCTTTGGGAATAGACCTTCACACATTATATGGTAACTCGCTGCTATACAAAAATGGTTTCACTGAGCACTGCATCATCCTACACAATGATCTAAGGGTGGGGTATGCTGCAAACAATATTGGATGCACTGCAAAATAATTGTGTACATGCAGAGTCATGACATTCTTAAAATGCACATAATATGTTGAGGCATTAAATATGCCTTGCTTACAAGGTATTGTGGGTCTGCAAATATCCCAGTGAGTGTTCACTACTACAATCCCTTACTTTTTACAGTGCTCTATAAACTAGTATTGGAGGCTAGCACAGGGGCGGGGAAGGGTATGGGTGGAAGAGCACAGGTCATCACTCCTTGTGGGTGATGAACAAAGCAGCACTTTTAAAAACCTAGTCATACGTTTCGGCAGTACACTGAAGGAAATGTGTTGCTTGTTTGCTAAAGGATAGGAAAGTCTAGTACCGTCTAGACAACAGCACCTTATTTTTCTTTTTATGTTCAGTTGCTGAGGGCTTTACGATATAACCATGTGTTGTGTGTATCTCCGCTAGCATCCCCCTACATCTTATTTAACTGATAACAAAGAATTACAGAAGAGGGATCCATAGTTACTGAAGGAGGCACTCAATCAGTGTAATCTCTGATGAATTGATGCTATTAACTTAAAAGGCATATACATTCTTCAGCAGGGCTCCATAATAAACCTCAGTAAGGCTCTTGTTTAATTTTGTCTAGGCTGTGGTGCAGAAGGGTGGGCAAAACTATGGACTTTATTATGTTCCCATACATTTCACTTCCTAGGTCAGGGGTCTATTCGGATTTTGCTCCCTACTTGGAGTCAAATGATTTTTCAGAGAGTAAAAAAGAAATCAGCTTTGCCATTAGGGATGTTCTTCCACTTAAAATTCCTCTTGAGCTTGGGCATTAATATTAGAGCTCCTTCCTATGCCAGTGCTTTACTGGTCACTAATTCGAAGAAATATCAGCTGAGCTTTGTGGGTTGAAACAACAATATATTAATTGTTTCTCATTTTTGTTAGGCACATTTTCATTTTTTAGGGAGTAAAAATGGATGGTGCATATGTCTCTTAGCTGTAGGCTGGTGTTATCACTACCCACAGAAGAATGTAATGTGGATAGTAAGCAGAGGCAGAGGCATTTATGATCATCATATTCTGAGGGTTAGTCATTCTGATGTAATTATCATCCTTCCACAAATGATTAGAAGCATGTTCTCCTGGCCTTTGAATTACTTCATTAAAGTGGCACTTGAACTCCAATCAGCAGGTTTTCGACACATTTCTTTTAATTGCAAGTAATCCATCAGCAAATTTTGTATTCTGTCTGAATTTCTTGTCAGCCACATCAGTTCTGACAAGAGATTTGTGTTTTGTAGTACTCATGAGTGATTTTCCAGTGGCATAAAAGGTTTGCAAGGTTGGACTGGTTGATGATTTTTCTGTATAATCACATATGCCATATTTTATTTTAGCCTATGTGTTTGGAAAAAGTGTTGTAAGATTTGTCAAGAATTGCAGTGGATGGGGAGGGGAAAATTCCTTTTCAAACTCTCTTCTGCGACGGTAGTTCACTAAATACACATGCTCACAAAGAGGCTTACCTCGTTAGTCAATTGCGCACATGGAAAATAATGTGCGCACAACAGCCAACCAGTTCTGCACATAGAGAAAAATAATAAGAGGGAACATTGGTCCGCTCTTGTTCCAATTTGGTGGAGGAGCCATGTTCAAAATTTAGTTTCCGCTGGGACTTGTCAGTCTTGCCCATGATGTGTTACAGGGTATTGACTGCCGGAACAAGGTCTTCTAATATTCTAATATATGACGTATTACCGGTGGCGGCTCAGTAGAGTCGGCGACGCTGGGCAAAATTTTACTCCTATGTTGTTAGCGTTGTAAATAGTGTGACCAGGGGTTGTAGAGTGTTGTGGCAAATCTGCGCCTGGAGGGGTCACGGGCTCAGGGGATTCTTTGGTCGCGAGACAGCACTGATTTTGTTTTTCTGGAATGGACGTCACTCAGACCCCTCTGTTTCGTGGGAGGTTTGTCAGGGGGCATTGTGAGAGCTGGCGCCTTATTGATAGATGTTGTCTGCAGGCCCTGCTTTTGTCGGGTGGTGCCGTAGCTGCAGCAGAGGATTTAATGCCGGGGTAGCATGGAGGCTGCGCCACTGGGTTTGTGGGTTCTTTTGTGGCAGTGGATCTGGCCTTTGACGGCGTTACTTGATTATGCAGCTTGGAGGGAGGATAATAAGGTGATTTGATGTCGGCTCCAATCGCTGTAGCCATTGTTCTGGCCAAAATCTGGGGCAGCGCCGACAGCAACAGCGGGAACCCTGGTTCTGCTTGGCCTGGGGTGGTGACACTCTTCAGCCTCCGCCGCCCCCCGCAACCCACCCTGGTCCGGGAGGCAGAGGTCAGCCGCGCCGCCTGCATTGCTTAGCTTGTTGTCCGCTGTGATTGCGGAGGGGGACGAGGGGAGCGGCTCCCTGCTGCCCGTCTACCGGTGCGCTGCCCCCTTGTATTGTGCTCGCTGGCAGGGGAGGGGGGTACAGCACCTGTTACACTGCAGCTTGGTTCTTTGTTTGCGAGTGATCGCTCATGTCACACAGGTGAACCGGGGCATCCAAGTAGGCAACCCGCGCTAGCTGGGTGTGAGCCGAAAGGGAAGGTGTTTCTGTGATGCCGCGCACTCTGCCGCGCACTCTTTGGGATTCTGTGGCTGTCCCCGTCTACAGTCGGCAGCCTGTCGTAGGTCTGTCTACCAGGGAGCTTTGGCAAAGATCAGCTGGTGCACAATGGTCCCTCGTAGCTCGGGAAGAGGGCGCCTTACCAGGTCCTCTCTGGGTCAGTCCTTGGAGACACAGCAGCTTACAGATTGACGAAGTAGAGCAACAGCAAGACTTCTCTTCCAGCAGACTTCAAGGTTAAGCTTCTGTTTTACTCCAGTTACTCTTTGTAGTTCGGACTTCAGCTTCTGAAAACTAATTCTAGCAGTGAGAGGCCCCCAGATATGCTAGTTGATCTCCCATTCATTCTGCTGTCTCACACTCAGACAACAAATTGGTCAGAAGGGCATTCATGCAGGCAGGCAGCCAATCAGGTGCATAGTGCATTCAGGCCATTCACTTCTCTCCAGACACTCACAACAAGTTATGTGTATTGGGACAAGTACCCAGCCATTCAACTCTCCACACTGCATTCATACCAGTTTCGGGCAGGGCTGTCTCAGTCATTGTGTCAAACACCAGAAACCAGACATCCATAAGAAGTGCATATTGGTCACACACTCCATTCACCCAGGTCCCACCCACAGGGCGTACCCAGAACATACAGTCACTGGGATGGCTCCAGCCAGTCTGGCCTGGACTTCACAACAACACCATGGGCCTCATTACGAGGCTGGCAGAATGGGTTTAACGGCACCGGTAATGGTGCCAGTGCCGTTAAAGCCACTTCGCCCTATTACGTGGTTCCCTCGCAGGACCCGGAAAGGACGTCTGGTAAAACCCGACGTCCTTTCCGGGTCCTGCGAGGGGACCAAGGAGCTAACAATGGGCCCATTATAAAGGAGCCCCTTGTTAGCTCCCTCCCCATTCCCATTGAGCCCTATAGTGCTCAAATGGGAATGGGGATCACCGGACCCATGCAATGGGCAATTACCGGGTCTGCCAAGGTCGGCATGACCCGGTAATTTCCCATTTCATGGGCCCGGTAAGAAATCATAACCGGCGGCAGCCTTGCCCTTAATAAGTGCACGGCTACCGCCAGCCTGGTAATGAGGCCCCATATATGGAACTTCCACCCAACAGCCAGTCAGGGGGCATGGACAGAGTCAGGGATTCCCCGGACTTTGGGAAAACAAGGTAACAGGCGATGGAAGGCAAACATGACAGAACACACGATATAAACAGTAAAGGTCAAGGATACAGAGGCCCTGTCCCTCCGATGCATTTCCAGCATCACAGACAGGTTGATTTTGCCACATATATATGCTGGGGGAGACCCCCCTGCAGTCCCCTCCTTAACTAACCTAAAATAATGATCTCCCTAAACACACCCGCCCACATATAAATGCAGCAAATTTGTCAAAAAATCTGCAACTAATTCTGATGCGACCAAATAGGCTGCGCAGTAATCTGCCAATCCCAAAGAGAGATATCATTGATCCAGAAATCACAGAAGAAAATGTGACAGTGGCAATAATGTTGCTTCAGGTTCCTATATAGTAGAGCTTGGAGAGAGCTTCCCAATGATCTGCGACATGCTACAGTCAACGTCACTCCCTAATAAGACAAACCACCAGAGAATTGTGGCTCGTGTAGGAATATATCACTTATCAATAACGAAAATAAAGTATTGGGCACAATTCTTGCCTAAAGGCTGATGAAAATTCTGCCCATGCTGAAACACCCAGACCAGTGAGTCATTCTCCCGGTTAGAGCCTCACGCTTAAATATCCACAGATTTCTAATAGACTTGGACAGGACGAACCGCATTGTGACCCCCTCGCAGTTGTGGCGATTCATTTTGAAAAAGCATTTGACACCATCCAATGGGAATTTGTATGGGCTGTGTTGGCTAAAATGGGTTCTAGGATGATCTTCATGCACTGGGTTCAACTGCTATATAAGCTTCCCACAGCAGCAATCTGGATTAATGGTATGTCCTGCTGGTATTTTCTACTGGAATGCAGAACATGCCAAGGTGTCCTTTTTCCCCACCACTTTTTATCCTAGCTATGGAACCACTGGCAATCTGGTTACGAGGTGATCCTAACTAAAGGTATTTGCAAAGCCAGTGGTCAGGGAGGATGAGTGTTGCTTTATGTGAATGATCCCATCAATGTTTAACATTCTGTATGCAGTGGTCTTCAATGTCTAAGCCATCTGTCTCCTCCTAAGGCCTTCACCTGGGCGTTTCTACCCATCCAAAGGCATAAGTGACTTAAGTTCTTTACCTTTTCCTGCTACATCTGTGTCATCTGCGATGGTGGAAGGAGGGCCTGAATGACCGTGCGGCCCTGAAGAGTATGGAAATAGACACTGTCTGCTTCTTTGTTACATCATCTGTCTGCTACTAGGCCACTGGGTGAGTTCTTTCGTGTTTGTGCAGGTCTCCACTCCTCCCCCCTCTCTGCTCTTTCACTCCATCCATGGTGCTCTCTATCTTACCTATTTACTCTAACAGCTACTCAATCACCTATACTACCTCCCCCTCGAAGCCTGCAAGGAAAACGTTCAAAAGGAATATCCTCGTCTCCAACCCAGTCCTGCCCATCACTGACACCTTCATCAACACTTCTTCCAGGCAAACTGTCAACGGCATACTCCTTATCGATCCCTCCCCGGTCCTAAGGTCCTAAGGTCTCCACATATGGTCTCTGTCCTCTCTCCGTTCCCTTCATCTCCCATTAATGGAGGCACCAGATGGGAAGTACTCTTAGCTGGTTTTTTATCCTCTAGGTGCATCATTAATGTCTATCCCAATGGCACTGTCATGGCTCTGGGCTCTCAGCCCAGCCTTCTCATTCTTTGCAGGCATCTTCTGTCTCTCCTCAACTCCCTCCTTTCGCTCTCCTCTTCTCTGGTAGCCAACCCCTGCCCCTTCTCCACCTCTGAAGGGCATATCATGTCCCTGTATTCCCCCACCCCAAAGTCCTTCAAAGATGTTAACCAGGTCCCTCTTGCAACCCTCAATTCTCGTTCTGCCGTTAAACCCACTTCTGACATCTGTCTCCTCCTGGAATACTCTGACCTCGATTTCCTTACCCTCTGTCAGCTCTATCACTGCATTTGACAAACCTGCCTGAGGGTTAAAAGATCCTCTCCAAGCCCAGGCCGAACCGGTCTGGAGGTGGAGTGGCCCTGATCTTCCCTGACTGGATCCCTGCCACTGTCATTCCCCCACAGTCCTACTCCTCCTTTGAGTGCATTGTCTGCAGGTTTGGCATCTCTCCAACCATTTCTCTGACTCAGCATCTACAGGACCCCTTGTCCATGTGCCCTCTTCCTCTCTTAGTGATCTAAAACCTCACCTCTTCCCTTCTTACCTCCTCCTCCAAACATCTCCTCCGTTCAACATTCACCTTGACTCTTCTGAGGCCGCTAGACTCTTCTGCTACCTCTGCGATGTTCTCTCCCTCACTATTCACCCCTCTGGCCCAATGCATTCTGTCGGACATACCCTGGATGCACTCACCTCCCCGGACATTCCTATCTCCAACTCTCTCACTGCTGCTATCTCTTGGTCTGACCACTTACTCCTATCTTCTGGCCTGTGTCTCTTAGGTTCCCCTACTAAATCTCTACCGGCTCTGCCTGTCTCCGGTCAATGAAGTGAGTGTCAGTTGCTGCCTTTGCTACCAACTTCTTTCCCCTTACTACTCCTGCCGCGGATGCCCACACTGACTCTGCCCATGCTAATCTTCACTTTTTTATAACCACCACCCTGCATATACATGCCCCTGTCATGAAGATCCATTTGAAGCCTGTTTCCAAACGTAACACTTGGTATGATTCTGATCGAGCCTCTCTGAAAATGCAAATGCAGTGTAGCTGAGTGGAAGTGGCGGGCATCAACACATCCTCTGACAAACTGGCCTGTCTCGTCTGATCCAAAGGCTATACAGACTCTATTCCCTCGAAGAAGAGGGCTCACATCCAAGCCTGCATCTCTGGGGACACTACAACTCTGGCAAACTATTAAAAATCTTCAAGGAACTCACCAATCCTTCTGCAGTCTCCACATCCCCCCTTCCATTCGTGACCCTCTGATCTTCTCTGGCCTCCCACCTCCTTTCCAAAACCCATGACATTTGATCCTGACTCTCCTCTACCCCCTCCCCCCTCCCTGCTGGCATTCTTCCTTTGACTCCCCTCTCCCCTACCTCTCTCCTCATTCTCTCCCATAGCACCGGATGAGGACTCTAGACGAGTCCTCTCTATTAAAGTCTCCTCCAAACAGGTGCTCCCTGCTCCTCTAGAACTATCAAGGACAACATTGCCTCCCTTGCGCCTTACCTGACTGATTTCTGTAACCACTCCTTTGCCACTGGCTCCTTCCCTCAAGCCCTCAAGCCCTCAAGCCCTCAAGCACTCCCTTGTGCACCCCCTCCTTACAAAAACCCTCCTCTACCGGTCAAAGACTTTTATTATACTATTATCTGCTCAAGAAATGGTATACATTAAGATTCATCATGTGTAGTATGAGTGGACCAAATGTAGAGTGACTTATTGCGGTTTACCATAAAAGTATTATACTGAGCATTTTATATGGGCTAACTATTATCTCCTCACTAATGATAAAAGATATTGAAAAACCTGAAGCAAAGATACTACGTTCTATATTGGGTGTGCTCCAATCTGTTCCAGTAGAAGCTTTACAGACTGGATTGGCTATTCCCTCTATTAGAGCTCTTTGGAAGAGTCAGAGATGTAATTTTTGTTGACAATTAAGGTAGCCAGCCAACATTGTTAATAGCTTTATGGCGGCACAATAATCTAGTAATGTCAGTAAGACGTTCCTCGCGCAGCTGGAAAACACCACCCAGATGCATGCTGAGCAGTTGAATATCACACTTGAAGATCTTCTTAGCAATCCGAATAAGCAGTATACAGTGAAAAAGAAAATGAGAGAAATGGACATGTGTATAAATATAGATAACCTTGCAAAAATGAAAATATATAAGGAATATAGTAGCTTTTAGCTTTTAGCATGAACGCCCCCTGTGCGTATCTTATAGAATGTGTCCTGTCACAATGAGAAGATTCATAACTTATCTATGGTTTTGCATTTTGCCATCCTTAGAGCACATGGGAAGATGGGCAAAGATCCCTAGGGAGGCAAGTCTGTGCCGCCTGTGCAAATGAGAGGTAGAGACAGCACACCACTTATTAACTCATTCTTCAAAACGTACCAATGTTTAACTAAAAGCTACGCTAAATTTGTTGGGAATCTTACCCATATACAACAAAATCAATTTGGGGGAGGGGGGGCAGTTTATAGTGCGGAATCCCTTTTGACAGCAGCCAGCGGCGACGGTAATATTCCCCCCTTTCAAAATGATAGAGAACGATTGATTTTAGATTATGTATGAATAGAGAGTAAGGACTTGCACCTTTTTTATATTGTATTGTTGCAGGGATTTTGTTGTCATTTTCCTTTAGTATATTTAATATAGTTATGTGTATTACTATGACGTATTTTGAGAGTAGTTTTGTTTAAGGAATCTTAGAATTTTCTTTCTTTTTGTTTATAAAATTGTATTAATAAAATGTGCAAAGGTTTGTATTAACCAAAAACACACACACAAAACAAAAAAAAAACCTCTGACCCCTCCTGCTCTGTTAACTATCTCCCTCTATCCATTCCCCCCTTCCTGGGAAAACTCCTTTAGAAGCTTGCCATCTCCTATCTGACCAAACATTCCGATTCTGTTGACTGTCTCCACGATCACCAGTCTAGTTTCAGAGCCACTGGAGGCACAGAAAGTGCTCTACTGAACCCCCTTGTTCCCCCCCCCGCACTTTTTTATTGTCTTGTGGTACCTTGAAACACTATTTTTGTATAGGCACCTTACAAATATCCAATAAATAAATACAAATAAATAATAATTATACCCAGCGGCATGGAAGTTCTGTAGATTTATGAATCCTGTAGTAGATTGTGTTATGTTATGGGAATTTCTAAATCACGCTGTCACCATAAGGTATCTTGGCACTAGAGGGCAAGGCACAAGCCATAACCAGGAGCCGCTCCGCCTAAAACAGGTAGGTCTTTACAGCTTTTTTAAAGGCCAAATGGTTGGATATTCTTTTTATGGCTAACGGCAGCTCATTCCATAGCAGAGCAGCTGCAATGGAAAACGTTTGACCTCCGATCCGCACACTTAGGAAGGCAGGCACACAGAGCAGTTCAGCTGAGGCAGAGCGTAAACAACGATTAGGGCAGTAACGGATGAGCTTTGCTCTGAGAAATTCCGCTCCCTGGTCATGCAAAGCCTGATGGATGATACATAGCGCTTTAACCCTGATGCATTGGGAAACCGGGAGCCAATGACGGGCCCACAGCATCAGTGACATCTGAGCCCCACACAAGATGCTAGGTTTTGTAAACGCTGCAGTCGCTGAGTCAATCCCTTCGGCTGCGCCAGGTAGAGGGAATTACAATAGACCAGCCGGGATAGCATCATAGCTGCCACCACCGGCGGATGAAGAGGGGCAGGGATCATGGAAAGCACTTTCTTTAGTACTTTGAGCTGAAAATGACCGGTTTTGGCATACAGATTTTGTGTCAACTGGGAAAAGTATGCATTGTTCCTGGTCCAGGGTAGACCTGCGACGATCCCTATAGATTGTAAATTTCATGTGGCTACAGACTCGCTAAAGAATTTTGGCCTTCTTACATGGAGTAATCCAGTGATGTTCCATAGCCGTAATCTTATTCCAGTCACTGATAGAGTTGAGCTGCCCTGTTAAGATGATTATTATAATTATATTATTAGATAATTTATAAAGCGCCTACTATGGCCTGAAGGCATCTAGGCGCTGTGAGGGAGAACAGCTCACACACAGAGAAACATGCCTCAAGTAGCCTAAGGCGAAAAGGAAAAGCTGAATAAGTGAGCCTTTAGAGCCTTCCTGAAGGGGAGATTTTCAGCCAAGGCTCTCAGATATAATGGAAGTGCATTCCACAAGCTGGGGGCCAGCACTGAAAAGGAGCAGCTAGCCAGGCCCTTTTGATGACATTTTGGGATTTTAAGTAAGATATATAAGTAATGTGCTTCAGAGCGAAGTCTGCAAACTGGGCAATACCTTTCCAGTTTCCTTGTCAGATAATGAGGGCCAGGATTATGGAGGGCTCTATGGACCGTACAAAGAATCTTAAACTCGATCCACACTCCCATCGGGAGCCAGTGCAGCCGACAAAGGAGAGCACCAGAAGGAGTCAGACAAGGAGTTTTGAGCACCAAGCGTGCTGCTGAATTTTTCAGGACTTTCAGCTGCTGGATCTGGTACTTCAGTTGTCCCATATAGATCCCATTACAATAGTCTAAGGAGCCTATCATAGTAAATGTGACCAATGTATTACGGTTTTCCGAAGGAAGCAGGGGAAGAATTTCCTCAGAGCTTTAATTCTCCGAAGCCAGCACTACAGATAGCGGAAATCTGGGCTTCCCATGACCCATTGGGAAGGAGTTTCACTCAAAGGCTCTTAACTGACGTAGAGGTGGCAGAACAGGGGCAGAGAGATTCAGGCCAGTATTGAGAATTCCAAAGGTGGGCCCTTCCCTGGAGCCCCACCACCAGAACCTCTGCCTTGTTTCCATTTAATTGCAGCCAATTGCCTGCCATCCAAGAACCCACTTTCTCCAGACAGTCACGCAGCTTCTAGGGTGAAGCAGCATGAGAAGTGTGCAACTGAAAAATCTGCTGCATGTCATGCGCATAAGAATAAAAGAGTGCTCCATACTCGGTAATGAGGTCAGCCAACATTCAGACATATAAATTAAACAAAAGAGGAGATAAAGCCGACCCCTGCGTGACTCCATAAGACAACTCCATAGGAGAGGAAAAGCATGCTTGAAAGGATACTGTTAGGGAGCTGCCCTCCAAAAATGACCGCAACCATGCCAAGAGAGAGCTGGTGACACCCGCTTGCTCCAGCCGGGTTAATAGAAATTCATGATCTACTGTATCAAAAGCCACAGAGAGATCCAGAAGATAAGAACTCCAGTCTCTCCATGGTTATGATGACTCTCCCTAAGAATAGATATGTTCTCTAGATTACCCTGATAATGATCCCCACTAGTGAATTCATTCAAATAGAACAGGTCCTGAGTCAACTACTATGGTGTGGCTCTTATCCCAGTATCAAATTAAATAACATTTACAACTCAGTGGGGGTTAGGGGGAGTGGAATCAGCCTCCCTTTGCTCAGGAAGTACTTTTGGGCTGCTCATTTGCCAGTCACCAACAAATGGCTACATGGCTGCCCTTCTTAGTCACACATCAGGATTGAGTTAAAATGGTTGACCCACGCCGACACTGCTCTCCAGTGTTGACACTGAACAGATGAACATACTTGCCCTTAGCACTAAAGGGGTTGAATGTGGCTGCACCTCAAATTGCAACAGCTTTTGCTGCCATAGTGTGATCGGTACATTCTACCACACAATTTGACTATGGTTTACAGATTTTGCCACGCAATTCATAGGCATACCTCTAAAATGGTTAATCAATTTATCCCAGATGACCCAAAATTATCATTAATAGGTGTATGGGGAAAAACAGAATATCCCAGATACCAAAAAAGTTTTATCTGTCATGCCATGATACTAGCCAAAAGAAATGAACACTTGAATTGGGGAGCAATGTGGTGTTTCAAAACAGAACGGGAACTAGATAACTTTATGTCAGCAGATGATCAGGTGTATAGTACCAGGGCCTGATACCACAAACTTACTAAGATATGGGACATCTGGATAAATGATAGGAACTGAAGGCTTTTATCTTTATTAGATCAATATGCTTAGTGTTTTTTTTAGTTGTGCATGCTTCGTGTTACTCTGATTGCTTGCTTTTTGGTTACAATACTGTATGCTTTCTTTGTTCTTGCTTTGTTGGTGTTGATGATTGATCAAAATCCTCTTCAAAGATATCCCATTGTTCTCCAATTACTACATTTTCATTGGCCAGTTTTATTTTAACTAGTATCTTCATATTGTATGTAGAACACACCTCTTCTTGGGATTCGTCTGTGGTAGGTCATGACATCAGCACATAGTTAAACATTGGTTTTGAAACATAATTCATTAATAACAATAACTGGCCAAAGCACTTAAGCCTTAACTTTTCATTTGCACAGGACTCGCATAAATATTTCAAGCCATATGAGGAAGACTAGGTAAATAATTTCTCTTTGAGTGAACAATAATATCTTATTCACAAGGTCACCATTTCATTGAAACTTTTCAATCTACAAAACTGCCACTTTATCTCACAATTGAAACTCCTGGGTAGCCTTGGCATTATCTTACCCTGAGCTTTACTGCTGACCAAATCAAAATGATGAACCCCCTTCTGTCATGCTGCTCTCAGGCAACAAGAGATTACATCTACTTTCTACGATACTTATCAGACCATAAAACTCATTGCTAGTTTCAGAAGCTATGCTGACCGCAAAAGTTGTGAAGTTACTTATTCACCGATCCCCTGGCTTCTAAAACCTCACAGAACCATTTTCAAAGTTCACTTTGCAAGATAGCCCCTGAATACCGTGGTCTTGATTCAATTGTAAAAGCCCATTATATTGAGATTCATGAATTCCCCATGTATTTGTATTCATGTGCATTTATGTTTTTACATTTTTGTGTGTTTAAAATTTATCTTTCTGTGCATGCAAGCTAATATGTATCAATTCTAGACAAACAGTTCACATCCCATCCATAATTAACTACACTTTGATACATATGAAATTGCAACATGGCGCCCAGTTTGCCACCACCCCTAGTTATCAATATGACACGTGCAACATGAACCCCTTGTAATCATGGGGATCTTTCCTGACCTCCCAAACACTACCAAATGGAATACCCCCATGCTACACAGTGTGTTTTGTCAGACAGAATCATTAGCTATCATTGGTAATTTCTTCTGATATTTCAACCATATATATCAATTCAATTGCTATTATAAATGCCGATATATTCCTCTTCCATCCCATCTTTGATGATTAGAAAGTGTATTGCACGCCTTCCAACTCCTTCTAGCTCATTGAATTGTAAGCTATTTTAAAGAAAATCCCTGACTTCCTGACCCTGTATATCTAATTTCATCATTGGTTAGTATAAACAATATCCTAGGGATTTTATTTAGGGCCTGATTCATGGAACATTTTCCTATGGGATTGTGCCATTATAAAACACTTCTATGAATCAGGACCTGTATCATTGTAAGCACAGATTACACCAACAGGGAACATTTGACACTAAGAAGGTGGAAAAACATAGGAAGACCGCTCACTTCCCATGCCAGATCCTCACAGCTTTCCACTCGTATTTCACAGCATCAATGCATATCAGAACAAATATCCCCAGCCTTCATGCCTATTCTATCCCTCTGAAACATGTGACTCTTATAAGAATTATCCACAGGCCTTCATGCTTATTCTATCTCACTGCATCATTGTCTTTCTTAAGATCGATATAGAGGACTACATTGGGCCTCATTACGAGTCTGGCGCTAACCGAGGCGGTAAAACCGCCTGGTTACCACCGGACTTGTATTACCAATCCACCTCTGTGACTCCCGGAAATACCAGGGCATTACGACCCTGGTGTCCCGGGAATTCCGGAGGAGGAATTCGGTAAATCCCTATTCCCATTGAGTCCCATAGGACTCAATGGGAATGGGGAAGTGGAAACACCGGCACCATCTTGTGATGGTGCTGGTGTTTCCACGTCCGCCTGCAGGCGGGTGGTGTTAAACCCACCAGGTCAGACTTGGCAGGAACATCATCTCCCGCCTGCAGGAGTCGGGATCGGGCGGTCCGGAATTAACAGTGGTGGCGGGTTTACCGCCACTGTTATTTCCGGACCGCCCGACCTGTAATGAGGCCCATTGTCTTTCAAGCTCACTCATCAATGCCTATCATAAGAACTGTCTACATGCATACTTTGCTTTTATATCTCACTTCATTACTGCCTGTTACACAAAGTATCCACAAGCTTTTGTGACTATTTTATCTCACTGCATCACTGTCTATCATAAGAAGTATCCACAGGCTTTCATGACTATTTGCACCTGGTGAAGTGCGCTCAGCGAATCAGGTGGCTGGAAATGCAGGACAGTAACTACATGCATTTCCATCAATCCTAGGCCTTCCCCAGGGCTGCCATTTTACTGAAACATTCCCTTTTCTATTTGTTATGGCAGAAGCTATCTTTTTTTCCCCTGGGATATTGGGTTCTCACAACTCTCACGTAGGCTGTCTCTAGTGAATATTTAATTTGTGTAACTATTTGCACCCGGATAGACCAGCCGGGTGCATATAGCTATCACACCTGTGTCTGGGTGGGTTTTTGGGAGGTTGCTCCAAATCCTACTCTTTCTCACTGCATCATTGCCTATCATAAGAACTATTCATAGGCCTATCTTGTCTTTTTATCTTACTGCATCATTGCCTATCATAAGAAGTATCCACAGTCCTTCATGACTATTCTATCTCACTGCACCATTGCCTAGCCTAAGAACAATCCACATGCCTATATTGTATTTCTTTCTCACTGCATCATTACCTCTCCACAGGCCCTCATGCCTATTCTATCTAACTGCATCATTGCCTAGCCTAAGAACTATCCATAGGCAAGGCCTACCTTGACTTTCTATCTCACTGCATCATGACCTATCATAGGAAATATTCATAGGCCCTCATGCCTATTCTATCTCACAACATCATTGCCTAGACTAAGAAATATCCACAGACCTACCTTGACTTTCTTCTCACTGTATAATTGCCTGTCATAAGGGATAGCCACATGCCTTCCTTTGCTTTCTATCTAACAGCATCATTGCCTATCATAAGGATACTTACCAGCCTCCCTTGTCTTTCTATTGCACAGCATAATTGCCTATCTCAAGAACTATTCACAGGCTTATCTTGTCTTTCAATCTCACTGCACCATGACCTATCATAGGAAGTATCCACAGGCCCTCATGCCTATTCTATCTCACTGCATCTATGACTAAATTAAGGGTTATCCACAGGCCGTCCTTTGCTTTCTATCTCACAGCATCATTTACCTATCACAAGGAATATCCATGGGTCATCCTGATTCGTTTATGGCAATGCATCATTGCCTATCATAAAGAATAACCACAGGGCTTCCTCGTCCTTCCATCTCACTGCATCAGTGCCTATCATAAATAATGGCCAGAGGTCTTCTTTCTTCTTCTATCTCATTACATAATTGCCAATCATAAGGACTAGATCCAGGCATTCTTGCCTCATCTATCTCACTTCCTCATTTAATCTATTTTAAAGACATGTACAATGCTTTCTATTCCTTGTATTCAACTGCACCTCATCCTATCATAAAGACTAATCCACTGACTATTAATTTGATCTAATCCTCACAATTCATCATTAGCAAATTTACATAATATAGGCACATCAGACTTTTGTCTGCAAGCTCTACTGAGATTTGGGGAAAATCCAAATATAATTCTCTGAAAGCTCCCTGATGCCATATCATACACATAACTTAATCTACTCTCAAACAAGGGTTTTAAGAGAACACTTGGTTCATCATCTGTCAGCCAATGTTCAGGCAGGCTGTACTTTGCAGCAGGTAATGGTGTAGCCAGATTACAGCATCACAAATTGACGCATGCTTATTAAACATATAGGGCCTTGCCAGGTTATTAACAGCATATGTGAACCATTTATTAACAGGGAAATATCACACTATAGTTTAGAAAATATATACCCAATCAAAAGGGATAAACATAAGGAAATTAAACGTGCCTTTATGCAATATGGAATATGGGTTTAAAATATAAATAGAATATCCCACCTGTGCAATCTTCTTAATGACAAGCAGTTGTAAACAGCTTCTGCTGAAGAATATAGACAGTTGTATGTCCCTAGTAAGTCTCTAGTGAAGCTATAGACTAAGAATCTTTAAGGCATATGCCAGGGATTTCTGTTCCTGCTATGCCAGGCTTTCTGTGCCTTTTAACTCACTTCGTTATTAGGTTTCTTACAGCATATGCCAGGGTTTCTGGTTCTTTGAATTCACAGCATCATTAGCTTTCCTGGATATGCCAGGGCTTTTGATCCTTTGAACTCACTGCATCATTACATTTCTTACTGGATATGCCAGGCTTTCTGTTCCTTTTAACTCAGTGCATCATTTGCTTTCTTATTGGATATGCCGGGCTTTCTGTTCCTTTTAACTCACTGCATCATTGACTATCATGAGGAATGAAACAAGGCTTCCACTTCCACATAGCTTAAGGCATCGTTGGCTTACATAAAGATTGCCCCAGGGCTTCCAGCCCCTTCAATCTCACTGCATCATTGGCTATAAGAAAGAACGTCTGTGTGCAATTTGGCCCTTCCAACTCACTACATCATAAGGAATATGCCGGGGATCTTGCTTATTCAAACAAAATACACAATTGGTTGTTAGCACATGGAGATTGTTATGTATCTCCTCTCAATCA
The DNA here is from genome assembly GCF_040938575.1 of Ambystoma mexicanum. Taxonomy (NCBI): domain Eukaryota; kingdom Metazoa; phylum Chordata; class Amphibia; order Caudata; family Ambystomatidae; genus Ambystoma; species Ambystoma mexicanum. The sequence continues at coordinate 751,991,628 of NC_090923.1, forward strand.
ATTAGAATGTATTAGAATGTCCAGAGTGCAGTCAACAACTACTTGTATTGACTTCATTCTGACTTCAAAAACAGAAAGGGAAACACCAAAGCATTTGCTAAGTAAAATGTCTTTCAGCAAGACTTTTCTGCTCCAAGAGGATCTGTATTGTCACTGCAACATCCTATTTATTTTATTATTTATTTTATTTATTCATTTGAATTTATAAAGCGCACAACGCGGACCTTAGACATTGTGGTGCTGTTACATTATGGCTTACTTAGTTGAGAGAAGAAAACAAAAAGAAAAGTACATTTAGCAAGTGAAACAATTGAATGGTGACATTGGCCACCTGGTTCCATGGTTATAGGGGAAACAGATAATGGCGTATTATCCAACAGGACAGTAACAAGATGTTTAGCAATTGAAAGGTGAACATTGGCCCCCTGGTTCCATGGTTACAGGGGAACTAGATGATGGTGTATTATACACCGGGACAGTAACAAAATGTTTGGCATAATGGTTCCATGGTTACAGCGGAACCCAATCAGAGGAGCAAAAGTAATTTCTGGACATGACAGATATTCTAGTAGTAGGTGGGAGCCATACGGGGCTGGTGATGAAGTATTAGCACGCTCCTTAATTGAAGAGTTTAGTCTTGAGAGTTTTACAGAAGACAATATACGAAGCTTAAATTCTGAGTGAAGTGGGCGGCGCGTTCCAATTTTTACGTGCTAGATATTGGAAGCTCGAGCCTTCCGCTTTGGGTCTTTGGAAGGTAGGGGCGTAGATCTGGTTGGTGTGGTGAACTCGAATGTGTCTGGTGGAGGTGATAGGTACAATTTTATCAGATAAGTACAGGGGGCAGTGAGAGTGAGGCACTTGTGTGTGATAGCCAAGGTTTTGAATAGAATTCGCTCTTTGACTGGGAGCCTGTGTGCGTCCCTTCATGCCTGTGAGAGATGTTCCCTTTTAGGAATGCTAAGTACCACTCTAAGGACATCGTTTTGAGTGACTTGTAGCCTGTTGATGTTTTTAGCTGATGTGCCCAGAAATAGGGCAATGCAATAGCCAAGTTTTGCCCCAATGGTGGCCCTAGCTATTGTGAGGCAGTTTTTCATCGATAGATATGGTTTAAACTCATTGATGATTTTGGTGGTGAGGGCTGCTGAGGACGCAATGGAGCTAACTTGGCGTGTCATGGAAAGGGAGGAGTCAAGGAAAACCCCAAGGGTTTTGACTATTGGTGACACAGGAAAGATGGTGTTATCAATGTTAAAAGTCTTGTATTGAGGGTCGAGTTTTTTTCGAGAGTGTCTTTAGTGCCTACCAGGAGGATCTCAGTTTTGTCCCAGTTGAGAAAAAGTCCATTAGCTTCCATCCAAGCCTGGATGACTGCGTATGTGTTTGAAAGTGTAGCAACGGCTTGTAGATAGGAGCCCATGAGGGGAAAAAGGACTTGCGTGTCGTCGGCATAGTTGGTGTAAGCTATGCTGAGATCGTTGAAGAGAAGTAGGGTAAAGATATTGTAGAGAGTGGGGGCGGTGCATGCGCCTTGAAGGACACGACAGTGGATCATGGTAGGTGCAGCGCAGGCATGATCTGAGAACACTCTCATGAGTCGCCCCTTCAAGAAGGAGGAGCTCCATGATGTGGCTTCAGAGGAGAACTGGGCAGAGTTCTTGAGTTGTTTACGTAGGGTCTCGTGGTCAACGAGATCAAAAGCCACCAATAGGTCTAGAAGGAGGAAAGTGCCGGCTTGCCTTTGTCCATTGTATCACCAAGTTGAATCTTAAGTTCATGTAGGGCAGACTCTGTTCCATGGCCTGGCGGAAACCAGATTGCCTTTTCCCCAGAATGCTGTTCGCTTCCAAAAATGGGTGGATTTGGACATAAGCCACGTTGTCCAGAATGTTTAAGAGATAAAGGACGGTGTGATAGGTCTATAGTTGTTGGGTGTTTCTGGGTCTAGGGATGATTTATTTTAAATCATGGGCAGGCCCATGCCTCTTTAAGGCAGGAGGGCACTGTGTTATAGTTGAACGATGTATTAATGAAAGCTGTTATCAGCGCACTCTTTAATGGGGTTGGCTGGGCAAACATCGTCCTTGTAGTTGGAGGGTTTGATTTGCCGCATGAAGCTAAGCACCTCTGTCTCTGTTACTTCTCTGAAAGAGAAGAGTTTTTCCTTTTTGATTTCTGTGTTGGTCGTATGGGACGCAGGCACGTTGGCCATGGGCAGGGCCTTGTGTTGAGCATTGATCTTATCCTGCAGGAGCTCAATTTTATTTATCATGGCTGTTTGGACACTAGTGCACCAAGTTTCATCTTTCACAACTTTCTGTGTGCTTGCGACTGGTGTGGCCAATTTTTTAAAAATACCAAACAATTCTTTTGATTCAGAAGTAGCATTAGAGATCCTGGTGTTGTTGGATGTTGATTTGGCAAGAATGATTTCATTTTTGTATTACGCAGCCAGGGTTTTGTAGGCAATATGGGTGGAGTCTTGTGGTGTTGATTGCCATCTGCAAAGTGCTTTGCGGTTCATGGCACGTAGCTCTTTCAACTTAGTGGAGAACCAGGAGTTGGCATGTTTCTACTTTTGGGCTTTCTTGCTCTCTAGAGGGGCAATTGTGTCTATTGCATTCTTGACTGTGGCATTGTAAAGCTAAGCCAGCACGAGGGATCAGGGGAGAACGGGGAATTAAGTGCTGGGACCTCTAACAATGGACATATCCTGTCTGTGGTGAGGTTACGTGAGCATCTAGCTAGAGAAGGTGGGGCATTTGGTATTTAACGTACCAAAGAGAAAGCTAAAACATGGCAAGATGTTTTCACTTTCTTATAGAGAAACCATGTACTTATACACAACCCTAATGTGTACTCATGTTAAATCCTTGGGCCTCATTACACGGATGGCGGTAAGGATTTACCGGTACCGGTAAAATACCAGTACCGGTAAATCCTTACCGCCTTACTACGAGGTCCCTTTGCGGCGTTAAAATCCAACCCTGCTAAGGGACCTCGGAGCTAATTACGGCACCGCAAAATTGCGGTGCCGTAATTAGCGCCTTCCCCATTCCCATAGAGCCCTATGGGGCAGGAATGGGAATGGGGAAGGGCAATGGTGGAAGGGGAATTTACCGCCCCTCCAACCTTGGAATGGGGCGGTAAATCCCCTTTCCGCCAAGGCGGTGCCGGTATTTTACCAGCATGAGCCATGGCGCTAATAGCTAATAGCGCCGTGGCTCACCACCTACCGTGTAATGAGGCCCCTTGTCTGTTTAACCAAGTAAGTTAACTAAGTTTGCTGATTTATATTCACATTATTAAACTCATGTTTTCTACTTCATCACCAAAATTCCAAAACGTGATTTGCTACTACCACCATGTGCTTATAGCCTTACAAACCTTGGGAGGGGACATTATTGCTTGAGATAATGACCCTTCCCCAACTTCGGGTCATTAACCCACAATAATTACCTATCCCTCAGTGTATAAGGCTATGTTATAAGGAATATAGCAGGGCTTTTAGCCCCTGGTAACTAATTGAATGCATCATTGATTATTATAAAGAATGTACCAGGTCTTCTTGCCCTAACTCACTGCAACATTTGCTTTTGCACTGAATGCCCACGGAATTCCTGCTCATTCTACCTTCCTGTATCATTGGTTATCACAGGGAAGGTCCCTGGCTTCCTGTGCTTCTATCTCAATACATCATTGTCTATCACAAAGAATGTCCCAGGGCTTCCTGACCTTCCTATCTCACTGCATCACTGGCTAGCACAGGGAAGGTCCCAAGGCTTACTACACCTTCTAACTCACTGCATCATTGGCTATCACATAGAATGTCCCAGGCGGACTACCCTTCTGTTGCTGCTGCAAAAAGGAAAGGACCAGAAAACAAACCTTCTCTGCCTACACCCCAAGACTATGGAACCTCCTCCACGTCAGCATCAAACTTGCCCCAGTGCTCAGACAATTCAGAAAAGAATTTGAGACCCACCTCTTCAAGGAATCTCTCTGCCTCAACGCCTAGGCCATCACATCGCTCCTCACACAACTTGACTTGCTAGACGCCACATGCCCCTCTCCCACCGGTACAGCTGTACCCCTCCTCTGTGCCCCTTTGTATCCCACCCCCGCTGTATATCTATTCTGTTGTTATGTCTGAAAATCACTCTGTTATGCATCTGTACAGGTGTGTACCTCAGCAAAGTGCTCCGTTATGTATCTGTATCTGCTCCGTTGCTTCTCGAAGTTAGGTCTGCGTTCAATAAATATAATAATAATAATAATAATAATAATAATAATAATAATAATAATAATAATAATAATAATAATAAAAAAAATATCCCTTTTAACTCACTTCATCATTGGCTAGCACAGGAAATGGCCCATAGCTGACTACCCCTTCTAACTCCCTGCATTATTGGCTAGTGCAGGAAATGTACCTAAACTAACTACCCCTTCTAACTCACTGCATTGACTAGCACAGGAAATGTGCCTAAGCTGACTAACCCTTCTAACTCACTGCATTATTGGCTATCACCAGGCATGTCACATTGCTTCCTGTCTCTTCCGACTCACTGCATCATTGACTATATCAGGGAATGACCCATGCTATCCAGTGCCTAACTTACTGCATCAATGGCCAGCACAGGGAATGTCCCAAGGTGGACAACCCCTTCCAACGCAATGCATTATTTGCTAGAACAGGAAATGTGCCCAGCTGACTATCCCTTTTAACTCACTGCATTATTGGCTATCACCAGGCCTGTCACAAGGCCTCCTGTCTCTACTATCTCACTGCATCATTGTCTATATCAGGGAATGCCCTATGTCTTCCAGTCCCTAACTTACCCCATAATTGGCCAGCACAGGGTATGTCCAAGGCTGACTACCCCTTCTAACTCACTGCATCATTGGCTAGCACAGGGAATGTCCCAAGGCTGACTACCCATTTTAACTCACTGCATTATTGGCTAGCACAGGAAAAGTGCCAATGATGATTACACCTTCTAACTCACTGCATCATTAACTAGCACAGGAAATGTGCCAAGCTGACTACCCCTTCTAACTCACTGCATTATTGGCTTTCACCAGGCCTGTCACAAGGCATCCTGTCTCTTCTATCTCACTGCACCATTGGCTATATCAGGGAATAATCCATGCCTTCCAGTGCCTAACTTACTGCATCAATGGCCAGCACAGGGAATGTCACAAGGCTGACTACCCCTTCTAACTCATTGTGTTATTGGCTATCACCAGTCATGTCACAATGCTTCCTGTCTCTACTATCTCACTGCATCATTGGCTATATCAGGGAATGCCCTATGTCTTCCAGTCCCTAACTTACCTTATAATTGGCCAGCACAGGGTATGTCCAAGGCTGACTACCCCTTCTAACTCACTGCATCATTGGCTAGCACAGGGAATGTCCCAAGGCTGACTGCCCATTTTAACTCACTGCATTAATGGCTAGCACAGGAAAAGTGCCAACACTGATTACACCTTCTAACTCACTGCATTATTAACTAGCACAGGAAATGTGCCAAGCTGACTACTCCTTCTAACTCACTGCGTTATTGGCTTTCACCAGGCCTGTCACAAGGCCTCCTGTCTCTTCTATCTCACTGCACCATTGGCTATATCAGGGAATGTTCCATGTCTTCCAGTGCCTAACTTACCCCATCATTGGCCAACACATGGAATGTCCCAAAGCTGACTACCCCTTCTAATTCACTGCATTATTGGCTAGCACAGGGAATGTCACAATGCTTCATGTCTCTTCCGTCTCACTGCATCATTGACTATATCAGGGAATAGCCCATGCTGTCCAGTGCCTAACTTACTGCATCAATGGCCAGCACAGGGAATATCCCAAGGCGGACAACCCCTTCTAACTCAATGCATTATTGGCTATCACCAGGCCTGTTACAAGGCCTCCTGTCTCTTTTATCTCACTGCATCATTGGCTATATCAGGGAATGCCCTGTGTCTTCCAGTCCCTAACTTACCCCATTATTGGCCAGCACAGGGTATGTCACAAGGCTGACTGCCCCTTCTAACGTACTGCATCATTGGCTACCACAGGGAATGTCCCAATGCTGACTACCCATTTCAACTCACTGCATTATTGGCTAGCAGAGGAAAGGTGCCAACGCTGATTACACCTTCTAACTCACTGCATTATTAACTAGCACAGGAAATGTGCCAAGCTGACTACCCCTTCCCTTCTAGCTCACTGCATCAATGGTTTTCACCAGGTCTGTCACAAGGCCTCCTGTCTCTTCTATCTCACTGCACCATTGGCTATAAAAGGGAATGTTCCATGCCTTCCAGTGCCTAACTTACTGCATCAATGGCCAGCACAGGGAATATCCCAAGGCGGACAGCCCCTTCTAACTCAATGCATTATTGGCTATCACCAGGCCTGTTACAAGGCCTCCTGTCTCTTTTATCTCACTGCATCATTGGCTATATCAGGGAATGCCCTGTGTCTTCCAGTCCCTAACTTACCCCATTATTGGCCAGCACAGGGTATGTCACAAGGCTGACTGCCCATTCTAACGTACTGCATCATTACCTAGCACAGGGAATGTCCCAATGCTGACTTCCCATTTCAACTCACTGCATTATTGGCTAGCAGAGGAAAGGTGCCAACGCTGATTACACCTTCTAACTCACTGCATTATTAACTAGCACAGGAAATGTGCCAAGCTGACTACCCCTTCCCTTCTAGCTCACTGCATCAATGGTTTTCACCAGGTCTGTCCCAAGGCTTCCTGTCTCTTCTATCTCACTGCACCATTGGCTATATAAGGGAATGTTCCATGCCTTCCAGTGCCTAACTTACTGCATCAATGGCCAGCACAGGGAATGTCCCAAGGCAGACAACCCCTTCTAACTCAATGCATTACTGGCTATCACCAGGCATGTCACAAGGCCTCCTGTCTCTTCTATCTCACTGCATCATTGGCTGTGTCTGGGAATGCCCATGTCCTCCAGTCCCTAACTTACCACATCATTGGCTGGCACAGGGAATGCCCCAAGGCTGACTACCTCTTCAAACTCACTGCCTTATTGGCTAGCACAGGGAATGCCCCAAGGCTGACTACCTCTTCAGACTTACTGCATTATTGGCTATCAACAGGCATGTCACAAGGCCTCCTGTCTCTTCTAACTCACTGTATCATTGGCTAGCACAGGAAATGTGCCAAGCTGACCATCCCTTCTACCTCACTGTATCATTGGCTATTACCAGAAAAGTCACAAGACCCCCAGACCCTTGTAGCTCACGGCATCATTACTAAGCATCGGTATTCACACCCGCTGGGCTTGGTTCTCGTTCACTATCCCTCTATCTCCGCTGTGAATAAAGAACATCCTCAGGCATCTCTATTCCTTCTGACTCAATGCTTCTTTACATGGAGTAAATACGCCCACAGGCCTTTCCTTTTGCTTCCTCCTCACTGTATCACTGCATGGAACAAAGCACGTCCCCGGGCCTTTCTGCTTTACTGTCGGCGGGAAGTTCATGCATCTGGGTATTAATTGCTGTTTCATGGTATTTATTATACTCCGACTATGATTTGTGTTGGTAAGCCGCCTCCGCGGCCTGCCAGGAGGCAGCGGCAGTAATGTAGACTTTCCGTGATTTATAATTAAGGGAGTGGGGCAGACTGCAAGGTCTGGTGGGAAATGATAAATAGGTACTTCCTGTGGTTGGAAATGAAACCTGCTTACACAAGTGACATGAAGGCTGCTTTTAAAGAGGGTCTGGAAGAAGAGTTGCGTCACCCACTGGAGCCGCCTACATTTTTAGTGCATTAAAATGGATTAATTTTCCCTGGGTGAAGAGATTATTTGCAGGATTTTCTCCAATCTTCTGCTTCGATTTTAAAATGTGCTATTAGTGACAATTCTTTCAGCGCCTGCCGCCTAATTGGGCAGATTAAACCTAAAGTGACATCGCCAGAAGCGTTCTTTTTAATCCTTTATGAATGAGCACTTACTTCAACACTGCACTCTGTATGGACGGTCTATGGAGCTCACGGGAAATGAGTGCTCTAAAATTGCACGCTTGATTTCCAAGAGACAATAGAGGTGGGGCGGATAACGCAGCAGCATAGTAGAGGTAGTAGGCAGAGATGTGTGCCTCATTGACTCCTGGTGTCTGGCTACAGCATGTCATTGCCCGAGTTCCTAGAGAGGAACTCAAGAGAGAGGTATTGCAGGAGCATTGCCACCTAATGGTAGACGTAACATTAGCACAGGATCTGGAGGTATAAAACAGACACACACTAGTGCCACACACCGAGAGGTCATGGCAGGGGTTAACTGAGGCAGAACAAGCAGACAGATTTTGAAGCATGTGGGCACAGTTCTGACACATGGTGACCAGCCAGTGGGCTGTTTTGGTTGTGATCTTGAAGGGATCTGCTATACACTGGTGCAGCAGGGGTCACTGAGTGGCCAATCACAGTACAGGAGGGGTTGAGTTCCTGGATGGTGTAGAGAAACCGAACTAGGGAATCAGTGACACCCAGTGACCAGCCACAGATTGGTGTTCACTGGGGCCACCGAGGGAAGATGCAGGTCTCTATTAGAACAGCAGAGGGGTTCTCACCCTTTGCCAAATGCGTGGGATTTCACCTTAATTTAGATGCATCAGTCCAGATGTGCTCAATTTGCACTGTGTACCTAACTTAGAGAAACGCTTCACCTCAGTGATGATGCCAGACAAGGCAGAAAGTCGTGGCTGGGGCTGGAGGTGGTTCTCTTATTCAGAGAATTGCCGGGCATTTAGGTACTAGACTGTCCTTGTGGAAGGTGGTTATTTAAGAACATGGATGGGTATACCCCTTGCTTCGTAGACACCTGGAGCCATCAATAATGCAAATACAGGATGGTGTCTCACGAGGAAGCACGCGATTAACAATGTTAGATTCAGATGCATAGCAAATAAACCATTCACCTACTGGATCGCCAAGGGAATGAATGAGTAGTCAGGTCAGAGGGATCACATTCAATAATTCAAATATTTTATTTATTTATTCAATAGAAACATCCTAAATATAAAAATAAATATATACAAACAAAAAGCAAAAGTGCCAAGAGAATACATTATTGGCACCCAGCCTGTGCAAATACTGTTTTATTGCAAGATATAATTTCACAAATAACACAACCGTGTTAAACTGTGCAAATCTTGCTTCACAGACAACACTAACAATAGCTGTGTAAAGTAAGCCAGTCAGATAGCACAAAGAGCTGAGTGCCATTTTCTGACATCTGTGTGCAGCCTGCTGATGCAGGTTCAAATCCCAGCAGTGCCAACTCAACCTTCCATCCTTCTGAGGTAGATAAATTGAGTGCCATGCAATACCACGCTGTGGGATAATAATATCAACTGTTATCTCAGATGCCAGCGGGCTTGTAGCGCAATATAAAACTAGATATTGTTATTATAAATTCATAGTACTGCACAGAACATTTTGATGTCCATGGTCGACTAGAGGTTGGTTAGGGGAACACAGCATTAAGCACTCTCCTTCATTGTTCCCATTATCATAGTGTAAGCCTTCCCTTTAACTAGTTTCAACAGAACAATCATCCAATACAAAAATGAATTGATGTCTGTCTTCTTCCCTCACATTTCTTTCACCAGGGATATATGCCTCCAGAAATTCCTCCTGGATATTGTTAAACTGTCTCTGACAAAGCAAAATACAAAACAAAGGTATTTAAAAATATATGCCTTCACTATTCAAATCATTCCAAAGTACACTCCTAGAATATATATAAGAAAAAGAGGCTATTCAATTACTACTTATCTATGTTATGGAGCGGACCACTGCCATCATTATCCTAAGTATGTTAGGCAAGGTAGACATCTCCTGCAACAACATGACGTGCAATACAGTAACTATCCTCTCGTTGCCATTCAATAAAAATCTTAAAATACATATAACTTGCATGGAGTGAGAAGTAACGGCGACATACCGCAGTCTTATACCGTTCTCGCACAGCGGCAGGGAAATAGTAATAAATGGCGAATTTCATGCCAATATCACACGTTTCCTTACGTGTGCATCTAAAAAGACACACATACAAGATGTTTGTCTGAGTCTATAGCAGAACTTCCAACAGTACAAAAATATTACATCTGGGATCATGTTCCTACTTACTATGCTAGTTGCGGCACTTAATGCGTGTTAGAAAGGAAGACCCTCACATGGAGGAAAAGCCATATGGGACAGCGTCAGCGTTTAGTGTCTGGTAAAATACAAACGCCTAGTGCTAATGCTCACTAAAAAGTGCATTGCGCACCAATTGACGCATGGCTTTTAGACTATTGTTGGCACCATGCTGGAATAGTGGGCGAGCCTCTACAAAACTAGAAGTTGATTCCCAACTTAAAATCAGTGTACTAGAGGAAGAATCTCGCTTGGAGGAAATGCTGTATGGGACCACACCAGGATTTGGTGTCCTGTAGAATACGAACACCTAGTGTTAGTGCTCACTAGAAACTGCGTCATGCACCAGATGTCGCATGGTTTTTAGGATACTGTGGGCGCCATGTTTGAATTATGGCTAAGTCTCTACAAAGTTAACTGTTGATTGCCAACTTAAAATCAGCCTGTATTAATGTCACTACGTTTAAAAAACGTTTGGAAATCAAAATACTATTGCCGGAATGTAGCTTCCCTACAAAAATCCCTAGACCACCTAAATGCACAAAGGAGGACTCAAACACTAGAACGAAGTAACCAACTGAATCTAAATGTGCAAAGGGAATGATATGCAACTCAACTGGTTCCTCTCTTCCTTATTATTCAAGCAATTGATATGGCTGTGCGTGTGGTACATTCACCATTGTTCACATTTAGCACAAACCAATAGAATAGGATATTTAGCATTCTTCCTTCTTGGCAGGGCAGCGCACACCTCTTGTGAATTAGTGTTAACCACTTGTGACTAACACTGAAATTATGGCATCATGTGTGGGGGTGAACCTGCATTTACCTCAACCCAAGCAATCAGGTCCACCACCTGAGGGATGAGTGCAAGTTTTCTACGTAAAGCAAGTTTATTGTACAATCGTCTGGGGAGCAGTTAGATGATGCCGAGTAGTCAAACGAACCCAAATCTCAACTAACCATAACAGTTGATATATTTTATACATTTTTGCAACAGTTAAAACACTCCCAGATACTTTATAACATTCCACCGCACACATGTGATTGGATAAAACCTCTCAAAGAAATCCCATCTTTCTCCAATTCCTACACTCTCATTGGTAGCTGTTATCTTTACTATCATCTTTACCTCATGTGTAGAACACACCTCCTTTTAGGATTTGCCTGTGGTAGGTCCTGACATCATCAACCACTTGAACATGGGTATGCAAACAAAATTAATTACTAGTAATAACTGGCCTAACCCCTTTTAAACGTAAATCCTAATTGCACATGGTTCGCATAAATACTTCAAGTGATAAGAAAAAGGCTTAAGCAATAGCTAAGTCATCCTTCAGTTCCCCGTCTCTATTGAAACATTCTAAGCTAAATAACTGCTAGTTCATCGTACATGGCAGATCTTGAGGATACGATTGAAACTCCTGGGCTTCAATTACTTTAGGCTCGAACATTGACTCACCCCATGTTTTACTGTTGGTCATAACCAAATACTGAACACCCTCTGTCAAGCTTTGTTGCATTCAAGAGATTACATCTACTTTCTGCAATAGTTTCTTGACCATAAAATCTAAACTGGGTCCTTTGGCTGAGTATACCATCGCTGAGTCATAGTTACTTAATCACTCATCCTCTGGCCTTTGAAACTCTGCAAAACCAGTTTCTCAAAGTCAACCCCTCACTGCCATGTTTTAATCTGTTTATAAAAAGCCCACTACATGAATGTTCATAAATCCCCTTTATGTGTTTTCTCATTGTCCATGCATGTTTGATAAATACCATCTTTTCTTTATGGTAGATTTGTGCAGGATAGGCCCCCTTTCTCTCATGAGCATTATAAAAACTCCTAATTCCCTGCTTCTGGACCCTCTATCACAGGATGGGCCTCATTACGAGTGGGAGGTATTTCAGAGGAAAATCCTGTGAAATACCGCCAAACAGATTTACTGTTACCACCACTTGGTCAGGTGGAATTTCTGCCTGATTACAAGTGATGATAGCAGTGTAAATCCCCATTTATTTTGGGTCCATTGGACCCAATGGGGCTGTTCTTGCGGGAAATACAACAGCGGAATTACCGCAGCAGTAATTCCACCAATTCTGTCGATGTTGGGGCATTGAGTGGCAAGATTTACCTCCAGGGTGTTGCTGGAGGTAAATTTTCCACTCAATGCCAAAACTTCTTTTGCAGAATTTACCACAGCAACATTTTGGACATTGAGTGGTAAGATTTATGTCCAGGGTTTGGCTGGAGGTAAATCCTTCACTCATAATTTGGTGTAGTGGTAAAATTGGAGGTAACAGTTACCTCCAATTTTTCCACTAACCGCCATACTCATAATTAGGCCCTATGTCTGAATTGTATTTATATTTCATTTGGCTGTTTTAACATTAGTCGTTCTACCTGCGTGCAAAGCTAAATAGATCAGTTTAACTAAAAAGTAACACTAAGTAACATATCACATTCACATTTAACTATACTGGATACATATGAAACTGCAACATCATGCCCAATTTGCCACACCCAGAGTCACAAATATGGCATGCGCAACAAGAACCCCCCATCATTGTGGAAACCTTTCATAACCACCCCAACACATGGAATGCTCATAGCCTGACATAACATTTTCAACTAACAATATCACATTAACACTGGCCGCCAGTGAAAGAGGAAAGCTACAGAAAACTGTGCCACCATTAGCCAAGGAGCCACACTCTAGATGCACCCTAAGGTGTTGGTAGAGTTATTGCAGCACTTCACTCCCACCCGAGAACCTTTCCTGGACATAATATACACAATGCAGAACTAGTCCATCTAGACAGCCATCAGAATCAAGACGCCATGTGAATGGTTAATACTGTGCTTTTTTTTTTTTTTTTTTATTTGTTTATTTAATCACTTCGGATTTTTTAACAAAGCAGTGGATTGAATTTTTTTCTTCTAGTCCGAAGGCCAAACAAGGAGGATAGCAGATTAACAAGTTTCCTTCCATCGGGGACGTGAGGGATCAGGTTGTGTGTATCTCATAAGTTCCTTTTAGGTTAGTTGGTCGTGATGGGGAGAATGTTCGGAATGTGAAGTGGAAGCTTCACGTTGATGATATATTGCATGATGTTTACAGTCGCCAGGGCCCAGCCTGGTTTGTCGCCAGCGATCAGCTTATTCCAGCAATTTTCCTCGTCTAGTGAAGAAAAGTCAGAGATGTTGTTCTTCAAGTAGGTGAAGCGGATGTCACGTGTCTCTGGGCAGTTCAGGAGGAGGTGGCGGATTGTTTCTCTTTCTGTGGTGGATTTGCAACAGCGGCATGTGTTTCTTGGCGTTAAGCCTCTAGTAGCCAAAATTTCGTTTGTTCCCAGGAGGTTCAGTCGAATTTTCAAAAAGTAGAGTCGAGCTGATATACTTGGGAAAAGTTTGAGATATGTTTGCCAAGTGTCCAGTTTATTAAAAAATGGTGGAAGGTGGCTAGTCAATTTGTATTTATTTGCTGTTTCTAGAGTTTTTATCCAATCCCACTCTTTGATTTTTTTAGAGGTTTTGACTGGATTGGTTATCAGTTCATCCTTGCAGCTATCAACTGAGTATAAAAGGTTGAGCATCTTGGATTCCCAGTTCTGGAGTGTTTTGCATGATTTCAGTTCCAGTTCTTGATTTATCAGACGGTAGGCGTACAGGGAATCTGGCATGATACATTTCCTATATAATAGGATACTGGTTAACGCTACTGTGGTTCCCAAGGATAGAAGGCCTAGTTCTCTCCTGATCGAGGCGATCGGGGTCGATTTTGGGAGGCCAAGAATTCTTCTCCAGAAAGAGGCTTCCAATTTAGGCCAAAGCTCTGGTGGGAGGTTTGGCATAGCGTCCATCCCGTAGGTTAGCGATGGTATTACCTTTTTTTTATAAAAGTCTCTCACTGGGATTAGCGAATAACGTCTGTATTTGATGTCTATAGCCTTCCCCTGTATGGATAGCTTCTTAGCTTTCGCGATGAGAACTTCTTGCATAGCTTTTTCTTTCAAGGAGCTGTCTAACGTGACACCCAGGTATTTAAAGTTAGTCACAATTTCGATATGGGTCGGACCCAAGTGGAGGCGAATCTTTTCCTTCGATTTAGATGTTTTTTGGAGCACCATTGTTTTTGTTTTTGACTTGTTGATTTCCAAGTTGTTTTCGGCCATGTATCTTTGCAGGTTATTTAGTTGTCGTTGGAGACCTATTGGGGTGTGATCCAATAGGATCAGATCGTCTGCGTACAGCAGGCGACTGATCTGAGCTCCTCCTAACTTAGGTGGAAATGAATGGATTAGTTTTCCTGAGTCTTGAAAATCACCTAGGTAGGTCCAAAATAGGGCAGGTGCCAGCGGGCAGCCTTGTTTTACCCCTCTGGCTGTTTTTATCACCCCAGATAGGGTCCCTTGTTGGTTTAACCGGACTCTCATTGACGTATTGGAGTATAGAGCCTTGATTGGATTCAAGAGCTCGGGAGGGCATTCCCATTGAGTTAGTTTCTGCCACAGTCTTGCACGATCCACTTTGTCGAACGCCTGGGTTAGGTCCACGAACGTGATGTATAAGTTGGGTTTGCCTTCCAGGATCTTATTTTTCAGTGTATTCAATATCAAGATGTTGGCGTTCGTGCCTAAGTTCTTCTTGAAGCCGGTTTGAAGGTTGTCTTGACAAGGGGCGTTATTTGCCCACCTGGTGAAGTGTTGCAAGAGAAGGGAACCAAAAAGCTTGCCTATTGGATCCAAAAGGGCTATGGGGCGAAAGTTTGCTGGATCAGCCCTGTTTCCTTTTTTATAAATCGGGACAATGTTCGCGCAGGTCCATGATGGTGGAATAGATTTAGAAGCCGAGCAGCGGCTAAAGATTATGCTCAGGAGTGAGGACCACGCTTCCGGATTTGATTTCAATCAAAGTTTGTCATGCCGTCCGGTCCAGGGGCACGAGATGGTTTTAATTTTCTTATTTGAATTTGGATGTCTTCAGGGTCATCTAACTTGATCCATGGGGAGTCAGTGCCGCTCGTTAAATCCTGGGTGGTGGCTGGTTGTTGGAATAGGGTTTCAAAATAGGTGTCCCAAACTGCAGCGGCGATTCCATTGAGGTGGCAAGGGAGAGCTCCAGGTGTAGCTGAGTTGATGAGAGTCCAGAAGTCTCTCGCATGGTTGCCGTTTATCACCGTGAGAATGTTTTCTGCATCCTGTTGATAGAGGTTGTGGCGATGGCCTTTCAGCCAATTTTTGTAGGCTTTGACTGCTGTTGTAATGACAGTTTGTGCTGATTGGGGATTAATTTTCCATGCTTGTCTTTTTACTCTTCTTAGCTCCCTCTTCTTTTCTGAGATTAGTTTATCGAAAGTGTGCTTCTGTTGGGGTCTAGTGTGGCCATTCTTTCCACTTGGGAATCTAAATGTAGTCAACAATGGAGTATAGTTGACCAACGAAGGCTGTTCGCGTGTAGTTAGATCTTTGTAGGTTACCATCAAGGTGCTTATTGCTCTTTCGTTCATTCTCAGTCTTGTGCCTTGAGTTGTTGGTTCTATATTGGTTGGCATCGAGATGTTTTTAGGCGGGGCCGAAGACCAGGTGGTTTCTAAGAGGTTGTGGTCACTCTCTTCTGTTCTTATGACGTTGAATGATGTTACTAGGTTTAATAATGGCCGGGAGACGAAGATGTAGTCGATTGTTGATTTAGAGTTTGCTCTCTCCCAGGTTGGACCCCTTTTTGGGTCATAGAAGACGTGGTCAAAGTTGAAGAATGTTCTGGAGTCCATTAAGTTCAACCATTTGGACACCCTTTCGTCTGTTGGTGGTGCTTTGGATTTTAATGTAGGAGGGTCAGCGAGGTTTTGACAGCTGATGTTGAGATCCCCGCATATGAGTATGTGGTCTACTTGCTGGTTTAGGTGAATCCAGTCAATTTATTGTTCCAGTTCCTTGATGAATTTTTGGGTATTTATTGTGGCCGGGTTCCAGTATATGGTGATGATAATCATTGACTTTGTCTGGAGTGTGTTTGTCTCCGTAGCAGGTGACCAGTATAGCTTCACCATTAACATGTAGTGGGTCTCTTTTAATTTTTTGATGTTTGTTAGGCCACGGCCACTTCGGATTGCCACGAGTAGGCCGGCAGTAGGCCTTCCTGTTGGGCCTTTTTTGGCTGTGACTATGTTTGTCTCGTAGCCATCGATAATCGGGGGTTGAAGAAGCCAGGTCTCTTGGAGACAAATAATATCGTATTTGTTCCAATTTATTGAGCCCGAGGAAGTTAGGTGGCAGAAGCCTCTGGTGTTCCATGAGCAAACCTTTATTTGGTCGTGCTTCGGAGTTTGTTGATCTTCGTTCGTGTCGCAGTAGGTCTTGTACTTGAGTGGCTATTTTTGGCGTTTAGGCTTCAGAGCCTTTGGCAGCCATGACCACATTCTCTCGAGTGTGGACGCTGGAAGAGATTTTACCACGTTGGAGTAAGTCTCGTTTTGAACCATTCTTTGTATTTTCTGTGGGCCTTTCGTTTGGCGTTGTTCCCGCTTATCTCTTTGAGGTGCTGAAGAGGGTGGAGTATTTTGGGGTTGATCACGAGATAATAAGTGTTGATCAGATAGTTTTATAGATGACGTCAGGTCTTTCTTGTGAGTCGGGTTTTCGGGCTCTTTCCGCGTTTGAATAACTCGGGATCTCTTTGTGGAGCAGTGTTGTTTTTGAGGGGCTTGTTTCCTATCCGTATTTCCCTTTGAAGGGTTAGAGCGCTCTTCTGAGTCTGAGGGTTTGAGTATTTTTATTTTTCTTGAAGATTCAGTTAGGTTGTAGCCCATCGTTAACAAGTCTTCTGCGGCTGATCTTAGTATTTTGTTTGTAGTTGAGGATGAGATGTAAAGGTGAGAAATCGCCTTAAGATTGATATGGCTTGGGTCCACTGTCTGGAGATCAGCGGACTTCACCGCACGGAGTTTCGGGATGTAACTAAACAGGTCAAGAACTGATCCTCTGTTTAAAGTTACATTATCCCGGTTGCCTGAAATTTGCTCTAGTTTTAGGATCCATCTAATTTGAGGTCTTTTGCAGAGGTTGTCTAGGAGGGTTTTTCGGCTTGCAGTGGATCTATTAGTAGTTCTTTGCAAGCGGTCACTTCATCGTCGGGCGTCAGATCTGGGGCGTTGAGTTTCTTCGTTGCGTCCTTTCAAGTTGTGAAAGCGATTATCTCGCGTTCTTACTTCATGTGTTTGGTGAATTGGTCTTTTCTTTGAATTATGATTCTTTACAAATGCTGAAGATGAAATAACCAATAATCTTGGATTTTTGGTCTAGTAGCAAGATTCAACCCTTTGATGCAGCCTACTGTGTCTGGAAACCCCATAACAGGAGATCCTAATGTGCCACTTTCTGGCAACACTTGCCATTGTCAAGAAGCCATAAAACTGGAGTCATACCTGAGTGTTGTAGTCTGTGGCAGTGGTACTACCATTTATTTGTTTAGCTGGCCTAGAATGGTGGAATTAATTGTGACGGCGTGCTAAAGCCTTGGAAGTGGTGGCATCTTCCCACTTGACATCATCTTGCTGTGGAGGATGCCTTGTGGTGTAACACTATGAACGCTTCACTTCAGCTGAACAGCTGATATAAAACAGCCTCTGTGTGTGGAGCGCCATGTGGAGTGCTACCCGAGTGATGCAGTCTGTGGCAGTAGTACTAACCTTTATTTGTGTACTGGCCTGGAATGGTGGAATTAATTGGGATGGTGTGCAAAAGCCTTGAAAGTGGTGGAACCTTCCCACTTGACATTGTGTTGCAGGGTAGGAACCCTTTTGATATAACACCACGCATGGTTCACTCCGGCTGAGCAGCTGATATAAACAGCTTCTGTGTGCAGATCATCATGCAGAGTGCTACCTGAGTGTTGCAGTCTGTGGCAGTGGTACTAACATTTATTTGCGTAGCTGGCCTGGAACGGTGGAATTAATTGTGATGGCGTGCGAAAGCCTTGGAGGTGGTGGCATCTTCCCACTTGACATCGTGTTGCAGGGGAAGGGCCCTTGTGGTGTAACACCACGCACGCTTAACTCTGGCTGAACAGCTGATGTAAACAGCCCACGTGCGTGGAGCACCATGCAGAGTGCTAACTGAGTTCACACTTTACAAATTGACTGGCGATTGTAAGTACTGCTGAGTGTGGGTGTAGGAGTGGCCCTTTTCTTTTATTTGAACGTTTTTTCGTGACTTGTTAGAAGCATTATTCTTTTGCATAATGTCAAGGAGTTATGATCTGAGAAGTTATCCAATAACCAACGAAAAAGGCTTGGGCGTGGAATAGATGTTATCAAAGATTAACAAGTCACTGGCACTAGGGGAGCACAAGGCTGGTGGACCAAGGACAGGATCGCCCCACCCCTGCCCAGTGACTTTGGTTTAGTTGATTTATTTACACACCTGCAACTACTTGGAGTAAGTGCCTTGAGAGAAGTATGTTTGACCACTGATTACTGTGAGGAAGGATGATGATGTGGTTACTAGTAGCGGGTTGATTGCCAATGGTCTTACTCAGACGACTAGTGACATGTTTTTTTAACTCACAGCGGTTAGGGGCCCACATTGGCTTCTACCAGGGGAGATCCAATGAACAGCAACTGTGAGTTGATGGCTAATGCCATATGTGTGTCTTCTTTATTGCCCACTTTTGAATGTCTTACGAACACACATGTCACTGCTCCCGACGTTTCATCAGGGCTACAACAAGCAGCTGTGTGTGCAGTTCAGCGGTCGCCCTGGCTTGAGAACGTACATGCTCTCACTGTTTTAATTGAATGTTCATCTGATGCTATAATGGGAAACCATGAGAATGGTGTTGAAGAAATCACTGGAAGACATGTGGGTGTGTCACTCCATGATGTGAATGTGTCCTCCAGTTTTAGATTATTGTTTGCGTAATCTTTTTGCTGGAGGTGACTGCGAAACCTTCTGTTGAAATGGCAGGAGTTGTGTGGGAACACCGCCCGCAGGGAGTTACTCTACATTTGACTGAATTACATCATCACCAGACATGGTCCCATAGCTGAAGGAGTTGAAGGAGCCCATGTGAAAGTGAGCCAAGTGAGGTTCTCATTCACTCCTCTTCCAAATGACATTAAGGAAACTATGCCAGATGACTTTAAGAAAGGGGGACCATCTACTAACACTGACCCCTGGTTTCCAGTTACAGCGAGGATGAGCAAAGGAGTAGTTATCCCATTTGAGAAGCTCAAAAGTGACCAGAGTCTCTTGGTATTGGGTTCAAAGGTTGGCCAGGTTCTCAATGAAAAAACAGAGGTCACTGGATTGGCGATTCTTTATTCTCCAATCGAGATCATTCAAATAGCTTGACTGATCTTTCTGTGCAGGATACAGTGATTAGCTCAATGGTCCCACATCAGTTCTTTCATCAACTTGGAAATGGTCCATAATTCTGTGATCGATCATTCAGATGTTGTCAGAACTTGGAGGGAACCTCCTGACAACACGACACCTGTTAAAACTTCAAAACGGGTCCATAGTGAACACGCTACTGGTGTAATGTTAACTCTTGATGGCCCTGCTAAAGAAATGTCTTTGAAATCTCCACCTGACGGAAGAAGCTGCTGTGCTGGCAGGTGATGCGATCATGGATGTCAGTGCTCTAGAACAAGGTGGTGGCAGATAGTCTCCTGTTCTAGACCTTGTTGGTTACAACTTGAGGACATAATCCACTCTGTCGAGTTACAGCACATGCCTATAGAGCCTCTTGCTGTTAGATGACCATGCGACTACATCTGTTGTAGTGAGTAACACTCTTACAGAAGTAAAGGAAACAAGGTCTCAATGCGAAAAGTATAATGATGACCAATGGAATCCTGGAGTACACTGCGACCCTATGTTTACTTTCGGCAGCAGTAAGCCCAGGCAAACTCAATCATTGATGGAAAGGGAAGTTGAGACATTTAAAAGGGACATTATCTTACAATGTAACATCTTGGGAATTGATGAATCGACCAAGCAGGATTGCCCAATTCAAATAGCTGTGCACAATGTTTAGGGTCGTTGAACACCAATAATTAACAATATAGACAGACATAAAAGGGAGTTACGTTCCCAACGTCACTTTGACGTTCAAGATGCATTATTGTGCGCTGCTTACAGTGATCAATCCAGCAAACCCATTTAAGGAGACTGTTAGAATGTTCTCCAGCGGGCTAATATTCCACACGTACCTCACCAGGAGGACTCTACGTGGACTGCCCGAGGCTCCAATGGGGAAACATGGAAAGATCAGGGTTCAAGTAATTTAATTAATCACGTATTCCGGCCCCACCCTGTACTGAAAGAGGAAGGGGCTTCTTCGGTCATTCTATCATCACTGGTTGCATAGGGCCAGTTGGCTCCTAGGAAGCTTTCACTCTCTGCTAAGCTCACAAGACTTTTTTTTAGAGATACTGGAGAAGGACAATAATACCATCTTGTTGAACAGGTCGAACGTGATCAATTTGTTGCACGAAATCCCCCCATTGCTTCTTCTTGTATCACAAGCCATTGATAGGGTTTATTTTCCCTATGATGACAGACTGACTATGTTCAATTGGTCCCAAGCAGTTGTAGATATGATCTTGGCAGAAATTGATTGCTTTCGAATGTTGGGCTATGATCTGTCGCACACTGATTTTGGGGACTTGGACTCAATAGACGAGGGCCCTTTGAGGGAATCTGGGTTACATGATTTGGGATCCTGTCCCCCTATTAAAGTAACATGTATTATGGGGCAACAGAAGGGTGGTGGAACTCACACAGTCGATGTTTCCCTGTAGTGGCCAACAAGACTGGAAATGTCTGCCGGAATCACTAGGAAGGCCTTTTAGGAAACTGGGTGATCAGGGCACAGGGCTTTATTTGCGACCACTGCCCCAAGATATTAGCCATATTGAGTTGGAACTCCCTGGGGTTCATCCCAAAGATTCAGCAGCTTCTTAGGCATGGGGAAAGAACACCAATCTTACATGAATTTGATAAAATTATTTTACAGGAGGTATGACTGACTGAGTTGATTGTTTTGTATGGTTACACCATTGTGCATCAGATGGCCTCTAAGGGTGCGGGGTACAACGTCCTTTCGTCGCGGGATGTTTTTTCACTAGGTTTTTACTGCAAATTTTTTTTTAAAAAAACCCATCGAATTTTTTAGAAAATGCAGGGGTTGGGGGTGAGAACCCCCCCTTTACCCCTCCCGGGAACCCCCCCTGGGAACCCCGCAAAAAACCTGGGTACCCCCCGAAAAAAACAAAAAAAAATTGCGTTAAAAAACCCTGCGAAAAAACATCCCACAATGAAATGACATGGAACCACTTTTCCAAAAGGGCACATAAGCTACTACGCCAAGGGTTTCCAGTAAATATTCACAAGGAGGATAGGTTTAACTAAGATCTACTCCTTCAGTGTGATTCTAACAACCAATAAACAATATATGATGTTAGATGTGATCTTAATGTTTATGAGGATGGTTTTCTTAGTACCTACAATAAGTGCCCAGCTGCTTGGTGACTCGCACCCGGTTCCATTGGTTGTTAGAATCACACTGAAGGAGTAGATCTTAGTTAAACCTATCCTCCTTGTGAATATTTACTGGAAACCCTTGGCGTAGTAGCTTATGTGCCCTTTTGGAAAAGTTGTCTGACAATTGTTTGGGTGGAGGAGAATGCATTGCATATTATGCTATTGGGCCACCTAAATGCTGACTGTATCTCCAGCCTATATACAAATAACTTGTTAATGAGCGAGGAACATCATTTGAAAAGTAGTTCAAGAATGGAGGGCAGCCAGTGGGTGGATTATTTTGACACTTGGAATTTAAAGGTTGCTAATGGCGCGATTTGTGGGGATGTACCACCAAATGCTACTTGGAGATCGGGAGAGCAAACATAATTCCTAGATTACTTGATAATGTTGTCAGCGTTATTTGATCGTTGTGAGCAAGTTAAGATCAGAAACACCTCTGTTAGTGACCATAAAATGCTTACGGCATGTATGAAGTGTGAAGTTGCTTGAGTCTCGAACAATGTTTTTAGTAATTTATCGGTTAATGCAGGTGGCAATTGAATGGTCAGGTATGTAGAAAAGGTTAGTTAATAAATTGTTATTATTAGAGCTTTCGTCTCATCAACTTCCTTAGATGAAAAAATTAAGATGATGGTACCAAGGTTCTGTCAGGCATTGGTTGGTAGATTCCAGAATATATCTGCTGGTAAAAGTTCAATCATTGACTCACCACTTTGACCCCGTAATCCAGAATATGAAGAGAACCCTTAGAAGAGAGATAATGGGTTTGGCGGGGAAGGGCCTGGCTGCTGTGGAAAATAAGGAAAGAATTAAGAGGTTAAGGCAGATATACAAAAATCGGGTTAAAGGATATACGTTCATATTATTACAAAATGAAGGGTAGAAAATGCTTGAAATATTGACTATGAATGATTCCCGAAATTTTGGGGAGGTCATTAACAGGATGAACACTCCCCTCGAATGTGTATTATGTAACCCTATTCCTTAAAACATCTGGGTAAGGCATGTTTTGCATCTCTACAGGGAGTCAGAAAACATTATTTTGTTTGACCTCCAGAATATCCCGTGGGATCTGCCAATTTCAGTGGAGTCAATTGAGGTAATGGTTAGGGAAGCCTCTAATTCGAGGGCATCAGGCCCTAATGGATTATTAGATAATGAATCATAATGAATGAAAGGAAGGTCCTTTGTTGAAGGCAAAGATTTTTTATTTTGTTTTCGAGAAATAATATTGACACAAATAACTACTCCCTCCTGGAACCTTGCAGTGATAGTTCCCATATACAAGAAAGGGGATGGGAAAAGTCCATTTAACCATCGTCCTAGCTCCCTTCTTGACTGCGATAGTAAAATCTTTGGTACTGAGGGCACTGGACTGTTGGGCATTTTCCACTGGTTGCCTGCAAAAGTAGCAAACTGGCTTCCAAAGCGGGCAGGACACTGATCTAAACGTTTTTGAAGGAAGAGTCAATGAGGGTTAGTAGCTCGCCTGTCTATATTGCAGCGATTCACTATTCTCGTTCACAATGCTAAATATTTCTGTGGTAGAAAATAAGGGATTGACAGATTGCTTCTGCTCTTCTTTCGATTTTCAGTCCACCTATATGATTCTACCTTTCTTTAGGTTCGGTTGAACATGCAGGGTGTCGTGATGGAGCATTTTCAAACTTGAACGGCACTCCGCCAGGGCTGCGTGTTGGCTCCCTGCCAGTTCAAATTTTACCTGTCAGATTTGGGAGAATTTTTGTCAAAATCCTTTTTTGCACCACCTAGGATTTCCACCTTGTCTGCACCTTATCTCACCTATGCAGATGACGTAATTCTCTTTGATAGAGCCTCTGTGGGCTTACAGAGGCAGTTGGACCTGATATGAGAATATTCTCTTAAAAAAACAACTTGCTATTCCTGAGAACAAAACATGTATTATTAGATTCAATAATATCAAAAAGCACATGCGCTATACCTGGAACATGGGAAATTCGAGGGTGACTCCATGCAAAGGCTTCATTTATTTGGGCTTTTGATTGGATATTGCTTACAATGTTGGTACCTTAATGCAGCACATTATGTCTAAGGCGATGCACTTATTAGCCCAAATGAAGAGAATCAATCTTAAGCTCTTACTATATGGTATGGAAATAGGTCAAAATACAAGGACATTGAATTATGATAAGGTGGCATCCAGCGTGTGACTGCGGGCTCTGAATTTGACATTATGCGTTCCGATTTTAGCCTCAAGGTTTGAGTTGGGTTTGAGATTGTTGGGTTCCCAGTTGGACTGGAGGATGCTGATGTTGTATAGGAAACTGTTAGTACCTCAAGTGCATTCTTTATATTCTGACCTTGCTGAGATAATGAAACAAGTAACTTCTAGACCTTGGAATAACTTTAGAATACGTGCTAACCGAGTGTTGGGTAGTTGTGACTCGACAGGGGATGACCTCATTTGCAATCCAGCGTCTGTTAAAAAATGTTTGTTTGATTATGACTGGATGCTTCCAGTATCACAAATGAGGTCAACGTAACTGCATAAGAGTCTGACCCCCTCATGATATGCCTTTGTGGGCAATGCAGAAGTAATATAAACATTTCCTAATGGGTATTGGCGTCAGCAGTTTTTGGGACATTGTCTCAACTTGCTCCCTACGGGTGAAATTTGTTCAATCAGGTCTCCAGTTGATGGAGACCAGGAAGGATGTAGTTTATGCAAGACTAACAAGGTGGTACAGACCAGGGAGCATATCCTGGTGCTTTGTCCTTTACTGCAACCTCAGAGAACGTTGCAGTTGGGTTAGTTTGTGCACAGCCCAGATTATTTACTCTTAGGGGACATTTCTAGTCGAATTTCGGGTGGGGAGGAAACTGCAATGACTATCTCAGTGGTTAAAATCTTGCAACTTGCAGGCCTGGTTCGAATTAGGTGGTGATAATGGTGACATTTTCCATTGCTAAGGATTGCACTCGTAAGAATTGATTGATTGTGTTTTATTCCTTCTTTTGTCTTTCTTTATGATTTAAGACCAGATTTTTTAAAACTTTGAAATGTAATATTGTATTCCTTTTTGTATGTGTAAGGATGGGTATGAAAAACCAATATCACAATAAAAAAATTAAAACAAATTAAAAAATGTCTGGTGCATTTTAATTATTATACTCCGTCTATGAATTGTGTTGGTAAACCGCCTCCGTGGCCTGCCAGGAGGCAGCAGCATTAATGTAGACTTTCCATGCTTTATAATTAGAGGAGTGGGACAGACTGCAAGGTCTGGTGGAAAATGATAAATCGGTACTTCCTGTGGTTGGAACTGAAACCTGATTACACAAGGGACATGAAGGTTCCTTTCGAACAGGGTCTGGAAGAAGAAGCGCGTCACCCGCCATAGCTGCATATTTTCAGCGCAGTAAAATGGATTCTTTCTTGCGCGTCCCTTCCCTGGGTGACCAGACAATTTGCAGAATGTTCTCTAATCTTCTGCTTCGATTTTAAAATGTGCTATTAGTGACAATTCTTTCAGCACCTTTCGAAGTGAATGCCGCCTAATTGAGCAGATTAAACCTAAGTTGACATCGCCAGAAGTGTCCTTTTTAATCCTTTATGAAGGAGAACGTACTTCAACACTGCACTCTGTATGGACGGTCTATGGAACTCACGGGAAAATGAGTGCTCTAAAATTGCACGCTTGATTTCCAAGAGACAATAGAGGTGGGCCAGATAACGCAGCAGCATAGTAGAGGTAGTAGGCAGAGATGTGTGCCTCATTGACTCCTGGTGTCTGGCTACAGCATGTCATTGCCCGAGGTCCTAGAGAGGAACTCAAGAGAGAGGTATTGCAGGAGCATTGCCACCTAATGGTAGCCGTAGCATTAGCACAGGATCTGGAGGTATAAAACAGACACACACTAGTGCCACACACCGAGAGGTCATGGCAGGGGTTAACTGAGGCAGAACAAGCAGACAGATTTTGAAGCATGTGGGCACAGTTCTGACACATGGTGACCAGCCAGTGGGCTGTTTTGGTCGTGATCTTGAAGGGATCTGCTATACACTGGTGCAGCAGTGGTTGCTGAGTGGCCAATCACAGTACAGGAGAGGTTTAGCTCCTGGAGGGGGTAGAGAAACCGAACTAGGGAATCAGTGACACCCAGTGACCAGCCACATATTGGTGTTCACTGGGGCCCCTGAGTGAAGATGCAGGTCTCTATTAGAACAGCAGAAGGGTTCTCACCCTTCTGCCAAATGCATGGGATTTCACCCTGATTTAGTTGCATCATTCCAGATGTGGTCAACTTGCACCGTGCAGTGTACCTAACTTAGAGAAACGCTTCACCTCGGCGATGATGCCAAACAAGTCAGAAACACGTGGCTGGGGCTGCTGTTGGTTCTCTTATTCAGAGGAGAATTGCC
Organism: Ambystoma mexicanum; assembly: GCF_040938575.1. NCBI lineage: Eukaryota > Metazoa > Chordata > Amphibia > Caudata > Ambystomatidae > Ambystoma > Ambystoma mexicanum. The sequence goes on from NC_090923.1 coordinate 752,017,770, forward strand.
ATAGCATTTCAGTACTAGACTGTCCATTTGGATGGTGGTGAAGCAGACTGGTATACAAATGGAAATGTCTCTAAGGGAATGGAACAGAGAGCTACAATGTAATTGTGAACACTCCTGAGAGTTCACAATCCAATAGAAAAGGCTATTTAGCTTTCTTAACTAACTCTTGGCAGGGTGGCACCCCCCCCAAACTCCCTTGTGATTTAGTATTAACTACTTGTGGCATCATGGAATGCTCATAGCCTGACATACCTGAGCCAACAGACCCTTCTCAACTAACATGCTGGTGGCCAATATCACAATAACACTGGGCCCCAGATGAAGAGGAAAGTTACAGAAAACCGTACCACCATTAGCCAAACAGCCACTCTCAAGATGCACTCTAAGGCATTGGGGAGAGTCATTGCAGCACTTCATCCAGCACTCATCGGAATATGCTTCCTTCCTGATCTCTAATGTCACTATTCCAGTGGCGAGGAGTGTTAAAATGCTCTGTGTCGCACTAGACTCTGAGCTTACTATGAGGTCACATGTAGCAAAGATCTGTGCCTCTTGCGGCTGTATCAATAAGCAGTTAGGCTACCTACGCCCGATCATTCTCTGAAAAACATGTGTTTGCTTGCCTCCGCTTTAATCAACTCAAGGCTAGATTATTGCAATAGCTGCTGGCAGGCACTACTCACTCCAACGAGGCAGCCCTTCAGGTCACGCAAAATGTAGCAGTCAGGGTGGTGCTAGGCATCTCCAATAGGCAGTCTACCTCTGCAGCCAGACAAAATATGCACTGGCGGCCAGTTAAGCACCGCGTGACTTTTAAGATACTGACACTCACTTTCAAATGCCTGACCCAGGTCGCGCCCAGGTATCTTTCAGAACGCATGCAGCGATACGGGCCTGCATGATCCCTTCGGTCATTCGACCAGGCTAAACTCAGCCAACCTAGGTTTTCGCCTGGCTAAATTTGGAAAAACAATCTTTGACGTCTTGGCTCCTGCCATTTGGAATCCAATTCCTTTGGGTCTGAAAATCACTAGATCTCTTGGGGGACTTCAAAAAGAAGCTCAAAACTTTCCTTTTCACTGCTCCCTGGGTCTTTTTCGGTATATCCTTACATTAACCCCAACAGAAATATCGCCGTATATATGGTTGTCAGGAATGGCCATAGGCGATATTTTTATTAGAGTTAATATTTGGGGGTTTTGGGAGCGGGGGTCGCGGGGGTGTCCCCCGCTCCCGTTAAAATGATACAGGGGTTGCGGGGGTGTCCCCTGCAGGTTCCATGCCTTAATCTCACTGCAAAAATATGGCGATATTTTTGTATGACAATAAGGATATTAACACATGGAACCTCTTTCTCCTAACCTTGTTCTCTTGAATCTGTTTTATACTCTGCCCTTGTCCGTTTTTTTTGTCCTTTTTGTGCACCTTGAGGCCAACGGACGATGTGGCGCATTACAAGAATGAAAATAAATAAATAAATATATCCCCCACCCGAGAACCTTTCCTGAACGAAATAGCCCAATGCAGAACGCACCCACCATGGCAGCTGTCAGGATCAAGACGCCACGCGAGTGGTCAATTCTGTGCTTTACAAATGCTGAGCATGAGACAACCAATAATCTTGGATGTTTGGTACAGCAGCAAGATTCACCCATTCGATGCAGACTATCCTGTCAGGAAACCCCGTAACAGGAGATCCTAATCGGCCTCTTTCCTGCCATTGTCAACAGGCCATGAATCTGGAATAAGATGCCCCTAGGCGCCACATGTTGCCTGGTGCTGTTATGTTCTGTGTCATGATACGCTGCGATATTCAATGTTGTCCTGCCTTCACGTGACCACTCAGGCAATACTGCTGGTTGGTGCCATGTTAGTGACCCTTGCCATGTTAGCCACCATCACCTGAATTCTCCTGTTCATGCACCATGCATCACCTAAAACAATCACTTACCAATTATACATTCTCACACCTAAGACTATCTTCCACCCACTCATCATGATATTGGTAGTAACCCACACGCAGGTGATTGGGTCAACACTTACACCAAATGGTAATGTGATGACAACGCAGACACCCACCCAGCATCGCACGCACGCAAGCCGTAGGCTCCACTAAAATGAACATTAACACCCAGTGGAAACTCCTACCACACACACTCCGCAAATGCTCGCCTGCACGCAAGCAACTGTATCTGCTGGCATGTCCTGCAAAGCCAAATAGCAAACGTTGCTCTGATCTCTGTGCTCCCACAACCACAACCTGCTCTTTTATCTTGCTGAACCCAAAGCGACAAGTGGCCTTGCAAATGGCAGGAGAGCAGTCTAACAACACCCATGGCCATAGCATAACAACATTGACCAACGGCATTCCAGTGGATTGCTAAAAACAGCCGCTGCATATTGTGAGATATCATTTCTGTGTTCTGCCATCATAAAGATCTAGTTTATCAATAGAATATTGCTCATTATACATTTTTGCCAGGAACTCTTTGCACCAGCGGCATGAAAGCCAACCAGCCTTCACAACCCCTTAACACATTGCTTTAATTGACTGATCTCTTATCTGTGTGACCTTCTCATGTAGGTGTTAATGTTAAAGGATATTTATACCGAGCACTGTCACCACTGGAGTGGTCCCCTGGCACTTGGTGCAGTAAAACACTTGAAATGCTTCAGTGAGAAAATAATGAATGAAGCCGTAGTGCCGATGTCAAAGGGTGATGCCAGCCAGTAGGTGCCCAGATGCCCAATTTAACAGCCCATGTGAAGATTAGAGGTTGGAATGTAGAAAGGTAGAGGCTGTTGCTTACCTGAGGAAAGCCATGCCACGACAGACCAGCATGTAGGGGTTTCAGCTGGCCCGCCACGATGGGAGAAGCCGCCATTAGACTTTTCAGAAAAGGGAAGACAGGGGGGCAGCATCGGAGGAAGACAGGTGTGGGGGAGCAAAAGGCCGAATGGCTCCTTGGCTGAAAGCAAGCAGCATTGGTGAGAGGAGGCTGGCAACACAGACAAAAGAGCATGGAGAGGGCAGGTTTAGGGCCCATGCCAAGGCAGAGTGTAGGGATGGTGTGTGGAGCAGTCAATGGTGAGGAGGGAAACCTGCGGGCCAGGGGTAGAATCGAAATAGTGGTGGACGAAACAGGGAGAATGAGGGAATACACAGCAGCGAGATCATTCATAGCGGACAGACCAGGAAGAAAAGAGGAATTCTGGGCACCTACTGGCTAATAGGGCACAGGATAAATTCGATCATCATTGATTGGGCCACCATCAACATTCAACAAAGGGTGGTAATGTGAAATATTGCTCACCCACACTACTGATGATGGAAACATAAAAGATGATCCTTACCTTTTGAATTTTCATGGATAAAGCACCTCAGTACTATCCCAGGTGTGCTTTGTAAGATATATTTTGATTGGTCTAATAATTCTTCATCAGACGGGCATCTAATTATCCCTGCTTATACAATCCCACCTCACAATTCTGGGTAATAAATAGGTAGTGTTTTCAAAACTCGTAGGAATAATAACGTCAAATCCAGAAAAAGGTGGTCTAGAGCTTTATGCAGGGGAAGCCGCCACAGTTGCACTATCTCAGACATCTGATCTGCAAAGACGAAATTAACCTTCCTGCATTCATCTAACAGTTTTTCACACACAAGCACTCATTTCCTTAATCGATTCTAAACAGATATTAAGTTCTGAATAATATCAGACATTTGAATCATACCTTTGACGCGTGTCTGTAAATATATCTCAAAATCCTAAACTCCGCAAAAACATCACAACCCTATGTACAAAGTCGCATTTGAAAATGCATCAACATGAATGTTTCCTTTCCCCTGTGACACTTACCATTTCCAGAAACAGACACCTGCTGCAGTTGTCACAGCTTCCCACATAAGTGTGGTAAATGGTCTTCCTAAAGTGTGGGTAAATGGCAATAACTCGGATCTGCAGATTTGGGGTTAGGGAAGACATGCATTCAGTTTTAAATGCAAAGTGCATACTTTCAGTTCCTCCATCCAACCTGGAAGGGTGTCCAGACTGCTCTGAATGGAATAAGCACTCTTTCACTTTGCACACATATCCCCCGGCCGGTGCAGTTTGAAATAAGGGGTTACATGGGTTTTATATTTTGCACTACTTTTTGTCAATAGAAATTATTCCTCTGCACTGCTCCTCATCTAAAACGGGACTGTGGCTCAGTGGACTAATGCATCCAATACAAGTCCTGTGTTTGATCTCATGGTCACAGGTTCGAATCCCGTCAAAAATCAGTACCTTAAGTTGGGTAACAATAAACATCTGGTTTTAGCGCCAAGATGCCCCCTCAGGAGTGAACGTGCGCTTTACAAATACGCCTGTTATGTTATCTACAAACCTTTTTAATGACTGCACCTCCCACCTGAAGGCAATTATTTAACATTTTCTTTCAGTTATGGAACTTCATGATTTCTTCATAGCCTGAACCATTCACTATGTGGGAAAGAACACACACATTCTATTTCATATGGCTCAGTTTTCCAGGAACAAAACTGTACCTAAATTGCATAAAAGTGCTTTCAGTTTTACACTGCACATACAATCCAAAAATTCACTATGCTGGATGGTGTGACTCCTTTCCTGTTGCCCTAAATCAATATTAATTATCCATTAAAATACCCCAAATCCCTTCAAATTATACACATTGATAGTCGGAAGATAAAGTGGAATGAGAAAAGCCTCACTGAGATATCCAGCAGGAGCGAGAGGGCAGATTTGATTGAGGGACTGTGGAGAGGCATAGCTGAGACAGAGTGAAGGTCCTGAGGTGAGCAGCATGATACAGGTACCAGTCCCTCTCGTTGCACTCAACAAGACAGTGTGCAGCAGGAGACCAGTGTTGGATCCGCCCGCGTGCTACGCAAACTCTGCTGGAAAGCATCTGAGGCCACAACGGATGAACCACCACCTCAGAGAAGGCAGAGAAGATCGGTGCCGGCACGGAGCAGAAAATGACATCCAGTAGGGGCTTGTGCTTCAAGCAACCGCCAGGGGGATAGCTGGCAATAATAGCCCAGCAACAATAGCTCAGCAATAGTTGTCAAATTACCGAGAAGGCAAGCAACATATTTTTTTTTAGAACAACGATTACAGGTTCAATATATGAAGGAACTAAGGGCTAGATTGGCAAGAACAACAACTCATGCTAGGCTTAATTGGTAGCCATACTGGAGGTACTAAGTAAAGAAAAGACGCACCTAACCCGAAGCACTCCCTCTGCAGAAGGCTTAATTCCTTCACAGTCCAACAGTCAACCACACCACTCAGTCATGCCCAATGCCCAAAGTGCATACTGTACAGAAATAGATGGCAAACCACAAAGATTGCTTGCAAGCAAAAAGAAAGGGGAAAACAATAGCAGACTACCACAGCAAACACCAACAACACCCCTGGGGTTATCTACTCCAAAATGTCAACACAATATAGGACATAGCCGAAATTAAGCAATCTACTCGTGCAGTAAACCAGAAAACACTGAATATGCAGGATCAACCAAAAGACACGAGGGAAGAGATGATATAGCTGAGTAGTAGAATAACAGATGCCGAGGAGCCTGACTCAAGGGTGGACTACAGAATAGAAGGGCCAGAGCACCTTCAAACAAGACCTAGGGAATTTAAAATAGTGCACACAGAAGGGGAAGACAGGAGTAAAAGAGATAATATTTGGTTATTCAGACACCCTGCGAAGATAGAGGGAACAGACACAGTGACATTCATGGAAGAATAGATACCAGCAGCCCTTCAACTAAAATGCAATCCACCACTCCAAAGGGTTCATATACTACACCCAAAGGAGGAAATGCATGAACACGGCCCCAGATCTCTAATAACCATACCTATTGTGACATCAGCAGATCCAGCTCATGTTCCAAGCTGTAAGGAAGCTCTCACCAATAAAGCAATATGATATACATTTCAGTAGATTACCCCATAGAAACCATGAAAAAAAGTAAAGGCTATCTGGAACTCCACCCAGAACATTGCCGAAGCCAAATCCAATACAGACTAATTGGTGCAGCAAAAATGATCATAACAAACAAAGACTAAGTGACAAAGGAATTCCTTGAGCTGGAGGATGTGTATCACTGCCTACAACTGAATGCAGAAGATCAAATGGAGGTGGGGGGGTGCATTCAGCTCATGAAAGCCAAAAATAAAATCAAAATAAGGGTGGTCGCTGGAGCAGATTTTGCTACCACAAGACCACCCCAGGCAAAATAAAAGAAGATATCATACTACAGTAACACTTGGACATATCACCCAAAGATGTGCATAGAGATAAATCTAGATCCCAAATTAAAACCTGTGCATCCTAAAGTTCAGAGAAGCCACGCTGACAGTACCCTAGGGTGCAAACATAAATCCGCATACAGCACCTTTAGGCCCCCCAAAACAATATGACACCCTGATACTCCCTCTCTGCTCCCTGGCACGTGCCTCTCACAAAGGGCGATGAGGCTCTCAAAAGTAGATTACCAAGTAACTTCGGCCTCCTGGGCATGGCATCGCCCATAAAAATGTAGCACATGACAGCAACCAACATACCCTTATTTGGTGCTGCAAGCATCGAGTTTACACTTGCCTACCTGATGCAAGAAAACTCTATTCCAGTTAGTGCCCCAGTTGGGCCATCTTTGCTTACAGCACCGTTCATGAAGAGATGCCTAAGCAGGACCCAGCGGCAACCAACAATGCGTCCCCAGGTCTCATCCACCCGCACTCCCAAACTCACTCTCCCACTTCATACCCACTATATATGTCAATTCAACAGCACATACATCATTTGCCAGAACACACAACATAACAGGAATAACACGTTTCCTTAAAAGTCAATGGACTGACACATTATGTTAAGCGGAAAAAGATCCCTATATACCAGAAAACCAAAAAAATCAGACTTTGCATTACTGCAAGGGACCCATCTAACCCCAGAAGAAACCCAGAAACTTAAAAGGTAGGGAAAGTCTATCACAGCTCCCGACCCAGTGGCAGAAAATGTTGTATAGCGATATTGATCCACAAAAATGTCAATGCCAGAATCCCTAAAACCTGATCATATGGGGAAGGAGGAATGAATCTGCCAATATTCAAACAGCAGACAAGTTAGTTATCATCAGGTCAATATGTGTGCACCTACGTCAGACAAAACAGCATTTCTAAATTATTAAAGCAGAATACTAACAAACTCTATAAACACACCAATGGTGCTGAGAGGTGACGGGAACTTAGCGGTGGATCTAGTCCTTGACAGAACAGGCAAGCTTGAGCTAAAGCACAGCAGAGAAAGAGGCATCTTGAAAGACATAATGCAATGCACAGCCTAACTATACACTGGAGACTGATACACAGGCCCCCACCCCCTACACCAGAGACTTCACATTCACTCATTGTGTAAATGGAACCCTCATAAGAATAAACTACTTTCTTATATCCTAAATGCTATTTATCAAGCGGACAATCATGCGAGATACCGGCTGGAAGAGTATCTGATCACTCACCTCTCCTAATACAGCTACATCTAGCAACCCAACGACCCACACAGAATAAATGGAGAATGAACACTAGTCTCCACAAAAATCCAAAGGAAAAGGAAGTAAGCAAGACGCTATGGGCAGCTAGTAAAGCATATATAAATAGATGCATAATTCAGTACACCTCAAAACAATTTAATAGAAATAGAAACAATTTAAGCAAGAAGAGAGGGCAGCAAGACTATTGGCATTCCAGATACACTGGAAAGGATAGTCGATTGGCATTCCGCTTGTCAAAAATATCAAAGATGGTGCAATTACTTACCCGGAACTCATGAATAAAAAAATAAAAATAAAATCTATAGGAAAATATATACCTCGGAAACCACTAATTTCAGCAACCAATCAGAATTCATTCCTACAATGCTTGAACTTCCCAATCAGCAAAGCTCCTGTCATAGATGGTTTACTTAGTGAATTCTGTAAGTTCTGCAGAGCTCAAATTGTACCAATTGTAAAAATCCTCTTTCTAGGAGCGACTCACAAAATACACACCAGACCAGAATTAAGCCAATCGCTAATCACAGTGTTACCAAAACCGGACAGAGACCATGTAAAATTTCAAAATCATAGACCAATCTCCCTCCTGAACACATATATGAAAATACTAGATATAATATCAATAAGGCTGAGCAAATGCATCCCACAAATAATACAGGAAGCACAATAAGGATTTGTTCCTGGAAGAGTAACACAACGTAACATGTGAACACTCCTACATACCCTCTGGAAAGAGAGATAATCTGCAGACCCTAAACTATTCTTGTCTTTAGATGCTGAAAAAGAATTTCAAAGGGTCGAATTGCCCCACCAATTTGAAACCATGAGCAGATTTGGACTAGGCCAAGAATTCATCTCAAAAGTACCTCTGCTCTCTAGACATTGTTGGGAGGCATATGAATACATCATATATAGCTTAGGCCCCTCCCCGCATCAATACTGCAAAGGTGAGAGATGTTACTGAGACAGCTGTCACCCTCTCATCTCATACAGGTAAAGAACGGTTTGGGAACAATGTGAGCTGAGCATTAAAACTAATGTTGTAACAGTAAAAGAGCATGCATTAGACATGAAGCAAATATGCACTCCACATGAAGAACATGTACAATAGGTAATATATGCATTTAGACATGACGAAAATTAACATAGCATCCACAGATATGAAGAACACTAACATGAGCAACGTATAAGGTGAACACAACATTAACGGCGTGCGTATATAGCGAACTAGCAGAGAAGCAAGGGTGCACTTGGATGGCCCTCTTTTTCAAAATGGATTATGCAGCACATCTCTAAGTGAGTACAGGCCACAAAGGTTTGGGAAAACTCAAAGGGCTGAATCCTCAGAACTACATATCCATGCAGAGCTAAGACAGTGGCTGGCAACTAGTGCCAAGGTTAAAGTGAAATTAGGGAGGATCGGTACAGCTGAACAAAGGCACGAGATAACAATTCTGTAGACGCCAGCAGTATACTCCCAGATTAAGTAAAGTTTTATAAGAGCACACCGAGCCTTTTTTAGATAGGTGCAACAAACCAATAAGCCAAAAGACTCCATGAAGAACAACTCAAGAGTGTCCCAGAAAACACGACACTGATTAATATTAGCTGATATCTTAATAAATAGAAGGTAAATCTATTCCAAACATGGTTCTTTCACACGTGACTCCTAAATGGAGAACACTGCCCATTCATTAGAAGCAAACACAGATAGGACACCTGCCATACTCTCTAAACACACACACACAGAAATGAGATGCCACACAAGGCCAAGTACAAAGGGATTGCCCGGTCTCATGGCCAGAGAATGAGGGACAGTAATTTTGAATTGAAGGAATAATGTTCCATGGGCGACCTGTTAAGTGTCCAAGGTTGGTTAGGACATGCCACCCATCAAGTAGTATGCCAACCAACCCCTTAATTTGAAGATGATGTAGTTTAACCTTCTTCAATATAGGGGTGGTTATGGAATCTATATGTAGCCAAACCCACTAGCCTATCCCCATTCTATGTAAGTTTTGTAAACTGATATTATGCTATGATGTCATTGATGACACATTCGTAGTGCTTAAGCAACTTTTTTTTATAACGATGTCGAGAGCGATGAGATTTCAATGTTTGTATTCTGTCCTGACTTTGTTTCGATGTGAATAAAGTTGGGTGTTGCCTTGCATATTGTCACCTCTGTAATTGAGTCTGGTTTGGATTGACTCAGATTCCTATGGGCCTATCTGGGATTTTGGGGCCACCTTAACAACACCCAACAGTCCATATATTTACCAATGGCCACATCTCTGATCCCTTAGAAATTACATGAGGAACCAGACTGAGTTGCCCGTTTTCCCCACTGCCACTTCACACCAAGATGCTTCTATACAACAACAACATCCTGCTCACCCTCAACAACCCAAACATTAAAACACTATTTCAGTAATTAATGAATTCTCATCCTTCACAGGCTATACAAAAAAACTGGGAAAAATGTGGAGCACTCCCCATGTCTCCACATTCAATCAAAACTGAAGTAACACCATTCAGATTCAAGTGGACACCCAGTAATTTAAAATATCTAGGCATCAAATACAGGTTTATCATACATGATGGAAAATAACGACCATCACACATGGGAAAACATAAAATCTTATCTAGACAGATGGTCCACCCTAAACCTACCCATATGGGGTAAGGTCCAAAGTTTAAAAATAAGGTCCAAGGTTATAAAATGATGGCAATGCCGAGGCTAACATATTTTGTTAATGCACAAATTTCCACAATTTTAAAATTGAAATGTCAAACGCTAAGACCCAATATAGCATTAGAAGTGCTGGAAATTAATCGCCCTTTACACTCCATCAGGTGGAATCAAGGGATGTGTAACCAGGTGGTAAAACACGTATCCATAGAGATGGAGAGGATCCGCCAAGAAGGAGGAATTTTAGGATCTATATCTGGAACTCAGTATTCTGAAATAGTTAATGCAGCTCTTATGAGATTTGGTAAAAAAAAAAAAGCAATGTAATACATAATCATGCATACAATTCTACATGTAAACTTCTAAAAAGGGATAAAAATAGGGCACTGAGACATCTGAAGAGAAGCAACTTAGGCAGTGAAGATAGTAAGGTAAGGCGGAACTTAATTCTGTCTGCCTACAAACAAGATTTGAGATTCGCCCGTATTTCAAGACACAATGAGGAAAATTGTGCACTTATCCGCGCAATTACGGCACATGACACACGTGTAATTTGGCGCACTATAAATGCTGATAATAAATGTGTTGTACTATCCATGCCTAATTGTATTCTCTATCAGACATGGCAAACATATATCACGGCTAAATATCAGATTCCATATGAGTTTCGACACGTTCCAAGTGTTTATTTGTGGTATACCACCATCCCACGGTTGAATTGGAATCTCTGCGACATTATATGGGCAATTACTCGGTTGTCTTATTCTAAAGCTGCAGGGCCAGATGGGCTTTCCCTGTGTCTTTATAAGGCGGACCCGGAGTTATGGGCTGTCATTATAAACTCTAAATTTGAAACCATTATTAACACGGGGGTTATTCCATTATCATGGCTATCAGCAAACATAATCCCTATATATAAAAAAGGTGATCCATCTTCCCCGGAGAATTATAGACCAATTTCACTAATCGATACTGAGGCTAAAATCTTTGCTATTCTTCTATTACATGACCTTGAGAAATGTATTGAAGCAAATGGTCTATATTCAAAATATCAAACTGGTTTTAGGAGGAATATGAGTACTGCATTAAATGCAGCTATTATGGCGCATGTCATCGCAGGAGCAAAGGAAAAGAACTCTAATCCAGTTTATATTGCAATGATTGACATGAGCTCAGCCTTTGACAATGTCGTGCGTAATTTGTTGTGGATGAAAATGGCGAAACTTGGAATTCCTACAGTCTTGTTGTATTGGATTATTAAATTGCATACAAATACATCGTACAAAATTAGAATAACATCAGAAGGTGCTACCACAACTCCAATTGGGACAGCAATAGGTTTAAAACAGGGTTGCAATCTTGCGGCTACCCTTTTTAACCTATATATGTCTGACTTAGGAGCGAACTGGGAAAATAGGAACCTGTTTTCTTTTAAAGTGGGGAGCATTCATTTAAAATGGATTGCCTTCGCAGACGATATTATTTTGTTTGACCCCACTCCTGGAGGGCTTCAAATCAAACTTTTGCTTTTTGAAGAATTTGCAAAAGCTCATAATTTGACTCCAAATCCAATAAAAACAGCTACTATGAAATTTGGAGTCAAATCTAAAAAAGGTAAATACCGATGGCAAACTATGGGTAAACAAATATCCTGTACCAATTGTGCAATTTACTTAGGGTATCATTTATCAGCCCAAAATTCAATTAGTTCATGGTCCGAAATTATTAAATGCAAGACTAGACCACTTTTGTCCCAATTGAAAAAGATATACACTCGGTACTGCAAATTTTCATTAACTCCTTTAATAGAATTTATTACACTAAAAATTGAGACCGTAATTCTTTATGCACTTGATGTCTGTTTATGTGATATGGCTTCTATGCTTGACACCTTACAGGGCATATATTTGAAATCTGCAATGATCTTACCTATGTCTGTTCCAAATGCTATCATCCGACATGAATTGGGGTTGGTGTCTCTTTCTACTCGATGGAAATGGAGGCAGCTTTCTAACTATGTAAAGATACACTATCCCCCTACTAACTCGTTGTGAATGGACATGAACTCTATGTTAAGTAACCACATACCTAATTTGTTTCATAATTACCATCTGAAAATGCAACACGTATTGTCTGAAGTGAACATCACTGTGGAAGATATATAAACGTCCCTGCTATGCTAAAAAAAGCTTTTGGAAACAGATTGGTGTTCTACGATAGACAAGATTATGTCCTATAAGCTATTTAAAGAGTATGGGTTACACGTTAAGCAGCGCATCCCACATTATGAGCATAGTACGATGTTCCCTTGTGAACATACTAGAAAGATATACATTCGATTTAGATTTAATCTTTTGTATACAAGGGAAAGAATGAAGAACTGGAAGATTTTGACACCAAAGATCGTGTTAGATGTCGCTTTGATGAATGTAGCGAACCTTGTGAAACATTGAAGCATCTTATCCTTTACTGTCATCATTTTAAGAAAATAAGAACTGATAGACTAATGAAATTTGTCAATATTGAATATGATGATTGTCTGGAAATGTTATGGTTTAGAATGATGCAGGGAACCTACAAACCATGAATCTATGAATTGGTAAGCTATTGTAAGCATATTGAAAAGGTATTGGAATTAAACAATAATTGAGCTCTATTACACTCCATAGAGGAAAATCCAATGAGGGTCTTTTATGAACTATAAACTGAGCACAAATAAGATTGTTGAAAGTTTTGTAAATGGTGGTTTTGATACAATATTAAGATTTTATATTTTCTAATTTTGTATTCCCTAACTTTGGAAAGGTTATATTGTATGATGCTTTTTTATATTTGTTATCTTGTACAGGTTCTACATGAAATTGTTTTATGTACTTGAACCAAATGCAAATACATTTTTTTTAAAAAAAAACATATTTTGTTAACATGGTCCAACCCAGCCCCAAAGGACTCTGGTGGTCAACAGTGGAGAGAGATATAAGACTGTTCCTATGGGGAAGATCTAAGCTGAGATAAAGCATGAGGAAAATGCAATCAATTATCCACTCAGTGAAGGGGGGTATACCCTGCCTGACCAAGAACAATACTTCCTAGCATCCCAGATTCACTAGTTGGTATGTCTACACTCAACAAATGCTGCACTCTCATGGGTAAACATTGAAAGACACCTACTGAAAGAGAACCATGGCAAAAGTGAAATATTGAATACCAGAGAATAACATATGACACACTCTGTTTTGAGAACTAACACACATGTTTGGGAAAGGATTCACAAACTGGCCTGGGTTCCTCGTTCCATCCACAAAGAAGCCCTCCTTTGGTTCAATACAGTAATCAGGATTAGTAGCAAAGCTATACACCGGTGAGCATGGTCTGAGCGAGGCATATCCAAGATATAATGGAACCATTTGATTGTATGCTCACATTTCCCACACTACAAAAGAGATACCTAATTCCCCCCCAATCAGAGCATTGGTGATTTACACAGTTATGTCACTGTATACTCTTGTCTTGGTCCTTTACACCTTCATCGCCGGATTATTTTTTATGCGATTTTTGCCGAAATTCTTTTTCATGAAAAAAGTCATTGAAAAATTATTTTATGGTGGGGCAAGCTCCCTCCCCCATAGTTTAAAGTATATTCCCAACTCCCTACTCCTTATATACCATTACCCACCCCCCACCCCCTATATTTTGCGATTCGTTTTTTCACAAGAAATATTTTTGGCAAAAACTCATCGAAAAATAATCTGCCAATGAATGAGCATCGTACCCTCGTCTCAGAACCCAGCAGCCAGTGATCTCATCTCACCACCCTATTCCCCACTAATAGATACAATTGCAGGGAAAGCAACCTGTATAGCCGCCCTCTATTCTCTTCTGATAGAGGTCATAATATCTGAGGTAACAAGGAACAAGCTAAAAAAATGTATTGGGAAACACATCGACCTTTCAAGGAACCAGATGAATTTATGGAAAACCTAATCTCATCACATAAATCACACATAAGAGAAACCAGCAGGAAGTTAATGCAATTTAAACAAATTACATGACTTGTACTGGACACCAAAGAAACTGATAGATTGAGGCCTGTTAGCCAAATACAAATGCTGGATAGGTGATGCAAGCAGAGGAGATCTCACTCATAATTTGGGAATCCAAAAGGTTTAACACATATTAGTCTAAAATTCAGAATAACCTAAGCACTTGTATAGGAACCCATATCCCCATATCAACCCGGCAGCGATTTACACCAATTGTCCCCCAGATGTGCCCTAAATTAGCGTGAAACAAAATGAGTTATGCCAGTGATCATAGCAGCCAAAGTAGGCATCATGCAGATGTAGGAAAAGAAAGATAGTCCATGGTACTCTTCCTGGATGACTAACATGCCAACAATGGTGCGCTTTGAAAAAATGACTTATAGACCGTGTGGCCAAGAAAACATGTTCCTCGAGGTTTGGAATCCTTTCTTGCAGTCTCTATCTGGAGACAGCTGAAACAGATTAATAACCTTTAAGACTTTACCCTCTGTTCTGACCTCCCCACTCCCTCACGTGATGTATCCCTCAGTTATTGAAAAAATAGACCTTGTGCCGGAGTAAATTAGTCAAGCGGAATACCTCCCAATCTACAAAATTAATTGTGCTGTCTTGCCCGTTGTGAATCTTCCCCCCTACAAGGCTTGTCAGCACACAAAAATATACAAAGACCACAAACCTGGAAAATAGAGTAATGGGGGCCAGGGGGAATGCTTGATTCTTAATTGATTAATTGTTTGGTGGTTGGTTTCTCTATGGATCTGCCATGATAATTGATAAAAACAACATACTTGTAAAAAAACTAAAAAAAACAATGCACTGAATTTCAATGAAGAACACAGTGCATTTGACCTTATATTGCACTGCATCCCTTTTAAAACTAACACCCCCTTTTTGCTCACAATCCGCCTTCTTCACTCCAGGGAAAACCCATGGATAGCACTATATGGAGCTCTAGTAATAACTTTTAAATGGTGTTTCCTATTTTTAGAAATGAGCGTGGGTGCCCTCAGATTAGATTCATTTGATCAGCAAGGTCCCCAAGCTGCTCTGAATTTGGGAAGGTTCCCACATTATATGTTTATCTCCTTCAAATAGAGACCATCCTTTTGCAGTCTCTATGGAATCCCAGATCCCCAGTTGATATCTCCTCAATCCATACATCTTCTTCCAACAATTTTAATAAACATCCCTCTCTATATCTTTGTGCAGTCTCTTTTATATACACATCTCCCCCTCCCCCTGGACATTATGATGCTGCTTCTTTTGATTTGTTTGTTCCATATTCAGACACTCCTACAGGATACACCCCTAATCTTCATTACATAGGTATGAATTTCTATATTTTAACATGAGCCCAAAAGGAAGGGATGATCTCCCGCCTTCATTGCTAAATGCTATTTGGTTTATAATGTATACTTTCTGAAAGAAAGATGCTAATGTAATAAAACAAAGACCTGAGTATCTCTGCCTCGAAATGCAAAATTGAACATATAGCACCACTCAATGACATTTTTCTTTATAAAGTTATTAATTTTTCATAATGTATTGTTTTTCATAATTGTGTGAACTTCCAGTTTGGTGTTAAATGAAAGAGGGGGATTTAATTTACAAAATACAATTGGTTTCAGGTTCCCATCATCTTCCATTAAAATGTTATGGATATTATTTGATTTTACCTTTGTTTCCAGGGGGGAAAAAAGGGTGGTTTTATTCTTAATTTTATTGGCAATACACTTAACTGAAATGCCATTTATTTTCACCAGGGGTCCTCAGAATTTCAGCAGAAATAAGGCAGTCTATATAAGTGGTTTCTAAAAGCTTAAACATCTAATCTTTACTGTCGTGAACACAGTCTCATGACCCAAGTTAACAGATTTTTATGAGGGATTCAGAATGATTGATGTGACAGATGCCTTTTCTTCTGTGCATTTGTCGGACATTTGGCAAATGTTTATTACCACGTACAGTTTTCAGTGGCTCAGGACCATAGCGCCTGCTCGGATACTCATGCACCAGGACCGTGGAATAGATTGTTTGCTTTCGATTCACGACTGTCATAAGAAACCCTCTGGAGTGAACAGTTTGACAGTTTGACAACATGTGTGGGCCCTTTCCTCAAGTCGCCATGGAGGTTCTAGTTCTGAGCTTGTTGACACCTAGGAGATAGTGAGGCTGAGGGGCTTCCTGTTTGATACTGTGGCGTGCATGGTGATCCGTGGTGAGAACACTGAGAATAGGCAGTCGACTCCTCAGCATAAAGCACAGAGCATGGCACTCTGACCTGGCTGGCTGAGATGTTGGGACACTGATAGGCAGGTCTGGTCAAGATGCTGGTAAGTCTGCAGTGAACCGTGTTGAGCCATATGCCTGCAGCACTCCATGATGAAATGTGGAGAATTGTCATACACATAATAATGGTGAGGGTGTCTGCAGAGACACATATAAATATGTCATTATGACCTTGTCTTGGCTTCTTGGTTATTGTATAAGACACTTTATGCTTTGGATCCACTATTTTGCCTGCATCTAGGAAAACTGAAGCCTGAAATCACAGCAGGATATTATAATCCCTTCTTCCTGTACGACTCACACCTTATCATTCAAACTCCTAGCACTTCCATATCCACAGGGCATATGCCCTTGCTTTGTTTGCTTACAGGCAATCTTCAGGGAGTGTGCAGTCTGCTGCACTGAACACTGTAGAGCTGAGGTGTGTTTCTGGAGGTTCAGAACTGATGAGAGAAACGCTTTGCTCATCAACTACCCACAACACACAGCAGAACACGGGAGTGCAGCAGGAGTGTGCAGTCAGTGGCAGAAAGCACATGCCATACAACTGCTTTCCGAGCCTTTTAAAGATGAGAAAAAACAGCTTAAGCAACCTTATGTGGTAACACTATACTTGCTCTCCATCTTTTGTTGAAACGTCTGGTAAGTGCTCACTCACTCTTATTTGGTTGTATACGAATTGTTCGAACTACATATACTATATATCCAAACCAATATATTACATGGCCACAGTAGTGGGCATGTAGTTATGGTTAAGTTGCTGTTTCCATAGCAAGAGCACTTTTTGGGTGGCTTATAAATCATCTCCCCCTGGACGAATCCTTACCAAAGTTTGCAAAAAAGTATATGGGCCACTTTGGAAAAACATTTAGGATTTGTCCAGGGGGGGCAAAGTTATAGGGGGGTCCCAAAACTTCTTTTTTTCCCATAGACTGAATGGGGCAAAAACTTTGTGCATGGCTACAGGCCAAACCACTGGACAGATTGTCACCAATTTTGCGGCAGGGGCAGGGGCTTGTTCCCCAAAGCGTGCTTTTGTAAATTTTGTGAGAAATCGTCCAGTAGTTTCCTTCAAAACGATCAAAAAGTAGCACTCTAAGAATTAGTGATATCTATGTCCGCTCCGCGGTCCCACTTCCCTATGCGCTCAGTGGGAAAGATTTCTATTGGCTAATCTATGGCATGCTGTACGTCAAGATGTTGTGCTTTCACCGATTGGTTCTGCTGCAGTGTCAAGTGCGTAGCATTCTTTTGATACGGCTGCCATGGTAATTTCGTTTTTGTGTTGTACGCCGAAATCCCTGCAAACAAACCCCCGCAAACAAACCCTTATGGAACACTGTGTCAAAATGTAAGCATTACTTCTATGTGACAGTAGGACGTGAAACAGTGCTTTATTCTTGTTACCACTATCATACCGTACACTGAAACTTGGTAGGCAATGTACGACAAGTCCTTACAAGTCCTTACAGCGTCTATGTAAGAAGCCACCACCAAAAGTACTGTGGTTAGACTGGCGTCCTATAGTTTGGAATCTGAGGCAGCCACCTGCACGGTTTCATAAACACAGCGCGTCTGCACGTGGTCGGGAGTAACGGTTCTCATGATTGACTGCTGATATGTTGTTGCAAAATGAGAATGTATTTGCGTTCTGAGTGAAGGTCAGTTCATTTCATTTCATTTTGTCACTAGGTGCTCAATATGGTTGCATATGTACCAAACCTCATAAGGGTCAATTGTTTTTCGACCTTGACGTATAGGGCAGAGACAGAAAGAATGTAGGGAGTCACAGTTTATGAAACATTCCCTTTGATAAGTTATGCTTCAAAAAGGTTTGTGAAGCACATGAAATGTCAGTTCCCGAGGACGTCTTCTTGCAAACAACGACTGTGTGACTGCGGAGGCTGAAATGGAGGCGGTGCATATCATGTAAGCTTATTTTTCAGGCCTGTACACCAAACTGCAATTATTTACTTAGTGTGCAAAAAAATAAAATAATTATTACTACCAATGCATTTGTAAGTTTGTGTGCCGTTGAAATTTCAGATTGTACATTACCGCCGTCTGTACGATGTCACTACAATTTCCACTATTACCTACAAAATGTATTTGGCATTGATATTTTTTGACCTATTACGCAGATTGTACATTGTCGCCGTTTGTAGGGAGTCAGTACATTTCCCAATATAACATTCATTTTTTATAGAAATGTTATGTGTTACACCTTATATTTCCGCAAAGGCTTCATATTGATAGATCTTTTTTGCCATTTTCCCCTCAGCTACTTCCCTCCCTATTGTGAATGTCATGGATTGCAGCGTCCGAGTGACGGTTTCTTTAATCGTCAAGTGCAGCTATTCATCACCGGTTGCATGTGCGTCATCATTGAATGGGATGACCACATCGGACTTCTATGTCCATACGCAGTTGTAGCAGTAAGAAGCAACATACCATCCTTTCTGGTATCATAGTTCGCAGCCATTCACGTCGCCTTGTAAATCACTGTGACAGGAATACGACTACTGTGTCAACAGCGCATAATTTCTGTGTGGTTAAACAACAACGTCACCATTGCCACTAACATTATAAATAACATACCATACTTTCTGATGGACTACATCACAGCGATTGACGCTGTCTTGGTAATGAATGAGAGAGGAAATCGACTACTGTGTCGCCACTGCATACTGTGTGTGTGAGATAAAACTGAGGCGTTCCGGTTGAAGATAAAAAATCATTTTTTTTTGGTGCAATGGGTTAGTGCCATAAAATCTGTTTTGGTAATGGCATTCATCCCCCATTTTTTTAGGGTGGAATGGGGTTTACTGATTCAAAGACCTCGGTATGCACTCTTAGTTCTATTGTGGTGCAAACTTGCCCTGTTGAGTTGTGAACGGGAAGTGTTGCAGTTACAAGTTCGTACAACAATACACAATGTCCTTCCGCACTATCAACGACTCACCCATATTATTGTGAAGTGTGTATGAGTTCTGCACCATGTGGCCATGCTGTGCAACAGCATATGCTACTGTGCAATTCGTAGAAAGATGGGCAGTGAAGTCAAATGTTGCTTTACAGTATGTTTATGTGTTACTATTGGAATCCTTCTAAATGCTCAACAAAAATTTTGGTCAACTTATGTTATGAATCACTTACAGTACTGGCAACCTATGCAAATCATTCAAAAAATGTTTGTCAAAGGGACATTATGGTTATGTTGCCCTACTAAAAACGTCCAAAATTCACTACAAAAAATACTTTGTTAAAGGGACGTTATGCTTAAGTTGCCCTATTAAAAA
Source organism: Ambystoma mexicanum (assembly GCF_040938575.1). Classification (NCBI taxonomy): domain Eukaryota; kingdom Metazoa; phylum Chordata; class Amphibia; order Caudata; family Ambystomatidae; genus Ambystoma; species Ambystoma mexicanum. The sequence continues at coordinate 752,037,677 of NC_090923.1, forward strand.
CCTATGCCATTCTGTACAAAAACATTGTAAAAAGGACGTTATGATTACAAGTAAAATCTAAAAACCCCTGAAATTCCGGAGTTATAGTAGGCTAATCACCCATTTTTCCCATCAGCACTCTCCACTGCTACCACTACTACCCCGAACATAAAAGATGCCACCACACATGTCATTTATGCCATCACTGATGCCATCACATCTGTAGCCCCTTTCTTTTATGTTAGCTAAGCAACCATAACTCGCGCCACCACCATGCACTGCTAAGACTAACACCCAGGATATCAAAGATGACATGACAAATGTCATTGATGACATCACTGATGACATCAAATGTCTAGCTTACTTATATTGTGTCATTGAAAAATCTAGGCCAGGTGGTTTTCTTCACTGACAATCACAATATAAAAAATCAAAAGGTGCTGCACATGAAAACGTTAACCTTCTCATATGTTCTTAAAGTAAATGCCTTAGGGTTTGCTCTCAGATCATGGTACACATGCATGGGGCAATAGGAGGAATCCAACACAGAATTAATTTGCATACAGGAAGATAAACTTTAATGCCATTAACATTTTCTGATGATGTTGTTTCTTTCTTTCTTCATTTAGTTTCCCAGTGTGTGCCTCTAATTTGTATGCATTGTGGGTCTTCATATGTATTGTTTCTACTACCACAAGTGTATATGCAGTCTTGCATTGTTAGCTAGTTATTGCATGTTTACCATTACATAAATACCCCTCACTTCTTGCTACCAACATAATACACACAACCCCTTCCAGGTAGGCATTTTTCATTGGCATTATTTTCACAGTGATTTGAATTGATTTTGAAGATTTGAAGAGATTTGAAGACTAGACAGAGGAAATTAAATTTAAGTTGGGAGTGAAAGGGAAGCCAACCAAGAGAGGATAGGGAAGCAGAGATAGAGTCTCGGGGGGTGAGGAGGCAGAGGGTACGTATGGCAGAATAGTAAATAGATTTGAGGGGGTGAGATGCAAAGAGGGTAGACCAAAGAGTAAGGAGGTGCAGTAGAAGAGGCGAGAGAAGATGAGGGAGGAGATTAAGTTTAGTGGCATGGAAAGTAAGAGAGGGGTAGACCTTGCGAATACTATAGAGGCGGTAGCGCCAGCGCGAGAGGTGAGGGAGATATGGTGGGAAAAAGTGAGAGAGGAGTCAAAGTGAATGCCTAGGTTGCGGGCATGGGGGGAGAAAGTAAGATTAGTTGGGGGAAAATGAATAGAGGGAGGAGGAGTGGGGGGAAGGGAGTTGGAGGGGAAGAAAACAACTTCAGTTTTGTCAGAGTTAAGGGAAAGGAAGCGAGAAGACATCCAGTTTTTAATTGCAGTAAGACAGGAGGGGAGTTTAAGGTGGAGGTCGGAAGAGAAGGAAGAGAAGGAAAGAAAGAGCTGCGTGTCATCAGCGTAGAAATGGTGAGACTACGGTGAGAGATGCCAAAAGAGGAGATAACAGGTGCAAGAAGAGAAGTGTAGAGCGTGAATAGGAAAGCTTAGGCACTGAGCCTTGTGGAACTCCAAATTCCAGAGGCTGGGAAGGGGAGGAGCGGCCTCCCCAGGAGACAGTAAAGGAATGGGAGGAGAGGTAAGAGGATAGCGAGTTCAGATCAGAGCCTTTGAAACCAAAGGAAGAGAGAGTGTTAAGAAGAAGGGGGTGATCGACATTGTCAAAGGCAGCAGAGAGATCAAGAAGAATAAGGACAGAGGATTGCTTAGAGTGTCGAGCGGTGAGAAGGGAGTTGAGGATGTAAGTGAGGGCAGTTTCAGGAGAGTGTTTAGGGCGGAAGCCAGATTGAGAAGGTGGAAGGAGAGAGAGATTATTCACAAAGGATGAGAGCTGAGAGTAGGCGAGGTGCTCAAGAAGTTTAGAGAGGAACGGGAGGAGTGAGATAGGACGGAAGTTAGAGGTGATCAGGGGATCTGCAGAAGGCTTCTTCAGAATCAGAATGATTGTGGCATGCTTGAAAGCAGAGGGGAAGGTGGCAGAGGAAAAGCAGGTGTTGATGAAGGAAGTAAGGCAGGGGATAATTAGAGGGTAGATCTTGGGGATAAGGAGGGAGGGGAAGCGGTCAGTTGGAGCAGATGTGGGGTGAGCTTTGGAGAGGAGGATGGATACATCAGAAGGGGAGACAGGGGAAAAGTCAGTCTTGAAGGATGTGAGGGGGCGAAGGGAGAAGGGGAATGGGGGGAGTAAGAGGAGACATTGATCTTTTGCCAAAGGGCAAGAATCTTGGAGGAGAAGAAGTTAGCAAATTCAGAGGGAGAAAGGGTGGATGAGGTAGAGGGGTCAGGGGTTGGGGGAGAGAGAAGTCAGGAGATAGTTTGGAAGATACGGCAGCGGTGGGAGGCTTGGGATTGAAGAAGGTTGGAGTAGTAGGAGCGTTTTGCTGAGGAGAGGCAAGAGTCATAGAAGGAGTGGTAAGAGAAGTAGGAGGTTTGGTTGGAAGGTGAGGGAGATTTGAGCCAGAGTCTCTCAAGACGTCTGAGGAGACGTAGCATGGAGAGGAGTTGAGGAGAGAGCCATGGTTGACAAGGTTTACGGGTTGGACGGAAGAAGGAAAGGGGGTGGAGAAGATCAAGTGAGGAGGAGATAGAAGAGGAGAGAGAAGACAGTGCGTTGTTGGCCGATAGAAAAGAGAGATCTTGAAGAGAGGAGAGAGAGGAAGAGCAAGTTTCAAGAAAGAGGGAGGGGTCAAAGGTACGAAGGTCACATCGTGAAAAGATGGACGGGGAAGGCTTAGGAGAAGGAAGGGGAAAGGGAGTGAGGGAAAAGGAGAGTAGAACATGATCAGAGAGATAGAGAGGAAGTGTAGAGACAGCAGAAGAACGGTAGGAAGAGTTGAAGATGAGGCCAAGAGTGGAGCCAGAGGAGTGAGTAGGAGAGGAAGGAAGAGGGGAAAGAAGGTAGGAGTCAAGGATGGATGGAAGGGGAGAGGGGTGAGGGGGAGAACAGGAGTGAAGATTAAAGTACGGTTAGAGGAGAGGGAGAGATGAGAGAAAGGAGGTAATCAAGGTCATCATAGAAAGAAGAGAGAGGGCCAGGTGGACGATATATCATTATAAAGGAGATGGGATGAGGAGAGGAGAAGGATTTATAAAGATACACGAAAGAGGGGAAAGAGGGAAGAGATGGAGGGGAGGGAGAGGGAAGGTATTTGGGGTGGAAGAGGAGGCCAAGACCGCCGCCGCAGCCAGTAGGACGAGAGGTATGGGAGAAGAGGAAGAAGAGGTGGTTGGGGAAGCAGGGTCTGTAGTGTTGTGAGGGGGGATCCAGGTTTCAGTGAGGCAAAGAAAATGAAGGTTGAGTCAGAGGAACATGTCAAGAACAGCTGCGGTCTTATTGCAGAGGGATCTAGCATTCCAAAGAGCAATGTTGATGAGGGAGGAGGGTTGGACTATTCCAGCAGGGTGCGCAGTATCTCGGTTGCTTGAACCGTCGCCTCCTCAACTCAGGCTGAATCAGACGAATAAAACTCAATATTTCCAGCATTATTTTTCACCCAACTTACCTCGGTTCCTGTCTCTTGAGCCTGGAGGCCCCCTCCGGCAGTGTTTCCACCAGGATTCGGTCTTTGCTTCACCCTGCCTGAGCTCAGATCCCACGAGGCCTCTGCAGTATCTTTTGCGGGAACAGCCCGCCATCCATTTCTCACTTGGGCCTCCAGCGGGCCTTGGAGCCGCCACTGCTTTTGCTCCAGACCCCCTGCCCCTCACCCCCTCATAGCTCCGCAGCCGCGTCACTGCCCGCCCCCCAGCAGTGCCATTGCCTGCAGCCTGAGTCCATCTCGCGGGCTCCTTGGAGAGTGAACTCCCTCTACACTATGAGCACAGTGCATCTTTTCAGGGCCGGTGCCGGTGCCCCCTACGTTCTTCTTAGGCACCTCAGTGGGCCTCCAACGGTCCTTGCTACCTTTCCAACATCGAATCTCCTGCCTGCTGTGAGGGAACTCCCTCCACACTGCGGTGCACAGTGCATCTTTCCTGGGCCTGTGCCGGAGCCCCTACCTTCTTCTTAGGCACCCCAGCTGGCATCCAACGGTCCTTGGCTGCCTCTCCACCATCGGATCTCCTGCCTGCTTTGAGGGAACTCCCTCCACACTGCGGTGGCGCAGTGTATCTTTCCTGGGCGGGTGCCAGAGCCCCTATGTTCTTCTTGGCACCCCTGCAGGCCTCCAACGGTCTTGCTACCTCTCCTCCATCAGATCTCCTGCCTGCTGTGAGGGAACTCCCTCCACACTGCGTTGGTGCAATACATCTTTCTTGGCCCGGTACCAGAGCCCCAACGTTCTACTCAGGCCCACCAGTTGGCCTCCAGCTGTCCTTGCCGCCCCTTCACTATAGGATCTCCTGCCTGCTGAAGGGGGATCCCCCTCTGCACTGCGGTGACGCTCTGCATCTTCTTGGGCCGGCGTCGGAGCCCCCACATCCTACTCAGGCTCCCGCGGGCCTCCAGCAGTCCTCCCCCCCAGCAGCAGCACCACCGCCCGCCGCCCTGCAGTGCCTCCACCCGTCACCCACAGCCTGTGTCCGCTTCGCGGGCTCCTTGGTGGCTACCAGACTTGCCACCCGTGCAGTCTCTTTGCCATCAATTCACCTGCCTGCTGGAGGGGGATCTCCCTCTGCACTACGATGGTGTTGTGCATCATTCTTGGGCTGGAGCCGGTCCCACAAAGTTCTGCCCTGGCTGTGCTCAGCTCCACAGCACGACTTCTGCAGTGTCATTCGCGGGAAGGCCCGCCATCCATCTCGCGCCTAGTCTTCCTCCGGGCCAGTGTTGCTGCTCCTTTTACTCCTGCTTCCCCCTCTGAGCTCTGCAACCTCATTGCCGCTTGCCACCTAGCTGTATCCCCTCCCTCCGCCCGCAGCCTACGTCTACTTCAAGGGCTCCTCTGCGGTTCTCCGCTTGTCCACGCATTCCAGCCTCTTCACCATCAATCCGCCTGCCTGCCGAAGCTGAATCTCCCCCCACACTGCAGTGGGTACAGCGAACCTTACTTGGGCTGGATCCGTAGCCCCATCACTCTACAACAATCCCTACTGGTTTTGCTCTGCTTTGCCATCTGCGTGGACTGCCCGCCTTCCATTTCGCGCCTAGGCTTCCAGAAAGCCTTGTGTGAGCTGTCGTATTACCCTGTCTCCCCCTGTACTCTGAAGCTGTCTCACTGCCCGCCTCTCCATCACGGGCTCCTCTTCAACGGCTCCCAGCTTGGCCACGCAATCTGGCCTCTCACCACTCGGACCACCTGTCTGCCGCACTGCTATCTCTTCCTTCTCCTTTGACCAGTATCTGCTCAGGTACTGTGCATCTTTCTCGGGCTGGAGCCCCAACGTGTTGCACCATTCCTGACTAGGTTTTGAGCCGTGCTTCTGGCTCGGTCTGTGGCTCCTACGTACTGTTTTCTCTCCCTCATGTCCCAGTTGGAGTTTAGTGGCTGAACCTCAGCCAACACACCCCTTGAACGTCTGCCATTGACTGATCCCTGCTGCTCCCCTGTGGCTGATCCACTGGCAACCTACTCTTCATAAATCCTTCATTGATTAATTCCTGTTTCTCCTCTGCGTGTGCCTGAACCCTGCTGCTCCTCCCCCTTCACAGACCAGGGCGTCCAGTCCACAGCTCGCCCCACCTCTGCTGATCCTAACTTGCCCCCTAAGTGCCCCCTGACCTCTGCCCCGACCAGCCCCTCATCTGCCTGCTCTCTGGTCCCTAAGCTGTCCTCTTCCTAGTCTCTTGATCCCTGTTTCTACCAGCTCTTCCCTGCTTCCTGCTCTCTATCTACAATTCCACTGTGTGCCTTGCCAGAAGTACCCCTCTCTGCCCCCAGCTCAGTCCGGATCTTTGTACCCTCCAGGCCCTCTTCTGCCGCTCTCTTGTCCTAACTGTTCTGCTCACAGGCAAACCATTCCACTGAGTACCCCTCCCTAACTGTTCCCATCTCTGCCCCCCGGAGCGGCTCCGGTCCTCTTCACCTTCTGGCCCCTTCCACCAGCTGCTCGGACCTCACTCGGACCTCCTCCCCCTCCATCCCTCTCTCTCTCGGTTATTCTTCTGGACACAACTCTTCACCACCGTCCTCCTTACCCTTCTCCCCACCCTCCTCCCCCTCTCCACCTCCCGGTCCTCTCCTACTCTCCTTCTCCCTCCTCATGTCCTCTCCCCTCTTGAATCCCCTTCCCCAATCCCTCAAGGAAAGACTGACCTCTGTAATTATTCACATGCAAGCACTGACTATGTTGGGTGCTCCTCTCACACAGCACCCACATATTTCTCGCCTAGAAACAGTTGGTACAGGCGCGTTATAAATGAGATAGCATACCATGTCGATTTTTGATGTCCATGTGCACAAGAAGTTGCCCCTTAACGTGATTGTGTGAACCATAATCAGCCGCTAGGACACAGAGAGATAATATTGCAGTGCAGCCTTGCGATTGCAGCCAAACCTGTCATTCTGGGCCAAACTATACTCCTACATTGCCGTAGATCCACCCCCTTACTCGGTGCTCAGTAAAAGACCAGACTCTGTGGTATGCACTCAAAACGTCCAAGAACGTAAGCAATAGTGTGAACCGACCCCATTGTATCATCCATCTATACATTTAGCTGAAAACAAATAATTGCTTCAAATAAATCATTCAGTCACATATATTCTGCCATTTCCGTGGCGATGTCATTGAATTTCTCGGATGGAGGTGCAAGACGGCCCACCGCCAGACTCATGCACAAAGTTCCCCCGACCCCAGGGCTAGATGCCCACGCATTAAGAAAAATGCTGCACACGAGGTTTGCTTTATTTGGAAATATAAATCGTGGTGTCATTATAGTCTGTCTAATGAGAAGGCATTAGCCGCTTTAATAACTGCGTGGATGTTGGGATGATGGCTCCTTAAGGAGCAGAGATGGTGCTTAGTTACATTGCAGCCAAGGCTGCTGAAAAAAATCGTACCACCCTATTTGAAAGGCCATGTTGATGCCGTCCCCCTGCCCCCAATACCAAACCCATTTTTAGCATTTCCCCCCCAAATGTGCCTTTAACTCTTAACATGCTCGTCCTGCCCACCACATTCACAAACTGGCATTTCAACATCATGGTTTAGACCTTCTTGGGCTCAAACAATGCATTAGAAATCATGAGCATCATGCAGCCCAATCCCATACTCCTCCCGGACGGAGGAGGCACACACACACACACACACACACACCCCACCTCCCACCCCGTCCAAGTGTGGAGCTTCAAAACGCGGCACACACACACATACACCTATGTCTGCAAGTGTGGAGCTTCAATAAGCAGCACACACGCCCACACCCATGTCTGAAAGTGTGGAGGTTCGATAAGTAGGTGTCTTCAAAGATTGACAGAGGGAAGGTTCCGCTTCCTTTCACCAGCTCCACAGTTTGGATGTGGAGCTCCTGCTAGCTTTGCTCGCAGTGTCTGTCCAGCTTCCGGAAGCATCCATCCCGCCTTTACTAAACTGAATGGAAAATCAGTAAAATGCAGAGGGTGTTGGTGGCTGGTGGGAGTTCAGGCATGGTTGTACTACTATCACATACTGAACAGATGCAGTGCTAAAGTCCCTCACAGGCATCCATAACAGTCACTACATAGGCATCCGTTTTGCAACGTTCACAAAGCTATGAACTTTCCTCACAAATACAGCACATATATTTACTGCATGGCTAGGAACAACACAGGTTTCCCTCACAAATAGAACAGGGACAGTCACACAGTATGGAGGGCCGGACAAAGCTTTTCTCAAAAAGGTACAGTAAAAACAGGACTAGTGCAGCTTTGCCTCAAAATGTATCAGGTACAGCATATAATGCACTCCACACAATAGCACTCAACATGACCAGAGATGATCTGTGATAAAGCAAGCATGATAGGTGTTATTATGTGGCTAGACTGGCATTTTGCTGCAGCCAGTCTAGCCATTTCTTACTCTGGCATGTCATTTGTTTTACCTGCCATTTATCATAAAACAAGTATACTAAGTGTTATTAAATGTCTAGGATGTCAATTTGGTGCAGCCAGTCTGGCCATGTCATACCTTGGCATGACATATTTTACTGGGAATCTATGATAAAAGCCTGAGAGGTATTATTACGTGGCTAGACTTGCATTTTGGTGCTGCCATTTCTTACTGAGGCATGACATTTTTATTGGCCATTCATGATAAAACAAACATAAGTGTTGCTGCATGCCAGACAGGATTTGTTACTGTGGCATGACAATTTTAATGGCAAAGCCAACAGGAGTACATATATGTATGTGCAGGTACAGTCATATATTGGCATAGTCAGCTTGGGCATGTTTTCTTATCATATCATTACTGGCAATATGCACAAAGCAAACATGAGCATTTTCTTATGTGTGAATACTGGCATGTATAGGTGAAGCCAGCATGGAAATGTATGGGCACAGCCAGCGTGAACATGTTTTATACTTGTGGAATATTTTTACCCATGCCAATGCGCCCCACTGCACCACTTTACAAATGGGGAAAGACACAGCCAAAAATGGATGTGCTAACCCCTGTGCGTGCAAAAATCTGCAAAACTGCGTGAGGATCACAACCACAAAATACTGCACACCCCTGCCACACACAGTCAAAGTGGGGGTGAAAACAGAATTCTCATTGCAGGATCATGCCAGTGGGTGCTGTTCCATTCAACACGAAGCAAGGCAACAGAATTGTCCTAAACACCGAAAATGCCTTTTAAAATCCAGTATTGCAACTTTCAAAGTGCTGTTTTGGCGCTAGATCCATTTATTTTCCAGTGAATTATTGAAATTAAATGGTTTGCAGATCATCCAGGTGGCTCAGAGGAGCCGGGCCTCATTGACTGACAGCAGCTAAGAAATGTATCTCATGAAAAACCAGCCCAACAACATTTGTTTTCAGTTCCATGGGAAAAATACGGCTAAAATGGCAACATGTGACAATTTCAGCTGTGCAGAGAGAACTCCAAGCAAAGGCTGGATACATACATCCAGAATGCAAGACAAATCTCAGTACTCAAGGACAGAAATAATGCTGAATTAAATGAGTATGTTCTGCATAAGAAAATTAGATTTAAAAGGACTCAGTTTAAGGTGCTTTTCCCTGAAGGAAGTGCAAAAATTGCCTGTTTAAAAGTATGTTTTTGTGAAAGGCCTAATTCTTTAAATGTCAAAATCCACCCACAAACTGTGTTCATCTATATGTTTTAATGAAGGATTTAGGTAACTTAAAGTCAAAACCCATTATTGAGTTAATTAAAATATTTAATTCTGGGCTGACAGCCTCAAGCCTGGGAATGGTTAACACCTCACTTCTAGCAAGAAAGCTTAATTTCTGCTGGAAGGCCTTGCATACTCAGAACAATGGCCCTCATTAGACATTCATCTTTGCTTCAGGCACAGACAATAGAAGGCTTGGACACCCATCCTCCCAGAGGAGGGGCAGGATGTGGAGGAGGCTTCTCAGTGAACTTCAAAGGACTGGCCATTTGCTCACTTGTGAAGGAAGAAAAAAAAACCTGACATGGATTTTGAATGGGAATTACTTATTTTGCCACAGAAAATAAGTAGACGAGTGAAAAAGACACACTTATGAATCTGAACGCGTTCTAGACATTTGAAGACGTGATTGAACCTGTTACTGCATAAGGACCAAAAGTTATAAAGAAACAATAATTGCGCCAAAACTATTAATGCTGCAAGTCTAATATTGTATACCCATGTTCTAGGGGTGATTGCACAGATATGTACCAGGTTAGGAATTGTTAGGCCAAATCTTTATGATTAAAATTGACAAAATTCCACAGAAAGACAAGCCAGCTCTCATGGACGTAGGAGTTGGAGGTAAATGCAACGCATAAAATATGTAATGTGTGTGTCCGATTTTATTACAAGGCATAATTATAGAAATTTGTATTTGTGGGAAAGCTAAGTTTTGGTCCAAATCACTGTGGGAGTTCCCAAGTCACATCATAAAATATGACAGCTCTTTCTGGCTTCCAACCAGAAAAAGGCAAGTGCCTTTGACCTATCACAGCCGTGTGGGTGTGGTTTGTAATTCTCCCCCTACCATGATGTCACTTGGCATGATAAATAAGGGAACTTCACCACACACAGACAAATTGATTCCTGACTACATCCTGATTCCACGTGGTGTCCTGTTCCAGAATTCTTCATCTTGTAGCTGATTCCAGACTGTTATTACCAAGCCAAGGCCTCAGCATTTGCTGAACTCTTTTCAGCTAGGCCAAAATCCTGAACCATCCCAAACTTAAGGGAAATCATTCTGATCCAGTTTGGCTTGCTACCATTCATGCTTGCCTGCTGAAACTTGCCATCCCGCTAATCTACAGTGTCCACTGACCAGAAGGGCCAATCTAATCCTAACCAATCTGAGCTGCAGTCCAATTGACCAGACCCGCCAGCTGACCATCCCGCCCAAAGTGACCTGCTGCCTGTAGACCCAATCCGTGATGACCAGAACCTGAGGGTCCAATCTTAAGTTATAGTGGACTATAAGTATAAACAGGAATCATAGTGACCCATAGCATATCTTGTATTACCTTGTCCTATCCCCATCTCTCAACCTATCCCATCTTTAACTTAAGAACCTCTAATATTGTCAGAACCATTTTTACAACCCTGTTTGTAATCCATAGTGTTAGCGCTGATTTTCTCTCATTTATTTTACTAGTCCATAAGCCATTAGTGATTTGGATTAAGTAAAGTAATTCCCATAAAAGAAAAACTGAGTATCCGGCACATGAAGGGTTACAATCGACTGTGCATAACTGTGGAGATTCCCGGGTGGCATTCTCCTGTTTCTTAGCATTAATTTACAGGGTAATTCATTGAATTTTGCACAAAAGTGGCGCACGCGGCTGGCGCACAGTGTGCACATGTGAATGTCTGCGCCAGCCATGCGGCTAAAATCGATTTCCGCGCACAGCGTATTCATGGATTTTAACCTCCAAAACCAGCTGTGGCGCAGAGTGGCGCAGCGACCCTGCAGCAGCGCCAGTTACGCCCCCAAGAACGCCCTCGCGCAAGGAAAAGCCATCAAAATTCCCAATTCAGCGCAAAGGGCTGCGCTAACCCTGGACCAGTTTACAGGGCTGCCAAACAGCAAACGCCAAGGTGGGGAACATGTATTACTGGGGTGCGCGTGAAGTTTCACACGCGAAAGGGCCTTTGCGAGTGGGGTACATGTATTATTGGGGTTCGCGGGAAGTTTCACACTCGATTTCAGCAGGGTACGTGTATTATGGGGTTCGCGGGAACTTTCACACGCGAAAGGGCTTGTGCGAGTGGGGTATGTGTATTAAGGGGGTGCGCGGGAAGTTTCACACACAATTGGCCTGGGTACGTGTATTTCAGGGGTGCACGGGAAGTTTCACACGCGATTGGCCTGGGTACGTGTACCTCAGGGGTGCGCGGGAAGTTTCACATGCGATTGGCCCGGGTACGTGTATTTCAGAGGTACGCGGGAAGTTTCACACGCGATTGGCCTGTGTACGTGTATTTCAGGGGTGCGCGGGAAGTTTCACACGCGATTGGCCTGGGTGCGTGTATTTCAGGGGTGCGCGGGAAGTTTCACACGCGATTGGCCTGGGTGCGTGTATTTCAGGGGTGCGCGGGAAGTTTCACACGCAATTGGCCTGGGTGCGTGTATTTCAGGGGTGCGCGAGAAGTTTCACACGCGATTGGCCTGAGTGCGTGTATTTCAGGGGTGCGTGGGAAGTTTCACATGCAATTGGCCTGGGTAAGTGTATTTCAGGGGTGCGCAGGAAGTTTCACACGCGATTGGCCTGGGTACGTGTATTTCAGGGGTGCGCGGGAGGTTTCACACGCGATTGGCCTGGGTACGTGTATTTCAGGGGTGCACGGGAAGTTTCACACGTGATTGGGCTTCGTACGTGTATTTCGGGGGTGCGCAAGAAGTTTTACACGCGATTGGCCTGGGTACGTGTATTTCAGGGGTGCACGGGAAGTTTCACATGTGATTGGCCTGGGCACGTGTATTTCGGGGGTGCGTGGGGAGTCATACACGTGAATTGGCAGTGTGGGTCCTACCAGGTGTCCCCTCTACCCCCTCCACGGCCCCCGCAGGCAGCCCACACCACAGGGGACTACCCTGCACCCTTGGTCATGTCCCGCAGGCAGCCCATCCATCATGGGCATGCTCCCCAGCCAAGCCACATGCCACGTTGCAATATGATCACCAACTCATGTCTCCCAGCACCCCCACCCCCCAGCAGTGCAGGGCACCTGCCAGCAGGCCCCCACTCATGTCCCACACATGTCCCCCTGCACCCCCACCCCCCAGCAGTCAGGGGCACCTGCCAGCAGGCCCCCACACATGTCCCCCAGCACCCGCACCCCCCAGCAGTCAGGGACACGTGCCAGCAGGCCCCCACACATGTCCCCCAGCACCCCCACCCCCCAGCAGTCAGGGGCACCTGCCAGCAGGCCCCCACTCATGTCCCCCACATGTCCCCCAGCACCTCCATCCCCCCAGCAGTGCAGGGCACCTACCAGCAGGCCCCCACACCTGTCCCCCAGCACCCCCACCTCCCAGCAGTCAGGGGCACCTGCCAGCAGGCCCCCACACATGTCCCACTCATGTCCCCCTGCACCCCCACCCCCCAGCAGTCAGGGCACCTGCCAGCAGGCCCCCACACATGTCCCCCAGCAACCCCACCCCCCAGCAGTCAGGGGCACCTGCCAGCAGGCCCCCACTCATGTCCCACTCATGTCCCCTTGCACCCCCACCCCCCAGCAGTGCAGGGTACCTATCAGCAGGCCCCCACTCATGTCCCACTCATGTCCCCTTGCACCCCCCCAGCAGTGTGGGGCACCTGCCAGCAGGCCCCCACTCATGTCTCACTCATGTCCCCTTGCACCCCCACCCCCCAGCAGTGTGGGGCACCTGCCAGCAGGACCCCACTCATGTCCCCTTGCACCCCCACCCCCCAGCAGTGTGGGGCACCTGCAGCAGGCCCCCACTCATGTCCCCCAGCACCCCCACCCCCCAGCAGTCAGGGGCACCTGCCAGCAGGCCCCCACTCATGTCCCGCACATGTCCCCCAGCACCTCCATCCCCCCAGCAGTGCAGGGCACCTGCCAGCAGGCCCCCACACCTGTCCCCCAGCACCCCCACCCCCCAGCAGTCAGGGGCATCTGCCAGCAGGTCCCCACACATGTCCCCCAGCAACCCCACCCCCCAGCAGTCAGGGGCACCTGCCAGCAGGCCCCCACTCATGTCCCACTCATGTCCCCTTGCACCCCCCCCAGCAGTGTGGGGCACCTGCCAGCAGGCCCCCACTCATGACCCACTCATGTCCCCTTGCACCCCCACCCCCCCAGCAATGTGGGGCACCTGCCAGCAGGCCCCCACTCATGTCTCACTCATGTCCCCTTGCACCCCCACCCCCCAGCAGTGTGGGGCACCTGCCAGCAGGACCCCACTCATGTCCCACTCATGTCCCCTTGCACCCCCACCCCCAGCAGTGTGGGGCACCTGCCAGCAGGCCCCCACTCATGTCCCACTCATGTCCCCTTGCACACCCACCCCCCAGTAGTGCAGGGCACCTATCAGCAAGCCCCCACTCATGTCCCACTCATGTCCCCTTGCACCCCACACCCTAGCAGTGTGGGGCACCTGCCAGCAGGCCCCCACTTATGACCTACTCATGTCCCCTTGCACCCCCACCCCCCAGCAGTGCGGGGCACCTGCCAGCAGGCCCCCACTCATGTCCCACTCATGTCCCCTTGCACCCCCACCCCCCAGCAGTGTGGGGCACCTGCCAGCAAGCCCCCACTCATGTACCCTTGCACCCCCACCCCCCAGCAGTGTGGGGCACCTGCCAGCAGGCCCCCACTCATGTCCCACTCATGTCCCCTTGCACCCCCACCCCCCAGCAGTGCGTGGCACCTGCCAGCAGGCCCCCACTCATGTCCCACTCATGTCCCCCTGCCCCCAGGTCATGACGATCCTCAATCATGGCCCTTATGGTCAGCCTCCCCAGCCCAAAGACCCAACCAAGTATTGCATCCACCAACAAAGAAAAGGCAATTACATGATACAACCCCAATGGCAAGTATGTAAATGAACACATGTCCGTCACACACACACAATGGTTGCAAGTGAATGTGAAAACCCATATCATGACATGCATGAAACCAATGAGATAGTACCACACATCGAAGTATGAAGAAAAAAATGTATTAAACACAACATGAATGTAATGAAAATCAAACAAACAACAATGGTAATAAAAAAAGAAAAGCTGCATGTCCCTTAAAAACTGAAAAACAAAAAATCATAATCCAAAGAAATCCAAAGGAAATGGTGTCCAAAGTCACAGTCCAACAAAGCAAATCCAAGGGAAAAAAGAAAAGTGAAAACCATTGCTCCATGGTGAAATAAAAAAAAAAGAGAAGAATCCAATGCTGAACTATATACAGATGAACAATCCAGGGTCCATGAGCCCAACTGAAGAAATGCAACCTATCAAAAATACTACCTAATAAAAAACTATATACAGAAACGTGGTGCATTGTCCAAGTGCAACCAAAATAAAGAAAAAACAAAAGGAAACCTAACACTATCTAACTATATACAATGGTGGCGGGCAAGTCCAGCGGCTCACTCTGTGGTGTCCCGGGCCAGGGCATCATCGAACTCCATGTCGATGTCCCGGAGGCGGGCCTCTGCCCTGGCCCCGAGGTCTCACAGGGAGGCACTCATGGCCTGTTCCAACTCCCTGCAAGTTGCCTCGAGGCACTCTGCCCGCCTCAACGCCCGATGCATGGAGTTCTCTGCCCTGACCATTGTGAGCCGTGCCTCTTCTGCCCGCCGCCGCTCCGCACCTATCTGCTGGCCCAACCGCAGCCACACGGAAGACACTCCCATTCCTGGGTCCTCCTGCCCTATGGCCGATGCCTGCCCCTCCGATGTTGATGGCCCCGAGCCATCATTGCTCCCACCTACAGCCTGCTCCTGCTGCTGCTGCTGCTGTCCATGTGCCCTGTCTGATGGTGCCTGCACATCCTCCATCTGCTGGTCTCCAGTTGTGGTGTCCACCCCTGCTGGACCGCCAACTCCCGACTGTGGCAGGGATGGGATCTCCACCAAGCTGGCTGTGTTGGTCAGGCCAGGTCCACAGGGGGCCCTGGTGGAATCTGGGCCAGAAGACGATGTGGAGAACGACCGGCGCATAGCCTCCACAGAGGAGGAGAGGTCCGCCAGAGGGCGCGTCACATGTAGGAACCCACCGCCCAGGGCCCCTCCCAGCAGTGCCACGTCACGACGCTGCTCTTCGTGATGGCGTGCGTTCTCCGCCCAGGAACAACACACGTCATCACGAATGTCACGTGTGCGCAAAGCGACACCCGCCAGGACGGATCCCATACGGTCGCGGGACCCCTTGCCCGCAGGTAGTGGAGAGGCATGTGACATGGCACTCTCCCCTACCTGCGGACGGGCCTGGGACAGGGCCTCCCTGCTGCTGCATGATGGTACAGTCACAGGGTCAAGGACAGCGACATGCACAGGCCCCTCCGCGGTGACCTGTGTTGCCTCCTGACCCTGGCCCTGGACTGCACCACTTGCACCAGTGGTACTACCCCCACCAGGCCCCATGTGCGGCTCAGTAGCAGGCTCCTCCTCCTCTGTGGAGACCACCAACCTGGATGTCTCCGCACCGTCTTCCGCCATTGGAAGCCCCTGTGGGGGCTCACCCGGCCCTTCCGCCACAGCCGTTGTGGCAGACGCGGCACCAGCCCCCTCGCTCCCGGATGATGGTAATTCCTGGGAGGGTGGCTGGGCCTTGCGTCGCCGCCTGGTGGAGGCATCCCCGCCGCTTGGCTCCACAGCGCTGTCTCCGCCCTCTTCTTCACTTGACGCTGCTTAGAGGGAGACATAGAACACAAGCATCAGGGTACAGCACAAAATACCCTAGACAGGAAGCAATAACAGATGAGTGGCACTGTCAAATGTCACTTCCATCCTGTCCTTCCACAACGCATGGGTCAATGCATGCAACACACATGCAGAAACACTCCCGGCGCCTGCAATCAACATCAACACCCATGTACAAGGGCCCCTGTAAACCAAGATATTGCCTTCAAAGTCACATGCATCCATGGTGTTTCAAAGTCAAACACACACTTCTCTGGTGCACACACACACACACACACACGTGCACCATACATGTACATGACATCAGCACCCATTCCTCACCCCTCCATGTCCAGGAACAGAGACTGCCATGCTTTTAGGTGTGCATTCTGCATAGAGGTTCCCATGTTGCATTAAAACACACGCACCTACCATGTGGTTCACACATAACTGGTCTCACATGCATGACCATGATGTCCCTGCACACAAACATCCATACATGGCCTATGTCACACATACAGGCAAGTATCAGACTACCAGCACTCTGCAACATGCCCTGTCTCACACAGCAATGCTTGGCCACTTACCGCTCAACTCCAGACGGGTCTGCCTCCGAAGGATCTGGGCGTGGAGCGCTGGGCCTACGCGTTCAGGACCCTCATCTGGATGTTGCTCAGGCTGACGCGGCCCCCTTCCGCGAGGTGCCGGGCCTTTATGAGGGTCCTGGACCTGAAGTCCTTCCAGTGCTTCTTGACATGTTGGTAGTTGCGGGTTGCCACCCCCTCCGCGTTGATGGCAACCACCGCGTCATCCCAGATTCTCTCCCGTCTTTCCTTGTTGGCGCGTCTTGTTACGAAGAGGGCATCATAATGCCCCAGGACATGCTCCACCAGGACACCAACTTCGGTGGCAGTGAAGCTGGTGGCCCTCTGCCTCTCTGGCTGGGGGCTGCCAGTGGTGCCAGATGGAGATGTGCCCGACATGGCAACCCCAGAGGCAGGAGTGGTTGGGCAACTGGGTCCTGGGGCTGGGCTGTGGAGCGATGGTATCCCAGTCGGGAGTCTTCAGTTCCAGCAACTGCACCCCTGCAGATGGCTGATATGCAGGCAGCAAATAGCAGGGCACGTGGGCAGCAGGCAGTCAAGCAGCAGCAGCAGATGGCAGGTGGGAGCGTGTTCGGGGCTCTTGGGGGCAGGAAAATGGCCTTCAGGGCAGGAGCGTGGTCTTTTGTGTGTTTCCGCGTGGCCAGCTTGATACGGAGTGATTTGGCACATGAACAAATTGCACAGCAGCGTGTAATTCAAGGAAAGGGCCTTAGCGCGTAAGTGCGTCAGTGCACGCACGCGATTCCATTGGACCAAAGGCCCTTAGCGTGTAGGCGCGTAAGTTATATTACGCGCGCGGGCGTTTCCCTCATAGCACGTGATGACAGAGCACACGTGGAAAAACTACAAGTCCGTGTGTCATCGCGTGTAATTGGAGGAAAGCGCCTGCATACACGCGTATCTGACGTGTACGTGTGGGCCGGATTAAAAGCTGTGTGTAGGACGCCATTTCCTTGTATGTGCTTCTCATGGAGAGCGAGTGGGTGAAATCTGTACTTCTTGTCGGTTCACACGCGATTACTTCACAGCGTTTCTAGTTCGTACTCCCTGTTACCTCTGACAGCTCTTTTCTGATTTTTGTTGGGCCTGTTTCCTCAAAGAGAGTATTTTTCACATTCTTTTTCCAGGCAGACGGTGAGTTCCGCACGTACTTAGCAACTGTGCTTGCCCCGTGTGTCGCGTTCCCCTTCAGAGGTCATTGTAGGCTGCGTGTATTATGCGTACGCTTATTATTGTGTTTCTGGGTACCACAGCATAGTGCGAGTTCATTTTTTCACGCATGTGGTCTACGAGGGGTTGCGTGCACGTTTATTTTTGATTTTGGGCTGCCTGTGCGTTGCGTGACCCGTCATCTTCCCCCAGGGGTCACAGACAGCCTTGTTAGAGCACTAGGGTACGTATTCCATCTGATATCCTACCCCTTTCACCCCCAATTGCCCAGAACAATAGTTTACTGCAACTCCCATACGCACAACAACATCAGTGCCATCGCTGGGAGGCGAACAAGCGGTAAGGGAGGCAAAGGTGGCCGACCCTCAAAAGGTGGGCGTGGTGGGCGCGGTAGGGGACGTGGCCGGGATTTGCAGGGTGCTCCTATGCCACCATGTGTGGAGGAACAATCAGGGACACCCATGCCCCCCCCATGGTTGAGGGAAACGTGGCTGACACAATCCGAGTTCCTCAGCCCCTGTTGGACCAGCCCATTGTGGCACCTGACCTGGCACAGGATGACTCGCTGGCTGACTTCCAGGTCAGCAAGTCTAGGCCACGTGTGGCAGTGCAAGTTGTTGTCACCAATCCACGTGGATCTGGGGCAGCTATGTCATCTGCTGCCCCAAGTATGTCATCTGCAGCTCCATCCGCCCCAGCTCTGACTCTCCCAGCAGGGACAGTGTCAGTCCCAGTCCATCAAACTGACGTTCCCCCTGCCAACATTACCCAGCAACCAATGCCTGCATCAAGAACTATGGTCATTGTGCATTCCCACACTCCTACTACGCAGTCCACCAGTGATTTTGCCCCTACTGACCAGAGCGGCGTAAGCCACTCTGGCTCTGATCCACCTTTAAAGAAGAGGAAGAAGGGTGCTCTGGCACGACAGGTTGAGACCCCAGACACGGCTACACATTCCGGCACGTCAAGGAAGCCTTGCTTTAATGACGCGGAACTTGATGCACTTGTGCACTATGTGTCGGCACATAGCACGAAATGTTGGTGACTGCTGGGTGCAAGACCACACCTGGTCAACGTAAGGCACAGTGGCAGACCATCGCCAACCACATAAGTGCCCTTGGATTTGTGAGGCGCTCAGCTGATGATTGCTACAAGCGGTGGAATGACCTGAAACACAGAGCAAAGAATAAGCTGGCCTCAAATCATGCTGCTATTCTGGTGACTGGCGGTGGGTCTCCACAAGAGGACAACAAACTCACTGAACATGAGTCTGTTGCTGGGGCCTTCATCACAGAGGAACAGATCCAAGGTGTGGGAGGACTACCTGATTATGAAGCATTGTCCGGTGAGTGCCCGGGCATGTGTGTGTAATGCATGTGTATGTTGTTTGGGTGACGGGTTCTGATTGAGTGCCAGGTGAGGGTGTGTGTGCCTGAGTTTTATGGGTCACCCATGTGCTTCACCCAAAACATTCAGCGGCCTGGGATTTGGGTATGACAGTATCCCTTCTGCCCACATTAGTAATTTGGCTCAACATTACGGCAGTTGCCCTTGAAGTGGCATCTTGCAACAACATTGTTTGTATTTTTCAGTGTTCGTTCAGGTTGATTGTTTCATTTCTCCCACTTTGGCTACGCATTCCTCAGCCCTATTGTCACATTTGTGACATGCTTCTGTCATTGATGAACCCCACATTGAACCACATGTGTTACCTTGTTAGATGAATGATTTGACCATTCAGGCTAATTGAGTATTGGCCTGATCACATGAATTTTTGGGGCCTCTTTGAATGTGGAACATGATAGTTGTTTCCTGTCATGTTGAAATGACAAACCATTGATGTATACATCGGCCTGCAATCACTGTACTTTTGGACACTGGATGTGTTGCAGTGTGTGGGACATGCCTATTTTGTCACACTATGTAGCATTTTTCATCTCATCATGTCCATCTCACATGGATGGCTGACAGTATTCATTCACTGACATATGGATGTACTTGTGGAATGTACCATGGCTATGGTACATGCCATCTGTGTGATGGCATGTGTCATGAATGTGTATTGGACATGCCACTCACAGGCCAATGTGTGATGGCAGTGCTACCCAGCATGCAGCAAATGTGTTGCTCTTCCATGTAGGTGTCATCAGTGTCTGCCTTTTGGGTCCCCTTCAAACTCAGTGACAGTGCATGAATGGGAGGGTTATAGTCATGTGGGACATGTGTAAATCGTGTAAATCATGTAGTGGTTCTGTAGCTTGTCAGGCCTATTTGTGTGCTATGGTGCTAATGCCTGTTTCCATTTTTGTCTTTCATGTTTTTGCAGGGGATGACGCACTTGATGCTGTCGAGGTTGAGGAGATGGTGCAGACCCAGGAGGAATCTCAGGCACGACCGGGCACCAGTGGGGGACGTGGTGTGGTGGTGGGTGAGAAGCCAATCTTGCTGCAGAACGTTCTATCGAGGGGTGCCCCTGGGTGCACCTCCCCAGACCTCTATTCAGGAGTCGATTCGGATGATGAGACCTATGTGGCGTCGCAGGTAAGTGTTTTTGGCAGGGATTCTGTTCTGTCCAACCCACCTGTACCAGGGGTAGAACCCTCTATGGGGATGTCAGTGTTGGTAAGTCCGCCTTTGGTGATTACGGATGCAGGGTCACACTCCACAACATCTGATCCTGTTCCTGGGCCAGCAGATCAGAGGGGGAATGCAGTCCTGCAGCCTCAGGCAGTGCCGGCACAGCAAGGCGCAGATCGCCTTGCCCCAAACAGGTGTGGTGCCCGCCGAGGCAGTGGCCGTACGCCACCAGGCAATACCGCATGGGAACAATCCATTTACGGTATGGCAACCCAACAGGCAGCATCAGTTGAGATGATGGCTCAAGCAATGGAGAGGGTGGCCACTTCCACTGTCCCCCCTGACAGGCAGATGGCGCTACTACAGCAGGCAACAGATTCCATTTGCCAATCACACAGGGAGGACATGTTGGCGTCCAACAGAGACAGACGGGCAGCACTGGAGACTCTACGCCAATCGATATCAATAGAGTCCCAGGGGCACAGGGAAGCCCTGAGGGTAGAACTCCATCACCTCAGGGAGACTCTTGTTGACCTTGAGGCTTCCACTAACTTGAGTACAGAACAGCAGCTGGAGCGGCTCACGCGTTCGCTCTCAGCTGAGATGCAGGCAACTCGGGAGGAGATCCGTGCATCACGTCAGGTGCTGCATGGGGATCTCCGCACTATAATCCTCCAAAACGACACCTTCCACACCTGCATGCTTGCTGCCATGAAGGACCATACCAGGGCTTTGTGTGGGCTGCCTCCCATTGCACCACCACCTCCTGTGGCAGCACTACCTCCTGTGGCAGCAGCAGAGGGTGATGATAGCGACAGCAGCAGTTCTCCCACATTGGCATAGCCGTGCAGGCCATGAGCCCATGGAGGTGTTTTTTTTTCCCAACATCCACACAGGTGGGTGTTGGTGTACACCCTGTCCTCGGACCTCCTGGGTGCCCCCCCCCTCACCCCCACATGGCCATTTTTGATTTTTGATTTTTTTTTTTTTTACAGTGTGTTGCCTTGTGTGGCTCCCGTGGGCATCCACTGTATTCCGGCTGGGCACATGCAGGCTTGTCCTGAGTTTGGGTTAGATGCTTGGGTTTTTGAGGCACACACCCCTCCTGCTTCCCGTTTCCATGGGCTTGCAAAGGGTGTGCCCAAGTGACATTTACTTACACAGTGATGTAGGACTCCCATGAGCTGTGTGGGCAGTCTGTAGTCAATACTGTGTATACATTCCTAGTGGATATTGTTGTTGAATTGTACACTGCATGGTGTATTGATATGTGCTTGTGCATCCATGTCTTTCGCCTAATTTGCAGGTTAATTCCTCATGTCTTCACAAGGCCGTCTACTTTGGAGATGGAGTTCATGTTGTAAGCAGTGCACTTGGACATTTGCGTGGCAGCAGCACTGTACAGTTGGAAATGGCCGATGTGCTGGCATGATCAGGTTGTAAGACTACCACTACTTTAACTAAGTACTGTCATGTTTATGCTATGTTTGAGGTTGTGTAGCTGCATTGAATTGTTGGTAAGTATTTGGTCATGTGTGTTGCTAGTTCTACATTACTGGGAGCATATTGTGTGTGGGCAGTTTCCATTGAGGACACTGTACTTTGACACTTGTGTGATGTTTAGGGGATTGCTTTGTTTGCTCTCACATAGCATGGCAGGCCATGGTGTGTTGGATGGTGTTGCTCGGGAGGGGTTGGGTGACATGGCACTGTTGTCATGTATTTTGCAAGGGGGTAATGATTTTTGCAGCATAGAAGTGTGTCTTTTGATGACACAGCATTGGTGGTGTTGGTGTAGGTAGGGCACACAATGTAACACTTCCAGGTGACCAATCTCAGGCTGGTATGGTTGTGACAATTGACTGTCCCTTATGTCATCATCATTGATTGTCAGCTGGCATGTGCCAGGGCTGTGTGCACTCCACAGGGGTGTGATTTTAGGTGAAGTAATTATCCACCAGCTGTGTACGGGCTGCCTCACCCCGTGCCCTTTCCCCTCCCATGCGCAGCGGCCGTGCTTGTGGTTGGGGATGTGGGGGCACCACCATGTCCACCGGCAGGCCCCGGCGTGTTGCAACGTTGTGCAGGACACATGCTGCCACTATGATCCTGCACACTAATGGGGGAGCGTATAACAGCTGCCCGCCAGAATCGTCAAGGGAGCGAAAGCGTGACGAGCACTCCGAATGTGCGCTCCACTATGCCCCGGGTTGCAATATGGGCTGTGTTGTATGTTACCTCGGGTGGCGTGGTGGGGTTCCGAATTGGCGTCATCATATGGGTGCTCAGAGGGTAGGCACTGTCACCTGGGGAGGTGGTGATTGGTATCATTAGTGGGGTTGTGACATTGCTCAGTATCTGACATGCATGCATGTGCTGTGGCATTTATACTCACCGAGCAGCTATGTATCGCCAGGCCGCCCAGCTTCTAGGTCCCGGTTTAGGGTTGACATTCTGTAAATGAAACTGTCGTGGGTGGACCCTGGATAGTTGGCATATACTGAGGTGATGATTCCCTTGGCATCACATACTACCTGGACGTTGATGGAATGCCAGTGCTTGCGGTTTCTGTAGATGTGCTCAGATGCCCTGGGGGGACGTAGAGCCACATGGGTGCAATCAATGGCACCTAGCACTTTGGGGAAGTGTGCCATCCGTAAAAATCCTGGATGACAGCCTGCCTTTCTGCAGGTGTTCCGGGCAGGTATATGTGCCTGCGGACTGATGGGCGTGCAGTCATGATGGCCAACACCTGGTGTAGGCAGCGTGACTGCGTGGCCTGTGACACCCCCCCCCCCACTGTAGCAGTTGTCCGTTGAAATGATCCAGTGGCCAAGAAGTGCAGTACATTGAGGACCTTCTGCAGGGGGCTGAGTGTTTGGGAGCACAGGGTGGGTGATGTGAGTCATACTCCCACTCACTGACCAGGTCGAGTATTATGTGAGGTGGAAACCTGTACCTCCCATACACCTGGTCATCAGGCATCCCAAAAAGGCTTGTTCTGGGTGTAAAAACTCTGGCCCTGACGATCCTCCTCCTCCTCCTGCGGTATCCCACGGCCACTGCTGCTAGGAACGGTATATTCATCCTGGCGTCTGAGCTTGTTTGTTGTTTGCGTGCACTTTTGTGCTGCGCCGGTCGACATACGCCTGCTTCCTGCTGGCGTACGTCTTTCCGGATTGGCGCGTCTTTTTTGGCGCACGCTTAATACGTGTTTGTTTGTTTGTTTGTTGTTTGTTTGTTTATTTATTTGTATGGCGCACCTTACCCAGGGGCAACAGGGCGCAGGGTGTAGTCGAGCGTGTGGCCGTTCTGCACACTTGCCTCCTGTACTTCCCCGCCCACCCCAGTAATACACTTACCCCGCTCGCCCAGGCCCAATCGTGTGTAAAACTTCCCGCGAGCCCCGGAAATACACGTACCCTTTCGCCCAGGCTGAATCGCATGTGAAACTTCCAGCGCACCCCCGAAATACACGCACACGCTATTTTTGACACAGTGGGTGTCCGTGTTTGTCGCGTACCCCTTTGCACGTCATTTGTCCTAGAGGGCCACAGTATGGGACATTCATCAGAGCTGTATATACGTGCTTTTTGTTAGCGCACATTTGTTTAATGTGCAGGGACGCTACCGCCTGCCTTCATGTGGCGGACGTGTGTTGATGTACATAGTTGACTTTTGCTTTGTGTCATGAGATCGCCATTTCACTGCTGGGGGGTGGGGGTTCTGGGGGACATGAGTGGGGGCCTGATGGCAGGTGCCCTGCACTGCTGGGGGGTGGGGGTGCTGGGGGACATGAGTGGGGGCCTGCTGGCAGGTGCCCCTCACTGCTGGGGGTTGGGGGTGCTGGGGGACATGAGTGGGGGCCTGCTGGCAGGTGCCCCTCAGTGCTGGGGGGTGGGGGTGCAAGGGGACATGAGTTGGGGCCTGCTGGCAGGTGCCCTGCACTGCTGGGGGGTGGGGGTGCAAGGGGACATGAGTGGGACATGAGTGGAGGCCTGCTGGCAGGTGCCCCTCAGTGCTGGTGGGTGGGGGTGCAAGGGGACATTAGTGGGGGCCTGCTGGCAGGTGCTCTGCACTGCTTGGGGGTGGGGGTGCAAGGGGACATGCGTGGGACATGAGTGGGGGCCTGCTGGCAAGTGCCCTGCACTGCTGGGGGGTGGGGTGCTGGGGGACATGAGTGGGGGCCTTCTGGCAGGTGCCCCTCACTGCTGGGGGGTGGGGGTGCTGGGGTACATGAGTGGGGGCCTGCTGGCAGGTGCCCTGCACTGCTGGGGGGTGGGGGTGCTGGGGGACATGAGTGGGGGCCTGCTGGCAGGTGCCCCTCAGTGCTGGGGGGGTGGGGGTGCAAGGAGACATGAGTGGGGGCCTGCTGGCAGGTGCCCTGCACTGCTAGGGGGTGGGGGTGCTGGGGGACATGAGTGGGGGCCTGCTTGCAGGTGCCCTGCACTGCTTGGGGGTGGGGGTGATGGGGGACATGAATGGGGGCCTGCTGGCAGGTGCCCCTCACTGCGGGGGGGTGGGGGTGCTGGGGGACATGAGTGGGGGCCTGCTGGCAGATGCCCTGCACTGCTGGGGGGTGGGGGTGCAGGGGGACATGAGTGGGGGCCTGCTGGCAGGTGCCCCTCACTGCTGGGGGGTGGAGGTGCTGGGGGACATGAGTGGGGGCCTGCTGGCAGGTGCCCTGCACTGCTGGGAGGTGGGGGTGCTGGGGGACATGAGTGTTGCCTGCTGGCAGGTGCCCCTCAGTGCTGGGGGGTGGGGGTGCAAGGGGACATGACTGGGGGCCTGCTGGCAGGTGCCCTGCACTGCTGGGGGGTGGGGGTGCTGGGGGACATGAGTGGGGGCCTGCTGGCAGGTGCCCCTCAGTGCTGGGGGGTGGGGGTGCTGGGGGACATGAGTGGGGGCCTGCTGGCAGGTGCCCTGTACTGCTGAGGGGTGGGGGTGCTGGGGGACATGAGTGGGACATGAGTGGGGGCCTGCTGGCAGGTGCCCCTCACTGCTGGGGGGTGGGGGTGCAAGGGAACATGAGTGGGGGCCTACTGGCAGGTGCCCTGCACTGCTGGTGGATGGGGGTGCAAGGGGACATGAGTGGGACATGAGTGGGGACCTGCTGGCAGGTGCCCTGCACTGCTGGGGGCGGGGGGGCAAGGGGACATGAGTGGGACATGCGTGGGGGCCTGCTGGCAGGTGCCCCTCAGTGCTGGGGGTTGGGGGTGCTGGGGGACATGAGTGGGGGCCTGCTGGCAGGTGCCCTGCACTGCTGGGGGGTGGGGGTGCAAGGGGACATGAGTGGGAGATGAGTGGGGGCCTGCTGGCAGGTGGCCCTCAGTGCTGGGGGGTGGGGGTGCTGAAGGACATGAGTGGTGGCCTGCTGGCAGGTGCCCTGCACTGCTGGGGGTGGGGGTGCAAGGGGACATGAGTGGGACATGAGTGGGGGCCTGCTGGCAGGTGCCCTGCACTGCTGGGGGGTGGGGGTGCTGGGGGACATGAGTAGGGGCCTCCTGGCAGGTGCCCCTCACTGCTGGGGGTGGAGGGGTCATGCGTTGGTGATCAGTAGTGCAAGCTGACATGTGGCTTGCCTGGGGGGCATGCCCATGGTGGATGGGCTGCCTGCGGGACATGACCAGGGGTGCAGGGTACTCCCCTGTGGTGTGGGCTGCCTGCAGGGGCCGTGGAGGATGTAGAGCGAACACCTGGGAGGAGCCACACTGCCAATTGACGTGTAGGACTCCATGGCACCCCCGAAATACACGTACCCTGCTGAAATTGCGTGTGAGACTTCCTGCGAACCCCAGATTTACACGTACCCAGGCCAATCGCATGTGAAACTTCACGCGAACCCCAGGAATACACGCACCCCACTCGCACATGGCCTATCGCTTGGGAAACTTCCCGCAAACCCCAGATTTACACGTACCCAGGACAATCGCGTGTGAAACTTCACGCGAACCCCAGATTTACACGTACCCCGCTCGCCCAAGGCCAATCGCGTGTGAAACTTCCCACGCACCCCTGAAATACATGCACATGCTATTTTTGACACAGCGGGTGTCGGTGTTTGTCCCGTACCCCTTTGCACGTCATTTGTTCTAGAGGGCCACAGTATGGGACATTCATCAGAGCTGTATATACATGCTTTTTGTAAGCGCACATTTTGGCACACATTTTTTTCATGCGCAGGGACGCTACCACCTGCCTTCGTGTGGCGGACGTGTTTAGGCCTGTGCGCGTCTTTGCACGTGCACTGTTTTTCCCTATTCGGTTCCAAGAATATGTGTTGTAGGCAAGTGTGTGGGCGTTCCGCGCACTTGCCTCCTGTACTTCCCCCGTGACGCCCACATTTTCACAAGTTGTTCCCCATTCCGCGTGTCAAGCCCCGTGTTACGCCTACTTTTGTTATGTGCGCCGCGCTATGTGCGCTTTCGCTGTGGCCGTAGCGCACGCCTTTAGATGACCTGTGTGCCGGCGTGTGCCATGCAGAATTTCAGCGCACATCCCAGATTTTACTCAGGCACGGGCTTCCATGAATCGATGTGCGCGGGTTTTGCTGCGATTTTCGCACTTTCACTGCGATTTTCGCACTTGCACTGCGATTCGCACAATTTCGCACGCTTGCGCAGGAATTTTCAGTGCACATGAATCGGCCTCATAGTCTAAATAAAACCAATCTGTCATTTTAAAACCAAATTTCTGCTTTTCTCTGTTCTATTTTTTTCAAAAACGCCTCTCATTTAAACATGCATAACTTCTTCAATTTTATAGCTAGAGACGTAATTTCAAGAGTTAAACCTAAGACCTGTATCTACATCCACAACCAAAAATCATTGCGAAACAGTGTATTTGATCCGTTTTCATTAAAAATTGCATAGTGAAAATTAGGCAGAAATTTGCATTTTTGCAAATGTTTTACACATGTATTTTCCCATTCAAAGGATTTCCACACTCCCATTTTGATTTAAAGTGTGTTCTGTTGCTCATCTTGTAGCTTATGTTTGTTAGAATCTGTTCAGTATTGCTCTCATAGAAATGTATATCAATTTGAGGATTTATGCACATTTCATTGTTTCACAAAGCCATTTTCAACTGTCGTTTTAAAAGTGTAAATTCCCAAAACGTTTTTTTTTTCTCTCTTGTTTGAGGAGGGAAGCTTATATTCAAATACTGTACTCTGTTCTAGATTCCTGAATACTTGCTGCTTACTTACATCTGTGTCGAATTGCTCATTTGTGAATTAAGAACTTTGCAGGGGGAAACCTTAACCTAAGCGCTATCTTTTGCCATCTATTTAGGATAGCGGTACAATTTATATGTTCTTTTTGCCATGGCTGGTATTTAATCAGTACACTCTGTGGCTCTCTATGACTATGCAATTATGTACCTGCACCACGTGCCTTGTATTTATTATTTCTTTACTATTGCCTATGCATTTCAAGAGTTGTACCTATTAATGCATTTTGCGGCTTTCTATGACTATGCAATTATGTACCTGCATTATGTGCCATGTTTTTATTATTGCTTTACTATTTGCCTATGCATTCCAAGAGCTGTACATATTGGGCCCATTTTCTAATCATGCACCGACTTTTTAACAAATTTGTTAACATCCCCATGAGGTCATCTTACACTCTGTTGATGCATGATTTTTTTGTATGAGTCTCATGAAGGTTACCATGACAACCAGTTGGCTAATTTTAGCTCCTAAATTAATTTTTAAGACAGATGTGTATCCCGTGTGCCCTCTAAATTGATTTATTATCACTATGCTCCACCAGTTCGAGCGCTATACATTTTTTCTCTGGCTGCTCGATTTCAGCCTGATCCTAACATGGCTGCCATATAAAACACTCATGCAGCCTTGGCAACAGCTTTTTCCCACGCTGTGCAGTGTGCTCCTTCAGTCACTCGAAGATGCCCCGCTCTCTGCACGCAGCCTTTTGACAGCCTATCTGGCCCACCACCAAAGGTAAATTCACCAGCATGGGCACTTTTAGTTCCACATGAGCAGTCGTTACATTCAGACACTTAAATGTGACTTTCTGTTTACTTGCAGCCATACCTTTGATGGCTGACCGCTTTACAACACATTGGACCTTTTCACCTGTAGTTATTCGGTGAAAGGTAAGACACGTTTTATGCTTTGTGTACATTTATATTTATTATGTACAGAACGGTTGGGGTTTAGATTCACCCCCCCTCCTTTTTTCTGTTTAACACAACAGGAGTACCTAGAGACCAGCCCAGTGTGGCGTATGGATCTCTAATACTGTGCCTATCATTTGCTACATAGGTAAGCTGTGTGTTTTCTATTTTGTGACTACACATTTTTGATTCAGTCAATTTAAATTAGTTCTGCGGCTCATACACCCACCTGATTGTGATCTCCCTTCCCCACAGCTTAGACGTCCCGTGTACAGAACCTTGTCCTGATGATGGCCGTCCCAAAGATGAGGCTCATTTAGCCCAATTCTAAACGGCCGAAACACCTGGTGTAGACATACTACTCCCCGAATTCACAGCACATTGATTGCTGTTCACACATGAAAAATCTTATCTGTTGCCTCTTAGTTGTTTTACGTTGTCTTTAGAATTCCGCTTTGAATTGTTTCACAATTGAACTGTGTCTGTTTTGACAAACCTCCACAGAGGTTGGGTTTGTTGCACACACACCATTTTCAACCTTGTCCCGAGCATTGGTGGTAAATGGTGTTTTAAAGCATTTACGTTTATGTTCTGTTATGGTCCAACAAACCATTGATGATGTCTATTGTCTCTCTGTAAATTGTGTTGTTGTGTTTTTGACTCATGCAATTACAACATGAAAAGTCCTCTAGAGATCTTTCTCTATGAGAACAATTTTGAAGAGTCATTTTTTCAAACCAATTATGGGAGCCCTTCGTGTATGAGTACCCTTGAACCTATTCATTGGTGTATTTTGTTTCTGATTTAACCCTCCTGGGTAGAATAGGTTCCATACCAGGAGCCAGAATTTTTTGATTCATTACTAACTACGTCCATACCACCTCTGACCCAAGTACCTTAGTAGAACTTTACAACAACTCCCTCCTACTCACCCTGGACAAAATTGCTCCACTGAGCCTACACAACCCAAACTCGTAGCACACCTCATTGCCTTGTACACCCCAGACCTCAAAACTTTGAGATTATCCAAAAGAACCGCTGAGGCATCTTGGAAAACAACACCCACAATAGAGCATAAAGACTAATTCCTCTCTGCCGCAAAAAATTACAATCTGGCGATCATCAAAACCAAGAGCCTAACCTACAGTGAGTGCATAACTAATGCCAAACAGACACAAAACAGACACAAAAGAGCTGTTTTCCATTCTACGCGGACTCACATCCCCCACCAAACCACCCAGAAACTTGTACCAAAGATACTGTATGGTGCTCAAACATCCAAAAAGCCCTCCTTGACAAAGTCCCTCTACTAAAAACTAAGATTGCCAATAAAAAGGCTGAACTACTTATACAAGACACTCCTATTGACTCCAACGCTGCACCTCACACCGACAACCTATTCTCATTCCACCCAGTCACAGCCGCTGAAGTCACTAAGATCATTGCTGGCCTGAAACCATCCAGATGCCAAGGTGACATCTGTCCTGCCCCTTTCATCAAACACTGTGCACCAGATGTTGCCCCTCTCATCACCTCACTCATTAACAATTCCTTTGCACAAGGGATCATCCCAGACAACCTGAAGGATTTGTGGATCCTCCCCCTGCTAAAAAAAAACCACACTAGACCCGTAAATCAAACAAACTACCGCCCCATTGCAACCGTCCCTTTCCTGTTAAAAATCCTCATTAGAGCAGCCTACTTACAAATACAGGAGCACCGCGAGGCTCACAGCCTATAAGCCTTTGTCAATCTAGATTCAGACCTAAACACGACACCGAAAACTGCTCTTCTAGATCTCAAAATCCAAATGGAGGAGATCAAAGGTAATCTAGCCATCCTACTAGTCCTTGGCCTCTCAGAGGAGGTTGTCCTAGTGAACCACAGAATCCTATGTCAACACATTTAATCAGCTTCCCAATTCTCCACCAAAGCCATTACCTGGATCGAGTCATTCTTGTCCAATCATACTATAAGAGACTTCTCTAACACAGCTGCCACCCCGCCTGCACCAGTCCTCTGCGGAGTGCTCCAAGACTTGTGCATATCGCCCACACTCTACACCATGACCACAAAGCTCCTGTTTGACTACCTAGATGACCTGGGCATCATTTACACTAACTACTCAGATGATACGCGGATCCTTCTATTTATCACTGGCGACTACGATACCGACTCCGCAGCCCTAAACAAAATCTACCTATTCATCCAGAATGGGATGACACAAAACGAACTTTGTCTTAACGACTATAAGACAGAGCTCCTGCTGGTAGGCAGACAATCACTTCTCAACAAACTAGACCCTAAATATCAATCCTTCTCCATTGACGGAAACACAATTACCGTCCTAAAAGAAGTTAAAACTCGGTGAGTCTATCTGCGAGTCTATCTGGACTCCTCTCTTTCCTTAACTAGCAAGTCAACACAACAGCCTCAGCGTGCATGTAGACCCTTCCTCACCACAGACAACTGCACCACATTGACCAGAGCCCTCATACTCTCAATGATACAGCTACCTGTTCATAGTTATCGTTTGATGCAGTCATGCCTCTGATTGTTATTCATGATTTAAATGTAGTTTCAGTCCCATAAAAACAAAACCTAAATTACAGAAATATACTAGTTGTATGGATAGGAAAATGGTTTAACTTTGTAACTTAATAGTTTTCTTTATTAAAATTGCAGGAGTACACTTGAACAAACAAACATGAATATCTGCATATGGCACGTCATAAATCAAATTCAAATAAACAAAATGACATCATCTGGGGATTTTGCTTTGAGGTCCAAATGGCCCCCAATTATCATATCAATGATTCATGTTTCTTTCCTTTGTCTGCGAATGAGACTGCACTCCAAGATGTGATGTCACTCCCATTGAGTGAGAACTAAGGTGGTTGAAGCACCCAGCATTGTGGATAAGGACTGTATGGACATTCAGGGCTACATTATATTTAAAGTAGAAAACACCTTCCTCTCGTACATGAAGAATATGTCAAACTAAACGCACACACATGCTGAACTACCTGGTAGCATATTTATTTATTTGTTTATGTATTTTTTATTTGTAATGCACACTATACAGCAGAATTGTGTTTCAAGGCGCAACAAGACAAGGGGTGGGATGGTAATGGGAATGGAAGGAACCAAATAAAAACAAAGCGTTCTTATTAGGTCTTGAAACATTCAGAACGTGCAAGTGCTGATGCATGAGAGAAGGGGGGAGGAGGTGAAGGAGGAAGACAAAACATTCTGACTAGGTCTTGAGACGATTTGGAATGTGCTGAACATGAACGGAAGGGGTGAGGGCGAGGAAGGTAAGTGAGGAAGGGGACGAAGAGAGAGGTGTAATACAAAAAAGAGCAAACAGCTAAATGCAGGAACAAGTAGGTAGATTGCATTATGAACTCATAACGCAATTATGACAGTTAGGTAAGCATGCGTGCAGAGTGGAAAATCCTTGCCTCATGTATTAGGGGATACATAAAGCATGCATACAAGTAGTTAAGCAAGTAGGTGACTGTGGCTGTGGAAACCTTGCCTCGGGTAAGATGGGATACAATTAGGAAGCATACAGGGGGAGTGTAAAAAAGGAAGGAGAGGGGTACAATGCGAAATATAGTGGGCAGGGTGAGGGGAAAAGGGAGAAACAGTAAGCACATTAGAACACCAACATGCACAGGGGATAAACTAAGCATGCAAGAAACAAAGTCAAAGCAACGCACTATGCAGGTTATTTATTTATTTGTTTTGTATGCGCCGTAGCCCGCAGGGATCAGGTTGTGGGGGAACAGATCAAGAAAGAGAAAAGGGGGAAGAGAAATTGCAAAGTACAGGCTCACCAAGAGTTACTTAGCAAAATAGCATGGTCTTTAGTGCTTTGTGCTTTTTTAAAGGCAATACGATTTTCTTCACGGCGCAGGATTACTGGTAACTTGTTCCATTCTAGGACTGCCTCCACTGGATATGACCATTCTTTGCCCGTCTATATGTAGGGCATGTCAGTCACATGGAATCCTTGGATCTAGTATCCCTATTAGAGCTCTGAACAATAAGGCGCTCTTTCAGGTATCTAGGTGCATTTCCAAACAGACATTTATGAGTCATGGTGTTAACTTTGAACTCTATTCTGGCCTCTATAGGGAGCCAGTGAAGTTCTCTCCTATGGAGTGATACGTGTTCCATGTTTTGGGATATTTTGTATGACTTTGATAGCATCATTTTGCAAAATCTGTAACTTTGTGATACAGGGTTTGCTTGCTCCACATAGCAAAGCATTACAATAGGCAAGCTTTGGCACAATCAAAGCTCTGACCAGGGTGACACAATTGGTATCAGAAATAAAAGGCTTCACAAGGCTCCGAAGTCTCAGATAATACTGAATATTTTTCATTACGCTTGTAACTTCGGCACTTGGACATCTGCACTAAGCAATGCCTCGATTATAACACCAAGGGCGTCATTACGACTCAGGCGGTAAGGGTTTTACGGCGGCGTAAACAGCGCCGATCCTTACCGCCTGAGTACGAGGTCCCTTAGCGCCATGGAGGTTTTAACACCTGCTTTTAGCAGGTGTTAAAATCCATGGCGCTAAGGGACCATGGAGTTAATTACGCCACCATAATTTACGGTGGCGTAATTAACACCTTCCCCACTCCCATTATGCCCTATGGGGCAAAATGGGAATGGGGAAGGGTAAATGGGAAAATGGGGATTTACCGCCCCGCCAAGGTTGGAATGGGGCGGTAAATCTGCCAACCACCATGGCGTAAACATAGTTTACGCCATGGTGGTAAAGTCACGGCCCAGGCGGTAACTTACCTCCTGGGTCGTAATGAGGCCCCAAGTGTTTTAACCTTGTTTACTGTTTTTATAGGATGCTGGTCTATACAGAAGCTTGCATATGAGGTTCCTAGTTTTTCTCTTGTTTGAGCTGATCCAAAGACAATGAGTTTGGTCTTCTCGCTATTAAGAAACAGACCATTTTCTGCCATTCACATGGATTCAACAAAGCTAGTATGCTTTGCGTAGTCTCCACTCAACTCAAAAACGAGTTGTGTATCATCTGCATAGTTAGTAAAGTGGAGTCCAATAGAGTCTAAAAGATCCCACAACGAGCGACAGAAGATATTAAAGAGAGCGGGAGATAAACATGCCTCTTGTGGAACTCCACATGCGATAGTCTCGGGTTTAGAAAAGGCATTTCAACAAACAATCTTGGACATCCGGTTACTAAGAAAAGCTCTAATCTATTCAACTGTGCCTACAGAGCAACTGCCAATTTTCCTTAGTCTTTGTATGAGTTTCGTGTGATCTACAAGATAAAAGGCTGCTGAACGACCCAGAAGCATCAGCAGCCCCAGTTTGCTGTCATCCATAATATGCAGCATTTCAGTTTGTAGATGAAGCATTGCAGTCTCCGTCCCATGTGATGCCCTAAAACCTAATTGTCATGGTTGCAAGATGTCTGAGTTCTGCAGGCGTTTCTGGAATTGAGTACTTGCTACTTTATCAACCACTTTCAACAAAAAGGGGACATACGTTGATGAGGAAGGCAACAAGACAATGTGTCAGCAGCACAGAACAGGCCAGGAGCAGAAAGAAAACTGAATTTGTCCATAAAGCTAGAGTCATAAGCTGAAGGGTCAATCATTGTGATAAGCATTCCAAGAAAGTGCTGTAGCAGTGAAACAAAAGAGGTAGGGGTCAGAGGAAACAAAGTCTGCTTTGGCAAGAAATTTCCGGCAGGAAGTAACAAGTCCACATTACCAGGAAGAAGGTGGTTGGCAGAGTCAAGAACAACAATGTAGAGGGCAAGGCACTGACAGTAGAAGTCATGGGCATGGAGAGTGAAGGTCAGAACTGGATCTAGGAGGCGAGACCTTACCATATTAACAAGATGTATGGTAAGGCAGGTAAGAAGAGCATAGAGGGCAGGGTCACCCGATCATGCAGGCGGGCTGGGAAGCCAGAGGATGAAGGGCGAGAGTGCGCAGCCATGGCGGCCATACCCGGACTGGGCCAGGCAGGAGGAATGGTCAAGGCCTTAAGCACTTTAACGGGGCTGGCGTCGCAAACAAAGGAGACCTGCTTTTCTTCTCTGCATCCTTCTGAGACAGGGATATACAGGCCCGGCTGAAGAAGGGCCGGGGCCCATTTCAACATGATGTTTGGGGGTCCCCTCCTTGTTTAAATCAGTAAACAGTCTGGGACACCCGTGGAGTGCTACATTATAATGGAAACAAATACAGTCAGAGGTTAGTAGCCGCTAATTATCATGAGACGGGCAACCAGCAAGGAGCCAAAACACTAAATGGCCACTGATTTTCACCTTGTTGTCTTTTAACACTGGTTCCTCCACATCAGGCCCTTGCTGCCAAAGACGAATTTATAGCTTTTCAGTGGACATTTCGTTTTTCAGATCCCTGCTGGCTGGAAGCCCTGTGATAATCAGCACCATTATCGCAGAGTATTTTTCTTTTAAAGCACCTACACGAAAAAAATATAGAAAGGAATCTATTACTATTATAGCCTGCTGATTGGCAACATGGGAGCATTTGCTCAGTGCCCCCCTGGGGCTTTTGGCCCTATGTATTTCAAAAGGTTGAAAAGCCCTGCTGCCGTCCCTAAAGCAGGAGTACTGCAGAAGGACTGCTGTGCATTCCTCACTGGATAAAGCTGTGCAGTTTACATTCACCGAGGGCTACTGTGGTGAACATCTGCCAGGGCTAGCAAACATTCAGTCTCAAGGCAAAAGTCGTATTGTGTTTCTGTGGAGCCTCGCCTCTCATTCCCACAACACCCACACGAGCCGCATAACCATGAACCCAAGGATCCAGTCGTGTCAGACTTAAGAATCATTTGTTTTGGGACGGCCTACTTTCGCTTGACTGAACACAATTACAGATACCAGCCTGCCCTGGCTCTGTTTTGCTTTTCAGATGACGTTCCATCTCGGTATCAACAGTACACATAAGAAAAATACAATTCCGGAAGACGCCGTCTCGTTTTAACCCCTTTATAAACGTTTTACTCCCTAAAGCTGCTACGCGATTTTATGAACATTTGAAGTATGTACATAGCCTCAGCCAGTTAAGGATGTTTTGTGTAGGGGAAAAGAGACTGCCAGGTGAGTTTGAGTTCCCTTCAAGGGTACATAAATAAAAAAAAAAAGACAGAAATACAGGCATCCATTAATGCAGGAAGTAGGGACGTTTATTTGATTAAGGTGGCCAATGGCCAACGTATCACCTGGACACCAATTTGGGAACTCGTGTGACAAACAAATGTATGCTGATAGTTGTAGTTCTTGTTAAATTAAAACTAAAAACATGGCTCTTAAGAATGCCTACTAGAAGACAGACAAAAAACCCTCTGTCCCTCCAAGAACGGTACTTTGCTACTGTATAAAATGCCAAGCCCAATGCTGCAGCCTCTCATTGCAATGTGCTCTGCTACTCTTGAGCTAGGTTTGTGCTATTTGCAATATAATAAAATAAAAATAAAAAACAAGTGTACTACTCACCTGCTGCCAACAAATTGTAATGAGAAATTCCACGTGAAGAAAAGTGTAAACATTGTGACTTGGAGTAATTTAGCTACCATATGTAAAGGTGCATTTTCCAACAGTCCACGGAGTTACTTTCTGGAATAGAATCTCTGCAATGGGATGTTTTGGCACCTCAGCCTGGTTCCAAGGATTCGTAAAGAGGTGTGGCATTGGTGGCTTCTTAAGTTTACTACTAAAGGGGAAGTTCACTCAAATATTTTATTGTCCCAATCGTTCGGGCATATATTTTTAAGCATACTGTAATCGATCTTAACTTGTTTCCTATGTCTCTTACCTTAGTTTTCCTTACTTTTACACATGCGAAAATAACGGGTTGGGCATCGCCATCTTGTGCTAATCTTATCTGTTGATGCATCGTCCCTAAATTCATATGCCAGCACAGCAAGAATACAGATCGCTTTCCCCTCAAACTGACATTACTAGACGGTTACACCCCTTTTCACAACACCAATGCACGTCTCGCGTCAATGTTCTCTGTGCACAAGCTATTGATGTGTCTCCATGGAAATGCCAGGACGTCTCTTTCCTCAATAATTATAAACAGACCCTTTCGAGCAGACAGCATTGCAGTTGATTTTTCAATCATCTCACTGCATTCAGTTTTGATCAAACTGACATCACTAGATGCTTACGCCCCTTTTCACAACACCAATGCACGTCTCGTGTCAATGTTCTCTGTGCACAAGCTATTGCCGTGTCTCCATGGAAATGCCAGGACGCCTCTTTCCGCAATACGTATAAACAGACCCATTCTGAGGAGACAACATTGCAGTTGCTTTTTCAATCGTCTCACTGTATTTAGTTTTGATCACCCGTGACTCGTTTCTGCTCTATTCAGCTACCATCCTGGCACGATGTCCCGCAAAATGGTACTCAGACTAGCAGAACTGATTTAACTTGTTACTTGCAAATTATTTTAAATATTTGTCATATAATGTATCAATGTTTTCAACAAACCTTATTTAATTTTGAAATGTCATAGTTTGTGCCGATTGTGTATTTATTTACCAGTAGTTGCTACATACAAACAAAACTTTTTTAATGTATTGACTGTGGATTTTTTACTTATTCAATTATCAGGAACTATGGCAACAATACAGCCCTACCAGTAGGAGCCAGAATATTCCAAACAGGAACTAAGTGAAAGAGAAAGAGAAAGAAGTGGAAACAATTGGGAATCAGATGATAGTTGGGAAGATGAATCACCAGAGCCTGAGCCTGGGCCTAGTCGGATGGAAGATGTTTCCACCTGGTGTACCTGCAATTGTTGAGAGTTCATGACAACCGAGTAGGAGAACTGTTGCTGCCAAGAAAACTGTGGCTGGTTGGCCCAAATAGCCGAACAAGGCACACCACTGCTATGTGTTACCAAGCTGCATGACTTCATGGCAGCCTGCCTCACAAGGTCCGTGTTGAAGATTATGATGGTGCTTATGCATGAACTTCACGCAACAGTTCGCCCCCTCCCAATCCAAGTAACGAGTAAGCGTACTCTAGATGTGATGTCATTTTAACCACTGAGATGTTTAACATTTGAAGTTGTTCTCCTACCTGGTCACAACTTTGATAGAACAATGACAAATTTATTTAGTCTATAAATTGAATACATTTCTCACACTTATTACAAATCAGAGTGTTCATTGCTTATGTGTTTTTCACTTTCAAATAAAAAACAATATTTCTTTAGGGCCCAAACCATTCTGGCTAGAATGTGTGTTCACTTTTGTAATATGTCGATACTTCAAAGCCCAAGTACATTTTTCAAGAAAAATGCTTTTCTAAGGGCAACTATGTAATCAAATTTAGGATGCATTTTCAAATAAGGTGGTACACTTATCTGGTTCATTCAATTAAAATATTTGTGTTTCTCTTTCACAGGTGGTACAGGCTGGTGGCCTACTTTTAGTTTACATGGTGGCTTCATGGGAGGCTTGAATTCTGTGTTTGACGAGTAATACCTGCCTGTGCCGTTTGAGCCAGTCCCGCCAAATTCCCCAGTGACAGCAGGTAGTACAGGGGATTTTCAAACATTGTGCTGCAACCTCAAATATATAATGTGTAGTTTGCTTCTGCCAAACTAAATAAAATACAAATGAACATATAAGGATAGTTGTTTACATTTTTCAGTGAGTCAAGAACATGCCCAATCGTCTATGAGGCACATGAAAGAATGGTTGGTGCCCTTTTGCGCTCATCTGGTCCCTGTCCAGCCCCCCTCCAATATCCCCCACCCCCAGTAGGGGGTGGGTGGGAATGCCCAAAGTGCCAAAAACCATGTACAACTCAAAGAGATTCTCCAGACTCCCCTCTTCAAGACCCCGCCCCAGCAATCTACATAAGTTTGTGTCAGTGTTCTGGGCCTTTTGCGCTCACCTCATGCCTATCCATCCCCCCTCCAGTATCAATGGCAGTTTCGCACCCGTGGCTGTGCGCTCGCAAGGGGGCTGGGAGGATGGGAACGCTGAAGGTGACAAACAGCATGTACACTTGAAAGGGATCTTCCACACAGTGACCATTGTTCACATGGCCTCCCCAGACCCAGTGTCTCCAGACTCCGCTCTTTAAGACCCCGCCACAGCAATCAAAATAGGTTTGTGTCCCTTCAGCAGTGTTCCATGCCTCTTGCACTCGCCTCATGCCCATCCATCCCTCCTCCAGTATCAATGGCAGTTCGCAACTGTGGTCGTGTTCTCACAAGGGTGCTGGGAGGATGGACACTCTGAGGGATACACTTTGTACACTTCAAAGGGATCTTCCGCACAGTGACCATTATTCACATGGCCTCCCCAGACAGAGTGTCTCCAGGCTCCCCTCTTCAAGTCCACCCATCCTCCTCCCTCCCTCTCCGGTATCGATGGCAGTTTGCACCGAAGACTATGCACTCGCAAGGCAGCTGGGTGAGTGTGGACGCTCAAGGTGCCACAAGTAGTTACAGCTGACGCAAAAGCCTTGCATTGGATAGTATTAGAAGACAGGATCACCTTTAAACTATGACCCTGGTACATCGATGCCTATATAGACAGGGTCCCACCTACTTCAAGGAACAGATTGTTCCTTATACCCCGACCCGGTCTCTAAGATCAGGGACACAAGGACAAATTGCAAGTACTACAGCTAACAAAGCGAACAGATTAGGAAGATCCGTCCCGGAGAGAGCAGACAACAACTGGAACGACGTACCGATCAAACTCAGATTAGAGGAGAATTACATGATTTTCAGAAAAAAACTTAAAACCACTATTTTTAAATAAACGTAGTTGGGAGGAACCAGTACCATGAATCCAATGCCCTGTCTAATTCTGTATGTCTGTGTCTAAATGTAAGCAACCGATGCCTGCGGGCTGTTTGGTGCAATATAAATAAATAAATAAAAATACATAAAGAAATAAATAGCCTCTGTGTAGCACTGCAAATATACATTACGCATCATACAAAAGGATGCAGTCTCTTTGTTTTTGTGTTGGCAATGAAAGTCTGTGGCTTTTATTTAAGGTAATTCAGGTAATGCCCCGGGGCCCATAGCTACCGAAGGCCCATAGTTAACTAAGGCCCCAGGTTATTACCTGACTCGGTAATGCCCCAGCAGCGAGGGGCTTATTGCTATTAGTACCCCGGCCCACAAGACCGGGGTACTACTAGCATTCTTTTTCTGTTCCAAAACGCTGCAGCAGGGAAAACAGAGTCCGTTTTCCCTTTCCATGGTGGCTCTCAGGAGCATACGCACTGGGGACAGAAGCATTCCCAGTGCGTTTGTTCCCAAAAAAGGAGAAAAAAGAAGGTAAGTGGGATTGTTTGCAGGGGGGGAGGAAGAAAGAAAACACTTACTGAATCCCTGGCGGGGGAGGGTGGCAGCCTCCAGCCGTGTGGAGGCTTGGAGCTGGGATTACCTCATTTCGAGCCTCCTCATTGGCTGAGGGGCTGCCACCCCCCCAACGGGTATGATGATTCGAGGGATTCTGCGTGGGGAATGGACCGAGTGAGAGCCAATTAGATTGCATGTAACAATCTGATTATGTCTCTTTGCCGGGTACTAATAAACATAACAATAATAAACCAAACATGATTACAGTGTTTATTTGACAAATCAACAGGTGCAGAGTTATCATAGTTCTGTACTGTTTAGGCACTTGGACCGGGAAACAGGAACCAGCCCTCCTAAGCTCACAGAGTGTCCCCGTTGTGGGGGGGGGCTGTATCTTGTCTCCTGAGAACTCTTGCGCTTGCTGGCAGCTTTCTTCCAGGCCCATGTCACCATACCTGGGTCCAGGGTCACTCGGGTTCACCCAAAAGACACTTGCTCTCCTATAGCTCTATTCACATCTACTTGTTGCTAGTATGTTTAAAATCCCTGTATAGAATAATTCCATCCCATTTACTGATAAGTGTGCTCCATTTTTGTGGAAACATTCTGGATCAGAATAGACTATTCTCCCAGCAGGATGTGATCGTGTTTTTAAATGTTAGTTTGTTACTTGTATCTACGGTCCACTTTCCTGTGCTACCAACAAAGGAATGTTGCACGATACATGCAGATTTGTAGGGTTTCTCTTATCTGTTAAAAGGTATTGTTAATGTTTTTCCAGGTCCATATCTTGCTGACTACTTGTGTCCCTCTGCCTCCATGCAATGCTGATATGGCTGCGCCTATCCTGAAAGAAAGCATTCCATATTCTGTGATTTCTGCTGTCCACATGGCCAGGCCTGACCCAGTGTCTGTCAGACTCCCCACTTCAAGTCCCCGTCCCTGCAATCAACATATGTTTTTGTCAGTTGAGCAGTGTTCTGTCCCTTTTGCGCTCACCTCATCCCCATCCATCCTCCTCCCTAGTATCAAGGTGGCACCTATGAACAGGGTTGTACTGGGCCATAAGATTGTCTTGGGCACCAATGAAAACATGGCCCACAGTTCAAAGTCGCTATTCATTCCAATTCAGACTCCCCTTTCTGTTACAACAAGAACGTTGGGAGGGAACAAGCAAAAACTTCAGGAACATTCGGGATGCTTTGTTACCTCATAGCCTTTACAAAACGAGGCAAACGATGGGTGGCCAAGCCAAAATACCAGGAAATGGAGTTTGAATTTGTGAAAGATCTGACATTGACGGTGTTGGCCATGCATACTCATGGAATGGCTCCTAATTTTGTTCCCAGGACACATACAATAACATAGAACATTGCAAACAAGCGTTGTCTTCCAAAATTGGAACTTGTTGGAAGGTTGACTTCCAGTTTTAAAATGGTATTACACTTGCAATTTCAATGCTAGGTAATGTATTAAAAAGTATTTTTTATGCCTATATGATAGGTGTATTATGCATTAATGTATATTGTTTACCTTTCCTTCATTTATGTTGCTCATCCTCTGCCTAGAAGCCATGTTTCTGGGGTTGCTATTGATACTCCTGTTCAGAAGAGAGCTGCCCAAGCATTTCAGTGCTGGATTGCCCATTTGGGTGGGATAAAGACTGATATGCAAATGGGTATTTTCCATCTGTGAAAGGTACACTGAGGCTTGGTGTCTGTCAAACCCTCTGCTAGACCCAAACCCCATGCACACATGCAATCCATGGCATGTGTGCTCATGGTCTCCCCTTAGCAGACACACTAAGTTGTCCCAATAAGGGATATGTTTTTATATGGATGATTGTCCCATCAACACTATACATTTGGTGAAAGGGCAATGGAAAGAGGTAAAAAAAATGTCATCGCAGACATAAATCTATCCTATGGCTCTAGTTGGCTACATTGATCGAAATCAAGACCCTCCGCAACATTCACAAACTGTTCTTGGTCCTTAGACCATGAAATCTCCTACTTTCCTTCCCTAAATAGTACCCTTATACAGCCATACGCTCCTCTAATTACAAGACCATGACAGTCAAATACTTCTCCAATCCGAGAGTGGGTGGCAGGTCTCTCTCCCCCACAGGTGCCTGTCTTCAGAAAAAGGATCCATGCCTCTGTCAGACTTCTGGAGAACCGTCTACAGTTCGGAAAACTGGTAAAAACTGTACACTTCTACACTGCTTTCCCTTCACTGGAAATGACCCAACTGCTGAAGTTTCCGCTGGTCTGATCCTCATGATTCCCACAGGTCACCTGGCCCATCCTCCAAGTCAATACTATTCAAACGTACTGGCGACCTCGACTAAACTGGCAAAGTTTGGTCTGGACTTTGCTGAGGGTCGGTGAGTATTTGCATCACTTGCCAGTTTCCCTCTCATACAACCAATCCCTTTTACGCATGAATATCCCATAAAGGTGTTTGATCTTGGATGGGTTAGCATGCGCTCCCTAGCTAGTCTCACCTTTTGAAAACTGTTATGCCACCGAGCGCTGATCCTACCTGAATAGTGGGAACCAATTCTTCATCGTCTCAAGCCCCTTCCTGACTTGCAACAGCCTTCCCAAGAAGACCCGCTTTTTGCTTCACCTGTGCAATTGTACACTTTTATGTTCCGTTGAGGAAAAGGCTCCCTACTATGTAGGGCTGGACTAGAAAGATAGGAAATGACTCCAAAGAACTGTCTAATGCTCACAGTGTATTAAGCAACGTTTCTCTTTACATGTTGTGGCTGTTCTTTCCTCATTTGTCACATTAGGAAATGTATTGTCTATATGCTCTATAGTAGAGTGTGTGGTAAATGTTTTCGCATAACTAATGTTAACTTGCATCTATTGGTCTGGTCGACAATAAATGCATAGATAGCTTTCATGTACGCTTGTCTAAGAGTAATTCGTCGTTCGTTGCTGTGTGTGCTCCTTGTGGGCTTCCGATCACTCTAACCCCTCATGAGACTTAGTCTTGACTGCTTGTCAGGCTACCTAGATTGGTCTGGCTTGTCGTGAAAGTTCCCCTGTTTCACTAAACCGAGGGTGGCCTCCTAAACTTCTGCCCATAAGGTCAGAGTTTATAAATCCATCTTAACACCCTCCTCCAGCACTTAAGCACTAGCATGGCCGATTGGCTCCAGGCCTAGTCGGAGCATGAATCTAATTTACCGGTTTGGAATTATTTTTCACCAACCTGCGTTCCCATTTCAGATTGTGGCACTTTGAAATAGAGTTTCAGAATACGCGGTACACATGTTCACGTTGACATGATAAGGATGATAAGGAACACACTAGAAACCTATTTAGTATGAGCATGCAATGTCACCCTGTCTCACATGATGGTAGAAAGGGCTGCTTCAGGTGCACAAGGGAGCATGAATGGACATGCATGAATTATAGTAAGGCCCGTGCAATATATGCCAAATGTTTAAGTAGCAAAAAAATGATTCAAGAGCGGAACAGGGACATAGTAATGATGAGCGGTTTGTATATAACACACTAGGAGTAGGAGTACGCTTTGTGCCATGAAACAGTGCTGAATGAGGGAGAGGTGGGGTTTCAATTAAATTTTCTTACAGAGATGATATATTCCAGCAGGTAACAGCAACACAGAATGTTCTGTATTGTCCTTACGTTCCTGTCGCAAAACATATTTTACATAGCTGTTTGTAACTGTCCACTTGCCCGAAGCAGTGTCTTTTCCATTTTATTTTTTATTTG
The DNA here is from genome assembly GCF_040938575.1 of Ambystoma mexicanum. Classification (NCBI taxonomy): domain Eukaryota; kingdom Metazoa; phylum Chordata; class Amphibia; order Caudata; family Ambystomatidae; genus Ambystoma; species Ambystoma mexicanum. The sequence continues at coordinate 752,081,215 of NC_090923.1, forward strand.
AAACCTACGCATCTCTTGCTTCAATCACTGAAAACAGGCTGCTATTGGTATTTGGCCTTGAGCGAAAATCAGCAACTGTTCGAAGGAACAATGTTGGAGGTAGCCTTGCTGGTAAAACCGGCAAGGCTGCCTCCAAACTTGCAACAGGGTCCGGCACCCACAAATGGGCAATTACCAGGGTATTCTGGCCCCGTCAGACCCGATAATTGCCCTTTTGGGGATGCTGGAACTGGTAGATCCCCATTCTCATTTGAGCCTCATAGGGCTCAATGGGAATTCGGGATGCCTGTAGCACCAGCACAGTTCATTACCGTGCCGGTGCTACAGGCTTGCTGTGCTCGCAGGTGCCTTTCATTCCGCCAGGTCAGACCTGATGGAATTAAAGGCACCCCCGAGCACAACTCAGAGTTTACCGGTACCATTGTATCCATACCGGGAAACTCGTAACGAGGCCCACTGTGTTGAATACCCACAAAAAATGATAACAATAACTATATTGAAAGTGGACATATGAAAATGTAGTTTCCATTTCTACGGTCTGTTGTTTGGAGCAATTACTCAGAGTGACGACCGAGAGAATGGAGCTTCCTGAAATTATGTAAGCTCAACTATACATTAACCCGCAACCACAACCTGTATGCAGGCTAATGGCATCTACACCGCTTTGTCCCGTGGGATATCCTGGTGTGCTGTGACATCTTGTGCACCATTAAATGGGGGTTGGGTGGTGGGGCGGGGGATGAACCTTTTGTGAACACTAATCTTACCACTTCCATTATAATGCCATCTGTCTGTGGTTCAACATAAAACATTACTATCTCTGTCCTTATTTTCTGGTAGGGCCCGCTATTTCACAGCGCTAACCTTTCATTCATGTTGTGGTCTCAACTACTCCCCCATATTTTCATGTCTGTGTTCATTCTGTGTGGTTTGTGTTTATTATTAGGTTTCCTCTAGTACTGAATTACATACAGAACGGCTACTAAAATATATTCTTTTATTCTGTTATCTACACAGCAATTGTGTATCGTTCTGTGCATGCCATACTTTCCAGCTACCATCTGATGGATTCTTCTATCAACATTGGCGTATAATCATAAACAGTGCTTATTTTATAACCGTTATGTGGGACGACCGACAGGGACCAATCTGCCCTTTGGCAGTACCAACCATAAGGAGCAACCTGTCAGCATTTATGCTGTATAAATGTGGTGGAGCCAAAGCGTTGGACTTGAAAGTGCAAATAATCCATATCTTCTCACGAACAGAACACCAAGTGCCTCATTAGAAGGTTTTGCTGGTGTAATATAAGTACACACAAGAAGCGGAGTACAGGGATTGATCGATTGCTGATTGCAATCGGAGTATCATGAGGAATTATAAAGAACATTGTTACTGCATTTGTTTATTGTGCGTATGCTTTTACTTTTTTAAATATTATTGTGAGAATTGTTCGATATTTTCTGTTTTATTGTTGTAAAAGGTTTTTGTAACCAGATACAAATAAAAAAATAAAGTTGTGTATAAAAATAAAATAAATCAAGAAGATTGAAAGCATGCGATGTTCGCTAGCTGTAACTTGTACTGCAAAAAGATATTGTTCATTTTGTAGACTTCATCTTCTCTTGTGAGCGTTCTTTACAAAATAAAAGCACTTGTTACAGACGATTTTAAAAATAAATGTTTTGCTCTCCTATTTGGGAGATGAAAGAAAAGTTACGTGCCGTTAGAAGATGTGTGTGTTTATCTACCTGGTTCTGCGTTAAGTAACTTTATGGCGTGGGTGATGACGGGGCACGTTTGGCTACTCTGGCCACGAACATCATGAAAATAGATGGATCATATTGTTGGGGCCAGTGATGTCAGTTTGAGGGGCGGCCGATCTGTATTCTTGCTCCGAGGGCACTTGAATTTAGGGTAATGCATCAACAGATAAGATTTGCATGAGATGGCAGCGCCAAACCCGTTGTTTTCGCATGTGTAAAAGTGAAAACTAAGGTAAGATGCATAGGAACAATTTTTAAGATCGATAAGAGTATGCTTAAAAATACATGATTGAACGATCGGGACAATACCCTTTTTGAGCTAACTTCTCCTTTAAGACTGCTAGTTATAGCAATAACACTCAATCTGGCACGCTGGATAGGGTAGTAACGGCTCTGGGCCCAAGTTATAGACCCACCAGATCAGGTGCTATTGCTATTAGCACACTAGGTTTTCAATGCGGAAATCTGGGGTCACCAACAGCAATGTATTTTGTTTGAAAGTGCGGTGCGCCTCGTGGTGTCCCGTTAATTCAAACAAAATACTTAAGATGGCTGGCATGGAGATTCCATGTAGAACCGCTCTTCCATTTCCACAGTGGCTGGGTGGCTGAAGCAGCCACCGCCAAAACAATAAGGTAAGTTGGGTTGGGAGGCGGGAAGGGAAGGGAGCAAGACTGGAGGGGAGGGGAGGATGGGGAAAGATGTCAGGTGTGTGGCAGGTGTGTGAGAGCAGCCTTCAGCTTGGATCGTGGAATTCAGCACACGATCCGAGCAACCTGATTGGCTGGCTCTTCCACCCCGGGTGCTAATATTCATTTCATCTGCGTTTGGATTCCACATGCTCTCAACAAAATCAATTGTTCGTGATTTACTCTAGATGGCTCCATTATATGTGGAAATCCCTGCCAAAAAGATGAGTTTATATGTAAATAATGAATAACAATTAAATACAAAGTTATGTCAAGATGGTAGAGTAATTTCGCTCTCCCAGGAAGAATGGAAAAGGCTCGACTGCATCACAGACATCACCTCCCTCCGAGCAGGGCTGATTAGAAAAGCCCTCATCAGTTACAGCTTGTGGAGAGCAGCAGCTGGAATTAATGGGGGTGAGGTGGGGCTTGACAGACATATTGGATTAGTGTTGTGACCAACACTGTATCCTCCAAGTGTAGGCAGTGAGGGCACAGTGTAATAATAGGCGGGTTCACAACAAGTAAAGTGAGGGAAGATTGGATACTGCAGCTAGCCCTATAATAAGCATGGGGTGCTTTAAGAAGGTATGCTGGAAAATCCTTCATTGGAACATTCTTTGATTTCAGACTGCGAGTAAGACTTTGCCTAATCAACTGGCCCTGAAGGACTCGTTGACTGAATAGGATGGAGCTTTGCTGTTACTGGCTAACTCTAAAAAAGACTGTATTCCTGCTTTGCCATCAGGATTGGAATAGCTGTGGAAGTACGTAGATCCGACGCAAAAGAAGAAACTAATAAAGTATCAAGCAAGCTTCACGAACGACTACGAAAGAAGGGGTGGTGCTGAGGGTTTTTCTTTTCAGGTAAAAAAAAATGTTTATATCCCCCTACATAATGCCATCCCAGACTTGAACCCTAGTGTTTATTGTTTGACCTCCTAGCAGACTTTGGTTAGAATGCCCCTTCCCCTATTGGCATAGGACAAAACTTGCACATCATGAACTGGACTGTGCATTGTGTGCCATTTTCATTGAGTGGGAGTTGTATACCCTGGAAAGGGCACTCTGACAAGGCTGTTGAACAGAGGACAATGGATTCTGCCAGTACACACCAGTGACGCAGGAAACTGTCATAGGTGTGGAGGCCCTGTGCCCTTCACCTGAGGAGGATGAGACCTCAAGCAGATCAGCCATATTTACCTGAAGTGGATCATCAAGTGGGGTCACAAGTCATAAACACTAACAACAGACTACGTTTTGGGGCAAAAGGTTGCATAGTTTTAAGTAAGAGGTGGGACTAACATCCCAAAATGCCTGGTAAATGTTCCGACTATCACAGAACCATCGGAAGCAGCTGCACTTGTGGCGGTGCGGCTTGACGCTTGGGCTATCATCATTGGGTCATTTCCTCTAATCTCCATGGACAGGCTGTTAAGTTTCCGGCGTGCATAGCAGCTGCAGTGCTGAGGTATGTTATGCCGCTCTTTTCCCTCTCCCTGGGTGGCTCGCGGCCTGCCGCTTGGCGGCTGGCACACCAGGGGTTTGGTGTGCTGGGACGCTCTACGAGGTGACGGGGTAGGTGTTAGTGTTGACCCAAAGTAATTGTCTGAGGGAATCCAGCACTGGCATGACACTACTGTGCTGATAGGAAAAGCACCTGTTGTTCTTCTGGCAGCTTCCCGATGCAATGTTTTTTTTTTCTAGTGCCTGTTATATATTGATCTGCACTGCAGGGTAGTGGCCTGCCCTTGTGAAATTATCTGCCTTTGTTTTACTATTATGCTCACCACCAGGGCTAACGTTGCTATTGAAATGCTTTCACCATTGGCTAAGCCACTTCAGTTACCCAATATGGTTTACATGGAGCACACTAAGTCGACCCCTCAGAGAAAACTAAGATCCTGGTCTGTGCAGCAGGCACCCCTGGTCTATGGTACTCCTCCCTTCCACAGGGAGCTAGGCAATAAGCAGGTGGCTGAGGTTATGGCTAGGAGTATCCATAGAAGACAGCGGCTCTTTGTGAAGAGGTCCAATGATGAGCATGGTTTTATTCAGGTCTCCCCTATGGGCAGATTGCAACCTGATAGAGAGGACAAGTAGACCGCCTGTCAAACTGACCCGAAGGATGATAACATCAGGGTTACCTCTCCTGAAAAAGGCAAGGAACATTGGTTGGCTCTGGTTTACCTTACACTTGATGTGTGCAAACATCTCAGGACTTGGCGGCCCTGAGAGACAATTTAGTTATTTCTTCACAAGGTGGGGATATAAGTTGCAAAAAATCCAAAATGATGCAGATTGCTGAGCCACATGAAACAGATTTTATTATGGATCACAGCAACTTCATTATCACTAATGTGACCAAATCAGAAAGGTGTGAGACCAGGCAGGCATTGCAGAATAAGGTCCTGTCATGGATGCATGTAAAAGTAGGTCAGGATTAGATAAGATGGCAAAGCCGGAAACTTTTGCGGCAGACTCAAATTCCGGATTTGTGTTTTGAAGCTAACACAGACTTGATCAACATTGGTTGTGGTATGAGTAACCTGCCTGCTTTTTTGAATCGGCTGGAGAGGATTGACAATTTGTCACTGGTGTCTAAAGTGGGAATTGCCCTAGATTTACGTTTTTGCTTTGTGGGCTTTTGTTCAGTTCTCTATTTTGAGTTCAATGTTCTCCACTGCGATATTTGAGTTTGTTATTTGTTGTTTTTTGTCTTTTGTTTTGAGTGCTTCTATACCCATGGGTTGTTGTTCCAGCACTATATAACTAAAATAAATAAATAGAATCTTCGAGAGTCATGTGCCCCAAAGAAGATCAAACTTTTAATTGCACACGGGGAAAGGCGCTCGGCCAATCAGGTCCATCCCCAGATGGGAGCACATTTTTTGTTGTTTTGGTAATGCGGGGAGTCCTCCCACCTCCCCAAAACAATCCCAACTCCTTCCCCACCTGCTCCCTCCCTCCCCACTTACCTGCAGGACTGAAGCTTTATGCTCTGATCCGCTGCACCTCCCGCTCCAGCCGCCGACACAGAAATGGAAAAAAACATAGTCCCTTTTCCTTATGGCAGCAGCCATCTTGGATTAATTTCTTTTTCCTTCAGAGATTGGCGTCGCTTACGGCAGTCACTCTCTGGAGGAAAAAAAAGAAAGCCATTCCCACTCCAGATGAACCCCATAGTGCGAATGACTTGGTCAGTAACAGCCCACAGCTATCGCTGGAGTCCGAGCATCTGGCGGGTCGTTACACCCCATGTCTGCCCCTTGCTGGGGTGTCAATGCCATATTTTATGATGCCATGTCTTTGATAACCTGTTCATCTAATTGTGTTATATACTACTTGTGTTGCCTGATTGTATGTGCTGTTATGTACTTATTCTGAATTATAAGTAAAGAGCACATTTATGCACACAAACTGCCTATTGGTTGGTTCATTGGAACATCTCATACGTCTCTTGACCCAGGCTTCACTCCTTGGGTGTTTGGGGGTCTTTAATTCACTGTGGCAGGGCTGTTGAGTAGCAGTGGCATATGACGTGATGATCCTGAATCAATATTTATGGTAGTATGGTTGAATTGAGGAGCACATTCATACACAAAAAACAGACAAATCCTTACTTACACTTTTAGGTGATTAAGATGATTATGGCATCTTTTTCTCCCAGTGAATTCAAGGAGCTGACAGTATAAAGCTTTAAATAGGAGGGGCACAAGCACATGGAGAATGGTATTTCTCGTGAGTGCTTGGGGCAAGGATCCCAGCTTGGCAGAAAGGTTCTTCAAAAGATAAGAGGGAAGACACTCACACAAGATGAGAAGAAACTAGGAGCAATGACAGAGCTTCGGGCCATGGAAGGGTTGATGACCTGCAAGAATGTCCACCACTGTATAAAGAGTGACCCGCAGAATGAGAAAGAAGCACCCAGAGATGCAGAAAATGCAGTGAAGGAATTTGGCTTGGACTGAGGCTACACATGTGACTACGATGTGAGCACCCTCATATTGTGTTCCTGTCATCAGCATTTGAAATATACGGTTTCACATAATGCATCCGTTGTCCAGGCATGAGACCCGTGGCTTGGTGTGTTGGCATTTGGCTAAATTAAGTTGTTAGGACACTGGCCTCCGAATGAGCTGGAACATTTGTGAGAGCTGGTTTCTAATCCAGCCTCCAACAACCCGTTTTTAAATTGTTGCTTTTGGTTCTTTTGTTTTGACACCTATAAAGCACAAATAAATGTACACAATAAGTCTTCTAAACGTATGTACGATAAGAGAAGCATTTAACCTCACAGCTTGGTGGATGAAGGGATCGATCTGTGTAATCAGGAGATGTACAGGTTGACTAGGCCCGAGTACAGTGCAAATAGGACAGGTTTGGAAATCCTGACAGCCAATGCATTTTTTTGTTTTTTTTACAAAATGCTAATAACTAGCTCAATTGAAACCCATGTGCTGGGCCAATTCATTTCTGCACATGCATGGTAATGCAATTTCTAATGTATTTCGTTCCAATGTGGATTGGATTTCGGATCACAGCAACTCCTTGATCACTTGCTTAGCACATTTGTATTATTCTCATGCTGTCAGTTCCTCCACGTATGGCAGGGGTCTGCAACCTTTGTCTCTCCATACGTTTTGAACTACTACAAATCCCATTACCCCTAGCCAGCCTAGCCAATGGTCCGCATTATTGGGAGTCATCGTCCAAAACTTTTGGTGTGCCAAAGGCTGCAGACACCTGACATATTGTGTTGGATTGTGAGGTGGTTACAACATTGGCCGCCAAATGAGGAGCAGCCATTAGAGTTGGGTTCAAATATCACTCCTGCCAATGCTTTTTCAAATTGGCTCTGTCTTTTTTCATTTTATTTTGTTGCCTTTGTTTATCCATTGACAAATAGGACATCTGCGATACTCTAGGCAATATGGGCTCAACGCCTACTTGTGCTTGAAGCATGACTTTGCTCTTTGACTTGGTGGCTTAGAAGAAGTGCTGCAGCCAGTGTAAGAGCTCTAGACAGGCTTAGGTCATACATCCTGGGATCAATGTGTGCAGTTTCTGAGACCCTTTATATCCAAAACTACTTTTCAACTTTTTTCTCCTCTTTCCGCCCCACAGTCACACATTTTTATTACTGAAGAATTGAAAATACTACGCATCTTTGTGTTATTTTAATTTTTCGTGCTATATTTGTCATACCTACCAGAAGTACTAGCCTTACATGTACAACAACTTCGCAAAAGTCGCCCAAGGCTGCCACCATTCCATGCAGGTGGGTCAGTGAGTGTCCATCACGTCTCATGCTGCTTTTAGTTTTCACGTCCACGAACAGCAGAAAAACACACCTCTCCATTTTCTCTGTGTTCTGCAAACAGTTCTCAAGTAACTCCCACCAACTGCCTGCGGTCAGACACAATACAGTGTGTGTCTTTTGTTTAGTTCTATAGACTTGGAGCCCTCGACTGACGCTGTAGGGAGTTTTGTCATAGCCTTCTGCAAAGGTGCTGGTTTTTTGTCTCTTTTTGGTTTGAAATAATGTAGATCATGCCTTTTCAGTCGGTCGTTTCTGTCTACCTGCATGAGAGGTGAGTTTGTGAGGTCTAGAGTACTGCAGGTGCAGTAATAGCCATGCATGCACGGACGTATAAAGGCTGTATTATTTTATTAGAATATGTGTTTTTTATTTGCATTGCACTCCTGTTTTGTATAGCAATGTTTTATGTGCATTATTGCAGACATATATTTATTAAGGATATTGACAAATAAAGAAACACAATAAATGGCGACCCCTAAATGACGTCCCTGCACTCAGGTCAGTGTGGTGGTCCTCAGAATTCGGGGCCTGGATGTCTTGTTGACTCAGCCACGTCCAATGTCATTCTTGATAATCTTCAACTGAGACCAGGTGTTTGTACATTATGCATGCCATTTCACAAGGAGAATGACATGGACATGATGGCCTGCTCATCCTCTGGGGAAATGGCACACAAATGTTAATCTGTCACAGGGTCACGAGTGCAATTCTTCCTTGGCGCCATGGGGCAGGGGCGCTTTTCCCATAGTATCTTGGTGATTAATCATGGGTCTATTTGATCGACTCGATGAAAAGATGTCAACCAAATTTACAAAGAATAAATGCAAATTCTATTTTTACCACAAACATCATGCAGGAGGTAAATATTCTACTATAGAGCCAAAAACAAGCAGCATTACAGCAGCAGAATTACTACTCACAGTAATTCTTCCCAAAACTCCAACACCTTGCCACCACTTATAATCCTGTGGTTAATTCATGGAACAGAGTGCCAGTAATGGTAACTGATTTTGGTGGTAATTTGGAAGATTTCATGAGACCCAAACCTTTTACAATTCCCAGGGGCTTGTGTCCATGGACTGTTGCCATCAAAAAGGTTAACCTTCCTGGATCATTGTTGTCTGTCTTCCACAGTCTACTTCTTCCGTGCGTGCCAGAAGTAGATTTTCAGATCATTTTCATTATAGCTCCCTGCTAAGTGCAATGGAACTGGGTTTGCTCTTGTCACTGATTTTTCTTTCTGAGCGTGGACTTACACGAGCAAATCAAAGGCTGGAAAATTCTCTCTCGAGTTCTCACCCTTCCTAGGTCTTTCAGGTCTGTCAGGGAGCAATGGGTTCACAGCTTTTCATGTTGGTTAAGTCTTCTTTACTCTCTGAAGGATTTTACCAACCCACCAGGGCACACCAGGGCCAGAATATAATATGATATGATATGATATGATATGGCATTTATAACGCGCCTATACACTAGTGTTTCAAGGTGCGACGAGGCAAGGGAGGGGAAACAGTGGGAAGGCAGACAACGATCCTACTAGGCCAGGTGTCATTCAGATTGCGCAAGTGCCTGGGTAGGGAGAAAGTGCAGTGCATGGGATAGAAGAATAAATAAGATAAATAAAAGCGGCCAGATGGTGGCAAGTGCAGGGTAAGAGCAGAAATAAGTGCTGGTAGGTGAACTGTAGGGATACAGAAAACAGTCCCCAGGTGCGGGGGTTGCCAGGGGGGCAGGGCAGGTGTGCAAAAAGCAGGGCCTGGTCCCAAGATCAGAAAGGGTGGCCAGGTAACCAGTGCAGTTTCAGCCAGGAATTTTAGCAGGGGAGAGAGGCAGAGAAAGAAAAGATCCTGGTTACCCTATGTATGTGCTCTGTTGATTCTCTTCATATGGCTAGGTTTCTTTAGTATTATTGGTGGTCTTGATAAACCCATCAGATTGGCATTTTGGCTCTGGGCTAGCTTTTCTCTGATCTCTTATTTACCATATTTGCTAGGGTCTGTAGTCTTGGGCTCTACCAGTCTCCAGCCCCAGGGGGCCAAAAGGCTCTCAACTGTTTCAAACAGGTAACCTTACCTTACCGCTATCCTGAGCCCCAATAGTTCTCCACTCCACAGCTAAGCAACTGCACCACCTCTTTCTACCCTCCTCGTCTTTCTCCGTATGACCTGATGGTGATATCCTTTCCTACTTTGGGTCTTTTCCATCCTCCAGTTCCTTCCACCTGCGTCGTTGCTCTCTTTCTCCAAATCTACTCTCTCGTATTCCTCAAAGGTCAGTTCCCTTTTGTACCTGTGGTTAATGGAGACAATAATGATCTGAGAAAGACAAATGTGTGGGCTTAATACTTGGGTTCAGGGATTGGTTTGTGATGTTTGGCCCCACCCACCTTCCCCTGGTACTGCTCTTTAAGTATGAGGCATTAATGGGTTGAGTCAAGCAACTCTGTGATGACAGCAGCATTACTCTGCCATGTATCCGTCTATTTTTTGTGTGTGCTCAATCACCTCCCTCCGCAGTGCAAGCTTTTGCGACTCCAGCATGTGTGAGCTAAGCTGGCTTTGTAATCTCACCTGTCATCTTTTCTGTCTCCAACTGCAGGCTGTAATCATAAACTGTGGTTGTGTGAGCTCTGAAGGCACAGGTAAATATTGCATTTTTTCCTGTCTTGGCGGTCACTTTACCAACACTAAATGGGGATGCAAGAGGTGTCTTGGGGATATCCTCTGTATCCCCACCAGGAGTTGACATCAAGGAGCAGCAGTTACCTTCCTGAGCCAAAGGGTCCTTTTCAACTCAATTCTGAACCTCAGAATCAGATTGTGGACCTCATCATGAGGTGGACGGTATCCCGACTGGTGTACCTACCTTCGATTTAGCAATACATGCACACACACATTTTACCACCCCTCTCCTTACTCTTCAACATGGACTATGGTCTTCCAAAGGATGTTCACCCAAACAGCACTTTGAAGCCATACCAATAGCAGAAGGCGTTATACATATACCACATAACATACCTTCTCTCACAGTCACTCACCCTCACCATATACATACCTCCCACCCGCACCTCACACACCAAAATACACATATGGCACTGTTACATATAAAAAAAGCTCTTACCTGGCACCTGCTGCAGCTTCATCCGCCTGTCTACTGCGTCATTCCAGACCTCCGGTTCCTCCATGAAGCAGGAAACCACGAACGAGAAAGCTGGGACAGCTTCCTGGTTCATGTGTGACACTGTGCGAGTGAGCCATAGGCAGAGGCCTTTCTTCCCGCGCTGTAAAATGAGTTTGGACCTGACCCAACCCTCACTCTGCTGTGTGGGGACTCGGCCAGGGCTCCCCAAACAGCAGTTGTAACGGGTTGAAAGGAGTACAACTTATAACTGCATGTTTGACTTTTAAGTCTCTGCATGGGATGGCCCCAATAGAGTAACAAAGAATTTCCAAACCCCTGTCACTCAAGGTCTGGTGGGACCATGGGATGATTGCAACTGATGGTATGGGAAGGAGGTGTTCCACCTCAGGCAATGTTGCACACATGCAGCACAGAGCCAGAGGTCTGGAGAGAAGACAGAGCATTATGTGGAACAGGCAAGGAAACCTAATTGTTTTAAAATGTGTATGTGTGAGTGTGCGTGGGTGTGTGTGCACACTTGATGATGATTGTGAGTGTGCATGTGTGACAAATAAACTTCCAGGGCACCGGTGGTCTAGGGATGAATATTGACTTCTAAATCATCAATCAGCCACACACCTCTAGTACACCATAAGGGATATGGACCGATTGGAAACACAAGCAAATTATAAACCTTTTTGTCCAATGTTGGTAATGTGGATGGAATGGCAGGCTTATCTCCGAAAGATTGTGGATTGTTGGTTAGTTGCAACACAGCAAAAACAACATTATAATGAAATGATAAAAGGGACTGTACAGTCAGCTTGTATAAAAATATCTACTTTGTTATTATCACCACATGCAGTTCTAGCAGCACCACGGAATACAACCCACCCTGTAAAGGAATGAAGAGGACAGACAGTTTCAAAGAAGGAAAAGGGATGCACTCTGGATACTGATATGAGGGTTGTCGGTATGGTAAATAATCGGAATAGTACAAGGTTACTTGCCTTCAGCACAAAGGGAGCAATGGGCCTTAAAAATGTCTCGAAGGGCCTTTTGGGAGGGCAAGGGGGAGAGAACCACAATGCATCTTGTGCCTGTAGGTGTTCTTGGTGTTCAATAGGTTAGAGTCAGGTTCAGGGTGTTTTGCAGTTTCTACGTTAGAGTTCAAGATGGAAGACAGCTGCGGGTCTGTATCACGTGGAAGGCAGTTCAGCAAGGGAAGCTGGATGGATGGCTGCAGGCTGGCCTACATTGTGGCGCAGGGTCAGTATTATTGTCTCAGTGCAGCTTGGTGGTTCTGAAGCACTTGTCGAGGTGTCTCGTGAGTCTTTAAGTGACTGCAGCGTTACAGATAGTTGAAGCACGAGGGAATTGACTGGCGTGGACATGTCCTTTACGGCGGACGGCGGCAAATGTTCATTGATGCACTTCTTCTAGCTTTTTCACTGGGCTTGTGTCGTATTTTAAGGTGGATGGCCCAAAGCTGAGAAGTGTGTTGAAGGCAGCTGCCTTGCTCTTGGTTTTGGGTCCAGAGGCTCTCTGTCACTTCCCACCTAGGAAGTTTGCTGCAGAGCCTAACAGGGCACACTCTGTGCTGGTTAGGTCCAGTTTCTGGAGCTGCTGGAGGGTCCTTTGAATTTGGTATCTCCCTCTGTTCCCTGGGAGATGTTTAGGGGAGGGAACTTTCTTCTCTCTTGGAGGTCCTGGCCTTGCTTCATTGGCGGAGCATGTAAGGCAGATTGTACCTTCAGTCCGGGTCCAATGATGAGTTCTTTTGCTACTCATTGCAAAGTCTTCAGATGATCTATCGAAAGAGGTTCTTGACCATCTTTTAAAGCCAAATGAACCACAGGGATTTGTGAAGGCTAAGCCTACCTTAATTAACCAATCATGGGTCCCCACCAACAATCTCCTGTATGCGTGAGGTCATGACCAGAGTGCTTTGCAACAGTAAAGGTATAGGGGTGAAAACATGTAGTACTAAGTCCCACCCAACTTTCTGTCTATTGTTTATAAACGGGTCTCTCTGGTTAATGGAGCTCTCTGTGGTTCCTAATTAAAGCGGCAGGTCTCACTTAAGCTGTGGTGAGACCCGACTTTCTGGCTCCTGCAAACCACAAACTTGAACCTTATGAATGAGGTCCCCATGTAGGGTGAACTACTGTAAACACACTGTCCCAGACATGACAGTTCACTGTCAGTCAATATTGAGAGGTGGGAGCTGGCTTCAAGTTGACACTGTGCATATGAAAGGTTTTTGGGTTTCCAGCCTCCTTTGTTAACCTATGCATCCAGGCCCCATGTGGGCCTCTTTGAAATACCCTATAAATGGTATGCACATTGCTGCCACCATCTGCAGGGCCTAACAAAAGGACAGTGTGGATGCCTGGAGCCTTTGTTAGGTAATTAGGCTGACCATGGCAGGGGTTTGGCCTTCCCCTTCTGGATATGCATTGTGTACTCCTCCTGTCATATCCCAACTAAATATGACAGGAGGGACTGCGTCTGTAGGCTGTGTCCACCCAGAATACACAGGTTTGTGCTTATGTAATGCGTTGAACATGGGAAAATGTGTGCGGAATAGCTCCACAAATTTTCCAGTGGTTGAACTACCATCACTCAATTACATTTAAAATTTCAAAAAAGCCCAGGCGAGTTATATGATATGATATGATATGATATGATATGATATGGCATTTCACACCGACTGTGCGGATTGTGGAATTCCTCACAGCATGTTAAGTATCTAATGTTATACATGTATGCTAATGCATATGTGCATGTGAATTGTGTATACATGTATGAGTGGTGAGTAACCTTTTCGTGTGATGGAGAATGCAGTGTGTGCGTGTGTGAATGTTCTTGATGCTCTGTGGAGAATGAAGTGTGAGTGAATGTGAGAGATGGTTTATGGGTGATAGACTGGTGGGTGAATGGTCATGAATTTTATTACGTATGTGTGTGAATCCTCTTGGCGGCTGCCCAGGTGGAGATTGCAGTGTGAGTGAATGCGAGAGAAGGGCTATGAATGAGTGAAAGGGTATGCAATTGATTATGTGTGTGTTTGTGAATGTTCTGGGTGGGTGCACGTGTATAAAATACAGTGTGAGTGAAAGTCAAATGTTTATGGATGAGTGCCAGGTAAGTAAATGAGTATGAATTTGACTGTGAATGTTCTAGGTGGGTGGGTGCCTGTGCAGAGAATGGCGTGTCAGTGACTATGAGAGAAGGGCTATAGGTGAGTGACAAGTGATTGAATAGATATGGATGTGATTGAGAATGTTCTAGGGGTGAGTGTATGTTTGTAGAATAAAGTGTGCGTGAATATGTGAGACAGTGTATGGGTGAGTGGGAGGTGAGTGAATGGGTATGAATGTGATTCTGTGTATGTGTGCGTGTGAATGTTCTGGGTGGGTGCCTGTGTGTAGAATTCAGTGTGAATTCATTTTTCTGGATGCAAGTGTGAGTGTATGTGAGAGAAAGTGAGTGACTGATGTGTGAATGGCTATGAATGTGCTTGTCTGTGTATATGAAAATATTCTGGGTGGGTGCCCATGTGTAGAATATAGGCTGAGTGATTGTGAGAGAAGGTGTAAGGGAGAGTGACAGGTTGGTGTACAGGTATGAATGTAACTGTGAATGTTCTGGGTGGGTGGGCACAAGCGTCATGGATGGACTGGGAGTGAATGTAAGAGGTGTATGGTAAATGAATGGTTGTGAATGGCTATGAATGTGGTTGTGTTTGAATGTTCTGGGTGTGTGACCATGTGGAGCATGCAGTGTGAATGTTATGGATGCAAATGTGAGTGAATGTGAGAGAAAGTGAATGACTGGTGGGTGAATAGTTATGAATGTGATCCTGTGCACGTGCAAGTGGCTGGAGGGCCCAAAGAGCAGTGGAGCATTGTTGACATTTCCTTAAGTAACATGGCATGCGTTACTGGCATTTTTGGGCAAAGCCAACTTGATTTGATTTATTAGTTGGCTAGACTGGCATTTTGGTGCAGTTAGTCTAGCCATTTGTTATTGTGACCTGACATTTTTTCCTGGGAAGCTATGATAAAGCAAGCATGATAAATGTTATTACATAGGAAGACTGTCATTTTGGTGCAGGCAGCCTAGCTATTTTCTACTGTGGATGATATTTTTTACCGAGCATCTATGATAACGCAGCCATGATACATTTACTTAGGTTTCTGGGCTGGCCTACATGTGAGCCAATTTGGACGTGTTTTCCTATTGTGGCATGTCATTTTTAATGGCAAAGCCTACTGGAGTATGTTCTTACGTGGGGGTAATGAGATTGCACGCAAAGCACACATGAATATGTTCTTATATGGGAATACTGGCATAGTTCGATGCAGTCCACATGGAAATGTATGGACACTGCGAGCATGTATCTTATACTGGCATATTTTGTGGAGGAAGGGCAGGAAAATCTGTTGGGAAACGTTCCTGTGCACTCTTGGTGACTTGTATCTGTTGGATTTTTTCATGATTTACCCAACGAAACCGATTGCAAACTATCTGGCTTTTTATCCAATATTTCACATAAAGTGTGTTGTATAATGCACTATTTTAACCAAAATTCAAAACATTTTCTCAGGGGAAGAACCCTTCCAAATACTTTTTTGTTGGTTCGGGTTCCCTCGTCACACTCGGTCACACTTGCGGCAAATATTTACGCCCCCGCCCCAGTAAAAAAAATCACCAGTCGCCAGAGGTGGATGTTACATTTGGGTGCGAGGTGATAGGAACTCCCTCACACCGCCTTGTTACTACGCTAGCTGCAAGATTTAAGCTTGATTAAAAAACACATCTTTCAGCTAGCACAGTGCGTGCATGCCCCTTCAGCAGCGTGATCAAGATGGACATTGTGCACGGATGATGCTCCAGGCCAACCCCGAGTGAGGTGCGTCCTGTGCTTTGTTGGGGAGCTTTGGGGGGTTGGAGGATCCCACAGCATGGGCACCAAATGTGTTACGGCAGTGGATGACCATGCTTAAATGTGAAAGTGGTAGAATACTCCCCTCTCCATAACCTTCGTGGTTCATACCTATTTTTGTTAGCTTCTCTATGTTTCAAGCTGTCCTCTAAAAGAGGATGACATTTTGCAGCGCAGGCAAACACAATGTGGAATTCTTTATCTTACATCACAGGCTCTGCCCATTCATTAACGGAATTTAGAGTTCAACTAACACAATTTCTGTTCCACTAAATTACCAGCCCTGAGACACCACTACGGGTGTGGAAGCGTTATACAAGTGTGACAAATCAAGAACATCCATCAAACCACTACTTTTGCTAGTTTCTAAGAGAAAAAATAATGCTTTGTTTATATCATTTGTGCCTGTGTTTGCCAATGGCCAAGACTGGCACAGTTTTTTGGGCACCGGCACTCTTTCTGCAGCTGCCCTTCATAACGGCTCGCTGCGCAGTAGTGCCCAGGGGATGAAGGCATTCATCAAAGAAAGTTAACACGTAAGAGTTAACTTTCTTTGATGAAAGCAATCGTTCGCTGAGGCCATTCTGACAGTGCCCCAGCTACCCGCCAGCGTGGCGTCAGCCATGAGGCAGCTGTGCTCTCTCGCATTAACAAATTCTTGTGGGTGGGGGTGGGTGGACTCTTGTGAGCCGAGAGCTCATATACATGTTTTGAAGGGCAGGGCTGCATATGGCTCCATCCCTTTTCCGTGTCAGAATACATTCAACAAAAAAATAACACACAGCAGACCAGTAGCCGAGGAGATCCCCCGCCTCCCACCTCCTGTCTTCTTTTTTTGTTTGGCCGAATGAGGACTTTTTTTATTTCTGTACATATTTTACAATATATATATATCAAACAAATCAGGATGAGAGATCCTATATACAGCTGTGTGGTTCTGAACATATACATTTATTTCAAGAAAACCAGATTTTTTTGGGTGAATTCTCAGTTATTTTACAGAACTTTCGATAAGCACGAAAGTAAGTGACAACGGACAAGTGTGATTATATACAGTGGAAATACAAGGTAAGTATCAACATCTATACTGTACAGGTAAGGACTCCACATAAGGGCAAAATCATATATGATGGTAGGATGGACCTACAGTTGGACGAAGTGCACCCAGGACGGAAAGTAGTCCAGGGTGTAGTTAAAACAGGGTGCACACAACAATATCTACAGAACATACACGAAGGGGGGTTTGTACAGTTGTGTCACAGGGGATCGACACGGGGGTGTTTCGGCCATGTAGGGTTTGATTGAAGCCTGTCTGTGTGTTGGCCTTCATCAGGATAGACACCGGATGCGGTGCTGTCCGTAATATCTGCTGCTGCAATAGCAGTGGGGTGCTATAGACAATCCTTTAGTGATTACTGGATTGTGGGTGCGAGATGCACTTAAAGTTGACCGTGGGTTTCTGATGATTCGATTTGTCTCAGGTTCCCAGGGGCTGGAACACAGGGCCTGTGTAGGTCCCAGATCGAAAAGCCAGAGGGTGCTGCAGTCACCGCGGGGTCCACAGCATGGGATGGCAACCATTAGATCAGCAGATAAAGGAGGAGCATTGGTACTACTAGACACAGTAAATTACGATGCAGAATGCAGGAGACAGCTAAGTGACTTGAACACATATGCAAGACTAAATTCAGACCCAACAGTCGAGATTAAACATAATTTGGATGAACTACTAATGAAGGCAGAAGAACTAAGCTGGATAAACCATCATACTAAGAAGTTCTTAACCAATAATTCCCTAGGATTCCACATGTCTACACATTGCCGAAAGTGCATAAGGATCTGATAAACCCACCTGGTAGACCGATAGTCCCCGGTACCAGCAGTATATTACAACCATTGGGAATCTATATAGACTACTTCTTGCAACCTTTAATACAAAAAACAAATACATACGTCGTAAAAGATACTACTCACTTTCTTAAGTACTTGAGAGAGACTGAATATGCTGAGGGCAACATTCTATTTCCTATAGACGTAAAGAGTCTGTATACTCCCATCCCGCACGATCAGGGGAGGACAGCAGTAGAGTGGATACTACTCCAAGAAGAGAATATACCGGCCCAGAAGGAATTCATAATGGCATTACTCAAGTTTATAGGTGAAAATTCATATTTTCAATATGGAGAGGAGTTCTTCCTACAGACTGCTGGAACTTGAATGGGTGCGTCTATGGCACCATCATATGCCAACGCATTCATACACAAATTTAGGTTGATCATGTTTTAAAACATATAGGCTGGAACCAAAAGATTGGTCTCTGGATCTGTTATATCGATGATATCTTCGGTATTTGGAAAGATACAGAAGAAGACCTGCACGAATTCCTGCAATATCTCAAAAGCATAGACCAACGGATTGAATTTACATCTGAATTCACTAAAGAAAAAATACATTTCCTTGATGTGGAAATCAGCAATACCAACACTGGATATAAGACCAACATATATCGAAAACCAACAGACAGAAACAACATTTTACATAAACTCAGTTTCAATCAATTTAGCTTAATAAAAAACTTACCTTACAGCCAGATGCTAAGAGTGAAAAGGATAGTGAGTGACCCGACGGACTATGAAGAAGCTATAGCCACAATGGGTAAGACATTTTTAAATCGAGTCTATACTAAATTAGAGATAGAGGAAGCAGAAGTAGAAAATCGAGAAAGGGAAGAATTATTGAACCCACAACAGAAAATAGAGAATACAACCCCATGTATTTGTGTCAAAATTCTCCAAACAGAGCAGCAGGATCAAGTACATAATCAAAAAGAACTGGAACATACTGTTGTTGGACGAGAGAGTTGAGCCACTATTCAAATAACTACCCACCTTTGCTTACAAAGGGAGCCAGAACTTGAAGGACAAATTGGTCAAGACCAGGAGTCTGAACACCAGAATAGGCACATTAAAAACAGGAACGTTCCCATGTTTGAATTGTAGTAACTGCGGATATATACAAAAGGGGAATACAGTTAAACATCCGCACACTGGAGAGAAAATACAACTTCGAGACTTTGGGACATGCACAACGAGCAATGTCATTTATTCCATTAAATGCCCGTGTGGAATGTATTACGTAGGGCAGTCCACACGCATTGCGAAAGTGAGATGGAACGAATATCGCTCCTGTATACGGAATCATAATAAGAACGTTGCAGTGGCACGGCACTGGGATATTAAGAAACATAACTTATCACAGTTAAGATTTCAAATACTGGAGGTTGTTAAGAAAAGAGAACCACACATGAATGTACAACAATACTCTCTGTGTCATGGCCCCGTGACGAAATACACCAGAGAAATAGCAGGTATTTCACTTTAAAAAGAAATGGTAATCCGCCCATTACAGGGACTCCACTTCATTAACGACACAGTACCGTCTGGATATACATGAGGAAACCTTGGTGATTGCATGTCCCGCCTACCCGTATCCATGGGAAGCGGGACGTGAGGCACCCCCACGAAGACCAATCCTGGCCTATGGACGATGCCATGATAACCATGGTTACATATAAAAACAATAAATCCTCGCGGGCGCTCATCGCTGCAACCTGTTACGAGGTGCTCGAACAGACACGTAAGGAAGGTAAGATCCGTGGGTACTGTACAGACACATTGAGGTTAGCAATATGGAGGTTGAGATTCAGCAACACTCTTTGTAATTACAGGGAGAGGTCCTTACATACATGCAACGTTTCAAGGCAAGGAAGAGTAATGTCCGTGTAAGCTCAGGTAAATATTTATACGCGTTCAATGTGAACATGAAAGGTTGATGTAGTTAAAATTACACCGCAAAGAAACTAATGTATTTGTTCTTTTTACCTCATCTACGTTAAACAGAATTGCAAAACCTATTACAATGGCTTTGACATGCAAACGTTGCTATGTTTTCATGACCTTTATTGAAATCTGTATTTTCATATTGCATATGAATTTGAAAATATGATGTTAATTAATTAATTGTCTTGAAAAAAACCCTGACGATGGTGCTAGGCACCGAAATGCATTGGCAATAGCTTATACTATCGCCTTTGCCTATATTGTGTGATTAAAACATAAGTTTTTATTTAAGAAGCACTCAGAGAAGTTTTTTCGAAATGTATTTGAATCTTTGGAAATCCTCTATTAAATGAAGAAATGAAAGTACAATTGAACACTTTGGGATATAGTATAAAGTAACGAATGTAGCTCCAATCGGGAGCAAGGGGAGAGCACCAGTTATTACGGGGTGGATTCCACCCTGTTTTTCGAGCTGCCAATCAAATGCCCAGATGCTGTATGTGACGTCCCAGTTGTGTTGGTGCGCATGCGCGGGCCTCGTTATGGTCCCGCGCATGCGAAGTTTAATAAAGTGCGCCCGTGCGGCAGTTCCCGCCGGGACGCGGAGCAAGCAGCATCACGCCCCGTGTATTCTTGTGTGGTCCGTGTCTGCATGTGTGCGTGGGCCCTCACGGCCAGATACAACAACTGGCGACGAGGCGGGATCGGCGCCACAGCGTTCGCCCCACGAACGGGGGCGTGTGACACACGTCACCGGCACGAGAGTACAAGACGCGGATTGAGCGAAAACATTCGTTGCTTCGAGGCAGTAGCGGCCTGCACAGGTGCTCGTGCGCTGCCACGAGGAAAATTTTTGGAACTCTTGTTTGTTCCCAGCAACCTGGGGACAATCCAAAAAAAAAAAAAAAAAAAAGAACCGGACACGAGGCCAGTGACGGGACACAGCGGAAGGTGTGCGGAACAGCGCATCAACCAGGTTAGCGGCCTCTATCACACCGAGAGATGCCTGTGCGACCTGTGAAAATGACAAGCAGTGAGGATGAAGCAGAAGTGGCGACAAGAGTGGTGAGGACACAACAGGGTTCGCTGCTGCACATGCAGGAGTTCGACATGTCGGGGCCCCCGTCCAAGTTGGGTCCCAGGTGGCTCCTATGGGTCAAGAAGTTGGAAATGTACTTTACTGCGAAGGGGACGTCGAATGACGACGCAAAAAGGGCGACCCTTCTGTATTCAGCTGGCCTGGACATTATGCGAATCTATGAATCATTTGCCCTACCGGTGGTCACGTATGACACGGTCAAGACCGCGCTGGAGAACCATTTCATCCCACAGTCAAATGTCGACTACGAAAGGTTCCTGTTCTGCAGGGAGAGGCAAAGGGAGAAAGAATCTCTCGATCAGTTCTGCGCCAGACTGAGATTGATTGCCAGCACGTGCCGCTGGGACAACGACGAGCTGATGATAAGGAACCAGGTGCTCCAGGGCTGCAGTTCGGGCAAATTGCGACGTCAAGTACTGAGGGAGCCAGGATGGTCACTGCAACAGATACTTGACAGTGGGAGGACGTACGAGCTAGCAGAGTCCAGAGGTGCAAGCATGGACGCAGCGGTCAGGCCAAATGCGAGGGAGGAGGCCTTTGCCGTGTCCAAGAGAACGAAGCAGAAAGAGAAGTGGACCCCGAAGGCATCGGAGACCAGACATCCGTCCGTGCCTGGGTCGATTTGTCCGGACTGCGGATATGACTTACCTCACGTGGAGGAGTGCCCCGCCAAGATGAGGTCGTGCGGGCGGTGCAATGGTCTGGGGCACTATGCTCGAATGTGCCGCGCAACGGCCCCTGTCCCCACACAGAGAGGTCCCGCGAGAGCAAGAGGCGGCGGATTCAGAAGGCAGTGCAGCATTGCTGCCCTCGAACATGAGATACGGAAACTGCAGCTCGCGGAGCAAGAGGAAGAAGAGGACGAGGACGAAGAAGAGGTTTTCTTCATCTCTAACATTGCCTCGGGGAACAAAAGGAGGAGGCAGCCCAGGTGCGTGGTGGACATATTGGGTGTGTCGACCCAGATACTGATAGATACAGGCGCTTCGGTGTGTGTGCTGGCAGAGGAGGACTATCAGAAACTTCCAGGCCCGCCGCCACTGGACATGTCCACGGCGAAGATATTTACTTTTGGAGGGGACACCCCGCTACCACTCAAGGGTGTGTTCGTGTCACCTGTGTCGAAAGGGGGCAGGAGCATCAAGGCCAAATTCTTTGTTACAGACGTGAGCCCCCACTCACTTCTCAGCTGCGCGGCGTCGGAGGCCCTTAACCTGGTTCATTTTGCATATGGTGTATACCAGATAGACATTGAGACACCGCTGGACAGGTTCTCGAGCATCTTCGAAGGCATTGGGAAACTCAAAGCACCCCCCGTGCGCCTCCACATCGACGAGTCTATCAGACCGACGGCCCTCAAGCACCGCAGGATCCCGTTTCACCTGCGGGAGAAAGTGGAGGAGGAGCTCCAATCACTAGTGGAGATGGACATCATTGAGAGAGTGGAGGGGCCAACGCCCTGGGTGTCCCCGATAGTGGTGGCCCCCAAGCCAAAGCAACCAGGGGCCGTGAGAATCTGCGTGGACATGCGCCTCCCAAACGCCGCTATTAAGAGGGAGAGACACCTTACACCCACTCTGGATGACATCATCGGAGAGCTTCAGGGGGCGAGAGTGTTCTCGAAGTTAGACCTACGAGCGGGCTACCACCAGCTCGAACTACACCCGGACTCTAGGTTCATAACTACGTTTACGACGCATGACGGCCTCTTCCAGTTCAAACGGTTGAGCTTCGGCATCTCATCAGCCGCCGAAGTTTTTCAGAACACCATTAGAGGAGCGTTGGCTGGCCTCAAAGGGGTGCTGAACATGAGCGACGACATTTTAGTCTCCGCGGACTCGGAACGGGAACACATGAAGAGGTTGGAGGACACGCTCCTGAGGTTGAAGAACTTGGGGCTCACCCTCCATCGGCAAAAATGTGAGTTCTTCAAGGACCGTATTTGTTTCTTCGGGTTCATTTTCCACGCAGCTGGTGTGTCGCCCGACCCAGCCAAAGTGAAGGACATTAAGGAAGCCCCCGCCCCCCAGTCACCTACGGAAGTGAGGAGCTTCTTGGGGATGGTAACTTATTGCGGGCGCTTCATCAATGGGCTGGCGTCGCTGGCGGAACCACTCAGAGTGCTAACGAGGAACGACGCTGAGTGGAAATGGGGGGCCAATGAGCAGGAGGCGTTCCAGACTCTGAAAAATGCCCTTTCGGATGGAGACACCATGGCCTACTTCAACCCCAAAGTAGAGTCCGAGGTGGTGGTTGACGCTAGTCCGGTGGGAGTGGGGGCGGTGCTAATGCAACCTGACGCACGTGGAGACATGCGCCCCATCGCATATGCGAGTAAGGCCTTTTCGGACACGGAAACGAGATACTCACAGATTGAACGGGAAGCGCTAGCCATCCTGTGGGGCTGTCGCCACTTCCGGTTCTATATACTGGGCAAACCTGTAGTGGTGGTGATGGACCACAAGCCACTCCTGCCCATTCTGGCAGGGGGAGCCTCCAAACCGCCCCCAGGATTGAGAGGTGGATGCTAGCCCTGATGGAGTACGGGGTGAAACTCATATACCGACCAGGCACGAACAACCCGGCCGACTACCTGTCGCGCCATCCCAACAAGGAGAGCGCTGTCACTGACATAGGAGCGAATGAGTGCCATGGGCTGTTGTGTCAGGTGGTGGAAGGGTCCCTTCCGATGGCAATATCAAGGCTAGAGATGGCAACGGAATGTTCCAAGGACGAAGTGTTCACCATTGTCAAGAATGCCGTGAGAAGCGGCTAGTGGAGGGAAGTGCTGCAGGACAACTCCCGCCGGCAAGCGGAGGCGCAGAGTGACCTTCGAGCGCTCTGGAAGGTCAAGGATGAACTCTCAGTCGCGGACGATGGACTCATACTTCGAGGGCGGCAAATTGTAATCCCGCGGGCACTGCGGTCAAGGATCCTCGAACTTGCCCACATCGGACATCAAGGGATTGTCAAAATGAAGGCTCGGCTGAGAAACAAAGTATGGTTTCCGGACCTGGAGGGGCGAGTGGAGAGTTTCGTAAGGAGGTGCATCGCATGTCAAGCGGCGGCCCCGGGGGACAGAGCTCCGCCGATAAGGTCGATGGAGCGCAGTTGCCGTCCGTGGGAAACTGTCCATGTGGACTTTGGCTCGACTGGTCGGGGAATGTACTTTCTGGTGGCAGTGGACCAATGGTCCAGGTATCCCGAGGTGGAGGTAGTACACTCGACGGCGACAGAGTTTGCAACGAAGGCACTTGACAAAATGTTTGCCACCCATGGATTCCCAGACCTCCTGTGCTCGGACAATGGACCACCTTTCACAGGCAGCCAATTCGCGACCTACCTCCGTGAAAGGGGGATCCGGCATCGCAGGGTGTCCCCGCTCTGGCCGTGGGCCAACGGGGAGGCCGAAAGAATGATGAGGACTCTCAACAAGGTCCTGAGGATCTCCGCCTGCGGCGGTGAAGACCTGGAGAGGAAGCTCGTGGAGTTTCTGAGGGAATACCGCACGTCGCCCCACCAGTCCACGAGAGTGGCCCCAGCGGAGGCACTATTTGGGCGATGCCCAAGGGGAATGTTGCCGGAGGAGGATGGCCGGCTGCCCGGAGTAATAGACGATGATGGTGTCCGGGACGTACGGGCCAGGCGCAATGACAAAGAAAGTGAAAGGAGGGGCCTGCAAGAAAAGGAGGTGCGAGTGGGTGACGCAGTGTTGGTCCGGAACAGGCATCCCGAGGGGAAGTTGTCCTTGCCCTTCGAGCCGCGCCCGTGGAAGGTAACGCACGTCAAAGGCACCATGGTGATGGCAGCCTGCGACCGAGGGACAGTCACGCGCAACCGGTCATTCTTCAAACGCATTGAAAGACCGCAGAGAATAGACCAGCAGAGGAAGACGCAGGGCAGGCTGGTCCACCAGAAGATCTGGAGAGCGGGCAGGCGGGCCCGCCAGGAGGTCTGAAGAGGGGGCAGGACAAGGAAACATCGAGGCTGGAACATGACGATCCTCCTCCGCCTCCCGCCTCACCAAGGTACCCTACCCGCCGTGAAAGGCGATTGCCCGGGCATTTCAAGGACTATGTCCTGGACTCACGTGACTGAACTGAGTGAGGCAAGGTGAGACTCAAGTGGTCATATGGCCGCCCGGAATACCTGGCGTGCAAGGTGATGCGCGTTTAACTGTTTACGTTGTTTTGGTTGAAGTTAAAAAGGGATGTGACGTCCCAGTTGTGTTGGTGCGCGTGCGCGGGCCTCGTTATGGTCCCGCGCATGCGTAGTTTAATAAAGTGCGCCCGTGCGGCAGTTCCCGCCGGGACGCGGAGCAAGCAGCATCGCGTCCCGTGTATTCTTGTGTGGTCCGTGTCTGCATGTGTGCGTGGGCCCTCACGGCCAGATACAACACTGTAGTTTCTGTATAATTTCCACCTTGATCGTCTGCGTAGCAGCTGGACCTTTTTTTTCAGGCAGTGAAGTGTGCATGGTGCCTGTCCTGCTTTATGTGCAAGGCAGCACTACGGGTGCTGAGTCAGAAGATAAGAGGGCTATCATGAACATAACCTCCACTTCAATCTGAATAGAAACCCACACAGAAAAGACATGTAGTAGCCAGTGGTAATTCCCTAGGTCATAGCAGGGGATGTCGAGGGGGGAAGTGGTCTGACCAGGATCACAAACCTTGACTCAAATAGTTGGATTTCAAGGTCTAAAGTAATAATGTCTTGTAGAGTTTACTTACAAAAAACACAAATTTCTAATTAAAGCCACATGACAGCATGTAAATCTGTATAGCAACATCTTAAGCCAAAAGAATATCATTGTGGTTTTAATGTTAAACTATAACTCCCAGAATGCAAGATAATGGCAACATGAAAAATCTATGTAATCCCACAGTACTTTCAGAGATTTAAAACATGTAATAAAATAAGTTGAGCAATAAACAAAGATAGATGTGGGTGCTCTCTCCGCATCCATCCCACTACTAGCTTGTGCCAGCAGATGCTGCAGCCCTAAGCATGTGACATGGAATAGTAGCAGTGTGATGGGCTGGTTGTGGACCTATCTAGCACTGAGCCGGGCCGCTGGCACCGCAGCGCCACTGGGGCTGGCATTAGTGATCCATAATTCTTTGGCCACTGGCACTTATTTTCTTTACAAATTAAGCACTCAAAATAACCATCACATTCTATTCTTCAATCTTGGATGCCCCACTTTATTGAAACATAGCACCAACAATATTCCCTGACCCAGCAACTTTCTTTAAAGGGGCTATGCAGTTTTTGTACAAAAATAGCATATGTTGTTCCTAATTGTTAATGTTGTATTTCCTGTCTATTTTCAAGGAAGGTATATTTCATTTTCTTATTTCCAACATTTGTTGTAGACATTTTCCGTTCTACAGTTCTCCCCATTTGCGGGCTGCTTTCAAGCCTTGGAAGAGAAAGGGAATTCGGAGAAAAAGAGGAAACTTAGTCTGCAGACCCATAATAGAAGTAAAGGGCCAAAGCAACAAGTTGCATATATTTAACTTTACATGAATAAATTTACTTACCTAATAATCTCACCTCGATAGTAATACCATAAGTAGTGTTGTGATGGAAATGAGCCTATCCCACCCCCCCAGGCGCTTCCACATAAAGCGAACCCCATACGAAGCAATCTAACGTACAAGGGAGAAACAGCCCACGCTCCCAGGCACCATATAGAAACTTCGTAGTGTATAGAAGTGAATGCTAACACTAGAAATGCCCACACTCTGCAATGCCATTTTTTAATAGGCCCTAAACAAGACAGGCCGCAGACCCATGCTGCTCATGTTTCCCTTTCACAGAGCCCAATTTCTACATGGCATGCTGACTCCGCTTGAGCCTTGTTACCACCGAAGTTCATTTCCCTCTTGTCCCTGCAGTGCTGTGAGTAATCAGTATCGCCTTCAGGAATGTGCCTGACACAGAGCGTGAGACAATACCAGGTACTGGTATGCATCTATTCATCTCCACTAAACTGCCATCGAGCCTCCGACCCCACCCAGCCAGCCCGGTGCCAGCCGCACATCTGTAACCTGACCCCCAGTCACCTGGCTCTCTGATAAGCACCCGACCCCCAGGTCCTAACCTTCATAAAGCGCCCACCACAGATCCAAAGCCCACAATACTGTATTTCCCCGTAGCAGCAACACATGTCCAAGCAACATGAGATACCAAGAAGGGTAAATCAAAGATCAATCCCCAGAGGGGAGACATTAGGTGAGCAGACTGTGGGATCAATCGAGCCCTGAATGAATTGATCGGCATGACTGTCTCTTATCCTCCTCTCTCCATGGCACCCCTTTACTGTGCCGTCCAGGTGCCTGCCATAATGAATGAATAGCATGTCATAGTTGTTTAGTTTAGATAGGAAACAGTGTATTTCATGCATGCCCTTACCTTCACTGCAAGGATGAGCCAGCTGACCCACATGGAGCAAGATCGACAGAAGAGAACCAGCCAATTAGTGCTTGGCATCCCCTATGGAGCAAGCCCATGTGTAGGGTACCTCCAATCAGCGATCCCGGAGTGCACCCTACAGTGTAACATTTTTTTTGAAGTTATAAAACACTGTTTGCTAATGTAAGACCAGAGTGCTCTAGAGCAGCAAGGTTCTTTGCTGATATTTGTATTGTGTACGAGTAAACCTTGTTATCCTTGCAATGCTATCTCTTGGCCTATTTCCCTAGCGGGTTGTATTTACTCTGGTGTGTGCGTTTTGTGGGACCTTCATTAAAAGTGGTAGTAGTATTAATAATACTGTTAACAGTAGTAGCACTACTACCAGTAATATTCCAGCTGCTACCAGTAGTAGTACCTTTGGTAACAACACCATTCATAACAATAATATTAGCAGTACTACAGCAATTTTAAGTAGCAGCACTATTACCATTAATTGTAGCTTCACTACTACCACCATTAATAGTATCACTTCTACTACCCGTAACATGCAGCACTATTAAAAGTAGAGACATCAGAAGTAGTATCATAACTACAAGCAGAAGCAGTTCTACTGCCTCTAGCATAGGTACTACTAGAACTACCAATACTAATACTGCTTACAATATAAGTCCTACCCACATTAGTGGTACTTTTACCAATACTAGAAGCACTACTACCAGTAGCAATTGTAGGGCTTCTAAGACTACTACTGCAACTACTATTCTCACAGTAATACAAGAATCAGTAACACTACTAGCAGCATGTCCAGTAGTACAACATGTAGTACTACTGCATTTACTACTACTTCTACTGCTTTTAGTAGTCGTAGTAACAGTACTACCAGTGTTACTAGTACTACTGCCAGAAGTAGTGCTAGTGCATATTTGTTTATTTATTTACACTTGTATACAGCACTGTCCTACTCAGAGGAACTTAGAGCACTTTACAAAGTTCAAAGGAAGGAGGTGACATATTTTAATGAAAACTAAGACAGAAAACAAAAAAAGAAGTTACGATTTTTCGATCATGAGAGGAAGTTCAGGATTGATGAAGGAATGCAGGGTAGGAGTCTTGCTGTATTACATCTGGGAACGAGGTAGGCTTTCTGGATTTTGAGGGTAATGATAATGGAGGCGTCGTCGCAAATGTGGGGTGGGAGGGAGGTCCATGCTCTGCGGGCCCATTGGACCTGAAGGCCTGCTATTTTGTACAGGTTAGCTTGCAGTGCGAAATCAATAGATTTTAGTTGTCTTGTATGGTGTTTGTGAGGGTGATGGGTTTGTTGTGGAGATATGATAGGTTTTTGAGAAGGATAGCCTTCTATGCATGGCATAGTCCTTTGACAGTCATTATCTGGGGCATGGGGAGCCAGTGGAGCTGTAAGAGAGCTGGGGTTACATATGAGTGTTTGGGTACATGTAGCATGAGGCCTGTAGTTGCATTCTGTATGACTTGCAGGGGGCAAGAGTGTTGTTGGTGAGTTCAGTGAGGATTGCATTTCTGTAACTTAGCTTGGTGAGAACTAGTGTCTGGATTGTTGAATGGAAATCATCAAGGAGAAGGCTGTGTTGTATCTTTCGTAGGATGTGCAGCTGTAGGTTGCTTTGGTGACAGTAGCTATGTGATCTTTGACCGAAAGTTGGGGGTCAATGGTAAAGCCTAGGGAATTTTCTAGTGTTGTGCGGGATATGTGTGGGTTGTCAATTTGTGAGTGTGCGGCATTCTGAGAGTGAGGAGTATATTTGTTTGTCGTCTGCATATTGGTGAAACTGGATGTTGTAGCTGCCTAGAGTCTGTCTGAAGGATTCAACGTATAGGCTAAACAGGAGGGATAGATAAGTATGAACCCAAGTATGAACTCTCCCATGTTTAAATTGTGTATTCATGGAGTGGAGCACACTATTCCTTTATCGGTGAAGGAAATCATCATATTAAGTTTTGTCATTCGATCTCTTCCTAAAATATTAACTGATGTCTGTCTTAAATATAACAAAGGGACAGAAATGTCACATTCTCTTATGGAAACAGGTAGTTTATCATTTAAAGGAACTCGACTTGTAGCTCCAGAGAACCCTTGAGCACTCATGGCAATACCTGACATTGAATATTATCCTTCTCATATACACAAACGAGTTGCTTCAGTGTCTACAAAAAAGAAAAAGGACTGGCCTCCTATCGTCACATCAACCCTTGGTTCCTCTTGGGCGTCTGGTGTCACAGATACTACTGAACACATCAAGTCACTCTGTGAGCTGTCCTATTGTGGGTACAATCTCATCCCCGTCCCTGTAAAAGGATTTCCCACACCACAGTGACCCCTCCTAATCTAGGTGTCAATACTTGTCCTGTATTCGCATACTGTTGTGTCTGCATAGGGGCTTGTTGCAACTTCCCCTGTGGTGGATTCAGTTGTGCTTATCCCTGCTGTGATACCTGCTGTACTGGCGGTACTTGGGTCTGATAAAATGTATGATCTTGGGCAAAGCCCTCTCTAGTCTAAGTGCTGTATGCAGAGGATAAGCTGTCCCCCCACTGGAAAACTGGCCATTGTGTACATTCTCTCGGCTCTCACATATGCGTACAATATGTATTGTCATTCCACAATTACAACATGCTGGGGAAACCCTTTTGACAATCCCTCATTGGTTATATCGTCTCTGGACATGATGGTTCTCATTCGGTGTGTTTTGAAACCAACCTTGGTTATTCTGTATTCTGCCTCCTGGTCCCCTATAATCCATACCTCTGCCTCGTGGTGTAAACTCATACCCACCTTGGTCCATCGGGTGTGGATTATTTGCCTGTAATGTACCCATTGCTTCATGCATTCCCATTCCTTCTACGTTTGTCAATACTGCCCCTTCTCTGGCAAATTGTGACAATTATTTCTGAACCAACTACATCCCCACTTGTTTTTTCATCTACTTCTGTACTGGCTCAGGCAACCCTTGGAATAAAATATGGTAAAACAATGCCACTGTCTTTTCCCATGACTTGTGAGTTTCAAGCTGCCATTTCTCCTGAATATCTTTAATATAAGCAATATGGTCTTCATCTTCTTTCATTTTAGGTGTCATAATTGCACCCATATCTGATGTGTTAGGATACTGTACCCTGAGAGCCCTCCAAACATCTTCCCTACAATTATTGAATGGTGCTGCATCATGCACAGTGTTTTGTGCAGTCCCACTTGAATATCCTGCTCGCCTCCATATGTCATCAGTCCTCTCTCTAAGAATGGCTGCCAGTAGACCTTTTACGTCCCCTATGGCCAGTGGGTTTCATCCTGTCACGTTCTCTAATTCATATATCCATTTCCCAGCTCCCGAAGTCAAACTAGGGAGCTTACATTTTAAGTTATCCTTATCCATCTTTGGTCATGAAATATATTGCGGTCTTGTCCCTCCCTTTTCTAACAAGTGGAACTATGTGAACCCCATCCCACAATCGGATCCCACTATTAGTCTATCCATGGCAGGGATAATTGTTCCTGTCTGTCTCCTTGTCGGTAATGACCTTAACCTGCTTACATATGGTGGAGACTTTCCCTCCTCACTACAAGTTCATCCTCAGGGATGCTCTGGATATGCTATGTGATCTGGTGTTCTATCCTTAGGCTGTTCCAAATTTTACCATCTAACTTCCTTATCCATTTGCAGGCTTCCTACAGGGTCACATGCCCTTCCTCCTTCTGCCTCAAGACCAGAATCTCTTTCCTCGTCCGACATGTCTAAGGCCGAACTAGTATGAAAAACATCCTCCTCCCCTCCGTCCAAATTCAATCTGCTTAAAGACAATGATCGACTTTCATCACTAAACAGGGTTCCTTCTTCACTTCACTATTGCAATACTGGGGATTGATCATCATCCCTTTGAGTTCCATACTCACTATCCCTTCTTAATTGCTGATAGAGCTTATCAATCCTTTCTCCAATACTTTCCACATCATCTCTTTTATCTTCTAGCGCTACTCTAGATACAGCTGGCATTACTTCCTTTATTGGAAGAATCTCTTCCACTCTGTCCCATTGTATTTCTGGGCTCGGACTCATTTGTTCTTTACAAATGAGACTGGCATCAAAACCTTTCTGTCTCCATTTATGTTCTCTTTCTTAATCTACTTCACTTCGCTTTCTCACATCTCTTCTAATTCTTTCTTCCTCCTGCCTTTGTTCCTCCCTTCTTACTCCTTGTCTTCATTCCTCTTCTTCTCTTCATCTCTGTAATCTTGTGTTCCTTAATCTTTGTGCTTCTTCCTGTCCCTCTCTTCTATCGCTCTTTCTCCTGTTCCTCCTGATATATTTGTTCTCGCTGCTCCCTTATTTTCCTTGTTTGCTCATCTTACTTTAATCTCTTATCTCGTTCCTTGTCCTTCCTCTCTTGTTCATCCTTATCTTCTCCTTGCCTAACTTCCTCCATACTTTTCCCATCTATTTTACGTAATATCTATCCTCACATCCATTCGTTTTGTACGAGCGCTACCTCATCAGCCTTATCTTTGGCTCCTTTCCATCTCTTGATTTCTCTGTCTATATCTGTCGACAATTTCGACCGTTCACTTCTTTCTTCCTTGTGTTGTATGAATTTAAAAATATCTTCCTTTCACTTACTCTCTTCCGGACTATCGTCACTACTATAAGCGTGAGTGGGGTTCATATATCGGATTACTGTACCCTGTCTCTGCCTTCAGTTCCTTTAAAGGATATACTCCTATCTCTTCCATAGAAACACTCTTTACTTCAGACATAGTAAGGGGAGCTGAGGGCTCAATGCCTTCCTCCTTATGCTGATTAAGCATCCACTCCTCAGGTGGTGGGTCTTCTCTTTCCTCTTGATACATCTTCCAAAGTTCTAAATTTGCTAATCTCTTCTCTAATTTCCTCCCTGATTACGCAGCGTGCAAGTTTGTGGTCATATGTTGTAATACCTCTCTTGGGAATGATACCCCTTGTGGCCATGGCATGAACATATGATCTGCTGTGCCCTTTAACCATTCTGCACTGTATTGTTTGAGCTTGGGCATGTGTTTTGGTGGTGTCTTGCATAGGTGCATGAGAGGAGTATCCCCAATAATCACAAGTCTCAATTGACTGTCAATACTTAACAGATCGTCAAATAAACTTTGTATTTTATTTGAAATCACCACTTTTAACATTTAAAAATAACAAATATGAGCAAGAACCATCAATCACTGTTCAATACGTGAGCCAAGGATGGAAATAGAGTTGAGCATGGAGTCCCAGAGACAAGAATACTTTGCAAGGCCATGATCAAAGACAATCTGCATGCAGAAGGCATGGGTGATGAGAGATGATGGGCTAATTGGGTGGGGAGGGAAAGTCAAGTCCACCTCCCGGCACCTGGGTCTGAGCTTACGTGCTGCTAAGTGAACCGAATGTTCCAGACATGGCAGAACCGTGGCAACCAATTATAGAGGGCTGTATAACAAAGGGCCTTATAGTTTGAAGACCAATGATATACTGTGTACCTAATAGTCTTAAAAATGACATGTTTTAGAGGTAGGCATAATTTGTCCACCTGACAGTAGATAGCCAATCACAATTCCAGCCCATATAGAAAGTATACTTAGATGTTCCTCTTGAATGTATCATGATTTGGTCGATTCTGCAGCATTTAAATGTCTTATTGAATACAACTTGCCACACTTGGTGTTCTTTCTTTGAACCTTAACAAGAGATGATGCAGTTTCACACATTCACTGCCTTCAAGAATAGATAACCAACCTTGGCTGCTTCCATTTTTTATACCAGGCCAGACAGCCTTGACATTAGTTTCCACAATCTCAGCTAATTCTTGTTGCGACACAGTTCTCGTCTTTTCTCTACATTGGGTCCTGTCTTACTAAATTCATGACACCGAGCTTCAGCTTCTATACAATGGCGGCTTCGCCTGCAGTCTATTGACTATATGTAGCCAGATTCTAAGATTGATTAATCTACTTGTGTTACAGCATCTGTACAGTTATTGAACGGCTTGCATTTTCTGCAGTGCTTCACACACATGAAATCTTCTGTTAGCATATGAAACTTTCATTGATTCTTAATTTACACATCAGTTTCTGTAGGATCCATGCATTCTCTTCAGCTAGTATCCTCAGTGTGTCACGCTCATCTTTCGTGACGTCACTAGCTCCCCTTTTTGATCCGTTTCAGATTCCTTCAGGAAGTTCCTCCCTCAGATTGACATGTCTTCGGGATACATTTGAGAGGGTTTTCTTAGTGGGTACCTTCTTTTGAATACTCGCCATGGTATGGTCACAATGGCTGGTGTTAATCTCAGGCTTCCAACAAATAGGAGGTAGGCAGGCGGGATGTCCTGCAGAGGCATGTAACTGCTCCTCTACATTTCCCCCTCTAGTCGAGTCCTTGACCACCTACTCAATTGTCTCCACATTGTGATATTTTCTTTTGAAGAAGTGTTTCTTAGTAGTCCAGATCTGAAGTAATTCTCTCTTCTGGTTAGATTTAGAAATTCAAGCCACCTTCTTTTTCTCAAATGGGCATCTACTGTTGGAAATTCTCCAATGTTCAGATCACTCTGAGGAATCACTAATGCTGGAACATGGATGAGCACCAAGGAGCACATTCTTCCCTGATCCTTGGGCAACTTCATATAGGCTTTAGGCCCAGAAGCCCAATATCGATCCATCAGAATGGCTCTCCCTGCTCTCATCCTAGAAACGTCAACTGTAGTTTTGCAGCCTTTGTTATCTCCCACATGCTTCTTTCCTTCGCTTCAGAAGCACAATGTCACATTCGCCAATGTAGTCACAACCATTGGACTTGATTCATCGTCTACCCATGTCAGTAGTTTGGAATGTTTAGCCCGTGACTTCAAACATCCATTGTTCACTCTCTGCACAGCTTGCACATATTCTGGCTTCAGCAGATGAGCTGCATAAGACATCAGTCCTCATTCCCATTCCTTCTTGGACTTTACTCATCCATAGACTAAGACTTGAGTTTGTTCCCAACATCCAGGCGATGCAGCTATTCTGTTATATCAGGACAATCCATTCTCTTCATGTCATCAATGACTACCTCTTCCTGTCCTGCTTCAAGATAGACAAGCATCTTGCTCTCCCATCCAGGTTTCTTTTCCATCTGTGTAGACTTGATATAATCATCCTGGAATGGAAACAACCATTTCAATCTCTATCGCAAAGTGACCCAACTTCCCTGAAATTGTTCTCTGGTCATACATGCTGCAAGATAAATGAGACACCTGGCATCATGTTCTGGGACTTCCCTGGAGATGAAAGTTTTCACTGTATTCATGGCCTAGGGGATGAGAGCGCAGACATAGCAACTCTCCTTAGATGTGTTTTCCCACACTTCCCTCATGTGCTGGTAACACATGTTATTACCCAAGTGTGCTGCATTATCTAGATATGTATTTATCCCCTCATTATTATCCTCCGCATCTCTCCGGTGTCTTTTAGAAGCCATGTTCCGTTCATGAAATACATTGAACCTGTAGACCCTTTTAATGAGGTAACACTTTATTGGATGGATGGGGATGCAGAATTTACTCTTACACCAATAATAAGACCGACTGAGGAATTTGGCAAAACATAGCTGTTTTTATATCAATTGTCTAAAACAGGGAGTACAACGGAAATCAACGGACGTTTCACAGCATATCTCTCAAAGCTTTACATGAAAAAATACACTTTTATAGCAGAACCTCATCATCATTGACATCATACTACGTGGCAAACTAAGAAAACCTATCTGGGATTGTGGTTGGTCTACGGGGAACATCTAGGTATACTTTCTATGTGGGATAGGATTATGATTGGGTCTCTATAGTTAGGTGGACAACTATGCCCACCCCTAGTGCAAGTTATCTTCATTGTCATCAAATACACAATGTTTCATTGGCTCTCAAACTGTAGGGCTCTTTGCTACGTGGCCCTTTATGATTGGTTGGCACGCTTGTACCCTTCTGGAATATTCCACTCGCTAGCATCACGCAAGCTGGTCCCCCAGGTGCTTATGAGTGGACTTGACCATGCCTCCCAACCCAATTAGCCCATCATCCATCAGCACTCCTGCTGTCTGCCAATCGAATTGTCTTTGAACTCGGCCTTGCAAAGTATCACTGCACCTGAGAATAGAAGGGAGTATGAGCAAGTTCTTATCTTCAGTCTCCATGTAACTTGCCAAAAGTCTATTTCCATCTACCCCATGTGACAGGAGACTGTGTTTTAGCTCCTTCTTCGAATTTAATACTATTAAATGAATACAACTTGGCACTCATAAGGTTTTTCCATTGCACCTCAACAAGAGCTTGCCTCGCTTCTCATGTTCATTGTATCTTCTCAAATAGATAACCAGTTTCTTGGCTGCCTCAACCCTCGACACTGGGCCCGACAAGCCTTCTTGATTCTTCCTTCATCTTCACCTGCTTTTCTCTGCTGCACCACACTTTTAGCCCTTTTGCCACTGAGGTCCTAGTTTGCTAAAATGCGATGTGGAACATCCAGATTCTATACACATATATATATTGGCGGCACTGCCTGCAGTCTATTCACTACGTATAGCCAGCCTTCATGGTTACTTATACTACTTGCGTTGCAGCATATTTACAGTTATAAAGTGATTTATATTTTCTTATGTGTTCTACTGACGTGCAATCTTCATTCTGTACATGAAATGTTACTGGACTCTTTATTTTGTCATCAGATTCTATAAGAGCCATTTCCCTTCTCTTCTTGGCTCGTCGTCTTTGCTTCATGTGACATCACCAATCTCCTCTTTCATTCACCTTTACACTTTTTCAGGAACCTTTTTTAAGAAACTGTCATCTCTATGCGGGTACACCATATAGGGCCTTTTCAATGGATACCTTGTTTCGAGGATTCTTTGTGGGATATGTACCATTATTGGTGTTGTGCATGTTGCAATTTCTGGTTCCAACATATAGGCAAAAATGAGACAGGATTTCGGCAGTGGCATTTGGCTCCTCCTCGACACTGCCCCCTCTGGTTTATTCATCGACCACTCTTTCACCTGTTTCCACATTTAGACATCCTCTCCTGAAAAAGTGCTTCTTTGGAGTCCATTCCTTCACTACTCCTATCAGAGATGCTGCTGATTTTACATGTTCATCAACACTCCAAGTCATGTGGCTACATTGTCCATTCGGGCTGCAATAGATCCATCGTCCCACATACTTCTTGTGGTTCCTTGGTTACAGGAACTTCATTCCATCAGGTGATGGACCACTTGTTTATATATATTTTCTGATTTCTTCACCTGTCAGCTTCTTGGGTCCAACCCCAGACTCGATATCGATCATGATCTACATTCCTACTGCTTTCTTTGCTGTCTTATTGCACTGTGTGATTGTTATTCTGATCACACAGAATCCAAACATGATAATTACCAACCGTGCTCCAAGAAACTTGAAAATATTTGCCATCCATTGTGGAACCCATGAGAAGATCAATGCAAACCAGCTGTCATCTGCAATATCTTCTGTCTCATCTTCCATCTTGATGTGTAAGTTCGTTAGCAACGTTATGGCCTCTGTCAAGGTCCCATTCTCGTCATTGTGAGAAGGTGTGAATGTGCAACATGATACCCCGATTACTGCACAAACACCTCCATCCATTTATGTAATCATGTCCAGGACATATCTGTTCTGGAGGGTCATTAATCTTATGGCTCTCAATTCTTCCTTGATAGCGCTGAATCCCTTTATGGTAGTGTTGATCGTCTGCAGGAGCTCCCAGTGAGTGATTTGCAACCACTTCGCATTTGTCATCGTCTGGATCCCTGGCATAAAGATAGTCGTGAATAATGCAGCAGTTTGACTGAACAACTCGTGTTCATATGGAATAGAATGAAAGGTTTCTATGGACTTCGCTGAAAAGTAATTCTACCTTTTTGAGAAATCCAACTTATCTCCTCTTCCTCATGTGAGCATCTGCTTTTGGAAACTCTCCAATGTTCATGTCACTCTTTGGAATCACCAATGCTGGAACGTGAATGAGAACTATGGAACACAGCCCTCCACAGTCTTTGGGCAACTTCATATATGTTCTGGATCGTGGATCTACAGGCCAAGTAGTGATCCATTATCACTACTGTTCCATCCTTCATGCCTGGCACATAGAAAATTTGGCCGCACTGCTGATTCATTCCAAACTTTCTCATTCCATTGTTTCTGAAGCACAGTTCTGCACTGTTTCTGAAGCACAGTTCTGCACTTGCTGAAAGTACTATCTGTAAAGGTCCTCCTTTATCATAGACCCAAGTCAGCTATTTCACAATATCGACCAATGATGCTTCCATTCATTCTTTGAAGTATCTATGACTGGTTCATGGTATCCTCTTAGTGCTAATGCATTACATACAATCAGGCCTTCCGCCCATTTTTCTGAAGGCAGCACTGTTCCCTTGGTTTGCAGCTGACCTCTCTCCTTGCATCTTCATATTTCTTTGTGGTTCTTTCCTTGATAATTGAGCATTTTCTTTTCTTCTCTTCTGATTCCTGCTCCATTTAATTCAGGCTGTTCATATCTTATCACTTGATTTCTTGTCTCTGCTTTCCCTTTTGTCTTTAAATCTTGCACATAGTCATCTTCTCTTGGAGGCGTTTTCTCAGTCACCCATACCTAGGATGGTGTTCGACCCTGGAACTGACCTCTCCTATGGCAGAGTGTAAGGTGTGTCAGGCAATGAGCTTTTTGGACTGCTAATTCTACAGCTATTAATATCTGAGAAGTCCCCATAGCATAGGGTATGAGAGCACAAACATAGCAACTCTCCTTAGAAGCTCTCTCTCCCACCTTTTTCATGTGTTGATACCATATGATATTACCCAAGTGCGCTGTGCTGTCTAGATAATTTAATTCATAATCATCTTCCCTTATGCTTCTCTGGTGTCTCCATCTCGCAGCACAAAGTGAATGCTTGCATAATACTCAAGAAGTATATCAGTAATGGTCCTTCCTACAGGGGAGAACATCAGTACGCTTGTCATAGAAATAGGCAACCTCACACCAGGTACTGGTGTGGGAAAAATCACAAATGGTCTGGGTCTTTTAGTAATAGACAATTTTGTGATAGTCACTAGAGTGGGAAGAATCAAAGGTACTTCTACCTTGCTTGGACCAATGAAGTAAACAGTATGGATTAAAAGAATCAGGAAAACAATGATGAAGGCTGAACATGCATACATTATGCACCAATACATTAATCCCCACCATTTACGATTCTCCACACATCGTTGGGTTTGCTCACTTTCCAAAATTATACCATGTTTGACGTTCCTCATTGTGCCTGTATACTGCTTTAAGGAAGGAAAAAACATTTTTAGTCAGTCAACTCTGTTAAATGGTCAGGTAACTGTAGGATCTGTTCAACTATCGCCATAAGCAGCCTCCTGATTGGAGGGCCATTTTTAGGATCATGCAGAAAAGTGTGTATATTAACACGGCGCCCAACAAGAGCAGGATAAGCTTAAAGAATGAAAATTAAAACAGCGAAAAGGATCCTATGGGCATCAGCATCTGTGAGGACCTTTTGAATTAACCCAACAGAAGCTCAGTGAGGAACAAGTCTGGAAACTGCTCACGTTTCCAGTCATCAAATGAGAACTCTAGGTTTGGCATATTTATCGTACGTCAACACTTTCTAAAGTCCAATTCAAAAGATTCCTGTTCCTCAAGAACTGAGTTTGCACTCCTGCTATAATATCTATAAAGAGTGTCCAGGGTGAACGACAGTCCAAATGCACACTTGTATTTATTTAATCAGCAACCTTAGCATCCTTCTTCATCATTGATCGGGTCTGCACATGCTGAACTTCTTCTTCTTGTCTTGCTTCTGAATCGATAGTTGGGG
This sequence comes from Ambystoma mexicanum, assembly GCF_040938575.1. NCBI lineage: Eukaryota > Metazoa > Chordata > Amphibia > Caudata > Ambystomatidae > Ambystoma > Ambystoma mexicanum. The sequence continues at coordinate 752,120,336 of NC_090923.1, forward strand.
GTGCATCAGTCTCACCAGCATATGGCTTTATAGAACTAAAATAGATCCAAGCGTGTCTCCCTTGGACTTTCACTGCTGAGGGAGTAAAGTTTTCCACCAAGTAGGGACCACTAAAGCGTGGCTCGTACTACTTCCTGGTGAAATTCTTTATTAGGACTGGATCTCCAATAAAAAGTCTAAGTACAGGTAGTAATTCCGAAGCCCTGGTTGCTGAATGGTCTTTATCTTTTCTCGGGAGGATAGCTCAGGGGCAACATGCTCACCTTGCAAGCAAGACGACACAGAGCACCACAGGTTTGATCCCCGGGTCCGTGCTTAGAAACCTCTGGGTATTAAGTGCGTTATAAATAACCTATCATATCATATCATCATATCATCTGTGTCCTGAAACCTACCGCCCTGGCGTTTGAGTTGATCTGAAATGACAGAGATACTGGCGGTCATGCATGTTAAATAAGCACGTAACTAATTTCCTAACATTTCTCCAGTCTTCTGGGCATCACTTCTGCTCCTCGGTGGAGGAGACAAAGGCGTTCTCATTCACCTCCCTGTCACTAGCTCATGGGGTGTGAGGTGGTGGTCCGACCCAGGCTGATTCCTTAATGTATATAAAGCAATGGGCAGGCAAAACAGCCATTCCTTCTTCAGGGTCAATTTGTGTTTCGCAAATTCCCTCTTTAAGGAGACCGTTGAGTCGCTCACATATCCTGTTGGGTGATAAGCAGAAGAAAACTTGTTCTTATTGTTCAATAATAAACTAATCTTTACAAATACATAATTAACAAAATTGTGCCCATTGTCTCATCTCAGCTCCTCACACACTCCCTATCTGGGAAATACTTCTTGGACTAAAGACTTTGCTGTGCAAGTGGCATCAGGGTGCGTACAAGGACCTGCTTTGATCCGAGGGAAAAGGGACACACCACCACTATCATATACCTGTATCCACTACATACTAGCAGCATGTCAACATAAGTGATATGTAAATGCTGAAAGGGACTATTTGGTTGAGGAATCACTCCTCTGATCATTCACAATGTATGCCCAGCAGTAAACATTTGACATGCCATGCAATTTACTACATAAAATGCAACGTGTTCTAACAGGTTCGGTACAAACCAGTCCTCCACAATATCTGCTGCAAGGCTTTCCCTAGTTACATGTGCAGGGTAGTGCAGCTGTTCACGCTACCTTTAACAATTCTACTGACATCACCAGATTTCCAGCGCTGTTTTACCACCATAATGATTCGGAGGGGGATAAAGAACATTCCCTTTGTTTCCAGAGCTCTTGCTCTTTCTGCAGGGCACTGCCCTGAACTTCCATCAACTGTGTTCCTGATAAATGATTAAACCTTTAATTTACTATCATGATTGTGACTACCTTCTCCTTTACATCTGGAGTATCAAAACTTGAAATATCTGGTGAATATGCAACCGTTTTGGCCTTTCGGTTTCATTCCCGCAAGAGATACAGAGCCCGATTCATAGAATCCTGTGCAGAAAAGGTGCAAGTGCAGCGCGACAAGAAGGTGCGTGCGCCAGCCGTGGCGCAAAGAAAAAATTGCCCGGCATGCATATACATGGATTTTCCGAGGCATCAGTAGCCGTGGCGCAAGCAACATCAAGCTGCGCCAGTAACATCCCCAAAACGCCCCCACGCACAGCAAAAAGCAAACAAAATGGGCAACTGGCGCAAGACCCCACGCCATCCCTGGACCAGCTCACAGCCCCCCCACCCACCCAGACAAATCACGTGAAAAGTCATTGCGGGCGGGATACGTGCTGAGTATCCACGCAAATTGGCTGTTGTGATCCAAGGTACGCAATGATTTCCCACACGATTCTGCTGTTGTGCGTCTGGGGTATGGGAAGAGTTTCCACATGATTTTGCTGGCGTGCGTTCGGGGTACGCATTCAGTTTCCACGTGATTTGTCTGTGCTGTGTCCGGGGTACATGTTCATTTTCCACGCAATTTGGCTGGCATGCGTCCGGGGTACGCATTCATTTTCCACGCGATCTGGCTGTCGTGCATTCAGGGTACGCATTCAGTTTCCACGTGATTTGTCTGTGCTGCATCCGGGGTACGCATTAATTTTCCACACAATTTGTCTGTGCTGCGCATGGGGTACGCGTTCATTTTCCACGCGATTTGGCTGGCATGCGTCGGGTTATGTGTTCATTTTCCAAGAAAATGCAAAATCAACCTGCACTCCTTTGTTACTGTTTAATAAAATGTGATGTTGTGATAATTTTTTAGCAAAATACTAAATAAGTTTAAGGTGCAGAGGAGATGATAACCAACCCAGGCTTATGGGTTGTATAATATGAATCAGACAGCAATTAAGTTCCCAATGTGGAAACTCCCGTCCCCTGCACACTATCAATGGCTCAAAACATTTTGAGTTCAGGTAATTTGGTGATACTTTGTGTATTAGTTTCAACATACTCTCCCATCTTTATACTCACATCAATAGGCAATATTTTATATAATTAAATGCATATCAGATAGACTGACACAACAATCAATATTCTTGTAAAACATAGATGATTTATTTGTGGCCCAACGTGTTACGTGAGTAATCTCTTCTTCAGGGGCATATAAGTAAATTTCAAACAATATCTAGAAAGGAATTTTAAATGATAAACATTAGTGCAAGGTATCGTAAAAAAATTCAATAATCAAGCATTTCAGATGCTATCTACAGTGTAGGTATTTAAGACAACATATTTTCACATTTATATGTTTTGTCACACAATTAGCATGTGTACACATTTTGATTTTTTCATTTTTTACAACAATGACTCATTGTGGTCCATAATGTTTCCTGGTTTCGCAGAATTTATATTATAGGATACTTCACTATTGATAAATAGTCTGTTTCAAGTGTCCCAAGGTGGAAGATTGTGTGGCAGTAACTAACTGAGGTACCCGAAAGACCAGGATTAAAAAGGTTATTCTAATAAGAGAGCATCAGATCCTCCATTGGTGATTAGACAGTCTTAGTTCCACTAATCAGAGTAGTGTTAACGGCTTACCAAAATCGTGGCAACTACCAAGCAAGTGTTGCCTCGTTCAATTCAATAATATCCACGAGGATGCGGGTTGAAAATCCAACCAGAAGGATCTTTCATGTGGTGCTTCAAAACACCTATATGGAAATTTTAGGTATTGTATCAAATTAAATAATTGGTAATTGATACAGAAACAAGAAATTCTAAGGTGTTGTAAAAGAACTTACCAAGAGAAGTCAGTTGAAATAGTAAAGTGGAGACTTGACAGTAGTACTAGGTCCCTCTTGGGTAGATGGATGTACCCAGCTTCACATGTATGATAACCGGCCAAAAAAGCTGTCTTGTAGTATTTGTTATAGAAAAAAAACCTAAAGGTAAGGAGTATCCCAATTAGAAGGATAAACAGAAAACTTGAGAAGAGGGAGTGCTAAAGAGCACCCTCCAAAGATGACTTACTAGACTGGAGTTTTTCGTGGTGTTTACCAGGAGCATCCACAGGTTTCCATCCGAGAAAGGCTGGCGATTTTTACTGGCATGCATCTGAGGTACGCATTCAGTTTCCACGCGATTTGTCTGTGCTGTATCCAGGGTATGCATTCATTTTCTGTGCGATTTGTCTGTGCTGCGTACGGGGTATGCGTTCATTTTCCACGCGATTTGGCTGGCATGCGTCCGGGGTATGCATTCATTTTCCACATGATCTGGCTGGCGTGCGTCCGGGGTACGCATTCAGTTTCCACATTGATTTCTCTGGGCGGCATACGGGGTAATAGCTTGTAAAACCAGCGTGGACCCCGTACGCACCCTATTTGCTCCAACACAAAATGCGACAGCCGCACAAATTGCCAGTAAGCAGACTCTTTCTGACAGGACATCCACACCCCAGCCCCCATCACCCGTTCTGTCACCCTGAAGGTGGCCCCCACCACATGGGACACCCCAGCCCCCATCCCCCAAAGCTGCAAGCATCCCCCACCACATGGGACACCCCAGCGCCATCACCTGAGCCTACAAGCATCCTCCGCCACATCGGACACCCCAGTCACCACCCCCTGAGCCCGCAAGCATGCCCTGCCTTGTGGGACACCCTATCTCCCAATCCCCAGAGCATGCAAGCATCCCCTGCCACATCGGACACCCCCGCCCCATCACCCATTCTGCCACCCTGCAGGCAGCCCCCACTACATGGGACACCACGAGCCCCCATCCTGCGAGCCCGCAAGCATCCCCCACCACATGGTACACCCCATCCCCTGAGCCTGCAAGCATCCCCTGCCACTTGGGACACCCCGGCCCCCATCCCCCGAGCATGTAAGCATCCCCCGCCACATTGGACACGCCCATCCCCTCACCCGTTCAGCCACCCTGCAGGCAGCCGCATGTATCCCCCACCACATGGGACATCCCAGCCCCATCCCCCGAGCCCACAAGCATCCCCATGCCACATCGGATACCCCAGCCCCATCACCCGTGATGGCAATCTGTAGGCAGGCCCTGCCTCATGGGCACCCCCAGCCCCATCAGCGATGACGGCAACTTGCAGGCAGGCTCAGCCTCATGGGACACCCCCATCACCTGTGACGGCAACCTGCAGGCAGGCCTCGTCTCATGGGATACCCCGACCCAATCACCCCTGATGGCAAAGTACAGGCAGGCCCAGCCTCATGGGACACCCCAACCCCCATCACCCGTGATGGCAACCTGCAGGCAGGCCCCGCCTCATGGGACACCCGCACCCCATCACCTGTGACGGCAACCTGCAGGCAGGACCGGCCTCATGGGACACCCCCACCCCCATTACCCGTGACGGCAACCTGCAGACAGGCCCCGCCTCATGGGACACCCCCAGCCCCATCACCTGTGACGGCATGCTGCAGGCAGGCCTCACCTCATGGGACACCCCCATCAACCGTGACAGCAACCTGCAGGCAGACCTCACCTCATGGGACACCCCCACTCCATCACCCATGACGGCAACCTGCAGGCAGGCCCTGTCTCATGGGACACCCCCATCACCCGTGACAGCAACCTGCCGGCAGTCCTCGCCTCATAGGACACCCTCACCCCTGTCAGGCATCCCATACTGGACACCACCTGCATGATGGATGGTGACATAGTGACACAAGTTCACTTCATTGAAGTTGTGTTCATGAACTTGCTACCTGTGAAGTGACACCACCCTTAACCTCATCATCATCAAATAGACAGAAAACCAGACAAAAATCTCACACCTGGCACACAAGCTTCTGTGTCCAGGTTGAACACACGCAATTTCTGACTCCAACCATATCCCAACATACACATCACAAGAGAGTATGTCAAAGTGAGGGCCAGCATGCTGTGTGACAAAGTAATGTCAACAAACCACATCTACAAACACTTACACTGTGACACAGCACAAACCACCATAGATATGTGTCACATAAAGAGACATTGCAATGGCGTGTCATGTCATGAGTCTCAATTATCACACATCACTTGAACCGAGAACACCCTAAACACACGAGTGACCCTTACATGTGTGAAGGTCATCACAAGACATGCAATCAAATTACATGCCATCCCAAAAGCACGTGTACACAAGTCTGCAAAGGGCCAAAGAGTCTTGGGAGAGGGAACAGAGCAGAGACAGACACTAGAAAGTGGTCTGCGCATGTGACATTGCGACTGTGCCCGTGCTTGTGAATCGGTGAATGTAGAAAAGTGGTTTTGGAGGTGCCACCTCTGCACATCTGAAGGACATCATTACAGAAACACCCAAAAAGATAACTAATGAAATGTGGGCAGCCGGTGTCAAATCCAAGCCTAAGTATAGTCATGAGTAGCCAACTCAAGGTATGTGTATCTTGGCATACATCAAAGCAGTCCAAATAATGTACCTTCCTGTAAGCCAGTGCAGGTGAGCAAGTGGCGTGCGAGGTGACCTTATGACAAGTGCAGAGGTTACGCTTCTGACCATAGCAGAGTTCCACAGGCCCTCATCATGCCAGAGGAGATCCAAAACCACAAGCACAGAGGAATGACTCAAGTAATAATTGTGTACATATCTACCATACCGTTCCCCAACCCCAAATACAGCAGCATTGCTATGTCCATGTGTAAAACCACACCAATTGAAAAATACCAATATGAAAGGTGGATGTCCAAGTGCACGAAACACAATCAAATAAGCACAATGACATGTGGTGGAGGCAAAAGCACAACATGTGCTTACACTGCATCAACCAAATCCTGTCACAAAACGCATAACACATCACACCACATCACTCACCCAACCCAGCACCCTCACAAACACACAGAGGAACAATACACATTCATGCTGCACATGTGAAATCAAATGCCCCCGCACAGTGCACACGCCAACTCCACCTAAACACCCATCCACTGTTCAAGCACACCAGAACATGCACTATGCAAATGAAGGTCAAACAGGACACATGCTGGCATGTGTGCACACACCTAAACAACATTGGTCATCATCAGGGCCCCAGAACAGAATAAGGAGGTGTAAAACTTCGCCAAAATAGGCAAACAAACATCACTTGGATTAAAGTAAAAAAAATATGTATTAAATAACAGTATTTAACTCAGACCAATCCTCATAAATATAAATGAAATGTGCATGGTAATAAAATAAATAAGAAAGAACAAATGAATGAACAATGTGCGTCCAAAAAATAATCCAAAATGAGAAATGAGGTCCATGTCCTAAAATGAATAATCAAATCCAAAAAAAAATAATAAAAAACGACCATTGCCTCATGGCCAACACAAAATAATCACAAAAAACAGGAAATCTCCACAAGTGAAATAGATCCATTGTCCAAAGTGCATACAATATTCCTAAAAATAATCCACGAAATGGCACAACAAGAAAGAACTATATACAAAAAGCAGAGCACTGTCCAAAAATTCCAAAATAAAAAATAAACAAAGGAAACTTACACCTAAATAACTATATACAATGACAGCGGGCTAGTCCTTCTTCTCATCATGTTTCCTCATAGGGCCTCATTACGAGTTTGGAGGCAGCCATGCCCTTAAAAAGGGCATGGCTGCCTCCAAACTTGGGTCCGGGTCCGGGTTCCCTGAATGGGGAAATACCGGGCCATTCTGACCTTGGAGGGCCTGGTATTTCCCCTTTCAGGGTACCGGACCCGGACCTTCCCCATTCCCATTCGAGCCCCCATAGGGCTCAATGGGAATGGGGAGGGAGCTAACAACGGGCCCATTAATAACGGACCCATTGTTAGCTCCCTGGTCCCCTCGCGGGACCCGCTCTGGACGTCTGATGAAACCAGATGTCCAGAGCGGGTCCTGCAATGGAACCTCGTAATAGGGCGGAGTGGGTTTAACGGCACTGGCACCATTACCGGCACTGTTAAACCCATTCTGCCAGCCTCGTAATGAGGCACATAGTCCCAGCCAGGGCATCATCGAACACTGCATCCACTTCCTCTAGGCGGGCCTCCGCTCTCCCCTTGAGGGCTTGCATGGACTCCATCATGCTCCTCTCAAACTCCATGCAAGTCTCCTCGAGGACTTCAGCCCGCCTCTCTGCCCATCGCAGTGAGTTCTCCACCCTGGCCATGGTGAGTCTAGCCTCCTGTTCCCGCTGCCGCTCTGCCCCAATCTCCTGCCCCAAACGGTCAAACACGGAAGGTTGTAAGGTCTACGTTTGCCTCCTGCTGATGGCCGATAGCTGCCTCCCAGCGATGTAAAGCCCCGAGTTCTGTAGCCTCCTACTCCGAGCCTGCTGCTGCCAACTAGCCTGGTGTCTGCGCCTGAAGGTCAGCCTCCGGGATTATGACAACACCCGGGGCCGTCGTGCACGTGCCCTGTTCCTTGGTGCCTGCTCTTCCTCCCTTGCCACAGCTCCTGTCGCCAGCTGAATCTGCGCAGTGACCACCTCGGCTGATCCAACTCTGATTCCCGATTCTTGCAGGGATGTGATCTCCACCAGACTGGCTACCGGGGTTGGGACAGGTACACAGGGTGCCCTGTTGGTATCTGGCCTGCAAGACGGCAGGGAGAATGACTGGTGCACAGAGGAGGAAGACTAGGAGGGTGTCACAGAAGTGGCCCGCACAAGCAACCATTGTGAGTCCAGGAAATGCACTAGCCAGTTCAAGAGATGCCAGACCTCATTGTGATGATGTCCAAGCCCCCGATTGGAAGCCTGCACATCATCACAAATTGTACTTGTATGCCTCGCGATACAGGCTAGTACAGGCTCCACCATGTCCCTAATGGCGACATCTGCAGGTATTGGTGCATCCGTTTGCGTGGATAAATCCGCCACCTGCAGATGGGTTCAGCCTGAGGCATGCCCGCAGGTGATTCTGATGCAGTCACAGTCCCAGGGGCAGTATTAGGCAGAGGCACTTCCATGGCAACCTGTACTGCCTCTGCCCCTGACTCTGGAGTGCACCCGTTACACCCACATCATCACCCCCATCGGGCCCCATGGGCTGGGTTGATGTGGCCTCCTCCTCCACCTCCGCCAACCTGGATGCCTCCCCACCATCTTCTGCATTGGATTGTCCCTGTGCTGACTCACCTGCCCCTCCCACTGCCGAGGAGCCCACAACCAACTTCACCCTCTTGGGCCTCCCCTCAGCAACTGTTGCCGTTGTCTCCAATGCGGCACCAGTCTCCTCGTTCCCGGAGAGAGGAAATGACCTGGGAGCATGACTGCACATTGCTTCTGTGCCTGGTGGAGTTATCCCTGCTGTCTTGCTCCAAAGCGCCTTCTCCGCCCTCTTCCTCCATCGTCGCTGTGGATATGGAGGCATTGAACACAAGCATCAGGGTACTGAACATATGTCTGTTTCTCACAAAGCAAATGTACATGAGTGGCACAGTTAAAGGTCACAACCATCATCACCCTTCACAACACACAGGTCAGTGCAATTAACACACATGCACAATCATGTGTGACATTCACCACATACTATCACATCCTTGGACAAGGCACCCTGAGCATTTCCAAATAGTGCATTCCCCACACATGCATGATGGCACATACACATCTCATTCACACATATCACTTGCCAGACATGAAGCAGGCCATGGAGCTATCACGTCAGAGTGCACTGGAGGCCAATTTGGCATGAGTCCATCAAACATTCAAATGCTCAAGTAACATCCATCCCGGAGTGTTGGGCATTCACACACTCACCTCCCAGACACATGCACATGTACACCATGCATGTCCATGATGTTGCCGGCAGCACCTATGTGTCCAACCTCTCATATGGCCACGTACACACACATGTATTCAACCATTTGCACGTTGTTACAAGCTGTCGCGCATCACACATTGCAACATCAACACCGTAGATGTCACACATGCTTCAATGGACACACATGCATCACTGTCTGGGACATGCACACAGACATCTGTACAAGAGGCATACCTGACATAAGGCCAAGGTGCACACTCCAACCATCAATCAACATGCACATGCATCATGGAGGACTACAACACATGGACACTTACCAGTCGACTCCAGATGGAGCTGAAAGTCCAAGACATGGGCGTGCAGTGTTGGATAGAACCACTCCAGGACCCGCAAGTTGTCGGTGGTCAAATGGCGCCGGCAACCCCCTTGGTCCTCACCAGCCTGGAGGAAGTGCCAGGCCTTGTTGTGGGTCCTTGCTTTGTAGGCCTCGCAGCGCTCGTGGACATGGATGTAGTCACAGAGTGCCACCCCCTCCGCTTTGATGGCACTCACGATGCCGGCCCAGATCTTCCTCCGTCCATCCTTGCCGACTTGCGATGGTCCGTGGAAGAGGGCTTCATAATGCCCCAGGACTTGCTCCACCAGGATGTCAACTTCCCTGGCTGAGAAGCTGTCAGCCTTATGCCTCGCTGCTGGGGGGTTGCCAATTGCCTTTGATGATGTTGCTTCAGACATGGCAACCCCCGAGGCAGGTGTGGGTGGGCAAGGTGGTCCTTGGCTGTGCTGTGGAGTGATGGTCTGGCATGTTGGGAGTCTTCGGGATCAGTAGAGGTGGACACAGGTCCTGTGACAGGAGCATTAGCAATGGATGTACAGCAGGCACAATAATGCAGGGCAGGGCAGGGCACGTGGGCAGCAGGCACACACAGTGGGCAGGCAGGGCAGTTGGAGGAAGGTAAATTGGCTGGTAGGCAGGAGTGTGGGTCTTCCGTGTTACTCGCATGGGCAGCTGGAAACAGAGTGATTCTGCACGTGCTGAAACAGCGCATAAGTGTGTAATCAGAAGAAAGGCCCTAATCGCATAACTTACGTGACACGCACTGAAAGTTGTGCGTGGAGGAAGTGGCTGAGATGGCAGAGGTGGCCCAGGTGGCCGAGGTGGCAGAGGTGGCCGAGGTGGCCGAGGTGGCCAAGGGGTCCGGACCTGTGCAGGGAGAGTTATGCCCCACTCAACAGGGTCAGGAAGCTGCAGGGGCAGCTACAGCAACCACCACCCAGCCTCCAGGCCACCCAGCCAGGCCTGTGGTGCTCCCCACCCCGGTCTACAAAGACGCAGGGGCAGATGCTATCCATGCATCAAAGGGGAAGGGACATGTTGTGCAGCGTCCTGGCACCGGCAACCAGGGTCCAGATGCAGCAGTGTCAACCGCTGTACACACCTGCCAGGGTCAGGTAGCTGCAGTGGCAGCTGCAGACCTCACCACCCAGCCTCCGAGTCCCCTGCCAGACCTGTGGTGCTCCCCACCCCAGTCCATGGAGATGCAGGGGCAGATGCTATACGTGCATCAAAGGGGAAGGGAAATGCTGTGCAGCGTACTGGCACCAACAGACAGGTACAGCCACCTGTAAGGGCATCTAATGTCACACCATCAGTGTATGATGACACAGACAAGGCCACCAGTGCTCCAGCCCCTACTGACCCTAGTGGTCCCATCCACTTGGGGTCTGCATGACCTTGCAAGAAGCCAAAACGTGCAGTAGGCAAACAGGCTCAGTCCCAAGGCACTGCACAGGAGACCCACACGTCGAGGAAGAGGAGCTTTAGTGATGAGGAACTCCAGATCCTCATGGACTATGTGCAGGAACACGAATATGACATGCTTGTGCAGGCAGGGAGCACACATATGCCTGCCCAGCGTATGGCCCACTGGCAGTGTGTCGCCAATCGTATTAACGCCTTGGGCCATGAGAGGCTTCTCACGCAATGAAGCATTGGTATGACCTCTGGCTCCAAGCCAAAGATGAGCTGGGTGCCAACTACGCCTCTACTCAGGTGACTGGAGGTGGGTCACCACGAGAAGACGAAGAAATCACTCCACATGAGGAGATCATAGGTGCTATGATTGATGTGGATCAGATCCAAGGCGTGGGAGACCTGCCAATTTATGAGGAACTGTCTGGTGAGGGATGGAGTCACTGTTTTGCAATAGCAGTGGAAGGGAGAGGGGCCCCCAGGTGCCACTTGTGTGCAAAAATGGGCCCTTGCGCTAGGGGGCACTGGTTTGGGTATGGAGTACTCACCGGACCAGACACAAGTGGACCCAAACTTAGCCAGTTCAGTCCACTTCGCTTGCAGGTTCGAATGTGGCAAAAAGGACGTCTCGCCACCTTTCAGTTCCTGAGATACAGCGATGATTCCCAAATGGGACAGTGGCAATTTCTCCGCTCCGGGTGGATGAATCAACCCAGGTTAACTGCAGAAGGCTTCAGGGGCAAGAGGGTCACAAATGCAGTGGACTTGCCAAAGACGTTGCCACGGCAGGGCAACACACTCCCGTTCACTCCGGTCCTGGTGCACTCGTCTCACTTCAGAACTGGGAATGCCAAGTGTTCAGACCCGGGAATGCCAAGTGTACAAAATGTGGTGTGAGGGTGCCGGGGACACAGAGCTAGCAGTATACCAAGTTTCAAGGGCCTCCTCGAAACAGCAGCAGTGACAGAGCAAAACAACTGGGTAATCTGGTCAGCCCACTGCTTGGCCCAGGGACACTTCTGAGAAAGTTTACTTGTAGGGTTTGAAGAAGGTGCCGAGAATAGTTGGTTCCACTATTCCAATGGGTCGAAGCATCTTCGCAAACCTTCTAGGATGACCAGATACATAGGGGTCCCATGGGACGACAGTGGGCTGAGGGTGCCAAACCTTCCAGTGGGTCACCAGCGGTTTCTCGACTTGGCTTCGTAGTTGCAGGATACTTGGATCCTATCCTTTGTTCAGTGAGAACTCAGGAGATCGACATGGTATGGGTGTTTTTGGCCTCCTCTTATCCAAAATTCCCTTTGCGCCAAAACGAAGAGGACCCAATGGGAGATCTTACAAACACACACTACATACATGGACCAATCACGGACCACAGAGGTCCCAGTCATTCATGGCACTCCAGACTCTCTGGCACCCAGGATGTGTATTGGAACCAGTCGTTTCAGCCCACATCCTGGAGGCACACACACAAGGCATGCAGAAGCCAGCAAAAGCATTGGGTTTTGTGGGAAAGTGCATGACCTAATAAGGACTGACCCGGGTCGACTCTACCTGGGAAGGTGAAGGGGCAAGATGGCCAAAGGACAGGACAAAGAACTTCGTGGCATGGCCATTTTGGAGCTACGCCACCTATTTGTGCCAAACACAGTTAACGTGGTTAACGTGGCAGGAAAGGGTTAAAAATAATGTGAAAAGATAGCTGCCACCAGTCCTGTCCATGGCACATCTGCATAGATCATAAAAACTCCAGCAAGAGTATCTATGGCCTTGTGAAATGACTATTGACCCAAGTGTGCTGTATGGTAAAATACATTGCACACTTGTTACATGTTGCACAAAAGTTGCAACACGGGAAAAGGACTAAGGGAAACAAAGTCTGCCAGTACTGACTTTCTTAACGGCATGTCAGTTTCCCCATAAAAAGTGAGTGAAAGCCCAGAGGATTGCAGCTGAAGGCTGTGCTTCTCTGGAAAAGTCAGTCAATGTTGTCTAAACAGCAGCAACAGTTTGGGGGTTGACACATGGGGGAACATTACATACATTTATTAACTCATTCCTAACACTGCTCCAACCTGTGATAGCGGATAGCCTGTGACAATCTTGCACTCCACACTCGCCTTCTCTCCCCACATCTCTGACATCTCCGAGAGGTCACCCTGCCAGCTGCACCTCCTCAGGGATATTCTTCCTTTCCTCACCTTCCCCCATCAGCTCACTGTCTCCAGAGGACTGGTCATACCTATGGTGGGGTACTGCAACGCCCTCTACCAAGATTTCTGTGACTCTGCTCTCTCTCCTGTGCAACTCATACTGACCTGGAGTGTGGGGATTGTCCTTTTGTCTTGGGGCCAGGTATTGTATCTCCCTAGGACTCTGATGATGGCACTGGCTCCCACTGGCTACGACTGTTCATTTCCAATACATGTGCATTGTCCACAGTCCCTTAGGGGTCCTGGTGTCGCAGTTCCTTCAACGCCATCTTCCAAATTTGCTTCCTTCTCATGGTCTTTGATCATCCCTTTCCTTCTGCCTCAGGGTCAATTACTACTCATAGCAATTAGTTGGTGGTTAATGTCTATCTTTGTCTGGGGCTTCCCTCTGGTACAGCCTCCCTGCCTCAATGGAATTGGCGGTGAACCTTCTCCGGGTCTGGAGGCACTTAATAAATAATACATAATAACTTCAGATGGAGTCCTGGATGACTGAGTGAATGCACTAGTCACCTGCCCACACTCTGATCTCCAAAGCAGGCCTCTGAGCCACCAGTTGTACCCATGCACTGTCTCCCTGCTACCCCCCACACTCTGTGGCTGTTTACTTTATCACTATAACTCTCTAGCAACTATTGCCACCTGATGTCTGCACTTCCACTTCCACCAGTCCGCCACATTTTCATTGCTGATTATGTCGTTATATGCCATTCCCATGTACTGCACTGCCCACTCCCACTTCCATTCCCACGTCTCAACTTCACCATGCCTATTCACTTGCGTGATGTCAATGTTACCAGGCCTCATGGGATGGGTGTGTCTGGCTTCACTCTATTCCACCACCCTTGCATCGTAGCACCTTGTGACACTTGGGTGTATTGATTTTTGGATTTACATGTCATGTCACATTCATTGTACATGGCCCTGGGACAGTAGTCAGCAAGTTCCATCTCATGCAGTTTTACAGTTCAGGCATGGCTATGCTACGTGGCATATGTGTTTTTTCATCAGTGATGTTGGTGAATTAACTATGCCACCAGTCAGGTGCTCGTGTGTGTAGCAGGGGCTACATGTTGTATTTAGCCATTCCGCACACGTCCATGGCTGCTTCCATGCTACCCTTCACTTGCATTGACATTGCGTACGTGCGAGAGTTTGTGACATGGCAGGTTGATGTGTTGCATGATGACATTGTGATACCTATGTATGTGGGCTATGCTATTTACATGGCTCTTCATGTATTTTTCTGTCCATGTGCAGGTGATGAGGCACTGGATGCAGAGTAGGAGGTGGAGGAGAAACAGGAAAATGAGCCACAACCAACCACCAGTGGAGGACGTGGTGTGGTAGCCCATGGTAGCCCATGAAGATCCGTTGGTGCTACAGGCCATCCTGGCCCTGACTCAGTCTGAGTCCACCTAAGAGGAAAACTTTGGCTCTGGTGGTGAAACAGATATAGATACCTCTGTGATGTTGCAGGTGAGTGCATCAACTGTGGGTGCTGTTGCATCCTAAACATCTGAAGGGGGGGCGACCCCTCACAGGGCCAGTCAGTGTTGGCACATCCGTCTGTGGTCGTTACAGCTGCAGAGTCACGTTCCACAGTATTGAGTCCAGTTCCTGGGCCAGCTGATCAAGGGAGGGATGCAGTCCTGCAGCCACAGACAGCGCCATCACATCAAGAGCCAGGTTCCCTTGGCCCAGGCAGGCTTGGGGTCTGCCAAAGCGGTGGCCGTGTCTTAGCTGGCGATACTGTGTGGGATCAGACCATGTATGCTGTTGCACAACAACAGGGTGCTTCATATGAGATGATGGCTCAGGGCATGGATTGGGTGGCCAATTCCATGAGCCATCATGTTACAGTTGCAAGCATCTCAGTCCTGCATTGCCACTGACATCGAGGACCAGACCAGGGCTATATGTGGTGATCCTCGCTTAGCACTCCACATTCAAATGCAACACCAGAGGGTGGCAACAGCAGCAACAGGTCTTCCGATCCATGATTGCTCTGCGGCCCATTGACCCATGGAGGTTTTCTTTTCTCTCGACAGCCACACATGTGGGTGTTGATGTGCACCCTGCACCTCCTCCCTCCTGGGCGCTCCCATAGGCATTTTTGATTCTTTTCTATCCTTTTTTTAGTGTATTGTGCTTTTACGTGACAGTGTATTGCTTTGTGTGGCATCTGAGGGCATCCACTGTAGATTCCAGCTGAACACATGCAGCCAAGGGAGCGAAAGCATGACTTGAGCACTCCGAATGTGCGCTCCACTATGGCCCTAGTTGCAATATGGGCTGCGTTGTATCTTACCTGGAGTGGTGTGGTGGGGTTCCGTATTGGCATCATCATGTAGGTGCTCAGAGGGTAAGGACTGTCCCCTGTGGAGGTAAGATGGGTTGTCAGCGGTGTGGTTTTGTGTGTGTGAGACATCCATGCATTTGCAGGGCCATTTGAACTCACCTGTGAACCATGTGTTGCCATTACTCCCAGCTTCCACGCCCCGGTCTCTGGCGGTGACATTCTGAATATGAAACTATCATGGGTGAACCCTGGATAGTTAGCATAGACAAAGGTAATGATTCCCTTGGCATCACATACAACCTGCATGTTGATGGAATGCCAGTTCTTGCGATTGCGATAGATGTGCTCTGTGGCCCTAGGTGGACGTAGGGTCACATGGCTGCAATCAATGGCACCAAGCACTTTCGGAAAGTGCATCAACCCATAAAAGTCTTGGACCACAGCCTGCCTTTCTGCAGGTGTTCTGGGAATGTATATGTGCCTGCAGACTGAGTAGCGTGCAGTCATGATTGCCAATACCTGGTCTAGCCAGCGCGACAACTTAACCATATTGTCCCTTTAACAAAGTTTTGTGATGTCATCAATGATATTTATGATGTCATCTTTGATGTCCTGGGTGTTAGTCTTAGCAATGCACATAGATGGTGCGAGTTATGGTTGCTTAGCTTATTATAATGGAGGAATGTGCAGTGGTGTTTGGTTGCATTGTGAAGAATGACATTGTTTTAGTGAATTTTTTTACTGAATGCACATATATATTTATGGCAGGGAAGGAAAAGAAAGGGGCTAAACAAGTGATGTCATCATTGATGTCATCATTGACATTTCAGATGACATCTTTCATGGTATTTTTGTAGTGAAGTGTACAGGTCTTTGTTAGGGCAACTTAACCATAACGTCCCCTCAACAAAGTTTTTTTTTAGTGAAATGTACAGGTTTTTAGTAGTACAATTAACATATTTACATATAAGGCGTACCTAAGAAAAAAATGTTGTACTGCATGGCACAGATTTTCAGTAGTGCAACATAACCAAAAGGTTCCTTTAGGAAGGGTTGTTTGGTTAACAATATATAGCTTCCGAAGAATGCCACATGAAAATATACTGTCGTATAGCACTGTGACATGTCCCAGAAGCAGTACACACTTACGTGAACGAAGTATGCCTGTTGAGCAATGTGGAAATAGATGTTATATTCATGTAGGAACGTATACCTTCAACATTTGCCTTAAACAACGCCAACATGTACTGGTATGCAGCGACTGCGAATGCACTACACATTATATATTGGTAGGGAAAGTTGTACTTATCTGAAAAAGACATCAGCTAAATGCAGCCTTCCTCCCTAAGAAACGACAGCAGTGGTGTAATGCAAAAGCATAAGAAAGTGTGTTGCTATCTAGCACATAACAGACGGAAAAAAAAATGTTGCCACACATACAGTCACTCATATTACCGTTTGATGCCTTTTTGCTGAATGCCGGTCGCATATTACCTTATTGCCTGACGTGGGAAAAAATAAAGATACCCGTAAACAAAGTTAATAATGGGTTAACAACGACCTTTCACAGTGTAATTGAAAAAAATTATAAAACTTGATTACCTTCACGCACTCCTTATTTCTCTGTAAAGTACATAGGTGCAATAATCTTTGCCAGCAATAGTCTAAATTACGAATGCAGTAACGTGTGCTACTAAAAAAGACGTGTGCTAGTTGTAATCCCAGGCGACTTTTGCAGTAAGGATCACAAAAGAAAATCCTCTTTCAAGATGGCCGCCATAGAAAGGGAAGGCGGTTATTGCATACATAGGCCCTCTTCCGTTTCCATTGTAGCTAGAAAAAAGCACAAGGACGCGGCGTGACACAGAACCTGTAAATAAACATTCAGCGACGTACAAGCTAATAAATTACATTTGCAAATAAAATAGAGGAATGGTAAAGAACACGTGACCATTTACAGGTTACAAACTAGATTTATTTAATAATCCCAGGCGACTTTGGCAGTAAGGATCACAAAAGAAAATCCTCTTTCAAGATGGCGACCATAGAAAGGGAAGGCGGTTATTGCATACATAGGCCCTCTTCCCTTTCCATTGTAGGTTGCAAAAAGCACAAGGACGTGCCGTGACGCAGAACCTGTAAATAAACATTCAGCGATGTACAAGCTAATAAATTATATTTGCAAATAAAACAGAGGAATGGTAAAGAACATATGACCATTTTACAGGTTACAAACTAGATTTATTTAATAACAAACTTGCAGAGACCATCGGAATAATCGCATAAGCAATGCAATAATTTCAATGCTGGTTAGCGAGGCATTGCAAACGTTGAAGATAGGAGGCCGTTCTTTTTGCGCAAACATTTTGGGGTCTTCGTTGAAGCAGTCGCTTTGTTTCCACAGTTATTTCCTAAAAGTCGTCATGACGTAGAGCCTACAGCACCATAAATGATGTCACGTTGCTCTGAATAACGAGTTCAGCGAACGGACAAAGAGGGCTTACAGTGTCATTCCACATTATTGTTATGGACAGGCAACCACTCACCAGCAGTTGTATTTGCCGTCCGAAGAAGCCCTCACTCGGGATTTGAAAACCATGGCACGCACAGTACGGCAAAATATACCTAATCGGGAAAAGTTACAAAAAATAAGTGTCAGTAACCAACCTGTACCAACATTTTTTAAAAGATGAAATCGAAACTGTGCAAATTGGTACACAAAAGTACGTGCTCAAATTTGACATTTTAGTAATATGTTACTAATGTCCAAATGTACCCATAGGTGGAGGTTAGAAACGCCAAGATTTTACATGCGCTGTAAGAGAAAATAAAATGGCAGTACACAGAAAGACGATAATGTAGGTATGAAACAAAAAAGAGTGGACAAATAAAAAGAATTACGTCTCGTCATTTCAAAGAAGACCAAAAAAACATCCAAAGTTATACACAAATCTATAAGTGGACAAACTAAGCGTTGCAAATTAGGAACATAAATACTAAAAATGGTTGAGTGTAGTCATACCCTGCAAATGAGCAAAGTGTGCACTCTGCAACATTACAGGAAAATTGTACAAAGGCAGAAAAATAATACGTTAAGTATATTAGCACAATTAGATGGGCAGTTATGTAAAAATAAAGCACGGATTGCTGTACAGTGGCCAAAGAAAACTTACAAAATATTTACAGGCTCCATTCTTTTTCGGCAAGTCAGTCACAAATGTGTTTGCAGCAAAGAATCTTCCTTGACAGATATGCATGTCACTTACAAACTTTTTAATACATAACCTTATCAATTGCGTTTTTTTTTACCCTTTCATTCCGTGAATAGCACGCAAGTTTGTCTTGGGCTCAAGGTAAAAAAACAATTGCCCCTTTACTTTCACTCGGATGCGCGGGCGTACTGAGCGGTGAACCAAAAAAGCAACTTTTGTGGCCTTCACTCAGAAGGCAAATACATTCTTGCTTTGAAGCAACATAATGAAAACTAATTATAACAACGTGTACTCCCATATAGCTTCAGAAGTGCTGTTTCAAGCAAACAGTGCAGATGATAGCCTTTGTTCTCAAAACTGTAGAGGCCAATCTGAGGGAAATATTAGTGCAAAACACATTTTAATTTGCACGTTATAATTGGTCGTGATGCAGTGAGCATGAACTTCCATTTAAACGTATAATTTTGCAGAGAAGAAAACTGCACTTTTTCACTTTGTGCTGCCACAGCTCATTCGGCCCCCTGAAATGTCACCTTGTGAAATACTATTACTTGAGTGTGACAATTATAATGCTGTCTTGTTTTGGAGCAGTTTCTGGCAGTATCTGCGCACACGAAAACATTAGTAGAAGAGAGGGGCCACCGAACAAAGGTACCTTACTGCACGCTATTTTGCAAACAATCTAGGAAAGAGCCACGTGGTCGTGAGTTCAACCTTTCCCCCCCCCCCCGTTCAGTATAAGGGGAAAAAAGACGTTTTGAGAACCCCTCCCCTTATAACTTTCACTTCCCTGCACCAAACATAACCAAACTTTCCAACCAAAGTTAGAGTAGGCGATACATTTTTTTCTCCAAACGTTGGTGACGATTAGTCCAAGGGTACGACAGATATAAGCAGCCAAAAACAGTTATTTCTAAGGAAACAGCCACTCCACCAAAGCAACACAGTCAGTAACGTCCCTCTCGAATGTGCTGCAGTGGGTGCCGCCAGGACCTAGAATTTACGATATATGTCCACATACTTTTGAATGTATACGTGTACAATGGCTTATGCCTCCACCGCTAACAAGGTCGTTACTGGGTGCATGGGCTTCGGCCATGCAGCCAACACTGTACACCCTCCCCAAAACCATCTGACATGCTAGCCTATAGGGTGAGTATATGCACTGCATTAATATGATGTGGTGTTTCTGGACAGGGCCTAAGGTTTTACGACAATGATGCATGGGCTATGTGCTGCAGCCATGGAAGCAAAACTCTACATCCTGCCCACAATCACCTCAGTGATGGACAGTAGTACGGGTGTATTGATAGGTGTGCTATACTTCACTTATTCTGGCCAGACACTGCACTCCTACCTGTTTGTACATAGATATTATTGCAATGTGTTGATGTGCACTGGCTTATAACTCCAGTGCTTATAACGTTCTTGTAGGGTGCATGGCCTTTGACCATGCACCCAACAGTGTACACTCTCCCCTCAACCATGTAAGCGATAATGAATACTACACATGTAGCCATGGTCGTGACATGCAGCAGTGGTTGTGGCCAGGGCCTACAGTCTTGGAAATATGGCATTCGGCCTACGGCCTATGGCCATGCATCCAAGACTCTAGGCCCTGTCCACAACCACTGCAGCATGTCACGACCATAGTGGCGTACTAAGGAATAACACACCCATAGGAAAATGTAATGTATTTGGGAAATACACTCAAAATTAATGGTCACTAACGACACGCGTTTGCTGCGAACATTTTACAATAGCTTATGCCTCCACCGCTAACAAGGTTGTTACTGGGTGCATGGGATTCAGCCATGTAGCTGGCACTGTACACCCTCCCCAGAACCATCTGACATGCTAAGGTATAGGAGAAGTGTATGCACTGCAGTCATATGAAGTGGTGTTTCTGGGCTGGGCCTAGGGTTTTACGACAATGATGTATGGGCTATGTGCTGCAGCCATGGAAGCAAAACTCTACATCCTGCCCACAATCACCTCAGTGATGTACAGTAGTACGGGTGTATTGATAGGTGTGCTATACTTCACTTATTCTCGCCAGACACTGCACTCCTACCTGTTTGTACATAGGTATTATTGCAATGTGTTGATGTGCACTGACTTATAACTCCAGGGCTTATAACTTTCATGTTGGGTGCATGGCCTCTGGCCATGCACCCAACACTGTACACTCTCCCCTCAACCATGTAAGCGATAATGAATAGTACACGTGTAGCCATGGTCGTGACATGCAGCGGTGGTTGTGGGCAGGGCCTACAGTCTTGGAAATATGGCCTTCGGCCTACGGCCTATGGCCATGCATCCAAGACTCTAGGCCCTGTCCACAACCACTGCAGCATGTCACGACCATGGTGGCGTACTAAGCAATAACACACCCATAGCAAACTGTAATGTAATAGGGAAATACACTTAAAATTAATGGTCACTAACGTCAGGCATGTCCTGCGAACATTTTCAAGGTGCCTGTACACAGCACTGACTCAAATAGTAGCCTTATTAGATCCCTCATTTTCTTCAAGTACAAACATCCTGAAGAAGGCGTCAATGCAGAATATATAATAAATAATTGCCGGCCAAACAAGTACAGTATTTCATCCGTCTCTTACTCTGTAATCCTCTCCACACACTATAGGAGAGCAAAACAGTTTCGAAAACAGCATTTCGCCTCTCATAAGTAGCGCGCTGTCTTCAGGCCCTGTCCACAACCGCTGCAGCATGTCACGACTATGGTGGTGTACTAAGGAATAACAAACCCATAGGAAAATGTAATGTAATTGGGAAATACACTCAAAATGAATGGTCACTAACGCCACGCATGTCCTGCGAACATTTTCAAGGTGCCTGTACACAGCATGGACTCAAATAGTAGCCTTATTAGATCCTTCATTTTGTGCACGTACAAACATCCTGAAGAAGGCGCCAATGCAGGTTACATAGGCTCTGGCCACAACCACTGCAGCATGTCACGACCATGGTGGCGTAATAAGCAATAACACGCCCAAAGCAAACCGTAATATAATAGGGAAATACACTTAAAATGAATGGTAACTAACGCCACGCGTGTCCTGCAAACATTTTCAAGGTGCCTGTACACAGCATGGACTCAAATAGTAGCCTTATTAGATCCCTCATTTTCTCCACGTACAAACATCCAGAAGAAGGCATTAATGCATAATATATAATAAACAATTGCCGGCGAAACAAGTACTGTATTTCATCCGTCTCTTACTCTGTAATCCTCCCCACGCACTATAGGAGAGCAAAAAAGTTTCAAAAATCGCATTTCGCCTCTCGTAAGTAGCGCGCTGTCTTCGAATCCAAGATGTCGGGCGCATCCACACATTCTGACGTACATCATGGCTCGCTGTAGCCAATCGCGCACATGTTGCGTGTCCGCGGTGAAGACGCCACCCCCCCTGGCCAATCGGTATCATGTCCGCGGAGCGAACAGGGAAATGTGACCGCGGAGCGGACATAGATATCACTAATTTATTCAGACATATGTTTTGGTCGTTTTAAAGGAAAGTACTAGACGGATTGTCACCATATTTACTAAAGCACGCTTTCGGGTCCAAGCCCCTGCCACTTGCACACATTTGGTGCAAATCCGTCCAGCCGTTTCACCTGTAGCCATGCGCAAAGTTTTTCCCTCATTCAGTCTATGGGAAAAAAAGACATTTTGGGACCGCCTCTATAACTTTGCCCCCCCCTGGCCCAAACATCTCCAACCTTTGCAAAAAAATTCAGAGAGACCCATATACTTTTTTCGCAAAGTTTGGTGAGAATTTGTCCAGGGGGAGCGGAGTTATAAGCCACCCAAAAAGTGCTCTTCCCATGGAAACAGCAACTTAACCATAACTACACGGCCACTACCGTGGGCGTCTAATATATATATATATATATATATATGGTGGCACTGCCTGCAGTCTATTCACTACGTATAGCCAGCCTTCATGTTTACTTAGTCTACTTGCGTTGCAGCATCTGTACAGTTATAAAGTGACTTATATTTTCTTCAGTGTTCTACGCACATGCAGTCTTCATTCCACACATGAAATGTTACTCAACTCTTTATTTCGTCATCAGATTCTATAATGTTAATTCGCCTTCTCTCTTGGCATCTCTTCTTGGCGCGTCGTCTTTGCTTCATGTGACATCACCAATATGCTCTTTCATTCATCTTTACACTTTTTCAGGAACCAACTTTAAGCGCCTGTCATCTCCCAGTGGGTACATCATATAGTACATCATATACGGCTTTCTCGATGGGTAACTTGTTTCTAGAATTTTTCGAAGGATAGGTACCATTACTGGCATTGTGCATGTCGCAATTTCCAGCTTCCAACATGTAGTCAAAATAGGGGCAGGATTTCCGGCAGAGGCATTTGGCTCCTACTCTACAATATCAAAGGAAGTTCCCACAGTAGGATGAACCATAGGGACCTCTACCTCAGTGGAAGCACGAACATGAAAGAGACTGTTAAAAATGAGGAACAGAAAGACAAAGAGAATAATCGTACTGGCATATATTATGCACAGAAACATAGGCATCCATTTTTCAAGCCATCATCATACTTGTTGCACTTCTTTATTCTCTAGAATTGTGCCAGCTTCTACATTTCTCATCTTTAATACAATCATCATTTTTTTTTACAATTGCAACTGTAAAATCTGCTCAATTATTGCGATGAGAAGCCTTCTTATTACTGGGCCATTTTTAGGATACTGTAAAAAAGTGTGAATATCAACGTCTCTTCTGACAAGAGTAGAATAAGCTTGAAGTATAAACACAAAAACAGCAAGCACACGTCGATGAACATCACTGTCAGTAAGTACCATATGGTTAGCTGCTTAGAACAGGTATTCACCACAAAATGAATCTGGATACTGATATCGTTTCGAATTTCTGATCAAGAACTGACGTTTAGGTATAACTTTGATGCTTCAATGTGTATTTCTAAAGCTCATTTCTAATTTCCTGAAATTCTCTGCATGTCTTTGCACTCCTGCTAAAATATCTATAATGAGTGCCCACTGAATATCAGATCAAGATAAATCTATGTCATTCACTGGTAGTTGCTTTATCATCCTTCTTCTTCATCATTGATCCAGTCGACACACACTGAAATACTTCTTCTTGTCTTGCTTCTGGATCGGTAACAGTGAGAGGGTGGGTCTCACCTTTATAGGCCTTTGCAACCCCCAGGTGAAGCCAAGCTTGTCTTCCTTGGACCTTTACAGCTGAAGTGGTTATATTCTCAACGCAAAAGGGACCATTGAATCATGGCTCATGCCACTTTCCAGTAATGTTTTTAATGAGAACTAGGTCTCCAACATATAACTTAGATGCCGATAGTAGTTGAATTGGGTTGGTTGTTGAATTGTCTTCTTTTGTGTTCTAAGACCAACCCCTCATGCACTTAACTTGATCTGAAATGAGAAAAATGCTAGAGGTCATACATTACAAATCATCATGCATCCCATCACCTAAGGTTATAGCTACACTCTGGGCATTAGTTTCACTTCTAGATGGAGAAGTGAGGGGCATTCTCATAAGTTGCCCTGTCACTAGTTGATGAGGGTCGAGGTGGTGGTCTGGTCATGGCTGATTCTGAAGGGCATATAACGCTAGGGGTAGGAAATATAGTCATCCCTTCTTCAAAGTCAATTTAATCTTTGCAATCCTTTCTTTAATGAGGCCATTGAGTCTCTCACATATTCTGTTTTCTTGTGGGTGATAAGCATAAGAAAACCTGTGCTTTAAATTCAATAGTAGCCCTATTTGTTCAAATAGCTCATTGACAAAATGTGACCCATTGTCGGATCTCAGAACTTCACACACCCAATATCAGGAATACTTTGTGCACTAAAAATGTTGCTGCGCAAGTGGCATCAAGGTCTGTACACTGACCTGCCTCGATCAACCTAGAGAAGGGACACACCACCACTAATAGATACCTATATACATTACATATGTGCAGCATATCAACATAGTCGATGTGTAAATGCTGAAAGAGACCATTCAGTCAGGGTATTACCCCTCTAATTGTTCTCAGTGTATGCCCATCAGTAAACTTTTGACACACAATGCTGGTTACCATAAATAGCGCAATGTGCTCAAACAAATTCGTAATGAACCAGTAATCTGCAATTGTAGCAGCAAGACTCTCCCTAGTTATATGTGCCATGTAATGCAGCTGTTCAAGCGCAACCTTTATTAATGCTACTGGCATCACCGGCTTTCAAGTGCTTGTTGCCATAATGATTCTGTGGGGGATAAAGAACACCCCCTTCACTTCCATAATTCCTGCTCTTCCTGCAGTGCACTCCCTTGAATCTCCATTTATTGGGTTATCGACAATTTATTAAACCCTTCTTGCACTATCATGGTTGTAACTACTTTTTCTTTAATACTCGCAGTATCGAAACCTGAAATATCTGGGGAATATGCAACCCTTTTGGCTTCTTTGTCTGCGTCTTTGTTCCTGCAAGAGATAAAATCTGTTTGCTTAGCATGTGCTACACATTTAATGACTGCTGTGGCTATTAGGAGATGTAGTGCTTTGATAAGCTGGTCCAATAAGGATGCATGCTGCACTGGAGGGCCATCCGCACAGAGGTAGCCCCTCCTTTTCCAATGAGGTAATCTTGCATGTACGGTTGATGTCACGTAGGCGGAGTCACTCTACACTGTCACTTCCTATCCTTCATGTTTCTTGAGCACGACAATAAGCACTTCTAATTCTGCTGCTTGAGCTGAAAAGTGAGACGGTAGCTGTGCACTTGCTACAACTTCAAATTCTCCATTTAATCTGTGTCTCACTACCGCAGCACCTGAAAGCCTTTCCCCACTAGTCAGATACAGTTCGATGAACCATTATTAAAGAGAATTTCTCCTCCTGCCAAAGCATTTCCCTTCACACGGGGTATATCATCATAACATTCAACAGAATTAGAACAGTCATGTACATGATCGTGTTCTTCTATTGGCTCAGCTATAAACATGGCAGTATTCACTATTTTACATTTTACAATCATTGGATTAGAAATCAATGCCTCATAACCTGAAGCTCTTTGGGATGTCAATGTGCTTTTGAGTTTTTCTAAAATGGTAAATAGAGCCAGCTCCATGAAGAGAGTCATAGAGCAGCCCACAACAATACGTGTAGGCTTATCAATCGCAAATGCGGCAGCTGCCAATTACTGTTTGCAAGGGATGGGTCCTCTCATAACAGGGTCTAAAATACCACTGCAATGTAATATGCTAAAGGTTTGTACCCCAATGTAGTTCTCTGCATAAGCACTGCTAACATGACTGTCCCATTTGTGTGCAAATACATATACAATTCCTCCCCATAATTGGGAATTCCTAAAACAGGGGCTGTAAAATTGCTTTTTTCAGCTCTTCAAACCATTTCCTACATTTCTTCAGTCCATTCTATTTTTACTTTATCCACTTCTGCTTTCTTTAAAGCTTTCAAAATGCATCTTGTGCATGTACTCTAATCCAACACTGAGGCTCTAATATAGTTACATAACCCCAAAACTGTTGCATCTGTTTAACTGTATTTGACTTTGAGGTTTTCATAATCGCCTCAGCTCTTTCAGGTGTCACTTTCTTTCCTTCATGTGAAATCAGCTGCCATATATATAACAGTGCTTCTTGGCAATATTGTAACTTCTCCTTGTCTACCTAATATCCCTTGTCTGCTAGACTAGTCAACGGAATAGAATCTTGTCTGCACTCATCTTCCGTGGTGCTACAAATTCAA
Organism: Ambystoma mexicanum; assembly: GCF_040938575.1. Taxonomy (NCBI): domain Eukaryota; kingdom Metazoa; phylum Chordata; class Amphibia; order Caudata; family Ambystomatidae; genus Ambystoma; species Ambystoma mexicanum. Next base: position 752,146,809 of record NC_090923.1, read on the forward strand.
ATGTCATTGACGTATCGTATCACTGCACTCTTAAGATCAATATTGCCTTAATCCATCTGTAGGACTCTGTTAAAGATTGATGGGGTCTCACAGCCTAGTAAGTTTCAGTTGAGTTTGGTGGAACGTAAAGGAAGTCACATCTTGTGAATCTTTGTGCAACAGGATCGAGAATAACGCATTCTTCAAATCAATCACCGTTAAATATCGAGCTTCCACCGGGATACTGCATAGTATCGTTGCCGGATTAGGAACTAGAGGAAACTCTGCATCTACAATCTGGTTAATCGCTCTCATATCTTGTATAAATCTCCACAAGCCTCTGTTTGATTTTTTTTATCGGATACACTGCAGTATTACACGATTTGATGGTCATCAGAATCCCCTGTTTAATCAATGCTGAAATAGTCTGAAATATGCCCTCATTAGTCTCTCAAACATGGGGTACTGTTTGATCAAGGTAAAATCGCTCCTGGCTTCAGCTTTACTTTAACTTCCGCTATTCCCTTTATAAACATACGTCATAAGGGCGTGTGGTCAAAAGCACGCTTGGCACCTTCTCCAAGCCTTGCTGAGAAAATGCTGGACATTGTCGCACAATCGTCATTCACTGTTGGACTTCCCTCTTTTCTATCCTTATCCAGTATGTGATGCTAATAAAGAAAACCACTTCATCATCTGGTCGGTCTTCCCTGAACATGTCATCATCAGTTATATCAGTCAATGTGTACGCTTCCTCAAAAGCTATTACTGTTCCCCATGGTCTACCCTCACCATTTACTCCTCCGAGCATTGCCATTTCCCTTTGCACTATGGCTGCTTCTAATCGTGTAGGGATATTCTGTCCCCCCTCTTCGTCCATAGGTATTCGTGGTCTAAACAAAAACTCATCAGGTATCCTTAAATTTTTTTCCACTAAGCCAGGTAGCCATGTCAGTAGAATGCTCACTCATATAGAAAAATATCTGGATCTACTGCAACACCTTGCAGAGCCACTTGTCCTGTGAATGCCAGTATACATTCACCCATGTTTAAATAGTGTATTCCTTGAGTGGAACACGCAATTCCTGGATCAGTGAATGAAATTGTCTTGTTTAGTTTTGTCATCAAATCTCTTCCAAAAATTGTTAACCGGTGTCTGTCGTGAAAATAACAAAGCAACAGACATGTCACACTCTCCTATAGAGACTGGTAATTCAGAAGTAAAAAGAACTTGACTCATACCTCCGGAGAACCCTTGAGCATTCATGGCAATTCCCGACATTGAATATTTTCCCTCTCATATACCCAAACAAGTTTCTCCAGTCTCAACAAGGAAAGAAAAGGATTTTCGTCCTATTGTCACATCGACGCTTCGTTCCTCTTGGGGGTCTGATATCACAGATAGTACTGAACACATCAAGTCACCCTGTGAGCTGTCCTATTGTGGGTACAGGCTCATCCCTGTCCCTGTGAAAGGATTTCCGCCTACCACAGTGACACCTCCTATTCTGGGTGTCAGCAATTGTCGTGTATTTGCATACTGCTGTGTCTGCATAGGTGCTTGTTGCGACTGCCCTTGTGGTGGATTCATTTGCACTCGCTCTTGTTGCTGTACCTGCTGTACTCGCAGTGCTTGTGTATGATACAATGTGTGATCTTAGGTGAACCCTTCTCTAGTCTGCTTGCTATATGGGGGAGTATAAGATGTCCACCCTCTTGAAAATTGGCCATTGTGTACATTCCCTTTGCTTCCACATATGCGTGCAATATTTCCCGTCATCTCACAAGTCCAACATAGTGGGCGTGCCTGTTTGACAAGTCCCCCTTGGCTATATCCTCCTTGGGTACTCTGATTCACATTCTGTGCATTCTGAAAGCTGCCTTGATTAGTTTGGAATGCATCCCCTCTTCCTCTATAGCCCATATCTCTGCCTCGTGCCACCTTGATCCATTGGATGCTGATTACTCACCTATGATGCACCCATTGCTTCCTGCATTCCCAATCCTTCTCCAATTGTCAATACCGTCCCTTCATTGGCACATTTTTTTTTTTTAACTAACTTGGCTTCCACGAAATGTTCCTAGTCTCATCTCTCTTCTTACTTTTCTCCTGTAGTAACAGGCAATGGTGTACGATTGTCAGCTGAATCTCAGCCCAAGGCATTGCTTCCATCACCACTTGTTTCTTCATCTGTCTCTGTACTGGCTCAGGCAATCCCTGACATAAAATATGGTAAAATAATGCCAGTGTATTTTCCCACTGTGGGTAAAGTTGCTGTTTCTCCTGAATATCCTGAATGTAAGCAACAGGGTCTTCATCATCCTTCATTTTACGTGTCATAATTGCACCCATAACTGATATGTCAGGATACTGTACCCAGAGAGCCCTCCACACGTCTGCTCTACAATTATGAAATGGTGCTCCGTCATGCGCTATATTTTGTGCTGTCACACTTGAAGATCCTGCTCTCCTCCATATGTCATCAGCCCTTTCCCCAATAATAGCTGCCAGGTGACATTGTATGTCTCCTATGGCCAGCGTGTTTCCTCCTATCATTTTTTATAATTCATATATCCGTTTCCCAGTGCCTGAAGTCAAACTCAGGAGCTTACACTTTAAATTATCCTTGTCCATCTGTGGCCATGGGATATACTTCCAATAAGGGAAAACCTGCTCACACATGGTGGTGATTCTCCCTTTTCACTATACGATTGTCCTCAGGGACACTCTTGATATGCCATGGCATCTGGCGTCCTATCCTTAGGTTGTTCCAGATCCAACAATCTTACTTCATCTATTTGCAGGCTTCCTTCAGGGGTCCACACGCTCCCTTCTTCTACCCCAAGACTGGATTCTCTTTCCTCGTCTAACATATCTTGTCCCCAACTAGTGTGACTATTATCTTCCTCACCTTTGTGTAGGTTCAGTCTGCTTAAGGACAATGCTATGCGTTTTTGACTGACCAGAATTTCTTCTTCACTTTGCAATCAAAATGCTAGGGAATTATCCCTCTTCCCTCAAATTCCATACTTTCCACCTTTAATTCTTGATAAGCCTTATTGATCTTTTCCCCGATGCATACCGCATCACATTTCTTTTCTTCCAATACTACTCTAGATGTCGTTGGCATTATTTCCTTCATCAGAGGAATCTCCTCTATTCAGTCCCATCGTATTTCTGGAATGTGCCCTAGTGGTTCCTTATGAACAAGACTGCTATCAAGACATTGCTGTCTTCTTCATTCTATTTATTCATCTAATTCTCTTCACTTTCTCGCATCCCTTTTAATTCTTTCTTCCTCTTGCCTTTGTTCTTCTCTCCTTACTCCTTCTCTTTATTCCTCTTCTTCCCTTCATCTCTGTCATCTGTTGTCCCTTATTCTTTGCGCTTCTTCCTCTTCTCTATTCCTTTCTCTTCTATCCCTATCTACTATCATTCTCTGTCTATTGTCATACTTTCTTTGTTTTTCTGCCTGTTCTTCTTGTTTCTCCTGTTCCTCCTGATATATCTGTTCTCGTCACTACCTGCTCTTCCTTTTCTGCTCATCTTCTTTCAATCTCTTCTCTTGCTCTTTATCTCTTCTTTCTTGTTTGTCCTTATCTTCTCTTTGCCTAACTTCCTCAATGGTTTTCACATCTATTTTAAGTAATATCTGTCCTCCCACCCATTTGTTCTGCACAAGCGCTATCTTGTCAGTTTTATCCTTCTCTCCTTTCCATCTCTTAATCTCCCTATCTATTTTTGTCATCAGATTCGACTGCTCACTCCTTTCTTCTTTGTCTTGCATGATCTTATAGTTCTCTTCTTTTCTCTTATCCTCCTCTGTACTATCATCTCTACTATAAGCGAAGGTTCATATATTGCATTACTATACCCCGTCACCGCTTTCAACTCCTTTAAAGGATATAACCCTATTTCTTCCATATTAGCACCTTTTACTTCCAGCGAGGTAAGGGGAGCTGAGGGCTCAACACCTTCCTCCTTACGGTGACTAAACATCCACTCCTCAGGTGATGGATCTTCCCTTTCTTTCTGGTACATATGCCAGAGCTCTAGAATCACACATTTTTTGTCTAATTTCTTCCCTGTGTACACAATGTGCAAGTATGTACTCATGTGTGGCAATACCGCTTTTGACAATGATCCCCTTGTGGCCATGGCATGAAAATGTTATCTACCATGCCTTTCAGCCCTTCCACACTTTAATGTTTGAGCTTGGGCATATGCTTTGGTAACGTTTTACATTAGTGCATCAGGGGAGTATCTCCCATAATGACAAGTCTCAATTGACTGTCAATACCTACCTGATTTATAAAATAACCTTTAAATGTTTGCTTAAATCACCACTTTTTCAACGCCTTTAAAACAACAAATGTGAGCACTCAACATCAATCGCTGCTCAAGCCTCTAATTTCTTATTTATCTATGTCTACCTTTTGATTGGTAGCAATCACTTTGCAATGCTCAATCACTATTGCTCCTCAACTTTTTCAATTACTTCATAACTTCTACCGCTCGTCGATATTTTTACTCAACTGACAACATACAGACTAGTCAACATTACACATTAATAAACACTGTGATCACCTTTTCCTCTCTTGCCTTTACTTTGTACCCTCTACAGGGTTTGAGATGTCACCTTACGTAAACCTGTTTACGCGTTATATGTTTCTGTTCTACCCTTGTTGGTATTTGAAATATCTCCTTCTGAAACTCCCTTGAGCCAAGACTCTAGGCGCTACCTTTTCTTTACACAATATTTCCTGTTAATGAACAATTATCACAATCCCATCGCCTTCATTTGCCATTCCCCTTTGTGTACTCACCATTCGTTCATTAATCGACTTGAGGCCTTCGGTATCGACTCCTCCTCCAATCTGAATGTTTCGCCTTCCATCCGCAGAGTGCCCATAGAAAGCGGGCATGGATTTCGTCAAAGGGGGACCTGCCTACCGTCTTGGTTCTTCTTGCAAGTTTATTTCTATTGGCCGCACACCAAAAGGAACCCCGCCATCTTCCGGCTAATGGCAGAGGATGCCCAACCGTCCGAAAATCTGGAGACAAACCAGTTTGGATATTTTCCAACCATCTGCACCGCTACCATGTGAGCATATGGCCCTTGTTGTATCGTGCATGCAATGGAAGGGGATGCAGAATAACTCCAACACCAAATAATTAAACCAACTCAGGAAGATGGCAAAGGTGCTGTTTTATTAATATTTATCTAAAACAGGGAGTTACAACAGACACCAAAGGACGTTTGCTCGAGCTCTCAGTGCATTTCTCATAAAAACATCCTTATATGCAAACAATACATCAGATATGACATCATAATACGTGGCAAATGAAAAAAACCTATGAGGGATTGTGATACATTCAAGGGGAACATCTAAGTATACTTTCTATACGTGCTGGAATTGTGATTGTCTAGCTACTGTCAGGTGGACAACTTATGCCTACCTCTAAAATATATCATCTTTAACACTATTACGTACACAGTATATCATTGGTCTTCAAACTGTAAGGCCCTTTGTTATATAGCCCTTTATAATTGGTTGGCACGCTTGTACCATGTCTGAACATTCAGAATACTTAGCAGCACATAAGCTCAGACCCTGGTGCCAGGAGGTGGACTTCACTTTACCTACCCACCCAATTATCCCATCATCTCTCATCACCCATGCCTTCTGCCATGCAGATTGTCTTTGATCATGGCCTTTCAAAGTATTCTTTTCTCTGGGAACATAAGTGAGTACAGGCTTTCACTATCGTTGTTCTAGGAATCCATGCTCAACTCGATTTCCATACTTGGCTCATGTGACAGTAAACCACAATTTGGTCTATTTTGCAGCATTTAAATATCTTACATTAATCATACTTGGCACACTTGGTGTTCTTTCTTTGCACCTAAACAAGGGATGATTCAGCTTCACATGTTCACTGCCTTCAAGAATGGATAACCGACCTTGGCTGCTTCAATTTTGATACCAAGCCAGACAGTCTCACAATTTGTTTCCATGATCTCATCTTATTCTTGCTGCCACACAGTTCTCACCTTTTCTCTCCATTGGGTCCTGGCTTACTAAATTCATGACACTGATGTCCAGTTTCTATACAATGGTGGTTTCGCCTGCAGTCTATTCACAACATATAGCCAGCTTTTAAGATTACTTAATCTACTTGCGTTAGAGCATCTGCACAGTTATTGAACGGCTTGCATTTTCTGCAGTGCTTCGCACCCCTGCAATCGTCTTTTTGCTTATGAAAGTTTACTCGATTCTTAACTTCATCATCAGTTTCTGTAAGATCCATGCATTCTCTTCAGCCAGTATCCACTAGGCGTCGCGCTCATCTTTCGTGACGTCACTGGCTCTTCTTTTTGGTCCTTTTCATATTCCTTCAGGGAATTCCTCCCTCAAATTGTTGTCTCTTTGGGGATACATTTGATAGGGTTTTCTCAGTGGGTGCCATCTTTGGAATACTCACCATCGTATGGTCACAACAGCTTATGTTAAGCAAGGCACAATTACAGGCTTCCAACATATAGGAGGCAGGGGGTGGGATTTCCTGCAGAGGCATGTAACTGCTCCTCTACAGAGTGATAGCAGAACTTGTCCTTTGTAGGTGCCTGATGTAGTTTGCTGGTGGGACCTGAGTAACAGTGCAATCTTATGATGGTGGGGTGTGCGAGCGGGACATGACTGGGGAGATGCACCTCGTCACTGTGTAGTATTGGGTCCGATGGTACCTTTTTGAGCTTTGCAATGTTGCGATTGAAGCCTTGGGGCAGAAGCAGGTGTCCTGCACTGGGCAGATACTCTCTCAGCACCTTGAAAGAATCCCATAGCAGCCATCTTAATGGCTGTGGCAGGAGAGAGGCTTCTACTCTACCTTAGGATCACACAAAAGGGGGAGCTTTTTGAAATCAAGGAGTCTATAGAGTCAGGAAAATAAGTAATTGGAAATCGATTATCGGCTCTTGTGGGCTTGCCACTCTCAAGTCCCATGCCCAAGAATGTGTAAATTGAAAATGTGACCAATTGATCCATAAGTACCTCTAAGGTTCGTGTTTTGAGAGTGCCTCATGCTGTGATTGTTCTGACTAATGATTGGCAAACAGTGAAGCTGCATTTAAACACGGTAAGTGTTGACCCCCACAGGTATTGCTGTGTCTGCAGTGTTATTCTTGCTTAAGCAGTTTCTCCCTGTCCTACATAAAGAGAATATAAACAACAGGGGTTTTGCAGGAGCCCCCGTCTTCCAAACCCAGTGGCCCACCTGAAATCAAACATAGCTCTCAACTCACCCGCTTTTGGCGGGTGTCACCCGCCTTGCAAAGGGCTGACTCACCCGCCAGGCCTCCTGCACGCCCATTCATTCCAATGGGCGTCTCACCCGCCAGAAACAAAATAGGGTGATTTCACCCGCCTTTGCAAGACAATTGGTTGAGAGCTATGATCAAATGCAACAATAATGCCCACTCATTACAGGGTGTGTTATGGTCCTTGCTCACAGTGTAGAAGCCTCCTACTCTTGCTACAACTAAATCCAACAACCAGGGCCTTGCCGCTCCTGGTGGATGCATGTCGCCATGAGGCATTGAAGTTGAAAATGATGAAACCAAAGCCAAAGAACAATCCGAGCCGAAGACATGGAGGATATTGAAAGCATTTTGACAATGCCAAGTGTGTTTGCACTGGGAGACAGAGGATCGGCAAACAAAATCCTTATTACGTTACTGCGAGTAAAAGGACATCGAATGGAATTTGTGATCGATAGTGAAGCCATCATCCATGCACTGGGAAAATAGCTGTATTGACCAGCCATCACTTAGTCCACCTAATTGCAAGAGAGACAATTATGGGTTAGAGAGGCCTCTTCAAATCATAGGAAATTGCAAAGCGTCCATCGGCCCAGTCAAAGGGTTCTCAGCTCTAAGGAGGACAGCAGCTTGCTACTTAGCTTTAAAACGAAAAATCCATCTGCCTCATGTGCATTATCTCTACACTGATGATTTAAGATTGCTCAAGAGGCTTACGTCGTGGTTACAGGGGCTTGACAAATCGGTGGGTTTAGAAATTACTCTGCACATTGAAGAGTTCAACAAGCCAGCCACTCAGCGGAATTGCCGAGTGCACGTTAACGTAAAGAGGAAAGTGGTGGGAGAAATAGTTTTTTTCAGCAAAACATTGTGAAGCCTACCCGTGGGACCACCACCTCTGAAGTCAGCCATAGTTTGGGATTCAGTGCAAATAACGAACAGACTTGGTGACATGCGCTGTTGCAACACTGCAATTTCGAGGGATTGGCATCTAGCTGTACAAATAAATGACACGTTACATGCACTGAATGCTGCAACGGTTTTTCCTAAACGGGACCTCAAGAAGGCGCTCCCACCAGCTGAATTGTACCCTGCATCCATCAGCATAGAGATATTTGCTATACGTCTATGCTTGAACAAATGCAAATGGGTGAGGTATGGCATTTCTTCATTAGCTAAGGTGCGCCAGGAGGAAATATTGCAGGTCCTAAAAATAAATGCAAAGCCTTTTGAATTAGGCAAAACATTTCTGGGGTGGAGGGCTGCACAATATCAGCAATTGTTCTGATGGAGAAAACAACATTTAAGATGGCTGCCATAGAAATAGTGATCAGAGCTCCAGGATGAGTCCTTCCTCACTTTCAAATCTGGCATGAGGCAAAGACAAAAAAGTGGTAGTGGAGGGGCTGGAGGAGAGTAGGGAGCAGAGGTGTACAGGTAAGTGAGGTTTTCATTTATTGGGGAGGGAATTGTGAAGGGAATATGTGAGGACAGAAGTTGGAGGTAGGTGAGATACAGAGAGAAGGTGCACACAGCCAGTAGATTGCTCTGAATGCTGGCTTATTCTGGTAGTAAAAACCCACAAGCTAGGAAATCTGATTGACTGCTCACAAGAAGGGTGTTAATTAGAGCAGTGAAATTTTGATGTTTGGAGTCACAGAGGTAACCATTTAATATGCTCTATGAAGAGTATGCTATTCTCTGGTAAATGCCCGGTCAGAGCTAAATTGTGAGAAATTCAAATTGAACAATCTCCTCTCAGGTTGTATAGCTATTTCTACACAAAGGCAGGTGTGTAACCTGCCTCGGTCAAAGTGACTGCATCAACATCACCTCAAGCTATTGAAAATCTAGCTTGTTACTGTGAACTGTACATTCACTGTGAACCCATCAGTGCATCCCCTTGTCACAAGCACTGGAGAATACCCAGTCTAAACAATGCCAAAGTAAGTGGATGAAGGTCCCGTTGAGCTTGGGGCAATTCAAGTAAATGTGTAAGGTTTTCTTTTATTAACCATAAGCACATAAGAAGTTGACACTCTCAGTTATGCTTTGACAGTGGTGTAGGCTTATGAGAACTATCATGTATTCCTGCATGAAAAAGAGTGCTTCATGGCCATGGGTTACTGCCTACTCTGTGTTGAATGCCAACATAAAATATGCCTCTGAACGTAAAGTAGTGTAGAGTACCCCTGCAGAATTACAGATTCACGATCATTGGCAAGCAAGCCAATTAACACAACCCGCTATTTCTTCTATTATTTTAAGGGATTTGAACGAGGGGCATCCATAGCTGAGACATGTATGAGTCCTGCAGTTTTGCACTCTAGACTGATCTCGCCCAGCTTGGAGGACATTCCAAGGGCTTCCAAAGTGGACACATATATAACAACGTGCCACGGAACTAGCTCACAATCAAAGATGGAAGAAGGTCAGTGAATTTATAACTAGAGTGGGCCTCCTGAGGAGGGAATTACAGGATTGTAATATTGTAACTCCAACCGCAATTGACAGTCCCTCATGTATCTCACTAATGAGGACCACAGATGCACCAACAGCATAATCAGTCAAAAGGTGTGGTTACCCACGATTGCCAAGATGGTTGAAAGCTCTTTGATGAAGTGGTAAATATGTCAGATTAAAAATCGTACTTTAAGACCTGAGTGTGGTAAACTAGTTTTTATAGGAAAGCTTGTTGGTTAAACTGACTGCGTGTGATGGCATTCCATGATGGAATTACGCGCAGGTTGGAAATGACAGTTGCCAATGTTTTTCCCTGTAATGCACAGTTGCTGTTGGGGTCTAGTATACAATAAAACTGGTGAGCTATTTCGTAGAACACCTACTTGCACATATTTACTTCTTTCTCTTATACATTATTCGTCACGACAAGGATGCTGACAAGGGGGACACCAATCAGCTGCTGAAGGGGCAGGTAGAATTGTCAGTATCGAGAGAGCAGCACTTTTGTTGACTTGGCAGATCAAGGCTGAGTGTTGAATAGGTGCCAGAGAGACTGCATCAATGTAAATGCAGAAGCGTACCAGTGAGGTGGCGCCACAGTGGTAACTCACGCGTAATAATGACTGCTGGTGGACTACTAGGAGGAGAGGCCAACACATGCACTTGCATGTGTGCTGTTTAGGTGGGCACCATCTTGAAGGCAGGCAATTTTGCATTTCAGTTATTGACGTGTATTAACCGGCAGCCATCTTAAGGTCAGGCACATATGGTGCAACAGCAGCAACCATCTCGGAAGTAGTAGGGGAAGGTAACCTTACCAAACAGTACTGCCTGGTGTTGTATAGTGGCAGTAGTGGCATTGTGGCTGATAGGGGAAAAGGTGGGGCATTGCCACAATTTACTGGAAGACACAAGTCATAGGAAAGGGTTGTGGTTTACAGAAACAAGTGTGGCATATTAGATAACTGGGCACACATCCTAGAAATAGTGTTGCCTGAAGGAGACATTAGGATAGCTGTGGCAGGCATCTCAGAAGTGGCAGTGGGAGGCTATTCCTCCCTGAAGAACATGGCTGGGCATTGTGGTTGCTGGAGCAGTGCACTGCAGATGGTGACAATTTGGTGACATTGACTGGAGACGTTTTATGATTCGGTGGTGAAGCACTTACATTAGTATTTCTTTTGGTCTGTACGATCTGAGGAGACATGCAGAATTTGGAGTGCCCACCCAAGTTCTTGGCAACCCAGGAGTGCACCCCGTGCAATGGGAGGAAAGGAAGAATGTATTTAAATTGTATTTTGTGGCCTCGGGAGCAAGGGGGTTCTGATGAGCGGACATTCTGGTCTAGTATGTGTTGTTTTGGGGATGAGGAGGTCAGAATAATAAAGAAATTACCAGATGTGGAGGAGGGCGTTGAGGGGGGAGACAATGGCAGAAGTGAGGGTCTGTGATTATATGGGAAAGCGATGAAGAATTTGGAGGCACATTTTGAGAAACAAATGTGTTCGAAAGGTACACATTCTTAACAAGGAAACAAATTGTGGGGGGAAGTGTTTATATGTTCATAGCTGATCTCAGGGGTTTGTTGGCTTCATGTTAGTTCACAGGTAGAGAGGACGAACATATTAGGGGTCCGCTAATGAGGCATACTTCGAAATCCTAAAATACAGGAGCGATTGTGGCAGGCCAAGAACCCATCATTACAGTAGGCATTGACGTTTGTGAAGGGTGTACAACTGACGAGCAAATGCTTGAAGGAAGTAAATGCCAGGGTGGAGAAGTAAAACAGTCGAAGTGTGAAGGAGTGTGGCATGGGTAGTGTGAGAAAACGGAACGGAAAGCATGTGTGATTAAAAAAAAGCAGAGTGGGAGAGTGGGAACACAAGCCCAAGCACAAGCACAAGCGTAAGATACAAAGAATGGACAGTGCATAAGATGCGGTTTTGAGAAACATACCATGAATGAATGAGAATGTCCTGTGATGAGGGTGATGTGCAGGTAGTGTGGCAAGGTGGGTCATTTTGCCAGGCTTTGCATAACTAATAAGCTTATGGAGAATGAGAAAGGGGCGAAATATGTAGGGGGAGGAGAAGGTGGAGTTGTCAAACAAGGTTGTCCATTTTGTAGGGCAGGTGGATGATGATGGAGAAGGAGAATATGTGCCTAAGGAGGTAGATATAGAAATAGTGGCAGAGCGGATAAAAGCATTGGCGGATGCAGGATCGCCGTACACAATTCTACCCGAAGAGCGGTACAGGAAGACACATACATTGCATAAGAGTGACATCAGAACAAATGCATATGGTGGGGGATATAGTTGATCGGCTTTGGGAGAGACACCATAGCATATGGCACAAAAAGCCTACTTGCGAAGATATACATTGCGTTTAAAGGTAATTGTCTGCTTAGATGGAGGCATCAAGGGAGATTGGGCCTGAAGTTACATCCCGGTAAGGAACAACAAGTGAGGAATGTGAATGGGAATATGTCTGATGAGTTTGCGCATCAAATGGTGTTGAAGTTTAGAGGAGTATTTCGGAAAGGTATAGGGAAGTTGCATAAAGTTCAAACATTGCCATTGGCTGTAAGAGAGAAGATAACGATGCAATTGCAAAGCCTGTGTGGGGCAGGGATAATTGAGCCAATTGAGTGCAGTGAATAGCTATCCCCAATAGTCGTTATGCAATGGCCAGATTGTCACATAAGGTAACACTTACCTGGGACTCTGCAGAAGTGCCTGATCCTCCGCTGTGTAACCCACACCACCTGCCACCCAAAGCCTGTCACCACCGAACTTAGGGATGAAGAGGTGGGGAAGTGAAGTTAGTGGATGGCGATGTCCGTCAGGGAATGTGTGGAGCTGTGTTGGGACTGCAAAGACGAATCGCCTACACACCAAAAATACTGGTGTCACAGGACGTTCTCAAGTACAGTCCCCACCCCTGACGCTTCCAATGGTACCCCCCCTGGGAAGGCTGGAGTCACCTGGGGGTGTGAGAAGGAGGTAGGTGAACCGTTGCCAGTTACTTCACTGGTATGCACTGCCCAGACCTGTTGCAGCGTGCCAGGTGCAGGAGATGTACGCGGGGCTTTCCTTCTGCTTTTTAATGTCAGTAATAGCTCATAACTTTCTCTCAACTTGCTCTATTACTGTCCTCTCTTGCTTGGTTTGATAGCCTTAATGCCTTTTGTAATGTTCTCTTAGTTTAAGTTATTTATGTCCTCTCTTGCTTTGTTTACTGTCCATAATGCCTTTTGTAACGGTCCTCTCTTGCTTTATCTGTTATTTGTTCCTTCTTATGGCTTGTACTAACTGCAACCATGTTTTACTTTGTTTTGCAGGCCCCCACGGGTGTCTCAGGCACGTTGCGATGGAGGCGTCGGGACTTCTTTCTAATGCGGCCGATAGGAGACGGAGTGCTAAGTGTTTTCTGATTTTGCGTGCCTGGTGAGGATGGCCTTGCATGCTTGGAGTTATACCGTGGTCCGCTTCAACTTGTCCTCTTCATTCCTTTCAGACGTTGCAGGGCTTCTGGGAAAACAACACAGAGCTTGCGGTAACCATCCCCTGTGAAGCACAGAATCAACGCGAAGCAAGGTGAAAGTCCTGGGGTGTGGCTTATGTAGTGAGCGCCTCCCAGAGAAGTTAGGTCAAGGTCTCTGCTTTTCCTCTATGAAGCACTCAGTGGCCATCTGGAGTGTCTGGCTACCTGAAAACGTGACAGCTATCTTGGAAGTTCTAGTGATCTACTGGGTGGATAGTTTGAAAAAGCGCCACCATTACATTAGGGCAATCCAGCCTCCCCTTTCACTACCGATGTTGTGGGCACTGTTGGAGGTGGTGTGTATGCGAACTGGTGGTATGTGTGCAGCGAGATCCACAATCATGACACATAAGGTTGTGTGTAGCTCTTAGGGATCTTAACCGGAGTATATGGGTGGATAGGTATCCATTGCCAAAAGTAAATGAAACGCTAATAACTATGACACAGGCAGGGTAGTACAGCACATTGGATCTCTCTTCTGCGTACCACATGGTGGATTTTCACCCATCGTCATAGGCATTGCCAGCTTTTATAACTCCAATAGGGGCATATCAGTATGTCTTTTGGTTTGGCATCTGCTGTGCTTCAGAGGCTAATGGAAGACCTGTTGTGGGATGTTCCTGTAGTGAAATGTTTCCAGGATGACATACTGATGGGGGCAAAAGTTGTAGCTGAGCATGATGGAACGGTAAACAAGGTCTTGCAGAGACTGGAGTGGAGCATGTCTGACGGTGAAAAGGGAAAAATGGCAGTTTCAGGTAAATTGTTTATGTTATTTGGGGCATGTGCTGACAAAGGAGTGATTGGAGCCCCGGCCTGAAATGGTGGATGCTATTCTTAAGGTGAATCCCCTTGAGAACAAGGATGAATTCAGATTGTTCCTCAGATTGATCGAATGCTATGCGAAATGTGTTCAATATTTTGCAGCCAAGTGTGCATTACTGCAAAATCTCCTCAAGGTTAGGAAGGAGTTTGTGTGGGGTGATGAGGAGGAGGAAGCTTTTAAGTGCATGAAGGAGGTAGTAGCGAACATGCCCATGTTGTATAGATTTGATTCAGGTGTAAAAACATATGTGACTTTGAATGCTTGTACTCAAGGTTTGTGGGCTGTGTTGAGCAAGGTTAAGTGTGGAGGTGCCAATAGCTTTTGCTTCAAGGGCTTTATCAGATACCGAGGGTAAGTATTCTACTAAAGAGAGACAGAGCTGTTGGCTTGTTATTGGGCATCCACGTACTTAAAGGCATTTGTGTGGGGGTTCCATCTGTGATTAGAATTGATCACAAACCCTTGATGCATTTGTTTACCACAAGATGCTCTGGTTTGGTGATGCCGAGGATTGTAAGGTTATTAGCTTCAATGAAAGGGTATAATTTTGAAGTGGAACATATTCCAGGGAGGTGTAATCCAGTGGCAGATTGTTTATCTAGGTTGCCAGTGGAGGGGTGTGAGCAAAGAAAAGATGTGTGTGAGGAATCGATTGCACAGGTAGGGGAAGCTGTATCTGCCATGTTTAACAGGTATTGTGTTTGAGGAAATTAAAGCTGATAAGGAAATGTTGGATTCTGTATGTTACACCAAACAGAGGTGGTTGCCTGAGGGGGCAAAACGTTCTCCATTTTATGAGGTGATGGATGAGCAGAGCAGTTCACATTTAGGGTTGGTGAGGGGTGAGACATCGGTACCTCCTATGACTTTGAAGAAGGAAATCACAAAATTGGCACATGGTGGCCATGTAGGGAAAAGCTCGACCAAGCGGACAATAAGGGCAACATTCTATGGTCAGGAGGTGGGCACATGTGTTCCTTGCGGCATGAGTGACAAGTCATTGAAGACTCAGAGTGTGCAAAGCAGGTAAGTTTGAGAAACCGGACCGGGTGTGGGAGAAGGTCGTTATTGATTTCATGGAACCAAAAGGAAGTTGGAGCAGGAGAATAGGTTTGTAAAAACAGCAGATGTCTACAATCTTGTGGAACTATCCCGTCCCCTGCACACCCAATTGTTATTTTGAAGACAATCAATTCTTCAATTATTATTAAAATATGTTAAATAATATAATTCCTGATCAACTTTAAGTAAACATATAATTTTTACGTAAATCATATAAGTTCACATGTGTTTACAAACTTGTTATCAACAGCCTCATAGTATCAAATACAGTTCAGTGTAAAGATACATCCAATTGCACAATAGTTCAGTTATTTAGGTAAATACTTATCAAATCGCCATAAGCAACTTGCATGTAAACATTTGAATACCAGACATTCCCATCAATTCACACATGTGGTAAAGTTCATAATTGAATGATCCTATGTGTTCAGGCTGCTCCTTGCGTACTCAACTTTATGTGTTTCAGGGTGGTCATTTCCCCTTCTTCAGAAGCTGTTTATCCACTTCTCTTGATTATTTGTGTATCTATAAATGTATAATTAATAAATACATTTTAGTATTCCATTCATTATGAAGTAATTCTCTGTCATGATTAATTGACCAGTAACCTATAGTCACCTGGATGTAATTTCCTTTAAATATTCCTTCCTCTATCAGTAGATTAGATTCCATTCGATTTGTTATATTTGATTATCACATACTCCAGTACAGATTGTCCTAAAAACAACAATCAAAAACTATATATAACTCTCTCAATGAGAATAAAAACTCCCTATCCCCTGATAAAAACTCATTAGTCACAATTTGCATGGGAATAAGACCTCACAGCTATTACCTTTGTAGGATGTTCTCTGTATAAACACTGGAGCTGAGCCAGAGAGTGTAAATATAAGTCCAAAATCAATTTTGCAGTATCTATGGGGGATGATGTCCTCCCTCCTGTGATATCCATATCAGTGTAGTCAGATGTTGTATCTATTGAAAAGAGAATTTGAGAAGAGAATGTGTTGTAAATTCCCCAATCTTTCCTAATCTATATATTTCTCAAGGTGTTTAATCATGGAAAAGAATCCTTACCACGTGTGGAATGCCGGTTGTCTTGTGTGAATCCTCCTCATGACCAGAAGTTTCTACAATCCTCCAAAGGCAAAACTCACCTAAAGGTGAGAAATAGTGATAGTGTATCTACTACTGATCTATATAGATACATATTCTGCAGTTTATAAGTATCCTGGGGTCATTTTATGTAGGGCTCACCTGGGGAAGCGATTAAAAGATGGCCGATATTGAAGGGGTTGCATCATGACGTAAAAACGTTATGACGGCACTATGTTTACAAATGTCAGAACGTAATGACGTCATTCTGTAGTGCTTAAACGTCCCATAAGTCTTGTGAAAAGGGTAATGTTGATTATTGTTAGTAGCTACACATTCTATGTAGGACAAAGTTATTTAAGTCCCCTAATATCCCAAACTGTACAGAAAAATAGGTTATTCACATCGTAATACTCATGTTAGCGGCATCTTAAGTCCATAACTATCCAAAATTGAATAGCATAATTGGTCATATCCAATATCATACTCATGTTAGCAGCTTCTTAATGAGTGAAAAAAACTTGTATGATGAAGGATGGTTGAATGGTTGTAATCTTCTGATGTTAATAGATGCTCATTATTGTTATCGTAGAAGTACTGTGTCTATATCTGAGTTGTGCATAAGTAAAAAAAATCAAAAAACATTGATGTGGTCTAGCTACCAATACAGACGTTTGTGGTTGTTATCCTAAATGTACCCTCTCTCAGTTTGGAGCATTCATAAATTTGAATTTCTTACGTAGATACATAACCTATTCCTTAGAATTGTCATGCAGTTTGCTGCTCTTCTAAAGTCCCATTGATATACATGGGAAAAATATAAAGATTATGTATAGTGTGAAGGCCTAGACCCTGTAGGTCCTAGATAGATATAGGTACCACTAAATGAGATGAGGGTCCCTCCTGCACACATTTAATATTTAATAAATGTCTTACTACACCGTTGTTGAATGGACCAACATATATATTCCATGTCAGGACATTTGGTAATGTTAATGTTCTAATTTCTCTTGATTATATGATTTTTAGTGTGTCTATGGATTATCTGTTTGTTCTTTCAACATATGCATCAGAACATCCAGGCGTTACATTCGCCAAAACCATGCTCACAGTTTAGTTCATTATAAGGGCAAAGAACAAGCTTATGTGATTATCACCTATTTGTTACTGAACAGTGTATAGAGTTATGACACATAATGCTATCAGTTAATCATATGTTTCCTAATGGATTTCAGAACAATGACAATACATTTTAATGAATAATCTCATATGAAAGAACTCAAGTTATACTCTTCATTCATTCCGTTCGGTGACAAACTATTCAGTTTCTCAATCCAGAAAATGTCCCTTTGATTCATATGTCTCACCTGGTTCACTCCTCTGCAGGATTATTTGACAACTTCCAATATAATCACTTTCAATTGTGCTAAATTGTGTTTGTTTTGGGCAAAATGTCATGCTACTGGTTATCTCACATTGATGGTTCGAAATATTTCTTTTATGTTTGTTCCAACATTCTTTTGCCTTCGTGTTTGTCTGTCCTACATAAAAGATGCCACATGGGCAACTGAGTCCATATATCACTGATTTGGAAACGCATCCCGTGTAATTATTTAGCTTAATTTTGTTGCCGTTATTGGGCTGCCTTACATATCCCCCTTTCATAATATTGTTGCTATTGCAACAACTGAGGCAAGGGAATGTGCCTGTTTTCTTCCTCTTCAATGTTTGTTGTTTATCATTTAGTGGACTTTCTGCTTTGACCAGTTGGTCCTTAAAATTGCATCCCCTCTCATATGCAATGATAGGGGTTTTTGGGAAAAGTCTGTTCAATTGTGTGTCCAATTTGATAATCCTCAACTATTTCTTTACTATTCTGCTAATATGGTGTATGTGCCGAACATCTCAATGCACATAAAAAAAGGAATCTCTATCGACTTATTTGTAGGGATTAGAAGATCTCTTCTGCTCAATTTATCAGTTTTTTCTTTTTCTATTATGTCCTCCAGGTATCCTCTCATTCTGTATTTTCCTGCCATCAACTGGTTCTCCTCTTGTAGCGTCTCAGTGGTGGATGTTATTCTTTTCAGATGTAAGAATTGACTGTAGGGAAGATTGTTCCTCAGATGTTCAGGGTGATGGCTCAAGTAATGTAGGGAGTTATTGACATCTGTGGTTTGTGGTAGATGTTAGTAATGATGCCCTGTTGTCCAATCTGTAATTCGACATCCAGAAAATCTAATTTGAGTGTCCCTACCTCCATTATAAATTTGATCCTGTTGTGTATACTGTTGATGTAGTCCAAGAAATCATCCAGATCCGATCTGGTACCTCTCCAGACGACAAAGACATAGTCGATAAACCTTTTCCTAATTATTAAATGTTTTTGCCATCTAGATTCCTTTTCTCTCTAGGTGAAACATGAAGAGGTTCACGTAGGTCGGGCCCATTGATGAGTCATAGATGTTACTGCCACTTGTAGAAAGAATTGTGTTTTGTTTCTAAAATAATTGTTGACCAGTATGATTTTGCTTAATTCCAAAATGAAAATTGTATTAGCCTCACAGTTATTCCTCAGTAGCGCCCATTCTAGTGTTTCCAATCTGTCTTGATGTGGAACAGAAGTGTACAAATTTTGTACATCGAAAGAGACCAAAAGGTATTCCTCATTGATAGTTGTTAATGAATTCAGGTGGTTTAGAAAGTCAGTGGTATCTTTAAGATAGGTGGATGTTCCTTGTACTAGCGGCTGCAATGCTTTATCGGCATAAATCGCCAAGGGATTGAAGATGCTGTTGGTACCTTCAACAATAGGTCTTTATGGTGGTGTGGTTGAGTTTTAATGAATTTTGGGTAACCCATAGAAAATGGGTGTCATCGGGCATTCGTTTGTCAGGAATTGTCTCGTTTTTTCAGAAAACAACCATGTTCCATTGCTTTGTCAAGAGTATTTTTTATGATCTCAGTGAACTGTTTAATCGGATTTTGACCGATTTTGACGTAGGTGTTTCCATCTTCCAGTAATTCATTAATCTTAGTGTCATAGTACGTGGTGTCCATTATAACAAAGGCACCCCCTTTATCAGCTGGTTTAAGGGTTAAGCCTCTATCTTCTGCTTGATCCTTAATTATTTCATTTTGTCTTCTCGTGATGTTATAATTTTTTGTTCTTGAAAAGTTACTCTTTTCAAATCCTTAATCATTTGTTCCTCAAACATCTTAATGGTTATATTATTAATTTGAGGACTAAACTGACTTTTAGGTTTAATTTCAAGATATTGTTGTTCCTCCCGCTGTGTTCCTATTTCAATTTGTGTATCAAAAAAGACTTTCAATCTCATTTTGTGAGCCAATCTGAGGAGATGAATTTTTTCTTCCAGTAGATCTGAATTCTGGGTGGGTATGAATGACAATCCTAAATTCAATGTGTAAATTTGATCACTTGTCAAATGCTTTGTTGAAATATTCACCACTAGCTGTTCGGCTTGTTTCTTGACCTTAGGCTTCTTGATACCTCGTCTCATTGACTTTTTTCTAAAAAAAGAGGAAGAAGAACCCAGTTGTACACTTGATGTAGAGGCCTCTTGTGGGGTGTGTAGAGTTGAGGGTCTAGATAGGTTGTTTCCTGTGTTAATTCTTTCTTCACCGCTGGTGGGGGCTTCACTGCTAGGATCACTTGAATCTTGTCCTGGGGTTTTTGGATTGACTGGAGGTCGTCTTTTTGGTACTGGTCTGCTTTGAGCGTAATGTTCTTGCCAGGTGTATACAATATCCTGTGAATAATTTAGTGTGTCGTGCCTAAATTTGCATACTTTACATTGTTCTTTTTTCTTTTTGTAGTTATCCAGAGTCCTGTTTATCTCCTCTCTGATGACCATTAATTCTTCCTGAGTCTTGAATTTAGATAATTGTTCTGTTATTTCCTTAATTTCTTTATCCAATCTGCTGACTGATTTAGCTAGTTCTTCTATAGTGAGGAAAATTAAGTGAGCACTTGTTAAGAATGTGCTCCCACCTTTTTACGAAGTCCGGGTTGTCCTTACAGAGTGTCGGTCTTAAATAGACCCTTAAGCCTCTAGGAATTTGTTGTGCATGATAATATCATGCCAGTGTAGTTGCGTGAAGCTTTTGTGATATTTCACGTCTTATTGCTCTCTCTAATTGTGAAATTAGTTTTTCTGGGCTGGTAGTTGATGGTGTACTGATTTCAATCTCCTTGATGAGGCCCAATACTCATTTGGCTTCATCCTCATTGAAAGCCAAAGTAGTTGCGTGTTTGTCTGTTATTTTATTGGTAGACTATGCATCCAGAATATCTGAGGTACATTTTGGGGAGAGTATAACGACCACGTATCTGATACATTGTATGTAGAAACTGTTTGTGAGGGAGGGGTACCCCAAGGGTATTGTATCAGACAATGGGATACAGTTCCTTTAGTATGAAATGCAAAGTTACTTAGCTAGACATGATATTGAGAACCACAGGACTGCTTTGTAAAATCCAAAGGTGAACGGTTTGGTAGAGAGAATTAATGGTAGAATTAACTAGACTATTCAGTTCGCATTGGTGAATAACATGGATTTGAGAGTGAAGGTCCGCAAAATGCTGATAGTGCACAGGGACACTGTGACGACTCAAGTTCCGGGGCACCAGTGGTCCAGGGAAGAATATCAGTTTCTAAACCATCACTCAGCCCCACACCTCTAGCACACCAGAAGGGATCCGAACAGATTGGAAGACAAGTAAATTATAAACCTCCTTGTTCAATATTGATAACGTGGACTGACCGGCAGGGTTATCTCTGCAAGGTTATGGATCATTGGTTAGTTGCAACACAGCGAAATTACAATTATTACCCAATGATAAAAGGGACTGTCCAGTCAAGGATGTATAAAAATATCTTCTTTATTATTATTAGAACGGACAGTTCTAGCACACTTCAAAAATTGTTGATATTGTGCTGGTTGGCAGATCTGGAACGCTGATCGAGGCTTCTCGGATGACTTTAGTGACTACAGCATGACAACAGTCAGTGGTGCAGCTGGTCACGGTTCGAGGGCTTGACTGCCTTGAATATGTCTTTAAAAGGTAGATGCTGGTTGATGCTTGTTGTGGCACTCCTCCTAGCTTCTTCGCAGGGCTTGTGTCATCCTTTAAGGCAGACGGCCCAATGCTTCAGAGAGTGTTTGTAGACAACGGCCTTGTCTTTTGTTCACAGACTGTCTGGCACTTCCCACCTAGGAAGATGGCTGGCAGAACCTAGTAGGGCACGCTGTGTGCTGGCTGGGTACCAAAACTGGAGATGGTGGATGGGTCCTCTGAGTATGGTATCCCCCTCTGTTCCCTGGGAGATGTTTAGGGGAGTGATATTGCTTCCATTTGGAAGTCCTAGCCTTCCCTCACTAGTGGAAGCAGTACGGCAGACTTTACATTCAGCCAGGGTCCAAATGAGTCCTCTTCTTACTCTTTTTGAAGTGGTTGGATGATCTGCTAAGTGGGGGGCTCAGCCCTCTTTTAAAGCCAAATGGACCCACTGATTGGTGCAGGCTAAGCCTACCTTAATTAACCAATCCTGGGTCTCCACCAACAATCTTCTGTTATATGTGAGGTCATAACCAGAGTGCCTTGCAACAGGAAAGGTAAGGGGTGACAACATGTACTACCCATCTTCCTGTCTGTTGTGGATCAAAGTGTCTCTCTGGTTAATTGAGCTCTTTGTGAATCTTGATCAAAGCGCAGGTCTCCCTTGAAGTTTGTGGTGAGAACAGACTTCCTGTCTTCCTTAAATCACATACTTCTTCGCTCTGAAAGGGGTCCTCTCTGCAGGGGTTGCCTACTGTAAACAGTAGTCCCAGAAATGCTATTAACTGCCCTTCATACAGAGGGGTGAGAGATAGTTTCAAGTTGACAAATTGCATACCAAAGAGTTATTAGGTCCTGCCCTCTTCTGTCAGTTCTGTAATCAAGCGTATCACAGGCCTGTTTTAATTAACTCTGATCAGTATGCACTGCCACCAGCAGACTTAGACAATAGAGAGGGTAGATCAATGGAGCCTTTGATATCTTAATTAGGCTGGCCATGGCCGGAGCAGGGTGTCACCTTCCCCCTTGTTGAGATGCTTTGATGTACCTGTGGCTGTCACATTCCAGCTGAACATGACAGGGAGGACAGTGCCTGTAGGCTGTGTCCCCCCGGAGTGGACTTGACTATGTGATTGTGCGGTGAGCAGAGGACAATGTGTGTGGATTAGCCTAACACATTATCTGAGGTTGATCTCACATCATTCATTTTCATTTCAAAATTTAAAATAGCCCAGGCGAGTGCACACTCCCCGTGCGGATGGTCGAATTCCTCACAGACACACCACATATCACTACAGGCATGTCCCCTTTTGAGAGGAGGAGGAGTGAGAGTGGGTGATATCATCAGGTTGAAGAAGACTTTTGGTGTTCCGAAGGTATGCTCAGAGTACTATGAGCCGGTTAGGGTGCAAAGAGTGGGTAAGAGGCATGTGGTGTCCTGTGAAGGCAAGAAATGGAGTATGGATCGGCTGACAGTTATGAGGAATGAAGAAGCTGCAGAATTGATAATGGAGGCGAGTGGTACCGGTTCTGATGGCTATGGGGATAACGAATGGGGAAGAACAATACCTTGTCAGAGCGTCATGTACAGCGTCATGTACAGGCAGGTGAGCAGGTTCATGATGGGACAGCGGGTGAGAATGTGGAGTCCTCTTGTAGTGAGCGTAAACCTGCAGTAACGCTACAAAACAGTGAGTGTGGAGGGATGGCTGGTCAGTGTGATCAGACAACATAATCGGTAGGTCATTGGAGAAGAAGACCCATTAGATTTGATGATTATGAGATGGATAGCTGATTTATGGTCAGTTTTAATTCATATAACTGGGCTGTTGTTTCATTCTTACTTGCTCATTGCATATGTTTCATTTTACTTATAAAATTTGTTGTGGTGCTATTTTACGTTATTTTGAAATATTTTGTGAAAATTAACATTCTTTTCATTTAATAAGGGGAAGCATACGTGGTAGGCCAGTTGCTATGTGAATGTTGGTTGGCTAAGCTGGCTGTGCGTAATGGCATTCCAGGATGGAATGTTAGGACATGCCATCAAGTGTAGGGTTTAAATGACAGTTAGAGAGGGTCATTGCCTGCAATGCACATATGCTTTTGGAGTCTTGTAAACAGTAAAACTGGTGAGCTATTTCGGAGAACACCTATTTGCACCTGCTTATATCAGGTCTCTACTTCTTAAGGGCATCTGGAAAGCAATTGCTGTCAACGCCTTTATGTTCTTTTATGTCTTGAAATTGCTTCAGAGTGGACATAGAAAGGTACTATTACCACCCTGAAATTCAAATGTTTTCTTTCACATTGTAGTTTTGGTCCACCATGTAACCTGAGCGAGTTTCAGCATTGTGCTGACTATTTACAGTTTGCTACCATAAAATCACATTTTTGTCAGTAGGCCAATACATCCGTTGAACAGTTCATGTGGACGGTCATGTGAATGTTCAAAAGACAGCACAGGTTTGGCATCAGAGACATACTTCCAACCTTAACTGAGGTGTTTTCTGGTCCTATGCAATCTGTTTTTTTCAACGTTCCTCTTGGTCCGAAGAAGGTGATTCCCAAACTGGTATGGAATGAGTGAGTGAATAAGTGAACTTGTAACGCTTGTAGCTCGATGAGAACCAAACATTGACAAACTGTATCTAGACACAGAATGAAAAGTGATATACACAGTTCCAAAGTAAGAAGAGGGGAGATCGACAGAAGAGGAAAGGCTTGAGAGCTTTCTGAAGGACTAACATTTCAGGAAGCAACCATGTTCCAAAAGGAAGGGCATCTTATAAGCAGGCATTGGTATAGCGGACACCATACCTTCATCCACAGACTAGGGAGGGCAGGAGCCCGTCCCCTGTCTCCACGATATCATCGTCACACGACAATCAGACGAAGAATTCTACAAACCAGCAGCCCATCCACTCTCTCCATGACAGCATCATCACACGCCGAGCAGACAAAGGATTCTACAAACCACTACTGTCATAAGCAGATAATCTGCCTAATTGTCAGTAGAGACTGCATCCACGACCAAAGCTTCATGATGAGGATGCACATGGCCAATATATGCTGGCCGCATCCACTCCGGCTTCAATCTGCCTTGCCTACACTTCGTTTCATCTTTTTCTGACCATTCCAAAAGGGCCGACGCCACACGAGTGTCTGTCGCCTAAGCAACGTTCCACAACAAGGCCCCGACTATCTGGATTGGCTGCCCCTCAATATTTTGCGATCCAATCCAATTCGCCGGCAGGCAGAAGCCGGCCAACTCTAGAAGGCCATTCTAAAAGGCCAGCTTCCTGTTTGTGCCCTGTTACTTTGCATCTGCCACAGACTATGGAGGGCAGGAGCCCGTCCCCTCTCTCAACGACATCATCATCACACGATGAGCAGACAAAGGATTCTACAAACCACTGCCGTGGTAAGCAGATGATCCTCCTAATTGTCAGTAGGGACTGCATCCACGACCAACGCCTCATGCTGAGGATGCACATGGCCAATATCAGCTGTCTGCATCCACTCCGGCTTTAATCTGCCTTGCCCACGCTTTGATTAATCTTTTTCAGACCATTCCAAAATGGCGGATGCCACACGAGTGCTTGTCGCCTAACCAACATTCCACAACAAGTACCCGACTATCTGGATTGGCTGCTCCGCAATATTTTGCCATCCAATCCAGTTCGCCGGCAGGCGGAAGCCGGCCAACTCTAGAAGGCCATTCTAAAAGGCCTGCTTCCTGTCTGTGTCCTGTTACTTTGCATCACCCGCAGACTAGGGAGGGCAGCAGCCCGTCATCTCTCTCCACGACATCATCGTCACATGACGAGCAGACAAAGGATTCTACAAACCACTGCCATGGTAAGCAGATGATCCACCTAATTGTCAGTAGGGACTGCATCAATGACCAAAGCCTCATTCTGAGGATGCACATGGCCATTATCTGCTGGCCGCATCCACTCCGGCTTTAATGTGCCTTCCCACACTTTATTTCATCTTTTTCTGACAATTCCAAAATGGCCGACGCCACACGAGTGTCTGTCGCCAAAGAAA
Organism: Ambystoma mexicanum; assembly: GCF_040938575.1. Classification (NCBI taxonomy): domain Eukaryota; kingdom Metazoa; phylum Chordata; class Amphibia; order Caudata; family Ambystomatidae; genus Ambystoma; species Ambystoma mexicanum. The sequence continues at coordinate 752,172,237 of NC_090923.1, forward strand.
CGTTCCACAACAAGACCCCGACTATCCTGATTGGCTGCCCCGTGATATTTTGCCATCCAACACCAGTTCGTCGACAGGCGGAAGCCAGCCAACTCTAGAAGGCCATTCTAAAAGGCCAGCTTCCTGTCTGTGCCCTGTTACTTCGCATCACCCGCAGACTAGGGAGGGCAGGAGCCCGTCCCCTCTCCCCACGACATCATCATCACACGACAAGCAGACAAAGGATTCTACAAACCACTGCTGTGGTAAGCAGATGATCCTCCTAATTGTCAGTAGGGACTGCATCCACGACCAACACCTCATGCTGAGGATCCACATGGCCAATATCTGCTGGCCGCATCCACTCCTACTTTAATTTGCCTTGCCCACGCTTCATTTCATCTTTTTCCGACCATTCCAAAATGGCCAATGCCACATGAGTGCCTGTCGCCTAAGCAACGTTCCACAACAAGGCACTGACTATCCGGATTGGCTGCCCCGTGATATTTTGCCATCCAATCCAGTTCACCGGCAGGCGGAAGCCGGCCAACTCTAGAAGGCCATTCTAAAAGGCCAGCTTCCTGTCTGTGCCCTGTCCGTGCCACTACGAGCCACAGGGCCACCCTATGCTGCAGGAAACACAGACCGACCGACCCCGTCACAGGGTAAGCTCACTAACCTGCTGAACATCCTATGACAACGAAATGAACTCTTGCTGCTAGCTCACCATATCTATGATATCCCGCACCCTGATGCATATATACCCACTACCTCTACCAGTGCATCCTGCTATCCACTGTATTGCATCCAGACTCGCCGCCCTTAGGGATGTTGCCACCCCATAACTACGACTGCCCAGCACTGCATCGTGCCCAAAATTGACTGTGCATTTAAATGACTGTTGCCTATAACTGATTACCGCCACTTATGCCTACATCGGATTGCTACCGTCCCGTGACTTTATTTGTGTATTGTAACCTTCTGCTTAAAACTGATTGTTGTAACTACGGCTCGCCAACACCCCCGTGCCCACAAGTTGATGCTGCCACCCCATGACCACAACTGTGCAGTGCAGCCCTATGCCTAAGACTGAATGCCATTTATGATTGATTACCGCCCTTGATTGACTGCTGCCTACGGCGGTTTACTGTGCCCAAAATTGTTTGTTACCAAACATTGTTTGCCACCTATAACGGACTACTGTGCCCGAAACTGTTTGCTGCTAAAAAAAATCGATTGCTTCCTATAACAGATTACTGTGCTCAAAATTGCTTGCTGCTAAAGTTGATTGTTGCCCATAACTGATTGATGCCAGTCCCGTGTGCCTGATTCTACCCATATCGGATTACTGTGCCCATAATTGTTTGCTGCTAAAGCTGATAGTTGCCCATAACTGATTTATGCTTGTCCCGTGCCTTATTTTACCCCTATTCCACCTTATATCCACTACTGACTACTGCCACACATAGTTCTAACACTTACTACTACTGCCTCTCAGGCCCCACATCTTGCATCATGTCCAACACTGCACTCCCACCCTCATCACTCATCCATCCAACTCCCTTCCTTCCATCTTTCTCCACCAAACCCACAAAACTTCAACCTATCAGCTACAAGACATGCCCTAGATCAACAAGCTCAAGATCCAAATACTAGGCCTCTGTTCCAGATACTCACCCAAAACCTTGCAAGCCAACCATGAAAATCAACAAGCTACAGACCGCCCTAAACTTACCACCAATCCTACCAGCCACCAGACACCCAAAATGAAACCCGCCTCCACCACTATGAAAGTAGCTAAAAATAAAAACGTGAACTCGACTCCAATGCCACCCCAAACCTACAATGTACATTGATCAATGCCGATCCTTCCCTGCTCACGCCACAGAAATTCATGACCTCCTAACCAACCTCGACCTTGACATCTTTGCCATTACTGAAACATGGCTCCACAATGCCGCCGTTCGGCCATCTCCTTAGCTATCCGACCAGGATAGTCTATCCTTAGACAAGACAGAAAACTAACCACAGGAGGGGGAGTAGCCCTTATAGTCAAAGATCACCTTGAAATAGGACAACTCCCCTCCCAACTCGGAGAGAACATCGACTCCCTCACCGCCAAGATCTCACTATATCCGAACACCACCATCACAATCAACCTAGTCTACCGCCCACCACCCCTATGTCAGACTTCCAGGAGAACCTTACACACCTTCTAGCTCGAAACCTCAAAACAACTACCAACACAATTCTCCTGGGAGATCTCAACCTGGGACTCCATGACCAGAAAGATAGAGCCTCCATAACGTTAGCACAAGCACTCCAAGAACTGGGCTTTGAGCAAAGAATACACTCTCCCACTCACTGCAAAGGATGCACACTTGACTAGATAGTGGACCACAACTGTGGCATTGACATCAGCTCCATTACACCCATCCCATGGTCAGACCACTCCCTCATTCACTTCCTCATACCCACCCACACTAACTCAGCGAAAAAACTCAGTCCAACACCTCCAGCCATGGCCAGAAGCGCCAAGAATCTTACTAAAGAAAGGATCTCTCCCTATCTAGAAACCTTTGCCACCAACCCCCTTGCCACCTTAGACCCGGCCGCACTGGCAGACATCTATAAATACACCATTAGCTCTGCCATAGACATCATCGCCCTTCTCTAAAAGAAAAAATCTAAAAAATACCAAAGACTCCAACACTTGGTTCTCAGCCGAACTAAAAGAACTACGAACTAAAAAAACGCAAAGCACTGAATATATGGCAAAGCTCTCCCAGCGCGTCCCCATTATCCTCATATAAATCAATGGCTACCCAATGCAAAAAAGCCATCATCTCGGCTAAATCTGCATCCAGTAATGACAGACTCTCCAATGCCAGCTCAGAATCCAAAGAGCTCTTGGCCATCTTCAAGGAACTATCCACACTGGCCATAAAGTCTCACGAGATTTTTAAGGATCAAACATGGTGCAGCACCATACAGTCCACCCTCCTAAACAAAACTGAGGTCCTTAAAAAAAAAATTCTAGCCCACCACAAAAATCTCACTCAGCACATTTTAGCAGCCTCTCACACTGATACAGTGACTGAGAACAAAAAGAAAAACCCCATTACACCATTCAAATTCAGAGAAATCTCTGAAACAGAGGTTATTGATATATTTAACAAAATGAAACCCTCAAACTGTAAAGGCGACGCCTGCCCTGCTAAACTAGTTGAAGACTGCGTAGAAACACTTGCACCATTTCTCAAAACCTTCATTAATGCATCCTTCAACTCTAACTCAGTCCCAGACAGCTTAAAAGAAGCTTGGGTGCGCCCTCTTCTCAAAAAACCTACCTTAGAAAACGCCAACAACTATAGACCTATCACAACTGTTCCCTTCTTGCTCAAGATTCTGGACAGGTGGTCTACACCCAAATCCAGCAATACTTGGAAGAAAACCATATTTTAAGGAAAAGACAATCAGGCTTCCGCCCTGGACACGGGAACGAATCAGCCCTACTAGATCTTAAAATTCAGCTCAGTGATATTATGGACAAAGGCAAACCAGCACTCCTTCTCTTGCTAGACTTATCCACGGCCTTTGATTTGGTCAACCATGACATTCTAGGCATGCAACTCAAAAACGAAGCTCACTTCTCTCCAGAAGCCATCACGTGGGTCACATCCTTCCTTGAGGGTCGACTCATGAATGTTTTTTCTGATTCAGCAAGCGCCACCCCCAACACAATCCACTGTGGAGTCCCACCAGGCTCCTGCACTGCCCCCACCTTATATAACATCTTCACTCTCCCTCTATTTAAGGAGCTAGATAGTCATCACATAGCCTACACCAACTAACTGCCATTTTACAAATCCTTCAATATTGATAGCTCCACCATCAAAGTCTCCTCCACAGTACAAACTCTAGGAGTATACCTTGACTCCACACTATCCATGACACGGCAAGTCAATGCCATAGCTTCCTCCGCTGCGCTTACCACTAAGGTAATCAATGCCGTGAAACCTTTCCTCTCCACAAAAAACTGCCTGTGAATAGCCAGAGCCACAGTAGGCACCAAATTGGACTACTGTAATGCCCTCTTCCTGGACACATCTACAAAAAACCTAAATAAAATGCAAGTCACACAGAACAATGCCCTGAGAGAAGCTCTGGGCATCCCAAAAAGGGAACACATCTCCCAAGCCAGAAAAGAGGCCCACTGGTTACCAATAAAAGAACATATCCTCTTCAAGTCCATGGCCATCACTCACAGATGCCTCTCCTCTGATGCTCCGCCCTACCTCTCTGAAAGGATCACCTTCAACACATCCAGCAGACCCACTAGGTTGCACCTGACTAATCAGACCTATGTACCTACATTCAAAAGAAATAAAGCCGGTGGATCCAGCTTCCAACACATAGCAACCAAAAACTGGAATGCACTCCCCACTGCGCGGAAAATCATACCATGCATTCCGCAGACTACTCAAAACCACTCTCTTCAACTAACCCTTTCCCGCCTCCCCCCTCACTACTGTATGTTACAATGAGATGACCTCACAAAAGCACTGTACCTAATGTTTTGTAAGTAAAACCCTGTACTATCTACCTGCTGTAACATGTGTTACATGTATACTATGTACCAGGTAAGCCTACTTTCAGGGCCACGATGCCCCTGGGCAGATGTGTGCTATACAAATCCAAATAAATAAATAAAATAAATAGCTGATGTGGTTCCCATTCAGCTCCAGAAAGAAATCATTGAAAGAAATAATTTCTTTTTGAAGTCGGAGTAAGACGCTGCAGGATGGAGGCACTCTGGCTCCCTCCTCTCCACTAAGCAAGTCAGGAATCAAGAAGCTTCTATGATTCCTCATTCTGTCTGGCATGGTTGAGCCTGGTTGCCAGAGGCCTGGAGAACCTTTGGTAAAGGCAGATTTAGAACAGCAGTTAAGACAAAAACATATTTTTTGTAAGTGTGCATGCGTGTGAGGGTGTTTGATGTTTATGATGTATGTGTGTATGTATGCATGAGAGCATGTATGTGTGTGTGAATGAGTGAGTGTATGATGTATGCAAGTATGTATGGATGAATGGTTGCGTATCTGTATGAGCTAGTGTATGGTGCATGGGTGCGTAAGGGAATGGTGTGAGTAAATGAGTGTGTTAATGTTGTGTGGATGTGTGTGCAGATGAGTTCATGTTGGCCTGACTGATGAGAAGCTGTCCTTTGGCAAGTGTGAGGGGGGTGAGATGGGGAGGGGGAAGTGGGTTGTTACTACAGCATTTGATTTTCCATTCATGTCATAAAGAAAGCATAATAAGGATCATTAAGGGTTTAGACTCGCATCTTGGCTCAGCCAGTCTAAACATTTCTTACTGTGGCATAACATTTTGAATGGGCATCCAACCATGATAAAGCAAGCATGTTATATGTTATTACTCGGCTAAACTGGCATTTTGGTATAGCCAGTCTAGCCATTTCTAATTGTTGCATGACATTTGTAATGTGCATCCAACCATGATAAGCAAGAAGATGTATATTATGGGCTTAATTCACAGAAGCATATTATAATGGCAAAGCCCCATTGGAAAATGTTCGGTAAATTAGACCCTATGTGTAGACAAGCATTTTGGTACAGCCAGTCTAGCTATTTCTTACGGTGCCATGACATATTTTGCTGGCCATCTATTATGAAGGAAGCATCATAAGTGTCATTACCTGTCTAAACTGGAATTTGGGTGTAGCCAGCCTAGCCATTCTCATTTACATGGCCTTTTTTACTGGCATCTATTTATTATATTGGTTGCATTTATAACAGCACACAAAGCTCTGAGGCATTTAGGTGCTAGTTACAGTGTAAAAAGTGTTACAAATTGTTATCCGGTGTTACAGGTAAGTGCATAAGCAGCACAAGAGCGCACAAGTCATAATAAGTAGGTTTCTGGCAAGTTACATTTGCAGCACAGAGCTGCACAAGTCATGATAGGTCGTTTTCTGGTAGGTTACATTTGTAGCAAAAGGCTGCGCAAGTCATTAAAGGTGGTTTCCAGCAAGTTACATTTGCAGCACAGGGCTATGCAAGTCATGATAAGTGGTTTCTGGCAAGTTACATTTGTAGCACAAGGCTGTGCAAGTCATGATAGGTAGGATTCAAGCAAGTTACATTTGTAGCACAGGGCTGCACAAGCCATGTCAGATAGGTTTACAGAAAGGTACAATTGCAGCACAAGGCTGAGCAAGTCATGATAAGTAGATCTGCGTCCAAGTTACACATTGTTATCCGGTGTTACAGGTAAGTGCATAAGCAGCACAAGGGTGCACAAGTCATAATAAGTAGGTCTCTGGCAAGTTACATTTGCAGCACAGGGCTGCACAAGTCATGATAGGTAGTTTTCTGGCAAGTTACATTTGCAGCACAAGGCTGCGCAAGTCATGATAGGTGGTTTCCGGCAAGTTACATTTGCAGCACAAGGCTGCGCAAGTCCTGACAAGTGGTTTCTGGCAAGTTACATTTGCAGCAGAAGGCTGGGCAAGTCATGATATGTAGGTTTCAAGCAAGTTACATTTGCAGCACAAGGCTGCACAAGTCATGATAGGTAGTTTTCAGGCAGGTTACATTTGCAGCACATGGCTGCACAAGTCATGAAGGTCCAAGTCATTAAAGGTAGATTTGTTCTGCTTTTCAGACACGTGTAATGACCTCGGAACATACTCTATTACACGGACTAAAAGTTCTTGGACTCAGGAAGGCAATAATGTACTTAGACCATTAGTCGGAAAATAATTGGTTCTTTACAGGCCCTTTATTGACATTCCAGAGGTATACATATTACTACAAAATAAATGCAACTTATTAGTTGTGAATACATGGACAAGAATAAACACAAAAGGTATACATCACAGTTAGTGTAGTTGTAGGAGAAAGCTTAATCTCATCCACGACAACACTACCCAGTCCCGAGGCAGGTAGGCAGAGAGATTATGCAACAACTAACGGGGTCTGGAGCGGAGCATCCTCTGTCTCTGCAATACTTCAACACCAGGGGTTCCTGGTGGCGATCGCACCTCTCTTCTTATCCCTGCCCCTCATAAGTTGCAGACTGCCCCCAGCCGAAGGACAGACCTCAAGCATGGGATGCAAGAGTGGAAAAAATCCAGACAGTGGAAAAACCCAACTTGTCTCTCACGCTCTCATTCCCAGCACCCCTTACCAATGCACCTGCCTAACTCTGACTCCCCTCTTGGCTCGTCCTTGAGCGAACAATACAACTATCCTCCATAGAAAGCTCATCTGCTTCATGCTACAATTTCGCAACCATTGCAGAAATCATGTCTGCCTTCTAACTGAGCTCACAGACACTTAAACTTTCATTACGGTTTGGAAGTGAATGTCCAAAATGACCGCGCCATGTTTTAGTTAATTTTCACACACACAATACAAGGTTTCAGGCATGTTAAGCAAATTACATGTGCAGCACACAGCTGTACAAGCCATGATAGATAATGTTCATGCAAGTTACATTTGCAGTACACGGCTGCACAAGTCATGATAGGTAGGTTTTAGGCAGGTTACCTTTGCAGCACACGGCTGCACAGTCATGATAGGTATGTTTCAGGCATGTTTCAAGCAAGTTACATTTGCAGCACACGGCTGAACAAATCATGATAGGTAGTTTTCAGGCAAGTTACATTTGCAGCACACAGCTGCACAAGTCATGATAGGTAGGTTTTGGGCAAGTTACATTTGCAGCACAAGGCTGCATAAGTCATGATAAGTAAGTTGCAGGTAATGTGGCAGTGGCCTTACACAATACGGAAAACCCACACCCCGTGTGACAGGGGGCTTCATCGTCAGGACCAGTTGTTAGCAGCAGGATTCAGTAAAGTGCTCCAGAAGCATTGGAATTGCAGGGTTAATAATAAGTGCAGTTATGTTAAGATAAAGATGAGTAGGGCTTAGGGCACCCCCGAGTAGGGTTTAGGGCAACCACTAGGTAAACACAAATATTACAGGGTATGAGTAGCAACAAGGATGGGGCGGTTAAGTAAGTGGTTAGCAGCCTGAGAGTTTACATGTTTTGAAGGTCCAGTAATGTGTTTTGAAGGTCCAGTAATGAGGTGCAAACGTTGCAAATCGGAGGGGACCTCCAGTTACTATGCAGGAGGTGGTCATCAAATAAGAAAATTAAAATGGTGCAAGGTATGGACGGGTCGGTTTTGTTGCCTACAGAACAGACCGGTGGCATTTTCCAATATGCAGCAGAGGGGAAAGAATGGCAAGTGCCGAGAGCTGACATGATGTGGGCTTGCAAAGAAAAACACAAAAGAGACTCTTGGTGCGCTCCAATTTTGTTATTTCTTATTTGACATCAGTTGGTGCTTTAAGCAAATGTATATAACTTTTTTCTGTGGGCTTGGTTACAGAGGAAGAAAAGTACCAGAGCAATATGGGAGAGACATCATAGAGGTGCAGGGTGAGCACCCGGAGGAATGATAATGCAAGCATGATATGTGTTATTGCATAGTTCAACTGGCCAGACAAGCTATTTCTTACAGTGGCAAGGCATTCTTTTTTTGGACATCTATGGTAAAGTAAGCATGATAAGTTTTATTACGTAGCTAGACTATCATTTTTTCGCAGCTAGTTTGGATATGCTTTCTTATTGTGGCATGGCACTTCTAATGTTAAAGCCAATAGAAGTGTAGAAGTGTGTCTTTACATGGGGATAAGGCAATACATTGGAAGAGCAAGCCTGGGCATTTTTTCTCATAATCTCGTAACAGGCATAATGTGCAAAGCAAACATGTGTATGTACTTATATGGGAATACTGGTATATTGGTGCAGCCATCAAGGGAATGTATGAGTGCAGCCAACTTAAAAATGTTTTCAAACTGGCATACATTGTGGCCAAAAGCATCAGGGAAGTGCACTGGGAAATGCTCCTTGGCACTGCTGTTGGTAGAATGCAATATTTTAACCCATTATTCAAAGCCCTTTCTCCGGGGTAGGGGCCTTCCCCTGAATCTCCTTTGGTTGGTTACGCAGGCTTCCTCGCTATGCTTGGTTGCTTTGGCATATTTGTGGGAAATGTTTTTACGCTTCTCCAATCAAAACAATCGCTATCTACTGAACATAAGGTCCTTAATCAGTAACATGTCATGCAAAGGATGGGATGCAGAGTAACTCTTTACACCAAATAATCAGACTGACTCAGGAAGTTGGCAAAGTCCAATTTGACTGTTTTAATATGAATTGTCTAAAACGGGGAGTTACAACGGACATCAACGGATGTTCGCTTGATCTTTCAATACACTTTACATAAAACACACTTATATACAAAATATTTGTCATAAGTGATGTCATTCTATGTGGCAAATGAGAAAAACCTACAAGGGATTATGGTTGGCTCAAGGGAAGTATACTTTCTATACGGGGTCAGGTTGTGATAGGACATCTACTTCAGGTGGACAATTTAAGCCTGCCTCTAGTGCAAGCCATCCTCAACTCTTATTAAGTACACAGAATATTATTGGCACTGCAACTATAAGGCCTTTTGTTACACAGGCCTCTATAACTGGTTGGCATGCTCGTGCCATGTCTGGAGCGTTTGGCTCCTTTGCAGCTCGTAAGCTCATACCCAGCTGCCGGGAGCTGGACTTGACTTGCATTCCCACCCAATTAGCTCAACAGCTCTCATCACCCATGCCTTCTGCCATGAGGATTACCTTTGAACTTGGCCTTGCAATGTATTCTCTTCTTAGGGAGTATGGGCACACACTTATCACAGTTCTGGTCTGCATGCCCAACTCCTATTTTCATCTTTAGTCCCCGTGACAGGAGACCGCAATTCGGACCATTTTTCAGCAATTAATTGTCTTGAATTAATAAACCTGGCACTCATGGTGTTCTTACTTTGCACTTTAACAAGGGATGATTCAGCTTCTCACAGTTTCTGTTCTTCAAGGATAGATAACCAGCCTTGGCTTGCTCAAGGTTTGACGACAGGCTAAACAGCTTCACCTTTCAAGTCTGCGATCTCCAGCAAATTCCTTGCTGTGACACACAGCTCTCGATCCTTCTTTCTCTGTGGTTCTGAACTTACTAAAATGTATGACACTGATGTCCAGACACTATACAATGGAAGCTTCGCCTGCAGTCTATCTACTGCGTAAAGCTAGCTCCTATGATCACTTAGTCTATTTGTGTTGTTGCGTCTGTACATTCATTGAACAGTTTGCATTTTCTGCAATATGTCGCACACAGACGTGCAATCTTCTTTTCTGCATAAGAATGTTCACTTGATTCCTTATTTGGTCATCAGTTTCTATAAGGTCCATACATCTGCTTTTTCTTATCTTCTTAGTGCGTCACTCTCACTTTTTGTGATGTCACCAGCTTCTTTTTCTCTCATTTTTGTATTCCTTCGGGGGCCTCTTATAAGAGATTGTCATCTCTTCAGGCATACATCTGGTATGGCTTTCTTAGTGGATACCTTTTCTTGAGCACTCATCACGGTATGTTCACAACTACTGGTGTCAAGCATGGTGACGTTTCAGGCTTCCAATATACAGGCAGTAGGGGGACTTCCTGCAGAGGCATTTGGCTGCTCCTCCACACTGCCACTGAGTGAGTGGCTGGTGAGTGAAGAGGTATGAATGTGTGCATGCAAAGGTGGGGCCTGGGTAAGGGGCATTGGAGCATGGACAATTTCTTACCTATTTTACTGGTATTATATTGGCAAAGCCAACTTGATGAATGTTATTGCATGGAGGAGTGTTTGGGGTGGGTGGTTTGTAGCACAATGGGACATGCAGACTCTATATTTACTTTCTGTAGCATGGCATTGTTAACTCACGTTAAGTGGCAAGGTCAATGATGTATGTTCTTACATGGGGAGGGTTAGGGCACATGTGCAGTCGGCAAGTACATATTTTCTTACTGTGGCATTGCATGATTTACTGCTGTTAAAAACAAAGTCAACATGATGAGGGTTCTTGCATGGTGGGCTGTGAGTGGAGGCATTTGTTCAGCCAAGCAAGGAAATGGATCCTGACTGTAGCATTCCATGTTCAACTGAGGTGGAGGACAAGGTCAACATGAAGAGTATTCTTACATGGTGGTGCGGGAGCTGTGCAAACATTTGTGCTGCAGCGGAAACATTTGTATTTTTGCCATTAAGGCAAAAGCCAATGAGAGAATATTTCTACATGGGGCTACTGGCATATAATAGCAGAGCCAGCATGAACATGTTTTCTTATGGTATCATTACTATGTGTATTAATACTAGCTATGCACAGAGTTGGCTGGTACATTTGTGTGTCAGGATTCAGGAGCCAGGCAAAGCCCTCTTGTTTATGTGCTAGGTGATGTTACCAGGGAAAGAAGACAAGCCCCTTTAAGGAAGAGGCACCCGAGACAATGGGAGGGAACAGGAGGCGGGAGGAAGGGGAGTGGATGTTAGGGAGGAGGACAGTAAGTGGAAGGAGGAATAAAGAGAAGGTTATGTGGAGATGCGGCTCCTGCGTTGTTTGTACGGGGCCCATGGGGAAGCCCAGTTAAAGCCATAAGATCTGGCAATGAGGCCGATGAGTTCTCATACTGTGCAGCAGGTGGAATGGAAGGGCGAGATGAGCCCAGCAGCGGACACATGAGGCGGGTGAAAGTAGCCCAGCAGGATGGAGGGTGCGCTGTGCCCAGCAGAACGGAGGGTCAGTGAGGCCCAGCAGTGGAAGCCACGACAAGCGTAAGGTGCCCAGCAGGAAGAGGGTGCGCGCACCCAGCAGAGTAATGGTGGGACAGCCGAGCCCAGCAGCATGACGGGTGCAGTGAACCCAGCAGTGTGCAGAGCGGAGGAAACCTGCATAACAGTAAGCCCAGCAGTAGAGGGCCTTTGGACCAGCGGACAAGGTGCCCTGCACCGCATAGAAGGAACGGTGCGCAGCAGTACCAAGCGAGCACAGGAGGTAACAGCGAGCCAAGCAGTGTGAAGAGGACCAAGATTCGGCCTTCGAACCCACCGCCGCAGAGGAAGAAATCATGTTCTGGATGGAGAACAAGACATGTGTGCACTGGCCAGATCATCCGACTGTAGGAGACCGACGGTAAGGAGGGTCGGGACCCCGCCGCGCTCAGAAACAGGCCAGAAAGATTACGAGCGCAGTCGGAGGAAATAAAACACACGGAGCACCATAACCACGGGGGCTAAAGACCCCAGAGGCATAACGCCCCACGTCTCACTGACGTCCAGGCGGTGGTTACACCATAAGCAAAGCCCACGACTTGGCACACTCACGCTGCCACCAGCACTGCACCCCATTGCGACAAGGAGTTACGGCCAGCAAGTCGGAAGATCAGAGGAGCTGGAGCCCCTCAAAGAGCAGTCGCAAACACTACGCGGCACCCCAACCTCGTCAGTGCAAGGGAGGGAGGGCAGAGGAACGCTGAACACTAGGGAGAGCCTGTACACATGGCGGCGATGCTTGCCACAGCCCTGTGAACGTCACCACGATACACCCGGCATTATCACTAGTCACGAGGAGGGGGGCCCGGAGAATAAAAAAGAAAGTTGAACACAACAAACAACGGAAGCACAGACTACCGCCTATTCAAGTAGACCCTACAACCACATGCAGACCCCCGGCGTGTCACGTGGGACACTGCATGACAACCCCTCCAGCCATACCACTTCACCCCAAAAGGAGGCGCTACAGGACACAGGCACCACAGACCACTGAGACAAGTGGCACCAATTGAGGCCACAACCTTGAGAGCACGCCAACAAAGACCTCAAGAAGGATGGGCCAGACATGCAAAAGCCAAAGGAAGTGGACGGACCAAGACGTACAGTCCAGCGTCAACGCCACTTCACCCAGCCAACATGACGGATAACGCACAGGGTGCGGGCACCCAGGCCCTTTCAAATTCGGGCCCAGCATCCTGCGCCTTCTTCCTAAGGCAACCCAACCCATTTACCCTACACCAGCACCACGACGAAGACCAAAGGTGGTAAGAATGGGTCAAAGAATTTGAGGACTTCATGCGGGCAGTAGGAGACCCCGACCCGCCATACAAGGTGGACATATTCACCAACCGGGCAGGCATAGTGATCAAGGGGATCATGAACACGATTCCCACACAAGAAAGAATCACATAGCAACGCCTTCTAGCTGCAGTCAACAACAAGTTGATAACACCCCCCAACAAAGACTATGAATGTCACGCATTCAATCAACGCACGCAGCTTCCACATGAGTCCATGGGAGAGTTTGTCATCCATCTCCAGAGGACAATCTGGCGCTGTGACTTCACCAACTTCAATGATGATGAGGCAATCCAGCTGAGGATCATAGGAGGGTGCACCTCGTCAATGCTCAGAAAGCACCTACTCAAATAACCCCTGTCCCTACAAGAAATCATTGACCTAGCAAGAAAATATGAGTGAGTGGACACGCAGGCAGCCACCATTGAAAACCCCAAAAAGCGTGACACCATTGCGGCTCTAGCAGTAGAACAGCTGGGGTACACTAGGACTACAGGACCCTGGAGAAGACAGACAAGGACTCAGAAGCCCACAACACCAACACCTGAATGACAAACTATACTACAGGTGCAGATTTCAGTTCCCACACAGAAAAACATGCCCTCCCATCGGACAGAATTTCAGGCGATGTAGCCATCGAAACCACTTACAGGTGATGTGCAGAGAGAGACTGCTTACACCCCCTGCAGACCGGCCAACACACGAAAGCGACCAGGAAACACCGCTCCGAGAGAGGTACCTGATGCCGGCGGTGGCATGGCCAGGCATCATGAGGGCCATCGGTGCCATGAACATCGACCCACCCGGGCGTCACCCCGCCGCATACAACTATCCACTCAGCCCACGTAGGCATGAGCACCTACTGAATCCAAAGTTAAGTCACCCTGAGGGGTACGGACCTGATCAGGAGTACGGCACATGCTCTCAGCCTGGCCTGCGTGACGATCGTGAGTCATACGAACATCCAGTGCCTTACGAGGTGCCGAAACGGGGGGAACCACTACCACTCCTTGCAAAAGCTGTTCAGCGTAAACGTGGAGGCTACAGTCAACATCATGAACAAGCAACTTTATCAAACCGGAAAGGAAGCACACCCCCTGGGCACGTCCCAAGCCCACGTATTCCAGTGGAGAACAGCACAGCCGCTACAGCCAAAAGGACAGTCCGACTGTGACCCAACTCACAAAGACCACAGAGTACCTGCCGCCATCCACATGGTACAGAGTCCTGCCATAGGGTAAAACCGTTTCAGCCATCGGACGGGACTAGCGCGTGCCCTCATCAACATCTAACGTGGATCATTAAAAGTCACCCAGTTGAAGCACTACACACCTGAGCAAGATGCTCGAGAGACAAGGAAAGCCAAGGAAGGGGTAGACCACAAATGAAAGGCTGAGGAGCCACAACTCCCAATCAAGGAGACTGCCATAGAGCACCAGAGACAATACAAAAGGAGAGATTCACAAGACTGTGCAGCTCCCCTCCTAGTGACAGTGGACAAAGTACCAGTGATAACTACGACAGGGGACCACAGTGAGATGACGCCAAAGGCCTTCCTCTTCCGCGACTTATACCTGGAGGAACCGGAACCAAAAGCAGATGAGGTGGCTGAGATGGAGGGAGCAGAGGTCAAAGAGGCAAACAAAACACTGCAACGAGAAAATGCGGGTGAGCCCTGCGAGTTACCTGGCAGGCCTCAGCGGGCCACAAGGAAACCCCAGCGGCTGATCGAACAAACGTAGCCTGGGAAGTCTCATGTTAAGTGAGGGCGGGGGGTCTTACCAGGGAAAGACAACAAGCCCTTTTAAGGAGGAGGGACCTGAGACAATGGGAGGGAACGGGAGGTGGGAGGAAGGGGAGGGGACGGTGGGGGAGGAGGACAGTAAGTGGAAGGAGGAATAAAGAGAAGGTTATGTGGAGATGCAGCTCCTGTGTTGTTTGTACGGGCCCCATCGGGAGGCCGATTTAAAGGCGTAACAGGTGAGGCATTAAAGGTTTGATTAAAACACAGGCTGAAAATGTCATCTAGTACATTGCACAGCATGACCCTGCCGCAGCAAGATCATCATGCACATTGTTCATGCATAGTGCTCCAGGAGGGGCCGGAGTGTGGCGCAGCCTGTGCTTTGTTGCTGAGCTTGGGGGCAGGCCTCATCATGGGTCATGGAGGGGCCTCCACATTTTGTGATACACCACTGTGAGCCGGGTCCCATTTCCGAGAAACGTCTGTCTACCTGAGATGTGAATTTAATTTTGGGAACTATGACCAGGGAAGAGGAAGGGGAAAAAGCGCTTGAGTACAAAGCTAAGGCTTTAAGCTATTAACTGGGTAGTTGTGTGCAAGAACATGCAGGCACTTAGAGACAAGTCCAAGAGCCTTAAAGTGAATTCTCTGACTCACCAGAGGGCAATGCAGTTACACATGAGAATTAGACAGTAAGTAGCATTTGGGGAGATTAAAGATTAAGGCCATGATTCACAGAGCAGTCTCCTATGGGATTTTGCCATTATAAAACACTTCTATGAATTAGGGCCGAAGTGAACAGCTGCATTTTGAAAGAGCTGCAGGCGCTCCAAAGGATAGTCAGGGAACAAAGCATTGGCACAATCTAACTTGGAATTAATTAAAAAGGGCCATAGACGTCTTGTTGCAATCTAAAATATGTGCTACTAGAAGACTCAGCGATTAGATTTTTAAGCCTAAATCCGACACCAGTTCGCAGCTAGTTTTTTAATAATTTGATGAAAACCATACCAAAGGTCCAGATTACAGATGGAAGAGGCCTTTTAGATGGATTAGTAAAAGGAAATGTTGGAGGGAGACCAAACCAAATAAGTTCTGTTTTTGATGGATTAAGTTGACAATAGTTAGCTGACATTCATCGTTGGATGTTGAAGAGGCTATTGATCAAAACGGAAACATCTGCTGAGGATGAAAAGATCTGCGCTTAAGATTGGGTATCATCAGCATTTGAATGATATTGAAGACCCCGATTATTAAACAGAGATACTAATGGTCAGATATAGACATCAAAATAAAGTGGAGAAGAGAGGAACTCTGCAGGATGGCACTGGACACAACAAAAGCATCAGAAGTGAAATGGCTCAGGGCAATTTGATTCAGATCAGCAATAACTTAACAAACCTGGGTGAGGCCGGTGAGGCCCATGTCAGAGACACCTGCCTCTTGGGACAGGCAAGCAATTATAATAGTGCTGCCAATAGGTCTGGCATGACAAGCAGGAGGGAGGTGGCCTTCATCCACGTTGGGAAGAATCAAGACTAAAACACTAAGGGCTGCATAGCTATAGCCCTCAGTGATTCCTGCGCTGTTGAATAAGATTGTACTATTATTGTGTTATAGACCCCTCCCTACAGTTCTTTAGTCATTTTCCCAAACCCCTGCAATGTCCAAATAGCATGTTCTGAGCCTGATTCCTGGTGTGAGCGTAGCTGTGAAACTTCTCATTTCTGTGAAACCACTTGACTTGTGACAGTGTCTAAATGGATAAAACATTGACCCTCTAACGTGACAGCCGCTTATAGTCAAGTGACAATATATCGAACGGTGGTTGGGATACAACTAATTTTGAGGATTCTAAGATGTGAATGAACACCTTAAAACTGCTTTAGTTATGAGCAATGAATACTCGACTTGAGTATGGAGTCTCCTCACAGGACTTGAACTAGGATATTTTAGTGATAAGCATGCACACTCCAGCTCTGATGTGTGACAACTTGGTACAGTCTTTCCCAGGGGCCATCCACCCAAGAACAGGTCAATGGGCTGTGTTCGTGCTGGTAGAGGGATTCCCAGATCCCCCCTTGTTTCGCATATTAACTTTGGGTCTCACCCTAAGTTACCAGGGGAATCCAGACGTGGACCCCATGCACACTGTTCTTAGAGAGGCACAGCTCCACCTCACTGATGATGCCGAACAAGGCTGAAACACATGTATGGGGTTGCTGTTGGCACTCTTGTTCAGAGGAGAATTGCCTAGCATTTCGGTGCTGGACTCCCCCTGGGCAGGACAAAGACTGATATGCAGGGAAATTTCTCCTCTGTGAAAGGGACAGTGAGCTAAAGACTTGGTAGAGTCTCTCCCAGGGGCCATCCACCCAAGAACAGGTCAATGGGTTGTGTTCGTGCTGGTAGAGGGATTCCCAGAACCCCCATTGTTTCGCATATTAAGTAACTTTGGGTCTCACCCTAAGTTACCAGGTGAATCCAGATGTGGACCCCTTGCTCACTGTTCTTAGAGAGGCACAGCTCCACCTCACTGAAGATGCCCAACAAGGCTGAAACATGTGTATGGGGTTACTGTTGGTACTGTTGTTCAGAGGAGAATTGCCTAGCATTTCGGTGTTGGACTGCCCTAGGGCAGGACAAAGACTGATATGCAGGGACATTTTTCCTCTGTGAAAGGGAAAGTGAGCTAAAGACTTGGTAGAGTCTTTCCCAGGGGCCATCTACCCAAGAACAGGTCAATGGGCAGTGTTCGTGCTGGTAGAGGGATTCCCAGAACCCCCTCTTGTTTCGCATATTAAGTAACTTTGGGCCTCACCCTAAGTTACCAGGGGAATCCAGACGTGGACCCCTTGCTCACTGTTCTTAGAGAGGCACAGCTCCACCTCTAACAAAAAAACTCAGCATTTCTGCAAACTTATCTCACTCAAAAATCTCACACAACTATCTCTCGCACAACAACCTGCACGCACTTCACAACACCGCAACAACACATAAGCAACACCAACAGCACACGAGGACTGGCATCGACCCAATACTCGCACCAAAGCTCAGCACCCGGTGTATACCGAGTTGAATCTGCCAACAGAACACCAATCCTCTCACTATCCTACTCCCGCTTCACCTCCTAACCCATCCCACCTTCTCATTTACAAATCTGTGAGAGCGCCTGGGGACCAACTCCGTTGGTGACGGTGCGCGGTACAAATACCTTTAACATTTAACATTTAACAACCAGACAGACCTGAAATGTCAAAACATTATAAAGCATTGGACACATTCAAATACTATATCTCTTCATTAACCAAAACTTGGGCAGTACTGTAGAATCCTTGAAGGAAGGGAGCATCACACATATCTACTGTTGAGATGTGTCTAGACGGCAGAGTAGTATATTCGATATCCATTCACGCCCAATCATAAAGCACAATAGTTGAATGCTGTGGCTGATGGAATGGCTACCTGTGACTCCGTTCACTTGTAGGTAAAACAAAAAGAGGTCTTGTCTTGTTTGTGGCATCTATCTATCTATCTATCTATCTATCTATCTATCTATCTATCTATCTATCTATCTATCTATCTATCTATCTATCTGTCTAGCTATCTATCTTTCCATTTTCTGTATAGTGCCATTTATCCAAAGACCTCACAGCGCTGACAAGACAGACAGGAACATAAAACATAATTGGATCTAAGCTGTTGGGAGTACAGCC
This sequence comes from Ambystoma mexicanum, assembly GCF_040938575.1. Lineage (NCBI taxonomy): Eukaryota > Metazoa > Chordata > Amphibia > Caudata > Ambystomatidae > Ambystoma > Ambystoma mexicanum. The sequence goes on from NC_090923.1 coordinate 752,190,718, forward strand.
TTCTTAATCTTTACTTTTATCAAAAACAAAGGTCTTTGGTTTAATAAGATATTCCAGCCTGATTTGGCGAGCTGGAACAGGTGTTATCAGCTCACTCTAGAGTTAAGTCCCAGATGAAAATGTGAGGGTGGTCAAAGAGGGAAAGGGCAGCGAGAATATCCATTCCAGCCCAGTCAATGAGGGCTGCAACGCTTTTTATTATCTTGGTTATACCGAGAGGAAATTGACAAATGGGGCATGAAAACAAAAAAAGAAGGGTCCATGGCTCACCTTTGCGAGACACACACCCATTGTGATGTGCTTGGTGATGTGGAATGCAGGAGGGCAAAAATAGAAGGCGCATGTTGGCAGTACTGAAGGCGAGTGGGAAACAGCCGGAGAGAAAGTGGCAGCGTGGAAGGGCTTCAGCATGTGCCACCACAATCAGGGAGTGGGGGCAGGCGTGTTGTAGTAAGGCGAGGACTCTGGTAGGGTTATAAAAGGATTTATTGACAGCGCAACCCTGAGCCCAGCAGGACTCATCCAGCAGCCAACATCAACTGCCCATAAGTGGAATCTAGAACCCCCACCACACATAAACATGAAACAGAACCCACATATCTGGAATTCCAAGGTATTGATTCCAGATACACTACAACCCTTCTGCCCCCCTTACATTCCAACAGATAACAGAACACACACACACACACACTATGCACCCCATCACACATAAACACACAGGCAAACAGTTCAATTTAAAGCCCCAGGACCACCCAACACATAGTCCTTGAACTTGGCTGGCATCCTCCTATTCCTCACTGTATAGCCACTGTCACTCCTTGACCCTTCCCCACCGCACACAGGCACGGGTATCACAACCGGGCCAATGCCCCTCACCCGCTCAGTCAATCTCTACCCAGTCTTGTCCTCACTTCTCTCTCCACCACCCACCAACATATCGGGAATGTTTACCTCACCCGCTCTGTCATGCAGGCTCCCCGCATGCCCCTTCTCAAGCACTACCACTTGCCTCATACTCCACCTGGATCCATTATCCAACTTCACTTAACCATGCCCCACTTTCACAACTAGGCGAGGTTGCATGTACACACTGGTACCCAGGGGCATATGTCAGGGATTCCTTATTTGCACATGCTAACCTACCGACACTGACAAAGATTTCCTGCCACCAAAATTCTTCCTGACCACCTCCTGTCTCAAGCGGACCCGCTCCAGTACCTCCTGCATGTTCACACCAGAATGCATACCACCACCCAGAGTGGGCATCCTTTGTTTGGTACCTGGTTTTCTGCCCCGCATAAGTTCGAACAGCAAACTCCCCGTAAACACAGGAGCGCACCTATAAGCCTTGAGAGCATCTGACAGAACATTCCTCCAACACAGACCATTTGCCACGGCTAATTGAACAGCACCCTTAACAAACCTGTTCATTCTTTCGAACAATCAGTTCGCTGCAGGGTTGTATAACGCAGTTTTGTGGTGACGTATGCCCATACGCCTTATGAATTCTTGCATATGCCCAGAAACTAACTGCACGCCATTGTTGGTGACAATTCCAGCCGACACACCCTCTCTGTCAAACACCTTTTTGAGGAACGCTACCACCTTCTCTGCAGTCACAGTCTCCAAAGTAGTTGCCTCTACCCATCTGGAAGTGTAATCCACAAGAACCAGAAAAAACCTTAGATCACAGCCTAAAATGTCCATCGGACCCATTATGTCAATTGCCACCTTCGCCCATACCTTGCTCGGTACCTCCACAGGACACACCGGTTGAGGCTTAGGCGCTTTGCTCATGTCAGTGATGGTGCATGCTACACACTCTTTCACCTCCACCTCCACATTGCTGTCCATTCCAGGCCACCAGTAGGATTCACTCATCCTCCTTTTCGTTAAAGATCTACCCAAATGTCCTTCATGTACTTATCCTCCGCCTAAATTAAATAGACCTTCATGTGGAATCACAACCTTTAACACCATTTGTGACCCCTTTTGGTGCCTTCTGTTTTTGCCAAATGCCGTTTGGTTTAGCGTCGGCATCAGCAGTATTCCAGAGACTCATGCAAAAGTTGTTTGGAGGAATGTCAGGCATTGAATACTTTCAGGATGATATCCTAGTCTGGGGGAAAGATTGCGGTGAGCATAATGGAAGGGTATGGAGGGTGATGGAAGTTCTGAGGGACAGTGGTCTGACAGTGAAGTGGGCCAAATGCCATATGGGGGTCCCTAATGTGACTTATTTAGGGCATACTTTGGATGGGACGGGTATTCATCTTAAGGAAGGTCTGGTAAGAGTGTTGAAGGAAGCGCCTTGGCTTTTCCCACAAGCGCTAGCAATTTCTTTATGTTGGGTAAATGGTGTCTGTCCACCCATATGCTGTTGTTAAGGTCCCTTAAATCCATACTTATTCTCATTCAATCGTCCGCTTTGTGGGCCAGCACCACGGGAGCTAACCATTCTGAGCCCTCCACTTCCTCAATTATTCCGGCCTCCTGAAGCTTCACCAACTCATTCCTGAGCCCCTCTCAAGCCAACATGGGCACCTTCCTCACCTTGTGCACTCTGGGCACTGTACCCCTTTTCAGACCAATTTTATGGGTGAACCCCTTCAATGCTCCTAAGCTTGTGGAAAATACATCAGAAAAGGTCTCCTTTAGGTATTCTGCAGTTTGCATCCCTTGCTTGGGTGCCCCTTCTCCAACACCCACACTCAAAATGGGAACAGGCTTGCCAGGACGGATCTCAATTTCAAGGGCGGCCTGCTTGTCCCATCCCACCCCCGAATCTCCCTTGTGGGCCACATACACCTTTCCGCAAGTCGAACGCCCCCAAACTCAATCGTGGCCTACTCGTAACCTAACACCTTGATTGTAACACACCCATACACACACAGATTGATGTCAGAGGGTAGAAGGTTGGCCACCTCCTTGAGATAATTTGCCACAAACAATTTGGGGGAGATCATGGTATAGGTTGAGCCGAGCCAATCATCATCTGTAATTGCACATCATTCACGGTCAAGGTAGCCCATGGACCCTTCTTCCTTTGGCCAGTGCTCACACTCAATAGCACCCCTTTGTGAGCTCCCTCATTCCACAGCCCAGGGGCCACATCGCTCACATAACCCACTACAGACACACTGTCTTCTTCTGGTTCTACCATCTTGACGATTTGTCTGCTCTCGATGGCACTTGTACACACCCGGGCAAAATGCCCTCTACCCTTGCTTTTCCTGCATTCTGCATTTGTGGCGGGGCATTCCGTTGAGCCCGCAGCCTGTCCACGCCAACCACATCTCCTGCAACTTTCTCTTTGGATAAACGTTCCTTTATTTTCTTTGACCCTTCCCTTCTGGTCACTCTGTCCTTTCCTTGTCATTATGGCATGTACATTTTGGCTTCTATCAGCTTCTATCAGTCACTTCTTGGTCAGTCTTCTTTGACTCCTCTATGGCTTTTGTGATTTCTATTAATTTCTCTAGGGGTGGATCCCTTTCAATCTAAAGCCTCTCCCTTACTCTAGTGTCAATGGTCAGCATCATTATCTGGTCACGGAAATATTCATCAGGCACTCCAGTGAACTTGCAGGAGGATATGAGAGAGCGTAACGCCGTTATGTATGCATTAATACTTTCTCGCACGACTTGAGCTCTTGAAAAGAAATGGTATCTTTCTAACACCACATATGTTCTTTTCACAAATTGTGATTCCAGTTTTACCAAGGCAGTCTCATAAACCAACACAACTCTTTCTCCATCACCATCACCATCACTTGGGACGTGTACTTCTTGGCCAGTTACATGCCTGAAAACCCTTAGACCTTAAGTTCCCAGACAATTTAAAAGGGCTGCTTCTGCATGTTAGTCTTTTCTTTTTCTTTTTTGCTTGTGCATCTAGGTTTAACTACGCCCTCAGCGAGTAACAACAGCAGTCAACGCTGGTTGGCCCACTAATGCTTATCGTTGCAATGCAGTTCCGAAGTGCAAGGCTGCCCACATTCTATTAAAGATATTATTTCTATCCCTCTTCACCTCCGTTGCTTGCCTGCAGTGCCTCTTTCCTTTGTTGCTAGGCAACTCTCAGTTGTGTTTACTGATCTTGCCGTCAATGTGAGTGCAAGCCACATCGCGTTACTGAGGCCCACCCTAAGGTTGCTGTCCTTCTTTTCGATTGGGCACAGGGAAGAGCCAGGGAGCTCTCTTACCTGGGAGGGCCGTCCCCTCCCCTCCCACTTGCCGTGGACTCGAGCCTGAGTCTGATGAGCCGTCCGCCGCCAACGCTCGACCCCTGCAACCTCAAAGAGGAGAATAGGTAGCCACCGTCTTGATTGCCCTACCGCCGGCACTCGCCCCCTTTGACCTCAAGGGGAGTGCGGGCAGGAACAGAGGCCATCTTGGGTGTTCTCCAATCCGGTCTGGATTGTCGGGCGCAGTACACTTGGCCTCCGGTCGCCATCAGTCGCGGTTTGTACGCCGCTGTAGCCCCGCTGGACCGCTCTCAGGACCGTTCACTTCCTTCCACACGCATGGGTTGACACAGGGTTGCTGTAAATTATCCTCATCACCACTGTAGTAAGGCGAGGACGCTGGTAGGGTTATAAAAGGATTTATTGACAGCACAGCCCTGAGCCCAGCAGGACTCATCCAGCAGCCAACATCAACTGCCCATAAGTGGAATCTAGAACTCTCACCACAAATAAACATGAAACAGAACCCACAATCTGGAATTCCAAGATAGGGATTCCAGATACACTACAACACGTGTCCATAGTGGGACACACCCTGTCCCAACCTCACAAAGTAGGAAAGAAGCTGAGAAATCTGCCATGGTCAGGCAGGAAGACAGCCAAGACAGTTAGTGGAGCTGCAACGCCACAGAGGGAAAGCAGGAATGTTGGTAGCAATGTGGAAGCAGGGCAGTTTCTCACCAATATTGGCCCCCGGGGTCCGGGTGAAAAACCAAAATACGCCCCTCCAACGTTTCTCCTCTACTACTAAGCCAACTGCGCTCCTGCTCCAAAATAATTGAATCATTGTAATTTGAATACTTTTTCATTGACTCGTACTTAAAAGTAATAATTAGACAACGCATACAACAATATTTAAAAACAGGAATTCATTTTCTATCCCATGTTTTTTTTTTGTTGTCTAAATGAAGGGCCCTCTCCAAGATGTTGCTGCCACAAAAGCATCTATTGCAGCTGCGTAATCTATTTTTTCTACAATCAGTTCCTCTACATCACTCCTAAATGCCTGCCTCTGGGGACAATCACTGTGCCTGAAGTGGCTGAAGGGAACAGTGTCCTGAGATTGTTCCCGAATCCTTTCATGGGGTACGCCGCCGTGACCCCTGTTTTTTCCACACAGGTGACACACCTTTGACCAGCGGTATTTTATTATCAGTCCCTCCTTCCTGCTGCTTTCTGCCACCCACCTGTCTCCCACTACTTGGGCCCACCATGCGCCCATTCACACCTATAGTGGTGTGTTAAAATGGACGTTGGTGTTGTGGCCGAAACAAGATGCCCATAAAGTGCACAATAACATGATAGGTATCTTGCTGCAAGGACTGCAGTGGCCAGCAGAAGTTCAAAGTTAGGGGCTTCCTAGGATTAACACCTTAGCTGATGGCAAGGTGACCCTGTATGGAGCACAGAGGAGATGGGTGAGTATTCCAAAAGGTCTCAGATGCTAGTCACATGGCACTAATCAGGTTACTGTTCAGGCAGGGAGCTAACCATTCAGCGGGTGAAGTGAGGCAGAGTGCAGTAGTCTTACATCAGTACTTTGCAGGACTACTCCTATGGAGTAGCCTTCCCAATGTACCACTGGGAAACACAGGGGCCAAACATACCATGACAGTTGAAATGGATATCGCTCAGTGTCTTAGCATGTCAGCCATTAAATTTTGATCTAACATCAGTTATTATGATCAATTATTCTATTCCCAATTGCATTACTTGAATACATCCTATATAGATAAGACATTATATTATAACCACTTGGCATGTCATAGTAACTTGACATGACAGACAGAAAGCTCAGATATTAATCTTACAGTTTTTCCGGCCATTACACCCTGTCTACGACTTGTCCACGACTTGTCACCATCCATCGCTGTCTCTCCTCCCGAGAAGACACATTTGGGATCTGATTAACACATTTCTTTCATCCTTTTGAAAGATCCTCGGACATCACAGCTTGTATACTGAATACGTCGGAAACCCCGCGAATCACCCCATTGCCTGGGACTGTCTTCAGGCATATCAGTTGTCTTGAAATTGTATCCTTCCTGTACAGCACTTGTGTTCTGTGACTGCTGCCAAGGCCGCCTTGAAAACAGTGGCAACACTGCTCGGCTCCTCTCATTGCCTGCTCTTGGCCAGCCTGCCCCGTGTGCGTGCCAAGGACACAAACGCTTTATCGCAAAACTGCCATGTACTTTACAAAGAGGGGATTAGGGACAGTTGCCTTGAGGAAAATGTGCTTTTCTGCAAATGATGCAGAGCGATCCCTCCTTGGCTGCACGGCGGCAGCCGGTCTGCGTGATGTCGTGAGCCACAGCGTCGGCTCGGCTTTGGCTGGAGATTAGCCAAGGCGTCATCTGCTAAACTGTCCAGTTCCCCAGGCCTGCTGGGAGTGCGCCAGGGTTTAGAACTTGACTTGTGTGGTCTGCGGAGGGAGAGATCTATGAAAAATAAAGGTTTGTGCCGCCTGCTAAGGCTGAATCCAAGCTACTTCCTGAACCTTTGAGTGAGCAGCCTTTGTTTACTGCTTACGTTCAGTCGTAATTTTAATATCCTGTTTCTGAGAGGGCTCAGAGAAGGCTCTGGACACTTTTTTCGCAGTGTTTCCCGTGCTCCAATGTCAGTGTGTGTGCCTCCCCGCTACCCATGTTCATGTATTTACCACCGTTTTATGTGCCACCCTACCTCCAATGACTGCACAGTCTAATGCTGCTGCCTCCCTTCCGCCACCATCTTGTGTGCCACCTTACTCGCTTTAGTCTTGCGCTGCTCAACTTGTCACTTTGGACCGGCCAAATGCCAATTGCCAGTGTCTGATATTTTCATGTGCATTTCCGCCCCTAGTGCACATGCCCGAGATTGCGGCTCTCTCCACATCTCCCTGCCAGTGACTGGCGCTCCCGCTAAGCTCACTTCCCCAGTCGGTGCCATTTACTCCATCATGTCCACCTTAGCAATGTCATTAGCCCTGTGGCACTTAGCTTCCCTCAATGGTGTCTTTGGCTTCGCTCTGCAGTGCCCTCCTTTCTAGAGGGTCCTAGCAGAATGAACAGCACCTCCTGCCATCCTAAGGAGAAATAGGGTGGTTGACACAGGCTGAGTGAGGCTGAGGAATGAACTGAGGGGTGCCACACATATGTTGCTGCCTTTACTTGATTGACAGCCAATCATCCTACAGGGCCCCTTTGCTTAGCAGCTAGGTTTGCATTTTATAAATCCCATACATGCATACAAAGCCCTTTCAGCCCTACTCGTTATTTGGAATGTGAAGAGTTCCGATTCGTTGAAGTACAGATTTTGGGCAAATAGAATAATGCCTATAGTAACAATTGCCTGAATAGCAGAGCAGTTAAATGCATATAAAATGCATACATGAGTATTGTCGTTGGTCAGATGGGGTGGTCCGGAACCTCACGAAGGAGCTAGGTTATGAGTTGCTATTTCAGGTTAAAGGGCATGGGAAATATGTGTGAGGAATTCAACCTTTGCAAGGTGGGTGTGCGCTCGCCTGGGCTTTACATTTTTTACATGAAATGGAATGAGGGTAGGTCAACCTTTGGAAAATGTATCAGGCTAATCTGCACACATTTTCCTATGCTCACTGCATGATGTGCACATAGACCTGTGTACTCTGGGTGGACACAGCCTACAGGTGCAGTCCACCCTGTCACATTTAGTTGGGCTGTGACACCCAGGAGAACATCAAGGCATCTCAAAAGGTGGAGAGCAAAACCTTCCTACTGCCATGGCCAGCCTAATTAAATAACAAAGGCTCCATGGATCCGCCCTATCCTTTGTCGGCCCTGCTGGTGGCAGTGACGCATACTGATGAGAGTTCATTTAAGCAGGCCCATGAGAGGCCTGGTTGCAGGGCTAACAAAAGATAGGACATCCCAACATCTTTAATATGCATCTGTGCCAACCTGAAGCCAGCTACCGCCTCTTAGTATCAATGACAGTGAGCTGTCATGTCTGGTACATGTATTTACAGTAGGCAACCCCCCCCGCAGGAGGACCACATTCAGAGGGTAGGAGTATGTGATTTGATGGAGACAGAAAGACTTTTCTCGCCACAACTTCAAGGGGGACCTACCTTTAATCAGGAACCACGGAGAGCTCAATTAACAAGAGAGACCATTTGATCCACAACAGACAGGAAAATGGGTGGGACTTAGTACTGCATGTTTTCACCCCTTTACCTTTCCTGTTGCAAAGCACTCTGGTTATGAACTTAAGCATAAATGAAGATTGTTGATGGGGACCCAGAATTGGTTTGTTAAGGCAGGCTTAGCCTACACCAACCACTGGGGCCCATTTGGCTTTAAGAGAGGGTTGAGCTCCCCTTTTGGTAGATCATCTGAAGACGTTGCAAGGAGTAACAAGAAGGACTCATTTGGACCCTGCCTGAAGGTAGAATCTGCCTTACAGCTTCCTCCAGTAAAGGAAGGCCAGGATTTACAAAGAGGTAAGCAAGATCCTTCCTTTAAACATCTCCCAGGGAAACGAGGGAGATACTGAACCCAGAGGACCCTTCCAGCATCTCCAGAACCAGTAGTCAGCCAGCACACAGCATGCCCTGCTATGCTCTGCAAGCAAGCTTCCTATGTGGGAAGTGACAGAGAGTCTCTGAACCAAACCAAGGAAAAGGCTGTTGCATGCAGCACTCTCCTCAGCTTTGCGCCGTCCACCTTAAAGGATGACATGGGCTCAGCGAAGAAGCTAGGAGGAGTGCACTGACAAGCACATCTACCTTTTCGAGGCAGTCGGGCCCCTCCAGCTGCAAATGACTGCACCAATGACTGTTGTCATGCCTCAGTCGCTCACGCCGTCCGAGATGCCTCGAACAGTGCTTCAGACCCACCAACATGCACTGAGACAGTGATTCCTGACCCCAAGCCGCCATGTAGGCCAGCCTGCAACTGTCTATCCAGCCTCACTTGCTGAACTGCCTGACACATGATATCCGCAGCTGTCTCCCATCTTGAATTCTGTCACAGAACCTTCAAAGTGCCCTGAAACCAACTTGACCCTGTTGAGCACCAAGAACCTCTACAAGCACAAGTTAAATTGTGGTTCTGTCCCCTTGGTCCTTCTCCAAAGTTCCCTGGTGACATTGTATGATCCATTGCCCCCTTCCTGCTGAAACCAAGCATCTTTGAACTATTATGATTAATTACTTTACCGACTATCCTCCTGTCAGTATCCAGAGTGCATCCCTTTTCCTTCTTGAAACTGTCCTCTGAATTCATTTACAGGGTGGGTTGTATTTTGTAGTATGCTAGAACTGTGTGTTGAATAATAAAAAAAGAGACATCTTTATACAACCTTGACTGGACAGTCCCTTTTATAATTGGGTAATAATTTCATTTTTGCTGTGTTGCAACTAACCAACGATCCACGACCTTGCAGAGATAAGCCTGCCGTTCTTTCCATGTTATCAAAATTGGACAAGGAGGTTTATAATTTGCTTGTGTTTCCAATCTGTTCGGATCCCTTCTGGTGTCCTAGAAGTGTGGGGCTGATTGATGGGTTTACAAACCGATATTCATCCCTGGACGACTGGTGCCCCGGTAGTTGATTTGTCACAATAAGCGCGAGGAAGACGTTAGAGTTTCCCAAGTAAGGACCGGGCATCTGAGGTAGCATTGTTGGTCAGGGGCAGGCCTGCAATGGACTGGAAGATCGGTAATTGACTCTCCAGGTGGTGAACAACACCATAATATGAGAAGATCAGGAGGGCAGATGTGCTGTGGCGCAACCCCACCAGACATAAGCAGAGGTACATTGGGTGAGAGGACACTGTGGGGAAGAGGTGTGGAGGGAAGGCAGAGCATGGGGAGTGAACAATGCTGCACAGACTGGCACAGCTTCTGTGTGTGGGTGCTCAATCATGTTAATTAATTAAATAACACTAACTGAACATCAGTGCGTGAGAGGTCCACTGACGTATTCTGTACCACAATGGTGACCGATGAAGGGAAATAAGCAGACCAAAGAAGATACACTTTAGAAAACTGAGATTCTGCACAAAACGGAATAGGTAGACAAGCAAAGTAAAACAACTATCTCAAAAAAGGACAGCAAGAAAACAGAATCAATCGAGTAGCAGGAGACCATCACATCACAGCAAATAGCAGGTCCTCCTCCATGTCTACCGACTCCAGGTATATCCATACCAGAGTCTCATTATAGTTGGAAGCCTCATGGTCACAAGAAACTGCTGCGAGGCACAGAGCAGCTGAGATGATCAATGCACTGGGCAAAGAAAGCTAACGAATATCTCAGACACAGCCAGTGGGGAGAGACAAACAGGGGTGAGATATAATGCTTCTGCACACCTCGCGTCAATCACACAATAATGCGCTGACTGGTTTATGTACCACACTGTCAATGTTTTAAACACTGCCTTCTGGGAAAACTGCTTAGCTTCACATGTACGTTTAATTCCTTCTGTTCCTGATTAACATCTGTTCCATCCACTTTCATTGATTACACTCCCACACACACGCATGCACGCGCACACACCTGCTAACACAATTCTGCACCCTACATCTAGAGGCCCCTTCCAATTATGCGTCTCTTTCTCTCAATTCCACTCCATATAGTTTCAGATGGGATTTTAAGTGTGAGTACTGTTTTCCCTATTGTTTTAAGTTGGGAGTAAAAGGATTTTTTGGGGAGTAAATGGGAAATCTCCTTTCTAAATGGGGATTTTCTTTAGGTGAGTAAAGATACATTATAAATATTAAACAAATAGCTTTTTATGATCCATGCTTATGACACAGAATAATTCATGCAAACTGAAAGATGCATTGCTGCGTTATAGGTCCTTTCGGATTAAGTATTAATAATATTAGAGCCTTTTCATATCAGAACCCTTTAATATTAGAGCACTGCTCTGCTAGTACCGCTAATCCGAACATACTTGTGAAGCTAAATGCATGGCAACAGGGGCCAACATGTTTCCTGTTGTTTGTTGGGAGAATTTCGACTCCCTCTTTATTTGTTGGGAGTGGTTAACTGTTTTTAGGGAGTAAAAGTGTCTGCTGCCCTGCTTATCTGTAGGCCTGCTTCTGCCACTTCTCCTTCCAATGACCGTGGTCTGGTTACCTCTTCCCAGGACACAATACACCATGATCCATACACACATCTGTGCCATTAAAGCACTGCAGTGATGATGGGTGCAGTATAAAAGCACATTGGCATAACATACCATAACAAGCGTGGCATTTCTCAGAAGGCTAAGCAAGTGATTTGACACGATGGCATATGAGCCTAAGGCACAGACTGCACTTTTATCGTGGACAACAATGTTCAACAATTTCCCCCACAATGAAAGTAGAAATTCACTCACACATCAGTATCATTCATTGTGTTTCATTTATGGTATATCCAGGACCAGTGATTGTTGCAAGGTGAACTGTGGTCAAATTACCTGTTTTTCCAGAATGAACATGTGGTGAGAGGATAATAAATGAATATCAATCTGAGAATTTAAAAAATATATATGTCTAACATTGTATATTGTAGCTGCTATCACACCTCAATGGCGCCTTTAGCAAAATTTGAGGGCTGCCTAAGCCTCTGAAGAAAAGAGAAAAGGTCCCCTCACTAAGTCCAAAGATTGCTCTTTGAAACTTTACTAAAATATAGTTGATCCATGGGAAGGTCGATATTTCTTACACCATGCAGTGTTCCTACTGCCTTTGTATAGATTTGTGCATTTCTATGTCGAAATGTTTAGATTTACATTTGATTGCAGTCTTTTTTTTCCCATTGTTTAACAGTAAATGATTACTTTACACCTTTGATGAGCACTAATAGGTCAGTGCCAGTTTGGCAACATGTTGGATGCCATGCTCAGGAACTTACTAGTGTGGGTTATTATAGTGCCAAGATAAGAAGCAATTAAAGATGTCATCGATTAACAAATCCATACCAGAATACACTGTGAATATAGCGCACAGTGTGGAAGGAGGGGCACTGCACTGGCAAAAAAGAACAGCAACACAACAGAGAGAGGGAAGCCACCAGCATCAGAGAGGCCAAATTAAGAGGACCAGAAAGACAAACGAGAAGAGGTATCATGCGACCGTGGAAGAAACCAGAAGAGGAATTCCGTAAGAAATACAAACCAGGAGAAAATGCTACAGGTACGGAGCGAGCTTGCATGCAACATACATCAGACGCTGTCCAGAATTAGACAGAATTATGCAGAAAGTCTGAAAAATGCAAAAAATAGTCTGTTAGGCAAATGTTTGGTGAGACAACACAGTCCAGCAAGTCACATTAGAGAGTAGGGCCTGCAACAGAAGAGAAGAAAACATGAAAAGCTTACACATAATGACCGATATGGGAAAGATGAGAAGGACTAAGCGATATTAGTACATGGCAGGGGTGTGGTTGCGGCCTCCCAGCCAATCAGGAGACTCAGAACGGGGTTGGAGGCTACCATCTTCCCCCACCATGACCGAGATAAGTGTGCCCCTGTGCTCCATGCGTTCCCTTCACCCACCCCTGTTTTCCACATATTTAACTCCCTCCCACCCTGCCCCACTTATCTGGCGCTCCCTTGTCAGTACTGGGAACACTAGTGTTCCTAGCGCATTCCGACGTAGCAATGCCCCCCATGGGAAGGGAGAAGGGACTAAGTTTAGTTCCCTTCTCCCTCACCCATGGCACCTATCTTGGTTTGTAGTTTGTTTTCAAGTTCAGAAAAAGCAAACACGCTGTTTCTCAACTTAAAAAATCAAACCTACTTGCATCCCGGTACAACGTGCCAGGATACTAACAGCAATAAATACCTCCGGGCAAAGGTTTTACCAGGGCAGGTAATGCTCCTGGCTAAAGTTGAAGCCCTCGCTTCGCTCGGGTTGCTAACTGGCCCAGAGCATTACCGGCCGGGTAATACCCTGGCCCGTCTTGGTTTATTGCTTAGTTCAGAAGTGAAAATTGATGGCAAGAAAGTCAAGATGATGACAGATTCTGAATCAGATGTGACACTAATACAGAGGGAGAGATTGCCAGAGGTACATTAAAAGAAAAACTGTGTTCAATAAAAACCATACTTCAACGTTGACGGCTATGGGGGCAATACAATGCAACTGAAAGGGCATTTTGGAAGTAACGTATTAGTGCAGGGACCAACAAACAAGTATACAAACAAGTATATATAACAACAAAGTGAGACTCTATTTGGGGATGGGTACTTCAAGGCAAATTAAACATATATCTGGAGCAAGGTGTGAACATACCCAGAATGCCCTGGAGGCCATTCTGGGGAGACACAGCACACAGACACATCGTCAAGGCCTCAGTTGGAGCACTGAAGGAGTCCCTGCACAGAATCAAGCTCCAAGACTGTGCTGCCCCAGTCAAGCATAACCCACGACCAGTCCCAGTGACAGCACAAGAACAATGGCAATAATTGTTGCAGAATCTAATTACCTAAGGTATGATAGGAGCAGTTGAGGCAACCAAGTTCTTAAGTCCAGCAGTAAGATAAGAATGTGCATAGTCTTGAGCCGTACTTTCCACTACGCACTATTGCCGACCTGCCCATTTTCATTGATTTGTTTTTTCCCCTACATGGCCACCTTTGCCAAACGCGGCATGTTGGGAATTAGCGCATGCACTTATATCACATGTATGTGAAGGCCCAGGGAGTAGCGTAGAGGTTCAAGGAGTGGCATGGGATCATGGTATGGTATCAGAAAGGGAGCTGGGATGGGGCTGAGGAAGAGGGGCTGCAGATGTGTTCCCTACCCAAGAGGAGGGATTGGGGGAGCTGGGAATAACCATGATAGATGGTCACAGGAGGGAAAAATCAAACGCAGAAAAACTGGATTTGATGGAACTGGACTGTAACCGTCTATCATGGACCCACTGTCACAGATCAATGTATTGAGCTATAGTGTTTCAAAACTGTATATAACCAGTGTATACCATTAGGTGAATTTACATCTCAAATAAAAATGCTTCACATACTTTGTGACCCCTTTTGAAACAGAGTTGAATGACTGCCTCCTACATGGAGGTCTATTTGGAAAGCAAGAACGATTTTAGTGGTGGAAGGAGGGGCTCGGAATGTTTATATATTAATTGAGAGTTAGTTTCAATCTGTCAGATAAGCAAGTCTGGTTAATGCAATGTATTATAAGCTCAGACCTGCCAATTAAAGTAATCTTTCCACAGAAAAGTGGAGTCTATGGCCCTCAGAACGCTTATGCAACCAGCAGCCTATCAGCAACCTTGGTTTACCTTTTCTGCCACATGTTATCTCAGTAATACTGGGATATTACCGGCAACAGAGGAACTGGAAGTTCACATTCCTGTGGATTCCCATAGGATTCCATGGGGATGGGACCAATGAAGCACTGGCACCGTTGCTAATGGTGCTTCAGAGGTTTTCTAGCCTGAACTACTAGAAGGTCAGGCATGCCAGTAGTTCACAGCCCCTACCGCAGACTCCGAGCGAGCCAGTCTGAAAAAAGATGCTCCTAATCTTGTTAACGTCACCTTTTTTCCAGGCCAGCTCACTCATAATGAGGGCCTATGTTTCAGCCATTGTCTGCCTCTGTATCTTGTCTTGCAGCACCTGTCTGTGTCTAGTGCTCGAGCTCACTCTACCAGTGTTGCCTCCCCAATCACCTAGTTATTGGTGGCAGTGACACCCTTTTCCCCTTAATGATGGTTAGTCATTCCAACATTGTACTTTTTAGGTGTCTGTAACTCCCTTGTGTCACATTTGCCCTGCCACTTTCTGTCTCTCTATCCAACCCTGCACTAATTGCCGGGATCTTCATCTTGTGCCAACTCACCATTGTGGGGAGAATTAAAGTCAAATTAAGGCTGATTTAATTCAAAGTGAGAGGCACTCAAAAGTAACATTGTTTCTTCAATTGTGAAACATAAAATCCAACTGTTTGGAGAAATATTGTGCTGAAAAAGCCTGTGAATAGGTACCGCCTTTTGTAATCGACAGCACCCGATACAATACACGGGGACTGCCTCAAAGTAATGTTAGAGGCAAAATTAGAATGCATCATTTTATTCATGGACATTTTTTATCTAGTCACTTGCCTCCTTGAGAGACTGCACCTAACACATGGTGCGCATAGTGCCAAAAATTAAACCATCGCAGGAACAATGTGGGTCCTTGAGTACATTTCAACCCAAAAGACTGAGTTTGAATAACTATACGTGGACAGCAGCAAATGCTAAAAATAAAATGCAAGGTAAAAACACTATCTGTATTCATGGTGAACTGTGCAGACCACAATGGAACTGCATATTCAAAAATGCCATGGCCCAAATGTTTTTGAAATGTAATTCAGCTAACAAGAGAACATATCCTGCTTTATAAAAAATTACTTTCAAATAAACTTTAAAGTGAAAAAAGTCATGTAATTCATCCTGTGATTTGATAGGATACTGCCATGTTTTTCAAAGAAGCACCTTTTTACTGTACATGGAGGAAATGACCTAACTGCAGATTCCAAACTTTTTACCAGCTAACATCTATTTATGTATCACTGATGAGCAAATACCTCTCCAGCCTTCCCATTTGATTGAGATTAATATTCCCATCAGGACTGGCCTGGACCTTTTAGGGTGGAAAGATTCATCATGTTCTTTAATCATTAAGAACCCATTAAATTAAGGCCCTTTAAGAATGGAATTCAAGATCGCCCTATAAATACACACTAACATACCAACAGAAATTAAATTGATGGTGTTCTCAGATATTAGGATCGCAAGTGACCAAAGAGTTTAAGTTCAGGTTGGACTTTAATTAATACATTTTTCACGTTTAGCGTGTCACCTTTTAACTCTGTCTTGTCTAAGGTAAACCATATGGTTGTTCTAATATTATGAGCTCAAAGGGACCATATACTAGGACCCAATTCAGTCATTGGCTGAGAGGCCTGCTAGCATCATGAGATTACCCCAGAAATGAAACTGAGGATGGGAATCCATACAAATCCAGTAACATTTCAAATTGAAATGGCATTTACAATCACATGTTACATATCGAAACAATGTTGCTCCATAAGTTTAGACCCCTTCTGGGTACGATAATGGAACTGGGTGCATTTCAAAGATAAGACTCTCATCTTTGACACCAAATTTGAATTCCATATATTTTTTAAATAATGTATAAAAGGGTGAACATTCATACACTATTGACAATTTAAAGCACAAATGTATATTATTAATGTAGTAGGATACTACTATAAATTATAGAGCAAAACACATTCTGCAGTTAAGAATATTAAGAGTGGATTGGACCCTACTTTTTGCTGATCACTAGTATAGAAATTATAATCATCCAATGAAGAATGGTGTGTGTATTCTCTGGAGTGTCTAACTGTTCGGCTAGCCAATGGAAGGACTTGGCCAATCACATAGTCTAATGAATTACAACATATGTATAGGAATATTGGACACTTTAAAAAGTGTGAGCACAGAGGGGATCATTTTTGACACTGTAAACGCTGCAGGAAAGAACACCACCTGGTATTATGATTACAAATCGACAAATCAGAGAGAGGCCAGCATAGATGCTAACAAATAGAAGATACTTGTTTGAGGAGTTGAGTCCTCTCCACAGTGAGACCTTCCAAAGAGGGAATTTGAGTCAGTCCTAACTTCACAGAAACATATAAGGAGGGGCCCTGCTAACTGGGAGATTTTCAATATTAAGGGTCCAGGCTTCTCCTAAAACTCCAACTGAATGGACTCTCCTGGATCATACTGGTCTCCATACCACAGGCTTTTGCTGAGGGTCCCACAGCACCCGTCACCATGATCTGGCTTCTCTTGCTGTCTCCAAGGCCTCACCTCATGGACTGCACCGAGCACCAGCAGGCTGGGTCACGTGACTTGCTCACATGACCCAATGACACCTACCTGCACTGCAGAGTCCTGCTTAGATCTTCAGACTTTCATCCTCTTCAAACCAGGGGCTGCTAATGACTCTCCAAGAGTACCTGCTGCTGTCATCTGGCCCCTCTTGCTACCTCCAGGACCCCGCTTCCAGGACTTTGCTAAGTACGATCCAGCTGGGTCACGTGACTTGCTTTGAAGACCCACATTGCCCTCCTATTCAAGCTTTGAAGGGGTTTTCACCATGGGTGTCCTTCTGAAAGGGTGGCCTACTTAAGGGCATCACCCATTCTCTATATAGCCCAGTTTACCCTGGTTTGCCCCTGTGTCACGACCCTCAACCAAAACCCCCACTGGTATGTCCACATGCCAGGTAAGGTCAGGATTTGGGGTTCCATTAAGGCCTCGGGAGCCTTGCACCACCTCCCAAGACTCTCTTGCAGGCAGTCCTGGCACCTTTGGCACCAGGCTAATATTCAGTATGAGGAACATCTTTGAAGGGGACTATTTTTCCTTGGGCCTGCAGTCAACATGGAGGCACTCACACAGTCTAGTTCCATAGAACTAGACTATGCGGTATAGTGTTTTGGGTGTGGTAGGCTGGGACTACTTTACCTGGACTACTTTGCTGGGAGGCTATTTAAACCACACCCGAGCAACAGAACATGCTTTGAGTTATTCTGCACCCTGCAGCGTATGCTCACCATGTCCAGTGTCCTTGATACCGGCAATCATCGGAACAACGAGCCTGCAGAGGAGCAAAAGAACATCATTAATAGACTGTTACCTGCGAACTCCATCCTGTACCTGCCCGACTCACATGCATACTTCTGCTTACTCGCGGTCGTCCATCCAGCAATCTGGATCTTCTGGACACTGCTTACTCACCGGAACAAAGCAACCTGAAGGGAGAGAGAGAAAGACAATGTTAGAAAAGGTTACTTACGGCGTAAGCCTCAGACATCACAAGAACCTCACCTGGTTGGCCACCTCTTGGCCGGCGCCATTCCGGAATACCAAGCTGACCGGAGAAGACCATCGCGACCTGTAAGGAGAGAAGAAACACAGGTTAGCAAGTACAAGGCAAAGCAGCACTGCGCTTAGCGCGTTACTTAACAAATCATAGTGCGCTTCTTGCGCCATCCATGCCGGCAGGTGCTCAGTCCAACTGGTAGGACACGCCGAATCTCCCGCTCACGTAGGGGGGGGGAAAGAAAAGACATTAACCACAAAGAAAGGAAGGCAAGGACTGTAACATACAAAGACTGCTGCAATACAACCTACCTTAAAGACACTTGAATGGTCTCGCACCAGTGAAGTAACTCGGTTGCCCAAGCCCACTGAAGACTACACACCCCTGCAAAGAAGGCAGGATGGAGAGACTGCCAAATATTACAATAAGGCCTGACTTCCATCGAAGGTACCACCCGGGATCGGGAAGAGGGTTCCAGGTGCAAATCAATCAACCAGGGCTGAGTGGCGTCCCTGTGGATACTAGGTGAGCATAACAGAAACACGAAGACTCTATAACATAATACACCTGGGCGCCATGGAGACATCAGAAATTGACCAATTGGCTCAATTATTAGGACAGTTACGCGCCGAAGTTGATTCAGCCAGACAAGAGACCAATGCTCTATGGAGGGACCTAGTTGTAACCAAAAATCGCACTGAGGAAATCAGCAGGCAGTTACTACAATCACATGCCAGACAAACTCCATTGCTTGGAAATAACCCACCGGCACAAGCACCCACCTTATCCACCGCTCCAGTACAGATTACACTACCCAGAGCAGTTCCTTTCGCGTCACCGGAATGATTCTCAGGCGACCCCAGGAAGTATGCTGCATTCATGAATCAATGTCATCTTCATTTCCTCTGCAGACCAGGTGCATTCCCCAACGATCAGGCATGGGTAGCTTTTGTTTTGTCATACCTGAGCGGAAGTGCAGCAGACTGGTCGGTGCCGCTTGTGAGACATGATGATCCATTACTACATGACTTTGGGGGGGTTCCAGAGGGAAATGGAGAAGCTCTTTGCTCGTCATACCCGAGAGCAAGCAGTAGACAATTGACTCTTGTCACTCCGGCAGGGGAATCAAGACTTATTAACGTACATTACAACCTTCAATAGGTTAGTTGCTGAAACTAGGTGGCCCGAAGAAAAAAGAACCACATTGTTTCACCGAGGCCTATGAGGAGAATTGAAGGACGTTCTGTTCCAGGTGGTTGATCCGCCTAGAGACTGTAGCAAATTTATTAACCTGGTTGTGCAACTAGATCACCGATTACAAGACCGGAAGGCAGATCGGTCTAGGTCAGAAACTCGGGCCGTGTATGTGCGGCCTAAGGATAGTGCTTCACGCATGTCTGAAAACACCGTAGAACCCATGCAAATCGGAGGTATACGACCACCGTTAACAAAAGCAGAAAGGGACAAGAGAAGGCAACAGCAGTTATGTTTGTACTGTGGAAAACCAGGACACTTCCTAAAGGACTGCCCAGTGAAGCCTCCATGAAGAACCGTAGGGGCCACTGAGAAGGACGAGAGTAAGGACTCGGAAAACGACCTAGCTCCACAAATGTGGAGGTCTGTTGGTCGAGTGAGAAGAAAGAGCCACCAACCTCACACTTTGCAATACCAGTGATCCTAATCAATCATCAACAACCCTCTAGGATGCACACCGTTGAGGCATACATGGACAGCGGAGCAGTTGGGAACCATATTGATCAAGAACTGGCAGCAGAGATGTGGGTTCCCTTATGTTTCAAGCCGACCACAGAAAAGGTAACCACCGTGGATGGGACAGAAATTGCTTCCTGACCAGTAACCCAATGTACAGCAGGAGTAACCCTGCTATGCCAGGATGGACACCGGGAATCCATTTCCTTTGATCTCATCAAGGCGCCTCAGTTCGGCTAATATTAGGGATGCCATGGTTAGTTGCTCACAATCCTCAGATAGATTGGCGTTCAAGGAAATTGACCTTTCCCGATGACTGCGCTCCTACCTGTTATTATCATGCAGAGAAACACAATTTCTGCATCCTTGAGATTCCTAGAACAGCGGCATCAACACTTGGTGCGACTAGCACTCTCCTGAGAGAATTTCAAGATTTCCAGGACATGTCCAAGAAAGAGCAAGCTAACACACTACCGCCACCCAGGCCCTATGACTGCCAGATTGACCTCATACCTGGTGCACAAATTCTTTGTGGCAGAATCTATGCACTCACAGAACCAGAAAACCTGCATTTGAAATCCTATGTAGACCAGTACTTGGCAAACGGATTTATCCACCCATCTAAATCACCAGCACCCAGTCCCTTATTCTTCGTACCAAAGAAGGATGGGGACCTGCAGACCTGCATTGACTAAAGCGCATTAAACTGGATCACACTAAAGTATCATTACCCTCCCCCACTCATTCCCGAAATGTTACAGCAAGTCAAGGGTGCCCAGATTTATACCAAGCTAGACCTCAGAGGAGCGTACCACCTGGTCCGAGTTAAAAAAGGAGATGAATGGAAAACCGCCTTCTGTACCAAATATGGCTTGTATGATTACCAGGTAATGCCTTTTGGACTTTGCAATGCTCCCGCGGCGTTCCAATACTTCATGAACGATATCCTGCAGGAATTAATCAATGTTTGCACCTTGGTCTACATAGATGAGATCCTAGTGTATTGAGCCTCAAGACAAGATCATGTCAAGCATGTCCGCTCCGTTCTTACCAAACTCCACCAACATCAGCTATATGCGAAACTTGAAAAATGCTTTTTTCACGTAACCGAAGTGGAATTCCTTGGTTTCATTCTCACTCTGAAAGGGATCACAATGGATGTACACAAAGTGGATGCCATTCTTCAGTGGCCTTCTCCAACTTCGTTAAAAGGGGTCCAGAGCATGCTGGGTTTTCCAAACTTCTGCCGACGGTTCATTCCAGACTTCTCTCAAATTGTACACCCGGTTACGTTACTACTACAAAAAAACAATAAAAAATTCATGTGGACAGAAGAAGCAGAAAGAGCCTTTCAAGAGCTTAAGAGAAGATTCACTTCCGCTCCAACCCTAAAACACCCTCGTCCAGACCTCCCTTACATCGTGGAAACCGATGCCTCCAGCATGGCTATGGGGGCTGTTCTTTCACAAAAGGACCCTGAAACCGGCCAGTTACACCCCGTGTCCTTCTGGTTGTGAAAGTTTTCACCTCGTGAACTCAATTATGCCATCACTGACAAGGAGCTTCTTGCCATTAAATCCACTTTCAAAGCATGGCGACATTATCTCTTAGGGGCCAGACTTATGGTCACAGTAATCACGGACCATCGGAACAGGCAATACTTGAAAACAGCAAAGGCTCAATCCTCGCATCAACTACAGTAGGCCCTTTTCTTCGCGGAGTATGATTATGTAATCACTTATCGACCAGGAGTAAGGAATGGGAAGGCTGATGCCTTATCTCGCATGGGCATTGACGAAAAAGGTGTATACAACTCCAGATCCGGTAGCCATCATTCCCGAGGACAAGCTCTTAGGCCTCATGACAACTTTGACCTTGGTGGAATGGCGTACGCGAGGAAAACAATACACCATTAAGGACCAGTTGCCATATTTTGGAGAACGTCTATATTGCCCAAAAAGAAGCTACAACAGCAAATCATTTTGGATTACCACGATTCTCTGATAGAGGGTCTCCGCGGAATCGCCAAAACCCTAGCCAAAGTGAAACGCAACTATTGGGGCCTACTTGGCGTAAAGACATCATCCAGTATGTCCAGTCATGTGGCGTGTGTGCACAAAACAAATTGCAAAAGCAGGAACCAGCTGGCCTTCTTCAACCATTGGAAATTCCTCCTGCACCATGGCACACACTTTCTTTCGACTTCATTACAGACTTGCCTCCCAGTCAAGGATTCAACACTATTTTGGTAGTCGTGGACATATTTTCAAAAATGGCACACTTTAACCCTTTCAAAGGCCTCCCTGATGCATCCAGTTTAGCAAAAGTGTTCCTGGAAAATATTATTAGGCTACATGGTTTCCCATCGGTCCCGGTCTCTGTTCGTTGCAACCAGTTTGTGTCCAACTTTTGGAAAAAATGCTGTTCTATGGCTCAAATCAACATCAGATTATCAACCAGCCACCACCCCCAAACGGATGGCCAAACAGAAAGAACCAATCAGACCATCGAGCAATACTTGCGGTGCATGCTGCATCAGGTGGAAGGGACTGACTTGGAGAGATTTATTATGGATAGCAGAATATGCTTACAACAATTTGTTGCATTCCAGCATGGGAAAAACCCCTTTCTACACCCTGTACGGCAGACAACCACATACCTCCGAACTAGACCTTCCACCCAGTTTGGAAATGCCAGCAGTAAAAACTCTTCATACAACCATCTCTCAGGCCTTTAAAAAGGCAACAGAGCATCTAATCCAAGCCAAGCACAAACAAAAGAAATTCGCTGACCAACATCGAAAAAAAGGCCCCTGACTATCAAGTAGGAGACAAGGATTGGCTAGCAGCAAAATACATACCCATTAAAGGAACCCAGACCTTCCATCCTCGCTATCTGGGACCTTATTCCATCAAATCTATCCTCAACCCAGTAGCTGTCAAGTTAGTGTTACCAGTCAATATGCAAATCCGCCTGGTGTTCCATGTCTCACTCCTGAAACCGGTTCAACCTGCTACACGGGTTATGACACCACCAGAACCCATGATAGTTGATGGGGAACCAGAGTTCGAAGTAAAGGGAATCTTGGATTCTAAATTTACCAGGTCCAAATTATATTACTTAGCCGATTGGGAAGGTTACGGACCTCAAGACAGATCCTGGGAACCCAGCGAGAATATTGAAGGGGACTACTTTTCCTAGGGCCTGCAGTCAACATGGAGGCACTCATACAGTCTAGTTCCCTAGAACTAGAATATGCGGTATAGTGTTTTTGGGTGTGGTACCCTGGGACTACTTTACCTGGACTACTTTGCTGGGAGGCTATTTAAACCACACCAAAGCAACAGAATACGCTTCGCGTTATTCTGCAGCCTGCCTAACGCTCACCGTGTCCAGTGTCCTTGATACCGGCAATTATCGGAACAACAAGCCTGCAGAGGAGAAAAAGAACATCATTAATAGACTCTTACCTGCGAACTCCATCCTGTACCCGCCCGTTGCTCGTCCATTCTTCTGCTTACTCACAGTCATCCATCCAGCAATCTGCATCTTCTGGACACCGCTTACTCACTGGAATGAAGCAACCTGAAGGAAGAGAGAGAAACACAACGTTAGAAAAGGTTACTTACGGCGTAAGCTTCAGACGTCACGAGAACCTCACCTGGTTGGCCACCTCTTGGCCGGCATCAATCTGAAATACCACACTCACCGGAGAAGACCATCGTGACCCGTAAGGAGAGAAGAAATACAGGTTAGCAAGTACAAGGCGAAGCAGTGTCACGCTTAGCGCGCTACTTATCGAATTGTAGTGCTATTGCACCATCAATACAGGTAGGAGTTCAATCTAAACCAGCACGGCACGCCGAATCTCCCGCTCACCTAGGGGGGGAAAGAAAAGACATTAACCACAAAGAAAGGAAGGCAAGGACAGTAACATACAAAGACTGCTGTAATAAGACCTACCTTAAAGACACTTGAATGGGCTCGCACCAGTGAAGTAACTCGGTCGCCCAACCCCACTGAAGACTACGCACCCCTGCAAAGAAGGCAGGACAGAGAGCACGCCAAATATTACAATAAGGCCCAACTTCCATCGAAGACACCTCCCGGGATCGGGAAGAGTGTTCCAGGCACAAATCAATCAACCAGGGCTGAGTGGCGTCCCCGTGGATACCAGGTGAGCGTAACACCCTGGTTGCATGAGCCTTTTTATCTCCATTTTCCATTCACATTTCACCTGTAGCTAACATTACCTCTGTATAGGACTACCGTCCCACTTCTACTATACCTTTCTCCATACATTTCCACATTTCTATTTTTCCCTATGCTTTTGTCTATTCCTACTCACTACTCATCTCGACCCCCTACTTTCCATCTTTTCGTTCTTGCAACCATTCCATTCTCACTTACCCTACCATCTCCTCAACCCCTCATCCAATCATCTCTGTTGGTTTATGGAGCACTCATTCAATCTGCAACAAACCCCACTCTATTCTTAACTTTCCATGTCTTAATTTGCAATTTCTTTGCCTCACTGAAACATGCCTCCCCCCTTCCAATAACTCTACTCCTGCTTTTTGGTCTTCTACATTCACTAAATTCTCCCATGTCAAATTCTCTTCATGGCATGGGCGGCGTCGTTGGCATTCTTTACCAATCCTCATGTCTAGTATCTCCTCCTTTTTCTAATCTTCCTCACTTTAGTGTGTTTAAATATCACTTTTCCTCATTTTCTAAACACTTTCCTTTTGCTTTTCTTTTTTCCAAATTTTATTTCTGAATTCCAAGTCATGATAGCAACATTAAAGCATTCGGGCAATAGCATATATTTGACAATTCTTCCCCAAATCCTCCTATCTCCAGCCCTCCCACAACAGTGCGTATTAGCCTCGATGTTCTCATCCGGGTCACTGGATGCTGCTCGGTAGAGGAGGAGAAAGAAACAAAAAAGAAAAAAAGAATTACAACAGTCGAAGAGAATACATAACTCAAATAATCTGTTCCATACCTTGGTGTCATATTCTGGGACAGGGAAGACTCCCTCTAAAACCTTTGCTTGTAGCAGAATCCATGCACTCAGGGGTTTTATTATTTCTCTATCTCTCATGGAAAGGGCGCCAAGTGTCCATGTATTTAGTTATTGCATAGGACAATAACATCAATATTCTTTCCATGGCTAGGATCTCCCATAACTTCATCCACTGGTATGGCCCTCCTGTGTTTTCCAAAGCCATGCCCGGGTAATCTGTGCTGCCGTTAGAAGCTGGGAGATCAAGTCTACTCTTAACCTGCAATGGGGTAAGAGTCATCCTCTGTCAAATCAACCATCAGTATCACTACTGGGGTAGATGGCAGGCCATAATTTCTTTTATTTTTGCCTACATTTCCTTCCAATCCGTCTATGTATAGATAGGCAGCCGCACCACATGTAGGCCATATCTTCCGTTTGAACACATCCATGCCAGCACAGGTCAGAAGTATTCGGATAATCTTGTGTAGTCTCAGGGGAGGCATGTGCCACCGAAAACATAGTTTGTAGGTCCCCTCCTTAATGTGTGTGGATTTGGAACTCTTATGTGCTCTAGCCCAAATATGTTGCCATGATTGCCACATGATTATTTGGTCTAGGCCACATTCCCATCTAAGATTATAGGGTCGTTTCTACCCTTCGTCTGTTTTCTCCAGGATCCCTATAGCACCCTGACATTTTTTGAGATATGAGCTCATCCTTCATAGTGAGCTCCAGACTCTTGAGACTCCTTATGTCTGCCCTTTTCACTGATCTGTTTGTGATCCAGTTATGTTGAGTTATGCTATATGGTATTTGTTTAGTGCCTATTGCAATTGGCATGGCCTCAAAGCGCTGTGGGTGAACACCCTTGGATGACCGAAGTTTGAGGTATGAGAATTGAAAGGAGGCTTTTAGTATGTGTGTGCATTTTAGCTGGCACCACTGTAGGTAGGCGTGGCTAAAACCCTGCTAGTGTCTAATGTAGATCTGGCTAGTGGATGGGTGCTGTGATAGACCATCAGGAGGGTAGGCGAGTCAAGGAGACTGAGTATGTGTCCAGCTGGGGCAATTTATTTTTCGTGGGACACATTCTAACGCGAGAAATGAAGTGTGTTATGGATTTTAGTAGTAAATTGTTGCAGATGTATGTGGGTGGGTGGGTGGCTGAGCCCCAGGAGTGACGCAGCTATGTTCCATTGACTTAGAGTGCTATACATACCAAAGAATCAAGACTGCCATCTAGATGCTATGAGGGTATGTATATCGTATCATACGGATCACTGCAATTCTTTCTGTACCAGCTGAGTACTGTTTGTTGTCTCCTCAAGTGACTCATCAGTGCTATCACCTTCACTAGGAGATGAACTAGGTTAGTCAAATTGCCGAGGGGAAGAGCCAGGTCTTGAGTGCCTTCTGGAAAGTGAGTTGATCATATATGCGGCAGATGCCAAATGGAATCAAGTTCCAGATGGTGGGAGCTTGGATGGACAAAGAAGATCCCCCTATTATGGTTGATATAGCGACTGGGATGGCACTGAAAAGAGCTGTGCCAGATCTCAGATTTCTGGTGGGCCCATAGCGGGTGAGCTTCTGTTGTAGATAGTCTGGTCCTGTGTTGTGTGGAGCTTGGTGGGTGATGCACATGGCTTTGAAGGTGGATCGTCACCCAACTGGAAGTCAGCGAAGGACACAGACAGTGGATTGGAGGTTTTCTCTGGGACCAAGGGCAAGAAGGAGACTTGCTACAGAGTTTTGAACCCATTGGTGTTTTCTAAGATGTGAAGCAGGGATGCCCAGGTATAGGGTGTTTGCATAGTCTAAGTGTGAGAGGGCGATAGCTGTAATCCCTGTGACTCTGTGTGGGAAGATCAGGTAGGGGAAGATGTGTCAGAGAATACATAGGTGTAGGTAGCAGGATTTTGACACTGAGTTGATGTGATGCGATAGTGTCAGGTCTGAGTCCATAGTCCATCCAATGTTCTTTACTGTGTTGGAAGTAGAGGGGAGAGGGTGCCTAAAGAAAGCGGCCAAGGTTCGGGTTGAGGGAAGAGGCCAGTTTTTCTACAGATCATGATTTCAGATTTTCCAAGGTTGACAAGTAGGTGGTTAGCAGTCATCCAGTGGTCAATTTCTGTGAGCCAGAAAGCAAGGTACGGGTGGGGTTGGAAGGGTCCTTTGGGATTTTGAAAATGACATGGGTGTCATCAGCTTAGTTGTAGTAGTACAGGTCATGTGAATGGATGATAGTGGGGAGGGTACTTAAGTAGAAGTTGAAGAGCAGGGGTGAGAGAGATGCGCCCTGTGGTACTCCATTGGAGACAAGGCAGGGAGATGAGAAGAATGAAGGCATGTGTATTATTTGGATCTGTTGGAAAGGAAGGAGGAGCTCCCCTTCCAAGCTACACCCATGATTTCGAGCAAGTAGAGTCTTTCCGTGACGGTGCAGTGATCAATGGTGTCAATGTTCGCTGATAGGTCTAGAAGGATTAGTTCAGCACAACCCTCCAAGTCTGAGATTCTTTTGAGATCATCCCAAATGGAGATTAGGCATGATTCAGTTCTCGGTGTCACCTTTGACCCCTCTCTATCATTTTACCATGACATAGCTACAACTGCAAGCACTTGTTACTATATTTTTAATCTATGTCAGATATGACCTTTCCTTTTTCTTCATGCCGCTAAACTGCTTACCTTTGCCCCTATTCTCTCCCACCCTGATTACTACTCTGCTCTACTTATTGGTCTTCCTCCTCACATTTTACTCCACTTCATTCTGCCTTTAATTCGGTAATTCAAATTCTCTTTCCTTTACCTCCTCTGTCTTCTGTTAGTCCCTGTCTTTTCTTCCTTTTGACTCCCATCGTCTTTTCCCTTTTCTCAACATTGTATTTAAATGCTAGCATGGCCAAGCCCCCTCCCTTACCTGTGCTCTCTAGACTCTTCTTACCGTCCCTCTCGTTCGTTATGCTCCCAACATTTACATCTTCTTTCTGTTTCAAAACATCCCTGTGCCCCCTACAGCTTTTGTTCCTTTTCCATTCTTACTCCAAAACTTTAGAACTGTCTTCCTCCTGATATTCTCTCTTCCCCTTCACTTCACATCTTCTGTACCAGGTTTAAACTTCACCTTCCCTCCCCTCTCTTTGCTGCTTAACCTTCATTGCACTGTTATCACTTTACGTCCATTTGTTAATTGTGTTATGTACCATCTCTTATACTTTTGGTACTAGCCAATCAGTTCCAAATAACATCCCGGCATGCCACTTTCATCGAACGGTATCCTGCTGAGGAACTGTGCATGCATTTACCGAGCACTGCACAATGAGGAAGAGGTGTTATGTTATGTTATGTTACGTTATTTGGCATTTGTATAGCGCCTTATGTATCATTGGTATGATCTCAAAGCGCTGGTAGGTTGAACGCCCTTTGGAAGAGTATGAGGTAAGGAGGAGGTTTGAGTAGGGGTAGGGATATGGGTATGTGTGTGTGGGGGTGCCTGTGTGTGTATGTATGTTGGCAGGAATGGGGGTGGGTTGGGCGAATAGGAGGTCTTGGGGACGGGGTGGTGGGGTATCCACCAACCATTATATGACTTGGTCTGGGGGGAGGAGGGGCGGAGAGTGAACAGGGTTTGCAGGGTAACCCTGCAATAGGAAAGTATAGGGAGGGGGGCGCAACAAAGGCAAAGATGTTTCCCCGCAACGAAAATACCATGCCTGGGACACCAGGTTTTTCAAATAAATCGGCCTGCAGGGAAACATCATAGATCCATACTTTGTGCAGCACTTTGGTGACAGTGCCATAACAATGTTAATAAAATATAAAATTAAAAACTATAAGCATTATCTCAAAACGGAGTATGAGAATTTCCCAAAACGAATCATATATGCGTATGTGCTCTGTACAGCTAATTTGCTCGAAAAGTTCTAGAGAGGTGCTGGTTTGGAAGGTGTTATCAATATGCATTGATATGAATAGGAAACAAACTGCACAATCTCACTGCATGTAAAGCATGTGAGATTCAATTCATTCCAACTTAAAATACATTTATGAGTTGTGTATGCAATAATATATATAGCCATTCTGTGCATTTAGAGTGCTGCTCTTTAAAAATCAAAAGGTCATTAAATTATTCCCAAAATGTTTTCACAGAAACAGTTAACTGTTGAAGGCGTACTTAGCAGAGCCTAACACAGATTTTTCTAAATAATGTGTGTTATGTGAAGGCTAGAGCTATTTAATAAAGAATGGGAAAAAAGAGCACATTTTATTGTGGCATTCCTACTTCCATAAACATCCCTCATTTTGAAATTGCCACTGCGATTCATATGCGAAGCTAAAGGGAAGGGGAACTTCTACCTGTTCAGTACAATCTGGGAACCATTCTCCCAGGTTGGGTGGTTGAGCTGAAATTGTGTGAGTTCCAAATCGGTGACACTGTTTCTGTAAACGGAAACCTGCTGAGGTCTGATGCAATTCACTATGAGCTTACCGCAAATGACGCACACATCCCAGCAAACCTCAATACCACATTTACAAGCAAAAGGGAGGTGCAGCATGTCACAGTTCCCTGATAAAAGCACATGTTCGTAATATTAGGGAAAGCAAAAGTCCTGCGTATTATTTGCAAGTGTAACTTAATATGCAGTTTAAAGATGCCAGCATATTACAGAAACGTAAATGTTTTGAAGGCTCCTCTTACAGTTACGAACCATCTGCTGCCGTCTTGATCGCTATTTGTCACTTTTAAACCCCATTGTCAGTAAGCGGCAGAGTTACAATTAGAATGCTTTAGTTATTCAGACCTCAATGTGTATACAGAATTGATTATGGATATGAATGTTCTTGTGTGGGAAATAAGATTATAGCAGGAAATAGCAGGTAAGTATTTTAATTTTTGTAGACAAGTCTGCGATTATGTAACATTGTGGGGCCTGATTCACAGAACTGTTTTATAATGGTGCAATCCCATAGGAAAGCGTTCTGTGAATCAGGCCTGTGGTGTCTTCCTCTGCATAAAGCTAGGGACCACGTTTGCCTTGACTTCACCTTTCGTTAATTTATTTAAACAAATGTGAGTTTTGATCAAAATGCATGTTTCTTACCCATAATTGTGGGGTCGGACTGTATGACTACAGGACATTAGATTAAGATGTCCACTTGATGTGTGTGTATACATACATTAAGCAAAGTATATCTTACACCAGTCTGAAGTTCTTTTTTTTTCCCCAGCTGATATCCTCTGCACTGACAGGAAGTCACTCTCTAATCTCTTATGTATTTATTCATTTACCTAACTACATAGTAATTTGTGGTTATGGAAATCTGATGTATGTGTCACCCTTTAACTGCTTCAAAGTGTGTTTGTCACAATGGCTGCCATTGTGTGTCAGGTAGGGTCATTACGGGATGTTTCTGTCCAGATGCCTGGGAATGGTTGTGATTGCCCTGCTGTTGGGCAGTTGCATTGGTTCTGGTACTTGTTGGAGAAAAAGGGATCAATTTAACTGACTATCATGATTACTGGACTGTGTGTAAATAATACATGTCCATTACAACATCTGTAAGAAGTGTCATAAGAATAGCCTCAATTGCTACTACATCTTTGAGCATTTTGTAATGCATACAGGGCATTGTCAAGAGAAGGGGAAGGAGGTCACATCTGGGGTGATTTTCAGACAACAAAGCCTTTTTTGGATTTGAGAGTACTTTTTGTTTTTTAATTGGTTATTAATAACACGCTTAATACCCAGAGGTTTCTAAGCGCGGACCCGGGGATCAAACCTGTGTTGCTCGGCGTCATCTTGTTTCTATGGCGAGCGCGTTGCCCCTGAGCTATCCCCCCTGAGTAGAGGAAGAAGGGTTAAAATCATGAAAGAAAAGGCTAATTATTGCCACACGTGTTTCTCAAATTTCCTTCCCCTGATTACAAACATTGTTAGTGAGCATGGGATGCAAGCAGCACAGCATTTTCAAAGAAGGTCTCGCGATGGAGCCTAATACATACTAGGGGGGTCAGGAACTTGAGGTAAAAACAACAAATTATCTGTTTGTAGATCTGACTTAACAGAGGACAGTTAGTGACTAAGATATCCAATTAATATCAGGGAACTGAATAGGAACAGAAGAATACGGTGGGAAAGAATGCTTTATATGGTTCAAGGAAAAGCACTGATGAATGAAATGCAGTACAGAAGATATGGCTTCAACAAAAGACAATGTAATCACTTTTCCTTGACAATTCACTCCCCCCCTGTGCAATGTAAGAAATGGAAGGAGAGCACACAGTCTTCAAGAATCCCAACAAAATGCAATACGAAATGCAGTTCCCCCCCAGCAAGCTTAGAGGAAAACAGGTAGAGGTTTGAAACACAGGCCCAAAATGCTTTTAAATGTGATGGCAATGGATGGGAAAATGTGCTAACTGATTTTAATTCCCTCTAGAGATTCAGGGTGAGTGAGAGATGCTTGTTGATGTTAGTTCAGGCTCACTTTAGCAATGCTCTAGGAGTTATTACCAGGTTGCAAACAGATTTTTAACAAAGGAAAGAATGGAGCTGCTATTTTGACAAGTGGAGAAATTGAGCCAAAATCGCAAATCGCGGTAAATTTCGCAAGTGCGTAAAAGTCAGTTCTAGGTTCGTTGGAAAACCTAGAATCACAGCTTTAATTTCGTTCCTAGCCCAAATGGTTCCAGAGATACGGACGATTTACTAAAGGTAGATTTTCAGATTTAAAGTAAAACTCAAAATGACAGGTGACAGCTTGCAGCTGCAGAATTGACAGGTGACAGTTGTGCAGCTTTAAAAATGATAGATGACACGATTTCTAGGAGGCAGTTCTACTTAGGTTAAAATAGCTTGAATTAGATTATTTTAACTAAGAGATTGGTTCTGCACAGTTCTGCTAGGTACTCACAATATATATTTGAGCCAGGCTTCGTCACGGATCTGGTCAACACGTCCGGCGGCGGTTCTATCTGCTCGGCGGGTCAATCAGGTACCGGTTCTGCTCACAGCGATCCACATCTCTGGTTCTGCTCACAGCGGTCTGGGTCAGCTCTGCTCTGCTGGTCTCGCCTCTCTGGATACAGCAGCCTCTGGTTCTGGATACTGCTCTGCTTTCCGGTCTGGATCAAGTGGATTCTGGATGTAACACTGCTTTCTGGGTACTGGCATAAGTTCTTGGTAAAAGAATTCAGACAGCTCGCCCGGCTGTGGAATAGTTTGCAAATGATTTTAAGGATGCTGAGGCCTGCTGAGAAGAGTTCTCAGTTTGTGGGTGTAGGCCCTTGCTTTAAGTTCTGAAGTAAATTTCTGGTCTCTGAAGATTGATGGATGTGAAGTCTGGAGTCTCTCGGCAGAGCGTCCCGCAGAAAATGGAATTGAATGTCTCTACCTGTCCCAGCAGTCTCTTTTTATGTGTTTTGGAAATGGGTGTGTGCCTGCATAACTGAGCCTGCCCCTCCCTACTTGTCATTGGCCCAATTCTCCCCTCTCCCATGATTGGGGGAATTGGGTTGTGAGTCAGAGTGATGCGGTCTGTTTATGGGTCAGAGGATCCTCCCCTGGTCAATTTGCCCACAAATCTATATTTGATTCAAATACATATTCCCAGATACACAAGTGGTTGACATTACATGTACACATTATATATTCCTTATGGTCCATGCTTGTCCACCTCTGATCTTCCTGGGGGCTTGCATTCAAAAATGACAACATTTTGCGCTTTTTGACTGGTTTACCAATATCGGACATTTACCAAAAATTACACACATGTGCGCAAGGAGTATGGACATTAATTGATGAAGTGTCAGATTTTTAACATGCAGACATTTGGAGTAAGACCCTATTTTCCGCTAGAAACCCTCCAGAATACACCACAGGGTCCTAACACCTCTTAAAATGTGCACAGAAAAATGACAAGAATAATATTATTACTTATATAATTCTGACAAGTCCGTACTATGAATTATCCATCTTTTTAACTTATGCCCTGGTCAAAAAGGGGTGTGGCTTCCCACATCACATGGTGGAATAACTGGTTTATCCACTTCCCCAAGCTCAGCAGCTAGCAGAGGCACTTCTCCTCCCACTTCTCCCAAGAGGAAGCTATGTTATGACCCCCCCAATATAACATTTGCCTGAGCCCAGGACAGTGCATTGTTCTGTGTCTCTGCCCTAATCTAATCAGCGAGGGGTCATCTCCTTTTGGTGGGGCAACAGGATGCAGCTAGGCCTGGGAAGAGTGGCTGAGCAGGTTTCTCCTGTCGGGGGTAGTTGTCAGGCAGAATTCAGCTAAATGTCACTTCAGTTCCCAGTTTAAATCAAACTTACAATTTTTACCGATACATTAAATAATGACTTCCTTCAAGTCATTTCAGAATATAGTTTTACATTGTATCCACCTCTTAGCAAGTCTTTCCTTGGTCTGGTTTTTGTTCCTCTGTTCAGTTTTACACAAAAGTCTGGTGGTTTCAAAACGCCAGCTTTCTGATAGCGGCGAGTACCGGTATTGCAACCATTTTTGGGATTAAGAAAATGAATTCCCCACAGTTCTGAGTTGCTTTTTGGCAATCAGCATTGCCATTCCTAATGGTTTCAGGCTACTGTGTGTGTAGCCCAATGGTGGTTTTAGGCAGTGCCCTCCTGTGCTCACAACATAGGCAAATATGGGTGGCAGCCTATTCTTCATGTTTTCCCTGTGCACTCTCTGGGGAGTTCTGGCCATCATGATGTTTTCCATGCCAGTACTGCACAGTTTTATGGTAGGGCTTGGATGCATAGGTAAAAACATCCCAAAAGCCCCCCCTCTTGCGATGGCCATTCTGTTCTTTCACTGATGGAACTCGCAAGATCTTCTTCCAATTCCATAGATGGCACAGTTCAGCATCTTTTCCTCCCTCCAGTCGATCAATCAGCTCTACTTGCTGGTCCTGATGGGAGGATTGGGCGGTACCCCGGGCCCCTCGGATCTTCGCTCCCGGTCCCGAGGTCGCCTTGCGTGGTCAGTCTCCATGTTTTCTTTCTCTAGGACAACAAAGGAAAGCGGAAATACCTATTCATAGACATTTCACCCCCACTATTGATATAGTGGGGCGACATATACATTTCATACTTTAATAGACGTAGCATTCCAATTTTTAAAAACAAGATATAATTCAGAGACAGTGGCTTACAAGCGTCATAATATTTTAGAGACTATATATGGGATATTTTAGGGTTGGAACTGAATTACTCTGGAGCGGCCCCCTCTGGTATTGCAGAGGACTCCTCCAGTTGCTGCAGAGTGTGCCTGGGATGGCAACACTTCAGCTGATTAATATGGACCCACTTATCTTCCCCTTCCGCCAAATTACCTTTGGGGATGCGGATTTTGTAGGCAACAGGGGAGATCTTGTCTATAATTTCAAAGGGTCCCTTCCATGTAAGCAAAAATGTTCGCTGTTTGGCCTGGTTCCTTTGGAAGTTGTATAGATAGACCCGGTCTCCCACATCATATTCCTTCCTGGTGGTTTTCAAATCATAGTGCGTTTTCATACTCTCAGCTGATCTTTCTAGATTCCGCTGAGCATAGGCAAGGTTGGAGGTGTTTCCTTATATTCTCCACATACTCATGAGTTGTGGAGGCATTTATCAGTGTCTGCTCTTGGGTCCTATAGAGCAAATACTGGGGAAGCACCATCTTGCGTCCGGTCATCAACTCAAATGGTGACATTTTAGTTGCAGATGAAGGGGTAGATCTGATGGCCATTAGGACCAGAGGTAATCGGATATCCCAACTTGGCCCAGAATCTGCCACAAACTTTTTTAATATGCTCACAATGGTTCGGTTGTATCTCTCTACTGCTCCAGAAGAAGCTGGCCTGTAAGCAATATGTAGCTTCCTTTTGACCCCCAGTATCTCCCACTTCTTTGTCATTACTTCACTGGTGAAGTGGCTACCTCTGTCTGACTCAATCCTTTGAGGTAGACTAAAACGGGAAAAGATGTGGTTAATCATCTAGACGAGCGAATTACAGGGCCTACAAAGTCGATTTGCAAATCTGACCATGGCAGTGTCATCCCCCTCTTTTGGAGAGGCGCACGGTGTGTGAGGGATGATGGCTGAAACTGTGCACACACAAGACACCCCTTCAAGTATTGGTCGAGGTCCTGCCCCATGTGTGGCCAGTATGCAATCTCTCTTAAGATCTCAAGTGTTGTGTGAAACCCCCTATGACCGGCAGTGGCCGCATCATGGCGTGACTTAACATCAGGCTTCGGAATGAGGTAGGAACCACCCACTGATCATGGCCAGCTTGGGATTTCCTTACCAACAAACCGTCTTGGATTCGGAACCTTTTTGGACATTTCATCAACACTCTTAGGTCCTCTTTCCCAATGTAATCGGTATCCGTCAGGGGAAAGTTCTCAGGGTCCTCAATGTGTTGGTAAAACTTACCAATTATTGGATCCCCCTTCTGAGCTGTAATCAAATCAGCATCAGGGGTCTCCTTACTCCATTGTGCAGTTGAAAGATCATATTGAGCATTTGTTTGGGACCTAGTGATAGCAGTGACCTGGATTTCCCCCAACAGGGACTCTATTTCTATTAGATCCCCTTGGATGGCCCCGGTTTTGGCCAGCTGATCAGCTAAGTCATTTCCATGTTATGTGCTAATAACAAACCCCTGAAACATGGGAAGTTAATCCAAAACATTGATGATCTGGTCCCTCTACTTTGGAATGACCTTTGATCTTTTTCCAGTAGATGGTCATCCCATTCGAGGTGACCAGATCATCAATGTTTTGGATTAACTTCCCATGTTTCAGTGGTTTGTTATTAGCACAATACATGCCTCTGGTTTTCCAATTGACCAGGTGCTCCACGAACCCGTTCCGTACATAATCCGAATCTGTGATTATGACCAGTTTGTGGAGTTGATGCTGGACAGCAGTGAGGATGGCCTGATGCACAGCCATCAATTCTGCCACCTGACTACTTCGGGGACCAATTTTGTATCCAGCGGAGGGTTCTGGAAACTCCTTCACCCATGCATTCCCTACGACGGCCACCAGTTCTTTCTCCCCGTTGTTGTCAACATGGTACGAGCATCCATCCACATAGACAGTGGGCATTCCCTCACACTTGTCTTCTTCAAAGACTTTGTGTGGGGAATTATGCCAGAACTTGCGCGAGGGGAGTCTTCATGTTTTGGCCATATCTGACCTCTACAGGAAAGCCTTCCATTGACAGAATCCAGGAAGTAATTCGGGAATTACTCACATTTCCGGCCCGGATTCTATCACTTTGGAGGTATTGCAGAGGCTGGTGTGGAGTCTTCACTATGATGTGTTCCCCCTGGATAAACGGGCGGTAATTCTTCAATGCCCACAACGTTGCCAGGAGTGCCTTCTCACAATCGTTGAATTTTTCCTCCACAGAGGATAAAGTTTTGCTCGCATAGGAGATTACTTTATTGACCTTGTCATGCTTTTGGTATAATACTGCCGTCAAGCACGTATTAGAGAACCCTGTCTCCAGGAAGAACTCCTTGTTTCTGACAGGGTAAGCTAGGCAAGGCGCTTGTGAGAGGCTTCTTTTGAGTTGTCTTACTGCCTCGGATTGTTCTGGACCCCATTCCAACTTGACCCCCCCCTTCAGGAGATGAATCAGGAGTCTAGTGATCTCTGCCTAGCCCTCAATGAACTTTCTACTGTAATTAGTCAGTCCAAGGAGGCTCCTTAATTCCTGCAGAGTTGTGGGATCCTTCAGTTTCTGAAGTGCTTCCACTTTCTTTTCTTGGGGACAGAGACCCTGAGGAGTAATCTCATGCCCCAAGAAATTAACACGGGTTCTACACCACTGTGCTTTCTGAAAGGAAAGTTTTGCTCCGGCGGTCCTCAACTGTGTCAGAACATAACGGATCTCAGCTATGTGTTCTTCCACAGATGAACTTTTGATGAGGACATCATCTACATAAGCCAGGTTACCCCTCGCACCCAGGTCGGGCATGGCCTTGTGTCGGAAAATGTTGAATTCATTGCTGGAGTTGAGGTATCCGAATGGAGTCCGGGTCCATGTGTACTGCTGGCCCCCAAAGGTAAAAGCCAGTTTGTATTGGTCCTCCCTACTGACAGGCACGGTCCAGTGTCCATTGGTCAGGTCTATTGCTGTGAATACCTGTGACCCCTGAATCTGGGCCAGCCCTTGGTCAATGTAGGGCAGAGGCCATCGGGAAGTATGGACGCGTTTGTTGAGCTCCCTAAGGTCGGCACAGAGTCTCCACTGGCCGTTTGGCTTCAATATTCTCAGCACCGGATTATTGAAGGTGCTGTGTACTGGACGGATTATTCCCCGGGACTCAAGGTTCTTAATTATTTTAGTAAGGGACTCCATGGATGCGAGAGGCAAACAATATTGCTTCACAAACACTGGAGTCATTCCAGGGTCCGTGGGAATTGTTGTGGTGTGGATGTCGGTGTGACCACAGTCATATGAGTCTACCGCAAAGAGATCTTGGAAATCCAAGAAAACTTGTTTCAACTTTTGCTTCTGTTCCAGAGTCACGCAGGCATCAGCTAGGTTGACCCTCTCTTCCACCATCTGCCTGAAGCCAGGAAAGACTTCTGGTTTGGCTATCTCAGCGGCCTCCTCCAGCTGGGTGGAGAAGTCCCTGGTCAGAGTGCTGATTTGGACTGGAGGCTTCAGGTGGGTAAGGCAGCCCGTATGGACCTGGAAAATCACCTCATCCCCTCTGAAGTCACAAGTCACATCTTCCTTACCATAAGGGCAAGAAGTGTACACCAGGAAGTTCCCCCCATGCCGGGTGAAAATCCTGTCTGGCGTTGTATTGTCCTCACTGTCACTGTCAAAACAGTCCTTGGGGATCGGTCCTAACAGTTAATTTCCTAAATCAATGGAGAAATGTCGCTCATCAACCGCCATTCCAATAATGGTGCCTGCGGCTAGAGTAATGCTCTTTAAGTCGCTGTTATCCACCTCTATTGGAATGGTGTCATGTTCTGTGTTGACTAATGGTGTTGGGTTTACCCCCAACCCTTGCTGTTGGAGAGAAGCATTTAGATGTACCTAAGCATCAGGGTTTTTCAATTTTTGTCCTCTTTTAACTTTCACCTCCAGGGAGAATTGTCGGGTCCTTTCTGGGATGGTGACTTCCTCTTTGAGCTGAATTTCAACTGCATAAGGTAGCAATTGAGCTGACCTAAATGCTTTTTCCGGATCATCAAAGCCCATGGGATTATCCGCTAACCGGGACCAAGCTTTGAAGTTTATTAGGTCCAAACTAATGGCAAAGCGATTGAGAATGTCACTGCCTAAGTAAAAGGCGGCAGTGACGTCTCGCACGACCCAACAATTATGGACTATGCTCTTGTTGCCAATTGAGATTTTGAGCATACACCTGCTTGGCAGGAGATGTTTTGAATTGGGTGCTTCCAGGTCCATTTCCCATTTGTCTATCAGTTTGAATGTGGGAATGGCTGGATCTTTTGGGAGTTGGCGAAACATGGCTTCGCTGATGAAGCTCTTACCGTTGTTCACACACACTCGGGCGAGAACATAGTCCTTCCCCTCATTTAACTGAACAGGGATGAACAACTGCTCCTCAATTTGCTGAATATCAGCCAGGCTCTGGACTTTAGGATTGGGAGTTTCTGATTGTGGATTAGTAAAGAATTTCAGGGTGTTTCCTTCCAGTGTGGAATACCACCTTAAACTGGAATGAAGGTTGATTTCCAGAAATAGAGAGGACCCCCCATCACCAGTCTGTTGTCCAACTGCTATTACTGTCACGTCTGGAATTTGGTTGTTCTGGAAGTGAAATTCTACTTTGTCAGATTTTTGTTCAACCATGTGGCAGGTGCCGTTTAAAGACTAACATGGTTGACACTCTGTTTTAATTTTATTGGTCGGCTAGTCTGGGTCCAGAGAGATTTTCGCAATCTATTAGGGGTGGCAATCTATTAGGGGTGACAACCTTCTCAGGAGGTCATTCCCTAGTAAACAAGGGGTGCCCTCTGAAGTCACTACTATGACCGGGTGTTTCACCTTGTGTCGCCCAATTTTAATGTCCAAGTCTGCAGTCCCCTCAACGGGAATTTCCTTCCCGTCAAAGTTCTGCAGTTGTCCAGGAAGAGAGGTGAGAGGAATTCGGTAATTCTCCCCCCTTCCTGCATTTAGTTCATCAAAGGCCTTTTTGGACAGAAGGGTAGCTTGGGATCCAGTGTCCACCAGTGCCATAATTGTACCCTGCCCCTGTACTTGTACCGGAGCATAGTATCTTCCCTCCTTCTCCTCAAGGGGGCTCAGATAATGCACATTTTTGGACAACTGGTGGGCTAACTTTCTGGTTTTGGACATTGCTAGCGAAGAGATTTGGGCAGAATTCTGTGAAGAGCCTGGGGAATCTGAAAGAAAAAGTTGGCAACTGGAAATGGTTTCGGGTTCTGGGCCGCTCCCCCCCTTTTTGGAGGCAGTCATCAGGATGCGTTTGACCCATGGGATTTTGGTATTGTCGGTTCTGGGATGAGATGATGGGCGGCGGTAGCTCAGACTCCACATCTCCCCAGTCTGGATTGGAATCCTTTGGGACCCATTTTTCTTTGGGAGGAGTTCCCCCCATCTCTAAAGAAGAAGATCCTTTTCCCAGGATCCTCTGAGGATTCCTCTCCCTCAAATTGGAAGATCTGTACCTCCTCCACAAACTGGGCCTGTTTGGGTACTTTGCTTCTCCTACCCCCCCTCTGCTCCTTTGGAGGCAGACTTTCAGGGGCAGGAGGTTTTGTTTCCAGTTCCTGGGTTTGCAGGGGCTGTTTACAAGTGAGGAAGGACGCTTCCTCCAAAGCTTTACACCCCCCTTCCCCTTGTGCCTCTTCCCTGGGAACCGGTGGGTTATCGGGGTGCTGCCCCGTCATTGTTCTGGAGCACCAGGTCCAGAGTTTGGGGCATTCTGCGGTGGCGTGCTCATCTGAGGGTTCTGTTGAGCCCTCAGTATGTGACCCAGATCTCGTGCCATATTTTGGACCTGGCGCTCAAGTTGTGAAACCCGCTCAGGCTGATACGGGGCTCTATTTTCTCCCCTGGGCTGATCCCAGGAAGGGTAGCTATCCCTTCTCTGGTAATACCCCCGATTGGGAAGATTTGGGTACCCCTCCACCCTTGGCCTCCCCTCTCCTGGATTAGGTTGTCTGGGCTCAGGGAATTGGGGAAAGAAGGATGGATGATTTTGGGGCTGGAAATTGGGTGGATACCTGGGGAAAAGGTTCTGCCCAGGATTTGGTGAATTTCTGCCCTCCTGGGGGAAGTCAAGAGGGAAGTTCCCCGGGTCAGGTGCTTGGCTGGACCCCCCCCCCCTTGGGCTGGAGGAGTCCACACATAACCCAGGATTGGTCGGTTTCCCTTGTAGTGGGGACTTACATAGTCAGGGGAGCGGGGGACCCCATTTGTGGGACTACCTCCTCGACTCCCTGTCTGTGACTGGCCCGAGGGCCTTCTGGGCTGTGAATTATTTGGTGCAGGCAGGTTTTTAGGCCCCCCCATCTCCAAATCTAAAACGGGGGCAACCTTTACCTCTGCCACCTTGGCAGCAGCAGGGGTGCTGTTGGTTTTGGGGTTTTTCGGCGCATTATTTTTGTTTTCGATGGGCTTCTGCACCTCATAGATCCGGGTAGCCTGTTCAATGACCCAGTCTAAAGATCTTTTCTCATGAAAATCTCTCACGAGCTGGGTCATTATGTATTTGGGTAAGGCATGGAAAAACGTATTGATAAATTCTCTGCTATCCGTGCGCACCCTTCTGGTGGTCTGTGCAAAAGCATGCTTTAATTCTTGCACAAACTCTTGTGGGGCCTGATCCTCCCCACATTGCAAATTGTAGGCTGCCTTGCGAGCCTCTTGAGGATTTCTGTGCACAGAAAAATGTTTCAAGATGGCCGCCCTGTATGTGGACCACCTTGAATGGTTTTGATCCTCCAGCCCTGCAAAGAAACTGGAGTATTCTGGTGAGAAGGTCCATTTGACGTACTGGATGCAGCTACTGCTGTCCTTCAAATGGAAAGTCTCCATCATTTGCTCATAGAGCTCCAAGTGTTCCCAAACAGAATACTTGGCGTTCTTATGATAAGGCGTGATGACACTCCTTATTGCCTTTATTTGTTTCAATGGGTCCTTAAGCAAGGCCCTTTTTGCCTTATTGGCCTTTTTGGTTCGGGTCACCCTGGTCTATTCATCCTCTGACTCCGAAGCACTGCTCCCAGAGGTGCCCGTCTGATCTTCCAGGTTTTCCCGGATTCTGCGAGCCTGGGAATGGCTGGCAGAATGTGGGGACCTGGTCTCCTGTGTCCTGTAACGCTCAGAGGAGTCTTCAGATCCCTCCTTGCTGCCAGGATTTGATGGGTATCCCCCCACTGACCTAACTGGGCAGAGGTTTTCAGGATGCCCTTAATGGGCCTACTCTCCTGGGGTTCCCCACTAAATTGCACTGTGCTTGTGTGCCCATACCCGGATGCCCGCCCATCCATTCCTTGGAGGTACTGGCCTATGAGCCCCATACTTCTAGCTGGATAGTAATCTGCCATCCCCGTGGCCATGGGCTCATGTGCCCGAGGGGACATGGGGGTGGCAGAGTCCAGGGACTGGGAGAGATGAAGGCCTCTGGTACCAGGGCTCCTGAGTGTTAGGCGGAAACCTATGCAGTTCCCTCTGG
The DNA here is from genome assembly GCF_040938575.1 of Ambystoma mexicanum. Classification (NCBI taxonomy): domain Eukaryota; kingdom Metazoa; phylum Chordata; class Amphibia; order Caudata; family Ambystomatidae; genus Ambystoma; species Ambystoma mexicanum. Next base: position 752,232,254 of record NC_090923.1, read on the forward strand.
GACCACTGCAAAAGATTTAGGACTACAGGTGTTTGGCAGTAAACCCACTTGGTAGCAGTCTGTACCACACAGATTCACTTGGTAGCTGTGGCTGAGCAGTCAGACTTCCCTCGAGAAGAGTTAGGCAGTATGTGGAGTATACAATATAGGGCAATCTACACAGTAGAACAAGCAAGCACGGAACAAGGCTTCGGTGTAAATATATAAGGGTATTTATTTATAACAACACATCTATAGAAAACACTCTGGCACTCTTACGGCAAAATAACTTCAATCACAAATTACTATACGAAGTAATAGATCAATCCCCCTAACAATATTTCGACAAGTCTAGGTTCACCAGCATCACTTATTTGCAGACAGAGGTGTATGCGTTAACCTAGATGGCACTCTAGTATTCGTTAGGATGGGAGAGAAAAATAAGGCAGGTTATGAAATCAACTTGGTACCAATACTTTACGGACAAATGCAAGGCAAGTAAGGCAGGTTACTGCAGATCACAAACTTCAGAGGCCAGGCCCACTCGGAGAGAGGCAAGGCGATATGTCCAAAAGTGTCTCCGTGGAAATGCGCTTCGAGTCTTTATCGCAAATTGTTATGGAAAGGATGGACCAGTTCAGAACAGAAAAGTTAAAGAACGCTTGGAGGCGACCCAATGGAAAGGTGAGAATTCAGACACCTCATTCTATCCAGCAGAACGGGAAGCCAGGTGGGTACGGTACCTTGTTTGTGGAGAGACAGCTCCGGCGGGGCAGTTGTTCCTGGTGGTGGATGCACGTCGGGTCTTTGCCAAGAGTAGAGAGGATCTCGTTGTTGAAGAAAAGTGAAGTCCGGTGCACCACCAGGGAAGAGACCAGCCGCAGAGTGCTCCGTCACAAGGCACCACCTTTTGGTCGCGGTACAGGGGTAGTGGCTATCTGGTTGCCGCTGTGCTCTGCACGGGCAATTCGACCACTGCGTCCTGGGCGAAGAAAAAGCAAAGGTGACTGGTTGTTCCCACCGGTCAGGGGAAGAGACTCTCCGGCAGGGAGATCTCCTCTGTCGTCTGGAAGTGGTGAGTCGGTTCAGCAGGGCTCCACCGGAGGTGTCGTCGTTGCAGGTCGGCTCAGCTTTACCCTCGTCGGATTCTTAGGTCCTGTGGCGACTTCTGAAGATCCAGTCCCAAAAGCCCTGCTTTTATGCAGAAAACCCCCATTCATTCAGCCTAGCTGTCACTCAAAACACGGTAAGTGGTGAGCGGGGAGGCTCACCACTTGGGCCAATCGCACCAGAGTGCGACCGGAGTTGGCAAGGCAACTCGGTCCAGGGTGCCTAAACCCCCTCCCACACCCCTGTGGTAACCCCCAGACAGAATGGAACCACTTTGGAGGGTCTCTGAACAGAAGCCCGCCAAAAGTGGAACAAAGGCTCAACCTTTGGTTTAGGAGTCACAGAGACGAACACAGACGCCATTTTAAAAACCGAATTCTGGCAGAAAGTACCATCCGATAGACTTATTTAAGATAAGTAAACCGGTGGTACGTTAGAAATTAACGGGAAAAAGGTATCAATCGCTAACAATGGGAAGAATCCCATAGGGTTATACTCGAAGTCGAATATAACAAGTAGTTTCCACTGCCACCAGCCAAAACTCGACGAGGGGGGACAGGACAGTGCCCCCTCGAATAACAGACCCAGGAGTAATCGAATTACCTCCACTAGTACGTCCACAATAGTATGGTTTGTACTAGTTCTGTTAGTAAATTTAGGTCTAGTAAAGCCAATGGTGACTTTACATGCCCAGGGAGACAGTAGTCAGTCCCCGGGTATGGAGTCTATGATGGAGGTCAGCTAGGACGCCCCAGTGTTACGGCACGTAGGGTGCGGTGTAACACACATAGAAAAACGTATGAGACCCTATGGAGTAAAAGACCCCATAGCCCATAGAACACATTGACATTTAAAGGAATTACACACCCTCATGCCCAAGAGTGGGAGAAAAAGAGTCTCACTCTTGGCAGGATGGAAAAAAAAAAACTCCAGAAATCCAGCAAAGCTGCTGGGGGACTCACTAGGTTAGGAAATTCAGCCTAAACAGAGAATTCTCCCTAACACTGAGGTTATGCTCAGGCGTTTCCCTTTCCCAGCGAACCTCGTCTCTATCAGCCCCTGCTCCCTGTTGCAATGAAAGAGCCTGTGCTTTCAGTTCCTCAGTTAAGGCCTTAATAGACTCTATCAGTCTCTCCTGCATGGTAACTGTTGCTGGAGCCTATCATTGTGCTGACAGAGAGCCTCATTTTCTCTCTGTGCCTCCTGATTGGTCCTGGAGTACTGGGCCAGTCTCTGCTGCAGGGGGGTTACCTCCTCAGTCCCATCCCTACTGGCCTGCTCCTTTCTTGCCAGAGCCTCCTCCACCCTCCTGGTGTGATCTAGCAAGCCCTGATGCTCTTTTTGGAGGTCACCCAGCCCCTGGAGGGCCAAGTGATTTTCTTCAAGTTTTCTTTTTAAATGGCAGACTTCCTGGCCTAAGGTATCCCTTTCCTGACCAAGAGCCTGCATTTGTGACGCCAGGTCGTCCCTCTGCCTTTGAAAGGCACCAGCTTTCTGGCGTTCTTCATCAAACTCTGCCTGGGTATCCACGTCTTTCAAAATCAATTTATTGCTTTCCTCTTTCTCTCTGTCTAGTTGGATTTGCAGGGTGGCTACCTGCTCTGTGCATGTCCTGTTGAAATTGATCTGTTGCTCCAGCTTTTTCTGGCTCTGCCGTAAGGAGTCCAAACTGTCTTGGTGCTCCTTCTGCAAAGCCAGAATTCTGGTATCCTGGTCTGTCTTTTCCTGTTGCAGTATATCCATGTCCTCTTTTATTTTAATGATATACTGCCTACTATCATTTTCAGACTCCTGGCTCCTCTGCAGCCTCTGCTCAGAAGAGACCAGGTCAGATTGGGCCTTTTCTAAGGCCATCTGTTGCCATCTGTTGCCTATTTGCCAGATCTTGGCCTTAAGCACATTTGTCCTGCATGGCTCCCATATATAGATACAAATATGCCGCTATCCTGGCAATCTTATTGTGTTATATTGGCCTTAGAAGCCACATATAATTCAATCAGGGCCACATGTAATGGACCCTGATCTCTCCATTTATCTGACCCAGTTTCAGTGACCTGTTGCGCGATTGCCTACAATCAGACCGTTTGGTCCTGATGAGTCCACTCACCTCTCACAAATAGCTTATGTAAGAAGTGCTCTCTGGCTATTTTCATATCTACCAAGGTCGTCATTCTGGAATTTGAGTTCCTTCCTGACTTACAGAAGTTAGTATTTTATTTTGGAAAACAGACCGTTTCCTTAGAGCGTTCCTTTGAGGGATGCTTTCACAGTGTAAAACACCGTGGTGATGTAACTGGATATGTGTATCTGGTCAGTTGGCACACTGTATTAATCTGCACAAGTGGTAAATCTAACCCAGAATATCCCGGCCTCGAGCCCCCACTTTGTAAGCGATATTCAATCAACACTACAGCTAAGTCAATGCCTAGTCTGGGATGCTGAGGAAAACCATTATTGATGTATTTTTATGTCTAGTTCAGTTCTCTGGATGACAACCCTTGTATAACACCCCCCTTACCCCACTGAGCCAAGAAGTAGGTTTGTTTTGCAAATTAAAAGGTTTATTTGAAAATTTAAACAATATATATATATATCACACTTCTATAAATAAATTGATAATGGATATTACACTTGTGAATATGAGCAGTAATCAGCAAGAGGTAACTTATGAATAGGAACAGAAGAATGAGGTGGGAAAGAATGCTTTATATGGTTCAAGGAAACGCACTGATGAATGAAATGCAGTACAGATGATAACTTGATATGGCTTCAACAAAAGACAATGGGCCTCATTACGACCCAGGCGGTAAGGGGTTTACGGCGCCGTAAACAGCGCCGACCCTTACCGCCTGAGTACGAGGTCCCTTAGCGCCATGGCGAATTTAACACCTGCTTTTAGCAGGTGTTAAAATCCATGGCGCTAAGGGACCATGGAGTTAATTACGCCACCGTAATTTACGGTGGCGTAATTAACGCCTTCCCCACTCCCATTATGCCCTATGAGGCAAAAATGGGAATGGGGAAGGGTAAATGGGGATTGGGGACTTACCGCCCCGCCAAGGTCGGAATGGGGCGGTAAGTCCGCCAACCACCATGGCGTAAACGCAGTTTACGCCATGGTGGTAAAGTCACGGCCCAGGCGGTAACTTACCGCCTGGGTCGTGATGAGGCCCAATGTAATCACTTTTCCTTGGCAATTTACTCCCCCCCTGTGCAATGTAAGAAATGGAAGGAGAGCACACAGTCTTCAAGAATCCCAACAAAATGCAATACGAAATGCAGTTCCCCCCCAGCAAGCTTAGAGGAGAACAGGTAGAGGTTTGAAACACAGGCCCAAAATGCTTTTAAATGTGATGGCAATGGATGGGAAAATGTGCTAACTGATTTTAATTCCCTCTAGAGATTCAGGGTGAGTGAGAGATGCTTGTTGATATTAGTTCAGGCTCACTTTAGCAATGCTCTAGGAGTTATTACCAGGTTGCAAACAGATTTTTAACAAAGGAAAGAATGGAGCTGCTATTCTGACAAGTGGAGAAATTGAGCCAAAATCGCAAATCGCGGTAAATTTCGCGAGTGCGTAAATTGCGATTGCGGAAAAAGTATAGGGAGTAGGAAGTCGTTGGAAAGCCTAGAATCACAGCTTTAAAATGAAAGTTAAATTTCGTTCCTAGCCCAAACGGTTCCAGAGATACGCACGATTTAATAAAGGTAGATTTTCGGATTTAAAGTAAAACTCAAAATGACAGGTGACAGCTTGCAGCTGCAGAATTGACAGGTGACAGTTGTGCAGCTTTAAAAATGACAGATGACATGATTTCTAGGAGGCAGTTCTACTTAGGTTAAAATAGCTTGAAATAGATTATATTAACTAAGAGATTGGTTCTGCACAGTTCTGCTAGGTACTCACAATATAAATTTAAACTAGGCCTTGTCACGGATCTGGTCAACACGTCCGGCGGCGGCTCTGTCTGCTCGGCGGGTCAATCAGGCACCGGTTCTGCTCACAGCGATCCGGATCTCTGGTTCTGCTCACAGCGGTCTGGATCAGCTCTGCTCTGCTGGTCTCACCTCTCTGGATACAGCAGCCTCTGGTTCTGGATACTGCTCTGCTTTCCGGTCCGGATCAAGTGGCTTCTGGATGTAACACTGCTTTCTGGGTACTGGCAAAAGTTCTTGGCTGTGGAATAGTTTGCAAATGATTTTAAGGATGCTGAGGCCTGCTGAGAAGAGTTCTCAGTTTGTGGGTTTAGGCCCTTGCTTTAAGTTCTGAAGTAAATTTCTGGTCTCTGAAGATTGATTGATGTGAAGTCTGGAGTCTCCCGGCAGAGCGTCCCGCAGAAAATGGAATTGAATGTCTCTACCTGTCCCAGCAGTCTCTTTTTATGTGTTTTGGAAATGGGTGTGTGCCTGGCACAACTGAGCCTGCCCCTCTCTACTTGTCATTGGCCCAATTCTCCCCCTCCCATAATTGAGGGAATTGGGTTGTGAGTCAGAGTGATGAGGTCTGTTTATGGGTCAGAGGATCCTCCCCTGGTCAATTTGCCCACAAATCTATATTTGATTCAAATACATATTCCCAGATACACAAGTGGTTGACATTACATGTACACATTATATATTCCTTATGGTCCATGCTTGTCCACCTCTGATCTTCCTGGCGGCTTGCATTCAAAAATGACAACATTTTGCGCTTTTTGACTGGTTTACCAATATCGGACATTTACCAAAAATTACACACATGTGTGCAAGGAGTATGGACATTAATTGATGAAGTGTCAGATTTTTAACATGCAGACATTTGGAGTAAGACCCTATTTTCCGCTAGCAACCCCCCAGAATACACCACAGGGTCCTAACACCTCTTAAAACGTGCACAGAAAAATCACAAGAATAATAATATTACTTATATAATTCTGACAAGTCCGTACTATGAATTATCCATCTTTTTAACTTATGCCCTGGTCAAAAAGGGGTGTGGCTTCCCACATCACATGGTGGAATAACTGGTTTATCCACTTCCCCCAAGCTCAGCAGCTAGCAGAGGCACTTCTACTCCCACTTCTCCCAAGAGGAAGCTATGTTACGACCCCCCCAATATAACATTTGCCTGAGCCCAGGACAGTGCATTGTTCTGTGTCTCTGCCCTAATCTAATCAGCGAGGGGTCATCTCCTTTTGGTGGGGCAACAGGATGCAGCTAGGCCTGGGAAGAGTGGCTGAGCAGGTTTCTCCTGTCGGGGGTAGTTGTCAGGCAGAATTCAGCTAAATGTCACTTTAGTTCCCAGTTTAAATCAAACTTACAATTTTTACCTATACATTAAATAATTACTTCCTTCAAGTCATTTCAGAATATAGTTTTACATTGTATCCACCTCTTAGCAAGTCTTTCCTTGGTCTGGTTTGGGTTGCTCTGTTCAGTTTTACACAAAAGTCTGGTGGTTTTAAAACGCCGGCTTTCTGATAGTGGCGAGTACCGGTATTGCAACCATTTTTGGGATTAAGAAAATGAATTCCCCACAGTTCTGAGTTGCTTTTTGCCAATCAGCATTGCCATTCCCAATGGTTTCAGGCTACTGTGTGTGTAGCCCAATGGTGGTTTTAGGCAGTGCCCTCCTGTGCTCACAACATAGGCAAAAATGGGTGGCAGCCTATTCTTCATGTTTTCCCTGTGCACTCTCTGGGGAGTTCTGGCCATCATGATGTTTTCCATGCCAGTAATGCACAGTTTTATGGTAGGGCTTGGATGCATGGGTAAAAACATCCCACAAAGAGAATCGGTCACGGGAATGGCAGGTAGCCCACCCCAGAGGGTAACCTACATCATGCTTCATATGGTCCCAGAGAGAGCTTTAATAACATCTTTTTTCCAGTGGGTATCACAGAACAAGGTTCCAGGAAACAAATGAGATCATCTACAGATGTTTGCTGGGAAAGGTAAGACCCACAGAGGCAGTATAGGCATTGGCCTGTATTGAGTAGTGCTTGGGGCAGGTTTAAGCATGCAGCCATCAATGGGGCAAGACACAGCAGCCAACACAAGTGGACTGCCCTGCCTTACCTCCTTGGTGCTGTGCTACCAGTCAAAATGTTCAGGGACCTGTAATGTCTGTACACTCTGCCATCCCAAGGTGATAGCGCCATTTATTAGCTGAAGCCGTAAATTCCCTCCCTACATCCAGAGGCACTGTGGCCATGTAGAAATGTCATTCCTGCATTCTTAAAAAGAAAGGCAGGGTTGAAACATTGAGCATCTAAAATGTAAAATGTGATTGTGTTTGCTTAACTGATTTCAAAGTAAGATGCACAATTTCAAGCTTGAGCCCTGTGTTGGTACTGCATTCTCATCTGTGGGGAGTATAGTACAATGCTCAAACAATTCTGCTCTTCAGGTTCTGCCAAACAGCAGCCGAATAATGATCTACATTGGAAACAGTTCAATGCTGCGTTAATCCAGTTTTAAAATCACACAAGATGCAGTTTGTGATAATTTTTATTGGACTAACTGAAAATATTATGCAGGGATAGAACCCAGCATTAGCTTTCGAAGTCCAGACTTCTTCATCAAATGGTGCAGAGTGAAATGATTTAAAAGGTAAAGCCACAGCACAGTATAGTTTGAAAATGAAGAAAACCCATTTTAAACTTCATTGGCTGAAGGAGCAGTATGCCTCGAATGTGGGCCTGGAAACCTCTGTTTTATCTAAAAGAACATACATCTTCTGGGAGCAGGGAGCAGATAATGATTTGGAAACAGTACACATTTCTATCTGTAAGTTGTATTGAACAAAAAAGTAAAAACAAATCCTTTTCACATGTACCTGGTAAGTGAGGCCCGGGCAGTGTTAATGTGGCCCCTGGTAGATTCCCCAAATTACTGATTTTATTACAAAAGTGGCATTGAAACGAGAGGTTTAAAAACACATAATTAGGAAACAGGGTCAGTATTGCATTTTCCTCACACAGCGTATATACATGTGTTCTTCATCCTTTGTGTAGTGTCAGGACATTGTAGTGCTTTCAATGCAGCGCCTAAGTTTCCTGGCTGCTATACAATGTGACACTACAAAATATGTTATCACAATGACTTGCTCGCTTGCATACAATGTGGCAAATGCGAAATATGTTACCCTATTTTTAAATGGTGCAGCGTCTGCTATTATCTCAGCATGCCCCTTGCTCAGTAATGGGTGCTACCCATTTGAGCATAGATGCCCGAGATGTCCATTGCCGCTGTCCTGTGCCTCTCTCTCAATAGGGGTCCTCAGCAGTACTTTCCAACAACCGATGGTGAGAAGTGCTACTGGAGGGTTATCTGCTTAGTTTGTTAGTTTGATTGCATTGCTAGACATGGGTTCAAAATTAGCCATATTGTGTCATAAAACATATGTCAATGTTCAGGATGCTGTCTTTAGGTTAAGCATCTTCAGGTACTTGATCTCCCACTTCCTTCCATGTGTGATATTCGAGAGCCTACCTGTTAAAACCCTCACAAATAGATCCTGTAATGAGGGGCTATTCTGTGTGAAGTGTTGATCCACTGATGTTTCTTTTTTGTGGTTCGAGATGGTGTACCTGTGAAGGTTCATCCTTTTGTGCAACTCCTTGCAGGTCTCTCATACATAACTCCCCTGCGTGCATTTATTGGATTGGATGAACTACAAACATTGAAGTTGTGTTTCCCTTCTATCTATTTTGTTTGCTTCTGTGGGGTTATTTTGGCAGATCTGGTGCCAACTTGGTGGCAGGTTTTGCATCTCTTGATGTTGCTAGGGTATGTTCCAGGTCTTCTTTGTTCTTATTCTAGTGGGAATGTACTCCTGGTCAGAGACTGTGCTAGGTTTCTTGGTTGTTTATATGCGGTTAGGGGAACTTCTTTGACAATGTCTCTCAGATTGTCATCCCTGTTGAATATTGGATGCAGATCCTTAGCAAGCCTATACGGTTATGTTAGTGCCAGATGGTATGTGACAATCAAAGGAATACTTTCTGTGTCTCTGCTGTCTCTGTATTGTGGCAGGTTTTCCCTGGGTCTTTTCAATGGTCGAATTCCCTGTCAATTTCTCTGGTTGAGTGACTCTCCCGCAAGAAGGTTGTGCGAGTGTGGCACGTTATTTGTCCCTTGTATTTCTGTTGGAGCATATGCATTGGTCTCAGATTGCCTAGCTGAATGTATAGGACTGTTTTGTGTGGCTTGGATGTAAACTTGGTCTGTGCAGGTATTTGTTCCTGTCAGTGGGTTTCATGTATACAGTTATTATTAGATGGTAGTTCCTTCCAACGGTGATGGTTGTATGTAGGAAAGGTATGCTCTTCTTGAAGTGCTCTCTTCATGAATGTAATTTGGGGTCACGAGGGGTCACAATAGCGACCCCAGGTGACATCCTTGTGATCCCTGGCACTGCCTCTGTGACCCCTGGTGAAGGATTACCGAGGCAGTTTGCAAACAAAATTAAAGAGGGTTATTAGAGTCCTTTTTAATTTCAGAAAATACCATGCAAGACATAAAATAAAGGGCATCACAATTTAACATACAGTTGGGTTTAATTGAATTAATCATGTCGGACAAAATGCAAAATGATTGGCTATATGAGGGGTGCACTTGCTTATTAGGATGACTGTGCTGAGTGGCAGTAATGTTGTTATCATAGTGTTCAGAGCATGCAGGCGATGCAGTCTCCCGGGCTGGGTTGAAAAATTGTATACATTCACGTGCTCAGCCTAAGCCCCTACTTAAGAGCGCATGTGCACAGGCTGAGAAAAAGCAGACCAAGTTAGTGCCCCTACTGTCTTTTCTTCATGAATCTGTAAGTAAAAGGCAGAGGCAGACATTGGGCCTCATTATGACTCCGGCATGCCGGTAGAAACGGCATGGCTGCCGCCGGAGTCATTTTTGTTCCAGCACCCGCCAATGGGGACTTACTGGTGCATTATAGCCCCTGTGGTCCCTGTAATTCCTCATTGCTGGGCACCGGAAGAAATGACTCCCCATTCCCATTTGAGTCCCATTGGGCTCAATGGGAATGGGGAGGACGGCAGCACCAGCACCATTCATGAATGGTGCCGGTACTACCATCCAGGTCTGTGAGTGGGTGCCATTCCGCCCGCCAGGTCAGACCTGGCAGGCTGAAAGGCACCTGCTCGCAGAACTCGGAATATGCCGGTCCGGTAACAACGGTGCCGGTAGCTTACCGGCACCGTTGTTACCGGACTGGCATACTTATAATGAGGCCCATCGTATTTGAGGGGCACTGAGCCTGACATTATTCTTAAAGTAACTGCTGTGGCGACGGAGCACCCTCTCCCACGTCCTATATGTTTATGTATATCCTTTGCTGGGAGAGGGGGGAGTACAACTCCTTAGCTGCTAGATTGGTATTCTCATACTTGAATGCCAACATCAAACAAAAGTTGTATAAGACCTTAAACCTGAGGTCTGCATTTTGAGGGTAGTGCTGTGGAAATGTCTCCTGAGGCTTAACATTTTACCCGGCAACGAAACGATGGGTAGGCTGGTGGTGTGCATTATACAAGAGTGAGATCCATCAGTGCTGGGACTCTGCTGTACCCCTCAATTTCACAGTACCTTGCTGTAAAAGAACTTGGAGGCCTTATAAAGCCACCCAATGTGCTGCACAGAGAAATGCCAAAAACCTCAGATGAACACTCTGGGCCGTGGACATTACAGCGAGAAGGATAAGAGACCCGTGGGGTGCCTCTGATCCTTCTCTCCGGTCTAACACTCAGCCAAGGCTCCCTGGCTCTCCAGACCTTTTCCAAAAGTAGACAATGCAAGGGCCTGTGTTGTTCCTGGACAATAATATTGTGCAAGTCCTGCTCTGTCTCTATACAGATCATGCAGGGGAATCGAGGGTGGGCGGCGTCCATGTCTGGCAGCTGGCTGGACACCTTACTGAGAAGCACTCAGACAAGTACATCAGTATGTCCTTTTGCTTGTTGCTGTGGGTAAATGCCAACTCTCCGGGTGAGAAAGCAGAGAATCAGCCTAATACGGGGGAACCTAACACTAAATAGAACAGCATCAACAGCTACGGCCATATACAAGGAAAAAACAAAGTGATGAAGAACACAAATACATCAAATGGCAGAGCTGTACTGGCACACACATGAAAGCCCATAGGCAGCTGTCCCAGAAGGAGGAGGACTAGCACATGTTCTCTATCTAGCCAGAGCCATGAAGGAAGTGATCTGCAGCAGGTGGACATGTTTAAATGTGTCAGTGGCACAGACACACACAGAACCCAGCGCTTAAAGGATAATGTTGAGAAGGTGCTGATTCTTTACATTGCTTGCCTTTGCTGTAACATTTGAGATGTGATAACACATCCAGGCATATTTACCTCAGAGGACATTCTAGCTAACTGCATATCATACAATGTGCCTTTATGTAAACAGCACCTCTGTGCCCCATTCCTGTAAAGCGTGTTTAAAAAAAGGCAGGTTTTGGCACGGGAAGACTGGGTCCATGACTCCACTGGCATGCCTCGGTGTAATGTTATCTGTGTTCTCCCTACCTCTGGCAGAAACTCATCTCCTGAAATACGTTCACCTAGCCAAGCTGTCACCTACGCAAAATAAAACTAACAATACTCAGTTACCTTTCCTCCCTTACAAACGGTTAAATCTCGCTCGCAACACACACATGCTTTTGTCATATTCCTAACAAGCGATCACATTCCATTTCTCCCACTTGCCGCCGGGCCACTCTTGTTCATTATTTGCAGAGTTATTTTTATGTTTATTTTCTGCAGTGTAATTGCTCCAGGTTTCCACCTGTGAAGCGCGTGAATGTAACCCACACAAAAGTCACTGTGTGCTGCAGTAGCACATGAAAACTGTGTACTCCGCACACTACATACAATTTACATACACACAAACATGGGAGTACAGGGTAGAGAAGGGTAGAGCTCAAAGGAGAGCACAACTGAGGAAACATGTGAATGGTGTGGGGGAGGTTCCATGGCATTTCATCGTAGGATGTTTTTTCACTGGGCTTTTTACCACTGATGTTTGTACGGAAAAACTCATCACATTTTTTATTTTTATTTTTGGGGAGGTAACCGGGATTACCCCCCAAACCTCTATCCCCTTTATTTTTTTTATATTCCCTTACACCCACACCAAATGTATATATTTTTTTAACCCCCCCCAAAAAAATGCGATGTTTTTTCTGGAAAGAATTTGTGGTAAAAAAACACACAATAAAACATCCCGCGATGAAAGGATGTCCTACTGTGGGGGACCGGCATAACGAAAAGGAGATGGGCTGGTAGAGCGTCAGTGGACCTGCTGGAGTGGATTGGGTGTGGTCGGGTGGATAGCGAAGTAGAAAGGAAGTTAGAGCTATATGGGCCCAGGAGCAAGTGGGATGCAAGAGGAAAGGAAGATGGATGCTGGCTGGGAGAAAAGAGGAAAGCGAGGACAGAGAGAATGGTGTGAGTGAAGGTAGGAAGATGAAGCCCTTGGCAGTCATTAGACAGACACTCCAAAAAAACGTTTTCAGAATTCACAGCCTGAGTGTTACAAGCAGGTATCACTGAGGGTATCCATTTCTTCGTTCGGCTGTAGAGGCATCCAGGCTCATGGGGTAGTGGTGGATACCAAAACCTCTCTTCCGTAGCACAAGGCCTTCACCTCAACCCTTTCAAGGGTTGCCGCAGCCGCAAAGTGCACATGATGCAAGGCATTGTTGGTGGGAGACTGGCTCCCAAAAGACAACCCCAACCGGGATGCAAAACACAGGCTTGGAATATCTGCGTCTAATGATGGCTCATTCTTTTCCTGCGGTGATCTTATGGGGATGGAAGTCATGCTACATCTTTAGGAAGAATTCCTGCATGTTATTCGCAATCTCTTGCAGTGCTGGTCAACATGAAGACCATAGCATTCTGAAGGCTGCAATGGGTTCAGCCATCATAGCCTGCACGAATTTGTGGTGCCAGGAGTGTCTGCCACAACTGCCAATGAAAATAATTCTGCCAGCGCTGGTGACTTATGCAGCCAGTTTTGTTCACGTCTCCCTGGACACTCGGTGATGCGGAGTGTGGGGTGTGCCCTCCATTGCTGCTGCGCACTGCAACTGCCCTGAAAACTCCCGTGTTGAGACATTTTTAAAAGTATAAACCATCAAGGTGTGACATCTAGCACCACGAGCCTCTGGATGGGGAAATCAAAGGTTGCAGGCACTGGGAGTGAGTAGTCTTGCAATTAGTACAGAAAGTGGGTGTCAGAAGAGAATTCCACATATGTTATAGGATCCTACAAGTCTGACTCTTGTCTAATGTAATGGTAGAAAAACAAAAAGAAAGTCAATGCATGTTATGCTGTTGCACACTTTTCTCAGTACGTTTGGATGCAGGATGTTGGGAACAGCACAGCATTTGTTATCAGGATGTGCCATTAGGGGAGCAGTGAATTACATTTGATCCTGTGATTACGAGGGACAGCAAGACGTGGTCACTTCAAAACAATTGCTAATCATTTAAGTTGGATTGCTAATATATTTTTTTTTAATTATCATTCTCTACAAATCCATTTTACAAAACTAATTGATGCATTGCCCTGTGACGTTTAGCTTTCTCTACTGTGCTGTATTTGCAAAGGTGCAGTTTGAAATTAGTGTTTGTCTATGTAAGCTAGGCAGACTGGATGCCCCAGACTCAGAGCTTCAAATGTAGAGTTAACTTGATTGTTTCATGTTTCTGAAGCCTATACTTATGTGCAAAAATATCCGCTTTTTGATGTTGCTTTGCCCTAGATTTTCCCTTATCCAGGTAAAACAGTTGGTATATCATACTTCTATGTATAGTGCTTCAGGTCTGACTCCTGACCCCTCTTGCTTGTAACCAATGAAAAATATGTGTCATTACTCTGAAATGTAATATTACATAATTGATCAACCTCAGAAGGAAGATGGCCTGATTCAGCCTGCTGGAATATGAACTTGGAAAGTGCAGCCTGGCACGTGTCGGTTGAGCTTGTAACTCGCGGAACTATTCAATTGCGGCAGAATATGTTTAATTAATTGGGCAGTCAAAAATGAACGTTGTTAAGGATATCTAATCAACACCTCTCCTGTTCCCTCCAGTTCTTTTTAAACCAAATATAAAACTACTATTATCAGGTTTACTAGTGAGCCATGATATATTAAGTACTGTATTTATAAGTATGATGTTATTAAGAAATGTAACCCCCAGAGCTAGTGCATTACTAAATGTTGTGGTATGCACATTTAAGGAGAAATAGCTGGTAACATAGCTCAGTGGGATAAATGGCCACTGCTGAGATCCATGTGTCTACACAACCTTGCATTGTTCTGAGGTGGACAAATTAAGTTTAATTCCGGTTGCCAGGTAACAGTTATGTAAAGTCCTTTTCGAAAAGCACTATATGAGTAATAGATTATTATAAATGCCTAATTGTTACCATCAATAATCAAAGCATAGGCTCAGAATGTTTTAAATTAGTATCGCTTTGGACGTTTTTTCTTTGCTTCCTTGAGGTTTGTGCGAATCCTACTTTATTTCGGCATTTCTGAAGCTGAATGTGACTGAGTTATGAATTCATTGGAACAACAAAATAAAACTATTTACATATATATGAAAACAGTTAGAACCAGCTGCCGACACTGTCATGCAATGTGCTGACAGACAGAATTCTAAAAATGTATATATATATGTATTGGAAACTTTGTTAATGTTGTGTGAATTTTGCTAAGGCCACCTTTCCCTTTCCTGATGTTTGGACTACATCTCCTATTAGCCTTAGACCATAGTTATTTGTTAGGGATAATGGAAGCTATAGGGCAAAACATTTGATTAGCCGCAGGCTAAGGATCCCTGATGGTAAAGATGCCGTGCTTATGAAGCATTTCTTTGGCACAGGTCTGATGAAACTGGGCACGAGGTTGCACATTACATGCTGTGATATACCATTTGCATGAGACATTCATTGCTAATTCCTGGGGCATTTGAGGTTGCACATCATCCATGGTAAAGATACCATGCATGTAAGGAACTATGTAGTGTTAATGGATGATTTGTGGTTGAGCTTGGTACGTAATAGATGCAATTACACGTGAGCCCACACATATGGTACCTTATTCCATGCATGAAAGAACATTTGATTGCATTACTGGGGAACTTGCGGCAGCACTTCACATATGATGGCAGCAATAACAAACGTGAGGCACTCCCTTACATATGGTGACTGCATCAGGTGTCATGGGGGGGCATTACTAGACATTCAAGGATTAACTTGACATATGACATAAGCAACTGGATTTATAAAGCTGTTGCCAACATATTTTGATTGTGCCTAGGCTTTAAGCCTAAAACAGACATAAGATGTCAGTAGCCTCAAGATAAAAGTTACATTTGGCGTACTATATTATGGGAGCACCTGGCATGCAGCTATAAATGATATAGGATGGTAGTAAATCGCCATATGAGGCTGTAGTGGCATTTGCACGGCTCTACCCTGGGCCTATGTTAGTTCTATTGGGCTTACCCCTGTCATAACATGACCTCCTTCATGACATTTCAAGGCAACAACCTAGTTAAAATGTGGTTTATATCCAAAAGTATGGAATGTCTGCTTTAGTACTAGTTTGCCATTTTCTCAAATGTAAGCAAACGTAACTTTTTTATACCAGTCAGTCACTTCAAGGTGTGTGACATCTGGGTTAAATGTCATGTTATTTATTTAATCAGCTTCAAAAGTCATATGGCATCACTTCCTGTGATGTCACCAGGTGTGTGATGTCACTTCCGGTACCCTGCCATTTTGGTGAAATGACGACCCTGACTCTGTGGTGAACTTGAAGAATCAGTGAAAGCCGTTTACTCGTTTAAGAGTTTCTTCGCCTTCTGTCCAAATCAAGATGTCATCAATATAACACAGGTATGTTATTGACTTCAGGGATTTCTGTTGAAATAGCTCTTGTTCAAGGTACACCATGAAAACGTTTGCATACTGAGGTCCCATTTTTGTGCTCAGGGCCGTGCTGGTCTTTTGAAGGAAGTTCCTTCCGTTGAAACAGACATTGTTGTGCATGAGTAAGACTCTCATTAGATCTCTGATAGCTGTGGCTCGGGGGTCTATCTTGGTATTTGCTTTTTGCAGGAAGTCCTGGAATGCAGCAAGTCCATCTTTATGTGGAAACTTGGAGTACATTTTGTGACATCGGGCGTGCACAGGAGGAAGTGTGTTGTGTGCTGTACAGAACTTTATGTGTCCATCACCATAGGACTGAGAAGCCTAGCAGAGCCTGCAAGAGGCCTTGTCAATTGTAAACCTGAAAGTGGGGAAATTACAGACTTCATACACAGAATTGTAGGAATGTACATGACACGAAGAGAATCCCACAGTGACCACAGTCCTATTCTCCCCTACTCACTGTGACCTCAAGGCTCCTTGGAGGTATGTCTGCAATCCACAATCCCTATGTACAGTTCCTTCCTTAAGTCATAGCCAAAGTTTGAGTTGCAGCAGTGGGGCCCCGGCGCTGTTGACATTCTTTGTTCAACCCCAAGACTTGCCCTTTGCAGGCCCAGCAAGAGCCATCCGCAGCCACCTTAAGCCTGTGAAACCCTGGAGCTCAGTCCAGCCAAAATTCCAGGGATGCCCCATACTCACCACGCCCGGTCTGCCCTTCCCTCATGAAGTCCAAGCCCATTGGGACTGGGGGAGGGGATAACAAATAGCATGTGTAGATCCACCAAACACAGAAGCGGGGTCAAAACTTCGAGAAAACAAGATAACTGCCCAACCAGCCTTTCAAAGAAGCACTGCCGGGAGGGACAGACAGCAAACCATCAATCCACAGCCACCTGCAAGCATGGATGGAGTGATTCAGACCCTGTTTCGTTCCACTGTCATCCTTAATTTTCTCTATAAAACCCCATTTCCTCAACACCTTCCCTCTCTCATGGTTCCCCTCTCCTATTTCTCGCACCCCATTCTTTTTCTCCTTCCCCACTCTCTTGTCACCCCTTTCCTGCTCTGTACTTATGGGGCCTAAGTACCACAATGCCAGCACTTGATACATCACAGAAACCACATTGTAGCATTTTTATAAAACTGAAAATAAAAACCAAAGGCAGATCAGTTCTATTTTTTGGCAGAACCTGGTACTATTGTTGCAGTGTCTTTGGGAAAATGTCCATTGTTCCGGGGACACCGCGATCAGACTTACTCTTGCTTTTGACTGCACCCATTTACTCAGCCGGTGTCGAGGTCTGGAGTGAAGCAGGTATTTGCAGCTGCCCTGCAGAGGACTAAGTGCCACGTTAGCCACTAACATATTAACATAGGCAGCTCAATGAAACGAGCTATACCAGGATTACAAAGCTCAGAGAGAAGCCACATGCAGATCCTTTACAGGGTTCTGGTGTAACTGATGGCCAAGTTGATGGAGTTGATAAAATGGTCCTTGTCCCCTACAACCAGGGCAGAGAAGGTTTACCTTCCCCTGCTGCCTTTTAAGATATATGTTGCCCTCACTGCTCACAAACAGCCCTGGATGACTAGTTATCATGACAAAAACCTACACAATTGTATGAATTGAAACCGTTCAGCCCAAGCCAGTTCAACATCTGTCTCCTTCTACAGATGTCTCCTAGAAAGCAGTCCTGTGTCCCTTTCCCCTCCCCCTGGTTAGGCATGTTCCTACCTTTTGCAAGTGTTCATATTTCAGGGCACCCGCCAATTGTAACCAGCAGTAGGTTGGCCATTGAAAAGGTACGAGGAGATGTCTGGCAGAAGACAATTTCGGGGTCCATAAGAAAGGAAAAAGACGGAGATGGGGAAATAGCCAGGCTGGATGTGCATGATTGGAGGTGGGTGGTGGTGATGTCTGATGTGCCCCTGTAACTCTTCTAAAGACAGGCACCTCCATATCGCACACTGCATGTTGTGCTGTCGTGACCTTCAGATGGAAAGTTAAATGTGCCACGCTTCCTCACTCCCTTTGCTGCGACACCGTTGCAAAGCCATGGCCTACTCCTGGAGCAGAATGGGCAGTGGTCTGTGCTCTGAACCTTCTGCAGTTGCTCCTAAAGGCACCCACAGACCTCATCAGGCACAGCCTGTTGTGAGTCAGTAAAGATACAATCTCTATGCTACAGCCACCCAAAGGGCACAGTGCCATCTATTGGGCTCTGGAGCCTGTGTCTTGCTCTCTTGCACATGGTGAAAGGAATTGGTGTGCATGCACCATTGTCTTTAGCTTTGCTTGCCTCCAGCACACCTAAGCTCCAGGATTGACAGGTAAAAGAACGCATTAGGAAGAAAGAAAGGGAACAGGCTGGATCTGTCTGTATAGGCTTTGGGGAGGAGTCAAAGAGGCCTTTTGACACCTGGGGTGGGCTGGTAAGGGGACAATCGTTCAACAAGCTGCCTGGTCTGTTGCTGGTGGTAACCCAAGAAGGTGGTTTTTTTTAAACATTTCCTTTTCAGCCATTCATACCTGAAATGTGAGGGTGGCCATTGATTATGCACAGAAGTGGGTCATACCGCTAGTGTACATTTGTGTGTACTTTTTTTCACTGTATTTAAGAGAAGAGCTGTGCTGAGGTGCAAATCTGGAAAGGTTAGGCCCAGAAATGTGCCTGACCTGCTTGCCACTGCCCCCGATTGTGGGACTGGCTCAACCCCTTTCTTTTTTTCTGTTGAACTAAGGCATGCTTTCTTAATGGATAGGTTTCAATGAAGACTTCTCTTTTATTTTGACAGGTTGCTTCATCATATGACTTGGTGCTTTCAAAGCCAGATTTACTGATCCATGTACTAGTTTAGCCCTTGGACGACAATGTGCAGAAACTATTTTGTTGGTTCTAATATTGAAGATGGAACAGGAAAATATGAAGTCTCCCGTGTTGCCTAAATTACAAACCATTGAACCAGGAGGCCAGGGTGCAAATCCGCAAATTCCAAATTTCACAGATTAAGTGATTTTGAGCACATTACTTTACATTACTATGCCTTAATTTACTAAACTTTTTGTAGGGAATGTCTCGCTCATATGGACTCCAATCTAAAGTGTTACTCGTAATAATTATAATATTTGACATTTATATAATGCATGCTGGTGGGGAGGTGAAGTGTGGGCCTTAGGTAGACAGGGTGCAAGGTATGGAGTTTTTGTTGTGAGAAGGCAGGAGACCTAGTGCAGCATCAAGCATGTCAGACATTTGGGATTGCCCACAAGCCGTGATTAAAGTGTGCACGAGTGGTTGGGAGTAGCAATACCCTCCTTTATTTTAAGTTCCACTGTTCATATACTATTATTTTAAAATTAATCTTTCCCAAATGCTTTAATTTGAAAATGAAAGCATGGGAAATAGAAGCTTACTCTTGAAGCTGGAATTGTGCATCGACTTTTTGGACCTGCTCGCAGACCTTGACGGATGCACCGGCACCATTTGTGAATGGTGCCGGTGCATCCGGTTTCCCCATTCCCATTGAGTCCAATGTGACTGAAATGGGAATGGGGAGTAATATTTTCCGGCACCCGGGAATGGGCAATTACCGGATCTGCCGGGGGTTGTAATGCCCCAGTAATTGCCCATTCACGGGCTCTGGAAAATTCATGACTTCGGCGGCAGCCGTCCCGGTATTTACCAGCAGAGCTACCACAGAGTCATACTGACCCCCAGTGTCTCTTCTTCCACCATCTGGCTGCAGACTCATGCAGTAGCCAACCCGAATGCCCCTGCATCCAGGGCCCTGTTTAAAACAGAGAAAACACAGTTTCTTTCATATATATTCATTAAAGTTTATTCCATGTTTCTCACACTTATTCAAAATGTGCTTTTTCTTAGGTTGAAGAAATGCCTCATCCATTTTGGACATGGAGAACAGTAGCATGGGTCGGGGGAAAGCTTAAGGATTAGATATCCTTACAAACGTTCATTTTTGACTGCCCAATAAATTAAACTTATTGTGCCGCAATTGAATAGTTCCGCGAGTTACAAGCTCAACCGACACGTGCCAGGCTGCACTTTCCAAGTTCATATTCCAGCAGGCTGAATCAGACCATCTTCCTTCTGAGGTTGATCAATTATGTAATATTACATTTCAGAGTAATGACACATATTTTTTCATTGGTTACAAGCAAGAGGGGTCAGGAGTCAAAAAGCAGATATTTTTGCACATAAGTATAGACTTCAGAAACATGAAACAATCAAGTTAACTCTACATTTGAAGCTCTGAGTCTGGGGCATCCAGTCTGCCTAGCTTATATAGACAACCACTAATTTCAAACTGCACCTTTGCAAATACAGCACAGTAGAGAAAGCTAAACGTCACAGGGCAATGCATCAATTAGTTTTGTAAAATGGATTTGTAGAGAATGATAATTAAAAAAAATATATTAGCAATCCAACTTAAATGATTAGCAATTGTTTTGGGTCGGGGTAAAGCTTAAGGAAAAAGAGAAATTTGGAGAAGAAATGTGATCCACAGAGGAAGCTAGAAGTAGAATTAATATATCTCACCAGAAAATAATATTCTCATGTTAAGTACAATAATCAATTGCATTAGAATTGTTTAGTAACATTCTGCTTACATTGACACACGTTTGAATCCAAGGTTTTAAGGGATAACTACAATACACAGTTCAAATTATAATGATATATATTAAAACTGAGGATAAATAAAACCCTGTTTTTTAGGGTTAAACACAAGTACACTTGAGATCATAATGGCAGGCATTGATAAACCAATGCTGAACCTCACAAGCCTGAACCAAAATTATAATGAGACATATTGAACCAAGGTTTTTAGAAATCAAACACTTGGATGACAAGTGTTTCACAGTACGGACGGTGATGATGACCTTTGATGCGCCTTTTCAAGGTCTACGTGATTGTAATATATTAATGCAACAACATAAGAACAAGTTAATTAAAGGTAAAAGAGAACAAAAAAGGCCTTAGGGCCTTAGACACAAAGGATTAAAGATTGCATCTCTAAGTGATGATGATGGTGCAGGTGCTACTATAATCTGTTCTATTCAATGTTTTGAGTTGAGTCTCTAATAGAGAAATCCCAGCCTACTCAGGATATATTGGTATTTTAATCGCTAAATAGGTAATTACCATCTCATCTGATGACGTATTTCAGCTGCTATTAGGAAATAACGTGACATGTTGCATATCTCTGCCGCCATCACAAAGAGCGAGCGGACGGGCATACAATGTTTAGCAGACGTATATTGAAAACGTGATTACTGTGTGATCGAATATTACAGCTGTTATTACAAAGTAATGTGATCTGCCTATGATTTTGTGAAGGGTGAACTTGAGGCTGTATAGGTGGCACAAAAGGTAGTGGTGCAACTAACAAAATAAGCACAAAAGGTATTGTTGCAATTAACAAAATAGGCATGAGGAAAAAAAACTATATATGCTCAAGAAAGGAAGCTGCATTAGGTCCTATAGTGTTTAATACTAGGAGAAGCACAATGCTAAAAGCCCTGGCTATGCCCTGTCAAAGAAAAAACAATCACAAAGAAGATTGCATAGAGAGTGAACCCCCCCATAGCATAGATGGTGAGATAGTAAAAATGGCAGAAGAAATGGAGGGGGGCAAAGGCGAATGGTCGGATGTGGAACCGGGACAATCACAATTGCTGTTTGAGGATGAAGGGGAGGGAGGAGGAATGATTATGGGACGTCAGGAGGGTGGAGGAGCTAGTATATTGAACGTTGAACCACAAACTAGTCTGATGGCCGATACTCCGTTAATATTTACCAAAGGAAGAATAACACAACTAGCAATGATGGGGGAGGAACGTGAGGATTCACAAAGGATGCGAGAGGGCAGAGAGAGGTTGAAAGATGTAAAATCAAACAGTGCAAGCAGAGAAAGGACTTTTATTATAGAGACATTATGTGAACTAAAAGAATAGCTACATAAGGTACTTACTGAACAAACGGTTTGCCTAGGACAAATGTTTGAGAGAATAAAGATGAAGGAAACACGAGGAGAAAAGGTGGAGGTGTTGCTTCAGAAGGAAAATATGGCAATAGTTGGAGGAGAAGGGAATGGAGAAAAAGGACTTTAAAATGGGAAGAACGTTAGTAGAGATCATAAGCCGAACGAACAAGTCCCTGAAGATATAGTAGAAGAGATACAAATAAATTAAGAAAAAGGAGGAAAAAAGAGTGGGGAGGAGGCTGAATTAAGGGTGGTAATTTCAGAAAATGCGACAAAACAAGAGAAGAAAAAAGAGAGGGTGCTAAAAGCTGCAGAATTAAAAACAGGAAAGGCTTCATCACTAAAATTTCTACGAAATATGGGAAAAGGATTTACCATAGAAGAAGCCATTAGAGAGAATGAGGAGGAAGGGGACAAAGGGGGACCCAAGGAAGGGGACTCTATTGAAAATGATCTCCCTTATGAAAATTCTGACATAAGGTTGAAGGATGCACTCAAGGGGAAAAAAATCAGATAAAACTGCTAACGGAGGAAGACCAATGTATAATATGTTTAAACCACCAATACCAATACTCCCGAAATACCAGCAGACTACACCACTGAGTAATCGGAGGGAAAGTATTTGGGAAATAAGTGAGGAAGAAGAGAGAGAAGATGAATACAGATATCCGAAAGGTAGAGCAAGAAAAACTAATGAAGGTAATGGGAAAAAGAAAGTAAGTAGAAGGGGGAGTGTGGTTGTGTTGGGCTGCAGGTTGGGGACTAAAAAGGCTTGAGAACGAGAGAGCAACCTGGGCTGCAAGAGGGGCAAGCTCTGAAATTGACTTTATTTTTTTATATCTGCAAATATTACTGAAAGAGTAAAAAATGATTCAGTGAAAGAAACAAGTGCGAGTGATCACGCAATGTTATTATTGGAAATAGATTGGTATGATGATTCTATGAGGAATGATAAAAACCTAATGAATTTAAGTGTGAATGTTAGAGGAAATCGAGTACGATGGTCTGAAAAAAAAGTGAACAACTTTAATATGTGTACGCTAACTGAATTCAATGCTTGTAAGTTAGAAGATAAGATTGAGAGATATTCTGTTAAGGGGTTCCCTGAATATCTTGAAGCAGTAGTTGAAGGGAAACTGAAACCTCAGATTAAATCAAACAAAAAACATAAACATGAATATTCCATAGAAATAAGAATGGAAACAAATAATTTAAGAAGGGAGATAAGGAAAATTGTCAAGACTACTGATACAGGAATTTATAGAGCAGAAACAATCAGGAAGTTAAAGCAAAAGTATAATAATTGGCTAAAGCTGGAACGGTCCCGATTAATTCAGGAAGATGGGGAAAAGATGTTAGAAAGTTTGCAGGGGAAAAATACTAGAGCCTTTTGGGACCTCATAAATAAAAAAGATGAGACTAATTGGAGGAATATGACAATTCCAATATCTGAGGACGCTTGGATAAAATACATTAAACAAATGTTCACAATAGAAACTTCTGAAGTATACACACAAGAATTAGTCAAATGGAATTTACAAGTGACAGTGGGTGAAATAGAGGCAAAGATAAAGAAATCTAATTCCTCTAGAGCGCCAGGGCCAAATAAATTAACGAATAATGTGCTGAAGCAAGCCCCCCAGCTATGGACAAAGATCTTGAATATACAATACAAAGATATAATAGAAACTCAAACTATTGCACACTCATGGGAATCCTCATATATGGTGCCAATCTTTAAAAAGGGATCGAGGGCAGAACCAGAAAATTATAGAACTTTATGCATAATGGATGCAGATTCAAAAATATTTGCCGCACTTGTTCTGGAAAGACTTAATGATTGGATAGCAGAAAAGAATATTTTAGATCCCAGATTAATAGGTTTTTGTAAAAATATAGGGACTGATTGCGGTGGTCTCCTTATAGCTTGTCTACAGAATTTAGCCTAGAAATCCAGGGAAATGCCAATTTATGTTGCATCAATGGACCCGAGTAAAGCATTCGACTGTGTAAATAGAAACTTCTTGTGGCAGAGGTTGGATAGTTATGGAATACCTAAAGGTCTGTTGAGCATAATAATATATTTGCATAATGAATCTAGAATACAAATACGATTAGATTCAGAAGGACTTCTTTCAAGAGAGTGTATCACTGAAAATGGAATTTGACAAGGATGCATATTGGGCCCCACCCTGTATATCTTGTATGTGCAGGAGTGGGCAAAGCTCTTGAAACATCTGCTTTAGTCTCACCCAAGATTGGGAATATGAAAATTAGCTGGGTAGGTTACGCAGATGATTTTCTTCTCATAGATACTATGCCGGTCGGTCTTCAGAGACTCATAACAACTTTTGGTAAATATATGTTGGGAATTGAGCTAAAGATCAATTTGAGTAAATCAGTGATCATTACGCCAACCAACGGTGGGGAAAGACCGGGAAAAAAAGTTTGTGTGGAATTAGAAAAACAACAAATTAGCTGTCAAAGAAAATTTCCAATTTTTGGGGTACACGGTAGTTGCAAAGTATAGTAAAATGTTTTTGGTAAACTATCTCAACTCAAAAGTGAATTGTATGCTAAACCAAATGAAGAGAGTTGATAAACAGTATGGTAAATTTTCAATAGAACCATGCAGAGAATTCTACAAAAGTAAGGTACTACCAATTATTATGTATGGGAGTGAGTTTTGGCCCAAAACTATGGAGGCAGAATACAGAGCTGCAGAAAGTAGAATTTGGAGATCTATTCTATATTTTTTACCGAAATGCATCCCAATTGATGTGATAAGGTATGATTTGGGATTACAATCTTTAGTGAGTATGATCCATTGGAAAAAATTATGCCTCGTGAGTAAATGCTAATTTTTTAAAGAAGGATCATTGTATCACCAGTTGAGAGTGAATGATACTACATTACAACTTTAAGGTTGGAATGTGAAGAGGTTCTTCAAGAAATGGGTATGACCATGGAAGAGATGGGAATAAATCCTAATATGGTAAAAGAAAAATTTAAGGTGAATGACTGGGAAAAAATCTGATTGACTATTTGTAATTTAAAGTTATATGCACAAGTATTGACTGCTGGAAAAGGGGTAACAGATCTGGGAAATTACTTAAAGAAATGTCCGCGTAAAAAAATGAAAATTGGTTTTATGAGATTTCGAATGAATGTTCTGTTGACTAATCAAATAAAAAGCATAAGATCATGACAAGATGGAAATGATGACTATGTAGATTTTGCAAAGATAAGGAAGAGCTGGAAACATTATGCCATCTAATGTCGGAATGTCCAGAGCTATTAATTGAAAGAGAAAAGTATTTTAAAGAATTTGTTGACAATGTATGGTTGTTAAGAGATATCGTATGGACAAAAATGTAACATGGTGAATCAATGTCCATGAGGCTAAGAGTTTTAGCATTTATAGAACATGTGTGTAAAATAGAGTAAAAAGCGGCTCTTAGAGACTCATTTATAAGGGGGAAAACTTTTTTATTGAATTATTGTACATATTGACTTATTTATTTGTATAACTATGAATTGTAAAATGGTAATATTTTAAACTTTCTATTTTGTAAAAGTTTGTAAAAACTATACACAAATAAAGAATAAAAAAAGAAAGGGTAGTATCTACATAGTCTAGGACATAGTAAATGAACTAATGAAGGCTGGAGTATTGGGGTTAAATCTAATGTCAAATAGGTTTGTGGGTAACCTTGAGTGAAACACTCAGATTGCTAGTTCGAGAGGGGATTGGTTGTGTCGGCAAAGGTGGTGAAGGTACTGATCCCCAAGCACCCAAGCAGTGTTTACTGTGTCCCAATCATTTATACAAGAGAGTAAGAAATAGGCGGCGGGGGGTAATATCAGGTTAAGTAGAGATGTGCATTGGAACATTTTTTAGGGCTTTTTTCTATCAAATGTTGGACAATGAGTCTTCTGACTGGCTCAGTCAGACATTTTAAAAAATATAGATGCAAGGACAAATCTGGTATAATTCACATTACAGTTAAGTTCCACAGGATAGTGAACTGTCTCAGAAGTTCTTCCCTTCCACAGAACGCAGTGCAGCTTAAGTCGTGAGACGTCAGTGGGAGGAAATGCTATTCTTTTTGCCACAGAATGCAGAGTGAGGTGAGTGCATCGTCCCAAGGCTGAACGGTGCCGCCTGTGACGAATCAACTTCCAGGGCACCAGGGATGAATATCGGTTTCTTAACCATCAATCAGCCCCACACCTCTCAGACACCACAAGGGATCTGAAAAGATTGGAAACACAAGTAAATTATAAACATCCTTATCCAATTTCGGAAACGTGGACAGAACGGCAGGCTTATCTCCGCAAGGTTGTGGATCGTTGGTTAGTTGCAACACAGCGAAAATTCAATTATTACCCAATGATAAAAGGGACTGTTCAGTCAAGGTCGTACACAAATATCTACTTTATTAGTATTCAACAGACAGTTTTGGCACACTACAAAATACAACCCAGCCATGCAGAGGACAGACAGTTTCAAGAAGGAAAAGGGGTGCACTCTGGATACTAACAGGAGGGTAGTTAGTAAAGTGATTAATCTCAATAGTTCAATGATACTTGGTTTCATCACAACAGAGCAATGTGTCATACAATTTGACGAGGGTCTTATAGAGAAGGACCAGGGGGACAGATCCAGAATGTAACTTGTGCTTGTAGAAGTTCAGGGTCGAGTCGGTTTCAGGGCACTTTGTAGCAAGACGGGAGACAGCTGGAGGTATCAGGCGGCAGGCAGTTTGGCAAGCGAGGCTGGATGGACGTCTGCAGGCTGCCCTACACACTGGCCTACTCAGTTGGTCAGAAATCGTTGTCTCAGTGCTGGTTGGCGGGTTTGAAGCACTCGTTGAGGCATCTCGGATGGCATGAGCTACTGCAGTGAGACAATATAGTCAGCGGTGCAGTCGGTTGCAGCTTGAGGGGCTTGACTGCTTCGAAAATGTCCTTTAAGGTGGATGCTGGTTGATGCTTGTCGGTGCACTCCTCCTAGCTTCTTCACTCGGCTTGTGTTGTCCTTTAAGGTGAACGGCCAAAGCTGAGGAGAGTGTCGCAGGCAGTGGCCTTGTCCTTCTTTTGGTTCAAAGACCCTCTGGCACTTTCCACCTAGGAAGCATGTTTGTAGAGCCTAGCAGGGCACGCTGTGTACTGGCGGGGTACCGGTTCTGGAGCTGCTAGAGGGTCCTCTGGATTCAGTATTTCCCTCTGTTCCCTGGGAGATGTTTAGGTGAGGGACTTTGCCTCCCTCTTGGAAATCCTGGCATTCCTTCACTGGTGGAAGCTGTAAGGTAGACTGTACCTTCTTCCAGGGTCAAAACTCCTTTCAAAGTCATCTGATGATCTGATAAGAGAGGGGCTCAGACCTCTTTTAAAGCCAAATGGGCCCCAGTGATTGATGCAGGTTCAGCCTGCCTTAATGAACCAAGCATGGGTCCCCACCAACAATCTCCTGTTATGCATGAGGTGATAACCAGACTCCTTTGCAACAGTAAAGGTAAAGGGGTGGAAACATGTACTACTAAGCCCCACCCATCTTCCTGTCTGTTGTGGATTAAAGGGTCTCTCTGGTTAATTGAGCTCTCTGTGGATCCTGATCAAAGTGCAGGTCTCCCTTGAAGTCACATACTTCTACCCTCTGAGGGGGTTTCCTACTGTAAACAGTTGTCCTAGACATGACAGCTCGACACTAAGGGGCGGGAGCTGACTTCAAGATGCATATCAAAAAGGTTTTGGGTTTCCTGTCCCCTTTGTCAGCTCTGCGACTAGGCTTCTCGCAGGCGTGCCTCAGTTAACTCTCATCATTATGTGCCGTCACCAGCACAGTGGAAAAAGGATAGGGCAGATCCATGGAGACTTTGCCTGTTAATGAGTCTGGCCATGGCAGGAGGAAGGTTTTGCCTTCCCCCTTCTTGAGATGCTTTGATGTACCCAGTGGCTGTCACATTCCAGCTGAACATAACAGGAGGACTGTGCCTGTAGGCTGTGTCCACCCAGAGTACCTGTGACTATGTGTACACATGTTCACGTGGTTGATCTCAGAACATTCCATTTTATTACAAAATTTCAAAAAAGCCCAAACGAGCGCACACTCCCCGTGTGGCTGATCGAATTTCTCACACTGCCCCAACACTGATGAACTCTGGAGGGTGGTCATGCCCCTGACCCTGGGACTGGCTCTTCATTACCCTGCCTTGCATGGATTTGTGGTGCAGGGTTTAACACAGCAACGCCATAGATAATAAGCATTTCTGTGTCCTTTGATCTATATATGTTTCATACACTAGCTTTAGCCTGCATAAGAGATTTTGGTTACCCTGTTAAATGTACTGCATTATGCATGTTTTACAACTAGGCTCTGCATCGAAAATGGAGAATTACATTCCCCAAATGTGTTATTGTGGACAAATCACGCCTCCCTCTCAGCCTCAGTTCCTATATCTGGCTCAAATGGGAGCACCTCGAAACACAGGTGCTTGACGCATCTGAAAAATCGGAAGGTTGTGTGACATCACTTCTCGTGATGCCACGTGGGGGTGGGGTCAAATGACTTCACTTCTTATGATCTCATCAGGGGGTCAAGGGCAGAGTGATGTCACTTCCACTACCCCTGGCATTTTGGTGGAATGACGTCTCTGCATTCAATGTGGACAGACCTCGTTATATGGTTTGGGCAGGTCCTACTTTAGGTGGGAAAATGCTGGCCTATATTGTGGAGAGAGGCCTCCACGGTTTTTCCCATGCAGACAGCCAGCCTCAACACCAGTTACACAATGCTCCTATGTACCGTTTACAGGCTTGACATATATTGGATTATTTCATGTGTTGCCCTGCAGAACGGATTATACATTCTACATTGTTACCCAATTAATCAGAAATGTTTGGAGTGAAATGCAGAATTCCAAATCGTTATACTAAAAAATGTCTAAGGAGAAGCATTGGCCAAAACCTTACTCGATTAGTTCAGGTGTGGTAGCTCGATTGAATTCAGGGGAAACATTTACACCCCTCCACTTTACAAATTCACCAGCTGCAACCACTCTAGACTGTTAAGGTATTTTTAGATTGGGGCATGGAATCCCATGAAGGGGGCTAGTTAGGTCTTGCAACCTTCTTTGATCACACATTGGGAGGACCAGATTTCCCACCCATCAAATAACAGGGCTTTTTCCAAAGTTCGACCAGCACTCCTGCCTTGCTCGATACTGTCCTGCCTGCTATATATGATCTTTTGAGGCAGGTAGTGCCATATTCTCCGGAATGAGGAAGACCGCGGGAGCGCTCTTAAGCAATTAAGGCTTCACCCTATTAGGGGAATGGTAGGGAGTAGTTCACCTCAGAAAGCAATGCTCTCACACAAGGCAGATTTAGGCAAAGAACTGGAACTCGTTGTACTTATGGTGTAGCATAACCATTGGTGCCCGCTGTTAGCTGGCCTATCTGCCACCTGCACTCGCACTAATATCTCTTTGCAGTGTTGTACATCCCTACACACATGTGCCATGCTATTTCTGTGCGCTTCAAGCATTGGATATGTGTGCGCCAGGAGTTCCAGAAAAAGCATGCATCTGAAACAAAGGGAGGGGTGGCGGCTGAGGGCGGCTTGTGTGAGTGGTATAAAAACATGTCATTTCTAGGGATTTCTGAACTACCACATTAGTAAACTGATAAAGGTAAAAGTATCTAAGCGTTGCTGTTAGATTTTTGTCTTTTCTTACTCATGCCAGGAGACAAGAGAGCTAATTTTTCACCCAGACATAATTTGACGTCGAGGACCTGCTATGTTTACACTGAGGCCTAGCCAGGTCCCCGCCACCACATTTTCGTAATTGTGGGGTGCAAATGTCAAGGGAAAAAGACAGTGTACAAGCATGTACGCTTCCTTTTCCCTTCGCGTTTGCACTACGCATTTCAAAGGGAGTGCCACTTGCCATGCGCATGGCAAGCGGCGCTCAGGATTGCAATGAAACCCTTCCAGATTGAATACTGTTTAGCATGCGCGCTAAATTGTTAAATGTACACAGGTGCCTGGCTTGGGTGATTTATTTACAGAGTGATGGTTATTTACCAACTCATTGAATTTCCTTGTATACAAGTGAGAACGTGATTTATTTCCAAACGGAGCCAGAGAGATGTTTTTTTGTAGTATGCAAACTGGATTCAAACAAGACCACTGGAGACAATGCTGAGTGACCCAAAACACATGTTTGCACGCGTTTCAGAATTTATTGTTTGGGGCAGATGGCCCTTGCAAAGTCCGCCTTCCTTTCTTTTATATGGCACCCAGCACTCTAGGCCACGTCTTACTCTTTGGCCATACCCTTACTTTAAAGCAACCTCCCAATTGTGGATCCCACTTAAAGCACTATCTAAAACCCCCAAACTCCTAAAACAAATGAACCTTCCATCAATAACCTCATGGGAGCTTGCCAAGCCTCTAGTCCATCATTAACATATTCTTCCATCATTAACATATTTTTCCAGGCCTAACCATGTGTCACTAAGGCCTCACTGCTGCCTACCACCCAGAGAGCAACTACATTCTGTACAGCAGTTCATCCCAATGGTGACATTTGCACGCCCTTATCATGTTGCCATACGAGACCCGTTGGCCTCGTTATGTGGGAGGGACCGTGTTGTGGTGTTGGGTGAAAAGGGAAGTGACGAGTGAGGACGGGAAGTACTCAGTTGCATCTAAGAATGTCCTGTAAGCAGAAGCAGGTCTGCTGTCTCTGTCGATTAGAGGAGTGTATTGCAGGGGGTACCGTGGTGGAGGTGCCTTGGGTTCCCAGTCATTGTGGGGTCTTGGTTAATGAGTTGGTGGATTGAGCTGTGTATGGGGCCACGTTGAAGGGGGAGGTGGATGTGGAAGTCTCATTGAGTGTGCCTGAGGTACAGGTGATGGTGCGTGGCAAAATTAAGGATATGTGGCAGGATCGGTGGTTAATGAGTTCAAAGGGGCAGCAGTTGTATGGAGTGTGTAGGGAGGTGCGGGTTTGGGCATTTGAGGGGGGTGTATAGTTGGCACGAAGGGAGGAAACTATTTTGAATCACCTTAGGGTGGGTAATGGGGGTTAGGGGGATGGAAATGTAGGATGTGCAGAGTAGCATTGGCGGCGTGTGAGGCTTGCGGATGCTGGTAGACGGTGTCTCATTATATGTTGGACTGTGTGAGGTTTGATGTGCAGTGGGAATCGCTCAGAGTCAGGATGAGTGGCATTGGGGTGGTTGTACAGGGGTTATCTGATCTGTTCAGTTGGAAAAGAGGAGTAGTGCATGATTAGTGTAGGTTCCTGCTCGAGTTTGTGCAGGAGACAGGGAAGTGGGATGAGATCTAGTGGAGGTGGATGGTTGATTGGTGCTTATTTTGGCAAACATCATCTAATTAGATGGAAATCACCTGCTCTGGGTTTCTGGAGTCACCCTAACAAGAAGAAGAAGAAGTCTGTTGTCTCTTTCTTGAGCCCGAACCAGCCTACAGGTGGCTGGCCTAGTGAGTTAAGGGGGAGAACATACTCTCCACTTACCGCCCTGACTTCAACTTTTATGGGAAGAAGTGCAACCTTAAGCTACCTGGCCCCTTTTTTTTACATTCAGCAACAATGGTTTATCCCTGAATAATTGTCCCCCAAAGTCCTCATCATCCACAAAGCACAACTAAATGACTTCTGTTGTAGGGGAATGCATGGGCCTCATGTGAAGGGAAGGGAGTTGGTAAGACCAGTAGTGCAGGCCAGTCCAGCGCTCACATCTTGAGCACCCCTATCACGTTTCCTATGCAGTGGCAAACACTTGGACATAGAAATAGCTTGACTCCATGACAATAGAAATGCTACAAGATCTGTTGGGCCAAAAAGCCCAAATCAGCCCTTACTAATGAACATATGAAGTTCAAACGTTTATGGGAACACACCCTATAATAAGAGAACTGATTCGTTTTGCATTACACTAAGATGGTGGCCACGGCAAGGCCTGTGCTGCATACTTTTCACACTACCCACCTGACTCACTGTGCCGTTTGCCTACATTTGGTGAATGGCAGTTATCCCTTATTTTTTCGCAGCATTTTTAGGGGGGGTTGCGGGGTTAAGGTATATTTTCCATTCGTTTTTAAGGTAGTTGGTTGATGGGGGGTGCAGAAAAAGAGTGTGTGGGGCTTGCCCCCATAAGAAATTCCACAAGAAAGTGGTAAAACGGCCGCAGTGAGTTGAAATCTCGGGAATTGTACATACCGTCTTTTCATTGTGGACAACTGGTTGTGGTTGAGTGTCCTGACATACTTCCTGTCAAGCCTATGGCATATTTGTTTGATATATTGGTTCCTGTCTGTCCCACTGATTAATTCAGTATTTGCTGGAAAAAAGAAAGCAGGCCCACTGTGTAGAGCCTGTTGCCATGAGATGCCTCAACTGGTGCCGCATAACCTTAATGTGTTTATGGCAATGGCACACACTGCTGAGCTGCAGCTCTCTCTCTAAATTAAGTGGCAGCGAAAATGTTTCTTCATCATGGGCCGCCAAACAAGTGGCAAAGTGGCTTCTGGCTGGCCCTTAAGAGCAGGTGACGTCGCCAGGCGGGATGTGGATTTACATTGAACTCGACAATATTGCAATGCTCCACGGTGGGAGGGAGCGGGGACTGGCTGTTAGGGGCCCCTGTTTCTTAAAGGCACCTGGCCCTGAGGCCTCTGGCACTTCACTGCCTGTCAGCATCCATGTGACCAGCAGGCAGACAATGAATCCCTGGGGAGCTTGTGTACAGTTATGCTGCCCTGCTGCAGCCACAGCAGATCCTGCGAGGAGAGTAGAGATCCTACCTTTTTCCCATCGCTTGTTATTGGCAAATGGCTTATAAACACATGTTGGCTTGTGGTTGTGTGTGCCATGTGAAAGGAGTTTGAGGAATTTTGAAGACAATGGGCACATATCTGCTGCACATAACTATCAATTCTGGCCCATGCCCAATCTCTGCCCAACAGTATTGCCCTGATTAGCAAAGGCACAGAAGCCTCTACTGGGCACAGCACCTGTGCAAGGCAGGGTGAGGACAGAGGAAGTTCCCAACCTGCCACAGGCATACTAAGAAAGAAGTCAATTTGTATTTCGTATTTATATGAAGAACAGGGATGTAATTTGGATCAAAAATGACTTAAAATAACACATTTACAGATGGCAGAAGCATTCCCTGGGGGCATGTGCTTCAAATTAAATTAATTTAATTTTAATTATTATAGTATTGCTTTAATACCTTACTAGGTCAACATGCAGCACAAGAGGGTGTAGTTTCTTCAGGTAGAGAGTGTAGCAGGGGGAGAAGGAGGAGCTCCCTCTTTGGCATTGAAGTCAAGTGTAAGCCAAGCTTTGTAGAGATCCACAGTTGAGCTGGCTTGTATTGTCATTGCAGTGGGTTCCAATGGAGCGGAGTGAGTAGGGAGAAAGTGCAGAAGCTAGGGGAGGCACAGGGCTTGGGGCAGTGAGTTTGAGTGCAATGAAGGAGCAGAGGGAATGAGATGGTGAGTAGACAGAGATACAGTCAGACAAGTACTAAGGATCAAGATCCTTTATAGCTTCGTAGACTAGGAGAAGGAACTTGACCAGGGAGCAGATGTACATGGAGAGCCAAGCAGCATGTTGTCAGGAGATGGACGTGGGGGAGGATCTGGGTAGGTTGTAGAAAGTGTGGGAAGTGAACATCAGGACTTTATCTAGAGGTAAGAAGGAGAAGAGAGGAAGCAGAAGTTGAGTTTGCTGAGCATGAAGTTGGAGATTGGAGTTTTAGAGTGTGGTGACTAAGAAATTGACACATTTTCCAAATGTGGAGAAAGTTAGCACAAGCAGCAGAGGTGATGCTAGTGATGATATGTAGTAGATGGAGGTAGCCAGGGTCTCCATTCGAATTGCACACTGACACCTCACAGATATTCCAAGCACAACAACGCTTTGCCGTACATGGAATGATAATATATGAACACCATGCACTAGCAACTGACATATCCAACTACACAACACATTGCAACCTTGCATATTGGAACAGCAGCATTACATGGTGGCGAGTACTGGTTCTGGACAGTCAACTATTTCTAGGTGTTTTGATATGCCTTTCTGCATGCAATGTTATGATAATGCCCACTTGAAAAGCGTTGACATGTCAAATGTTTACCATTCCACAATTAGCTTAATCAGTGGCACATATTGCCCAATGGTGAAACATATAGATGCAGGACCCCTTCACAGTGCCCTGTGGTATCGCCTCTTCCAAAGGCCATACTATCCTCAAACCTTTCAGCCCTCCATCCTAAAGGACACTGCATGCAAACATCCTTGACCACAATCACAAAGCACATGACATGCTTGCATAAACACAACTGGGTCACCACACAGTATCACACTTGCAACCAAACATACCCACCCCAGGGTTATCCAATGCCAGGTCTCACCGAACAGTGCAGCTCCGAAGGTAAGTAGAAACCTACCTGCACACAGATTCTGTTTTTTTCCAACTTGCACTCATCAACACTGAAGCTACCTTGCTATGTGCCGTTAAATCCTTCCCTCCCTATCCATTTCCAAGCCAACTCTTGCAGCTCTGTGAGCAACTATGAACATATATATTAAAATGGCAGAAGTCGCACTCTATAGAACCCACTTGAGAAAAAGCTCCATCTATTGAAATGAATACTGGGCTGCACACACACTTGCCATCTATGGCCCCACCCAGCAAAAAAGGCACATTTTCTTGAATGACAAAACTTCCCCTCCTCCAAGATCCAAGTGGGATTAAGAGAATACTATGGAACGCAAGGGGATCTTTCATAGCTGTCTGTGGTTAACTTCACAAATTTACTTTGGAGCTCATTTTGATCCGGTTTGTAATTTGACAGCTGGAAGGTAGTACGTTTGCACTCAGGCATGGTCAGGTCCTTGCCAACAAAGTTTTGTCATTTGCAATGCAAAGTGCAAATGTGCAGGGCAAAAGGCAGCGTACATATTTGTATGCCACCATTTGCCTTGCCCTTTTGCACTCCACTGTGTAAAGTGTGTAAACGCTGCCTGGCATGCTCGCATGGCAGGCATTGTTTACTTGTAATTGTGAACGCTGCTTACCATGTGTGCATGTCAGGCAGCATTTAATTGTAATTGTAAACGCTGTCTGCCAATGCGAGCATGGTAGGCAGCATGTACAATGGATCGATATGGGGTCTTCCAGCATAAAGCCAGCGGACTCCATAAGGATCGCCAGTATTTCCACAGGCATGAAAATCAGTGCCGGCTCAAATGCTGCAGCATTTGTATGGCAGAGAGGCGGGAAGGCGGCGAAAATGCAAGTTGCGTTACGTCCTTCCTCTAAGCCGTACAAATGATCGAGAATGTGTTGTCGCGCAAATGAAAGGGGTATTTATGCCACTATTGAACATCAGCTCCTTTGTATGTTTTTGTGCACGTGCTATCTGTCTGTGTTCTCTGCTCACTCAGGGCCTTTAAGTAGGTGACCTTGCCACCAGGTGAAATGGGGTTCTACATAAATAATTGAAATCGCTAGGGCACCTTGCCAGCTTTCAGCTGATCCACGTGCCTACTTTTACTTCACACACCAGACAAGCACTGGGTTTGTTAACCTCTCGCGGTGCTGTTGCATGTACCAAGCAAGGGAAATTGTCTCTTGAGCTCCCACGCCATCCGTTGCTCTCTCAATCCCCGCAATTATCCCAGTGCGACACCAATTAAGCTCTTAACCTCATTAGTGCTGTATCCCAAGCAGGTGGAGATCTTCCCGACGCCTGCCAGGTCTGACAGGCCAGTCTGGAGACGGTGACGTGGGGCAGGTGGCTCAAACCCCAGGGCACCCTGGCAAAGGCTGCACAGATGATCATGCAGCTGGGTGCGGCATGGCAGTGGTAAAGGTATGCACACTCAGGCTGTGCAGAAATCAGAGACACAAGCTTTCGTCACTGAGAGAAGGTGCAGCACAGCGGCAGCATCCGTTGCATTCACACACACAACATGTACAGCATAAGCAGCAGGGCAAGGCTACCTCGTACACACAAATATGGGTACAGACTTAGTCCCTTAGGCAAGCTGAGGGATTAGGGGATGATGCCCCGACTCATACTGGCCTGCAATTAGTACATTTAGTCATGGCTATGGAGGTCACAACACATTGCATTTTGGTACTTGCAGTACTACATGTATACATTACAAATAACATCTCACGTGAAACAAAAATTCCCAATGCAACGAGCAAAATGCCAAGAGTTGCAGAACGTCACTTGCAGCACAAGCAGTGGGACAAGCTTCCAACACAAACGCGCGCGCGCGCACACACACACACCTCTCTCTCTCTCTCTCTCTCTCTCTGTCTCTCTCTCTCTTTCTATCTCTTTCTCTCTTGATGTAGTCCAAGGCACAAGATGAGGGTACATCCCCTCGCTATGTTTATAAATGTGAATGATTCAGATCGGATGTTAGGTGAGAAAAGTGGGCAGTCGCATGGCAACATTGCTAGGTTTATTGCAATTTAGAATGTGCTCCTCACCAGTAACTTGAAGTGCAGATTCTCAGTGTATGGCAGAAAAGAAAACATGATCTTCTGCCAATCAAGTCAATATATCCCAATGGACCAGGTGCACCCCCAGTTTCTAAAAGGGTCTGGTATTGCCATGCTGTCACTTCATGTCCTCTGACATCACTTCCTGTGGTGTTGTGCATTCCCTTTGCTAATAAGTCACCCCATTTTTTTAGGATAGGTACAGTCAGTGCTTCAGTGGACTACAACACGCCCCAATCAAAGAAGCAGAAATGGGTGCTGATACAGAACTGAATCAGGATTCTTACTTCTGGCTTCCACTCCTCCCTATTTTGCATTTTCCTCAATGAAAAGTAAAACTGCAGTCATCTGGTTGCACCATCTTTTTAAAGTGCACCCAATGGGCAAAGGAGCTTAGCAGAGTATGTGCATGTTGGTGCCCCTCTCTCTTGTCCCCTGAGATGTTGCTCGAAGAAAGTAGAGAATCACAAAAGGGGTGATTGGAAGTATGAATACTATGACGATTAACAAAGGGCTGTTGCATGGAACCCCCCCTGATGTCATACCTCTGGTTTCCTTGGGTGTACTTCAGGGGCAATGAGATTTCTCCAGCATGGGGTCTGGCATGGATTCACATGCTCATGAATATTCCCCGTCGTCAGGCTGGGAATCCTCGGTAAAGAAAAATCAGTATCAGTTTCGTTTCTGATCTGTCTTTCGTAGTAGTAACCAATCACTGATCTCTGTGTCATACTGACCACAGCCAATGACTGCCATCTCCCTAAGCCCCGCCTCTGGTAGCCATCTTCAGATTTTTACCGCACGTTCAAGTGTTGGGATCCTCGTGCTATTGCTCTCGAGCGTTAGTGCTTTTTTCGCGCTTTTTCTTAGGAAAATTTTCTCTTTTTCGGTCAAAAGAGCCTCAAGCTCCACAGTTTCTTTATCCGATCAACAGGGACCCGTGTCGGATTCTTCTACGCCCCTCAAGGGTGAAGATTTCGTCGAGCCACACTTTTGCAGGACTCCAGAAGTTTCTCAGGCCCTTCTCGAGCATGGCCCAGGAGAAGGGAAGCTCGACGCCCGGAAAGCTGTTCAGGGTCTGCCCTGGATGCCAGCTTCAGAATGTCTTTAAGGAGGACAAACACTCCCTTTGCCTTTACTGCCTGCATGAGGACAAGACGCACGTGGAGAAGGACTGTGCGTTTTGCGACAATATGTCGGAGCGGACCATGAAGGACCGCCATCTGCGTCTCGCCAACTGGCTGGAAGGGAAGAGCCCGTCAGGCGAGAAGAAGAAGAAGAAGTCTGAGCGGTCTTCTAAGACCTTTGAGGGCGCCCCGGCGACGGGGGTCCAACAGAAGGCCAAGCACCGCGAACCGGCTGGCACCAGGAGCGCCGAACGGTCGGGCTCTACGGGCGCCAGGCAGGGCGCATCCTCCCCGGCGCCATCAACCACGCGCCAACGCTCTGGCTCGGGTAAGAGGAAGGCTGAGCACCCGGCAAAGCTCCTGGAGAGACACCGGTCGTGCTCAAAGGCCCCATCGGAGGGGGAGCGAGGTGGTGACCCTCCCCCCAAGGAGAAGGCGGTGAGCGCACCTAAGGTGGTGAAAGCCTTGATCCATCCGGCCAAGGCCTCTATCGAGACAGTCGCGGCGGCCCTGGCTCAGCCTGTGGAGGCTACACCAGTGGTGGCGACCTCGGGGCCCAGAATCTCCCTGCCACCGCGGAGGGAGTCCTCTTTCATGCCCATCGACAGGACCCCAGTGAAACCTCTGACGGAGAAGAAAAAGGGGGGGCAGGAGGTCGTCGTGGATTCGGCCTCAACCTCTGAGGAGGAGCTGATCGAAGTCTTAGGCCACGGCGCTGGCGTGGAAGAAGACCATCCTGTCGGGAGGGACCCCGACGTGGGAGACGACGAGAACGTCGAGGGTGCCGACGGGGCTCCTGATTGCCCATCGGAACCCCCTCAACCAGTGCCGCAAGACAACTCGGCGGCCATTTTGTTGGCTATATAGTCCTTATGCTCGGAGATAAGGACGAGACTGCCGTTACCACCAACGGAGGAACCGCTCCCGACGGGGGACCCGGAGCCAGGCCCTTCTGGGAGCCCTCCTCTTAAGAGAAGAAGGATTCATCCTCCACCTCCTTTTCAACCATCGCGCCCTGCTCAGCCCTCCTCCCCGTCCACGACATGTGGGGATGATACGGGGACTGACACGGCCGCGACGGGTACAGACGACGAGGTTTACGACGAGGATCTCCCGTCGTCACCTCCCACCCGGGCTTCCCCGCCCGACGAGATTGGATCGTTTCACGCCATGATCGCCAGGGCATCCGAGCTTTTCCAGCTCTGCCCGGAAGAGAAGAAGAAGGAAGGTTTCCTTTATCAACGGCGCGAGACCAAGAGGAAGACGGTCCTCGCTGTACCTCTACTGGACGATATTTGGGATGAGGGTCTCTCCCTCCTCAAGAACCCATCCACAACGCCGGCGAGAAGGGATCGGTACGAGAAGAAGTACCGGGTCCCGGACGCGGCCCTCTTGTGCCTTCGGGCACAGCCGACCCCGGACTCGGTCGTCTCCGCGGCGGCCAGGAAGAAAGCGGGGGGGGTGCGGCCTCTACGTCAACCTCCCCGCCGGGAGAAAGAAACCTCCCCGGCGAGGGAAAGAAATTGGACACGATGGGACGCAGAGTCATCTCATCGGCAGCGACGACGATTAAGGCTGCCAACGCCTTGGCTATCGTAGCCTGCTACGACAGGGAGTTGTGGTACAAACTCGCCCCCCTGCTGGACTTCCTACCAGATGACAAGAGGGCGGAGGCCCTAGAGATCTTGCAGGAAGGAGAAGTGGCGTCGGACCACGCCATTACGATAGCGACGGACATCGCTGACACTGGATTTCGCCAGTTGGGCAACGGCGTGTGCCTTAGGCGGCGTGGATGGCTCAAGGCTACTGACTTCCGTCAGGACGTGCAGACTAGAGTCTTGGACATGCCGTTCGACGGGAGCAACCTGTTTGGGAAAACAGTGGACGATTCCCTACAAGCCATCAAGGCGGACACGGAGACGGCCCGGGCTCTTGGTGTTCTTCAGCAACGACGGCCTCCCTTTCGGAGCGGCGGAGGCAAACAGGGTGCCTCCAAAGGTTCCAGCGGCGGATTTTCCACCTATCGTCAAGCGGCCCGTTCGTCGCCACAGGAAGCCTACAGGGGACGAGGCAAGTCGGGCGGACCCAGCCGTCGTCGCCAAGGAGGACAAGGCGGCAAAACCTCGTCGAAGCAGGACTGAACCGGCCGTGGGGTCGGGCCCCCACCGAAACACCCCGGTGGGAGGCCGGCTGGCGAGCTTCGTCAGTGTGTGGGAGTCCATCTTTACCGACGGTTGGGTGCTGGACGCCCTGGCTCAGGGTCACGCGCTCGAGTTTCTAAAGAGGTGCCCGCGCGTCCCCCCTGTGGCCAGGAAGGAACATCACGTCCCTCAACTTCTCTTGGAGGTAAAGGCGATGCTCAAGAAGGGCGCCATCGAGCTCGTCCCAAAGAGGCTTCGGGGCTCCGGAGTTTACTCAAGATACTTCCTCGTGAAGAAGAAGACGGGAGGATGGCGTCCCATCCTGGACCTACGACGACTGAACAAATTCATCAAGGCACAGAAGTTCCGGATGGTCACCCTCCAACACGTCCTGGGTCAACTGGAGGAGGGCGACTTCCTGTCGTCGTTGGATTTGGAAGATGCCTACTTCCATATCCCCATCCTAAAGGGACACCGAAAGTTTCTCAGATTCGTGGTCCAAGGGCGTCACTACCAGTTCAGAGCCCTTCCCTTCGGATTGAGGTCGGCACCCAGGGTGTTCACCAAGTGCCTCGCACCGGTGACGGCGTGGCTGCGCCTAGAGGGGATCCACGTCTACCCCTACCTGGACGACTGGCTCATCCGAGCAAAGACGAAGGAGCTCGCCGGGGAGCACACGGCAAGGACCGTCCAACTACTCACGGACCTGGGATTCTCCATAAACTACGCCAAGTCCCACCTGGTGCCCGCGCAAGACGCACTTGTTCTGGGAGCGAAGCTCGACACAGTGTCGCTTCTGGCCTCTCCATCGGAGGAAAGGACTAGGGCCATCTTGGGCAAGGTGCAGCGGATGCTGGTTGCGGAGGCGGCCAGGGTGAGGTCCATCAAGTCCCTCCTCGGAATGATGTCTTCTTGCATTTATCTCATCCGCCTGTACAGGCTCTGGATGCGCCCGTTGCAGGAGTTCCTGGATGCGCACTGGATCCAGACGACGGGCAGCTTCGAGGACAGGATCACACTCGACAAGAGTTTCCGACGAGCGATCCGGTGGTGGGGCACCCGCGCGCATCTGACGGCGGGCATGGACTTCCAGACCCCGGGCCACCAGAAGACAGAGACCACGGATGCCTCCCTGGAGGGGTGGGGAGCGCACACCAAAAACCTGCACGCGAGGGGTCTTTGGCTGCCGACGGAGAGGTCCCTCCATATCACCGTCCTGGAACTCTGTGCAGTGTTTTGGGCCCTCAGGTCCTTTCTTCCATCCCTCAAGGGCAAGGTGGTGAGGATCTTCACCGACAACACCACCACCATGTTCTACATCAGGAAGCAGGGCGGTACCAGATCCCCAGCCCTGTCCAAGGAGGCACAGGATCTGTGGCATTGGGCAGTCGCCCAAAGCATGTTTCTGGTGCCGTTTCATCTGGCAGGAATAAAAAACACCATCGCCGACTCGCTCAGCAGAGAGCTGCGCTCGTGCCACGAGTGGGAACTACGACAGGATCTAGTGGACCGCCTCTTCCGACGGTGGGGCACACCCCAGATCGACCTGTTCGCGACGGCGACGAACTCCAAGTGCCGGAGGTTCGCCAGCAGGTTTCCCCAGCCGAGGAGCATGGGCGATGCTTTCTCGTTTCCCTGGGAGGGCCTGTTCCTATATGCGTTCCCTCCGTTGCCGCTGCTGATCCGGCTCATCAACCAGCTCAAAAGGTCACGGTGCAGGATGATCCTCGTCGCACCTGCGTGGCCGAGGCAGATATGGTTCCCGGACCTTCTGGACTTGTCAGCGTCCCCGTCAATCAAACTGCCAGTGGACGCGGATCTTCTCTCCAGGGAAGGAGGCGCCATCCTCCATCACGACCCGAAGTCGCTGAACTTGCAGTCCTGGCTCCTGCAGCGTTAGAGTTTGGAGGTTCTGCAGAGAGGTTCTTGCAAAGGCCAGGGCGTCCTCAACTCTTAAATGCTACGGACACAAAGGGAAGAGGTTCTCTGTCTGGTGCCACGCACAGAAGATTAACCCTCTACGGATTACGGCTCCCCAAGTACTGCCGTACCTGCTGATGCTGGCCAAGGCTGGACTGGCGCACGCTTCCATCAAGATTCATCTTGTTGCGATCTCCCGATACACCAGAACCACGGGACGGTCGTCTTTGTGGTCTCATCGTCTGGTGAAAGAATTCATGAAGGGACTGTTCAGATCGTTCCCGCCGGTGAAGGCCCTAGCCCCGGCGTGGGAGCTCAACGTGGTGCTGACCAAGCTCACGGACCTCCATTCAAGCCTCTGCACTCGGCTCCGTTGAAGTTCTTGTCATGGAAAACAGCGTTTCTTGTGGCCATCACCTCCGCACGACGGGTGGGAGAGATCCAGGCCCTTTCCTGCAAGCCCCCGCACTTGACTTTTCACGACACAAGGGTAGTGCTCAGGACGCACCCCTCCTTCATGCCCAAGGTGCCGTCGGACTTCCACCTCAACGAACCCTTGGTGTTGCCTGTTTTCTTCCCTTCGCCTTCGTCGCCGGCTGAAATGACTTTGCACTCGCTGGATGTGGCTAGAGCGCTGAAGTTCTACGTGGACCGCACGAAGAGTTTTCGGAAGACGTCACAACTTTTTGTGAACTTTGGACCTGTCAATCAGGGGAAGGGTCTCTCGAAGGCTTCCATTTCCAGATGGCTCTCCGGCTGTATCATGTACTGCCATCGGTTGGCAAACCGACCGCTGCCTGGCCGTCCGAGAGCCCATTCCACCAGAGCGATTGCAGCTTCCACGGTGTTCCTATCTGGTGTGCCCTTGTTGGACATCTGCAGGGCTGCTACATGGAGGTCGACGCACACCTTCACGAAATTCTACTGCGTCGATCGGGATTCCAGGGAGGAGTCCAGGGTCGGCCAAGCAGTGCTGCGCAACCTGTTCGCCTAAGGTGAGCCTTGTGAGGAGGTAAGAATGGCTTAATGTTGAGTTTTGATGTAATGCTTAATGTTGAGCCTTTGCCACCTCCCGTGGTTGTGCATGTGTGTACTGCTATGTATTCTTTTATTCATGAGCATGTGAATCCATGCCAGACCCCATGCTGGAGAAGGAACAAGTTACTTACCTGTAACTGTTGTTCTCTAGCATGGGTCTGGCATGGATTCACATGCGAACCCTCCCGCCTACCCCTCTGCGGCTCTTCACTTGGTCATACTGCCTCTTCACGTGCTACCAAATCTGAAGATGGCTGCCAGAGGCGGGGCTTAAAGAGATGGCAGTCATTGGCTGTGGTCAGTATGACGCAGAGATCAGTGATTGGTTACTACTACGAAAGACAGATCAGAAACGAAACTGATACTGATTTTTCTTTACCGAGGATTCCCAGCCTGACGACAGGGAATATTCATGAGCATGTGAATCCATGCCAGACCCATGCTGGAGAACAACAGTTACAGGTAAGTAACTTGTTCCTTATCTTCATCAGTTTGCATGAGTAGCTGATTGGAGCACTGAGAATACATGCCAACATTATCCATTCCATTAGAGAGACACCAGCCCTGGTTTTAACTTTGATTTTGGGACTTTTAGTCCTGGATTTCCCTATTATAAATCCATACAAGTCCCACAATGCAATGGTAAAACCAGGACTGGATGAGTGTCTCCTGAATGGAATAGGTAATGTTGGTATGTCTGTGCATTTCCCATTATGCTGAAAGGATTTGCAAATGGGACATAGAAGTCAAATGTGTGCTTGCAAAGCACTTACTGGTAATCTTCAATACTTGTAGTCCAGGAATGGGAAGGAGAGGTGGGTTGTCAAATACACTCAACTCCCCACCCTACCTGAGACTGGGCGATCTGCACCCACTGTTTCCTCCCCTGGTTGCTGCCAAATTGCCTGCACTCCACTCCCCTGTTATTGGCTCCCCGCTCCCTTGTATCTCTGCTTTTCTCGATGTGTACGTCCCCCTATGACTGTAAACTGCTCGGTTGCTTCCGAATCTAGGTCTGCCCTCAATAAGTACCCTAAATAAAATATTAATAATCATAACTGTGAATTGGAAGAACTGAACAAGGAGCAATGGAGGCTATGGGTAAATCATCCAGTAATTACCTCCAAATTTGTCAACCTCGTCCCAGTCTTTACTTATGAGGAACACAAAAGATACGGATGACCAGTGGCCCATGCATGCAAGGGAAA
Organism: Ambystoma mexicanum; assembly: GCF_040938575.1. NCBI lineage: Eukaryota > Metazoa > Chordata > Amphibia > Caudata > Ambystomatidae > Ambystoma > Ambystoma mexicanum. The sequence continues at coordinate 752,276,299 of NC_090923.1, forward strand.
GTAATCAGAGGCCAAACGCTCCATATTAACGTGATCTGGTGAAATAAAACAGCAGTTAACGAGCTGAAGAACTTGTTGCTAAAGTTTCAAGAATCTGATTAAGTCACCGGTATTAGTAATGCTCAGTGGTAAAAGTGTACCCAAAAAACCAGTGCAACTGTGACCTCAGCGGGTGACGGTACAGGCAGTAGCATAGTGCAATATGGACATGGAATTGAGGCTGGGCCGAGTTGACCAACAAGTAGGTGAAATGGGTGAAAGAAGGCGGTGCCCCTGTCTTTTTTTCCGTTTTTCTTCTCAGTCAGTCAATGGGATTATTAATATATAGCGTGAACTTGCTGATCAGAACTGCAGTAGAATTCATACCGAACATCTACCTGAAGAGATGCCGCTTCAACAGGGCCCTGGAACTATGAAAAGCTTCTTTCATCATCAACAGAATTGGGTAATGTACTCCACATCCTGGGTCAACACTACCCTCACAAGAGCCGACAGTGAGGGTAGTGTTGGAAGATGTTGTTTCTCTAACGATGATCCTTATTCTATGATCAGAGAAAGATCTCTCCTATTTCTGCCCCGCCAAGTGATAGGCCCTTTATGTATTTATTTATTTATTGTGCATTTGTATACATCAAGAAATTGTGTTTCAAAGCGCCAACAGCGCAAAAAGGGAGGGAACATGGGAATGAAAGGTAAATACAATAAACTAATGAAAAAGAAAGAGGCAGTCCTACTAGATCCTTTCAGCATTCCGAACTTTTAAGTGCAGAGAGAGAAACGGGAAACGGGGTAAGTACTAGGAGTTCCCCAAAGGCAAGTGCCCTGGAGTCAGTTGCGTGCAACAGTTAAGTGCCTGGCAGAGATCACTTGGTAAATAGTGTTCAACTGCCAATACAGTAAGTGCAGGCCTGTGAAACACTGGCCAGTGGATGCCCACAGGCAAGTGCTGGGAAAGGTCAGAAGGCTAAGGGAGATTGGGCAGAAGGCTGGAACGCAGACGAACACATAAGAGCTCAGGCCACCAATCTCAGCGACTGTGGGGTTTTAGCACGGCAGGGAGAGGGGGATGGATAAGGTGAAGAGGAAATTTGAGGAGATCTGTCTCAAGACGGAGAGGAAGGGGGAGGCTGTTCCAGAGGAGGGAGCCAGCTGAGAAGAGAGATCTGCCACCATCTCGCTGCTTAGAGAAATGCTTTGGATCTGCTAAGCCTCTGGGCAGAAAAAGAGTGAGAGGAGGATGAAAGGAAATCCTCCCACTCTTAGTTCTTTCTATTATGTGACTGTTTCTTTATGGTGAAATAAAATGTAAACCAGAGCAGTACTATGTAGCCCATCCCCTTGGAGGATTGCTGGGGGAGCCTCTGTACTTTCCAGAACTCCACTGCACATGCATGATATCTTCACCCATGCGTCCCACATCAAACATGCCTGAGAGAGAAGAAATACGAGATGGCATCTCTTCCCACATTGATGGGAAGCTCTGTTGTTTTCAGCCTTCTAGACGCCTCTGTGGACCCTGGGAAAGACTGCATGGGCCTCTTTTACACCAGTTCTTGTTCGCCCTGTGACTGAACCCAGTGGGGTTGCAGAGAGCCTGTAGCATTTTGCCATATCACCTCGCTTTTGCTCTATGAAGAAGGGGTGAGAAAATATCCAGAGTATTGGATCTGTGTCAGGGATGGGCTATTCAGGATCACTTCCAGCTACCAACTGGGCAAGGCCTCCTCCTATAAAGCACAATGGGCAAGGAGACGGATCTTGCACTCGGGGCGGGGCGACGTAAAAATTTCTTTGGACAAAGAACAGAGGGACTTAAGGTTCAGGGAACTGTACCCTGTGTTCTGAAGGTTGCATTTCGATCTTCACAGATTGACTAATTGAAAGATGCCAGTCATCCTCAAAGTGCTGACCCTTTACAAACAAAAAATATCTACGATAGTATAAAGAAGACCAAGGGCAATATGGTTGGGCATAGTGATGAGTGGTCTTCATTGAGGGCATTGTCCAGCCCACTGATCCAGGGAGAATTGATGGTCTGCAGTAGCAGGAATGCTAAGGAATCCCTAATGAGTGAAAGGATTACCGCATGCCCACTACAATATAGAGGAATAGCCTCTGCATCCACTGGAAGCGCTCCCACCAGAAGATGGAGGGAGAACCATGCCCTTAGAGGTTCACAGGGAAAATATCTCCAAAAACTCTTACAATAAGTCGTGCTCCCCGCCCCAAGCAGAGCAAAAGAAATGAAGGCCGGCGTTGGAAGTCGGGGGAGACCGTTGGGGTGCTTACAGGCATCTCTCCCCTGCAACTATGCAGTAGCTGTGCCTGTCGCCTCCTTCTGGCAGTCCAATGATCGGAAGCTGGCGAAAGCCTGCTTGACAGACAGGGGAGCCAAGTCACATGGTCCTTTGCAGTACCCTCCATCTGCTCAGGGAATCAAGCCAAAAGTATTAGGTCAGAGCCTTCTTGACAAATTGTCAGAGCCAGTGGGCTGAGAACCGATGTCTGCAGTGCTCTGAACAAGGACACAACCACTGCTACAGCTGCCTCCTCGCCAGACTCCCATGTATCCCTCTTGCCACCTGCATCCTCCCTCACTACGGGAGTTCTAGATTGTCCTGGATCGCAGGAGCCGCCTCACTCTTCTTCATTATAGCAGGTCAATTACTGCTATAAAAAGCTGATGCTTTCTAGTGGGCCCTAGACGTTGCATGTATCGTCTCAACATATCCTCGGCTCACGCCGGATCCTTGTCTACATGTATTAGTTAATTCCCTTGTTTACTGAGGGGATAACTCCTAAATCACGCTTCTTGGGTTGCAGCCTCACCAAAGCAGTCTTTCGTTACCTTTTAGAATTTCCAACCATGACTTATTTCATTTCTCTTTAAGCACTGGATATGCGACAGGCATGAACTATGCGCGGGCGCGCGCACGCACGCACTCACGTACACGCGCACACACAAAGTCAATGTTCAGTAATTCCTACACTCTTTTTACCGAGTCTGCAGCTAAAGACACCCTTTCAATTCATTTCTGAAGTGGGCAATGGGCTGGAGCAACTTCATTCCACGCAGGTCATCTGATAAGCTGCTAGACGGTTCAGGGCCGAGCAGCTCTGACCTCATGTGAAGCAGTCACACCGAGGTGAACCGTGCTTTGGCATTATGCCATAAGACTGCCATGCAACATGGCATTTTTGCTGTTAGATCTTCTGCCTAACCCGTTACTGTACGTGTACTCTGTCACTTCTTCTCGCTTCGCCTGGCTCTTACTGCCTGGTTCAGCAACAGGGGTTCTGGGCTCTTCAGCGCTGGGCGTCATGGTTCATGTGTTGAAGTATTCGGCTGGGGCGTCCGTGTGTGCTAGGCTTGCACAATCGGTTTTGGGGTCATGTGCTGTGGTTCTTGCGATATCTGCTGGAGTCTGGGTGCAAATGTTGGGGTACAGATCTTGGTTTCTGTGCTCGCATGCAAGTTTCTGCCTCTCACTTCTCTAATTTGATGTAACCCTTTTCCAAAATAGTTTGAGATGGGCACCTCGTGCATTACAATACTGCCCGCATAATGTCAGAATTGTTTGCATTTTCTTTTGAAAAGAGCCACTGTACTCCCTCTTAAAAAAAATGTGTGTCCGCCCTGACATCCTTAAGGCGCACCTGGGGGGATGGTGAGGCAGGGTGACACTTTTTCGACCACTGCAGTATTTCATAAAGCGCGACTTTTTTCATGTTTAAACTACAGACCGCCAGCTTGGTCTGTAACTAGAATAACATGCCGGAGGCTTAAGAGAAGGCATGGTGAAAGTGTGCCAGTATAAGTACCCAAAAGGGTTTAGGAAACAGGAAGGCCGCCGTCCCTCTCCCATCTACTCACCAAGCTGTGTATCCCTGGAGTTCAGACGCAGGCGGCAGCGACAATGACCTGTGCGTGCTGGTGGTAAACATGTTCCAGAGCAAGTGAGGGCGGTCCCTACCGGGCAGATTTTAATCTCCCTCAGATTTCAAGTCAATATTTACAGTGTGCGCTGTTGGAGACATCTCCCCAGCCTCATTCCTGATGCTCACTTCACAGGATCACAGTGAGTCTTTGGAGTCTGGGAAACACAGGCAGGCCACATAGCCCTGCTCTGGTGAGGTGCCAGTCAGAAGCTGCCGTCATCTCTTGGACCAGTGAGGTGTCAGCCACAGGCTGCAGTCACCTCTTGGACCAGTGAAGTGTGAGCCACAGGCTTCAGTCACCTCTTGGACCGGTGAGGTGTCAGCCACAGGCTTCAGTCACCTCTAGGACCGGTGAGGTGTGTGCCACAGGGAGCAGTCACCTTTTGGACTGGTAAGGTGTCGGCCACGGGCTGCAGTCACCTCTTGGACCAGTGAGGTGTCAGCCACGGGCTGTAGTCACCTCTTGGACCAGTGAGGTGTCAGCCACAGGCTGCAGTCACCTCTTGGAACGGTGAGGTGTCAGCCACGGGCTTCAGTCACCTCTTGGACCGGTGAGGTGTGAGACACAGGCTGCTGTCACCTCTTGGGCCGGTGAGGTGTGAGCCACAGGGAGCAGTCACCTTTTGGACTGGTGAGGTGTCAGCCATGGGCTGCAGTCACCTCTTGGACCAGTGAGGTGTCAGCCACAGGCTGCAGTCACCTCTTGAACCGATGATGTGTGAGCCACAGGCTGCAGTCCCCTCTTGGAACGTTGTGGTGTGAGCCACAGAGAGCAGTCACCTTTTGGACCGGTGAGGTGTCAGCCATGGGATGCAGTCACACTTGGGCTGGTGAGGTGCCAGTCACAGGCTGCAGTCACCTCTTGGACCAGTGAGGTGTCAGTCACAGACTGCAGTCACCTCTTAGACCGGTGAGGTGTCAGTCACAGGCTGCAATCACCTCTTGCACCGGTGAGGTGTGAGCCACAGGGAGCAGTCACCTTTTGGAACGGTGAGGTCTCAGCCACAGTCTATTATCATGTCTTGGATCGGTGAGATGATGTCAGTCATGGACTGTCATCATCTTTTGGACTGGTGAGGTGTCATTTACACTCTGCAGTCACCTCTTGGACCGGTCGGGTGTCAGCCTTGGGCTGCTGTCATCTCTTGGACTGGAGAGGAGTCACCCACGGGCTGCCATCATCTCTTGGTTTGGTGCGCTGTCAGACACAGTCTACTTTCATGTTTGGACCGGTGAAGTGTCACCCATGGGCTGCCATCATTTCTTGGACTGGTGAGGTGTCATCCCCAGTCTGCAGTCACTTCCTGGACCAGTGAGGTTTGAGCCACAGGGTGTGGTACCTCTTGGACCGGTAAGGTGTCAGCCACAGGCTGCAGTCACCTCTTAGACTGGTGAGATGTGAGCCACAGGGTACAGTCACCTCTTGGACCGATGGGATGTCAGCTTTGAGCTGCTTCATCCCTTGGACTGGAGAGGACTGGAGAGGAGTCACCCACGGGCTGGCATCATTTCTTGCACACAGTCTGCTTTCATGTTCGAACCAGTGAGATGTCAGTCATGGGTGGTCATCATCTTTTGGAGTGGTGTGGTTTCAGGCACAGACTGCCTTCATCTTTTAGACTGATGAGGTGTCAGTCATGGACTGATAATAACCTTCAGGGGTAGCCCCACACTCAAGTGATATTCCCTCCTACTAAGTGAGGATATATAATATATATTTTAACCAAAGGAAGGAACACGAAACAACTCTCTATGTCAAACAATTGCTGTACACTCAGATAGCGGCATCTAAAAAAAGCCACTCAACAAATATGGGCTGCATTCTGTGTTTTATGTACTCTATAACAAACAGAGTTACCAAAAAATATCATTTTTAATACATTATTCTCTTTTAAGCACATGTAATACAAATATTAAAAAACATATACACATCACATAGTAATATACATATTAAAATTATTCCACCTCACAACATCAAAAGTCACCAAATACTTAATCGCAAAACCACAATGGCAACTTAATTCTTCTTATTCCCCATTGTGTTGAAAAAGCCCAATTTAGTTTCTGTCCTATTTGTTACAGGTAACTGGACATTCTTCAGGGGCAGAAGTAATCTTGTGCTTCAGGTAGATCTCCCTCATCCACAGACCAGATTCCTATATCTGAACCAGTAGTAAGAAGAAATAAATGTCTTCAAACTTGATAGCAAAACCAATTTTTGCTCTTCACTTGTCTAGCAAATAGGAGGATTCACTCAGAGTACCCTGAGATGTAAATGCCATTCTTCTCCATAACACAACTCCTTAACGGTAGGGTCTATAACATGTAAACCGCTCAAACTCCAGATAGGCCTTCTATTTCCTTTCTCCAACTGATGTTAGCAATCCACACCAGAAGCGGCCACACCAAGTGAGACAGGTCTGAAAAACGAAGGAGAGACCTCTGCCATCATCTCTTGGACCATTGATCAGTGAGCCACAGGCTGTCATCATCTCTTGGACCGGTAAGGTGTCACACATGGGCTACTGTCATCTCTTGCAGCCACGGGATGCCGTAATCTCTTGGACCGGTGAGGTGTCAGACACGGGCTGGCATCCTGTCTCGGACCGATGAGGTTTCAGCCATGGCTGCCATAATCTCTTGGACCATTGAGGTGTAATCAACGAGCTGCCGTCATCAGTTAGACTGGTGGCATGTCAGCTACGGGGTGCCATCATTTCTTGGTCTTGTGACATGTCAGCCACGGGCATCCGTCATCACTTGGACCAGTAAAGGTGTCAGTCAGAGGCTGCCATTATCTCTTGAACTTGAGAGGTGTTAGCCACGTGCTGCCATCATCTCTTGGACTGATGAGATGTAAGCCACCGCCTGCTATTATGTCTTGGACCGGTGAGGTGTCAGCTGCCATCATCCCTTGGACCGGTGTGGTGTCAGACAAGGGTGCTGTCATCTCTTAGACGTGTCACCCACAGTCTGCCATCATCTCTTGGACCGCTTAGGTGTCAGCCAAGGGTGCTATCATATCCGCAAAGTGTCAGGTGTCACCCAAGGGCTGTCACAATCTCCTGGACCATGCCATGCCCCTCTGGATTTATTATGATATGTTGGGTGTCTTGACCCACATTTAAGTTATTAGGCTACAACATATGGTGCTGTGGGCTTAGGAAATCCAAGAGGGCAGAAAAGCCCACATTTGCGACAGAATCCTGGAGAACTGTGCAGTTTTGCGCACAGCAAAATGGTCCCCTGACCTGCCACCCACCAGTGCGAGCGTGAGGGGCCAGGAGTGCCATGAGTGAAATGTGTGCCAAAGGAAAAACAGCAGTGCCGGTGGCTAAAATAAAAAAAATAGAAAACGCTTTGAAATCACCTTTGTTTCTCTGAAATGCAAGCTAAAAATGCCTATTTTAAACATTGCAAGATATTCAAAAATCTCAATGAACACCAGCAGACATTTGGCAGAATGTAGTCTTGTGTTCATACAAAATCTGGAAAGAGAAAGAGCCCAAAACAATGTTTATAACAAAACTGGCTGAGCTGTGGATGTCAGCAGCTGAAGTGAAATTGGACTGAAAGACACTAAAATCTAAATGTTTAAAATAAATGAGTGACCTACTGTTGAGTGTCACATAGTTTGCAACTGTTGAAATGTCATACTTTTGAACTTAGAATCAGCGTTATAGCTGCATGTGTAAAAATTGTCAGTTTGATTTGAATGTAGAAAACTGGGAACTAAAGTGACATTTAGCTGAAGCCTGGCTTGAAGAGAGTGAATTCTGCCCAGCAACTACCCCCGACAGGAGTGAAACTTGCTCAGCCACTCTTCCCAGGCCTGGCTGCATTCTGCTGCCCCTGCCAAAAGGAGATGACACCCCTCTGATTGAATTAGGGGAGGAGCACCTGGGGACTACAGGAAACTAAACGAAGCACTGTCCCTGGCTCAGGCAAATGTTATATTAGGGGGGTCGTAAATGGCTTCCTCTTGGAAGGAGAAGTGGGAGGGGCACTGCATCTGTGAGCAAGCTGAGCTTGGGGGAAGTGGATAAACCAGAAATTCCACCATGTGTTTTGGAAAACCACACCCCTCAGGGCCCGAGCATCATTTTAAAAAGATGGATAATTCATAGTGCAGACTTATAAAAATTATATAAATAACATCATCATTCTTGCAATTTTTCTGTGCACATTTTAAGAGGTGTTAGGACCCTGTGGTATGTTCTTGGGGATAGTAGCGGAAAAAAGGTTGTTACTCCAAATGTATGCATGTTAAAAATCTGACACTTTATCATCTGAAACCCATATCCCTGGTGCACATCTGTGTAAAATCTGGAAAGGTTTAGAGGTCGTTATCTGGATGAAAAGGGGAGAATTCTGTCATAAGTGGACACAACATCTTACAAAGACAGGGATCGGATGGTTTGGTGCTACAGAACATATGTTAACTGGACATAAAATATTAGAAAAATGGTACATAGATAAATATGTATTTGTATCAGAAATAGGTTTGTGTGCAATTTGACAAGGGGAGGATCCTCTGACCATAAACCTACCTCATCACTCTGATTCACAGCCCAGTTCCCCCAATCAAAGGAGAGAGGAGGAACTGGCCAATGATAAGTTGAGAGAGTTGGGCATAGAAGATGAGCCGACCCTCCCACTTTCTAAACACATAAAAAGAGCCACTGCGAGCCAGATAGGACTTTTCTTTTTCACTTTCTGCGGAGCATTTTAACAGACAACTCCACATCCTGATTTCAGACTTCACATCCAGAAACTCCAAGAACTCTAGAACCCAACAGCTGAACTCCTATCAGCAGGCCTTCAAAACCTAGCAACCAAACCAAACTATTCAGACAGCCGGGCTGAGCTGTCTGATTCTGGCTAAAACCCTGTGCCAGAAACACCCAGAAAGCAGAGCTGTACCCGGAACCAGAGACCAGACCGCCGTGCAGTGCCAAGAACTTTTGTCAGAACCAGAGTTCCATACCGCTGTGCAGTGCCGCTAGCAGAGCTGACCCAGATCGCTGTGAGCAGAACCAGGCAGAGATCGTCCGTGGCGAGAGAACCGCCAGGAGTCCAGTCCAACCGGTTGACCCGATCCGTGACGAAGTCGCATTCCTGTCCAAAATCTACTGTGAGTACCCAACTAGCACTGTGCCAAAACCAATCTCTTAGTTTAAAATAATCTAATCCAAACTATTTTAGCCTATTAGAACTGCCTCCTAGAATCGTGTCATTCTGTCATCTTTAAAACTGAAAACTGTCATCTGTCATTCTGAGCTTGACTTTTCTTTTGAGAATCTACCTTCACAAAATCGTCCGTATCTCCGGAACCGTTTGTGCTAGGAGCGAGTTTTAACTGTCAAGCTAAGATTCTAAGCTTTCCAACGAACCTAAAATCGACTTGCTACCCCTTATAGTGCCTCCGTAATTACGCTCGACGCACGCGACTAAATTGCCGCGATTTGACATTTTGCTTAATTTCAGCCACATGTAAAAATATTTGTCCTTGCTTTCCTTTGCTGAAACTCGTTTGCAACCTGACAATCATTCATAGAGCATTGCTAAAGTGATCCTGAATTAATTTAAAGTATCTCTCACTCACCCTGAACCTCCTATAGGGAATTAAAAGCAATTTGAGTATATTTTTCACTTCATTGCTACCACATTTAAAAGGATTTTGCCTGTGTTTAAAACTCCTACCTGTTTTCCTCTAAGCTTGCTAGGGGGAACTGAATTATATTTGCATGCATGCCTGAGAATTGTATGCTTCCCTTCCATCTCTTTACCTTGCATAAAGGGGGCGGGGTGAATTGTCAAAGAAAAGTGATTACATTGTCTTTTGTTGAAGTCATATCAAGTTTATTTTCTGTATTGCATTTTCATTCATCATTGCATTGTCCTTGAAGCCATAAAAGCATTCTCAGCTACTTTATCCTCTCTATATCACTTCTAAGCCATCAAAAAGAGTGTACCACTGTAACATTATCCATTGTTGATCACTATCATCTTCACAAGTGTGCTATCAAATATTACTTTATTATAAAAGTGTGTTATATATATATATTGTTTAATTTTCAAATAAACCTTTTAAATTTGCAAAACAAACCTACTTCTTGGCTCAGCGTGGTCAGGGGGATTCTGAGAGAGGGGTGTTATATAAGGGTTGAAAACGAACTGGACATAAAAATACATCAATAAGGGCTTCCATCACCATCCCAGACTAGTCATTGACTTAGCTGTAGTGTTGAATTGAAGTCGCTTACAAAGTGGGGGCTTGTAGCCGGGGAATCTGGATTAGATCTATCACTTGTGCAGATTAATACTGTGTGCCAGCTGACAGGATACATATCCGGTTAGATCACCATGCTGTTTTATGCTGTAAAGCACTCCTCAACGGAACGCTCTAAGGAAACGGTCTGTTTTGCAAAATAAAATACAAACTTCTGTAAGTCACGAAGGAACTCAAATTCCAGAATGACGACACTGGTAGACATCAAAATAGCCAGAGAGCACTTCTTACATAAGCTATTTGTGAGAGGTGAATGGACTGAGCAGGGCCAGGATGTGTGGTTGCAGGCAATCACACAACAGGTCACTGCAACTGGGTTAGATATCTGGAGAGATCAGGGTCCCTTACATGTGGCCCTGAGTGAACTATACGTGGCTCCTAAAGCTAAAGATGCACACGACAAGATGGTTAGGATAGCGGCATATTTGTATCCATATATGGGAGCCATGCAGGACAAATGTGCTGAAGGCCAAGATCTGGCAAATAGGCAACAAATCTCGTTAGAGAAGGCCCAATCTGACCTAGTCTCTTCTGAGCAGAGGATGCACAGAAGTCAGGAGTCAGAAAATGAGAGCAGACAGTATCTCATTAAAATCAAAGAGGACATGTGTATCCTGCAACAGGAAAAGTCTGACCAGGATACCAGATTCCTGGCCTTGCAGAAGGAGTACCAAGAAGGTTTGGACTCCCTACTGCAGAGCCAGAAAAAGCTGGAGCAACAATTAGATTTCAATAGAGCATGTGCTGAGCAGGTAGTCATCCTGCAAAGCCACCTAGATAGGGAAAAGGCAGAGAGCAATAAACTGATCCTGAAAGACCTGGATACCCAGGCAGAGTTTGATCAGGAGCGCCAGAAAGCTGGTGCCTTTCAAAGGCAAAGGGGCGACCTGGCGGCACAGATGCAGACTCTTAGTCAGGAAAGGGACCTTAGGCCAGGAAGTCTGCCATTTAAAAAGAAAAACTGAAGAAAATCACTTGGCCCTTCATGGGCTGGGTGACCTCCAAAAAGAGCATCAGAACTTGTTAGAGCACACCAGGAGGGTGGAAGAGGCTCTGGCAAGAAAGGAGCAGGCCAGTAGGGATGGGACTCAGGAGGTAACCCTCCTGCAGCAAAGACTGGCCCAGTACTCCAGGACCAATCAGGAGGCACAGAGAGAGAATGAGGCTCTCTGCCAGCACAATGATAGGCTCCAGCTGGTAGCCATGCATGAGAAACTGATAGAGTCTAGTAAGGGCTTAACTGAGGAACTGAAAGCGCAGACTCTTGCATTGCAACAGGGAGCAGGGGCTGATAGAGATGAGGTTCGCTGGGAAAGGGAAACGCCTGAGCATAACCTCAGGAGCCCTAGTACCAGAGGTCTTCATCTCTCCCAGTCCCTGGACTCTGCCACCCCCATGTCCCCTGGCGCACATGAGCACAGGGCCATAGGGATGGCAGATTACTATCCAGCCAAAAGGACGGGGCTCATAGGCCAGCACCACCCAGCAATGGATGGGCGGGCATCTGGGTATGGGCACGTAAGCACAGTGCAATTTAGTGGGGAACCCCAGGAGAGTAGGCCCACTAAGGGCATCCTGAAAACATCTGCCCAGTTAGGTCAGTGGGGGGGGTGCCCATCAAATCCTGGTAGCAAGGAGGGATCTGAAGACTCCTCTGAGCGTCACAGGACACAGGAGACCAGGTCCCCATGTGGAAACAGAGAAATTGATATGAGGCCGGGAAGCCCAAAAGGAAACACACCAACACAGGTTACAAAGGACATACAAAGCGCTTTATTTCAAAGTTACAAAGTTACCAAAGTCAATTGACACGCGAATAGCTATTCGGCCCTCTGACTAACACGCGAACCTTCAACGTTAGGTTCGCACTGAAAGTGGGAGAGACCGATCATCGGGATGCTTGGGTTTTTATACATTTTGTACTGCATTGGCCAGCCCTCTTGCAAGTTAACCATTTCTGGAACCATGGCTAGGGTTCGTAGCCAGGTCGAACACACAATTTCCATATATTAGATCAGTTCCGCTGATACGGTTACATATTTACACATAGGTTAAAGAGAGGACAGGGTCTTAGTTCATGACCCTAACAAGTAGCCTGCGGACATTTTATTCATTCACGTGTGCGGAGGTCACCATCGCCGAAGTCTTACTCGAAATGTCATTCGGCCTCCATTTTGTGATTCAGGGTGACTTCCACACTGCAAGAGTACCTAAAATGGCGGCTAGATCCAAGATGGCGGCTTACACGATACATTAAGGTCAAGACCTTGCCGCGGAACCTATGTACATAGTATTCTTTAGACAGCTTGGCGTAGGCCAACATACATTTAAACAATGCGATTGGGGTCACAATATTATATCGATTTCCACAGACCCTCCTTTTGGCCTATGCCAAGTGCTAAAACATTATTTCCTAATACTTTTGAAAATACTTGAAGGCATTAGCATCCATAGGTTCCGCATCATTGTCTGAAATGTCAATAGCCATAAAGTTGTTCATAAGAACTTCTTGCAACATGAATTCTTTAGATGCTGTCTTCGGGGTCTATATTCTACGCCCTATTGCGCTCATAACTTGGGCACAACATCCCCCTATCATTCCGCATATACTCGGGAGGCATTGAAAACAGCAGCAAAGGAATAAGAGTCCCTAAAATACCTAAAATAACAGAAAGCACCTTCCACCCCCAAGATCGTAGAGAATCCCAAAACCAAGTACTAAGGCTCCAGTCTCCTACAGGGATATGGACTTCAGAACTAAGAGTGTGTAAATTCTGAATTGCTTTGAATATTGTTGGTGAAGAATCTGGTACGAAAACACAGCAAGCGGACCCCACTAATTTACATACTCCACCTCGTTCAGCTAAAATGACATCTAATGCCATTCGATTTTGAAGTGCTACCAATCTTATCGCCTTTTGCTCTAAGGTCATATTGTAAAGTATGTCCGTGGTCCGGTTGATTGTTTTCTCCAACACCCTCGCTAATCCCCTGATGTTTTCTGAATTTGCTATTTGTCCCCAGAAGGGAACTACTGATTTGGCTATATCCCCGAACACTTGTCCAGGGGTATCTCCATCATTATCCCGTCGCGGGCGAGCCTTAGATACCTCTAAGGTACTGGCTATAAATACACCTGGTAACAATATCCCTAAATAGCAAGTCCCCTGCCAATCCTTGGGCAACCAGGGAAAAGCTAAACTACCACACACAAAATAAACGGGTCCCCCTACATACAAAGGCCTATTTTCCCCAGTCAAATTTACAATATTTATACAAGGCTCGAAATCTCCCATTGGCCTAGTGCCGTTTCTTTGTACACAGAAAGGGACATAATCAGGACTATGATTTACAGAATAAGAAGGAGGCATGGCATCCTTATTGCCTATCGGAGCCATCTTGAAAGAAACTAGATTTTGAAAAGGAAAATAAAGTTTATCAGACGGCCTAATAGAAGCGATATTAGGTCTACTCCTATTTGCGAAAAGCGAGCATCCCATGGGAGTCAATTCACGTTTTTCAAATTCATTCAAATTAGTCCCATCGAAGTTCCCTGAGATGCTATCATTCCATCGGCCAAAAAAGAGTGCTCTAAGAGAGGCATAGCAGGAAGTTGTTAGAGGTAAGGGATGTATATACCATCCCAGTCCCTTGTTCCCATGTTGTGGTAAGTGAGTGCAGATCCAACAATTACTCCTATTAAAAATAGCATGCGTAGCATTCATCACTATCATCAGAGTGTTATTATAATATTTCTGTCTATGCCGAGAGTCCCTAGGGGACAGAGTGTGAAGGTGTACAGAGGGAGTCAAAACAGTTGGTACGATTTTGGTCGGTAACAGAGGCTTCAAAGGATAAATTTCTTCAAAATACCAAAGTCCCACGGCAGCAGTTGCAAAACTAACAATAATCAAAACAAGAACACAACAGTACGTTTTCAGGGAGTGAGAGCGCTAAAAGTAGTTGTACTATTAAGGGGCCATGCTGAATCTTGGTCCCGTGTGAGGTCAGAAACCCTCTTTCCGACCACAGTTTTCCGAAGTTGTGAGCCACCCCAAAGGCGTACTGACTATCCGTATAAATGTTAACTCTATGCCCTTGGGAGAGCTCACAAGCGCGGGTCAACGCTATAATCTCTGCGGCCTGCGCGGAGTTATGCGGAATCCTTTTAGTTTCTACGATCTTGTTTAAAGTAGTAACTGCATAAGCAGCTGTAGATGTGCCATTCGGAAGTTTAAAACAGGAGCCATCACAAAACAGCTCCCTTTCTGCGTTTTCCAAAGGAGCATCTGAGAGATCTATTCTGCCCTTTGTTTCTTGTTCGGTGGCATACAAACAGTCATGTGATCCATCATCGCCGCAAGCAGTAGTTTACGAGAGAGGCAAAAGTTCAGCCGGATTGAGAACACAACACCTTTTAATTTGGATATGAGGAGCAAATAGAACTAATTCGTACCTGGTCAACCGGGCAGAAGTAAGGTGTTGTGTTTGAGTTTTATTCAATAGAATATCGACAGAGTGAGGCACCATCAAAATTAAATCGTGGCGTAGGACCATCCCCTCACTCTGTTTTACAGATGCAGCGGCAGCAGCAACAGCGCGCAGACATCGCGGCAAAGCGCATGCAACAGGATCGAGGGCGGAGGAATAATAGCCGCACGGCCTATTCTTCCCTCCATGTTCCTGCGCTAACACAGACAAAGCACATCCATTACATTCATGCACAAACAACACAAAGGCCTTATCGTAATTTGGTGTACCCAGAACCGGTGCTGAACACAGCGCGGCTTTGAGAAGCTCAAATGATCGTTGATGTTCCGATTCCCATGGCAGTGGCAGAGAAATGCCCTTCTTCGTCAAAGCTTACATCGGTTTTACCACTAGGGCAAAGTTCGGGATCCACAGTCTACAGTAGGACGCCATCCCTATCAGGGCTCTGACTTCCTTCTGTGTTTTTGGGACAGACATGCCAGAAATGTGTTTTATTCGTTCAGGTGTCAATCTTCTCCCCTCCTTTGACAGGAGGTAGCCTAAATAGGCAACCTCCTGGCAACAATATTGAAATTTCTTAAGTGAAGCTTTGTGACCATTTTCAGCTAAATGAACAAGCAACAATATAGTGCCTTCTTTACAAGCTTTCTCAGAGTCTGCAGCCAGGAGCAGATCGTCTACATATTGAAGCAGCGTGCAAGTAGGTGGCAATTCAAGGGTGTCGAGCTGCTCTTTTAAGGCTCTACTATAAATACTAGGACTTTCAGTATACCCTTGAGGTGCCCTCGTGAATGTAAACGAGCGTCCCCCCAAGGTAAATGCAAACAAATACCTGCTCTCCTCATGTATCGGAACACTAAAGAAGGCGTTTTTCAGATCTACGACACTAAAGTGTGTAGCCGTAGCAGGGATCATTGTTAAGATCGTTGTTACATCAGGCACGATTGGAAATTGTGGGGCTACCACCCGGTTAATAGCACGAAGATCTATTATAAACCGGTACGGAATTGCATTGTCGCCTTTCTTATATACCGGCAAGATCGGACTATTACATAAGCTACCTGTAATCTCTTCGATCACTCCACGATGTACAAAATCGGAGACAATGCATTTCAGAGCGCGCTCACCTTCAATAGAAATTTTATATTGGGGAATGCGCGGTAGCTTAACCCCATGTTTCAATATTATCTTAACAGGGTCGATGCGCAATATCCCGACATCATTGTCGTCCATTGCCCACAAAGATTCTGGGACAAGGTCAAATTCAGGAGGTAGAGGTCGGGTCAAGTATTGGGAGTTAAAGGGTTGCTGTGATGAAACTGTTAATCTTATTCCGTCAGGGGAACAATGAATCACCGCATTCAGTTTCTTCAACAAATTCAACCCCAGCAAATTTTCTCCACAATTTGAAGTAAGAAGAAAAGGGCATTGGTCTGTAAAAGGACCCAAAGAAACGGATACCGGCGCAGAAACCGGACAAACAGTTGGTATACCAGAGAACCCTATAGAGACGTTTGTTTGCCCTGACAGTGGGATGTTTGGAACCCTCGAATGGTCGATGGAGCATTTTTGTGCTCCAGTGTCGATCAAGAACTGATGTTTCCTATTCCCCACCAATAATTCAACATAGGGGCCCTTCTGAATAACGGGAATAGGTAAAGGTTCCAAACACTGCTTCGGGCAATCCTAATAAGGCAAGACTTCATCAAAGGGAAGTACCTCAGAAAGATAAGCGGCGGAAGGGTGATCAAATATATTTCTCGAGTCCATACTTGGAGTCTAATTTTCCCGTGAAAAAGGTTGCTGGGGATCTTGTAGAAGCTGACCCCTATCAGGGCCCCCTGCTCCAGGGCGGCCCCGTGGTCGCCTACCCATTCCTCCGAATGTGCCTCCTGACCTCTGACGGAGGGCAGGGCACTGTGCTCGCCAGTGACCTTCCTGGCGGCAATAAGCACACTGATTAATATTTATAGAATTTGGAGGAGTATTTCCTCTTGGAATGTACTGACCTCTAGTTTGTGTCGTACCTCCTCTAGGGTTTCTGACAATTTGCTGCAACAATACCTTAGTCTTTAGGTCACCCCTTCTTTTTTCGATTTTCTCTTTTTCATTATTAACCCGATTCTCGTAATACTGAGCCATATGCAAGACCTCTGACTGAGATTTTGCCTGCCAAGCGCTCTCTGAGGACATAATTTGTGACTGGATGTCAGGCAACAATCCACGCACAAATTTGTCCACAAACAACCTCTTCCCCGACTCTGTACCTAAATCCTGTCCACTGAAGTCGGAGAACACCTGTTCGAATCTATTAAAGAATTCAGTAGTACCTTCAGTTTTCCCTTGGACGCAGGCCGTAAGCTTGTCCCAAATAATCCTTTTTTCTGGAACTATAGTTTTTAATTTGGTGACTATTCTATCGGGTAAAGTGAGTATTACCTGGGGTGGTTTCTCACCAGCAGGTCGTTCCCCATCTATTCTAACCAGATTTACCCATGTATCCCCTAACCCCGGCACATCATCTATTGTTCGTACCTGTTTCCATACATCAACAGGCAAAAGTACTGGAAACAATAAATCCATGTCACTTAAGGTGAACACAGAAGATTGCAAAATGGATTCTATTTCTTTATAAAATCCTGTCGGGTTCTTCCTGATATCAGGAACTGATTGTCTAATCGTGTTCACTTCCTGTCGAGAAAACGGGACGTGAACGAACTGTGATACGTAATGTGCAGGGATATCCACCGCGGCAGTACCAGCCGCCGCTTTGGCGGGGATTTCTACTTTTGGGACAAGGGTCGGAGGGACCTCTCTCATAGGCAACTGAGATATAGGGACCTCCGACCGCTTACTAAGTAATAAGGCCAAATCGAGCGCTAAAGCAGCTGTAGAAGCGTCGGGCGAAAAAGCTCTTTTACAAATACCTAATAACTCTGTGGGGCAACCAACCTTCTTCCTTATACATTCCTCCTGTAAATGCTGTACCATCACTTGGATTACCTTCCTTTGCATCTCTACCGTCTATTGACTATATGTGTCATATACCTCATCTGGCGATATCGATGAATCCGAGATCCACCGAATCGCATCTCTGGTACAAATCCGTACTTCCTCAGGTGCTGATCTTCGGCACAAAAGGAACCGTTTCTGCACATATATCCTATCGTCTTCATCATCCTCGTTTTGTGACCTTTCAAAGTCCCTTCTAAACTCAAACAACCTATCAACATGTCCATATACCTTCTGCTCTGTATCCCTCGACAATGCCAAAGCGTTCAGATCTCTCACCCCTTGTGGGAGATCCGAAGTCTGCAATCTACTCCACATTACACCTAAATGAATCCCCAGTCCTTCAATAAAAACGTTTTTCTCGGGAAAATCGTGCAAATTAGATAATGTCGAAAGTACATCAGTTTGATCACCTTTTTCCATGCAATGTTTAGCCCAAGCAAATAGTTCCTGTTTCCTGCCCGCAGGAACAGTACTACGAGTCACAATTTTCGACCCTGCACCAGGATCTGATTTAGTGAACACGGGACTCCCCGGAATCGGAGGTGTAAGTGAACCTAGCAAGGGTGCAGGGGAAAGAGGTAATGTAGACAGAGGAGCGACAACCAAAGAACTAGGGGCAGTAGGCTGCGCAGGAGGAGTAGGAATAGCAATAGGAGCAATAGCAGGAATGGGCAAAGTGGCCACAACAGGAGCATACGGAGGTGGCGCTGAAGAATCAGTCCTCCGTTCGTTTAATATTTTCTCAATAAACTCCTCGGAAACATGGAAATCTTTAGAGGGGTACATTTTCTGGACCCCGAGCGAGAAAGCTCTATCCATTTTCTGGGTTTCTTCTAATCGTTTTTCCTTGTCATACAACAATGCCTTCTCGGCATTCGTTTTATGACGTCGTGCATATTTATCCCTACTTTTAAGCTGCTGTAATGCTTCCTTTTTCCAATTTTGTAACACATCAAAGGCTGCTGGCCTAGCCTTCTTCTTGAGCAAAATCGACTCTAAGTATTCAATACGGGGGATCTCAAAGCTACCATTGATTGGCCACTGAAATTCGGAGGCATTTCTGGTCTGTCTGTGCCAAATGTCATTAAATACAATACTACCAATGCCATACTTACAGTACATAGTACACGCCGGCGACCCCTCCTGTGGTGCCGGACGGCTAAATTCCAAAGATTGTCGATCGCTGCGGAACAGAACCCTAAAGCAGCTAGACAATTTCCCAGGCATTTCTCAAAGAATTGGTGTTACCTGGTCCAATAATTGTGTCTGCAGATACAATACGCCAAATTCAAATTGTTAGGGTTAAATTAAGAGCCGGGTCACGACTACACCTGACCAAACCTAAGGAGGACCGTACGGTTTACAAAGGACTTCAACTAACGAATTTTACCTGCGTTCGGTGGTTTCGGCAAATCTGCCCGCCTCGGAATTGGACCCTCGTCAAGATGCCGTGTCAGACCGCACGACTATCGCCCAAGGATCGGATCGTGCAGCGCTGCCGAGGTATCGCGTCTCGATCGGTCGGGCCCGCAGAATCACACCGTCCGATCCCGATTCGATAGTCTGCGTCAACCTTCGATGATCCGGCATCAATCTTGAGGGTCCCTATTCGGGCGCCAACTGTGGAAACAGAGAAATTAATATGAGGCCGGGAAGCCCAAAAGGAAACACACCAACACAGGTTACAAAGGACATACAAAGCGCTTTATTTCAAAGTTACAAAGTTACCAAAGTCAATTGACACGCGAATAGCTATTCGTCCCTCTGACTAACACGCGAACCTTCAACGTTAGGTTCGCACTGAAAGTGGGAGAGACCGATCATCGGGATGCTTGGGTTTTTATTCATTTAGTACTGCATTGGCCAGCCCTCTTGCAAGTTAACCATTTCTGGAACCATGGCTAGGGTTCGTAGCCAGGTCGAACACACAATTTCCATATATTAGATCAGTTCCGCTGATACGGTTACATATTTACACATAGGTTAAAGAGAGGACAGGGTCTTAGTTCATGACCCTAACAAGTAGCCTGCGGACATTTTATTCATTCACGTGTGCGGAGGTCACCATCGCCGAAGTCTTACTCGAAATGTCATTCGGCCTCCATTTTGTGATTCAGGGTGACTTCCACACTGCAAGAGTACCTAAAATGGCGGCTAGATCCAAGATGGCGGCTTACACGATACATTAAGGTCAAGACCTTGCCGCGGAACCTATGTACATAGTATTCTTTAGACAGCTTGGCGTAGGCCAACATACATTTAAACAATGCGATTAGGGTCACAATATTATATCGATTTCCACACCCACATTCTGCCATCTATTCCCAGGCTCGCAGAATCCGGGAAAACCTGGAAGATCAGACGGGCACCTCTGGGAGCAGTGCTTCTGAATCAGAGGATGAATGGACCAGGGTTACCCGAACCAAAAAGGCCAATAAGGTGAGAAGGGCGTTGCTTAAGATTAAGGCAATCAGGAGTGTCATCACGCCTTATCATAAGAACGCCAAGTATTCTGTTTGGGAACACTTGGAGCTCTATGAACAAATGATGGAGACTTTCCATTGGAAGGACAGCAGTAGCTGCATCCAGTACGTCAAATGGACATCCTCCCCTGAATACTCCAGTTTCTTTGCGGGGCTGGAGGACCAAAACCATTCAAGATGGTCCACATGTAGGGCGGCCATCTTGAAACATTTTTCTGTACATAGAAATCCCCAAGAGGCTCGCAAGGCAGCCTACAATTTGCAATGTGGGGAGGATCAGGCCCCACAAGAATTTGTGCAAGAATTGAAGCGTGCCTTTGCGCAAATTCATCAACATATTTTTCCATGCTCTTCCCAAGTACATAATGACCCAGCTCGTGAGAGATTTTCACGAGAAAAGATCTTTAGACTGGGTCATTGAGCAAGCCACCCAGATCTATGAGGTGCAGAAGCCCATAGAAAATAAAAGTATTGCGCAGAAAAACCCCAAAACCAACAGCACCCCTGCTGCTGCCAAGGTGGCAGAGGTAAAGGTTGCCCCCGTTTTAGATTTGGAGATGGGGGGACCTAAAAACCTGCCTGCACCAAATAATTCACAGCCCAGAAGGCCCTCGGGACAGTCACAGACAGGGAGCGAGGAGGTAGTCCCACAAATGGGGTCCCCCGCTCCCCTGACTATGTAAGTCCCCGCTACAAGGGAAACAGACCAATCCTGGGTTATGTGTGGACTCCTCCAGCCCAAGGGGGGGGATCCAGCCAAGCACCTGACCCAGGGAACTTCCCTCCTAACTTCCCACAGGAGGGCAGAAATTCCCCAAACACTGGGCAGAACTTTTTTCCCAGGTATCCACCCAATTTCCAACCCCAAAACCATCCATCTGTAACGCTCACCTGATTCCCACAGAGGCGCTGACCCGTTCTGGACTGCTACCAATTCTTCTACAGTAAAGAGCAGGGCCCTGAAGATGGACTGGACTGGCCCTCCCCCAAATCTCGTCTGTCTGGCTCGTAGGATAATTTTTCTGTAGGTGGGAAAGAGGGAGTTAATATCTGCTGGAAAGAGTATCTGCTCCCCCCTATCTCCCCCTTCTAAATCCCCTTGTCGCTAGTTCGGTTTTTGTGGGCTCTCACCTTATTTTCTGTAAGGATGAGCCCTCCATCCTGCTTCTGGTGCAGGGGCGCGTTGATTCCAGTTACTTCACTGGGGTATTTAGTGGGCGCGATTCCTCTGGCTGTTCGATCCCACTTCGGGATTGCTGTAAGTATGTAGTCTTTAGATTATATTAAATGTCTTTTCCCCTTCGGGGCCGGGGTCTAGAAAAGGCAGAAAGGCCCTTCTGACCCGAATGGAGGATTGAGTTCAACCAAAATCTGGTAAGTCCTTAGGTGAGTATTCCCTCCTGTATCAAGTCCGATGCTCACCTTCTCCCCTTTTGCAGGAGCCGATTAGCTGCCGGCGTCGAAACCGCTGTTGTTCGTGGTAAGGCCTCGTAAAGGTAAGTGGAATAGGTGTGGCACCGGGTGAAGCGGAGCGCTTCTAATCGTGTCTTTCCCCTTTTTGCAGGTGCCGAGGTGCTGCAAGCTTTGTAGCTGTTTTTGCACGTGGCGCGGCCACGATAAGGTAAGAGAAAGCGGCGCTGCGGCGAGCGTTGTGGTGCGCTGCTAACCTTGTGCTTTTCTTTTGCAGGATTGTCGGAAGAAGGTTTCCCGGGTGCAGGATTCCGGTGAGTAAAGCTTTGGATGCTTGTCTTTTCTCTCCTTTTGTCTTTCAGGTGTTCCAGGAGCTGCGGGCGTGTCAGGAGCCAGGATGCAGGAGCCGACTCGATGAGCGTCCTGCTGCTGATGCAGAATAACGCGAAGCACGTGAATTCCTTCGGGCATGGTTTAAATAGCAGTGGAGTGCTTCAGGTGAGTATCCTTCCTCCGGCCCCACCCAGGTAAGAAAAAGAGTTCCTGAAGAGGAAAAATAGTTCCTCCCAGCCTAAATGGCTGGAGACCTCAGCCAGACTGGATTGCTCTGGGTGAGTAACCAGCATGGTCTGCCTCAGGTAAGTCCACCCAAGCATTATGCCATGTTTTGACCAAATGAGCCTGGTGCCTATGGCGCCAGGACTGAAGCCTTTTATGAGCCTGGCGCCAAAGGCCCCAGGACGTGGTCCAAAGGGCCCCAGTAGCGGTCTGCTGTATCCGGTGATGTGGGTGATAGGTCTGCTTCCGGGGACGCTGGGCCTGGCCTGACTCCCTGGGAGCAGCCATCATGACGCCATCCTTCTTTCCCCAATTCCCTGGGCCCAGACAACCTAATCTGGGAGAGGGGAGGCCAAGGGTGGAGGGGTTTCCAAATTTTCCCAACCCAGGGTATTACCAGAGAAGGGATAGCTACCCTTCCCGGGATCAGCCCAGGGGAGAAAACAGAACCCTGTATCAGCCTGAGCGGGTTTCCCAACTTGAGCGCCAGGTCCAAAAACATGGCACGGGATCTGGATCACATGCTGAGGGCGCAACAGAGCCCTCAGATGAGCATGCCACCACAGAATGCCCCAAACTCTGGGCCTGGTGCTCCAGAACAATGATGGGGCAGCACCCCAATAACCCACCCGTTCCCAGGGAGGAGGCACAAGGGGAAGGGTGGTGTAAAGCCTTGGAGGAAGCTTCCTTCCCAACTTGTAAACAGCCCCTGGAAAACCAGGAACCGGAAACAAAATCTCCTACCCCGTAAAGTCTGCCACCCAAGGAGCAGAGAGGAGGTAGGAGAAACAAAGGACCCAAACAGACCCACTTTGTGGAGGAGGTACAGGTCTTCCAATTTGAGGCAGAGGGATCCTCAGAGGATTCTGGGAAAAGGATCTTCTCCTTCAGAGATGGGGGAACTCCTCCCAAGGAAAAATGGGTCCCAAGAGATTCCAATCCAGACTGGGTAGATGTGGGGATTGAGCTGTCGCCGCCCATCATCCTATCCCAGAACCAACCAAACCAAACTTCCCTGGTTCACACCCATCCGCGTGACTGCCTCCAAAGAGCGGGGGGCGGCCCAGAACCGGAACCAGGGGAACCTAAAACCGAATCAATAGACTGGGTAGATGTGGGGATTGAGCTGTCGCCGACCCATCATTCTATCCCAGAACAAACAATACCAAAATCCCATGGGTCAAACCCATCCTGATGACTGCCTCCAAAAAGTGGGGGGCGGCCCAGAACCCAAAACCATTTCCAGTTGCCAACTTTTTCTTTCAGATTCCCCAGGCTCCCCACAGAATTCTGCCCAAATCTCTTCTCTCGCCATGTCCAAAACCAGAAAGTTAGCCCACCAGTTGTCCAAAAATGTGCATTATCTGTGCCCCCTTGAGGAGAAGGAGGGAAGATACTATGCCCCGGTACAAGTACAGGGGCAGGGTACAATTTTGGCTCTGGTGGACACTGCATCCCAAGCTACCCTTCTGTCCAAAAGGGCCTTTGATGAACTGAATTCAGGTAGGGGGGAGAAATACCAAATTCCCCTCACCTTTCCTCCTGGACAACTCCAGAACTTTGACGGGAAGGAAATTTCACGTCGAGGGGACTGCAGATTTGGACATCAAAATTGGGCGACACAAGGTGAAACACCTGGTCATAGTAGTGACTCCAGAGGGCACCCCTTGTTTACTAGGGAATGACCTCCTGAGAAGGTTGTCACCCCTAATAGATTGCATAAACAAGGTTCTCTGGACCCAGACTAGCCGACCAATAAAATTAAAACAGAGTGTCAACAATGTTAGTCTAAATGGCACCTGCCACATGGTTGAACAAAAATCTGACCAAGTAGAATTTCACTTCCAGAACAACCAAATTCGAGACGTGACAGTAATAGCAGTAGGACAACAGACTGGTGATGGGGGTCCTCTCTATTTCTGAAAATCAGCCTTCCTTCTAGTTTAAGGTGGTATTCCACACTGGAAGGAAACACTCTGAAATTCTTTACCAATCCACAATCTGACACTCCCACTCCTATAGTCCAGAAAGATGTGAAATCAGCTCAGAGCCTGGCTGATATTCAGCAAATTGGAGAGCAGTTGTTCATCCCTGTTCAGTTTAATGATGGGAAGGACTCTGTTCTCGCTCGAGTATGTGTGAACAATGGTAAGAGCTTCATCAGCGAAGCCATGTTCCGCCAACTCCCAAAAGATCCAGCCATTCCCACATTCAAACTGATAGACAAATGGGAAACGGATCTGGAAACACCCAATTCTAAACATCTCCTGCCAAGCAGTTGTATGCTCAAAATCTCCATTGGCAACAAGAGCATAGTCCATAATTGTTGGGTCGTGCGAGACGTCACTGCCGCCTTTTACTTAGGCAGTGACATTCTCAATCGCTTTGCCATTAGTTTGGACCTAATAAACTTCAAAGCTTGGTCCCGATTAGCGGATAATCCCATGGGCTTTGATGATCCAGAAAAAGCATTTAGGTCAGCTCAATTGCTACCTTATGCAGTCGAAATTCAGATTAAAGAGGAAGTCACCATCCCAGAAAGGACCCGACAATTCTCCCTGGAAGTGAAAGTTAAAAGAGGCCAAAAATTGAAAAACCCTGATGCTTATATTCATCTAAATGCTTCTCTCCAACAGCAAGGGTTAGGGGTAAACCCAACACCATTAGTCAACATAGAACATGACACCATTCTAATAGAGGTGGATAACAGCGACTTAAAGAGTATAACTCTAGCCGCAGGCACCATTATTGGAATGGCGGTTGATGACGGACATTTCTCCATTGGTTTAGGAAATGAACTGTTAGGACCAATCCCAAAGGACTGTTTTGACAGTGACAGTGAGGACAATACAACACCAGACAGGATTTTCACCCGGCATGGGGGGAACTTCCTGGTGTACACTTCTTGCCCTTATGGTAAGGAAGATGTGACTTGTGACTTCAGGAGGGATGAGGTGATTTTCCAGGTCCATGAGGGCTGCCTTTCCCACCTGAAGCCTCCAGTCCAAATCAGCACTCTGACCAGGGACTTCTCCACCCAGCTGGAGGAGGCCGCTGAGATAGCCAAACCAGAAGCCTTTCCAGGCTTCAGGCATATGGTGGAAGAGAGAGTTAACCTAGCTGATGCCTGCGTGACTCTGGAACAGAAGCAAAAGTTGAAACAAGTTTTCTTGGATTTCCAAGATCTCTTTGCAGTAGACTCATACGACTGTGGTCGCACCGACATCCACACAACAACAATTCCCACGGACCCTGGCATGACTCCAGTGTTTGTGAAGCAATATCGCTTGCCTCTCGCATCCATGGAGTCCCTTACTGAAATAATTAAGAACCTTGAGTCCCGGGGAATAATCGGTCCAGTACACAGCACCTTCAATAATCCGGTGCTGGGAATATTGAAGCCAAACGGCCAGTTGAGACTCTGTGCCGACCTTAGGGAGCTCAACAAACGGGTCCATACTTCCCGATGACCTCTGCCCTACATTGACCAAGGGCTGGCCCAGATTCAGGGGTCACAGGTATTCACTGCGATAGATCTGACCAATGGATACTGGACCGTGCCTGTCAGTAGGGAGGACCAATACAAACTGGCTTTTACCTTTGGGGGCCAGCAGTACACATGGACCCGGACTCCATTTGGATACCTCAACTCCGGCAATGAATTCAACATTTTCCTACATAAGGCCATGCCCGACCTGGGTGCGAGGGGTAACCTGGCTTATGTACATGATGTCCTCATCAAAAGTTCATCTGTGGAAAAACACAAAGCGGAGATCCGTTATGTTCTGACACAGTTGAGGGCCGCCGGAGCAAAACTTTCCTTTCAGAAATCACAGTGGTGTAGAACCCGTGTTAATTTCTTGGGGCATGAGATTACTTCTCAGGGTCTCTGTCCCCAGGAAAAGAAAGTGGAGGCACTTCAGAAACTGAAGGATCCCACAACTCTGCGGGAACTAAGGAGCCTCCTTGGACTGACTAATTACAGCAGAAAGTTCATTGAGGGCTACGCAGAGATCACCAGACCCCTAATTCATCTCTTGAAGGGGGGGTCAAGTGGGAATGGGGTCCAGAACAATCCGAGGCAGTAAGACAACTCAAAAGAAGCCTCTCACAAGTGCCTTGCCTAGTTTATCCTGTTAGAAACAACACGTTCTTCCTGGAGACAGGGTTCTCTAATACGTGCTTGATGGCAGTATTATACCAAAAGCATGACAAGGTCAATAAAGTAATCTCCTATGCGAGCAAAATCTTATCCTCTGTGGAGGAAAATTTCAAGGATTGTGAGAAGTCACTCCCGGCAACGGTGTGGGCATTGAAGAATTACCGCCCGTTTATCCAGGGGAAACACATCATAGTGGAGACTCCACACCAGCCTCTGCAATATCTCCAAAGTGACAGAATCCGGGCCGGAAATGTGAGTTATTCCCGAATTACTTCCTGGATTCTGTCAATGCAAGGCTTTCCTGTGGAGGTCAGATATGGCCAAAACAAGAAGAGTCCCCTTGCGCAAGGTCTGGCTGACTTGCATGATTGTGCCAGAGAAAACTATCTCGAGGACGAAAGTCTAAAACTCAAGGACAACATGGAGGCATACCTTAATTCCCCACACAAAGTCTTTGAAGAAGACAAGTGTGAGGGACTGCCCACTGTCTATGTGGATGGATGCTCTTACCATGTTGACAACAACGGGGAAAAAGAACTGGTGGCCGGCGTAGGGAACGCATGGGTGAATGAGTCCCCAGAACCCTCCGCTGGATACAAAATTGGTCCTTGAAGTAGTCAGGTGGCAGAATTGATGGCTGTGCATCAAGCCATCCTCACTACTGTCCAACATCAACTCCACAAACTGGTCATAATCACAGATTCGGATTATGTACGGAACGGGTTCGTGGAGCACCTGGTTAATTGGAAAACCAGAGGCATGTTATGTTCTAATAACAAACCCCTGAAACATGGGAAGTTAATCCAAAATATTGATGATCTGGTCACTAGAATGGGATGACCATCTACTGGAAGAAGATCAAGGGCCATTCCAAAGTAGAAGGACCAGACAAAACTGGAAATGACTTAGCTGATCAGCTGGCCAAAACCGGGGCCATCCAAGGGGATCTAATAGAGATTGAGTCCCTGTTGGGGGAAATCCAGGTCACTGCTATCACTAGGTCCCAGACAAATGCTCACAATGATCTTTCAACGGCACAATGGAGTAAGGAGACCCCTGATGCTGATTTAATTACGGCTCAAAAGGGGGATCCAATAATTGGTAAGTTTTACCAACACATTGAGGACCCTGAGAACTTTCCCCTGACGGATACCGATTACATTGGGAAGGAGGACCTTAGAGTGTTGATGAAATGTCCAAAGATGTTCCGAATCCAAGACGGTTTGTTGGTAAGGAAATCCCAAGCTGGCCATGATCAGTGGGTGGTCCCTACTTCATTCCGAAAGCCTGATGTTAAGTCACGCCCATGATGCGGCCACCGCCGGTCATAGGGGGTTTCACACAACACTGGAAATCTTAAGAGAGGTTGCACACTGGCCACACATGTAGCAGGACCTCGACCAATACTTGAAGGGGTGTCTTGTGTGTGCACAATTTCAGCCAACATCCCTCACACACCGGGCGTCTCTCCAAAAGAGGGGGATGACACTGCCATGGTCAGATTTGCAAATCGACTTTGTAGGCCCTGTGATTCGCTCATCTAGAGGAAACAAGTACATGTTGACCGTCACATGCTTGTTTACCAAGTGGGTGGAATGTCTCCCGGCCCCAAACTGCAAGGCAGAAACCGCAGCTGCCCTGATGATTAACCACATATTTTCCCATTTTGGTCTACATCAAAGGATTGAGTCAGACAGGGGTAGCCACTTCACCAGTGAAGTAATGACAAAGATGTGGGAGATACTGGGGGTCAAAAGGAAGCTACATATTGCTTACCGGCCAGCTTCTTCTGGGGCAGTAGAACGCTACAACCGGACCATTGTGAGCATCTTAAAAAAGTTTGTGGCAGATTCTGGGCCAAGTTGGGATATCCGATTACCTCTGGTCCTAATGGCCATCAGATCGACCCCTTCATCTGCAACCAACATGTCACCGTTTGAGCTGATGACTGGACGCAAAATGGTGCTTCCCCAGCATTTGCTCTACAGGACCCAAGAGCAGACGTTGATAAATGCCTCCACAACTCATGAGTATGTGGAGAATTTAAGGAAACACCTCCAACATGCTTTTGCCTATGCTCAGCGGAATCTAGAAAGATCAGCTGATAGCATGAAGACCCACTACGACCTGAAGACCACCAGGAAGGAATATAATGTGGGAGACCAGGTTTATCTAAACAATTTCCAAAGAAACCAGGTCAAACAGCGAAAATGTTTGCCTACATGGAAGGGACCGTTTGAAATTATAGACAAGATCTCCCCAGTAGCTTATAAGATCTGCATCCCCAAAGGTAGTCTGGCGGAAGGGGAAGACAAGTGGGTACATATAAATCAGCTAAAGTGTTGCCATCCCAGGCACACTCTGCAGCAACTGGAGGAGTCCTCTGCAATACCAGCGGGGCCGCTCCAGAGTAATTCAGTTCCAACCCTAAAATATCCCACAGATAGTCTCTAAAATATCATGATTCTGGTAGGAAAATGTTTCCTGTTATATCTTGTTTTTAATACAAGATTGAAAAATGTAACCGGATGTATAAAATGTATCTGTTCGCCACACCATTAATAGTGGTGAAGAAATGTCTACGAATAGGTATTGCCGCTTTTGCTTTATCATCCTAGGAGAGATGAAACCATGGAGACTGACTAAGGAGGATGACCGGGGACCGGGAGCAAAGATCCGAGGGGCCCGGGGTACCGCCCAATATTCCCATCAGGACAGTCGAAGAGAACCGATCGGCGGAATTGGAAGAAGATGATGTGGACATCCCAGCGCATGGATCAAAACATCCTTTGCACTTTACTCCATCTCGACTCGAAATCAAAGTGCAGTCGGGCGGGGGGGCTTGTTGAGTGTCTTGTCCCACGTTCAAGTTATTAGGCTACAACATTTGGTGCTGTGGGTTTAGGAAATTCAAAAGGGCAGAAAATCCCACATTTGCGACAGAATCCTGGAGAACCGTGCAGTTTTGCACACAGCAAAATAGTCCCCTGACCTGCCACCCACCAGTGCGAGCATGAGGGGCCAGGAGTGCCATGAGTGAAATGTGTGCCAAAGGAAAAACAGCAGTGCCGGTGGCTAAAATAAAAAAAAAAACGCTTTGAAATCACCTTTGTTTCTTTGAAATGCAAGCTAAAAATGCCTATTTTAAACATTGCAAGATATTCAAAAATCTCAATGAACACCAGCAGACATTTGGCAGAATGTAGTCTTGTGTGCATACAAAATCTGGAAAGAGAAAGAGCCCAAAACAATGTTTATAACAAAACTGGCTGAGCTGTGGATGTCAGCAGCTGAAGTGAAATTGGACTGAAAGACACTAAAATTTAAATGTTTAAAATAAATGAGTGACCTACTGTTGAGTGTCACATAGTTTGCAACTGTTGAAATGTCATAGTTTTGAACTTAAAACCAGCGTTATCGCTGCATGTGTAAAAATTGTCAGTTTGATTTGAATGTAGAAAACTGGGAACTAAAGTGACATTTAGCTAAAGCCTGGCTTGAAGAGAGTGAATTCTGCCCGGCAACTACCCCCGACAGGAGTGAAACTTGCTCAGCCACTCTTCCCAGACCTGGCTGCATTCTGCTGCCCCTGCAGAAAGGAGATGACACCTCTCTGATTGAATTAGGGGAGGAGCACCTGGGGACTACAGGAAACTAAACAAAGCACTGTCCCTGGCTCAGGCAAATGTTATATTAGGGGGGTCGTAAATGGCTTCCTCTTGGAAGGAGAAGTGGGAGGGGATTTGCATCTGTGAGCAAGCTGAGCTTGGGGGAAGTGGATAAACCAGAAATTCCACCATGTGCTTTGGAAAACCACACCCCTCGGGGCCAGAGCATAATTTTAAAAAGATGGATAATTCATAGTGTGGACTTATAAAAATTGTATAAATAACATCATCATTCTTGCAATTTTTCTGTGCACATTTTAAGAGGTGTTAGGACCCTGTGGTATGTTCTTGGGGATAGTAGCGGAAAAAAGGTTGTTACTCCAAATGTATGCATGTTAAAAATCTGACACTTTATCATCTGAAACCCATATCCCTGGTGCACATTTGTGTAAAATCTGGAAAGGTTTAGAGGTCGTTATCTGGATGAAAAGGGGAGAATTCTGTCATAAGTGGACACAACATCTTACAAAGACAGGGATCGGATGGTTTGGTGCTACAGAAAATATGTTAACTGGACATATAATATTAGAAAAATGGTACATAGATAAATATGTATTTGGATCAGAAATAGATTTGTGTGCAATTTGACAAGGGGAGGATCCTCTGACCATAGACCTACCTCATCACTCTCACTCACAACCCAGTTCCCCCAATCAAGGGAGAGAGGAGGAACTGGCCAATGATAAGTTGAGAGGGTTGGGCATAGAAGATGAGCCGACCCTCCCACTTTCTAAACACATAAAAAGAGCCAATGGGAGCCAGATAGGACTTTTCTTTTTCACTTTCTGCAGAGCATTTTGACAGACAACTCCACATCCTGATTTCAGACTTCACATCTGGAAACTCCAAGAACTCTAGAACCCAACAGCTGAACTCCTATCAGCAGGCCTTCAAAACCTAGTAACCAAACCAAACTATTCAGACAGCCAGGCTGAGCTGTCTGATTCTGGCTAAAACCTTGTGCCAGAAACACCCAGAAAGCAGAGCTGTACCTGGAACCAGAGACCAGACCGCCGTGCAGTGCCAAGAACTTTTGTCAGAACCAGAGATCCAGACCGCTGTGCAGTGCCGCTAGCAGAGCTGACCCAGATCGCTGTGAGCAGAACCAGGCAGAGATTGTCCGTGGCGAGAGAACCGCCAGGAGTCCAGTCCAACCGGTTGACCCGATCCATGACGAAGTCGTATTCCTGTCCAAAATCTAGTGTGAGTACCCAGCTAGCACTGTGCCAAAACCAATCTCTTAGTTTAAAATAATCTAATACAAACTATTTTAGCCTATTAGAACTGCCTCCTAGAATCGTGTCATTCTGTCATCTTTAAAACTGAAAACTGTCATCTGTCATTCTGAGCTGGACTTTTCTTTTGAGAATCTACCTTCATGAAATCATCCGTATCTCCGGAACCGTTTGTGCTAGGAGCGAGTTTTAACTGTCAAGCTAAGATTCTAAGCTTTCCAACGAACCTAAAATCGACTTGCTATCCCTTATAGTGCCTCTGTATTTACGCTCGACGCACGCGACTAAATTGCCACGATTTGAAATTTTGCTTAATTTCAGCCACGTGAAAAAATATTTGTCCTTGCTTTCCTTTGCTGAAATTCGTTTGCAACCTGGCAATCATTCATAGAGCATTGCTAAAGTGATCCTGAATTAATTTAAAGTATCTCTCACTCACCCTGAACCTCCTATAGGGAATTAAAAGCAATTTGAGTATATTTTTCACTTCATTGCCACCACATTTAAAAGGATTTTGCCTGTGTTTAAAACTCCTACCTGTTTTCCTCTATGCTTGCTAGGGGGGAACTGAATTATATTTGATTGCATTCCTGAGAATTGCGTGCTTCCCTTCCATCACTTTACCTTGCATAAAGGGGTGGGGGGTGAATTGTCAAAGAAAAGTGATTACATTGTCTTTTGTTGAAGTCATATCAAGTTTATTTTCTGTATTGCATTTTCATTCATCATTGCATTGTCCTTGAAGCCATAAAAGCATTCTCAGCTACTTTATCCTCTCTATATCACTTCTAAGCCATCAAAAAGAGTGTACCACTGTAACATTATCCATTGTTGATCACTATCATCTTCACAAGTGTGCTATCAAATATTAATTTATTATAAAAGTGTGATATATATATATATTGTTTAATTTTCAAATAAACCTTTTAAATTTGCAAAACAAACCTACTTTTTGGCTCAGCAGGGTCCGGGGGATTCTGAGAGAGGGGTGTCTTATAAGGGTTGTCATCCAGAGTAAACGAACTGGACATAAAAATACATCAATAAGGGCTTCCATCAGCATCCCAGACTAGGCATTGACTTAGCTGTAGTGTTGAATTGAAGTTGCTTACAGATATGATATGACATTTATAACGCACCTATACACAAGTGTTTCGAGGCGCGACGAGGCAAGGGAGGGGGACAGCGGCAAGAGAGACAGCGATCTTACTAGGCCAGGTGTCATTCATATCACACAAGTGCATGGGAAGGGGAGGAAGGAGAAGTGCATAGAGAAAGAGGAGAGGATAGTGCAGTGCAAGGATAAGAATAAATAACAATAAGTAAAAGTACAGCCAGCCGGTGGCAAGTGCAGGGTAAGTGCTGACATCAGGTCTCAAGTGCTGGAAGTGGGACTGTAGGGTTACTGAAACATTCCCCAAGTGCTGGGGTTGCCAGGAAGGCAGTGCAGGAGTGCGACTGGAGGGGTGGGGGGGGGGCCTGGGCTCGAGATCAGAGGGTGGCCAGGTAACCAGTGCAATAACAATGTCAGCCAGGAAGTCAGCATGGGAGAGGTAGAGAAAAAACAGAAGCAAAGAGAAAGGTTTTGAGGAGCTTCCGGAACCGAAGATGATTCTCCTCAAGTTTCAGGGGGGCATGGAGGCTGTTCCAGAGAGAGGCCCCAGCCTAAGAAAGAGATCTACCACCAACTTATTGCTTGGAGAAGCGAATGACCCTGAGGGAGTTAGACCTGTCATTGGTCATCTTCTTGCATGCTTTCGTTCTATTTTAAGCAGCTGTGTGCCCTCCCACACCACTGCTCTTCCTGCCCCCTTCTTTCCGCATTGTTCACATTCTAGTACATTACTCTGTTGCTTGCTAGCTAGGTTTCTGATATACATAAACATACGTCGATACGTGTTTCATTAGAAAATATTATTAGTTGAGTGCATGGCCTCTTGGCACTAAAAATACTTACAACTTGCGATGGCTTGATGTTATGGATATTGAGTAAGTAAAGGACTGTGTTAAGCTGCTGATTCCCGGGAACATGTGTCCATGTATGTTGTGTGAATGTTGAACCTTGTCAGGTGAGTGCCTTCTATTAGTTCAATTACAAGGGCCTACAATTAAGACAGGGTAAAGATAGGAGGTGACCACCCATGTCTGCAAGGATGCCAAATTGGTTCTTTGCTAACACACATTGGAGGAAAAAAGTAATGGGCCTCAGGCCTGGTGTCTAAAGGTGTGCACTTGCTTTGCATATCTGCAGCTCTCAACATTCAATCAGCAGAAATACAATTTGCCACTCATAGCCGCCCGGTGTTGAACAAATCCTCTCTCTTTTCAGCAGAATCATATATTTTCACTGCCTGGGTGACAGTGACTTGGTATCTCGCACCTGGCCATGATATAAGCCGTGTTTGTGGCTCAGTGGACTAATGCATCCACTATAGGAGCCTGTGTTTGACCTGATGGTCAGAGCTTCGAATCCCAGCAGGTCCACTCAGCCCTTCATCCTTCCAAGGTCGATAAAATGAGTACCATTAAGTTGGGTAACAATAATCATCTGTTATCTGTCAATAGCGGCAAGATGCCCCTCTGTGGGTGAATCTGCGCTCAACAAATGCACCTGTTGGAGAGC
The DNA here is from genome assembly GCF_040938575.1 of Ambystoma mexicanum. Taxonomy (NCBI): domain Eukaryota; kingdom Metazoa; phylum Chordata; class Amphibia; order Caudata; family Ambystomatidae; genus Ambystoma; species Ambystoma mexicanum. The sequence continues at coordinate 752,310,175 of NC_090923.1, forward strand.
AATGCCTGGTTGGTTCCTGGAGATTACTCAATAACCATGACGACAGAGCCCCAAAGTCGACTGAGAAGCCCACAGAAAGCAAGGGGCCACATTTCATCATCTTGCTCCCAAAGGGACGCCCAGATCGAAGGGCATCTGTTCATACAACTGTGTGCTCCAGTGCTTGTCCAACCATTGCAGCGATGCCTCGAAGCGCAGGTGGGCATGAAGTGGCAATAGCTGGAGGATATGGGGAGGGACGCTGGTGGTGAAGGTGCATCTCTTTGAAGTGCCTTGAAACGGGGCCTTCCGAAGGTGTGTTCGGATCCCATCTTGCGGGCCATCATCAGGCAGGAAACAGGCACAGGAAGTCCACGGCTATGTTGCTTCTGTGCGAGGAAGGGGGTATGCACTACTTCCCTTCTAGAATATCCTGCACAGGGTCTGTGAATCAATGAGGTTGTGGGAGAGTAAGTAGACATGGTTCCCCTTAGCACCATTGACTGGCAAGGCCAGGGCAGAGGTGGCTCAAGCTAGAGGAGCAAAATAAACAGGGTCACTCTACACCAGAGTGACCTATTCTCCGTGCACACTTTTGTGCATGTAACCATGCAAATTAAGACTTACTTTTCAATTGTGATGTACTCTTCAATAGTCAGGACTTTTTGTATTAGTTTTTTTAATATTTCAAAATAAAGTGAATTACCAAAAACGGAAGCTAGAGGAGCGCCATGCTCCAGGTATGTGCTGTGATGCTTCAATCTATCAGGGGGGCAGTGGGGGTGCACATGGGACTCTTTCCGAAGCAAGTACTGCAGTTTGACCCGTTCAGGCTGTGACTCCTGCACATACCTCCCAGGCACTGCAGCATCAGACTTTTGATTGGCCAGTGAAGTCGCGACCTCTACAGTCACGCATTCAGCTGTGCGGGTAAGTGCCCCCGTAAGCACTCAATAAAGAGCTGCACGCAGGTGAAGAGAGATGCGGTAACGGGTCCCCTAGCTGGCAGTGTTGGCTTGCTGCATGTGCTGCTTGTTTTATTTGGGTGCATGCATGATATTCGGCTGGGGCACCCTGAACTATCTGCCCCACCACTAACAGCCCCTAAATGTGGGGCTTGCAAGGGAAATTACAGGCGCCGTGTAACTGACAACCGAAAACCTAAAAGGCAGGTTCCCAGCTGGTGTTGCCTTTTCGGATGGGCGCATTGTAAACTTACCCCCAGAATCCAGGCGCCCCGATCAGTTCAAAGTTTGCTTTTCTTCGGAAACGCTCCTTCGTGTCCTCTACATAATTCACTGTGAAGTTTGTTGTTGTATTTCATGGTCACCAAGCTTGATGTGCTGTGCTATGACATGATGTGCTGTTTTATGTAATCATATGTCAGGGTATGCCCTGTTATGCTAATTTGTTATATGTTATATTACACAATTAAAATGTCACATTTCTGCAAAGTGATCTTTTTTAACTGCCGGGTGAAAGGACTCGTCGAATTTCTCGCTTAGGTTTTAGTTTATTGCAACGTTAATATTATTCTGCAAAACTAGGCGTTGATGTGCCCTGGTCTAACAGGCGCTCAGTCAATGCAAGCATGCCATAGTCCCAGTGGTTGGCACTTGCCATTGGGGCTACCAAGAAAGTCCCAACACTGATAACATGGTCTGGTGGGCTATGGCACCTGCTGCGGTGTCCTCTGTTGCCAAACTGCATTTAGAGGACGTGGCTTTTTATCCTTGCAAGTTAGAGAACATGAGTTCTAGTTTTATGGCTCTTAGTGGTTTGTGCTATTGTATCAGAGCTACAGTAACTCAGGATTTCAGAGCTGTTCAAAAGCACATTAATATTATTATTGTCCCATCTGAGCATGGTCACTGAGGATCTTCTGAAAGCACCTGTTTTACCCTTGAGGTGCTCTTGTTTTCCTGCCATGCTGTATATAATGTTATGTAATTCAAGGATAAAATAAGCAGTTTTGCATAGCAATTTGCAAATCAAATGGACATTTGTGCAGCAAAGCTAGCTATTTAAGTTGCCCGCTTCAATGAAAACCCAGTTTACCCTGCATTCCTCTCTTGCCCTCTGTGCTCTCTTCACCCTCTTTTCTCTCATAGAGAGAAAATGCAGCAGTAATCCTCTCCTCCACTCTTACGTGCCAAAGTCAGGTGTGGGAGTGCAAGGCAACCATTTATTTTTCAAATAATTGCAAACCAGAAGTAATCAGAATGATACTTGTATTAAGTGTTCTATATCCTGTCTGGCTTTTTTTAAAAGGAATAGTCCTGCAATTCCATTCCATTCCTAAAACGTAAGTTGTTACATAATGCATAATTACAGTATTGATACCATAAAATACTACATCTCCATGATTTATAGTAACGTTTAGGTTAGTGTATCTAAATGTCATAGTGTCAACTATATTTAATTTTGTTGGTGAAGATGCATCATATTGACGAGTAAAAACTTTTGAAAATGTTCATGATCAAAAGCTTTTGATGGCAAACCTAGTTTTGTAACCTTCAGGTTGCACACATCTTGCAACTGGTGCGCCATCCCTTTCGTCATCCCTCCAGCCAACAACGCTCCTTGGACTGGTGTCACTACTTTCAGTGATCTCATGCCTTTGGTCAGCTCGCCCCTTGGATGGCAACTTTCACTTAGATCAGTGCCCCCTCCGCCCGCAACACCTGATTAAAGTCAACCTTTGTGTGGTGTCCAGCTCTCGGGGCACCGGAGTGGGACACACAGTACACCAGGATCACCCGGTAGGACAGGGTGGCTGCGATCACGCAGCGGGTTACACTGCAGGGGTCACCCTGTGGGGGTCAGGATCACCCGTCCCAACACCAAAACTGTGGGCACACAGCATACATTACCCTTGGCTCTGTGGTCACACAGGCAGCGGCTTCCACATAGGCCATGGGCACACAGCAAACACACAGTAATAACAGACAGGGACACAGAGTTGCTGCTTCCTGGGTCTCCGCTGCATTGCCTGCACATGCACACACAGAGGCCCCTTTTATTGGCTTGAGTCATGCCAAAGTCATGACTCGTGTTCTTAAACGGGCAGCATGCCACAGTTAAAGGGGTGAATCACCACACTTGGACTGCCATTCTCCTGTATATGGGGAAAACTTTCTCCGATAGGCATTATCCCTTTTATTGTCATCAGTTTTTAAAATGATGCCTCTAGTCCTACCTCTCAGCCAACTGAGACGAAGAACCGCACGGCCACAATCTCAGCATCTCTTGGATTGCCGCCTTCAGGAGTGGACTGGGGACCAAAAGAGACCCTGGAAAGAGTTTTCAAAGTGGCCCCATGTTCCACATTTTCAGCAAGCCCCACCCTTTTCCTATGAGAACATTTGAAAATAAAATAGGTATCACACAAAAGAGGCCCAGAGTGCATAGGCATAGTGGGAAATCTCCTGAGTACCCTATAGTCCAGTCCACCCCAGCCCGCCTTCCCGTGCTTCTGCGCTATCTATATGAATACCTTTGCCACGTGCTGGGGCAGCACCGCACCAATCTCCTTTTTCCCCTGGACCAGCATCATCCTGTCACGAATTCAGGTACTTAAGCAGGTACATCACGATAGGCTCAGTGGCCTGTCATGACCCAGGTGATAGTGGGATCTACAAATCATGCTGAATTACCTGATGGAGTCCAGGTAGCTAGGGGACATGGCATGCCAGTGGGAACCGTTCCTAATACATACCCAATGTGGACCTGTTGGCGCTGTGGCATGCTACATTAGGATCAATGCAGCTGTGGATGGGTTTTAGGGCTCAGAAGATGCCACCGCTTCTCAGATTGGTGCAGATCTCTGGTGCACGTGTCTATAGGATAGCTTAGTCAGAATGCCTTCTGGCATAAAACCACATCAAGAAGCCTGCAAACATTGTAACTGACTGTAGTTCTGCCTGCTGCATGGCCGGGTCCTGGGGCCTTTGTTGACGCTGTCATGCTTTTCAGGACGTTGTTGAGATAGTGAACAATGGAATCGCATCCTGAACCCAAGACCGCTCTATTCTACTTAACAGAATTGTGTTTGTTCCACAAGAGTGCCAATTAATGATGCCTCCTCAGCGCCTGAAAAACAGGAGTCCTCTTTATTCTGAGGCCTGCTGTGAGCTATACTGGGGTATCCGAATGAACTGCTGATGGTGGGATTTACTGTAGTTTGCTAAATTGGCCATGATTGAATGCTTCTGTTGTTTTTAGTTTTGGCTAGTAGGTGGCACTGCAAGCGCTGCATCTGAAAAGAAGCTATTGCCATGAGAAGCAACTATAGGAGAGAGTTGGAATGTGAGTAGGCACGCACAGCTTGTGGGTGTTTTTGACTGTTCACCACTCGGTGACCGCCCATGGCCATGTTAGTGCCTGTGGGCAATTCCACCCACTGCATTCCAGTCTCCACGCAAAAAATAAAAATAAAAACCTTGCATCTCTTTGTATCTATTTTTGCTAGTTTGGTTAAGCCAATGTTATTTCTAAGATGTTATCTGAAAGATAACAGCTCAGTTGCAACTGTAGAACTACCCCTGATGTAATAAATTATCTTAACAGGTGTGCCTTCAGCAACTTGATTTGTAAGCAATAAATGTGTCCTTGCATCTGCTCTTTGCACTAAATTCACAAATACCAGAGCCAAGGCCAAGAGTTTTGGCTCTTGTATAGGCATGAGATAGGCACTGTCATAATACGCCTAGGTACAATTACCATTTGCCATCTTTAATCATCTTATGTCCAGATAGTACAATTATGGCAGTGCCTAGAAATTGTCCCATGCTTACACAAAATCCAAAACGTTTGGTGTTGCCAATGATTGTTGTATCCCTGTTTTCGGCTTACAGTACCAGCATTCTGCATTCACTGTCAATAGCGTGCCATTTAGGTTTTTGGGGACCCATTGCTATCCTGTAACCTGCTGTTCTCCTGCATCTGAACCATCCCATAGGTGGGTTTCAGCCCCAAGACAGTTGTCAGTGGTTGACTTCGGTCAATGATTGGTGTGTTGCCATTGGTGAAATTGCAAGAGGGGCTGGACAGACAAGCTCTATAATCAATAGGTGACCGAAGACTGTGCTGTAAAACAAGTTTATTTCTCGTTTCGGTATACGTTATTCAGAATATACTTCATGACAAAACATTATTATTTGTTATCACAGTTTCAAACACTGAGCACAGTTTTATTGGGACCTCAAACGGGCACATAGCTCTCATTTGAGGCTTAATGAATTTAAAAACAAGACACGACCTGGTTTCCCAAGAAACTGTTTTCCAAGAACATTGATGGCGAATTGACTTGAATAAACAATTTGTATCTAGCTTTTACATTTAAAAGTATGGTACAATTCACAGAAATTGAAATGTATGTTTTAATGAGCATTCGATTTTTCCTTTTACTTCAATCACAGATAATATGCCGTTAGTCCAATTTGTAAGTCCAGCAGTTTATGTAGATATCATGCAGCAATTTTACAGGTTTCGCACCTTACAGAATGTTGAGGTTTCCTGTGGCTGAAGGCCTCCTTTCTTTTCAATTTTCCTCAGAGAAAGATGCTTTCTGGTGTGGGGTAAAATATAGCCCTGAATGTGAGAAATAAAGAGGCCCTAGTGATTTGAAGGAAACTTACTGAGGTGGAGTACCATTGAAGTCTAAAGCCGGCACAGAAATGGTGATGTCAGACATGAAGCCCTTTGAACTAAAAAGAGATCTAAATCTCAAATGAAGGAAAGTGTGCGTGGAAGACCAAAAGTGCGAATATGGGCAAAGACATGTGGCTGAGAATGCTGTTTTACTAAATACATGGAAAGCTACACTTTCTACTTAAAGAGACAGATAGTACCGTGTATTTCAATGTAATACCACATTGTGATCTCGAAATCTCAAGTGAAACCAAGCTAATTGCATTTATAAGAAATAAAAGAAAGTCCTTTTCCCTCATCCCAAATGACAGTATGCAAAGAGAACTGCCTGTTATTCTGGAAATGCATCGGAGGGACAGGGCCTCTGTATCCTTGTCCTTTACTGCTTTTTATCGTGTGTTCTGTCGTGTTTTCCACGCAGGAGTTCATGTGGGACTCCTGGTGGTGCAGCTCTCTCTCTTTTGGTTTGGTGAACGGACCCGTGGGATACCCTTAAGGCACCCAGGGGTGGGGGTACAACCCTTTGCCCCTAGTGTATGTTTTTGGGCACCTGTGGGTGGCCCGCAGAGCAGGGTATGGACTGCTGGCAGCTCCATGCTGAATTTGACAGTTGCGCGGAGGATCCTCCATTTTGGGGATACCCCGGCCCTGCCATTGGGATCAGTTGATTCCTGATGGAAAACAAGATGGCCTCTGTGGCCTCTTGCTTTCTATTACCCATTACCTTTTTTTTCCAAAGTCCTGGGAAGCCCTGACTCTTTCCCTTCCCCCTGACTGGCTGTTGGATGGAAGTGCCATATATGGTGTTGTTGTGAAGGCCCGGCCAGACTAGCTGGAGCCTTCCCGGTGATGTATGTTGTGGATACCTCCTGTGGGTGGGACCTGGGTGAATAGAGTGTGTGACGAATATGCATTCTGTGTTGTGGATGTCTAGTATCTGGTGGTTGACACAATGACTGAGACAGCCCTGCCCGAAACCGGTATGAATGCAGCTTGGAGGGTTGAATGGCTCGGTACTTGTCCCAATACACATAACTTGTTGTGAGTGTCTGGAGAGAAGTGAATGGCTTGAATACCTCGTGTGCCTGATTGGCTGCCTTCCTGCATGAATGCCCTTAGTCGTGATTGGATGCTTGAGTGTGACCCAGCGGAATGAATGGGAGATCAACAGTATATCTGGGGACCTCTCACTGCTAGGAATCGTGTTCAGAAGCTGAAGTCCACTAGGACGAGTAACTGGAGTAACTGAAGCTTGACCTTGAAGCCCTGCTGGACGAGAAGAATTGCTGTTGCTCTCCTTCACAATCTGAAAGCTGCTGTGTCTCCAAGGACTGACCCAGAGAGGACCTACCTGGTAAGGCACCCTCTTCCCGAGCTACGAGGGACCATCGTGCACAGCTGATCTTTGCCAAGGCTCCCTGGTAGACAGACCTTCGACAGGCTGCCGACCCGAAACGGGGACTGGCGCGTCTCAAAGAGAAGCACCCGGACTGTTGTCCACCACCGTGCTCCCGTTTGCCTAAGAACTTCATTTGATCATCGGACCCTCTCGTCTGCATCGTCGCCCGCCTAATCCCGCTGGAGAAGGCCCGACCGTCGACGCGCCGAGGAGCATCCGCCGTGGGTGTCCTGCCACCTAAAGACCACAGAGACGCCGACGACTCGATGCCCTTGCTGGGCCACAGTTCTTCACCATCTCTTTGCGGTCCAGAACTATCGTCACGGAGGTGCCCCGCACGCCTCTTCCTTGCAGGACGACAACGCTCTGTCGTCGACGAGCACCGCCAGGAACGAAGCTGCCACTTCACTGCCGTAGTTCAACCTGTTCGCCGTCAGACGTTCGACGACCCGTGACTCCTGCCTTAAAGGGAGGGCACTCAAGAAGGGCCGTCGATTCCCCGACACCGAACGCTGAGTTCCTCGACGCCTCTCGACGATCCGTGGCTCCTGCTTTAAAGGGAGTCACTCAAGAAGGATCGGTCGACGCCTCTTCGGAGAACTCTACTTCACCAGGTACATTGCCGGGGGTAAAACCTTAATAGGAGGAAATAAGACTATTGAACATTACATAGACTGGGCTTGTGCTATATATCTTTATTTACAGGTTGCCCAGGTGGGGGGATCTCCACACAGAACTGTGCCTAGTGGTAGGGGTCAGAATTCTGCCTATTGTTCCAACCATCTTGCGTTCCTTCCTATCTCTATTGCTGGTTTCCTCGTTATTGATCTGTGTGACATTTTGACCGTACAGTTGATGCACTTTAATGAGATTTGATAACATAGTGGTACCACTTTAGAATTGTATATATTTAGCATTATTGATTTCCGAGTACAAAGTGCGTTATTGTGATCGTGTACATATCTTTGAATATTAATTATATAAAGACTGTGTTTTCAGTAATACAGTGTGTAGACATTCCTTTAGGGGGTTCGGGGACTACACTGTACTTAAGAACCAGCCTGCATCACCTTCTGAGAAGCTAGGCCTTGATTGCTCGACTACGTTACCAATAATAGAGATTCTTGGCTGGGGTCCTCTGTGCCTCTCCTCTGCCATATAGAGAGTGGAAGTACAGACACTCCCTACCAGTCTTTACACTGCCCACTTTATTTCAAGGTGAACATAGTTTTCTCATATAACCGCCCTGTGTATGGACATCCAGAAGTGATACTCATGTCCGGTCTATGAAGACCTCATCCAGACAAGTGGACCCTTCACCTCCAAAACCATTAAGGACAACATTGACTCCCTCGCCCCAGCCCTGGATGACCTTTGCAATCTCTCTTTTTCCGCTGGAGTTTTCCCAACCACTCTTAACCACTCCCTTGTGCACCCTCTGCTCAAGAAACCCTCTGTTGACCCCTCCATTCCAGCAATGTATTATCCGATCTCTATCCCTCCTTTCCTGGGAAAGCTTCTTGAGAAGTTGGCTATCTCTCAGCTGAACCTCCAGACTGAGTCAATTGCTCGCTTCCATGACCTTCAGTCTGGCTTTAGAGCATCCAGAGGCACGGAAACTGCTCTTCTGAACACCCGTGAAGACCTGCTCTGAAATCTTTACACTAACACTCCCTCTGTCCTCATTCTCCTTGATCTCTCCTCTGCCGTTGACACTGTTAACCACAACATCCTGATTGCATGCCTTCTTGACACCCTGGGTGGGAATCATTGTTCAGGCTCTGACATGGTTAACCTCTTTTCTCTCTGACCACCCATCTCAGGTGGAACTTGGAGCCTTTCTCTCGACTATCACTTTCTTAACAAGTGCGTTCCCCAAGGATCAAACCTATCCCCCTGGTTCTTTAATGTCTATATGGCTACCTTGGCACGTCTGATCGCCACTTTCAATTGTAATTTCCAATTTTATGCGAATGACACGCAACTATCTTTCAGCTGTTTCCTCCACCTCACTCATATCTGACTGTCCGCGATCCAGTGATGGTGTGCCGCAAACGACCTCTGCCTCAACGCCAGTAAAACCGATATTGTTCGCATTGGGACCCCTGCTTCTGCTTTCCCTCTTTCACTCTGGCCGGCATCCCTTGACCCTGCACCCACACCCACCTGCAAGTTCAAAAACCTTGGGTGGAGTCCACTCTCTCCTTCTCCTCTCACATCTCTGACATCTCAAAAAAATCTAACTATCAACTACAACTCCTCAGAGGCACTCTACCTTTTCTCACTTTCCCCCAGCGTCTCACTGTCTCCAGAGCCCTGGTTCTCTTTAGGCTGACCTACTGCAACAACCTCTTCCTCAACCTCCCTTTGTTATAGGAACAATATAGGAACAATTGTCTGCCCTGCACCCTCTTTAACTCATCCAGTACAGAACCGTGAGAGTTATCCTTGGCATCAAGCCCACGGACTGCATCTCTCCAGTGCTGAAATCCCTTCACTGGCTCCCATTCAAGACCCTCTGTATTGTCCACAAGGCATTCTGGGGCCTGGAACCTACTTACCTGCAACGTTTCCTACCTAAATACTGTCCCTCTCGAGCCCTCTGCTCATCTAACGCCAACCTTCTGCGAGTGAGCTGTTTCTCCAAGCAGAGATTTGGAGGGAGATCCTTATCCTCAGCAGTCGCCTCCCTCTGGAATAGCCTCCCTGGCACCCTCTGTCTTGAGCCTGATTTTCTTAAGTTCCGGAAACTCCTCAAGACCTTCCTCTTCTCCTCCTCCTTCTCTCTCCCCCTACCCTGGTAACCTAGCTCTCTGCTCTCTCCATCTCTCCCTCCTCTTCAATACAGATTTGCTGACTGGCCGTCTGGTGCAGCTCAGAGTCTCACAGGTCCCCGGCAACCTCACCAGTCCTCTTTGCACTTGCCTCAGGACCCTGCACCCCATACCCCTCACTGCACTTCTGAATAAATCCAAGAGTGCTTCTCTCTCTGCACTTATCCCAGCCTCTACCGACTGGGTGCACTTGGACCCCGCCTCCCATGATGGTCTTGCACTTGCACAAACTGAATGCATCACTGCCTCAAGATCCTCTGTCTGTTCTCCCCTGTCTTCACCCCTTAATGTAACCTTGAAAAAAACTGCAAAATCAATGTCAGGCCTATCTGCTGTATCTCAACTGTTAAATGTATCGTTTTCACTTACTCTGCCTGTGCAGACCGTTATTGTCTCCGAATTTCAAGGGCTCTGAGCGACTGTTGTTTTTTCCCATGTTTCCATCCTCCTTGAGTGCTTTGAAACACTGCCTGTGTATAGGCGCTTTATAAACAAACAATGCAACTTTGAGATTAAAGAAATACATTCCACATGGATACAAGGCCTGGATGCCTTATAAAATGCTTCATGTAAAATGCATTATGTGTGTGTTATAGCCATTTCTTGCAGAATTGTACATGAAGTTGGGCATTTCTACTGAAATGAAACTTTAACCTCAAAGACCTTTGCTCTGCTTGTCCCAGATAAGAGGTCTGGTTGTCAACAATCAATCAGGTCCATTGATTAAAAATACTAAAAAATACACTGCCATTGATGAAAACCACGGTGGAAGTAGATAAAGCCCTGCCAGTTTTTTTCAGCAGAAGTGACCTTGAGGTCACCACTCCCATAACAGGTGCATTAAGCGATAGCTAGGACCATTGGGAGGAAAAGGAGGAATAGGCTAAGAAAAACATGAGCCAGCATCTTGCTGGTCACATGTTTAAGGTTAAATGAAACCTGGGGCTAGAGTGAGCGAGGCCTGTGAAGCAGAGGTTTAATTAATAGAAAAATATATTTTATTGCATAAAATGGCCAGCACACATGCCACAATGCTCATTCCAGACCTGTATTGAAGGTGACAATAATCCCCTCTGAACCATTCTGTGTGATAAACATAATAGAAGTTATTAAGGGAAATGTGATTTGGGCCTTCCCATGATTCAGAGATATTTGAAAGTTGGTGTGAGGGTGAAGGACAAAATTAACATGGGAACTATGAAGTGTTATATCTTTCACTGATCCTCAGTAAACAAAGAAAAACTGTATCTCTGCACAGGAAGGGTGTGCCGAACTCAGATTAGCATCACATAATTTGCCTTAAATGTAGTTCTTAAAAATATATCCATACATGTAAATATTTGAAACATTAGGGTACTTGCCATGTTGATAGATTTTCAGAGTTTAAGCAAGCCAAACCCACATGTCAGTTTGGGATGACAAAGCTTTTTCCACCCCCAGATTTCCTTACTCACACCCCTCAACTACTTGTCTTATTAGCATACAGGTGGGAGGTGGGTGGAGAGAACCAACCAATCCCTTCCATGGGAATCATGACAAGTTTGTGATGTCATTTGTGATGTAATTTGCCCTATAAGTAGGCCAGTCTGCATCAGAACTGTTTTATTTTCACTTTATTCCGGCAGGTAACTTGCTGCTAAACTCTTGCGAGAAACACCCAAGCGGAGAGGCCCCAAATCTCGCATTTGAGACATGGACCAGGAGACATAGAAACTGACTGGGACCCCTTGGAGAAGCCAGAGGGGACTATCATTGACTGACACCTTTGCTGTCCCAGAGGTGCCCTGCTGTTCCCTGATGCCCACTAGAAGGCCTCTCCTGTAAGTAAGACTATCTAAAGCCATAGACTATGTATGCATTTCTCAAGTATTGTTCTAGTTATTTCCCCATACCAAACCACCCTGTTTGTCTGTGTAGATCCTTAGCATATTTAATTAATGTAAATCAATTATGTCCCCTATAGAAATCACGGGATGGGTTTTGTTAGCCTTCAAAACTAACAAGCTCCTCCCAGTGTGTTTCGAGCCGGTATAGGCATAAAGATTTGATTGGCTATGTGTAAGAACAACCCCTGACTTCGGCACAGAAAGGGGGGTCCTGAATTCAAAAGATTAATCCCCAAAACCCTGTTTCCAAGTGAGTGTGCAGGGTGAAAAACGAAATTCCCCATTGATCCCCTGATTGTAAATAGGAAGTGTGAAGCTTTGTATTTCCTTTGCATGTGTGGTGGAAAAAACTAAATTGCCCCTTAGTTCCCATTGTGCTCTGACCCAAACCACAAAGCCCTGCCTGTTTTTTGTAGTTCTGGCAAAACACATTTTCCCATTGTTTTTCTTTCCCTCATATTGCATCTGTAATAATAAGTGTAAAACGATTTTCCCCTTGAATCCCTTTTTCCAAAGAGTGCATTTTTCTATCAGAACCCAAAACTATGTTCTCATTTTGTTCCCACTCTCTATCACTGCCCTTCAATTCAGAGGAGTCAAGTCTAATTAATGTTTGCAGGGTGGGAGTTGCTGGGGAAAAAAGTGTTATAACCAAATCAGCAATCACGGTGTGCCTTGAATTGTTCTTTTCCTGCATTGGTGAGTGATTTGAATAGAAAGCTGCTGGAAATTGTGACTGCATATCTTAGTATTATCTCTGTGTTGGTGCCATTACGGAAGTCATTTTTGTTCTTGTGGTGCCACAGCATTGTTGGCTGATGTCAGTCTGTTTGTCAAAATTTGGTTTAAATAAATTAATAAATCTATATTCTTACTCCACACCGGCCTGGTTCCTAGTCCATTGTGGCATCGAGTATTTGTTGGGGTGGGTACGAGACGGGTTGGAGGCCTTACCAAACTGAATCAAAATATAAGTGCTTTGTTGTGCGCCACCTTGATTGGGAGGAAAGGAACTCCCTGAGTTGAGTCTGACTGGGTAATAAACTGCGACAAAAATGGGGGCTGCTCCGGGATTGGCAAAGTGTTTTCACTCATGACAGTGCAGTAGCAGCAAACTATTCATTTGTGTGTAATTGCATTGCAGTGGAAGGAAAGTTGTGTTGCATAGTGAAGGCACAAACCAGACCTGTACCCTAGGTTTCAGGGAGGTGTATAGGTAAAACAGTGTTGATTTGAGTTGTCATTGTGGTTAGAAAATAAGCAGGAACATGGTTCAGATTTTTGCCCTTGCATAGAGAGCATATTAGGTGCAGAATGCATTTCAGAATGAGCACCGTAGATCTGGATGATCAGGAAGCACCGTCTAGCCCATTTGTTTATTAAAGGAGAATGGGCAGAACAGGAGCATGAAATGTGGCAAGCTAGAATGATGCAGGACGTTACCTCTGCAAATGTATATTTTTGGCAGGATTGGGCTGTTACATCAGGCCCTGACAGACTTTTATATGAAACAGACCAGCAGAGATGAGCAAATCAAAATGGCTCAGCTCATAGCATATATCTACTTCCATATGATGATCATGGATAAAAGATACCAGGATAGTGTTGCCTCTATGCAAAACCAGTCTGAGTTTTTGGATCAAGCACAAAGAGATTTGAAACAGTTAGAGGAAAAAGCGCAACAGAGCAAAAATTCAGAGTCGAAATTAGAAAACATTATTCAGCAGCTAAAAGATGAGTTAGTGACACAACAGCAAGCAAATTTAGAGGGAGAGGCTCAACTTTCTGCACTGAAAGGGGAGTATCAAGAAGGTGTTGAAAACCTGAGCGCGAGTCAACACAAATTAAGTGAGCAGTAGCCAGTTAGTCATTAGGCATGTCAATTCTCAGGGTGAATTCAATCAGATGCGCTAGGATCTGAACACTGTGAAACAACAGAGAGAGCAGTTCATGGAAGAGAAAAGCATATTGAGTAAAGATAATAGTGCCCTGTTTCAGGAAGTGCATCAGTTAAGGACAGACATGGAGAAAAGTGAGCTATGTTCTCAGGAACTGACTGACATGAGGCAAGAAAATGAAAAGTTAAGGGAACATGTGAGGCAAGCAGACTTTTTCATAGAGCAGGCAACACAGGCCAACATTGCACAAGGGGAGGAGATTAGTCTCCTGAAAAAGAAGAGGTCTGAATATGGCCAGAAAATACAAGCCTCACAGTAGGAAAGGGAGTCCCTTTGTGAGGAGAACAAGCGACTCAGAGCCCGAGTATTGGCACAAAATAAAGTGCTAGAAGCTACTCAAGCGCTGGTTTCAGAGTTGAAAACTAAGGCCGCTATATATCACCAAGACATAGGGGATGAGAAAAAACAAATCTGTGAGGTTGGAAAAGGAAATAGCCAAATACATCCAGGCGTTGAGGCACCCGACCAATTAGAGTAGGGAAAAGCCCCTTCCCTCCAAGAACAGAGTGATGAACTCTTTTCCAGGGACCTCAAGCCAACTCACCATCTCATACGTTCAGGGTGCCGCTAACTTCATGCCTGCCTCTTTTCAAGAACAGGGAAACATGAGGCAGCTGGACTCAACCAGGCCTAGACCAATTGAGCCGAAAAGCCAGTCCTTATCAGATATTGATGGGTAATTCATCTCTACCCAGATTTCAAAATCTGGGTAGAGCTGAACTGAAGTCTCTGCACTGGCGCCCAGTGGCTGCAAGGATTAAGTTCAAATCCGTCTGCATTGTCCACAAGGCCTTCTGGGGCCTCATTATCTTCAACTCTCTCTTCCTAAATATCTTCCTTCTCGAGCTCTTCACTCTTCCACCTCCAACTCCCTCCGGGTCAGTCGCTTCTCCAAGCAACGAGTTGGTGGTAGATCTCTTTCTTCGGCTGGGGCCTCCCACTGGAACAGCCTTCCTGCCCCCCTGAAACTTGAGGAGAACCATCTCTGGTTCTGGAAGCACCTCAAAACCTTTCTCTTTGCTTCTGCTTTCTCTCCTCCATTCCCCTGCTGATTTCCTGGCTGAAACTGACCTTGCACTGGCTACCTGGCCACCCTCTGATCCCAGGCCCAGGTCCCCTCCCCCGCCAGTTGTACACCTGCACTGCCTTCCTTGCAACCCCACACTTGGAGACTGTTTCTTCTGTATCCCTACAGTACCTTTACCAGCAATTGACACTTGATGCCTGCACTTACACTTTACCCTTGCACTTGCCAGCTGCTGGCCGTACTTTATTTATTGTTATTTATTCTATTATCCTTTTACTGCACTGTCCCCTCCCTCTTCCCATCGCACTCTCCCCTTCTCCCTTCCTATGCATTTGCACGATCTTAATGACACCTGGCCTAGTAGGATCGTTGTCTGTCTTCCCTCTGTTCCCCCTCCCTTGCCTCATCGTGCATAGGCACGTTATAAATGCCATATAAGTCATATTATATCATACAAATACCCTAGCATGTACTTCTGACCAGGAGGGCTCCTATGATGAAAAGATCAGGGAGTTAGACTGGCAGAAACTAAAGTTATAAAGTGACTACCTGGTCCGCTTTGCAGACAGAAAAGAACCAGAGTCCAGGCCTCAAAAGAGTATGTTATAAACCATCACACATTCAGGGAGGTTGGGGGAATTCTCCACCATACCCGGAAGAAGGGATAAGGAAGATGAGTACTACCCTGTGCAAAAAGGTGAGTACAAGGTAAGTGACCCTGGGAGCCCACAGCACCACAGGGGCGAAGAGACCAGACCCTGTCATTCTGGGAGGGATTCCCAGTCTCATAGTGGTAGGGAGTGCCTAGAGGACAGGGAGTGGACCACCAATAGTAGCAGCTCTGTGTCCGAGGGCGAGTGGACTCATGTTCAGCGGAAAAGAATGTCTGCCAAGCAGAAGAGAGGTCTTGCGAAATGCCCAATTCAGTGATAAAGTCCATAAAGAGCTTTATGACTTCCTACCATAAGAATGCCAAATCATTATTATGGGAGCATCTGGAACTTTATGACCAAATGATCTCTTCATTTGGTATCAAGAATGATAAAAATTCCATGGAGTTCGTCAAATGTACATTCTCCCTGGAATACTCCAGCTTCTTTGCAGAGCTGGAGGACCAAGATCACCAAATATGGTCCACCTATAAGACGACTATCTTAAAGCATTTCTCCATTCACAGGAACCCCAGGAGACCCGCAAGGTGGCCTTCAACCTGCAATGTGGGGAAGACCAAGCACCTAGAGAGTTTGTGTAAGAGCTGAAGCAGGCATTTGCACAGACCTCTAGGTTGGTGAACACCAATAGCCAGGAGTTCATTAACACTTACTTCCATGTGCTCCTGAAATACATAATGACCCACTGGTAAGGGACTTCCATGAGCGTAGGACAGTATATTGGGTGATAAAGCAGGCCACCCGGATTTATGAATTACAAAAGCCCTCTGTAAATAAAAATAACACTAAAAAACCCAAACCGTCATCCACACCCACTGCTACAGAGGTGGCGGAGGTGAAAAATACCCCGATATTGGACTTGAAAATGGGTGGGCCTAAAAATAAGCAGAATGAAATAACCCAATTGGGTGGTAGCCAGGCAGGATATCAGACTGACACCCCATCTGACCCTGCCACCTATTTCAGCCCAAGATACAAGGTTAACAGATCCATCTTGGGGTATGTGTGGACTCCTCCGGCCCAAGGGGGGCTGATCCAGGTAAGTACTGCCCCAGGAAACCTCCCTCCAAACTTCCCTCAGAACGTTCCTCAGGATGGAAGAAATGCTCCACCCCCCAACTTCAGTTTCTTTCCCTGGTGCCCTTCAAACCCCAATTTCCAGAACTATCCTTCTCTCTCTCCCCGCTTTCAAGACAATAGATTCCCATATCAGGGAGAAGGGAGACCAAACATGGAGGGTTATCAGGGAAACTCCCAATACCCGAGCTACTCTGGGAGAAGGGACAGCTACCCTTTCCGGGAGCAGACACAGTATGAATCCAGATCCCCTACCACCAGAAAGGCTGTCTCAACTGAAGCGACTGGTCCAACACTTAACACAAAATCTGGGTCGCATTTTGAGACATCAGCAGAGCCCCCAAATGGAAATTGCTGCCCAGAAAAGCTCGACACCCAGGTCTGGAGCCCCGGAGCAATGACTGAAAGAAACCTCTGACAACCAACAGCTTCCAGAGGAGGCTCCGGTGGGAAGGAAGATGAAAAGCCCTAGAGGAAGCATCCTTTCTCACCAGAACAAAACCCCAGGAAACCTCTGAACCTGAACACAAATCTTCTACCACTGAAAAGCTGGATCCAAGGGCACAGAGGGTAAGTAGGAGAAATCAAGGGCCAAAGAGAACCCACTTTGTGGAGGAAGTTTGCATCATAATGTTTGAAGGGGAAGAATCCCTGGAGGATTCAGGGAAGACAATCTTTTCTTTCAGGGATGGAGGGATCCCTCCCAAGGAAAAATGAGTCCCAAAACTTAGGCTGGTTAAGTATTGAGACTGACCCAGTACACACATTCTTAAACCCCAACAATGTCCCCCAGATTACCCTGAAAGCACTGAGGGATCCTCCCCCAAACAGGTTTGGGTAACTGTCTCCAGGAAAAGGGGGACAGCAAAGAATCAGTTGGACAAGGGGACTCCACCATCTTCTTCACGGATTCCCGGTCTCTGACACAGAAAACTGTCCAAGATCACATAGTATTAGAGTTCAATATAAAAAAAATTAACTGCAAAATGCATATTTTATTTGTACCCTTGAAGAGAGAGAAGGAAGATTTTATGCCTCCGTCAAGGTACAAGGTCAATGTGCATTATCAGCGCTGATGCATACTGGATCCCAAGCCACCCTCCTGTCCAAAAAGGCCTTTGAGCAACTAAATTCAGGAAGGCGGGAGAATCACCAAATACTCCTCACACCTCTTCCTGGACAACTCCAAAAATTCAATGGGAATAATATTTCTGTCGAAGGTACTGCGGATCTGGAGTTCAAAATTTGATGACAATTCGAATATTCTTGGATATCAGTGACTCTGGAAGTATCATTGTGGGCGCAGACACCTTTATTGGAATGGCAGTTGATGTCCAACATTATTCTATTGATTTAGGTCAAGAGATCATGGGACCAATCCCAAATGACTGCTTCAATATCAACAGTGGTTACCCTCCTGAAAAGATTTTCACCAGGCAGCAGTGACCACCTCCCATCATTGGAACCTCACATCCAGCACAACACCATAACAAGATATCTCTCCACCCCAACTGGAGGATACTTCCAAAATTGTAAAGCCTGAGTTCTTTCCAGGCCTTAAGCAAATGGTCGAAGAATGAATCAATCTCGCTGATGCCCGTGTGACAGAGAAGCAAACACAGAAGCTGAAACAAGTGTTTCGCAGTTTTCAGGATATCTTTTCAGTAGACTCAAATGACTGTGGATGCACAGATATCATTCGACCATCATATCCACAGTCCCTGAGATGGCTCCACTATTTGTGAAACACTACTGGTTACCTCTCGCATCCATGGAAACCTAGACTCTTGTCTGATAATTTGTCCATTCCACAGTACCTTTAACCACCCCAGTACTGGGGATTCTCAAACCCAACAGCTAATTGAAACTTTGTGCAGACTTAAGGGAGTTAAACAAATGGGTCCACATGTCAAGATGTCCCCTTCCATACATCTGGCCCAGATCTCAAGGTCAAAGGTGTACACCATAATTGACCTGACCAAAGGTTACTGGACAGTACCCGCGAGTAGGCAAGACCAGTCAAAGCTTATAGCAGCAATACATGTGGACACGAAACCCCTTTGGATACATAAACTCCGGCAATTAATTTAACATCTTTCTACATAAGGCCATGCCTGATTTGGGCAAAAGGGGAAACCTGGCCTATGTAGATGATGTCTTAATCATCTGTGGAGGAACATATAGCAGAAAGAAGCTATGTTCTGAAACAGTTGCAGAAAGCTGGTGAAAAACTGTCCTTCCAGAAGCACAGTGGTGTAAAACCCGTATGAATTTCTTAGGGGACAAAATCAAACTGGAGGGTTTCAGTTCCCAGGCCAAAAAGGTGGAAGCCTTATTGAAATTGAAAGACCTGACTAATCTGCGAGAATTAAGAACCCCTCTTGGACTAATTATAGGAGAAAGTTCATTAAAGACTACACGGAGGTCACTCGACCCCGGGTCCATTTATTAAAGGCCGGGGTCAAGTGGGAGTTGGGTCCAGAACAATCCAAGGCAGTAAAACAACTAAAGAGAAGGCTTTCCCAAGCCCCTTGTTTGGCTTATCCCATCAAGAACAGGGAGTTCTTCCTGGATACAGGGTTCTCCGATACTTGCTTAACAGTGGTAATGTACCAAAAGCAGGACAAGCTCAACAAAGTAGACTCATACGCGAGCAAGACCTTGTCCTTTGTGGAGGAAAAATTCAACAATAATGAAAAGGCACTCCTGGCAATGGTGTGGGCATTGATAAATTACTGCTGGTTAATCCAGGGGGAGCATATCAATGTGGAGACTCCTCACCAACCCTTGCAATACTTACTGAATGACCAAATCCGAACAGGGAATGTAAGTAATTCCAGAATTACTTCCTGGATTCTGTCCATGCAAGGCTATCCTGTGGAGGTGAGATATGGCCAAAACAAATAGAGTCCTCTAATGCAAGGATTGACTGACTGTGCTGAAGAAAACTCTCGAGGTCGAAAGTCTAAGGACCAATGACAATATGGAGGTGAACCTTACTTCCCTGCACAAAGTCTATGAGGAAGACGCGTGTCAGGGGATACCCAACGTTTATGTGGATGGCTGCTCCTACCATGTTGACTATCACGGGGAAAAAGAACTAGTGGCTGGCTTTGGGAATGCCTGGGTGAATGATTCCCCGGAACCCTCCACTGTGTACATAATAGGTCCCTGAAGTAGTTATGTGGCAGAGTTGATGGTGGTACATCAAGACATCCTCACTGCAGCACACCACCAACTCAAACAACTGGTCGTAATCACTGACTCTGATTATGTCAGAAATGGGTTTGTGGAACAACCGATTAACTGGAACAATTGAGGCATGCTGTGTACAAACAATAAACCGCTAAAGCATGGGGACTTAATCCAATCAATTGATGATCTGGTAACCTCTAATGAGATGACCATCTCTTGGAAAAAGATCACAGGTCACTCCAAAATAGAGGGACCAGACAAAACTGGGAATGACTTGGCTGACCAGTTGGCAAAAACCAGAGCCATTCACAGAGATCTCATAGAAATCGAATCCCTGTTGGGGGAAACCCAGGTCAATGCTGTCACCAGGTCCCAAACTCATGCCAATAATGAACTTTCAACTGCCAAGTGCAATAAAGAAACCCAAGATGCAGATTTGATTACTGCACAAAAAGAGGACCCGGTTATTGTTACATTTTAGCAACCTATTGAAGACCCTGTGAATTTTCCTCTGACAGAATCTGATTATATAGGGAATGAGGATCTCTGGGTGTTGATGAGGTTTTTCAAAATGTTCTGAAGCCAAGGTGGTTTGTTGGTACAGAGATCCCTATCTGGATGTGACCAGTGGGTAGTACCTACTTCATTCTGAAGCCTGATGTTGAGTCACGCCCATGACGCAGCCAATGATGGTCATAGGGGATTTCATTCAACATTAGAAATCTTGCACAAGGTTGCATACTGGCCAAACAAGGGTCAGGACCTCAACATCTACTTAAAGGGGTGTCTTGTGTGTGCTCAGTTTCAGTCAAGTTATCTCACACACAGAGCTCCCCTACAGAAAAAGGGAATGACCCGGCCTTGGTCGGATTTGCAAGTCGATCCCTTCGGGCCAGTGATTCACTCCTCTAGATGAAACAAATGCATGTTCACAGTAACATGTTTGTTTACCAAGTGGGTAGAATGTCTTCCGGCCCTGAATTGTAAGGCAGAGACAGCTGCCGCACTAATTATCAACCGCATCTTCTCTCGTTTTGGCCTTCCCCAAAGGATTGAGTCAGACCGAGAAAGACATTTTACTAGCAAGTGATGACCAAGATGTGGGAGATTCTAGGGGTAAAAAGAAAACTCCACATTGCATACAACCCAGCCTTGAGTGGGTGAGTGGAGAGGTACAATAAGACAATTGTGGGCATCTTGAGGAAGTTTGTGGAGGACTCTGGACCTAGTTAGGACATCCGATTACTCCTGATGGCCATTAGGTCCATGCCATCTTCTGCAACAAAATATTCTCCATTTATGCTCATGACTGGACGAAAGATGGTGCTACCTCAGCATCTGCTCTCCAGAACTCAAGAGCAGACTCTGATAAATGCATCCACTACCCATGAGTACATTGAACATTTAAGGAAACACCTTTAGCATGCTTTTGTTTATGCTCAGCACAATTTAGAAAAGTCGGCAGAAGGAATGAAAACCTACTGACTTGAAAACTACCAAGGAGTACGAAGTAGGAGACAGGGTCTACCTGTACAATTTCCAAAGGAGCCAGATCAAGGAGCGGAAGTTCCTCTTGGCATGGTGCTTTGAAATCATCAATACAATTTCCTCAGTTGCCTATAAGATCTCAAAAGAAGAACATACAGACGAGAAATGAGTCCATATAAATAAGTTAAAGAGCTGTCACCTTAGACAGGCTTGATGACCGATTGAAGAGCCCAGTGAGGCTTGAGCCCCGGAGCCATCTGAAGAATGAAAGGATAGAATGGAAACCCTGATGAAGACTATTATATACATACAGTGAGTAAAGTAATTTATACTCATAAAGAATTTATATAAATCAGGATGAGAAAATAATGTGTGTAGAAATGTTCAGCTAAGGGACATACATGTCAATGTGTTGTGTGATGGTGTTTTGTTTTTTCAAATTGTATTCCTATTTACTGGGGAAAGAATTACTGTGTAATATACTTAACTTCTCTTTTACTCTCTGCAGACTCAATAACTCCTTGCCTTCACAGCCTGGGGGTAGGGGGTTCCAAAAAGGGAGGGATTCCAGGACTAAACCCCAAGATCCGAAAAGAGTGGAGTGCATAGAGGAGTGCCACTCCCTCAGGATGGGGTAAAAAGCAGACAAGCTCCAACGAGGAAATTCATGGAACTAACAAGCAAAAAAAGAAAACAAAAACCCTACTCTCCCTTGCTCTTTTCTATGGGTCACACGAGTCAAAGACCCTGGGGCGTGGGGGGACTTGTGAGATGAAAATACAGCCCCAGAGCGACAGATTGAGAGGCCAGGCAAGGCCCTATTATCAGAATGAAGCATCAATTTGTTTCTAATTAGTTACAGAAAATATGTGTCTACCTATAATCTATTGCATATGTATAATAAATATCTAAATTGGGAAATTGTCGAACATTAAATTATTTAGTACTTATACATGCATCACTTCAATTAATGCTACTGAATCCAGTACAGATAATTGTGAAACAAACAATAATTGTGTAATATATCAGAAGCAGACTAAGTTTAATTAGATATGTGTGAAACTGGCAATTTAGCTTTCAACAATTTCTTAAAATTGGATTTCAAAGTGCACCAATTTCTTGAAATTGGCAAACATTTTGAAATTCAAATTAAAATGTAATAAGAACATGTGTGGTTAGTTCACTCCACACATTTAGGGGTTGCAACTTTCTAAAACTCCACAAATGTTTCACAGAAGTCAACAAACAGACATTTGCTGATAATTTCTCAGCACATTAAGTAAAACGTGTATTATACATAAAAGTAAGTGAAAAGCTCATTTTAATAGTTTACTGTCGATATTTTTGGAAAACTTGTGAAGAACTTTACCAGAGTTAAACAAATTGCAGGATTTTCTGCAGCAAATTAAGAGGAACTTCTTTACCAGAGTGTTCTTTCTACTTGGCAGAAAAACACAATTGTACTAACGTGTTGTTTCCTGGACCTTTTCTAGCAATTTCGCCTGAGACATAATGGGAAAAAAATATACTCAGCAAAGAAAAGACTCAGAGTAACCTTTTAGGTCCTGAGTGCTCACAAAACAGTAGATAACTGCCTAAATATACTTTATAGTGTACAGCTTTAACAAATTGTCGTCCATAGTAGACAGATTGATGTGGTCCAAACAGCTCGGTTGCAATCATATTTTCCAATCAGAGAAAGCTGACCGAGTAGAGACTTGTGTTGCCAATGCATTCTGTTTTTTGGTGCTTTCATAGCGTGCGTGGCGTCATCACGTTGTCTACAGGAATGTCCTTGCTTCCAAATGACGTTTTTCACTCAGTATTTAGTGTGAGCACTGGATGACAAAGTGCTTTTAGTCGATTTGAGGGGAGAGGCATCACTCGTTAGGATGTACAATTTGTAACCTGATACATATGGGAATAGATGTGGAAGGCCAGATGCTCGTTGTACCTAGAGACATTTTCCTTTCATATGCTTTAGTGAGAACCAATTCCCTTAAGAGATGAGAAAGCACAGGCAGTGATCCAGGTAGAGTGACATTTGTATTCTCCTGGGGGGACTAGAAATATGTTATTTTCTGTGGTAGGATTTTGCATTAGGAATACTGAAGTGTTATTTCTTGTTATTGAACACAGAGGTTCTGCTTTTAACGTGAGCACAGGTACTCATTGTACTTACAAAGCAGAACATGTATTCAGACACAAGATGCATATTTTAATGATTGTTTTTGTTTTTCTCTATATTTTGTTGAACGTATGCCTACTTTATTGTATGTTATTTTGAGATTTTTGCTGTTATCAACACTGGGTCCATCTGTAGTGCTCTCTTTAAACATTGATACCAGGATACCTGGAGATTACTGTTCGTACACATTTAGGTGCTGCCCACCTTATATCGTTCTTTCAAAGAAATCATAATCAGGCAGTTTTTGCAAAGTGAAACATTCTCATGTTCACCCAAAAACAAGGGAGACATTTCACAGGGTAATTCATAGAATTTTGCACAAAAGTGGTGCACGTGGCTGGCGCACAGTGTGCACGTGCGAATGTCTGCGCCAGCCGCGTGCGCTAAAATCGATGTCCGCGCACAGCGTATTCATGGATTTCAGCCTCTAAAACCAGCCGTGGCGCAGAGTGGCGCAGCGACCCTGCAGCTGCGCCAGTTACGCCCCCAAGAACGCCCTCGCGCAAGGAAAAGCCATCAAAATTCCCAATTCATCGCAAAGGGCTGCGCTAAACCTGGACCAGTATACAGGGCTGCCAAACAGCAAACGGAGAGCGGGGAACGTGTATTACTGGTGTGCGCGGGAAGTTCCACACGCGATTTAAGCAGGGTAGTTGTATTTCTGGGGTGCGGGGAAGTTCAACACGCGATTACAGCAGGGTACGTGTATTACAGGGGTGCGCGGGAAGTTCCACACGCGATTCCAGCAGGGTACGTGTATTTCTGGGGTGCAGGGAATTTTTACACGCGATTTCAGCAGGGTACCAGTATTACTGGGGTGCGCGGGAAGTTCCACACGAGATTTCAGCAGGGTACATGTATTTCTGGTGTGCGGGGATCTTTTACACGCAATTTCAGCAGGGTACCTGTATTACTGGGGTGCGCGGGAAGTTACACACGCGATTTCAGCAGGGTACGTGTATTTCTGGGGTGCAGGGAAGTTTAACACGCAATTTCAGCAGGGTAGGTGTCTTACTGGTGTGCACGGGAAGTTACACACGGGATTTCAGGAGGGTAGTGCATTTCAGGAGTGCGGGGAAGTTTGACACGCGATTTCAGCAGGGCACGTGTATTACAGGGGTGCGCGGGAAGTTACACACACGATTTCAGCAGGGTACGTGTATTTCTGGGGTGCGGGGAAGTTCAACACGCGATTACAGCAGGGTACGTGTATTACAGGGGTGCGCGGGAAGTCCCACACGCGATTCCAGCAGGGTATGTGTATTTCTGGGGTGCGGGGAAGTTTCACACGCGATTTCAGCAGGGTACCTGTATTACTGGGGTGCGCGGGAAGTTCCACACGTGATTACAGCAGGGTACGTGTATTTCTGGGGTGCGTGGAAGTGTAATACGCGATCACAGCAGGGTACCTGTATTACTGGGGTGCGCGGGAAGTTCCACATGCGATTTCAGCAGGGTGCGTGTATTACTGGGGTGCGCGGGAAGTTCCACACGTGATTTCAGCAGGGTGCGTGTATTACTGGGGTGCGCGGGAAGTTCCACACACGATTTCAGCAGGGTACGTGTATTACTGGGGTGCGGGCAAGTTTCACACGCGATAGGCCCTGTGCGAGTGGGGAACATGTATTTCGGGCGTGCAGGGGAGTCCTACACGTGAATTGGCAGTGTGGGTCCTCCCAGGTGTTCCGTCTACACCCTCCACGGCCCCTGCAGGCAGACCACACCACAGGGGACTACCCTGCACCCCTGGTCATGTCCGGCAGGCAGCCCATCCACCATGGGCATGCCCCCCCAGCCAAGCCACATGTCACCTTGCACTAGTGATCACCAACGCATTACCCCGTTGCACCCCCACCACACAGCAGTGCAGGGCACCTGCCAGCAGGCACACACTCATCTCCCACAGCACCCCCACCCCCCAGGAGTGCAGGGCACCTGCCAGCAGGGCCCCCCTCATGTCCCCTTGCACCCCCACCCCCCAGCACTGAGGGTCACCTGCCAGCAGGCCCCCACTCATGTTCCCTTGCACACCCACCCCCCAGCAGTGCAGGGCACCTGCCAGAAGGCCCCCGCTCATGTCCCACCCATGTCCCCTTGCACCCGCACCCCCCAGCAGTGCAGGGCACCTGCCAGCAGGCCCCCACTCATGTCCCCTTGCACTCCCACCCCCCAGCACTGAGGGTCACCTGCCATCAGGCCCCCACTCATGTCCCCTTGTTGCACACAACCCCCCCAGCAGTGCGGGGCACCTGCCAGCAGGCACCCACTCATGTCCCACTAATATCCCCTTGCACCCCCATCCCCCAGCAGTGTGGGGCACCTTCCAACAGGCCCCGACACATGTCCCCTGCACCCCCACCCCCTAGCAGTGCGGGGCACCTGCCAGCAGGCCCTGACAAATGTCCCCCAGCCAACACGTCATCACAATCTAGATCCCTGGCCCTTATGGCCAGCCTCCACATGCCAAAGACCCACCCAAGTATTGCATCCACCCACATAGAAATGCCAATTACATGACACAACCCCAATGGCAAGTATGTAAATGAATACATGTCCCTCACACACACACAATGGGTGCAAGTGAATCTCAAAACCCATATCATGACATGCATGAAACCAATGAGATAATACCACACATCAAAGTATGAAGAAAACAATGTATTAAAAGCAACATGAATGGAATTAAAATCAAACAAACAACAATGGAAATTAAAAAAGAAAAGCTGCATGTCTGTAATATAATGAAAACCAACAAATCATAATCCAAAGGAAGGTGTCCAAAGTCACAGTTCCAAAAATGAAATCCAAGGGAAAAACAAAAGTGAAAACCATTGCTCCATGGGGAAATCCAAACAAAAAAGTAGAATCCAACAGTCAACTATATACAGATGAACAATCCAGGGTCCATGATCCCAACTGAAGAAATGAAACCTATCAAAAACTCTTACCTAATAACATAACTATATACAAAAATGTGGTCCATTGTCCAAAAGGTCCAAAATAAAGAAAAAACCAAAGAAAACCTAATACTAACTAAATAACTATTTACAAGGGCAGCGGGCAAGTCCAACGGCTCACATGTTGATGTTCCGGGCCAGGGCATCATCGAATTCCTGCTCAATCTCCCAGAGGCGGTCCTCTTCCATGGCCCCGAGGGTTCGCAGGGACGATGACATCTGGAACTCCAGGTCCCTGCGAATGGCCTCGAGGCACTCGGCCCGCCTCAGGGCCCTACGCATGGAGTTCTCCGCCCTAACCATCGTGAGCCGTGCCTCTTCTGCCCGCTGCCGCTCCGCATCTATCGCATGGCGCAACCGCTGCCACACGGAAGACACTTCCTGTCCAGGGTCCTCCTGCCCTCCGGCCAATGCCTGCCCCTCCGATGATGAAGGCCCCGAGCCATCATGGCTCCCACCTTGTTGCTGCTGCTGTTGTGCCTCTGCCTGTGCCCTGGCTCCTGCTGCCTGCACATCCTCCTCCAGCTGGGGTGCAGTTGTTGAGGTGCCCACCCCTGCTGGATGTCCGACTCCCGACTGTGGCAGGGATGTGTCCTCCACCAGCCTGGCCGCAGGGTCAGAGGCAGCTCCACAGGGCACCCAGGTGACACATGGGTGGGAAGATGGCACGGAGGACGACTGGCGCATAGGGGGTTCAGTTGAGGAGGGGGTCGGAACAAGGTCCACAAAACGGAGGAATCCGGCCATGGTGAGCTGTCCCAGTGGGCAACGCGGTCAACGAGCCATGCGAAAAGACGTGCAGTCTCCTCATGAAAAGACTGCAGGTCAGCTCGCATGGCACATTGACGCAACGCCACCCCACCTAGGACAGGCTCAACCCGGTGCCGGATAGCCACATCCACAGGGAGAGGAAGGCCAGTTGGTGTAAGCCAATCCCCTCCCTGAGAACGGGTCTGGACGTAGGTATCCCTGATGGTGCAAGATGATGCAGTCACAGGATCGGGGACAGGGTTACACACAGGCACCTCCGCGGTGGCCTGTGCTGCCTCCTGTCCCTGCCCCTGCACTGCACCACTAGCACCAGTGGAATCCCCACCTCCAGACCCCGTCTCTGTCCCTTGCATGGCCTCCTCCTCCACCAAACCCCCCACCAACCTGGATGACTCCGTGCCATCTTCCTCCGTTGGACCCTGTGGGGTCTCAGCTGCCCCTTCGGCTGCCGAGGAGTCCAACTCCAACCTCCGCCTCTTGGACCTCCCCTCGGCAGCTGCGACATGGGACGCGGCACCGGACTCCTCACTGTAACGCTCACCTGGCTCCCACGGAGGCGCTGGTCTGGGTTGCTGAGGCCTCTTCAAGCGTGATGCGCAGAATTCGGACCACCGATTGAGCAGGACCCCAAATCTTGCTTGTCTGGCCCGTAGGAATATCCTTCTGCAGATGAGAAAGGGGATTAACTGTCTGCTGAATAGTTTGCTTGCTCCCCCCTTTCCTCCTTCGTTCTCCGCTTACTTCCTCCAAAACCCCCCGGTTTAAGCTCACCTTATGGTTTGGAAGGATGAACTCTCCATCCTGCTTCTGGTGCAGGGGCGCGCGTTTGTCCAGTTACTTCACTGGTTTTCAGAATGGTGCTGGCAAATCCACTTGACTTTTCTGAGCGATACACCGTAAGTATGAAGATGCAAAAGTTCAAGTGTGAGCCTCCTTTTATGTTGTTTCTCCTAACCTGTGATCTGTCCTTTATTTCAGGTGCAGAACCAAGGCGATGCGTTGAGGGGTTAAATTGCCGGTGGTAAAATCAGGTGAGTTAGTGATGAGGGCGACCCCTCTAAATGTCTTTATAATTCCCCAGTAATGTCTTTTGTCCTTTCCCCATAGGGGCCGGGGTGCAGTACCTGCCAAAGATGCGGCGCAGACCCGAGATTTGGAATGGTTCACCAAGAAAAGCCGGTAAGTAATAAGGCTGAAAATTCGGCTTTCCTCTTGTGTTCCCTTGCTCACCTTTTGTCTCTTCTTCTCTCCCCTAGGTGCAGAGATGTGGCGACTGGTGCTGAGAGCCGCGATGGAGCCGGGCGGCGTCTCGGGAACAGGTGAGTGAAGCGCGGCGCTGCAGCGAGCAACGCAGTGCTTTTAAATGGAAGTCCTCCTTCAGGAATGCTGGCGTGAAGATTCCGGATGCAGGTAAGAAGGTTGAATAAGTTCTTGGTTTTCACCTTTCTCTTCTCTTCTTTCCTTACAGGTGTTCCAGGTTCGAGGCGGGTGTGGCTGGAGTCCAGGTGCAGGAGCTGACACGGTGAACGTTCAGCTGCTGGGATGCAGAACAACGCGAAACACGTGTGGCTGTCCGGGCGTGGCTTAAATACCCTTGGAAGAAGTTCCAGGTGAGTATTCTTCCACAGCCCCACCCAAGTAACAAAATAGTTCCCTCAGAAAAATAGTCCCTCCTAAGCCTCATTTGGCTTGGTTCTTCATGCAGCATGGTCTGCATCAGGTGAGTGTGCAGCATGGTCTGCTTCAGGTAAGTGCACCAAACACTTCCCCTTATGAGCCTGGCGCCTATGGTGCCAGGACTGATGTCCAACATGAGCCTGGCGCTAACGGCGCCAGGACAGAGTCCAAAGAGCCCCTATAAAGGGCCACTGGGCTTCTACCCGGGGTCGTGATGCCTGCTCCCGGGGGTGCTGGGCCTGGCCTGGTACTCTGGGGGTAGGCATCATGACACTCACTCCCCGACGAGATGACAACCTGGGAGGGGAGCTGGGCCTTGCGTCTCTGGCTGGCAGTGCAATCCCTGCCGCTGTGCTCCACAGCACCTTCTCCGCCCTCTTCATTAGTTGACGCTGCAGACAGGGAGAGATAGGAGACAGGCATCAGGGCACTGTACAATGGACTCATACACACATGACAGTTCTACATGAGTGGCATTGTCAAACTTCAGACATGGCATCACAATCCCCAACACACATGTCATTGCAACTCACACACATGAGCTATTCCACAGCCATATTGCAAAAGCCAGCACCATCCATACACATACATACAACATGAGCAGCCAAATGTGAGCCAGACATCACATGAAACACAGGGAGTGCACTAGACATGCACACACGCCACCACAATTACATGCATGTGTACACCTCCGCCAACTGTCGCAGTGATGAGATTGGCATCCATGTCACATCTGGCAATCATTCTTCTACATATCAGTCTCACATGCATCCATGTGCATCACTGTTGCACCCATGTCAAATACACACACATGCACATGTACACGGTGCAGATACATGCAGCTGGAACCAACATCCATGTGTGACACCACAACCATGCCAACTTACATACACAGTAATCAAAACATGTGGGCTCACACATCTGCATTTGGCCTGCATGCTTACCCACACATACACCATCCATGTGTCTCACACATGAAAGGACTTGCATGTGTCAGCCTCACAGTCCTGTACATACACATCCATACATGGCCCTACAAAACAACATTTACAACCTGCACACTACTGGCACACCACCAAACGCACAGCTTCCAATCAATATGCATGTACACTTACCGCTCGACTCCAGACGGGTCTGCCTCTCAAGGACCTGGACGTGGAGCTCTGGGCGTATGCGTTCCAGGACCCTCATCTGACGTTCTGACAGGTGGCCACGGCTCCCCTTAGCATCCGCTGCCTTCAAGAGGTGCCGGGCCTTGTTGAGGGTCCTGGGCCTTAAGTCCTCCCAGCGCTTCTTGACATGTTGGAAGTCGCGGACTGCCACCCCCTCCGCGTTGATGGCAGTCACGATGTCCGTCCAGATCCGAGTCCATCCTTCCTTGTCGGCGGCCGAACTTCTCAAGAGTGCATCCTGCTGCCCCAGGACTTTCTCCACCAGGACACCAACTTCGGTGGCAGTGAAGCTGGTGGCCATCTGCCTCTCTGACTGGGGGTTGCCAGTGGTGCCAGATGGTGTGGTGCCCGACACGGCAACCCCAGAGGCAGGTGTGGGTGGGCAACTGGGTCCTGGGGCTGGGCTGTGAAGCGATGGAATAGCAGTCGGGAGTCTTCGGTTCCAGCAGGGGTGGTCACAGCAACAGCACCCTGGGCTGACGTGCAGGCAGCAAATGGCAGGGCACGTGGGCAGCAGGCAATCAGGCAGCAGCAGATGGCAGGTGGGAGCGTGCTCGGGGCTCTGGAGGGCAGTAATTCGGCCTTCTGAGCAGGAGCATGGTCTTCCGTGTGCGAACGCTTTGCCAGCTTGATACGGAGTGATTTGGCACGTGAAAATCTAGCACGTCAGTGTGTAATTTGAGGAAAGGCCCTCAGCGCGTAAGCGCGTCAGCACGCGTACGCTATTTCATTGGACGAAAGGCCCTTAGCATGTAAGCGCGTCTGTGACGTGCAGGCATGGGCGTTTCCCTGAACCCGGGTGCATGTTACACGTCCAAGAACTGCATGTCCGAGTGTCAGCTCGTGTAATTGGAGGTTAGGGCCTTAGTGTGTATACGCGGAAGTGACGTTGGACGTGTGGGCCGGTTCAAAAGGTGCGTGTAGGACGTCATTTCCTTGTACATGCTTTTCGTGGAGAGCGAGTGGGTGAATTCTATACTTTTTGTCGGTTCACACGCGATTTACTTCACAGCATTTCTAGTTCGTACTCCCTGTTACCTCTGACAGCTTTTTTCTGATTTT
Organism: Ambystoma mexicanum; assembly: GCF_040938575.1. NCBI lineage: Eukaryota > Metazoa > Chordata > Amphibia > Caudata > Ambystomatidae > Ambystoma > Ambystoma mexicanum. The sequence goes on from NC_090923.1 coordinate 752,341,168, forward strand.
CTGTTGGGCCTGTTTCCTCAAACAGCGTTCACTTCTTCTTTTGTCCTGTCTCCTCAGACAGTGTACAATTCTTCTTTTGGCGGGGGTGTTGCCAACGCGCACACGCGCCTATTTTTCACGCTCATTTTCCAGGCAGACGGTGAGTCACGCACGTAGTTACCAACTGTGCTTGCCTCGTGTGTCGCGTACCCCTTCAGAGGTCATTGTAGGCTGCATGTAACATGCGTACGTTCATTTTTGTGTTTCTGGGTGCCACAGCATAGTGCGGGTTCATTTTTCCACACACGTGGTCTACGAGGGGTTGCATGCATGTTATTTTCTGTTTTTGGGGTGCCTGTGCGTTGTGTGACCCGTCATCTTTCCCCAGGGGTCACAAACAGCCTTTCTCGAGCACTAGGGTACGAATTCCATCTAGTACCCTACCCCTTTGACCCCCAATTGCCCAGGACAATAGTTAACTGCAACTCCCATACGCACAACAACATCAGTGCCATGGTTGGGAGGCGACCAAGCGGTAAGGGTGGCAAAGGTGGCCCAGCCTCAAGAGGTGGCCGTGGTGGGCACGGTAGGGGACATGGCTGGGATTTGCAGGGTACCCCTAGCCCCCCATGTGTGGAGGACCAGTCAGGGACACCCATGCCCCCCCCCATAGTTGAGGGAAATGTGGCTGACACCATCTCTGCTCAGCCCTTGTTGGACCGGCCCATTGTGGCACCTGACCTGGCAGACGGTGACTCCCAGGCTGACTTCCAGGTCGCCAAGTCTAGGCCACGTGTGGCGGTGCAAGTTGGTGTCACCAGGCCACGTGGATCAGGGGCAGCTATGTCTTCTGCTGCCCCGAGTAGGCAGGGTGGGGAAGCTGCAGGGGCAGCTGCAGCTCCATCCACCCCAGCTCTGACTCTCCCAGCCAGGGCAGTGTTGGTCCCAGTCCATCTTGCTAACGTTCCCCCTGACTACGTAACACTTCAGCCAATGCCTGCACCAAGTCCCATGCTCAGTGTGCATTCCCACACTCCAACTACCCAGTCCACCGGTGGTCCTGCCCCTAGTGGCCAGAGCGGCGTAGGCCACTCAGGATCCCCACCACCTTCCAAAAAAAAGAGGAAGAGTGCTCGTCACTACAGGCTGATACCCCAGACACGGCTACGCAGTCCGGCACGCAAAGGAAGCCTAGCTTCAATGATGCCAAACGTGATGCACTTGTGCAGTATGTGTCCGCACATGACAGCGAAATGTTGATCACTTCAGGGTGCAAGACCACACCTGCTCAACGTCAGGCACACTGGCAGACCGTCGCGGACATCATAAGTGCCCTTGGATTAGTGAGGTGCACAGCTGGTGAGTGCTACAAGCGCTGGAATGACCTTAAGCGCAGGGCAAAGAAAAAGCTGGCCTCAAGTCATGCCGCTACTCTGGTGACTGGAGGTGAGTCTCCACAAGAGGACATTGAACTCACTGTACATGAGTCTGTTGCTGGGACCTACGTCACAGAGGAACAGATCCAAGGTGTGGGAGAACTGCCAGATTACGAGGCCTTGTCCGGTGAGTGCACATGCATGTGTGTGTGATCCATGTGTATGTTGTGTGTGTGAGGGGTTCTGATTGAGTGCCAGGTGAGGGTGTGTGTGCCTGAGTGGTTTGGGTCACCCATGTGCTTCATCCAAAACATTCTGCGCCCCCTGGATTTGGGTATTACAGTATCCCTTCTGCCCACAGTAGACATTTTGTGCAACATCACGCCAGTTGCCCTTGAAGTGGCATCTTGCAACATTTTTCCGTATTTCTCATTGTTCATTCAGGCTGATTGTTTCGATCCCCCCACTTTCACTACGCATTTCTCAGCCCTATTGTCAAACGATATGTGACATGCCTATGGTACATGCCATCTGTGTGATGACATGTGTCATGTATTTGGATTGGACATGCCACTCACATGCCAATGTGTGATGGCTCTGCTAGCCAGCATGCAGCTAATGTGTTGCTCTTCCATCTTGGTGTCATCAGTGTCTGACATTTTCCTCCCCTTCAAACTCAGTGACAGTGCATGCATGGGAGGGTTATAGTCATGTGGGACATGTGTCAATCAAGTACTGGTTCTGTAGCTTGTGAGGCCTAATTGTGTGCCATGGTGCTAATGCCTGTTTCCATTTTTTGTCCTTCATGTTTGTGCAGGGGATGATGCACTTGATGCTGTTGAGGGTGCGGAGATGGTGCAGACCCAGGAGGGATCTCAGGCAGGACCGGGCACCAGTGGGGGACGGGGTGTGGTGGTGGGTGAAAACCCACTCTTGCTGCAGACCGTTCTCTCCAGGGGTGTCTCTGGGTGCACCTCCCCAGACCTTTATTCAGGTGTTGATTCGGATGATGAGACCTATGTGGCTTCGCAGGTAGGTGTTTCTGGGAGGGATTCTGTTCTGTCCGACCCACCTGCACCATGGGTACAGCCCACTATGGGGATGTCAGTGTTGGTAGGCCCGCCTTTGGTGGTTACAGATGCAGAGCCACACTCCGCAACATCTGATCCTGTTACTGGGCCAGCAGATCAGAAGGGGAATGCAGTCCTGCAGCCTCAGGCAGTGCCGACACAGCAAGGCACAGTTCGCCTTGCCCCAGACAGGTGTGGTGCCCGCCAACACGGTGGCCGTACGCCACTAGGCAATACCGCATGGGAGAAATCTATATACGGTATGGCAAACCAACAGGCAGCAGCATCAGAGATGATGGCTCAAGCTATGGAGAGGGTGGCCACTTCCATTGTCCCCCCAGAAAGGCAGATGGAGCAACTACAGCAGGCAACAGACTCCATTTGCCGATCACTCAGGGAGGACATGTTGGCGTCCAACAGGGACAGACGGGCGGCCCTGGACACTCTGCGGGAAGCCATTTCTTTAGAGTCTGAGGGCCAGAGGGAAGCCCTGAGGGTAGAAGTCCATCACCTCAGGCAGACTCTTGTGGACGTTGAGGCTTCCACTGTCACAAGGACAGAACAGCTGCTGGAGTGGGTCACACGTATGCTCTCAGCAGAGATGCAGGCAACTCGGGAGGAGATCCAGGCATCACGTCAGGTGGTGCATGGGGATCTCCGCACCATATTCCTCCAGAACGAGACCTTCCACACCCACATGCTTGCTTCCATGGAGGACCAGACTAGGGCTTTGCGTGGGCTGCCTCCCATAGCACCACCACCTCTTGTGGCGGCAGCAGCACAGGGTGATGAGAGCGACCACAGCGATTCTGAATCTCTCACAATAGCATAGTCGTGCAGGCCATGAGCCCATGGAGGTGTTTTATTTCCGCAACATCCACACAGGTGGCTGTTGGTGTGCACCCTGTCCACGGACCTCCTGGATGGCCTCCCCCACACCCCCTGGCCCCCACATGGCCATTTTTGATTTTTGAGTTTTTGTTACAGTGTGTTGCCTTGTGTGGCTCCCGTGGGCATCCACTGTATTCCGGCTGGGCACATGCAGGCTTGTCCTGAGTTTGGGTTAGATGCTTGGGTTCGTGAGACACACACCCCTCCTGCTTCCTGTTTCCATGGGCTTGCAAAGGGTGTGCCCAAGTGAAAGTGACTTACACAGTGACGTTGGACTCCCATGACATGTGTGGGCAGTCTGTAGTCAATACTGTGTATACATTCCTAGTGCATATTGTTGTAGTATTGTACACTGCATGGTGTATTGATGTGTGCTTGTGCATCTATGTCTCCCTCCTAATTTGCAGGTTCATTCCTCATGTCTTCACAGGGCCGTCTACTTTGGAGATGGAGTTCATGTTGTAAGCATGTCTTCACAGGGCCGTCTACTTTGGAGATGGAGTTCATGTTGTAAGCAGTGCACTTCCAGATTTGCGTGGCACCAACACTGTACAGTTGGAAGTGGTCGATGTGCTAGCATCATTAGGTTGTAGGACTACGTATCCTTTAACTTAGGACTGTCATGTGAATGCTATGTTTGGGGTTGGCTAGCTGCATTGTATTGTGGTAAGTCTTTGGTCATGTGTGTTGTCAGTTCTACATTAATGGGAGCATATTGTGTGTGGCCATTTTCCATTCGGGACACTGTACTTTGTGACACTTGTATCATGTATTGGGGCTTCCTTTGTTTGCTCTAACAACACATGACATGCCATGGTGTGTTGGGTGGTGGTGCTGGGGAGGTGTTGGGTGACATGGCACTGTTGTCATGTTGTATCTTGCAAGGGGGTAATGATTTTGACATCATAGAAGTGTGTCTTTTGAAGACACAGCATTGGTGGTGTTTGTGTAGGTAGGGATGCACACAATGGAACACTTCCAGGTGAACAATCTCAGGCTGGTATGGTTGTGACAGTTGACTGTCACTTGACTCATCATCATTGATAGTCAGCTGGTATGTGCCAGGGCTGTGTGCACTCCACAGGGGTGTGATTTTAGGTGAAGTAATTAGCCAACAGCTGCGTATGGGCTGCCTCACCTCGTGCCCTTTCCCCTCCCATGCGCAGCGGGCATGCATGTGGTTGGGGATGTGGGGGAACCACCATGTCCACGTGCAGGCCCCGACATGTTGCAACGTTGTGCAGGACACATGCTGCCACTATGATCCTGCACACTATTGGGGGAGCGTATAACAGCTGCCCGCCAGAAAGGTCAAGGGAGTGAAAGCGTGACTTAAGCACTCCGAATGTGCGCTCCACTATGCCCCGGGTTGCAATATGGGCTGTGTTGTATCTTACCTCGGGTGGCGTGGTGGTGTTCCGAATTGGCGTCATCATGTGGGTGCTCAGAGGGTAGGCACTGTCCCCTGGGGAGGTGGTGATGGGTATCATTAGTGGGGTTGTGACATTATTCAGTATCTGACATGCATGCATGTGCTGTGGCATTTATACTCACCGATCAGCCATGTATCGCCATGCCGCCCAGCTTCTAGGTCCCGGTTTACGGTTAACATTCTGTAAATTAAACTGTCGTGGTGGACCCTGGATAGTTGGCATATACTGAGGTGATGATTCCCTTGGCATCACATACTACTTGCACGTTGATGGAATGCCAGTGCTTGCGGTTTCTATAGATGTGCTCAGATGCCCTGGGGGGACGTAGAGCCAAATGGGTGCAGTCAATGGCACCTAGAACTTTGGGGACGTGTGCCACCCCGTAAAAATCCTGGACGACTCCTGCCTTTCTGCAGGTGTTCTGGGCAGGTATATGTGCCTGCGTACTGATGGGCGTGCAGTCATGATGGCCAAGACCTGGTGTAGGCAGCGTGACTGCGTGGCCTGTGACACCCCCCCACTATGGCACTTGTCCGCTGAAATGATCCAGTGGCCAAGAAGTGCAGTACATTAAGGACCTTCTCCAGGGGGCTGAGTGCTTGGGAGCAGAGGGTGGGTGATGTGAGGTCATCCTCCCACTCACTGACCAGGTCGAGTATTATGTGAGGTGGAAACCTGTACCTCCCATACACGTGGTCATCAGGCATCCCAAAAAGGCTGGTTCTGGGTGTAAAAATTCTGGCCCTGACTATCCTCCTCCTCCTCCTGCGGTATCCCACGGCCACTGCTGCTAGGAACGGTATATTCATCCTGGCGTCTGAGCTTGTTTGTTGTTTGCGCGCACTTTTATGCTGCACGGGTCGACGTACGCCTGCTTCCTGCTGGCGTACGTGTTTCCGGATTAGTGCGTCTTTTTTGGCGTGTGTGTGTGGGCGTTCCACGCATTTGCCTCCTGTACTTCCACGCCCACCAGTAATACACGTACTCCGCTCGCCCAGGCCCAATCGTGTGTAAAACTTCCCGCGAGCCCCTGAAGTACACGTACCCCGCTCGCCCAGGCCCAATCGCGTATAAAACTTCCCGCGAGCCCCTGAAGTACAAGTACCCCGCTCGCCCAGGCCCAATCGCGTGTAAAACTTCCCCGCGAGCCCCTGAAGTACACGTACCCCACTCGCCCAGGCCCAATCGTGTGTAAAACTTCCCGCGAGCCCCTGAAGTACAAGTACCCCGCTCGCCCAGGCCCAATCGCGTGTAAAACTTCCCCGCGAGCCCCTGAAGTACACGTACCCCACTCGCCCAGGCCCAATCGCGTGTAAAACTTCCCGTGAGCCCCTGAAGTACACGTACCCCGCTCGCCCCGGCCCAATCGCGTGTAAAACTTCCCGCGAGCCCCTGAAGTACACGTACCCCGCTCGCCCAGGCCCAATCGTGTGTAAAACTTCCTGCGAGCCCCTGAAGTACACGTACCCCGCTCGCCCAGGCCCAATCGCGTGTAAAACTTCCCGCGAGCCCCTGAAGTACACGTACCCTGCTCGCCCAGGCCCAATCGCGTGTAAAACGTTGTGCGAGCCCCTGAAGTACACATACCCCGCTCGCCCAGGCACAATCGCGTGTGAAACTTCCTGTGCACCCCCAAAATACATGCTTTTTTTGACACAGCGGGGGTCCGTGTTTGTCTCGTACCCCTTTGCACGTCATTTGTCCTAGAGGGCCACAGTATGGGACATTCATCAGAGTTGTACATACGGCTTTTTGTTAGCGCACATTTTTTTAATGCGCAGGGACGCTACCGCCTGCCTTCGTGTGGCGGACATGTGTTGAGGTACATAGTTGACTTTTGGTTTGTGTCATGGGATCGCCATTTCACTGCTGTGGGGTGGGAGTGCAAGGGGACATGAGTGGGACATGAGTGGGGGCTTGCTGGCAGGTGCCCCTCAGTGCTGGGGGGTGGGTGTGCAAGGGGACATGAGTGGGGGCCTGCTGACAGGTGCCCCTCAGTGCTGGGGGGTGGGGGTGCTGGGGGACATGTGTGGGGGCCTGCTGGCAGGTGCCCTGCACTGCTGGGGGGTGGGGGTGCAAGGGGACATGAGTGGGACATGAGTGGGGGCCTGCTGGCAGGTGCCCTGCACTGCTGGGGGGTGGGGGTGCAAGGGGACATGAGTGGGACATGAGTGGGGCCTGATGGCAGGTGCACTGCACTGCTGGGGGGTGGGGGTGCTGGGGGACATGAGTGGGGGCCTGCTGGCAGGGGCCCTGCACTGCTGGGGGACATGAGGGGGGGCCTGCTGGCAAGTGCCCTGCACTGCTGGGGGGTGGGGGTGCAAGGGGGCATGAGTGGGACATGAGTGGGGGCCTGCTTGCAGGTGCCCTGCACTGCTGGGGGGTGGGGGTGCAAGGGGACATGAGTGGGACATGAGTGGGGACCTGCTGGCAGGTGCCCTACACTGCTGGGGGGTGGGTGTTAGGGAGAATTCTCTGTTTAGGCTGAATGTCCTAACCTAGTGAGTCCCCCAGCAGCTTTGCTGGATTTCAGGAGTTTGTTTTTTTCCATCCTGCCAAGAGTGTAACTCTTTTTCTCCCACTCTTGGACATAAATGTGGTTAATTCCTTTGAATGTCAATGTGTTCTATGGGCTATGGGGTCTTTTACTCCATAGGTTCTCATATGTTTACTATGTGTGTTACACCGCACCCTCCGTGCCCTAACACTGGGGTGTCCTAGAGGACTCCCACCATAGACTCCATACCCTGGGACTGACTACTGTCTCCCAGGGCATGTAAAGTCACCATTGGCTTTACTAGACCTAAATCTACTAACAGAACTAATACAAACCATCCTATTGTGGACATACTAGTATGGGTAATTCAATTACCCCTTGGTCTGTTATTCGAGGGGGTACTGTCCCGTCCCCCCTCGTCGAGTTTTGGCTGGTGGCAGTGGAAACTACTTGTTATATTCGACCCCGAATATAACTCTATGGGATTCTTCCCATTGTTGGAGGTTAATACTTTTTCTCGTTAATCTCTAACATACCACCGGTTTATTTATCTTAAATAAATCTATCGGTTGGTATTTTCTGCGAGAACTCGGTTTTTAAAATGGCGTCTGTGTTCGTCTATATGACTCCTAAACCAAAGGTTGATCCCTTTGTTCCACTTTTGGCGGGCTTCTGCACAGAGGCCCTCCAAAGTGGTGCCATTCTGTCTGGGTACCACAGGGGGCGCGCGAGGGGGTTTAGGCACCCTGGACTGAGTTGCCTTGCCAACTCAAGTCGCACTCTGGTGTGATTGGCCCAAGTGGTGATCCACCCCGCTCACCACTTAGCGTGTTTTGATTGACAGCTAGGGTGAATGAATAAGGGTTTTCTGCATAAAAGCAGGGCTTTTGGGACGGGATCTTCAGAAGTCACCACAGGACCTAAGAATCCGACGAGGGTAAAGCTGAGCCGACCTGCAACGACGACACCTCCGGTGGAGCCCTGCTGAACCGACTCACCACTTCCCAACGACAGAGGAGATCTCCCGGCTGGAGAGTCTGCTTCCCCTGACTGGTGGGAACAACCAGTCCCCTTTGCTTTTTCTTCGCTTCCAGGGCGTAGTGGTCGAATTGCCCGTGCTGAGCACCTCAGCAACCGGATAGCCACTAGCCCATACCGTGACCAAAAGGTGGTGCCTTGTGACAGAGCACTCCGCGGCTGGTCTCTTCCATGGTGGTGCAACGATCTTCAACTTTCCTTCGACGACGAGAGCATCTCTTCTCTTGGCAAAGCCCCGACTTGCATCCACCACCAGGGACAACTGCCCCCGCCGGAGCTGTCTCTCCACATACAAGGTACCGTGTCCGCCTGGCATCCTTTGTGACGGTTAGCGTGAGGTGTCTTAATCCTCGCCTCTCCATTGGGCTGCCTCCAAGCCTTCTTAAACTTTCTGTTCTGAACTGGTCCAATCTTTCTATGACAATTTGCGACAAAGACTCGAAGTGCATTTCCACTGTGATACTTTTTGGGACATATCGCCTTGCCTCACTCCGAGTGGGCCTGGCCTCTGAACTTTGTGATCTACAGTAGACCCTGCTTTACTTGCCTTGCATTTGTTCGTAAAAGTGTTGGTACCGAGTTGATTTCATACCCTGCCTTTTCTCTCTCATCCTAACGAATACTAGAGTGCCATCTAGGTTAAAGCATTCACCTCTGTCTGCAAATAAGTGGTGCCGTTGAACCTAGACTTGTCGACCTATTGTTAGGGGGATTGATTTACTTATAGTAATGGTATTTGAAGTTGTCTGCCGTATTAGTGCCAGTGTGTTATTCATAGATGTGTTTTTATAAATAAATAACTATATATCTTTACACCGAAGCTCTGTTCTGTGTTTGCTTGTTCTACTGTGTAAATTGCCCTATCTTGTATACTCCACATACTGCCTGACTCTTCTTGAGGGAAGTTTGACTGCTCAGCCACAGCTACCAAGTGAATCTGTGTGGTACACACTGCTACCAAGTGGGTTTACTGCCAAACACCTGTAGTCCTAAATCTTTTGCAGTGGTCCCAGGGGTGCTGGGGGACACGAGTGGGGGCCTGCTGGCAGGTGCCCTGCACTGCTGGGTTTGGGGGTGCAAGGGGACATGAGTGGGACATGAGTGGGGGCCTGCTGGCAGATGCCCTGCACTGCTGGTGGGTGGGGGTACAAGGGGACATGAGTGGGACATGAGTGGGGGCCTGCTGGCAGGTGCCCCTCAGTGCTGGGGAGTGGGTGTGCAAGGGGACATGAGTGGGGGCCTGCTGGCAGGTGCCCTGCACTGCTGGGGGGTGGGGGTGCAAGGGGACATGAGTGGGACATGAGTGGGGGCCTGCTGGCAGGTGCCCTGCACTGCTGGGGGGTGGGGTTGCAAGGGGACATGAGTGGTGTTAGGGAGAATTATCTGTTTAGGCTGAATTTCCTAACCTAGTGAGTCCCCCAGCAGCTTTGCTGGATTTCTGGAGTTTGTTTTTTCCATCCTGCCAAGAGTGAGACTCTTTTCCTCCCACTCTTGGACATGAATGTGTGTAATTCCTTTGAATGTCAATGTGTTCTCTGGGCTATGGGGTCTTTTACTCCATAGGGTCTCATATGTTTTTCTCTGTGTGTTACACCGCACCCTACGTGCCGTAACACTGGGGCGTCCTAGCGGACCTCCACCATAGACTCCATACCTGGGGACTGACTACTGTCTCCCCGGGCATGTAAAGTCACCATTTGCTTTACTAGACCTAAATTTACTAACAGAACTAGTACCAACCATCTTATTGTGGACGTGCTAATAAGGGTAATTCGATTACTCCTGGGTCTGTTACTCGAGGGGGCACTGTCCCGTCCCCCCTCATCGAGTTTTGGCTGGTGGCAGTGGAAACTACTTGTTATGTTCGACCCCGGACATAACTCTATGGGATTCGTCCCATTGTTGGAGATTGATACTTTTCCTCGTTAATCTCTAACGTACCACCGGTCTACTTATCTTAAATAAGTTTATTGGATGGTATTTTCTGCCAGAACTCGGTTTTTGAAATGGCGTCTGTATTCGTCTCTGTGACTCCTAAACCAAAGGTTGAGCCCTTTGTTCCACTTTTGGCGGGCCTCTGTACAGAGACCCTCCAAAGTGGTGCCATTCTGTCTGGGTTACCACAGGGGTGTGGGAGGGGATTTAGGCACCCTGGACCGAGTTGCCTTTCCAACTCCGGTCGCACTCTGGAGTGATTGGCCCAAGTGGTGAGCCTCCCCGCTCACCACTTAGCGAGTGTTGATTGACAGCTAGGCTGAATGAATGGGGGTTTTCTGCATAAAAGCAGGGCTTTTGGGACTGGATCTTCAGAAGTCGCCACAGGACCTAAGAATCCGACGAGGGTAACGCTGAGCCGACCAGCATGACGACACCTCCGGTGGAGCCCTGCGGAACCGACTCACCACTTCCCGACGACAGAGGAGATCTCCCTGCCGGAGAGTCTCTTCCCCTGACTGGTGGGAACAACCAGTCCCCTTTGCTTTTTCTTCGCCTCAGGACGCGGTGGTCGAATTGCCCGTGCAGAGCACCCTGGCAACCGGATAGCCACTTCCCCTGTACCGCGACCAAAAGGTGGTGCCTTGTGATGGAGCACTCCACGGCTGGTCTCTTCCCTGGTGGTGCATCGGACTTCATTTTTCTTCGACGACGAGATCATCTCTACTCTTGGCAAAGACCCGTCGTGCATCCACCACCAGGAACAACTGCCCCCGCCGGAGCTGTTTCTCCACAACAAGGTACCATGTCCACCGGGCTTCCCTTTCGATCGGTTCAAGTGAGGTGGCTTAATCCTCGCCTTTCCGTTGGGTTGCCTCCAAGCTTTTTCTCACGTATTGTTCTGAAATAGTTCAATCTGCCGATAACAATTTGCTACAAAGACTCGGACGCATTTACACTAGAGACTTTTTGGAACATATTGCCTTGCCTCTCTCCGAGTGGGCCTGGCCTCTGAACTTTATGATCTATTGTGGTTCTTGCCTTCGTGCATTGCATTTTATCCGTGAAGTATTGAACTGTGTTGATTTCGTAACCTGCCTATTTTTCTCTCCCGTCTTAACTAATATTAGAGTGCCATCTAGGTTGAGGTATACACCTCTGTCTGAAAATAAGTGATACCGGTAGAACCTAGATTTGTCAAAATATTGTTAGGGGGATTGATCATTTTCTTCTGCGTAGAGTAGTTGTAATTGAAGTGTTTGCTGAGATAGTGCCATAGTGTTTTCTATAGATGTTCCGTTATAAATAAATACCTTAATATCTTTACACTGAAGCCTTGTTGCGTGTTTGCTTGTCTTACTGTGAAGAATTGTCCTATTTTGTATACTCCACATACTGCTCAACTCTTCTTGAGGGAAGTCTGACTGCTCAGCCACAGCTACCAAGTGAATCTGTGTGGTACAGACTGCTACCAAGTGGGTTCACCGCCAAACACCTGTAGTCCTAAATCTTTTGCAGTGGTCCCAGAGGGAACTGCACAGGTTTCCGCCTAACAAGTGGGACATGAGTGGGGGCCTGCTGGCAGGTGCCCTGCACTGCTGGGGGGTGGGGACGCTGGGGGACATGAGTGGGGGCCTGCTGACAGGTGCCCCGCACTGCTGGGGGGTGGGGGTGCAAGGGGACATGAGTGGGACATGAGTGGGGGCCTGCTGGCAGGTGCCCTGCACTGCTGGGGGGTGGGGGTACAAGGGGACATGAGTGGGACATGAGTGGGGGCCTGCTGGCAGGTGCCCTGCACTGCTGGGGGGAGGGGGTGCTGGGGGACATGAGTGGGGGCCTTCTGGCAGGTGCCCTGCACTGCTGGGGGTGGGGGTGCTGGGGGACATGACTGGGGCCTGCTGGCAAGTGCCCTGCACTGCTGAGTGGTGGGGGGTGCAAGGGGACATGCGTGGGACATGCATGGGGGCCTGCTGGCATGTGTCCTGCACTGCTGGGGGGTGGGGGTGCAAGGGGACATGAGTGGGGGCCTGCTGGCAGGTGCCCCTCAGTGCTGGTGGGTGGGGGTGCTGGGGGACATGAGTGGGGTCCTGCTGGCAGGTGCCCTGCACTGCTGGTGGGAGGGGCGCTGGGGGACATGAGTGGGACATGAGTGGGGCTTGCTGGCAGTTGCCCTGCACTGCTGGGGGTGGGGGAGCAAGTGGACATGAGTGGGGGCCTGCTGGCAGGTGCCCTGCACTGCTGGGGGTGGGGGTGCAAGGGGACATGAGTGGGACATGAGTGGGGGCTTGCTGGCAGGTGCCTTGCACTGCTGGTGGGTGGGGGTGTAAGGGGACATGAGTGAGGTCCTGCTGGCAGGTGCCCTGCACTGCTGGGGGTGGGGGTGCAAGGGGACATGAGTGGGTCATGAGTTGGGGCCTGCTGGCAGGTGCCCTGAACTGCTGGGGGGTGGGGGTGCAAGGGGACATTAGTGGGACATGAGTGGGGGCCTGCTGGCAGGTGCCCTGCACTGCTGGGGGGTGGGGGTGCAAGGGGACATGAGTGGGGGCCTGCTGGCAGGTGCCCTGCACTGCTGGGGGGTGGGGGTGCAAGGGGCCATGAGTGGGACATGAGTGGGGGCCTGCTGGCAGGTTCCCTGCACTGCTGGGGGGTGGGGGTGCAAGGGGACATGCGTGGGGGCCTGCTGGCAGGTGCCCTGCACTGCTGGGGGTGGGGGTGCTGGGGGACATGAGTGGGGGCCTGCTGGCAGGTACCCTGCACTGCTGGGGGGTGGGGCTGCAAGGGGACATGAGTGGGACATGAGTGGGGGCCTGCTGGCAGGTGCCCCTCAGTGCTGGTGGGTGGGGGTGCTGGGGGACATGAGTGGGGGCCTGCTGGCAGTGCCCTGCACTGCTGGGGGTGGGGGTGCAAGTGGACATGAGTGGGGGCCTGCTGGCAGGTGCCCTGCACTGCTGGGGGGTGGGGGTGCAAGGGGACATGAGTGGGACATGAGTGGAGGCCTGCTGGCAGGTGCCCTGCACTGCTGGGGGGTGGGGGTGCAAGGGGACATGAGTGGGGGCCTGCTGGCAGGTGCCCTGCACTGCTGGGGGGTGGGTTGCAGGGGGACATGAGTGGGGGCCTGCTGGCAGGTGCCCTGCACAACTGAGGGGTGGGGGTGCAGGGGGACATGAGTGTGGGCCTGCTGGCAGGTGCCCTGCACTGCTGGGGGGTGGGGCTGCAAGGGGACATGAGTGGGACATGAGTGGGGGCCTGCTGGCAGGTGCCCTGCACTGCTGGGGGGTGGGGGTGCAAGGAGACATGAGTGGGGGCCTGCTGGCAGATACCCTGCACTGCTGGGGGTGGGGGTGCAAGGGGACATGAATGAGACATGAGTGGGGGCCTGCTGGCAGGTGCCCTGCACTGCTGGGGGGTGGGGGTGCAAGGGGACAAGAGTGGAGGCCTGCTAGCAGGTACCCTGCACTGATGGGGGGTGGGGGTGCAAGGGGACATGAGTGGGGGCCTGCTGGCAGGTGCCCTGTACTTCTGGGGGGTGGGGGTGCTGGGGGACATGAGTGGGGGCTTGCTGGCAGGTGCCCTGCACTGCTGGGGGGTGGGGTGCAAGGGGACATGCGTGGGGGCCTGCTGGCAGGTGCCATGTACTGCTGGGGGTGGGGGTGCAAGGGGACATGAGTGGGGGCCTGCTGGCAGGTGCCCTGCACTGCTGGGGGGTGGGGCTGCAAGGGGACATGAGCGGGACATGAGTGGGGGCCTGCTGGCAGGTGCCCTGCACTGCTGGTGGGTGGGGGTGCTGGGGACATGAGTGGGGGCCTGCTGGCAGGTGCACTGCACTGCTGGGGGTGGGGGTGCAAGGGGACATGAGTGGGGCCTGGTGGCAGGTGCCATGCACTGCTGGGGGGTGGGGGTGCAAGGGGACATGAGTGGGACATGAGTGGGGGCCTGCTGGCAGGTGCCCCTCAGTGCTGGTGGGTGGGGGTGCTGGGGGACATGAGCGGGAGCCTGCTGGCAGGTGCTCTGCACTGCTGGGGGTGGGGGGGCTAGGGGACATGAGTGGAGGCCTGCTGGCAGGTACCCTGCACTGCTGGGGGGTGGGGGTGCAAGGGGACATGATTGGACATGAGTGGGGGCCTGCTTGCAGGTGCCCTGCACTGCTGGGGGGTGGGGGTGCAAGGGGACATGAGTGGGGGCCTGCTGGCAGGTGCCCTGCACTGCTGGGGGGTGGGGCTAGAAGGGGACATGAGCGGGACATGAGTGGGGGCCTGCTGGCAGGTGCCCTGCACTGCTGGTGGGTGGGGGTGCTGGGGGACATAAGTGGGGGCCTGCTGGCAGGTGCCCTGCACTGCTGGGGGTGGGGGTGCAAGGGGACATGAGTGGGGCCTGGTGGCAGGTGCCATGCACTGCTGGGGGGTGGGGGTGCAAGGGGACATGAGTGGGACATGAGTGGGGGCCTGCTGGCAGGTGCCCCTCAGTGCTGGTGGGTGGGGGTGCTGGGGGACATGAGCGGGAGCCTGCTGGCAGGTGCCCTGCACTGCTGGGGGTGGGGGGGCTAGGGGACATGAGTGGAGGCCTGCTGGCAGGTACCCTGCACTGCTGGGGGGTGGGGGTGCAAGGGGACATGAGTGGGGCTTGCTGGCAGGTGCCCTGCACTGCTGGTCGGTGGGGGTACTGGGGGACATGAGTGGAGGCCTGCTGGCAGGTGCTCTGCACTGCTGGGGGTTGGGGTACAAGGGGACATGAGTGGGAGCCTGCTGGCAGGTGCCCTGCACTGCTGGGGGGTGGGGGTTCAAGGGGACATGAGTGGGGGCCTGCTGGCAGGTGCCCTGCACTGCTGGGGGGTGGGGGTGCAAGGGGACATGAGTGAGACATGAGTGGGGGCCTGCTGGCAGGTGCTCTGCACTGCTGGGGGGTGGGGGTGCAAGGGGACATGAGTGGGGGCCTGCTGGCAGGTGCCCTGCACTGCTGGGGGGTGGGGGTGCAAGGGGACATGAGTGGAGGCCTGCTGGCAGGTGCCCTGCACTTCTGGGGGGTGGAGGTGCAAGGGGACATGAGTGGGGGCCTGCTGGCAGGTGCCCTGCACTACTGGGGGGTGGGGGTGCAAGGGAACATGAGTGGGGGCCTGCCGGCAGGTGCCCTGCACTGCTGGGGGGTGGGGGTGCTGGGGGACATGAGTGGGGGCCTGCTGGCAGGTGCCCTGCACTGCTGGGGGTGGGGCTGCAAGGGGAAATGAGCGGGACATGAGTGGGGGCCTGCTGGCAGGTGCCCTGCACTGCTGAGGGTGGGGGTGCAAGGGGACATGAGTGGGACATGAGTGGGGGCCTGCTGGCAGGTGCCCTGCACTGCTGGGGGGTGGGGGTGCAAGGGGACATGAGTGGGGGCCTGCTGGCAGGTGCCCTGCACTGCTGGGAGGTGGGGGTGCAAGGGACATGAGTGGGGGCCTGCTGGCAGGTGCCCTGCACTGCTGAGGGGTGGGGGTGCAAGGGGCCACGAGTGGGACATGAGTGGGGGCCTGCTGGCAGGTGCCCTGCACTGCTGGGGGGTGGGGGTGCAAGGGGACATGAGTGGGGGCCTGCTGGCAGGTGCCCTGCACTGCTGGGGAGTGGGGGTGCAAGGGGACATGAGTTGGGGCCTGCTGGCAGGTGTCCCTCAGTGCTGGCGGGTGGAGGTGCTGGGGGACATGAGTGGGGGCCTGCTGGCAGGTGCCCTGCACTGCTGGGTTGGGGGTGCAAGGGGACATGAGTGGGGGCCTGCTGGCAGGTACCCTGCACTGCTGGGGGGAGGGGGTGCAAGGGGACATGAGTGGGACATGAGTGGGGGCTTGCTGGCAGGTGCCCTGCACTGCTGGTTGGTGGGGGTGCTGGGGGACATGAGTGGAGGCCTGCTGGCAGGTTCCCTGCACTGCTGGGGGTTGGGGTGCAAGGGGACATGAGTGGGGGCCTGCTGGCAGGTGCTCCGCACTGCTGGGGGGTGGGGGTGCAAGTGGATATGAGTGGGGGCCTGCTGGCAGGTGCCCTGCACTGCTTGGGGGTGGGGGTGCAAGGGGACATGAGTGGGACATGAGTGAGGGCCTGCTGGCATGTGCCCTGCACTGCTGGGGGGTGGGGGTGCAAGGGGACCTGAGTGGGGGCCTGCTGGCAGGTGCCCTGCACTGCTGGGGGGTGGGGTGCAAGGGGACATGAGTGGGACATGAGTGGAGGCCTGCTGGCAAGTGCCCTGCAGTGCTGGGTGGTGGGGGTTCAAGGGGACATGAGTGGGGGCCTGCTGGCAGGTGCCCTGCACTGCTGGGGGGTGGGGGTGCAAGGGGACATGAGTGGGACATGAGTGGAGGCCTGCTGGCAGGTGCCCTGCACTGCTGGGGGATGGGGGTGCTGGGAGACATGAGTGGGGGCCTGCTGGCAGGTGCCCTGCACTGCTGGGGGGTGGGGCTGCAAGGGGACATGAGCGGGACATGAGTGGGGGCCAGCTGGCAGGTGCCCTGCACTGCTGGGGGGTTGGGGTGCAAGGGGACATGATTGGGACATGAGTGGGGGC
Source organism: Ambystoma mexicanum (assembly GCF_040938575.1). Lineage (NCBI taxonomy): Eukaryota > Metazoa > Chordata > Amphibia > Caudata > Ambystomatidae > Ambystoma > Ambystoma mexicanum. The sequence goes on from NC_090923.1 coordinate 752,357,909, forward strand.
CTGCTTGCAGGTGCCCTGCACTGCTGGGGGGTGGGGGTGCAAGGGGACATGAGTGGGGGCCTGCTGGCAGGTGCCCTCCACTGCTGGGGCGTGGGGGTGCAAGGGGCCATGAGCGGGATATGAGTGGGGGCCTGCTGGCAGGTGCCCTGCACTGCTGGGGGGGGTGGGGGTGCAAGGGGACATGAGTGGGGGCCTGCTGGCAGGAGCCCTGCACTGCTGGGGAGTGGGGGTGTATGGGGACATGAGTGGGGGCCTGCTGGCAGGTGTCCCTCAGTGCTGGTGGGTGGGGGTGTTGGGGGGACATGAGTGTGGGCCTGCTGGCAGGTGCCCTGCACTGCTGGGGGGTGGGGGTGCAAGGGGCCATGAGTGGGACATGAGTGGGGGCATGCTGGCAGGTGCCCTGCACTGCTGGGCGGTGGGGGTGCAAACGGACATGAGTGGGGGCCTGCTGGCCGGTGCCCTGCACTGCTGGGGGTGGGGGTGCTGGGGGACATGAGTGGGGGCCTGCTGGCAGGTACCCTGCACTGCTGGGGGGTGGGGCTGCAAGGGGACATGAGTGGGACATGAGTGGGGGCCTGCTGGCAGGTGCCCCTCAGTGCTGGTGGGTGGGGGTGCTGGGGGACATGAGTGGGGGCCTGCTGGCAGTGCCCTGCACTGCTGGGGGTGGGGGTGCAAGGGGACATGAGTGGGGGCCTGCTGGCAGGTGCCCTGCACTGCTGGGGGGTGGGGGTGCAAGGGGACATGAGTGGGACATGAGTGGAGGCCTTCTGGCAGGTGCCCTGCACTGCTGGAGGGTGGGGGTGCAAGGGGACATGAGTGGGGGCCTGCTGGCAGGTGCCCTGCACTGCTGCGGGGTGGGTTGCAGGGGGACATGAGTCGGGGCCTGCTGGCAGGTGCCCTGCACTGCTGAGGGGTGGGGGTGCAGGGGGACATGAGTGTGGGCCTGCTGGCAGGTGCCCTGCACTGCTGGGGGGTGGGGCTGCAAGGGGACATGAGTGGGACATGAGTGGGGGCCTGCTGGCAGGTGCCCTGCACTGCTGGGGGGTGGGGGTGCAAGGAGACATGAGTGGGGGCCTGCTGGCAGATACCCTGCACTGCTGGGGGTGGGGGTGCAAGGGGACATGAATGAGACATGAGTGGGGGCCTTCTGGCAGGTGCCCTGCACTGCTGGGGGGTGGGGGTGCAAGGGGACATGAGTGGAGGCCTGCTAGCAGGTACCCTGCACTGATGGGGGGTGGGGGTGCAAGGGGACATGAGTGGGGGCCTGCTGGCAGGTGCCCTGTACTTCTGGGGGGTGGGGGTGCTGGGGGACATAAGTGGGGGCTTGCTGGCAGGTGCCCTGCACTGCTGGGGGGTGGGGGTGCAAGGGGACATGCGGTGGGACCTGCTGGCAGGTGCCATGTACTGCTGGGGGTGGGGGTGCAAGGGGACATGAGTGGGGGCCTGCTGGCAGGTGCCCTGCACTGCTGGGGGGTGGGGCTGCAAGGGGACATGAGCGGGACATGAGTGGGGGCCTGCTGGCAGGTGCCCTGCACTGCTGGTGGGTGGGGGTGCTGGGGGACATGAGTGGGGGCCTGCTGGCAGTTGCCCTGCACTGCTGGGGGTGGGGGTGCAAGGGGACATGAGTGGGGCTTGGTGGCAGGTGCCATGCACTGCTGGGGGGTGGGGGTGCAAGGGGACATGAGTGGGACATGAGTGGGGGCCTGCTGGCAGGTGCCCCTCAGTGCTGGTGGGTGGGGGTGCTGGGGGACATGAGCGGGAGCCTGCTGGCAGGTGCCCTGCACTGCTGGGGGTGGGGGGGCTAGGGGACATGAGTGGAGGCCTGCTGGCAGGTACCCTGCACTGCTGGGGGGTAGGGGTGCAAGGGGACATGAGTGGGACATGAGTGGGGGCTTGCTGGCAGGTGCCCTGCACTGCTGGTCGGTGGGGATACTGGGGGACATGAGTGGAGGCCTGCTGGCAGGTGCTCTGCACTGCTGGGGGTTGGGGTACAAGGGGACATGAGTGGGAGCCTGCTGGCAGGTGCCCTGCACTGCTGGGGGGTGGGGGTTCAAGGGGACATGAGTGGGGGCCTGCTGGCAGGTGCCCTGCACTGCTGGGGGGTGGGGGTGCAAGGGGACATGAGTGAGACATGAGTGGGGGCCTGCTGGCAGGTGCTCTGCACTGCTGGGGGGTGGGGGTGCAAGGGGACATGAGTGGGGGCCTGCTGGCAGGTGCCCTGCACTGCTGGGGGGTGGGGGTGCAAGGGGACATGAGTGGAGGCCTGCTGGCAGGTGCCCTGCACTTCTGGGGGATGGAGGTGCAAGGGGACATGAGTGGGGGCCTGCTGGCAGGTGCCCTGCACTACTGGGGGGTGGGGGTGCAAGGGAACATGAGTGGGGGCCTGCCGGCAGGTGCCCTGCACTGCTGGGGGGTGGGGGTGCTGGGGGACATGAGTGGGGGCCTGCTGGCAGGTGCCCTGCACTGCTGGGGGTGGGGCTGCAAGGGGAAATGAGCGGGACATGAGTGGGGGCCTGCTGGCAGGTGCCCTGCACTGCTGGGGGGTGGGGGTGCAAGGGGACATGAGTGGGGGCCTGCTGGCAGGTGCCCTGCACTGCTGGGGGGTGGGGGTGCAAGGGGACATGAGTGGGGGCCTGCTGGCAGGTGCCCTGCACTGCTGGGAGGTGGGGGTGCAAGGGACATGAGTGGGGGCCTGCTGGCAGGTGCCCTGCACTGCTGAGGGGTGGGGGTGCAAGGGGCCACGAGTGGGACATGAGTGGGGGCCTGCTGGCAGGTACCCTGCACTGCTGGGGGGTGGGGGTGCAAGGGGACATGAGTGGGGGCCTGCTGGCAGGTGCCCTGCACTGCTGGGGAGTGGGGGTGCAAGGGGACATGAGTTGGGGCCTGCTGGCAGGTGCCCCTCAGTGCTGGTGGGTGGAGCTGCTGGGGGACATGAGTGGGGGCCTGCTGGCAGGTGCCCTGCACTGCTGGGTTGGGGGTGCAAGGGGACATGAGTGGGGGCCTGCTGGCAGGTACCCTGCACTGCTGGGGGGAGGGGGTGCAAGGGGACATGAGTGGGATATGAGTGGGGGCTTGCTGGCAGGTGCCCTGCACTGCTGGTTGGTGGGGGTGCTGGGGGACATGAGTGGAGGCCTGCTGGCAGGTGCCCTGCACTGCTGGGGGTTGGGGTGCAAGGGGACATGAGTGGGGGCCTGCTGGCAGGTGCTCCGCACAGCTGGGGGGTGGGGGTGCAAGTGGATATGAGTGGGGGCCTGCTGGCATGTGCCCTGCACTGCTGGGGGGTGGGGTGCAAGGGGACATGAGTGGGACATGAGTGGAGGCCTGCTGGCAAGTGCCCTGCACTGCTGGGGGGTGGGGGTTCAAGGGGACATGAGTGGGGGCCTGCTGGCAGGTGCTCCGCACTGCTGGGGGGTGGGGGTGCAAGTGGATATGAGTGGGGGCCTGCTGGCATGTGCCCTGCACTGCTGGGGGGTGGGGTGCAAGGGGACATGAGTGGGACATGAGTGGAGGCCTGCTGGCAAGTGCCCTGCACTGCTGGGGGGTGGGGGTGCAAGGGGACATGAGTGGGACATGATTGGAGGCCTGCTGGCAGGTGCCCTGCACTGCTGGGGGGTGGGGGTGCTGGGGGACATGAGTGGGGGCCTGCTGGCAGGTGCCCTGCACTGCTGGGGGGGTGGGGCTGCAAGGGGACATGAGCGGGACATGAGTGGGGGCCAGCTGGCAGGTGCCCTGCACTGCTGGGGGTTGGGGTGCAAGGGGACAGGATTGGGACATGAGTGGGGGCCTGCTTGCAGGTGCCCTGCACTGCTGGGGGGTGGGGGTGCAAGGGGACATGAGTGGGGGCCTGCTGGCAGGTGCCCTCCACTGCTGGGGCGTGGGGGTGCAAGGGGCCATGAGCGGGATATGAGTGGGGGCCTGCTGGCAGGTGCCCTGCACTGCTGGGGGGGTGGGGGTGCAAGGGGACATGAGTGGGGGCCTGCTGGCAGGAGCCCTGCACTGCTGGGGAGTGGGGGTGTATGGGGACATGAGTGGGGGCCTGCTGGCAGGTGCCCCTCAGTGCTGGTGGGTGTGGGTGTTCGGGGACATGAGTGGGGGCCTGCTGGCAGGTGCCCTGCACTGTTGGGGTGGGGGTGCAAGGGGACATGAGTGGGGGCCTGCTGGCAGGTGCCCTGCACTGCTGGGGGGTGGGGGTGCAAGGGGACATGAGTGGGACATGAGTGGAGGCCTTCTGGCAGGTGCCCTGCACTGCTGGAGGGTGGGGGTGCAAGGGGACATGAGTGGGGGCCTGCTGGCAGGTGCCCTGCACTGCTGCGGGGTGGGTTGCAGGGGGACATGAGTCGGGGCCTGCTGGCAGGTGCCCTGCACTGCTGAGGGGTGGGGGTGCAGGGGGACATGAGTGTGGGCCTGCTGGCAGGTGCCCTGCACTGCTGGGGGGTGGGGCTGCAAGGGGACATGAGTGGGACATGAGTGGGGGCCTGCTGGCAGGTGCCCTGCACTGCTGGGGGGTGGGGGTGCAAGGAGACATGAGTGGAGGCCTGCTGGCAGATACCCTGCACTGCTGGGGGTGGGGGTGCAAGGGGACATGAATGAGACATGAGTGGGGGCCTGCTGGCAGGTGCCCTGCACTGCTGGGGGGTGGGGGTGCAAGGGGACATGAGTGGAGGCCTGCTAGCAGGTACCCTGCACTGATGGGGGGTGGGGGTGCAAGGGGACATGAGTGGGGGCCTGCTGGCAGGTGCCCTGTACTTCTGGGGGGTGGGGGTGCTGGGGGACATGAGTGGGGGCTTGCTGGCAGGTGCCCTGCACTGCTGGGGGGTGGGGGTGCAAGGGGATATGCGTGGGGACCTGCTGGCAGGTGCCATGTACTGCTGGGAGTGGGGGTGCAAGGGGACATGAGTGGGGGCCTGCTGGCAGGTGCCCTGCACTGCTGGGGGGTGGGGCTGCAAGGGGACATGAGCGGGACATGAGTGGGGGCCTGCTGGCAGGTGCCCTGCACTGCTGGTGGGTGGGGGTGCTGGGGGACATGAGTGGGGGCCTGCTGGCAGTTGCCCTGCACTGCTGGGGGTGGGGGTGCAAGGGGACATGAGTGGGGCTTAGTGGCAGGTGCCATGCACTGCTGGGGGGTGGGGGTGCAAGGGGACATGAGTGGGGGCCTGCTGGCAGGTGCCCCTTAGTGCTGGTGGGTGGGGGTGCTGGGGGACATGAGCGGGAGCCTGCTGGCAGGTGCCCTGCACTGCTGGGGGTGGGGGGGCTAGGGGACATGAGTGGAGGCCTGCTGGCAGGTACCCTGCACTGCTGGGGGGTAGGGGTGCAAGGGGACATGAGTGGGACATGAGTGGGGGCTTGCTGGCAGGTGCCCTGCACTGCTGGTCGGTGGGGATACTGGGGGACATGAGTGGAGGCCTGCTGGCAGGTGCTCTGCACTGCTGGGGGTTGGGGTACAAGGGGACATGAGTGGGAGCCTGCTGGCAGGTGCCCTGCACTGCTGGGGGGTGGGGGTTCAAGGGGACATGAGTGGGGGCCTGCTGGCAGGTGCCCTGCACTGCTGGGGGGTGGGGGTGCAAGGGGACATGAGTGAGACATGAGTGGGGGCCTGCTGGCAGGTGCTCTGCACTGCTGGGGGGTGGGGGTGCAAGGGGACATGAGTGGGGGCCTGCTGGCAGGTGCCCTGCACTGCTGGGGGGTGGGGGTGCAAGGGGACATGAGTGGAGGCCTGCTGGCAGGTGCCCTGCACTTCTGGGGGATGGAGGTGCAAGGGGACATGAGTGGGGGCCTGCTGGCAGGTGCCCTGCACTACTGGGGGGTGGGGGTGCAAGGGAACATGAGTGGGGGCCTGCCGGCAGGTGCCCTGCACTGCTGGGGGGTGGGGGTGCTGGGGGACATGAGTGGGGGCCTGCTGGCAGGTGCCCTGCACTGCTGGGGGTGGGGCTGCAAGGGGAAATGAGCGGGACATGAGTGGGGGCCTGCTGGCAGGTGCCCTGCACTGCTGGGGGGTGGGGGTGCAAGGGGACATGAGTGGGACATGAGTGGGGGCCTGCTGGCAGGTGCCCTGCACTGCTGGGGGGTGGGGGTGCAAGGGGACATGAGTGGGGGCCTGCTGGCAGGTGCCCTGCACTGCTGGGAGGTGGGGGTGCAAGGGACATGAGTGGGGGCCTGCTGGCAGGTGCCCTGCACTGCTGAGGGGTGGGGGTGCAAGGGGCTACGAGTGGGACATGAGTGGGGGCCTGCTGGCAGGTGCCCTGCACTGCTGGGGGGTGGGGGTGCAAGGGGACATGAGTGGGGGCCTGCTGGCAGGTGCCCTGCACTGCTGGGGAGTGGGGGTGCAAGGGGACATGAGTTGGGGCCTGCTGGCAGGTGCCCCTCAGTGCTGGTGGGTGGAGGTGCTGGGGGACATGAGTGGGGGCCTGCTGGCAGGTGCCCTGCACTGCTGGGTTGGGGGTGCAAGGGGACCTGAGTGGGGGCCTGCTGGCAGGTACCCTGCACTGCTGGGGGGACGGGGTGCAAGGGGACATGAGTGGGACATGAGTGGGGGCTTGCTGGCAGGTGCCCTGCACTGCTGGTTGGTGGGGGTGCTGGGGGACATGAGTGGAGGCCTGCTGGCAGGTGCCCTGCACTGCTGGGGGTTGGGGTGCAAGGGGACATGAGTGGGGGCCTGCTGGCAGGTGCTCCGCACTGCTGGGGGGTGGGGGTGCAAGTGGATATGAGTGGGGGCCTGCTGGCATGTGCCCTGCACTGCTGGGGGGTGGGGTGCAAGGGGACATGAGTGGGACATGAGTGGAGGCCTGCTGGCAAGTGCCCTGCACTGCTGGGGGGTGGGGGTTCAAGGGGACATGAGTGGGGGCCTGCTGGCAGGTGCTCCGCACTGCTGGGGGGTGGGGGTGCAAGTGGATATGAGTGGGGGCCTGCTGGCATGTGTCCTGCACTGCTGGGGGGTGGGGTGCAAGGGGACATGAGTGGGACATGAGTGGAGGCCTGCTGGCAAGTGCCCTGCACTGCTGGGGGGTGGGGGTGCAAGGGGACATGAGTGGGACATGAGTGGAGGCCTGCTGGCAGGTGCCCTGCACTGCTGGGGGGTGGGGGTGCTGGGGGACATGAGTGGGGGCCTGCTGGCAGGTGCCCTGCACTGCTGGGGGGTGGGGCTGCAAGGGGACATGAGCGGGACATGAGTGGGGGCCAGCTGGCAGGTGCCCTGCACTGCTGGGGGTTGGGGTGCAAGGGGACATGATTGGGACATGAGTGGGGGCCTGCTTGCAGGTGCCCTGCACTGCTGGGGGGTGGGGGTGCAAGGGGACATGAGTGGGGGCCTGCTGGCAGGTGCCCTCCACTGCTGGGGTGTGGGGGTGCAATGGGCCATGAGCGGGATATGAGTGGGGGCCTGCTGGCAGGTGCCCTGCACTGCTGGGGGGGTGGGGGTGCAAGGGGACATGAGTGGGGGCCTGCTGGCAGGAGCCCTGCACTGCTGGGGAGTGGGGGTGTATGGGGACATGAGTGGGGGCCTGCTGGCAGGTGCCCCTCAGTGCTGGTGGGTGGGGGTGTTCGGGGACATGAGTGGGGGCCTGCTGGCAGGTGCCCTGCACTGTTGGGGTGGGGGTGCAAGGGAACATGAGTGGGGGCTGCTGGCAGGTACCCTGCACTGCTGGGGGTGGGGGTGCAAGGGGACATGAGTGGGACATGAGTGGGGGCTTGCTGGCAGGTGCCCTGCACTGCTGGTCGGTGGGGGTGCTGGGGGTCATGAGTGGAGGCCTGCTGGCAGGTGCCCTGCACTGCTGGGGGTTGGGGTACAAGGGGGCATGAGTGGGGGCCTACTGGCAGGTACTCTGCACTGCTGGGGGGTGGGGGTGCAAGGGGACATGAGTGGGGGCCTGCTGGCAGGTGCCCTGCACTGCTGGGGGGTGGGGGTGCAAGGTGACATGAGTGGGACATGAGTGGGGGCCTGCTGGCATGTGCCCTGCACTGCTGGGGGGTGGGGGTGCAAGGGGACCTGAGTGGGGGCCTGCTGGCAGGAGCCCTGCACTGCTGGGGGGTGGGGGTGCAAGGAGACATGAGTGGGACATGAGTGGAGGCCTGCTGGCAGGTGCCCTGCACTGCTGGGGGGTAGGGGTGCAAGGGGACATGAGTGGGGGCCTGCTGGCAGGTGCCCTGCACTGCTGGGGGGTGGGGGTGCAAGGGGACATGAGTGGGACATGAGTGGAGGCCTGCTGGCAGGTGCCCTGCACTGCTGGGGGGTGGGGGTGCTGGGGGATAAGAGGGGGGACTGCTGGCAGGTGCCCTGCACTGCTGAGGGGCGGGGCTGCAAGGGGACATGAGCGGGACATGAGTGGGGGCCTGATGGCAGGTGCCCTGCACTGCTGGGGGGTGGGGGTGCAAGGGGACATGATTGGGACATGAGTGGGGGCCTGCTGGCAGGTGCCCTGCACTGCTGGGGGGTGGGGGTGCAAGGGGACATGAGTGGGGGCCTGCTGGCAGGTGCCCTCCACTGCTGGGGGGTGGAGGTGCAAGGGGCCATGAGTGGGACATGAGTGGGGGCCTGCTGGCAGGTGCCCTGCACTGCTGGGGGGTGGGGGTGCAAGGGGACATGAGTGGGGGCCTGCTGGCAGGTGCCCTCCACTGCTGGGGCGTGGGGGTGCAAGGGGCCATGAGCGGGATATGAGTGGGGGCCTGCTGGCAGGTGCCCTGCACTGCTAGGGGGGTAGGGGTGTTGGGGACATGAGTGGGGGCCTGCTGGCAGGTGCCCTGCACTGTTGGGGTGGGGGTGCAAGGGAACATGAGTGGGGGCTGCTGGCAGGTACCCTGCACTGCTGGGGGGTGCGGGTGCAAGGGGACATGAGTGGGACATGAGTGGGGGCTTGCTGGCAGGTGCCCGGCACTGCTGGTCGGTGGGGGTGCTGGAGGTCATGAGTGGAGGCCTGCTGGCTGGTGCCCTGCACTGCTGGGGGTTGGGGTGCAAGGGGGCATGACTGGGGGCCTGCTGGCAGGTACTCTGCACTGCTGGGGGGTGGGGGTGCAAGGGGACATGAGTGGGGGCCTGCTGGCAGGTGCCCTGCACTGCTGAGGGGTGGGGGTGCAAGGGGCTACGAGTGGGACATGAGTGGGGGCCTGCTGGCAGGTGCCCTGCACTGCTGGGGGGTGGGGGTGCAAGGGGACATGAGTGGGGGCCTGCTGGCAGGTGCCCTGCACTGCTGGGGAGTGGGGGTGCAAGGGGACATGAGTTGGGGCCTGCTGGCAGGTGCCCCTCAGTGCTGGTGGGTGGAGGTGCTGGGGGACATGAGTGGGGGCCTGCTGGCAGGTGCCCTGCACTGCTGGGTTGGGGGTGCAAGGGGACCTGAGTGGGGGCCTGCTGGCAGGTACCCTGCACTGCTGGGGGGACGGGGTGCAAGGGGACATGAGTGGGACATGAGTGGGGGCTTGCTGGCAGGTGCCCTGCACTGCTGGTTGGTGGGGGTGCTGGGGGACATGAGTGGAGGCCTGCTGGCAGGTGCCCTGCACTGCTGGGGGTTGGGGTGCAAGGGGACATGAGTGGGGGCCGTTCTGGCAGGTGCTCCGCACTGCTGGGGGGTGGGGGTGCAAGTGGATATGAGTGGGGGCCTGCTGGCATGTGCCCTGCACTGCTGGGGGGTGGGGTGCAAGGGGACATGAGTGGGACATGAGTGGAGGCCTGCTGGCAAGTGCCCTGCACTGCTGGGGGGTGGGGGTTCAAGGGGACATGAGTGGGGGCCTGCTGGCAGGTGCTCCGCACTGCTGGGGGGTGGGGGTGCAAGTGGATATGAGTGGGGGCCTGCTGGCATGTGTCCTGCACTGCTGGGGGGTGGGGTGCAAGGGGACATGAGTGGGACATGAGTGGAGGCCTGCTGGCAAGTGCCCTGCACTGCTGGGGGGTGGGGGTGCAAGGGGACATGAGTGGGACATGAGTGGAGGCCTGCTGGCAGGTGCCCTGCACTGCTGGGGGGTGGGGGTGCTGGGGGACATGAGTGGGGGCCTGCTGGCAGGTGCCCTGCACTGCTGGGGGGTGGGGCTGCAAGGGGACATGAGCGGGACATGAGTGGGGGCCAGCTGGCAGGTGCCCTGCACTGCTGGGGGTTGGGGTGCAAGGGGACATGATTGGGACATGAGTGGGGGCCTGCTTGCAGGTGCCCTGCACTGCTGGGGGGTGGGGGTGCAAGGGGACATGAGTGGGGGCCTGCTGGCAGGTGCCCTCCACTGCTGGGGTGTGGGGGTGCAATGGGCCATGAGCGGGATATGAGTGGGGGCCTGCTGGCAGGTGCCCTGCACTGCTGGGGGGGTGGGGGTGCAAGGGGACATGAGTGGGGGCCTGCTGGCAGGAGCCCTGCACTGCTGGGGAGTGGGGGTGTATGGGGACATGAGTGGGGGCCTGCTGGCAGGTGCCCCTCAGTGCTGGTGGGTGGGGGTGTTCGGGGACATGAGTGGGGGCCTGCTGGCAGGTGCCCTGCACTGTTGGGGTGGGGGTGCAAGGGAACATGAGTGGGGGCTGCTGGCAGGTACCCTGCACTGCTGGGGGTGGGGGTGCAAGGGGACATGAGTGGGACATGAGTGGGGGCTTGCTGGCAGGTGCCCTGCACTGCTGGTCGGTGGGGGTGCTGGGGGTCATGAGTGGAGGCCTGCTGGCAGGTGCCCTGCACTGCTGGGGGTTGGGGTACAAGGGGGCATGAGTGGGGGCCTACTGGCAGGTACTCTGCACTGCTGGGGGGTGGGGGTGCAAGGGGACATGAGTGGGGGCCTGCTGGCAGGTGCCCTGCACTGCTGGGGGGTGGGGGTGCAAGGTGACATGAGTGGGACATGAGTGGGGGCCTGCTGGCATGTGCCCTGCACTGCTGGGGGGTGGGGGTGCAAGGGGACCTGAGTGGGGGCCTGCTGGCAGGAGCCCTGCACTGCTGGGGGGTGGGGGTGCAAGGAGACATGAGTGGGACATGAGTGGAGGCCTGCTGGCAGGTGCCCTGCACTGCTGGGGGGTAGGGGTGCAAGGGGACATGAGTGGGGGCCTGCTGGCAGGTGCCCTGCACTGCTGGGGGGTGGGGGTGCAAGGGGACATGAGTGGGACATGAGTGGAGGCCTGCTGGCAGGTGCCCTGCACTGCTGGGGGGTGGGGGTGCTGGGGGATAAGAGGGGGGACTGCTGGCAGGTGCCCTGCACTGCTGAGGGGCGGGGCTGCAAGGGGACATGAGCGGGACATGAGTGGGGGCCTGATGGCAGGTGCCCTGCACTGCTGGGGGGTGGGGGTGCAAGGGGACATGATTGGGACATGAGTGGGGGCCTGCTGGCAGGTGCCCTGCACTGCTGGGGGGTGGGGGTGCAAGGGGACATGAGTGGGGGCCTGCTGGCAGGTGCCCTCCACTGCTGGGGGGTGGAGGTGCAAGGGGCCATGAGTGGGACATGAGTGGGGGCCTGCTGGCAGGTGCCCTGCACTGCTGGGGGGTGGGGGTGCAAGGGGACATGAGTGGGGGCCTGCTGGCAGGTGCCCTCCACTGCTGGGGCGTGGGGGTGCAAGGGGCCATGAGCGGGATATGAGTGGGGGCCTGCTGGCAGGTGCCCTGCACTGCTAGGGGGGTAGGGGTGTTGGGGACATGAGTGGGGGCCTGCTGGCAGGTGCCCTGCACTGTTGGGGTGGGGGTGCAAGGGAACATGAGTGGGGGCTGCTGGCAGGTACCCTGCACTGCTGGGGGGTGCGGGTGCAAGGGGACATGAGTGGGACATGAGTGGGGGCTTGCTGGCAGGTGCCCGGCACTGCTGGTCGGTGGGGGTGCTGGAGGTCATGAGTGGAGGCCTGCTGGCTGGTGCCCTGCACTGCTGGGGGTTGGGGTGCAAGGGGGCATGACTGGGGGCCTGCTGGCAGGTACTCTGCACTGCTGGGGGGTGGGGGTGCAAGGGGACATGAGTGGGGGCCTGCTGGCAGGTGCCCTGCACTGCTGGGGGGTGGGGGTGCAAGTGGATATGAGTGGGGGCCTGCTGGCAGGTGCCCTGCACTGCTTGGGGGTGGGGGTGCAAGGGGACATGAGTGGGACATGAGTGAGGGCCTGCTGGCATGTGCCCTGCACTGCTGGGGGGTGGGGGTGCAAGGGGACCTGAGTGGGGGCCTGCCGGCAGGTGCCCTGCACTGCTGGGGGGTGGGGTGCAAGGGGACATGAGTGGAGGCCTGCTGGCAAGTGCCCTGCACTGCTGGGGGGTGGGGGTTCAAGGGGACATGAGTGGGGGGCTGCTGGCAGGTGCCCTGCACTGCTGGGGGGTGGGGGTGCAAGGGGACATGAGTGGGACATGAGTGGAGGCCTGCTGGCAGGTGCCCTGCACTGCTGGGGGGTGGGGGTGCTGGGGGACATGAGTGGGGGCCTGCTGGCAGGTGCCCTGCACTGCTGGGGGGTGGGGCTGCAAGGGGACATGAGCGGGACATGAGTGGGGGCCAGCTGGCAGGTGCCCTGCACTGCTGGGGGGTTGGGGTGCAAGGGGACATGATTGGGACATGAGTGGGGGCCTGCTTGCAGGTGCCCTGCACTGCTGGGGGGTGGGGGTGCAAGGGGACATGAGTGGGGGCCTGCTGGCAGGTGCCCTCTACTGCTGGGGCGTGGGGGTGCAAGGGGCCATGAGCGGGATATGAGTGGGGGCCTGCTGGCAGGTGCCCTGCACTGCTGGGGGGGGTGGGGGTGCAAGGGGACATGAGTGGGGGCCTGCTGGCAGGAGCCCTGCACTGCTGGGGAGTGGGGGTGTATGGGGACATGAGTGGGGGCCTGCTGGCAGGTGCCCCTCAGTGCTGGTGGGTGGGGGAGTTGGGGGACATGAGTGGGGGCCTGCTGGCAGGTGCCCTGCACTGTTGGGGTGGGGGTGCAAGGGAACATGAGTGGGGGCTGCTGGCAGGTACCCTGCACTGCTGGGGGTGGGGGTGCAAGGGGACATGAGTGGGACATGAGTGGGGGTTTGCTGGCAGGTGCCCTGCACTGCTGGTCGGTGGGGGTGCTGGGGGTCATGAGTGGAGGCCTGCTGGCAGGTTCCCTGCACTGCTGGGGGTTTGGGTACAAGGGGGCATGAGTGGGGGCCTACTGGCAGGTACTCTGTACTGCTGGGGGGTGGGGGTGCAAGGGGACATGAGTGGGGGCCTGCTGGCAGGTGCCCTGCACTGCTGGGGGGTGGGGGTGCAAGGGGCCATGAGCGGGATATGAGTGGGGGCCTGCTAGCAGGTGCCCTCCACTGCTGGGGGGGTAGGGGTGCAAGGGAACATGAGTGGGGGCCTGCTGGCAGGAGCCCTGCACTTCTGGGGAGTGGGGGTGTATGGGGACATGAGTGGGGGCTGCTGGCAGGTGCCCTGCACTGTTGGGGTGGGGGTGCAAGGGAACATGAGTGGGGGCTGCTGGCAGGTACCCTGCACTGCTGGGGGGTGGGGGTGCAAGGGGACATGAGTGGGACATGAGTGGGGGCTTGCTGGCAGGTGCCAGGCACTGCTGGTCGGTGGGGGTGCTGGAGGTCATGAGTGGAGGCCTGCTGGCCGGTGCCCTGCACTGCTGGGGGTTGGGGTGCAAGGGGGCATGACTGGGGGCCTGCTTGCAGGTACTCTGCACTGCTGGGGTTTGGGGGTGCAAGGGGACATGAGTGGGGGCCTGCTGGCAGGTGCCCTGCACTGCTGGGGGGTGGGGGTGCAAGGTGACATGAGTGGGACATGAGTGGGGGCCTGCTGGCATGTGCCCTGCACTGCTGGGTGGTGGGGGTGCAAGGGGACCTGAGTGGGGGCCTGCTGGCAGGTGCCCTTCACTGCTGGGTGGTGGGGGTGCAAGGGGACATGAGTGGAGGCCTGCTGGCAGGTGCCCTGCACTGCTGGGGGGTGGGGGTGCAAGGGGACATGAGTGGGGGCCTGCTGGCAGGTGCCCTGCACTGCTGGGGGGTGGGGGTGCAAGGGGACATGAGTGGGACATGAGTGGAGGCCTGCTGGCAGGTGCCCTGCACTGCTGGGGGGTTGGGGTGCTGGGGGATAAGAGGGGGGACTGCTGGCAGGTGCCCTGCACTGCTGAGGGGTGGGGCTGCAAGGGGACATGAGCGTGACATGAGTGGGGGCCTGCTGGCAGGTGCCCTGCACTGCTGGGGGGTGGGGGTGCAAGGAGACATGATTGGGACATGAGTGGGGGCCTGCTGGCAGGTGCCCTGCACTGCTGGGGGGTGGGGGTGCAAGGGGACATGATTGGGGGACTGCTGGCAGGTGCCCTCCACTGCTGGGGGGTGGAGGTGCAAGGGGCCATGAGTGGGACATGAGTGGGGGCCTGCTGGCAGGTGCCCTGCACTGCTGGGGGGTGGGGGTGCAAGGGGACATGAGTGGGGGCCTGCTGGCAGATGCCCTGCACTGCTGGGGAGTGGGGGTGTAAGGGGACATGAGTGTGGGCCTGATGGCCGGAGCCCTGCACCGCTGGGGGGTGGGGGTGCTGGGGGACATGAGTGGGGCCTGCTGGCAGGTGCCCTGCACTGCTGAGGGGTGGGGGTGCTGGGGGACATGAGTGGGGGCCTGCTGGCAGGTGCCCTGCACTGCTGGGGGTTGGGCTGCAAGGGGACATGAGTGGGACATGAGTGGGGGCCTGCTGGCAGGTGCCCTGCACTGCTGGGCGGCGGGGGTGCAAGGGGGCATGAGTGGGGGCCTGCTGGCAGGTGCCCTGCACTGCTGGGGGTACAAGGGGACATGAATGGGACATGAGTGGGGGCCTGCGGGCAGGTGTCCTGCACTGCTGAGGGGTGGGGGTGCAAGTGGACATGAGTGGGGGCCTGCTGGCAGGTGCCCTGCACTGCTGGGGGTTGGGGGTACAAGGGGACATGAGTGGGGCCCTGCTGGCAGGTGCCCTGCTCTGCTGGGGGGTGGGGGTGCTGGGAGACATGAGTGGGGGCCTGCTGGCAGGTGCCCTGCACTGCTGGGGGCTGGGGGTGCAAGGGGACATGCATGGGGACCTGCTGGCAGGTGCCCTGCACTGCTGGGGGGTGGGGGTGCAAGGGGACATGAGTGGGGGCCTGCTGGCAGGTGCCCTGCACTGCTGGGGGGTGGGGGTGCAAGGGGACATGAGTGGGGGCCTGCTGGCAGGTGCCCTGTACTGCTGGGGGGTGGGGGTGCTGGGGGACATGAGTGGGGGCCTGCTGGCAGGTGCTCTGCACTGCTGGGGGGTGGGGGTGCAAGGGGACATGAGTGGGGGCCTGCTGGCAGGAGCCCTGCACTGCTGGGGGGTAGGGGTGCAAGGGGACATGAGTGGGGGCCTGCTGGCAGGTGCCCTGCACTACTGGGGGGTGGGGGTGCAAGGGAACATGAGTGGGGGCCTGCCGGCAGGTGCCCTGCACTGCTGGGGGGTGGGGGTGCTGGGGGACATGAGTGGGGGCCTGCTGGCAGGTGCCCTGCACTGCTGGGGGGTGGGGCTGCAAGGGCAAATGAGCAGGACATGAGTGGGGGCCTGCTGGCAGGTGCCCTGCACTGCTGGGGGTGGGGGTGCAAGGGGACATGAGTGGGACATGAGTGGGGGCCTGCTGGCAGGTGCCCTGCACTGCTGGGGGGTTGGGGTGCAAGGGGACATGAGTGGGGGCCTGCTGGAAGGTGCCCTGCACTGCTGGGGGGTGGGGGTGCAAGGGACATGAGTGGGGGCCTGCTGGCAGGTGCCCTGCACTGCTGGGGGGTGGGGGTGCAAGGGGCCATGAGTGGGACATGAGCGGGGGCCTGCTGGCAGGTGCCCTGCACTGCTGGGGGGTTGGGGTGCAAGGGGACATGAGTGGGGGCCTGCTGGAAGGTGCCCTGCACTGCTGGGGGCTGGGGGTGCAAGGGGACATGCATGGGGACCTGCTGGCAGGTGCCCTGCACTGCTGGGGGGTTGGGGTGCAAGGGGACATGAGTGGGGGCCTGCTGGAAGGTGCCCTGCACTGCTGGGGGGTGGGGGTGCAAGGGACATGAGTGGGGGCCTGCTGGCAGGTGCCCTGCACTGCTGGGGGGTGGGGGTGCAAGGGGCCATGAGTGGGACATGAGCGGGGGCCTGCTGGCAGGTGCCCTGCACTGCTGGGGGGTGGGGGTGGAAGGGGACATGAGTGGGGGCCTGCTGGCAGGTGCCCTGCACTGCTGGGGGGTGGGGGTGCAAGGGGACATGAGTGGGGGCCTGCTGGCAGGTGCCCTGTACTGCTGGGGGGTGGGGGTGCTGGGGGACATGAGTGGGGGCCTGCTGGCAGGTGCTCTGCACTGCTGGGGGGTGGGGGTGCAAGGGGACATGAGTGGGGGCCTGCTGGCAGGAGCCCTGCACTGCTGGGGGGTAGGGGTGCAAGGGGACATGAGTGGGGCCCTGCTGGCAGTTGCCCTGCACTACTGGGGGGTGGGGGTGCAAGGGAACATGAGTGGGGGCCTGCCGGCAGGTGCCCTGCACTGCTGGGGGGTGGGGGTGCTGGGGGACATGAGTGGGGGCCTGCTGGCAGGTGCCCTGCACTGCTGGGGGGTGGGGCTGCAAGGGCAAATGAGCGGGACATGAGTGGGGGCCTGCTGGCAGGTGCCCTGCACTGCTGGGGGTGGGGGTGCAAGGGGACATGAGTGGGACATGAGTGGGGGCCTGCTGGCAGGTGCCCTGCACTGCTGGGGGGTTGGGGTGCAAGGGGACATGAGTGGGGGCCTGCTGGAAGGTGCCCTGCACTGCTGGGGGGTGGGGGTGCAAGGGACATGAGTGGGGGCCTGCTGGCAGGTGCCCTGCACTGCTGGGGGGTGGGGGTGCAAGGGGCCATGAGTGGGACATGAGCGGGGGCCTGCTGGCAGGTGCCCTGCACTGCTGGGGGGTGGGGGTGCAAGGGGACATGAGTGGGGGCCTGTTGGCAGGTGCCCTGCACTGCTGGGGAGTGGGGGTGCAAGGGGACATGAGTGGGGGCCTGCTGGCAGGTGCCCCTCAGTGCTGGTGGGTGGGGGTGCTGGGGTACATGAGTGGGGACCTGCTGGCAGGTGCCCTGCACTGCTGGGGTGGGGGTGCAAGGGGACATGAGTGGGGGCCTGCTGGCAGGTACCCTGCACTGCTGGGGGTGGGGGTGCAAGGGGACATGAGTGGGACATGAGTGGGGGCTTGCTGGCAGGTGCCCTGCACTGCTGGTTGGTGGGGGTGCTGGGGGACATGAGTGGAGGCCTGCTGGCAGGTGCCCTGCACTGCTGGGGGTTGGGGTGCAAGGGGACATGAGTGGGGGCCTGCTGGCAGGTGCTCTGCACTGCTGGTGGGTGGGCCTGCAAGGGGCCATGAGTGGGGACCTGCTGGCAGGTGCCCTGCACTGCTGGGGGGTGGGGCTGCAAGGGGACATGAGCGGGACATGAGTGGGGGCCTGCTGGCAGGTTCCCTGCACTGCTGGGGGGTGGGGGTGCAAGGGGACATGAGTGGGGGCCTGCTGGCAGGTGCCCTGCACTGCTGGGGGGTGGGGGTGCAAGGGGACATGAGTGGGGGCCTGCTGGCAGGTGCCCTGTACTGCTGGGGGGTGGGGGTGCTGGGGGACATGAGTGGGGGCCTGCTGGCAGGTGCTCTGCACTGCTGGGGGGTGGGGGTGCAAGGGGACATGAGTGGGGGCCTGCTGGCAGGAGCCCTGCACTGCTGGGGGGTGGGGGTGCAAGGGGACATGAGTGGGGCCTGCTGGCAGGTGCCCTGCACTGCTGGGGGGTAGGGGTGCAAGGGGACATGAGTGGGGGCCTGCTGGCAGGTGCCCTGCACTACTGGGGGGTGGGGGTGCAAGGGAACATGAGTGGGGGCCTGCCGGCAGGTGCCATGCACTGCTGGGGGGTGGGGGTGATGGGGGACATGAGTGGGGGCCTGCTGGCAGGTGCCCTGCACTGCTGGGGGGTGGGGCTGCAAGGACAAATGAGCGGGACATGAGTGGGGGCCTGCTGGCAGGTGTCCTGCACTGCTGGGGGTGGGGGTGCAAGGGGACATGAGTGGGACATGAGTGGGGGCCTGCTGGCAGGTGCCCTGCACTGCTGGGGGGTTGGGGTGCAAGGGGACATGAGTGGGGGCCTGCTGGAAGGTGCCCTGCACTGCTGGGGGGTGGGGGTGCAAGGGACATGAGTGGGGGCCTGCTGGCAGGTGCCCTGCACTGCTGGGGGGTGGGGGTGCAAGGGGCCATGAGTGGGACATGAGCGGGGGCCTGCTGGCAGGTGCCCTGCACTGCTGGGGGGTGGGGGTGCAAGGGGACATGAGTGGGGGCCT
Organism: Ambystoma mexicanum; assembly: GCF_040938575.1. Classification (NCBI taxonomy): domain Eukaryota; kingdom Metazoa; phylum Chordata; class Amphibia; order Caudata; family Ambystomatidae; genus Ambystoma; species Ambystoma mexicanum. The sequence goes on from NC_090923.1 coordinate 752,376,076, forward strand.
GCTGGCAGGTGCCCTGCACTGCTGGGGAGTGGGGGTGCAAGGGGACATGAGTGGGGGCCTGCTGGCAGGTGCCCCTCAGTGCTGGTGGGTGGGGGTGCTGGGGTACATGAGTGGGGACCTGCTGGCAGGTGCCCTGCACTGCTGGGGTGGGGGTGCAAGGGGACATGAGTGGGGGCCTGCTGGCAGGTACCCTGCACTGCTGGGGGTGGGGGTGCAAGTGGACATGAGTGGGACATGAGTGGGGGCTTGCTGGCAGGTGCCCTGCACTGCTGGTTGGTGGGGGTGCTGGGGGACATGAGTGGAGGCCTGCTGGCAGGTGCCCTGCACTGCTGGGGGTTGGGGTGCAAGGGGACATGAGTGGGGGCCTGCTGGCAGGTGCTCTGCACTGCTGGTGGGTGGGCCTGCAAGGGGCCATGAGTGGGGGCCTGCTGGCAGGTGCCCTGCACTGCTGGGGGCTGGGGGTGCAAGGGGACATGAGTGGGACATGAGTGGGGGCCTGCTGGCATGTGCCCTGCACTGCTGGGGGGTGGGGGTGCAAGGGGACCTGAGTGGGGGCCTGCTGGCAGGTGCCCTGCACTGCTGGGGGGTGGGGTGCAAGGGGACATGAGTGGGACATGAGTGGAGGCCTGCTGGCAGGTGCCCTGCACTGCTGGGGGCTGGGGGTGCAAGGGGACATGAGTGGGGGCCTGCTGGCAGGTGCCCTGCACTGCTGGGGGGTGGGGTGCAAGGGGACATGAGTGGGACATGAGTGGAGGCCTGCTGGCAGGTGCCCTGCACTGCTGGGGGTGGTGGTGCTGGGGGGCATGAGTGGGGGCCTGCTGGCAGATGCCCTGCACTGCTGGGGGGTGGGGCTGCAAGGGGACATGAGCGGGACATGAGTGGGGGCCTGCTGGCAGGTGCCCTGCACTTCTGGGGGGTGGGGGTGCAAGGGGACATGCTTGGGACATGTGTGGGGGCCTGCTGGCAGGTGACCTGTACTGCTGGGGGGTGGGGGTGCAAGGGGACATGAGTGGGGGCCTGCTGGCAGGTGACCTCCACTGCTGGGGGGTGGGGGTGCAAGGGACCATGAGTGGGACATGAGTGGGGGCCTGCTGGCAGGTGCCCTGCACTGCTGGGGAGTGGGGGTTTATGGGGACATGAGTGGGGGCCTGCTGGCAGGGGCCTCTCAGTGCTGGTGGGTGGGGGTGCTGGGGGACATGAGTGGGGGCCTGCTGGCAGGTGCCCTGCACTGCTGGGGTGGGGGTGCAAGGGGACATGAGTGGGGGCTGCTGGCAGGTACCCTGCACTGCTGGGACGTGGGGGTGCAAGGGGACATGTGTGGGACATGAGTGAGGGCTTGCTGGCAGGTGCCCTGCACTGCTGGTTGGTGGGGGTGCTGGGGGACATGAGTGGAGGCCTGCTGGCAGGTGCCCTGCACTGCTGGGGGTTGGGGTGCAAGGGGGCATGAGTGGGGGCCTGCTGGCAGTGGCTCTGCACTGCTGGGGGGTGGGCGTGCAAGGGGACATGAGTGGGGGCCTGCTGGCAGGTGCCCTGCACTCCTGGGGGGTGGGGGTGCAAGGGGACATGAGTGGGACATGAGTGGGGGCCTGCTGGCATGTGCCCTGCACTGCTGTGGGGTGGGGGTGCAAGGGGACCTGAGTGGGGGCCTGCTGGCAGGTGCCCTGCACTGCTGGGGGGTGGGGATGCAAGGGGACATGAGTGGGACATTAGTGGAGGCCTGCTGGCAGGTGCCCTGCACTGCTGGGGGGTGGGGGTGCAAGGGGACATGAGTGGGGGCCTGCTGGCAGGTGCCCTGCACTGCTGGGGGGTGGGGCTGCAAGGGGACATGAGCAGGACATGAGTGGGGGCCTGCTGGCAGGTGCCCTGCACTGCTGGGGGGTGGGGGTGCAAGGGGACATGATTGGGACATGAGTGGGGGCCTGCTGGCAGGTGCCCTGTACTGCTGGGGGGTGGGGGTGCAAGGGGACATGAGTGGGGGCCTGCTGGCAGGTGACCTCCACTGCTGGGGGGTGGGGGTGCAAGGGACCATGAGTGGGACATGAGTGGGGGCCTGCTGGCAGGTGTCCTGCACTGCTGGGGGGTGGGGGTGCAAGGGGACATGAGTGGGGGCCTGCTGGCAGGTGCCCTGCATTGCTGGGGAGTTGGGGTGTATGGGGACATGAGTGGGGGCCTGGTGGCAGGGGCCTCTCAGTGCTGGTGGGTGGGGGTGCTGGGGGACATGAGTGGGGGCCTGCTGGCAGGTGCCCTGCACTGCTGGGGTGGGGGTGCAAGGGGACATGAGTGGGGGCTGCTGGCAGGTACCCTGCACTGCTGGGACGTGGGGGTGCAAGGGGACATGTGTGGGACATGAGTGAGGGCTTGCTGGCAGGTGCCCTGCACTGCTGGTTGGTGGGGGTGCTGGGGGACATGAGTGGAGGCCTGCTGGCAGGTGCCCTGCACTGCTGGTGGTTGGGGTGCAAGGGGGCATGAGTGGGGGCCTGCTGGCAGTGGCTCTGCACTGCTGGGGGGTGGGCGTGCAAGGGGACATGAGTGGGGGCCTGCTGGCAGGTGCCCTGCACTTCTGGGGGGTGGTGGTGCAAGGGGACATGAGTGGGACATGAGTGGAGCCTGCTGGCATGTGCCCTGCACTGCTGGGGGGTGGGGGTGCAAGGGGACCTGAGTGGGGGCCTGCTGGCAGGTGCCCTGCACTGCTGGGGGGTGGGGATGCAAGGGGACCTGAGTGGTACATTAGGGGAGGCCTGCTGGCAGGTGCCCTGCACTGCTGGGGGGTGGGGGTGCAAGGGGACATGAGTGGGGGCCTGCTGGCAGGTGCCCTGCACTGCTGGGGGGTGGGGCTGCAAGGGGACATGAGTGGGGGCCTGCTGGCAGGTGGCCTGCACTGCTGGGGGGTGGGGCTGCAAGGGGACATGAGCGGGACATGAGTGGGGGCCTGCTGGTAGGTGCCCTGCACTGCTGGGGGGTGGGGGTGCAAGGGGACATGATTGGGACATGAGTGGGGGCCTGCTGGCAGGTGCCCTGCACTGTTGGGGGGTGGGGGTGCAAGGGGACATGAGTGGGGGCCTGCTGGCAGGTGCCCTCCACTGCTGGGGGGTGGAGGTGCAAGGGGCCATGAGTGGGACATGACTGGGGGCCTGCTGGCAGGTGCCCTGCACACTGAGGGGTGGGGGTGAAAGGGAACATGAGTGGGGGCCTGCTGGCAGGTGCCCTGCACTGCTGGGGAGTGGTGGTGTATGGGGACATGAGTGGGGGCCTGCTGGCAGGTGCCCTGTACTGCTGGGGGGTGGGGGTGCTGGGGGACATGAGTGGGGGCCTGCTGGCAGGTGCCCTGCAATGCTGAGGGGTGGGGGTGCTGGGGGACATGGGTGGGGGCCTGCTGGCAGGTGCCCTGCACTGCTGGGGGTTAGGCTGCAAGGGGAAATGAGTGGGACATGAGTGGGGGCCTGCTGGCAGGTGCCCTGCACTGCTGGGGGGCGGGGGTGCAAGGGGGCATGAGTGGGACATGAGTGGGGGCCTGCTGGCAGGTGCCCTGCACTGCTGGGGGGTGGGGGTGCAAGGAGACATGAGTGGGGGCCTGCTGGCAGGTGCCCTGCACTGCTGGGGGTGGGGGTGCAAGGGGACATGAATGGGACATGAGTGGGGGCCTGCTGGCAGGTGTCCTGCACTGCTGAGGGGTGGGGGTGCAAGGGGACATGAGTGGGGGACTGCTGGCAGGTGCCCTGCACTGCTGGGGGTTGGGGGTACAAGGGGACATGAGTGGGGGCCTGCTGGCAGGTGCCCTGCTCTGCTGGGGGGTGGGGGTGCTGGGGGACATGAGTGGGGGCCGGCTGGCAGGTGCCCTGCACTGCTGGGGGCTGGGGTGCAAGGGGACATGCATGGGGACCTGCTGGCAGGTGCCCTGCACTGCTGGGGGTGGGATGCAAGGGGACATGAGTGGGACATGAGTGGGGGCCTGCTGGCAGGTGCCCTGCACTGCTGGGGGGTGGTGGTGCAAGGGGACATGAGTGGGGGCCTGCTGGCAGGTGCCCTGCACTGCTGGAGGGTGGGGGTGCTGGGGGACATGAGTGGGGGCCTGCTGGAAGGTACCCTGCACTGCTGGTGGGTGGGGGTGCTGGGGGACATGAGTGGATGGCCTGCTGGCAGGTGCCCTGCACTGCTGGGGGTGGGGGTGCAAGGGGACATGAGTGGGGCCTGCTGGCAGGTGCCCTGCACTGCTGGGGGATGGGGGTGGAAGGGGACATGAGTGGGACATGAGTGGGGGCCTGCTGGCAGGTGCCCCTCAGTGCTGGTGGGTGGTGGTGCAAGGGGACATGAGTGGGGGCCTGCTGGCAGGTGCCCTACACTGCTGGGGGTGGGGGTGCAAGGGGATATGTGTGGGGGCCTGCTGGCAGGTACCCTGTACTGCTGGGTGGTAGGGGTGCAAGGGGACATGAGTGGGGGCCTGCTGGCAGCTGCCCTGCACTGCTGGGGGATTGGGGTGCAAGGGGACATGAGTGGGGGCCTGCTGGCAGGTGCCCTGCACTGCTGGGGGTGGGGGTGCAAGGGGACATGAGTGGGACATGAGTGGAGGCCTGCTGGCAGGTGCGCTGCTCTGCTGGGGGGTGGGGGTGCTGGGGGACATGAGTGGGGGCGGCTGGCAGGTGCCCTGCACTGCTGGGGGCTGGGGTGCAAGGGGACATGCATGGGGACCTGCTGGCAGGTGCCCTGCACTGCTGGGGGTGGGGGTGCAAGGGGACATGAGTGGGACATGAGTGGGGGCCTGCTGGCAGGTGCCCTGCACTGCTGGGGGGTGGGGGTGCAAGGGGACATGAGTGGGGGCCTGCTGGCAGGTGCCCTGCACTGCTGGGGGGTGGGGGTGCTGGGGGACATGAGTGGGGGCCTGCTGGAAGGTACCCTGCACTGCTGGTGGGTGGGGGTGCTGGGGGACATGAGTGGTGGCCTGCTGGCAGGTGCCCTGCACTGCTGGGGGTGGGGGTGCAAGGGGACATGAGTGGGGCCTGCTGGCAGGTGCCCTGCACTGCTGGGTGGTGGGGCTGCAAGGGGACATGAGAGGGACATGAGTGGGGGCCTGCTGGTAGGTGCCCTGCACTGCTGGGGGATGGGGGTGGAAGGGGACATGAGTGGGACATGAGCGGGGGCCTGCTGGCAGGTGCCCCTCAGTGCTGGTGGGTGGTGGTGCAAGGGTACATGAGTGGGGGCCTGCTGGAAGGTGCCCTACACTGCTGGGGGTGGGGGTGCAAGGGGATATGTGTGGGGGCCTGCTGGCAGGTACCCTGTACTGCTGGGTGGTAGGGGTGCAAGGGGACATGAGTGGGGGCCTGCTGGCAGCTGCCCTGCACTGCTGGGGGATTGGGGTGCAAGGGGACATGAGTGGGGGCCTGCTGGCAGGTGCCCTGCACTGCTGGGGGTGGGGGTGCAAGGGGACATGAGTGGGACATGAGTGGAGGCCTGATGGCAGGTGCCCTGCACTGCTGGGTGGTGGGGGTGCTGGGGGACATGAGTTGGGGCCTTCTGGCAGGTGCCCCGCACTGCTGGGGGGTGGGGGTGCAAGGGGACATGAGTGGGACATGAGTGGGGGCCTGCTGGTAGGTGCCTTGCACTGCTGGGGGGTGGGGGTACAAGGGGACATGAGTGGGGGCCTGCTGGCAGGTGCCCTGCACTGCTGGGGGGTGGGGGTGCTAGGGGACATGACTGGGGCCTGCTGGCAGGTGCCCTGCACTGCTGGGGTGTGGGGGGTGTATGGGGACATGAGTGGGACATGCATGGGGGCCTGCTGGGATGTGCCCTGCACTGCTGGGGGGTGGGGGTGCAAGGGGACATGAGTGGGGGCCTGCTGGCAATTGCCCCTCAGTGCTGGTCGGTGGGGGTGCTGGGGAGCATGAGTGGGGTCCTGCTGGCAGGTGCCCTGAACTGCTGGTGGGTGGGGTGCTGGGGGACATGAGTGGGGGGCTGCTGGCAGGTGCCCTGCACTGCTGGGGGTGGGGGTGCAAGGGGACATGAGTGGGGGCCTGCTGGCAGGTGCCCTGCACTCCTGGGGGTAGGGGTGCAAGGGGACATGAGTGGGACATGAGTGGGGGCTTGCTGGCAGGTGCCTTGCACTGCTGGTGGGTGGGGGTGCTGGGGGACATGAGTGAAGGCCTGCTGGCAGGTGCCCTGCACTGCTGGGGGTGGGGGTGCAAGGGGACATGAGTGGGGGCCTGCTGGTAGGTGCCCTGCACTGCTGGGGGGTGGGGGTGCAAGGGGACATGAGTGGGTCATGAGTGGGGGCCTGCTGGCAGGTGCCCTGCACTGCTGGGGGTGGGGGTACAAGGGGACATGAGTGGGACATGAGTGGGGGCCTGCTGGCAGGTGCCCTGCACTGCTGGGGGGGTGGGGGTGCAAGAGGACATGAGTGGGGGTCTGCTGGCAGGTGCCCTGCACTGCTGGGGGGTGGGGGGTGCAAGGGGCCATGAGTGGGACATGAGTGGGGGCCTGCTGGCAGGTGCCCTGCACTGCTGCGGGTGGGGGTCAAGGGGACATGAGTGGGGGCCTGCTGGCAGGTGCCCTGCACTGCTGGGGAGTGGGGGTGCAAGGGGACATGATTGGGGACCTGCTGGCAGGTACCCTGCACTGCTGGGGGGTGGGGGTGCTGGGGGACATGAGTGGGGGCCTGCTGGCAGGTGCCCTGCACTGCTGGGGGGTGGGGGTGCAAGGGGACATAAGTGGGACATGAGTGAGGGCTTACTGGCAGGTGCCCTGCACTGCTGTTGGGTGGGGGTGCTGGGGGACATGAGTGGAGGCCTGCTGGCAGGTGCTCTGCACTGCTGGGGTGGGGGTGCAGGGGGACATGAGTGGGGGCCTGCTGGCAGGTTCCCTGCACTGCTAGGGGGTGAGGGTGCAAGGGGACATGAGTGGGACATGAGTGGGGGCCTGCTGGCAGGTGCCCTGCACTGCTGGGTGGTGGGGGTGCAAGGTGACATGAGTGGGGGCCTGCTGGCAGGTGCCCTGCACTGCTGGGGGATGGGGATGCAAGGGGCCATGACTGGGACATGTGTGGGGGCCTGCTGCCAGGTGCCCTGCACTGCTGTGGGGTGGGGGTGCAAGGGGACATGAATGGGGGCCTGCTGGCAGGTGCCCTGCACTGCTGTGGAGTGGGGGTGCAAGGGGACATGAGTGGGGGCCTGCTGGCAGGTGCCCTGCACTGCTGGGGGGTTGGGGTGCTGGGGGACATGAGTGGGGGCCTGCTGGCAGGTGCCCTGCACTGCTGAGGGGTGGGGGTGAAGGGGGACATGAGTGGGGGCCTGCTGGCAGGTGCCCTGCACTGCTGGGGGGTGGGGCTGCAAGGGGACATGAGTGGGACATGAGTGGGGGCCTGCTGGCAGGTGCCCTGCACTGCTGGGGGGTGGGGGTGCAAGGGGACATGAGTGGGATATGAGTGGGGGCCTGCTGGGAGGTGCCCTGCACTACTGGGGGGTGGGGGTGCAAGGAGACATGAGTGGGGGCCTGCTGGCAGGTGCCCTGCACTGCTGGGGGTGGGGGTGCAAGGGGACATGAATGGGACATGAGTGGGGGCCTGCTGGCAGGTGCCCTGCACTGCTGGGGGGTGGGGGTGCAAGGGGACATGAGTGGAGGCCTGCTGGCAGGTGCCCTGCACTGATATGGGGTGGGGGTGCAAGGGGACATGAGTGGGGGCCTGCTGGCAGGTGCCCTGTACTGCTGGGGGGTGGGGGTGCTGGGGGACATGAGTGGGGGCTTTCTGGCAGGTGCCCTGCACTGCTGGGGGTGGGGGTGCAAGGGGACATGAGTGGGGGATGCTGGCAGGTGCCCTGCACTGCTGGGGGGTGGGGCTGCAAGGGGACATGAGCGGGACATGAGTGGGGGCCTGCTGGCAGGTGTCCTGCACTGCTGGTGAGTGGGGTTGCTGGGGGACATGAGTGGGGGCCTGCTGGCAGGTGCCCTGCACTGCTGGGGGTGGGGGTGCAAGGGGACATGTGTGGGGCCTGCTGGCAGGTGTCCTGCACTGCTGGGGGGTGGGGGTGCAAGGGGACATGAGTGGGGGCCTGCTGGCAGGTGCCCCTCAGTGCTGGTGGGTGGGGGTGCTGGGGGACATCAGGGGGGCCTGCTGGCAGGTACCCTGCACTGCTGGGGGTGGGGGTGCAAGGGGACATGAGTGGGGGCCTGCTGGCAGGTACCCTGCACTGCTGAGGGGTGGGGGTGCAAGGGGACATGAGTGGGACATGAGTGGGGGCTTGCTGGCAGGTGCCCTGCACTGCTGGTCGGTGGGGGTGCTGGGGGACAAGAGTGGAGGCCTGCTGGCAGGTGCCCTGCACTGCTGGGGGTTGGGGTACAAGGGGACATGAGTGGGGGACTGCTGGCAGGTGCCCTGCACTGCTGGGGGTGGGGGTGCAAGGGGACATGAGTGGGGGCCTGCTGGCAGGTGCCCTGCACTGCTGGGGGGTGGGGGTGCAAGGGGACATGAGTGGGACATGAGTGGGCCTGCTGGCAGGTGCCCTGCACTGCTGGGGGGTGGGGGTGCAAGGGGACATGAGTGGGGGCCTGCTGGCAGGTTCCCCTCAGTGCTGGTGGGTGGGGGTGCTGTTGGACATGAGGGGGGGCCTACTGGCAGGTGCCCTGCACTGCTGGGGGTGGGGGTGCTAGGGGACATGAGTGGGGACCTGCTGGCAGGTACCCTGCACTATTGGGGGGTGGGGGTGCAAGGGGACATGAGTGGGACATGAGTGGGGGCTTGCTGGCAGGTGCCCTGCACTGCTGGTCGGTGGGGGTGCTGGGGGACATGAGTGGAGGCCTGCTGGCAGGTGCCCTGCACTGCTGGGGGTTGGGGTACAAGGGGACATGAGTGGGGGACTGCTGGCAGGTGCCCTGCACTGCTGGGGGGTGCGGGTGCAAGGGGACATGAGTGGGGGCCTGCTGGCAGGTGCCCTGCACTGCTGGGGGGTGGGGGTGCAAGGGGACATGAGTGGGACATGAGTGGGGGCCTGCTGGCAGGTGCTCTGCACTGCTAGTCGGTGGGGGTGCTGGGTGACATGAGTGGAGGCCTGCTGGCAGGTGCCCTGCACTGCTGGGGGTTGGGGTACAAGGGGACATGAGTGGGGGCCTGCTGGCAGGTGCCCTGCACTGCTGGGGGTTGGGGTACAAGGGGACATGAGTGGGGGCCTGCTGGCAGGTGCCCTGCACTGCTGGGAGGTGGGGGTGCAAGGGGACATGAGTGGGGGCCTGCTGGCAGGTGCCCTGCACTGCTGGGGGGTGGGGGTGCAAGGGACCATGAGTGGGACATGAGTGGGAGCCTGCCGGCAGGTGCCCTGCACTGCTGGGGGGTGGGGGTGCAAGGGGACATGAGTGGGACATGAGTGGGGGCCTGCTGGCAGGTGCCCTTCACTGCTGGTGGGTGGTGGTGCAAGGGGACATGAGTGGGGCATGAGTGGGGGCCTGCTGGCAGGTGCACTGCACTGCTGGGGGGGTGCAAGGGGACATGAGTGGGGGTCTGCTGGCAGGTGCCCTGCACTGCTGGGGGGTGGGGGTGCAAGGGGACATGAGTGGGGGCCTGCTGGCAGGTGCCCTGCACTGCTGGGAGGTGGGGGTGCAAGGGACATGAGTGGGGGCCTGCTGGCAGGTGCCCGGCACTGCTGGGGGGTGGGGGTGCAAGGGGCCATGAGTGGGGGCCTGCTGGCAGGTGCCCTGCACTGCTGGGGGGTGGGGGTGCAAGGGGACATGAGTGGGGGCCTGCTGGCAGGTGCCCTGCACTGCTGAGGGGTGGGGGTGCAAGTGGACATGAGTGGGGGCCTGCTGGCAGGTACCCTGCACTGCTGGGGGGTGGGGGTGCAAGGGGACATGAGTGGGACATGAGTGGGGGCTTGCTGGCAGGTGCCCTGCACTGCTGGTCGGTGGGGGTGCTGGGGGACATGAGTGGAGGCCTGATGGCAGGTGCCCTGCACTGCTGGGGGTTGGGGTACAAGGGGACATGAGTGGGGGACTGCTGGCAGGTGCCCTGCACTTCTGGGGGGTGCGGGTGCAAGGGGACATGAGTGGGGGCCTGCTGGCAGGTGCCCTGCACTGTTGGGGGGTGGGGGTGCAAGGGGACATGAGTGGGACATGAGTGGGGGCCTGCTGGCAGGTGCTCTGCACTGCTGGGGGGTGGGGGTGCAAGGGGACATGAGTGGGGGCCTGCTGGCAGGAGCCCTGCACTGCTGGTCGGTGGGGGTGCTGGGGGACATGAGTGGAGGCCTGCTGGCAGGTGCCCTGCACTGCTGGGGGGTGGGGGTGTAAGGGGACATGAGTGGGGGCCTGCTGGCAGGTGCCGTGCACTGCTGGGGGGTGGGGGTGCAAGGGGACATGAGTGGGACATGAGTGGGAGCCTGCCGGCAGGTGCCCTGCATTGCTGGGGGGTGGGGGTGCAAGGGGACATGAGTGGGACATGAGTGGGGGCCTGCTGGCAGGTGCCCTTCACTGCTGGGGGGTGGTGGTGCAAGGGGACATGAGTGGGACATGAGTGGGGGTCTGCTGGCAGGTGCCCTGCACTGCTGGGGGATGGGGGTGCAAGGGGCCATGAGTGGGGGCCTGCTGGCAGGTGCCCTGCACTGCTGGGGAGTGGGGGTGCAAAGGGACATGAGTGGGGGCCTGCTGGCAGGTGCCCTGCACTGCTGTGGAGTGGGGGTGCAAGGGGACATGAGTGGGGGCCTGCTGGCAGGTGCCCTGCACTGCTGGGGGGTGGGGGTGTTGGGGGACATGAGTGGGGGCCTGCTGGCAGGTGCCCTGCACTGCTGAGGGGTGGGGGTGCAGGGGAACATGAGTGGGGGCCTGCTGGCAGGTGCCCTGCAATGCTGGGGGGTGGGGCTGCAAGGCGACATGAGTGGGACATGAGTGGGGGCCTGCTGGCAGGTGCCCTGCACTGCTGGGGGGTGGGGGTGCAAGGGGACATGCGTGGGACATGAGTGGAGGCCTGCTGGCAGGTGCCCTGCACTGCTGGGGGGTGGGGGTGCAAGGAGACATGAGTGGGGGCCTGCTGGCAGGTGCCCTGCACTGCTGGGGGTGGGGGTGCAAGGGGACATGAATGGGACATGAGTGGGGGCCTGCTGGCAGGTGCCCTGCACTGCTGGGGGGTGGGTGTGCAAGGGGACATGAGTGGAGACCTGCTAGCAGGTGCCCTGCACTGGTGGGGGGTGGGGGTGCAAGGGGACATGAGTGGGGTCCTGCTGGCAGGTGCCCTGTACTGCTGGGGGGTGGGGGTGCTGGGGGACATGAGTGGGGGCTTGCTGGCAGGTGCCCTGCACTGCTGGGGGGTGGGGGTGCAAGGGGACATGCGTGGGGGCCTGCTGGCAGGTGCCATGTACTGCTGGGGGTGGGGGTGCAAGGGGACATGAGTGGGGGCCTGCTGGCAGGTGCCCTGCACTGCTGGTGGGTGGGGCTGCAAGGGGACATGAGCGGGACATGAGTGGGGGCCTGCTGGCAGGTGCCCTGCACTGCTGGTGGGTGGGGGTGCTGGGGGACATGAGTGGGGGCCTGCTGGCAGGTGCCCTGCACTGTTGGGGGTGGGGGTGCAAGGGGACATGAGTGGGGCCTGGTGGCAGGTGCCCTGCACTGCTGGGTGGTGGGGGTGCAAGGGGACATGAGTGGGACATGAGTGGGGGCCTGCTGGCAGGTGCCCCACAGTGCTGGTAGGTGGGGGTGCTGGGGGACATGAGTGGGGGCCTGCTGGCAGGTGCCCTGCACTGTTGGGGGTGGGGGTGCAAGGGGACATGAGTGGGGCCTGGTGGCAGGTGCCCTGCACTGCTGGGTGGTGGGGGTGCAAGGGGACATGAGTGGGACATGAGTGGGGGCCTGCTGGCAGGTGCCCCTCAGTGCTGGTGGGTGGGGGTGCTGGGGGACATGAGTGGGGTCCTGCTGGCAGGTGCCCTGCAGTGCTGGGGGTGGGGGTGCAAGGGGACATGAGTGGGGGCCTGCTGGCAGGTACCCTGCACTGCTGGGGGGTGGGGGTGCAAGGGGACATGAGTGGGACATGAGTGGGGGCCTGCTGGCAGGTGCTCTGCACTGCTGGGGGGTGGGGGTTCAAGGGGACATGAGTGGGGGCCTGCTGGCAGGTGCCCTGCACTGCTGGGGGGTGGGGGTGCAAGGGGACATGAGTGGGACTTGAGTGGGGGCCTGTTGGCAGGTGCTCTGCACTGCTGGGGGGTGGGGTTGCAAGGGGACATGAGTGGGGGCCTGCTGGCAGGTGCCCTGCACTGCTGGGGGGTGGGGGTGCAAGGGGACATGAGTGGAGGCCTGCTGGCAGGTGCCCTGCACTGCTGGGGGGTGGGGGTGCAAGGGGACATGAGTGGGGGCCTGCTGGCAGGTGCCCTGCACTACTGGGGGGTGGGGGTGCAAGGGAACATGAGTGGGGGCCTGCCGGCAGGTGCCCTGCACTGCTGGGGGGTGGGGATACTTGGGGACATGAGTGGGGGCCTGCTGGCAGGTGCCCTGCACTGCTGGGGGTGGGGCTGCAAGTGGAAATGGGCGGGACATGAGTGGGGGCCTGCTGGCAGGTGCACTGCACTGCTGGGGGGTGGGAGTGCAAGGGGACATGAGTGGGGGCCTGCTGGCAGGTGCCCTGCACTGCTGGGGGTTGGGGTTGCAAGGGGAAATGAGTGGGGGCCTGCTGACATGTGCCCTGCACTGCTGGGAGGTGGGGGTGCAAGGGGCATGCGTGGGGGCCTGCTGGCAGGTGCCCTGCACTGCTGGGGGGTGGGGGTGCAAGGGGCCATGAGTGGGACATGAGTGGGGGCCTGCTGGCAGGTGCCCTGCACTGCTGGGGGGTGGGGATGCAAGGGGACATGAGTGGGACATGGGTGGGGGCCTGCTGGCAGGTGCCCTGCACTGCTGGGGGGTGGGGGTGCAATGGAACATGAGTGGGGGCCTGCTGACAGGTGCCCTGCACTGCTGGGGGTGGGGGTGCTGGGGGACATGAGTGGGGGCCTACTGGCAGGTGCCCTGAACTGCTGAGGGGTGGCGGTGCTGGGGGACATGAGTGGGGGCCTGCTGGCAGGTGCCCTGTACTGCTGGGGGGTGGGGCTGCAAGGGGACATGAGTGGGGCATGAGTGGGGGCCTGCTGGCAGGTGCCCTGCACTGCTGGGGGGTGGGGATGCAAGGGGCCATGAGTGGGGGCCTGCTGGCAGGTGCCCTTTACTGCTGGGGGGTGGGAGTGCAAGGAGACATGAGTGGGGGCCTGCTGGCAGGTGCCCTGCAGTGCTGTGGGTTGGGGGTGCAAGGGGACATGAGTGGGGGCCTGCTGGCAGGTGCCCTGCACTGCTGGGGGTGGGGCTGCAAGGGGAAATGAGCGGGACATGAGTGGGGGCCTGCTGGCAGGTGCCCTGCACTGCTGGGGGGTGGGGGTGCAAGGGGACATGAGTGGGACATGAGTGGGGGCCTGCTGGCAGGTGCCCTGCACTGCTGGGGGGTGGGGGTGCAAGGGGACATGAGTGGGGGCCTGCTGGCAGGTGCCCTGCACTGCTGGGAGGTGGGGGTGCAAGGGACATGAGTGGGACATGAGTGGGGGCCTGCTGGCAGGTGCCCTGCACTGCTGGGGGGTGGGGGTGCAAGGGGACATGAGTGGGACATGGGTGGGGGCCTGCTGGCAGGTGCCCTGCACTGCTGGGGGGTGGGGGTGCAAGTGGACATGAGTGGGGGCCTGCTGGCAGGTGCCCTGCACTGTTGGGGGGCGGGGGTGCAAGGGAACATGAGTGGGGGCCTGCTGGCAGGTGCCCTGCACTGCTGGGGGTGAGGGTGCTGGGGGACATGAGTGGGGGCCTACTGGCAGGTGCCCTGAACTGCTGAGGGGTGGCGGTGCTGGGGGACATGAGTGGGGGCCTGCTGGCAGGTGCCCTTTACTGCTGGGGGGTGGAGCTGCAAGGGGACATGAGTGGGACATGAGTGGGGGCCTGCTGCCAGGTGCCCTGCACTGCTGGGGGGTGGATATGCAAGGGGCCATGAGTGGGGGCCTGCTGGCAGGTGCCCTGTACTGCTGGGGGGTGGGGGTGCAAGGAGACATGAGTGGGGGCCTGCTGGCAGGTGCCCTGCACTGCTGTGGGGTGGGGGTGCAAGGGGACATGAATGGGACATGAGTGGGGGCCTGCTGGCAGGTGTCCTGCACCGCTGGGGGGTGGGGGTGCAAGGGGACATGGGTGGGGGCCTGCTGGCAGGTGCCCTGCACTGCTGGGGGGTGGGGGTGCAAGGGGACATGAGTGGGGGCCTGCTGGCAGGTGCCCTGCACTGCTGGGGTGTGGGGGTGCTGGGGGACATGAGTGGGGGCCTTCTGGCAGGTGCCCAGCACTGCTGGGGGTGGGGCTGCAAGGGGACATGTGTGGGACATGAGTGGGGGCCTGCTGGCAGGTGCCCTGCACTGTTGAGGGGTGGGGGTGCAAGGGAACATGAGTGGGACATGAGTGGGGGCCTGCTGGCAGGTGCCCCTCAGTGCTGGTGGGTGGGGTGCTGGGGGACATGAGTGGGGGTCTACTGGCAGGTGCCCTGCACTGCTGGTGGTTGGGGGTGCTGGGGGACATGAGTGGGGGCCTGCTGGCAGGTGCCCTGCACTGCTGGTGGGTGGGGGTGCAAGGGGACATGAGTGGGGGCCTGCTGGCAGGTGCCCTGCACTGCTGGGGGTGGGGGTGCAAGGAGACATTAGTGGGACATGATTGGGGGCCTGCTGGCAGGGGCCCTGCACTGCCGGGGGGTGGGGGTGCAAGGGGACATGAGTGGGGGCCTGCTGGCAAGTGCCCTGCACTGCTGGGGGGTGGGGTGCAAGGGGTCATGAGTGGGGGCCTGCTGGTAGGTGCCCTGCATTGCTGGGGGTGGGGGTTCTGGGGGACTTAAGTGGGGGCCTGCTGGCAGGTGCCCTGCACTGCTGGTGGGTGGGGGTGCAAGGGGGACATGAGTGGGGGCCTGCTGGCAGGTGCCCTGCACTGCTGGGGGTGGGGGTGCAAGGGGACATGAGTGGGGGCCTGCTGGCAGGTGCCCTGCACAGCTGGGGGGTGGGGGTGCAAGGGGATATGAGTGGGGGCCTGCTGGCAGGTGCCCTGCACTGCTGGGGGGTGGGGGTGCAAGGGGACATGAGTGGGGGCCTGCTGGCAGGTGCCCTGCACTGCTGGGGGGTGGGGGTGCTGGGGGACATGAGTGGGGGCCTTCTGGCAAGTGCCCAGCACTGCTGGGGGTGGGGCTGCAAGGGGACATGTGTGGGACATGAGTGGGGGCCTGCTGGCAGGTGCCCTGCACTGTTGGGGGGTGGGGGTGCAAGGGAACATGAGTGGGACATGAGTGGGGGCCTGCTGGCAGGTGCCCCTCAGTGCTGGTGGGTGGGGTGCAAGGGGACATGAGTGAGGGCCTGCTGGCAGGTGCCCTGCACTGCTGGTGGGTGGGGGTGCTGGGGGACATGAGTGGGGGCCTGCTGGCAGGTGCCCTGCACTGCTGGTGGGTGGGGGTGCAAGGGGACATGAGTGGGGGCCTGCTGGCAGGTGCCCTGCACTACTGGGGGTGGGGGTGCAAGGAGACATTAGTGGGACATGATTGGGGGCCTGCTGGCAGGGGCCCTGCACTGCTGGGGGGTGGGGGTGCAAGTGGACATGAGTGGGGGCCTTCTGGCAAGTGCCCTGCACTGCTGGGGGGTGGGGTGCAAGGGGACATGAGTGGGGGCCTGCTGGCAGGTGCCCACTCATTGCTGGGGTTTGGGGTTCTGGGGGACTTGAGTGGGGGCCTGCTGGCAGGTGCCCTGCACTGCTGGTGGGTGGGGGTGCAAGGGGGACATGAGTGGGGGCCTGCTGGCAGGTGCCCTGCACTGCTGGGGGTGGGGCTGCAAGGGGACATGAGTGGGACATGAGTGGGGGCCTGCTGGCAGGTGCCCTGCTATGCTGGGGGGTGGGGGTACAAGGGGACATGAGTGGGGGCCTGCTGGCAGGTGCCCTGCACTGTTGGGGTGTGGCTGTGCTGGGGGACATGAGTGGGGGCCTGCTGGCAGGTGCCCTGCACTGCTGGGGGTGGGGGTGCAAAATGACATGAGTGGGGGCCTGCTGGCAGGTGCCCTGCACTGCTGGGGGGTAGGGCTGCAAGGGGACATGAGTGGGACATGAGTGGGGGCCTGCTGGCAGGTGCCCTGCACTGCTGGGGGGTGGGGGTTCAAGGGGACATGAGCGGGGGCCTGCTGGCAGGTGCCCTGCACTGCTGGGGGGTGGCGGTGCTGGGGGACATGAGTGGGGGCCTGCTGGCAGGTGCCCTGCACTGCTGGGGGTGCGGGTGCAAGGGGACATGAGTGGGGGCCTGCCGGCAGGTGCCCTGCACTGCTGGGGGGTGGGGGTGGAGGGGGTCATGCGTTGGTGATCAGTAGTGCAAGCTGACATTTGGCTTGCATGGGGGGCATGCCCATGGTGGATGGGCTGCCTGCGGGACATGAAGTCCCCTGTGGTGTGGGCTGCCTGCAGGGGCCCTGGAGGGTGTAGCGGGAACACCTAGGAGGACCCACACTGCCAATTCACGTGTAGGTCTCCCCTGCACCCCAGATATACACGTACCCCACTCGCACAGGGCCTGTCGCGTGTGATACTTCCCGCGCACCCCCGAAATACACCTACCCTGCTCGACCTAGGCCAATCGCATGTGAAACTTCCCACGCACCCCAGATTTACACGTACCCAGGATAATCGCGTGTGAAACTTCACGCGAACCCCAGGAATACACGCATCCCACTCTCAGAGGGCCTATCGTGTGTGAGACTTCCCGTGAACCCGTGATTCACACGTACCCAGGCCAATTGCGTGTGCAACTTCACGCGAAGCCCAGGAATACACGTATCCCGCTCCCCCAGGCACGATCGCGTGTAGAACTTCACGCGCACCCCTGAAATACACGTACCCCGCTCCCCCAGGCCCGATCATGTGTAAAATTTCCCGCGCACACACGAAATACACGCACAAGCTAATTTTTCACACAGCGGGTGTCGCTGTTTGTCGCGTACCCCTTTGCACGTCATTTGTCCTAGGGGTCCACAGTATGGGACATTCATCAGAGCTGTATATTCGTGCTTTTTGTTAGCGCACATTTTGGCGCACAATGTTTTCCAGCGCAGGAATGCTACCGCCTGCCTTCGTGTGGCGAATGGGTTTGGGTCAGTGCGCGTCTTTGCCCGTGCACTGGTTTGCCCTATTCGATTCCATGACTACGTGTTGTAGGCGAGCGTGTGGGCATTCCGCGCACTTGCCTCCTGTACTTCCCCCGTGACGCCCACATTTTCACGAGTTGTTCCACATTCCGAGTGTTACGCACCGTGTACCGCCTACTTTTGGTATGTGCGCCGCGCTATGTGCGCTTTCGCTGTGGCCTTAGTGCACGCCGTTAGATGACCTGTGCACCGGCGTGCGCCGTGCACTTTTTCAGCGCACATCCCTGATTTTACTCGCGCACGGACTTCCATGAATAGATGTGCGCTGGTTTCCCTGTGATATTCGCACTTGCACTGTGATTTTCGCTCTTTCACTGCGAATCGCACGTTTTCGCACTCTTGCGCCGAAATTTTCGGCGCACATTAATTCCATGAATCGGCCTGTGTTCACACAGCCCAAGTAAAACAACCTATAGCTGTAGCTAAATAAGAATTAATATCATAACCATAATACACAATTGCACCAACTATGTTGAAGGTATTTTCTACAAAATAAAACCGATGATTCTTACAAATGTATTACCCAATAGTGTAAGGAATAAACTGAAACGTCCATCACTATTCAGGCCAAACAGTTTCATCATTTTCCTCTTGATAATGACCATTTTAATATTTTCGTATGAATTAGGTTCATGTTTAGTTGAGTGGGTTTCTGACATTAAGACTGAAGCTATTGTTTCAGTCATGGCATTTATTTATTTATTTATTTGAATTCTTATGTAACGCGCCGCATGCCCGCAGGCCTCGGGGCTCAGACAAAATGATTCAAAACAAAAACGAGGAGGGGGAGAAGCATTGAATAGAGATCAGGGCCTAATAGATCGAGAAGTCAGAGAGAGGAGCAAAAGGATCTTAATCAGGAGGGTGACTAAATAGCATTGTCTTTAGTCCTTTTTTGAAATCTGCATGCTGCGTGTGGGGCAAGAAGCTGATGGGAGAAAACTCTTGTGAAGCGAGGAGGGACGCAAGCTGTGAGACTCAAGAGTGCCATGAAGCCTGCAGACGTTCTGGGCACTCAGTCCCTCTGGAACACAGTAATAGCAAGGTCAAAAGGAGATTGGGGTATGGGTAGGCCACGAAATGGGTGGTAGGTCTACGAAAGAAAAGAGGGAAAGGGTAAAATAATGCTTTACTTTCCAAATTCCTCATCATTTGATGGACAAAGGTGCTGCAATGTTTCTGAGATCGGAGCAGTCACATTCGAGCAGTGGTTTACACATAAAGCCGGGTCGGGGGTCTATTGCACCGTACTGTCTATGGTTTTACAGCAGCTTTGAAAGTACCATTACCGACCCTTAAGTGTAGAGCTGCATTGCAATTGATAAAGAGTTACTTGCAATGGGGATGGGACATTGATCCTTCCCATCTTCAGGCAAGCGGAGGGATTTATCAGCGGCCTCTCATCCGTAGCAGTGACCAGTGTCAGAGAAGGGCTTGTGTCTCATAGAGGAAGGAGCATTTGAAGCTACTTGTCTTTGTGGTCTCTGTGGCAGGAATTGAGATGTGGTAGCAAATGAGCAGAGGCGTGAAGATGCCAATGCTGTGTAAAGGGCCCATTTTAGGACTTGCTTTTCTCACTGCAGCCGCTGCACCCCCAAATCCCCACTGCCCAACCAACTCCCATCGCCACTAGCAGCACCAACATCAGATTGGCACTGTATGGTAGGTTGCGTGACCTGGAAACCGATACAGCCTACGACTCTGGGCACCACATGCACCAGCTCCCCGTCACCTTCAAGTGCAATGGCGCCCCAGACATACAGTGTTGAATTTGAGGCATTTTAATATCTTTTTCAACCACAAGTGGCCATTGGCCTATGCTGTGTCTTGCATTTCTCTTCCTCCTGAGGCATAGCTGTGACATGATAGAAAATCCACGTGGTGGACATATGAGTGTTCCAGAGAGCAGCAGTTGAGTAAGAGGCCTAGCAGGATAATGGATGGATGGACCTGTGGCTGTTATTGACGACCACTTCTGTTACTGATTTATACTAAGATGACATCTTTAATTGTTTGCTGTAATCAATGAAACAGCCCTACACTGGAGCCACTTTCTCCTGAGTCATCTCTGTGTGTAGCCTAAGATGCAATTCTTTAGGGTTCTCACTCAACTACTGCTCTCTGGAATACTCCAGCAGATGGGTGTTCTATGATGTCACAGCCATGCCTCAGGAGGAAGTAGAATGCAAGACACAACACATGGCCCATCCCTCATCACACCCAGCAGGCCATTCCTTAGGTTGGCTTGATTAGGTATTACGTTACCCTGGCCTCTTGCCAACAAAATCGGGCACATCAGGGCAGGTTTGACAGCAAAGGGCAGTCACAAAGGGTTAAGCCGGTTACTTATTTGCCGGCACACTCTAGCCCTTCACTGTCACACCTTCAAGCCCTCTTAAAACATTGCATTGTACACAGGTAAGTGGAATCACTGAATCAATGCCCTGCAATCACTGGAGTAACACAACATTTGGGAGGCCCCCTGCAAGCCTTTCTGAGCTCCACAACAAAGCAAAAGGCACGCCACACTGCGGGCCCACCCAAATCATCTTGTGAGCGCAATGTATATGATGGTTATGTCACTGCAGGAGCAGGTGAGTGTAACCCTTCATTTAATTCTGGGGTTATCAACAAACTGTTAATTGCATGTGCTTATGTGGAAACAAATCATATAAAAGTAAACTTATTGGCCTATGTTGTGTCTTGCATTTCTCTTCCTCCTGAGCATTAGAAAAAAGTGTGCCTGGATTGTAACGTGGGGGTGGATTTATGCGTTTATATTGTGCAAATCCCCTTCTTTGGGAAAGAAGGAAGGGAAGCAAAGTGTCTTGCCTCTGTGCACCCGAGACTTGCTCAGTACTGTTTTTTTCTACCATTGGATACATGTGAAGGACTCGGCTACGCATGGTATCTGCCAGCAATTCGCTTTTATTCAGAAGGACTAGGGGATGAAAATCTCCAATTAAAATCATTAGCCAATGAGCCAGTCGATCCTCATGTGGTTTTATATACTCCACTAACATATATTCTTCGGAACTAAATTAATTTGAACTCACAGGAAGTGCTTCTAATTTTTTTCTTCTGTTTTTCCTTTTTGTTTACTTCAACTATTTAAGAATACTTTAATCCATATTCTATATGTTGACAAAAACTGCTTTAAAGCATTTTGAACTTTTTCAATACAATCTGATTGCCCACATCAGTGAGATGCACTCCATCTCTTCGAAAAATGTTGACAATATCAAATATAATATTTTCAATATGGAAAGATGTCATCCCAACATCCTACAAAAAAGCACATACAACTGTACTCACATTGCTGCGCCTTGCTGTCTCAAGTAAGGACAAAATAAATTCAAACACATCCACATTTGCTTCTGAGCTATCTGTGAAAAAATCATTTTTGAATGTGGAAACAGTTCCATCAAATTTGAAAATGTATCCTTCATTGCAAATTATAATGAAATTCCGGTAACATAGCCCAAGGTGTTGCCACCGCAGTGCACTACAATGATATCCAGATTCTTCAATTTAACCATATTCTCACAGAACGGGAGGAATCCCACCCACTTCCCTCCTTGAACTCCATACCATGAAACTTGAAATTCCTCAAATACAAGATAGTCAGACAATCCACAGTACTCACAATACAACTTCAGCCAATGGATCCACAAGTCTCCCACAATCCAGACAGTTTGTTTCCTCAAAGCCATAGGCATTGCCATTTCCACGGCATACAACAAAGATAACTCTTGCTACCCAGTCTTCCTGCACACCACGCCCAGGAAACCTGATTGGATGATCCCCGATGCCGTGGACATCCACAACTGTCTGTTGTCTATGCAGTCCCTTTTCCATGACAGGCACCCTCAAAAAATTCAAATAGCATATGCGGTGTCCGCATCTACCACAATGTCCGCAGGCATCATGTCCAATTGAAGGGGTGGGGAAGTTTACACTCAATGATAAAAATGCATTCTACAATGGTGGCTCTTAAGAGAACATTTTTTTAAAAGAATTCAGTTTTCAAATCATGTTTTGTTTTTCTCATTTTTATATCCTATACCTACTAACATATGCGTTCCTATGCACTCCACATTTTCCCATTTAAGTTGTTCACATTAACTTTATCAAATTATGTTTAACATTCAAAAGAAGTTGATTGTTTAAAATTCGTTTTTTATGATGTACAACAAGAAATCAATAAAAATATGTTAATAAAAAAAGAGAAATTTAATTCAGAACATTATTTAAATCCACTCCATTGCTCCGAAAGGTATTCACACCATCCAACATGATGCTTTAATTTGGAAAAGATGCCATGCTTAAGCTATTCAGAAAAAGCACATACATCTTCATTGACAGGGTGGCTAGCTCTTCTATGTGTACACAAAACACATTTGGATATTTCCATATTTCCCTTGGATTTATTTCAGAAAAAAATCTTTGCTTGTAGACTAGTTCCATTAAGCTTCAGAACATATGCTTTAAGGAAACCTGTGAAGATACTGTAGTAACAAAGCTCAAACTATTTCCTCTGCACTGCACAATAATAATATCTGGACACAAGAATTGAGCCATACTCTGACAGAAATATAATAAATCCCAGAAACTGTATGCCACCAAACTACCACTCCCTGCAATCCAATATTAGCAGTGATTCCACAAGATTCAGTATAACCTTACAAACAATTGATCCAAGAATCTCCCACCATCCACACATTCATCTTCTTCCTAGCAATAGCCACACCCATCTGCCCTGCACACAACAAACAAAACACCTGCTACCCTGTCTTACGTTAAACCACAACCAGAACACGTCATTGGCTAATCCCCACAGTTCCCTTTCCATGTCAGGCATCCTTAAAAGACCTGGATGTATCACGTGCTGTCCACAGACTACCAGGGTGTCTGTGGATGCCATAGCACATGGCAGCCCCTTTACCCTTTTACTTTTATGTTTGTAACACTCCCTCATTGGCTGCTTTCAAACAGTCAAACATCCATCCACCAATCACATCCAAAAACAATACATTTAACCCTGTCATTTAGGTTTGACACTTCAGATGTACTGTTAAGCTCTCAGAGTACAAGTCTCCTGTTACAACCACCTGCATCAGAAACTACTGCAAAAATCTCCTAGATTTCTATTTAAAGATTCAACAAAATATGCATTTAACAAGACATAGTACATGTATGCTTAAATATTTTTAAGTATTTTTCAACTCTTTTACAAATGTAGTTATACAGGGTTCCTGCCACTTATCCTGTAATAAGCTTCCCAATAAGCATATTCTCTTTTTTAACCACTCTAGCAAATGCCATGTATTGCAGCATTCAGCACCTCCTCAAATCAAGTGGCAATTGCTTACAATGCTGTGCATTTAAAAATGTTTCTTTTAAGGAGAATGTTCATGAAAGTTAAAAACTACATATGTGTATTTATAGCAGAACTGTGTGTAACATTTTTGTAAAAGAAAGGAAAAGCAGATTGAAAAGATGTGTACTTGGTGTGTGGAAGTTTAATATGTTGGCAGTACATGCATACTGCCCAACATGACCCATTTTAATCTATAGGTGCTTATCAAATCTTGTTTTTTTCTCTGCATTCTGTGACTGGTAATAATGCTTCTCCCATTACACAACTCGGACTACAAGTCCAATAATGCTAAATAAAATAAACAGGACTGGACTGTAAAATTCCAAAAAATGACTTTAATATGAAATTAAAAATTGAAAATGTTGTATGTTTAAAAATGTTTCTTTTTAGCAGCATGTTCATTAAAGCTAAGTGATCCATGTATACATTTACAAAAGCACTGTGTAAAATAAAGAAAAAGAAAATGCAAACGATCTGTACAACATTTGTCAGTGCCACTTAGTGTGTAAGTTCAATAACTTTGGAGCACATGCATACTTGCAAACATTACCCATTCCAATCTGTACATGTTTATCTAGTCCTAATTTTTTCTCTGCATTCTGGGACGTGTATTCCAACTTTTCTAATGGAAAAAGTGCAACTACAACTCTCGCAATACAAAGACAAACACCAAGACTTAATAGGCACCTACATATTGGAATGCATCACATTGGCAAGTACACATGTACTGCCAACATATTAAACTTCCACACACGTGCCACTTAAAAATGTTCTACAGATCTTTTCCATCTGCTTTTCTTTTGCAAAAAAGTTACACACAGAGCTCCTATAAATGCACATGTGCATTTCTTAACTTGTATGAAAACACTCCTAAATACAATTTTTTTAAACAATCAACATGTTCCAGTTTTCATTCAATATAAATATCACACTTTCCAACCTCACTAATTACACCCCTTACACTCCCACCATTCTCCATCTGCTCACACATTTCCGTATACTGCCAAAGTATCTATCTATATACAACACTTTGCCTTTCATATAAAGTACTCTTCTTTCCCAGCCTCTTGTATAAGACAGCAAACACTGCTGCAACAACAATCCACCTTTCCATTAGCACTAGGCAATAGTTTCCCTATTCTTTAAAAACACTGCAGCACAATACAAATACATTACACCACAAACAGAGCACTTCATTTATTACACAATCAGCATCACAAAACAAACCTAGGTATGTACCTTTTCCTCACACCCATGTTTGCCCTATTCCTTCTAAGGTATGAAACACAACTACTTACACTCCAATTCTTCTAACAACATAGTTAATACATTTTAGTACCCGACCCATGACACAACCTCATTAACTCTTTTAACTAACAACTCTTCCTACCTTCATAAATAACACCCTTGCTTACTAAAAGTACTTCACCATTACCACATAGACCCACTAACTTTATTTTACAATTACAGGAAAGAAGAAGATTTCTAAAAACAGCTGGCAAAAAAGAGTACACTTCACATTCTACAAAGTGAGTGCATTAATGTACCATGTATATTTCTCTAATTCTAACAATATACTTTCACTATATATTAGCCCAGAGTATTCTGTTCAAATCAACATTTATTTCCTGCTTACTCATTATATTGCACCATCCACACTTTTTCTATTCCCATCTAAACACCACCATTACAACACTCACTGTTTTCCTCAAAACATCATAATGTCTCTTCTTATTCAATCACACCACCACTCCCTTCGTCACTAACCCAAGCCCATCACACCTTTGCAGACTCTAACTCCTACAACCTTTCCAACCACATCTATCATCCCACTACACAATCACTCAACACTCTATTAATCTCTACAACCACACCCACACAGCCGTGCACAACATGTGCATATACATTCCACAACTTTCAAACCCAAACTTTCTTTTTTACCAACAGACCCAACAAAATGCCTACTAAAAAGAAACTCAGTGGAAAAGAAAGAACAAATAGAACAGATAAGAATACAAGCAAGCTATATAGTCATCCACCTCTAAAACAATGTATAGAAAACATTGAAACAAAAGAGTTAGGAACCTCACATAACAAAACTAAACCAGCCACCACTAATAAAGGTAAGGTCTCCCGTCCAAAAACTAAAAGTAAAAAAAGATATGATATGATATGATAGTTTATTTATATAGCGCCTATACACAATCTGTTTCAAAGCGCTTCAAGGCAAGGGAGGGAACAAGGGAAAAAACAATGACATTCTTACAGGCCATGAACAGTAAGGATGTGAAATTAACTATCGTACTTTGCCTGACGACATTTCAGATAGTGCAAGATCTAAAACATAGATAAGGAAGGGAGGGGGAGAGTGGGAAAGAAATGGAAACAGACAGGTGACCACCATACTAGGCCTGACGACATTTCTCGTAGAGCCGGAAAAGAAACAAGAGGTGAGGGAGAGGGGTGCAGAAAGGTAGGGGAGGAACAATGTACAAACAAAAGCAGACCTACTAATGATCCTAAAACAATATCTACCAATGTTAACCTAGCCACTGTGAAGCAATCCAAAAAATGTATTCTATAAAAAAATCTTCTACCGTAGAGTTCTTCACAATCTTAGGAAAACAGCTGAAAGGTCACAATCGTCCCTTAAAAGGTACTGCAGGAGAATAATCCATTAAGCTATAATTGACAGCACATTTCTACTAAAGAGAAAATTGTTCATATTGATTTTAAATAGAATTAAACCACTACGTAAAGTAAACAATACATTACAAAGAGTACTTCTAAACATGGGCAATGTCAATATAGATACCTTTTCAGGTTTCTGTGAAGGTGAATGGATTCACACACGCAGCACAGAAACATATTTCAATGAAGAGGCTTCTAAAACATGAAAAAAATAGCAATTGCCTTAGACAGTAATGGCAGAGGGTATGAAATGGTAGGAGATACCATTATGTCAAAAGAAACCCTTATAAAAAATCATCCCCAACAAAATTTCAACCAAATGTTCCTTTCACCCAAACAAACTGTCCAATGTACAAATGGACATGCAGCTCAATGTGTAACATACGCCAACAATCCTTTAAATCTTTATAACAATTCCTCAATCACTATGTGAAACTAAAAGACAAAAGTAAAATGAAAAATGTACAAACTATGTACTCTTGTCCAGTACACAACCACACTGTTCTTCAAGGAGATTCATTAGCTTCCAGTTTAGGAACTGCTTTCAAAAACACGTTCCACCACATCAAAATTTTAGCAACACACAATTCCACTATACAGAATCTTGTGCATCAACTATACTATGCAAACAGCCCTGCTTTAGAACTGCTAAATTTAAATAACATTCTCCTACATGGAACACCCAAACAACTCCTGCGAGAAATAGAGAAAATAAATACTTTGGAAATGAAGTTGCCTTTGAAAATTTGTTAACTTCAAAAAGCATTAGCGAAAACCTCACAAACACCAACCTCCTAACAAACACATACAAGAAAGAAATAGCTAAGTTTCAGAACTCATCTGCTGAAACACCAGACCAAATATGTGTCTGTTGTCACAGAACCTTTTCTAAAAACAGCACAAACATAGTAGATATGGCCTACAAAATAGAGGACAACGAGGAATCCCAATGTTTCCAATTAACTTTATATCTAACAGCAGAAACTAAATACAAAAAATGACACCTCAACAGTTTGCACGTACTGCAACACAAAGTTTCACAATAACCAAATGCCATCATGTGCTATCACTATTAACTTAGAAATATTCCCACTTCCAAAGGCTCCCCAACAGCTTAACTTGTATGAGAGCATTATAATCCAAACAGTAAACCCATTTCAAGCTATAATACACCTTCAACCGAAAACAGCCAAATTGCATCCATCTGAGTTACTAAAGGGTATCTGTGGCAAAGTAGTATATTTGCCATTAGATCTTAAAGAACATGTAGAAACTCTAGGAGTGCAACGTCCAATGGATCAATTGTTGATTTTACTAGTTAAGGGTGTACCAACAAAAGACAAAAAAATGTGGCAATAGCTAGTCAACTTAAACAAAGTTAAACAAGCCCTGCAATATCTGAAAAGAAAACAATGAATACTACAAAGATGTAAATATAGAGGAAAACCTAAAATAAACCAACACTCAATTCAAAATTCACCAGCAACTGGCCAATTTGAATGTGTAGATCCTATTATTGCAGCCAACATTTTTGACCAGTATACAATTCACCCACTACACTCCAAAGACACAATTGAAGATGCATTAGAAACATATCACATGAGCCAAGCCAAAGCATCTCCAATGAGCATATGGGGAAAAGGTGTAGAAGCACGTTCTTTTCCTCTACTCTTTCCTACAGGAAAAGGAGGAAGATATGATGAAAGGTCCACACAAATTAGTGCATCAGAAAATCGCTCTTTACAAATGTATTATTAAGACCACGGATTCAGATAAAATGTAGAATACATTTTCGACCTCCTGTGTGAAAGTGAACTAGCAACTCTATGCTATGGAGTTGCACACACTTTAAAAAGAGGCTCTAATTTTTTAAACATGTCCGCTACCCAACTACTTCTAAAAATAAAAGACAAAGATGACGTTTTGGAATCAAGTATCACAAATCTCCTGGCAAACATGTGTGGTACAAAAGAATGCTGGTTCTGATGTTACACTGATGTATGCTGTATGCTAAGGAACCTAGGCCCACCCACATGGTTTGTTACTTTAAGTTGTGCAGAGCATGCATGGGATGACTTGCACAACTTCCTACACGCAAACCAAAATAAAGTTGCAATACATATAAAAATACTGGGAGTACTCTGCTCTCTTGACTCTATAAATGTATTAAGATACTTTCACCATCACTTCATTGCCATGCTACACTTCATCTGCAATAAAACTACCCCTCCACTCAGGTAAGTGCAACACTTCTTTTGGAGAAAAGAATATTAATCTAGAGGAGCACCACAAATCCACATGCTATTGGGGATTAAAGATGCTCCCATATTTGGCCATGACAGTGATGCCACTGTTTTACAATTCATTGAAAAATACATTAGCTGCAACATCCCTTCAGAAACCACAGATAGTGACCTACATACACAAATCGTACACTTCGAAAAATATAAGTGTGGCAAATACTGCTGATGTAGATATAAAACCAAAGATAAATACTATACCAAATGTCGCTTTGGCTTCCCAAGAACAGTTGGCAAAAAAGAAGAATGAATACCTGTAAGTCTTCTGTTAAACACAGTGTAACATTCAAATCCCCTAAAAACACATTCAACATTAAAAGGGATGAAGCATCCAAGTCCAGCAATGATTACAACGCAATCATTGCCTAGCTGTGGAATGCAAACATAGACATATGATACTTTGCAGAAAATTCCACTGCAGTAGCAAAATATGTCACAACCTATCTCACCAAAGCTGAGAAAACAGAGCTAACAGACTTCTGGGATGATATATCATCTAACAAAACAATGTCACAAAAATTGTACAGCTTTGGTATAAAAATGCTCTTCCGTAGAGAATGTGGGTGCTACGAGGCTGCAGACCATTTAACAAGTACATCCTTACATGGCAAATCTGAACGTATTGTCTGGTTAAACCTTGGTCCAGCTTCATCCCGATAAATAGTACTAAAATCCTACCAGGAGATAGAAACAATAGCCACAAATGATCCCAATAGCCAGGGCATTTAAAAGAAAATAAAGTAACTGATGCATACTATCCAAACAGAAGTACTGCTTTGGAAAACATATGCCTGTATGACATAGCCCAAAACTACTCCTACAAAAACAATGTCACATCCGATGAGACAACTGACAAATATTCAGTCTCTACTTTTGAAGGAAGCCTAGTAAAACTTACCAAACCCAGCCTGATTAATCATATGAAGTTATCATTTAATCTCTGCAAGATAGAGAACTTTATTACATGGCCCTGTTGCAACTTTTTAAACCTTGGAGAAAAGAAGAAGAATTGTTAGGTGACTATGACTCATTTGAAGCTGCATTCAAAGCAAATGAAAGCAGTATCACAAATGACAATGTCGAACAATACAAGGAAATGTTTGACAATGAACACCAACAAGAGGAAGAAATTCAAGCTCAACTAGATGAAGACACTCCTGAAGGAAGTGAACCATCCCTTACAGAAAGCCAAGAACCACTTGTAGACCACTAGTTTTAAATGAATAGCCATGTCTGAGGTAGAAAATACCATGTAGAAAGCTAAACAATCTGAAGAAGTCTTGTCAGTGCTGAAATCACAGCTAAACAATGAACAACTCAGCATTTATTTAGAAGTCCCTGAAAAATTGAGCATGGTTATAAACATGAAACTAAAACTTGTAGCTGTAAAAAATATAAGCCCCTGCTCCTGCATGTAAGTGGTGAAGCTGGATCTGGTAAAACATTCTTAATTAAGATAATCAACACATTTCTACAACATTTAACAAACAACAACCTTTTGGCTGTTGTAACAGCCCTCACAGGTTCAGCTGCCTACAACATAGGAGGTGTAACTTTACACCGACTAGTGCTCCACCAAAACAAATTAGAATTTGACAAATTATCAGCAGATGCTGCTACTGAAGTACACAGAATTCTGAAACAAATAAAAGTGCTCCTAATGGATGAGGTATGCATGGTTTCCAACCTCTTGGTGGCTTTAATTCACCTGAGAATGCAAGAAGTCCTAAAAGCCAACTTCAAAGAACTGTTTGGAGGAACACATGTTATTGTTTTCAGAGACCTATTTTCAAAACATGAGGACACAAATGCTGCAACACACTCTGCAGCATTGGAAATGCAAATCTCTGGCAACATTTTCATTACAGAGAACTAACTCAAAACATGTGTCAGTCTGTAGACCTCACCTATGCTAACATTTTAAAAAGCATTATAACTAGTCTGCTTACTAAAGATGCAAAATCCATCTTGTAGACTAATCCATGAGCTATATGGCCAAACACATCTGCTCCTGATGTCATGAAACAATTAGCTCAAAATAATAAATATGGAATGTATGTCCTTAATGCCAACCCTTGCAAGCTGTAGTCAATTCAACAAGACAATGTTAAAATAAGAAATGCAACCCATACTGCATAACAGCTGCACAGAAAAACTAGAAATGCAAGGCATGAGACTCCCCATGTGTCAACAAGCAACAGCACAACTAAAAAGCTTAGAAAAATGTATCTCCAACACAACTGGATTGGAAAAAATATTAACTTTGTGTCTAAATTGCAGAGTAATTCTAAAACGTAACCTTTATGTAGATTAAAGTTTAGTCAGTGGAGCAATTGGTACAGGTGTTGGCTTCCAAACATATTCACATGACAACATTCAGTTTGTCAACATTCATCTTGGCAAACTTGCGGAAGTTATAGAAATGTGCTACACAATAACACATTTCATTCTTTACAAAGACATGTGCGTATGCAGAGAACAAGTCTCTCTGTCTCTTGGATATGCTGTCGCTATTCACAAATCGCAAGGTCTAACCCTAGATCATGCTTTGATTGACATTGGCAGCACGGTCCTTCAAGAAGGTATGAGTTACATAGCACTTTCTTGTCTCCGTACATTGAATGGTCTATTCCTAGATAATTTTGATGCAAACAAAGTCAACAATGAATTTCCTTGCATCCTACAATACAAGAGGCTATGTGCACTGTACACCACCATCTAGATATGTACCTTGTACCTCAAAAAGAAAGATCTCAAAAACAGATCTCCCAGCAATACTGATAAAGAAACAATGACTAACTGCTTCTCCATCCAATAATACAACCACAAAAAGTGTTTACTACAAACTCAACTGCACGTCCATCAGAAGACAAAGAGACACATATTTCTTCACCCCAAAAATCTTCAGGCCCATCAAATGATGCAGAGAGAAAACTCTCTGGTTCATTTAAATTCAGCAACACAACTGGAGTAAATTGCTATGCAAATGCAACAATCAATCTTCTCTTCCAATCGCCACCAATTGTTCACAACATTTACTAAAACAGCCCAGACCAGTTGTGTTTGCAAATGCTCATCCTTCATAGAAATGACACAAATAATCCTGAAAACACTTAGTGTCTCAGGTATAAGACAGAATGGTGAAATGTACAATAAACAACAGGAATATCCTCAAGCTCAAGAAATCCTAATGTACTTAGTAATGGAAACCAAAAACATCCCCATAAATGAAATCTTGCAGATTTCAGACACGTGGAAACATACATGCACTCACTGACACCATGTTTCACAAGAGCACATCCTTATTAACATTTGGTATATGTATCCATACCAAATTGTGAATCCATTCCATTTCACCAGCTTTTGCAGAATGCAAATCTTGGCATATTATGCCCTTTTTGCAATTCAGACAATCTTTCCAGCATACAAAAAACTTGCACAGCAAATATTTCATACTAATGCTTCCAAGGTACAATGTAAATGGTACTAAAAATAACTGTAAACTTATTAGCTTTAGACACAACCATGTATCACTTGGCAAGAAAACCTTCACAGCAGTAGATATGATATACCACACCAGTGCCACAACTACTTCAGGGCACTAGACTGCATATGTCAAAAAAAAGAAGTGGTTGGTTTGAATGAAACGACACCTCGTTGCTCCAAAACATAGCTTAACAGCAAATCTAACAAATGCCTACTTGATATTCCTCCAACCCGAATGTACTCACTAAACTGTAGCACAATCAACAGTTAGAATATGCCAACAGGTATCTAACTTCATCCATAATACTACAATAATTATATTTCAAAAGTCAAGATGGTTAGAATACGCCAAAAGGTATCTAAATACTTCAAAAATACCTTCATTGCAATACACTTCAAATACGCCATTACATTTCTTGTTACTACAAAACCTCTTCTAAAGTCTAATGTAGTTAAAATACTGAAACAGGTATCTAACTACTTTACACATTCCCATAATCACAACACACTTTAAACATATTATCACACTTACACTCGCATACATATAATTGTAACATACACTAATGTTGTACCAAACATAGTACATGGAATGTACTGTATATGAGGTCAAAAAAATGTAATGTATATGTAAAATTGTATGCATTTAAAGCTTTTTAACTGTCCTGCTTAACAAATTATACTGTTTTTTTCACAGAAAAAGAACCAGAGTTTCCAGCTTTATTACTGTAAGTAAACATACCAAGTATAAAGAAAAATACACATTCTATAAGCACTATTCTCAATTGTACTACAATCATAAATACCATATGCCGTTCACTTATATAATTCCACGATATTACAAATACTGTATACTCCTGCTACGTTAGCTATAATTACTATACCCATATTACTATAGTGTGTGTGTGGCAAGTGCCCAGATTCTTGGGGGCATGGCCACTGGCCACAACCACCACAATATAATTAAACTATTTAACAAATATGCACAATACACCTTCAAATAACAAAACTCGCCCTGAACCTCCTGCAATTGAAATAATATCTGCGGACAGCAAAATTTACTGCAGACTCAGCGGCATCTGCAAACCCTTTTTCACCTATAAAAACAATTCCAGATCATCTTTATTCAAGCCGCTACCCTTTCCATGCCCTCTTTCAGCCATCAAATAACCCCAAATGTGTTTTCCAAACTGTTCGTCCACAGCGCTGTCTGGTCTTCTGCGGTGTCCGTGGACTCTGTGGCTTCTGCACCTACTTTTTTCACCTAGAAAAACAGCCCCATATCATTTTTTATTCCACTCTCCACCCTTTCCAGGCCCTCTTTCGGCCACCAAATAACCCTAAATGTGTTTTCCAGACATTTTCCCCACTGCGCTATTCACAGACACAGATCCAACATGGTGACCGTTCCGTAAAATATGACGCACCTCAGGCTTTTCACCATCCAATCAGTGGGTGCGTCTGATGGCCGCGGATATCACGCCGCCCCCTGATTGGCCCAGGGGAACGAATAGGGAAGTGAGTGAGTATGCGGACCGGACCCAGATATCACTAATTTTTTGGGACATACTTTTTGACCATTTTATTTTTAAATTACTGGATTTACACCAAATTTACAAAAGCACACTTTCGGGACCAAAAGCCGCTCCTGGTGCACATTTGGTGAATATCCGTCCAGCGGTTTGGGGTTTAGGCCATAATGTAGGCCACACATGTTGGGACCCCTCTATAACTTTGCCCCCTCAACCCCTGACAAAACCGCACCAAACAACGCTGAATCATTTCTAGGGGGCCATATACATTTTTTGCAACATTTGATGAGGATTCATCTGGGGAGCAAGGGGGAGGGGGGCAAAGTTATAAGCTGCACAAAAATACCTCTTTCTATGAGTTAAGCAATTTAATCATAACTACAGGGCCCTGTAATTTCAGACAAACCCTTTGGATTAGTTGGCCAATTACGAGGTTTGTGAGGATAAAATGTCAACACGTGGGGATTAGGGTTTCAAAAATGCTGTTTGCACTTTCCATTAAACCCCCCATACACTAACATGGCGGGTTGTTGGATACTTTTGTATGAGCTGCTATGTTTAGCAGAAAGTGCCTTGTGTAAGGTAATGAGCCACTGTTTACAGGCAGGGTAGGAATTCAGCCGGAACTGCGCTCCTGCCTGATCACCTTTCCGTGTAGAACCGAGGCTCAAAGTTGAGAAAGCTGCATCCTTTGCTCAACAGGAGAGCCCAAACTGAAGCCAAGAAACGGTCCAAAGCTGTATATACGTCCCATGATCTGTACACATTTAACTTTCATGGTGACTATTCTGACAGAAGAACTGATCATCTCACAAGTGTGGATTGCATTGCTTCTAGGAATGAACATTTGAATTACAATCACAGACACGTTTGTTAAATCGGTGGTCATTCTTATGTTCCCAAAATGCACTTTGTTTTTATGAAAACCTATATTCACAAAATGTACTCATGGAACTCCCCCCCCTGCGTCGGGGGTTGTTTCCCAAGTACATTTTGCCCATGTCCACCACTGTTTAAAGGAACATGTTCACCAGTGAGGGCAATGATGTTGCCTCAGTAAATGAGTCCTTCCATGGAAGTATCGCTTATGGGCACGGTAGAAGGAAAGAGTGGTGCAAAAGCCTTCTTTGAAAGAGTGCATATAGGCTTTTTGAAAGGTCGTCTTGACGCCTCATGGCGCCACTCCAAGGAATCGAACACCACGGAGGATTTGTGCACCTTGCCTTTTTCAAACACTGCTGCCTCCTGAGTACAATGACACACTGTTGAGAACACAATTGGCACACACCATGCGGCGCTGACTGAAGCAGTCCTTGATGTGTGTGTTGGCTGCGATAGGTTTCTCTTTAGCGGTCGGAAAATCTAAACCGGCAGCGCAGCGTCTTTCAACGCCGCCTGTACTCGCTTCCATGTTGCCTTCTTTCTTCCTTATCAGTCATTCGTGGGCCCAGCAATGCATGGCAGGCGCGTGGTGTAAAGAATATCTGCACGCGTTGGCAGGCTCGTCTGGCACGCCGCCAGCATTCTTGTTGTTTTCATCAAACGGATTTACAGAGGAGCTCTGAAAGGAACTTAGGGAGAGATTTGTTTTAACATCCTTTTTTGTGTGCATTTTCCATCCTGAATGCAGCAGCGATGAAAAGCGCCAGATTGACATTGTTAGAAACAGAAATTGTAAGATTAACAACAGAGCAGCCGCAGCCGTGGAAAATATTCCTTCACGCGCAGAACAGGTAAAACACAGGCAACCACAGCAGAAGATTCTTCGGCGCAGGGTGATATGGGAGATTTGTTAATGGTGACATGGGTAACGGAGAAAGAAAAGAGGATTGGATGCACAGAAAATGGGGAAGAGAAAAAAGGATAGTCGCGCTGATGGGACAAAGGGAGTGGAAACTTCTGTAAAGCAACTACTTTAGCCACACAACAGGAAATGTGTGCAGTCCCTGACACTCCCCAGCCAATCAATGAGTGGAGGAGGAGATATGATATATGTTATTTATAACGTGCCTGTACACAAGTGTTTCTAGGCGGGACCACAGAGGGCTCAGATGGCCGGAAGTCAGGCAACAGCGCTCCTGTATGTGAAGTTACGTCAGGGAAGTGCCTCAGGAAGAATGTCGGGCTCATCGCTGGTTCCTGCTTCGAGAAGGCACTGACCTGAAAGGTGGGTGAGGCCAGAGCCCCATTTTAGACCTGTGACGGCCCCTGATTCGTCCAACTCTATGTGTAAGCATCCGTCATGTACTTACTGCAGAGGCAATTTCCTTAACACTGAATGTGTAGCACTACATGCTCGCCTGCAGCTCACAGCCCAGGATAGGTACAGAACAAGAAAAATCTGTGCAATTTTCATTTGTGCACTGAACATGTACTGCATGGGTACTCCAAGTTCCCTGCCATCACTAGGGGTCTGCCAGAAGCAATGTACTCGTGCTGCAATTAAAGGAGATGGCAGGGCCCACCATACCACCTACACAGCGCCCAAGGAAGATTGCCACGGAGTGGTGATTGTCTTTTATTAGGAATTCGACCAAACACACGGTGGATGTGCACTGGCCTGGGCTTTTATAAAAATTTTTAATGAAATTGAATGATGGTAGATCAAAATCCAGAAAATGTGAGGGGCTAATTCGCACACATTTTCCTATGCTCACTGCACGACATACACATAGAACTGTGCTCTCTGGGTGGACACAGCCTATAGGCGCCGTCCCCTGTGTCATATTTAGTTGGAATATGAGATCCAAGAGTACACCAAGGCATCTCAGAACGGGGAAGGCTAAACCTTCCTTCTACCATGGCCAGCCTAATTAACTAACAAAGGCTCCATGGATCCACCCTCTCCTTTGTTAGCCGCTGGTGGCAGCCTTGCATACTAATCAGCAGGCCGATGGGAGGCCTGGTTGCAGAACTAACAAAGGGCAGGAAAAATCCAACAACCTTTGATATGCACTGGGTCAACCTGAACCAGCTCCCGCCTCTCAGTATCCAGGACAGTGACGTTTCATGCCTGGAACTATGTATTTAGAGCAGTCATCCCACAGGGCGCCCCATTCAGAAGGTACGAGTATGTGGTTTGGCAGAGACCAACATTCCAATCCTGCTGCAGCATCAAGGGAGATCTGCCGCTTAAATCAGGAACCACAGAGAGCTCAATTAACTAGAGAGACCCTTTCATTAACAACAGACAGGAAGATGGGTGGGACTTAGTATTACCTGTTTTCACCTGTTTACCTTTTCTGTTGCAAAGCAATCTGCTTATTACCTCATGCATACAAAAGATTGTTAATGGGGAGCCAAGATTGGTTCTTTAAGGTAGGCTTAGCCTACACCAATCACTGTGGCCTATTTGGTTTAAAAAAAGAGTGCTGAGCACCTCTTTTGGGCAGATCATCTGTAGACTTTGCAAGGAGTAACAAGAAGAACTGATTTGGACCATGACTGAAGGTACAGTCTACCTTAAAGTTTCTGCCAGTGAAGGAAGGCCAGGATTTGCAAAGAGGGAAGCAAATCCCTCCCCTAAACATCTCACAGGAAACAGAGGCAGATACTTAATCCAGAGGACCCCCCAGCAGCTCCAGCACTGGTCCCAAGCCAGCACACAGTGTGTCCTGCAAGCTTCTTAGATGGAAAGTGCCAAAGAGTCTCTGAACCAAACCAAGGACAAGGCTGTTGCCTGTAACACTCTCCTCAGCTTTGGGGCGTCCTCCTTAAAGGACGACACAAGCCCAGTGAAGAAGCTAGAAGGAGTGCATCGACAAACATCAACCAGCGTCTGCCTCAAAGGGCATTTCTGAGTCAGTCAAGCCCCTCGAGCTGCAACCGACTTCACAGCTGACTGTTGTCACACCGCAGTCCCTAATGTGATACGAGACGCATCGACCAGTGCTTCAGACTGGCCAACGGTTCCTGACCATGAGCTGCCTTGCAGGCCAGCCTGCAGCCATCTGTCCAGCCTTGCATGCCGAACTGCCTGCCACCTGATACCCACAGCTGTCTCCCTTCTTGAACTCTGTCGTAGGAGCTGCAAAGTGCCCTTAAACTGACTGGACCCTGCAGAGCACCAAGAATTACTACAAGCATAAGGTGCATTGTGGTTCTGTGCCCGTGGTCCTTCCCCAAAGGCCCCTAGTGACATTTTATGACCCATTGCTCCCTTTGTGCTGAAATAAAGTATCCTTGAACTATTGTGATTGATTACTTTACCAAGTACCCTCCTATCAGTATCCAGATTGCATCCCTTTTCTTTCTTGAAACTATCTGTCCTCTGCATTCCTTTTCAGGGTAGGTTGTATTTTGTAGTGTGCTAGAAGTGTCTGTTGAATAATAATACATTAGATATGTTTATAATTGTATATACCGTGACTGGACAGTCCCTTTATCATTGGGTAATAATTGTTTTTTTGCTGTGTTGCAGCTAATCAATGATCCACAACCTTGGGGCGATAAGCCTGCTGATCCATACAAGTTACCAAATTTGGACAAGAAGTTTTAAATTGTGTTTGGTTTTCCAATCTGTTCGGATCCCTACTGGTGTACTAAAGGTGAGGGGCTGATTGATGATTTAGAAACCAATATACGTCCCTGGCATTCTTGTGCCCTGGAAGTTGCTTCGTCACATTGGTGGCAGGTGGTTGGAATTAGTTGGAGCCTTGCTCACAGCTTAGTCACCCAACGATAAAATGACTGTAGCAGGCAGTGTTTAGACAGTGCTAGGTATTTGTAATAATCATGGATCTTGACATAGTGACTGTGAAAGGCATGAGCGAGGATCTCCTGTGCATCCTGTATCAAAAGAGGGTACTTCCCCACAGCACTTAGGTTAATAAACCTGAGTTGCTGACAAGCCTCCAAGCTTGGAAGGAAGCAAGGGTCAGTTGGGAAGAAGACCCCAGGGGACTGGCTAGACCCTGTGTACCCGAACAGAAAAGACATTTTGGAGGGGGAAGTGGAAGTTGACGAGGAAGACAACATGAGCAGAGTTTCTCACCAATCATCCCGCCATTGGGAAAGTGTGGCTTTTCAACATTCTAGAATGTCAGTGAGGTCAGGGGCTAGTGCTGCATCCCACTGGTCCGAGGCCTCAGCACAGTCTAAAAGTAGCCCAGGAATTGTTCTGGCTGTTAATGAGGTAGTAGCTAGAGAGCTCCTGCTGGAGGAGAGGAGACTAGCGCTAGAGGAACAGAAACAGTGGGAAAAGGTCCACCATAGAGTGGGACAGAGCCACCATAAAGCAGCACAAGCTGGCACTTGAAGAGAAGATGGAGGACAACAGATGCACCTCTAGCAAAAGCAGCAGTAGTGGCTCAAACCAAAGTGCCTGGGGTAGTCCGTGCCAGCACACCTCCAAAGAGTTAGTGCAGGCTTACAAAGTGGGGATTGATATGTTTGACTGGTTTGAAGCACTCGAGCTGGCTTTTCAGCTACAGAAGGTGGATGAGGTACTGTGAGGTGCAGCCCTGATGAGTCGCTTACCGACACCAGGGACTGATACAATTCTTCACTTTTCTCCGGAGGAAAGGCCAATATATGAAAGAGTGAATACGGCCCTCCTCAGGAAGTTCTTAACAAACTCATAACAGTATCTCAAGAGCATCAGAGAGCTTGAAAAAAAAGGCGGGCGGATATTCCAAGCGTTCACACACTTGTTAAAATATCTGAGCGGATAGGTGGCTGGCAACAAAGTTGACACATTTGAAAGGATGTACAATTTGATTGCGTGTGAGCATGTATTGAAGAATTGTGAGGTTGACCTACACCAACATCTTGTGGACAAGACTATCACAGATCCCAGGAAGCTTGCAAAGGCTGAAGACCGGTTTGCGAGTACTCAAGTCCAGAAAAAGGCTCAGGTGAGCACACCCAAACTGGAAGAAAAATCTTCTCACAAAAAAGTAAACAAGGATGGTAAGGACAAAGGCCCAACCTAATCCTCTTCGAAGTCAGGTCCCCAAAAGAATGAAGGGAAATCCAAAAACCTTAGTTCAGCTGTACACACTGAAGAGCACATGCACCCCTAACACTGGGACACATGCGTTCTCACCACCCAAAGGTTGTTTTGTGTGTAAGGAGCTGGGCCATAGGAAAGGGGATCCTGCTTGAAAGGGCTTACTGAAGCAAGCCATATTGAATGTTGGACTCGTGGAAGAGGCCATCATTAGTTTCAGCCGCCCAGAGGAGGACTTGCCACTAGGAAAAGTAGTGGCCGAATGTGGATTGGTTACACTGAATGGGAACTGTACCGGTTCTCAAGAAGAGAACCCAGTTCCCAATAATGATCAACTCTACTAAGAACATTTGTATATCGATGGACAGAAAAAACTCCCGCAGGTCTGAGTCACTGTGGCTAGCCTCACAGCTGTCACCCGGCAGTGGATACAGACAGGCCAGTACATTGATGGACCTGATTGTAGCATCAGTGGGTTTGACGGAAGAGTAAGTGCCCCTTGGCAATAGTAGAGTTCAGCTGGCGAGCTGAAATGACCCCACGTCGTGTAGCAGTGAAAGACTCCATACCTGTGCCATGTCTGTTGGGCAATGATGTTCCTGATCCCGAGATAGTCGCAGCGGCTACCTGATCGAGGGCCAAAGAGTTCACCAGATTGAACACTCTCAGAGCCTTAGGGCCTGGAGTGCTTCCAGAGGGCTTGTTGGAAGGACCTGTGTGGCCGGTAGCCCCTAGTCCAGTTCCACAGACTGCTGAGTCGTCTACTCTTGGGGCAGAGGGGCCAGTAGCCACTGAGGACCCTATTTTGCTAGCAGAGGACTCTTTGACTTCATATTTGCCTGGTGCAGTGCAGGATCCTCAGGTGGAGCACCAGGTGGGCACTGATCCGAAGGGCCTGCCCAAGCTGGATGAGTTTGCATCTGCTGGGGGCCCAGATCAGACTGACTTCTTCACAGCCCAGAAAGAGTATCCCACTCTGGCGGGTCTATGGGAGCAGGTGGGGAGTAGGCTAAGGGAGAGGATGTACAGTGAGCCGAAAGACTCTGAGAGAGAAGGCACCAGAACATTTGTGATTCCCCAGTACCACAGAAATTCCTTTAGGACTTGGCTCACCAAATTCCTTTAGTAGTTCACTTGGGAATGACTAAGATATCTGACCGGTTGCCTGCACACGTTTACTGGTTGAAGTTTGGCCTAAAACTTAAGGAATTTGTTAAAGGTCCCCTTAATTACACTACCCGTGGTTGGCCAGCCTTTCGAGACAATAGGCATGAATATTGTGGGCCCTTTGGATCCTTAAACCAGCTATGGGAACAGATACATCTTGGTGGTGGTAGAGCACAACACAAGGTATCCTGAGGCTGTAACTCTAAGGAACATCAAAGCCCCTGTGGTTGTGAAGGCTCTGATTGGGATATTCTCGAGTGTTGGATTCCCCAAGAAAGTTGTTTCTGACACGGGATCAAACATCATATCAGCATATATGAAGGCTATGTGGGAAGAGTGTTGAGTCACCTACGGTTCTCTACATCCTTCCATCCACAACAAAATGGGCCTTTTAAGTGGTTCAACAAGACCCTGAAAGGCATGATAGGTGGCTTGAAAGAACGCCTGAGGAGAAAATTGGATATTCTCCTACTATACATCCGGTTCGCCTAAAGGGAGGTACCAAAGAACAGAGTAGGGTTTAGACACTTTGAGCTTGTTTTTGGACACCCTGTATGGTATGAGGTCCTCTTCGTCTGGTGAAATAGGGATGGTAGGGGAATCTCTCATCCGCTAAATGAGATGTGGAGGACTATGTAATTGGCCTTCAGTCTAGAATGGTAAAGTACATGGAACAGTAAACGAAAAACCTAATGGCCACTCAGGAGCTGATGAAGCACTGGCATGACCAGAAGACTACAGTGACAGTCTGTTCTCCAGGTCAGTGGGTGTCGATTATGGAGCCTGCCAAGCACAGTAGCCTTCATGACAAGTGGACTGGACCTTACTGTGTGCTGGAAAAAGTCAGTGAGGTGAATCACCTCATTGACTTGGAAGGACCTAAACAGATGTGCAGGGTCTTTCACGTCAACCGGCTAAATCCTGATTATAGCTGGGATGATTTGGTCATGGCATTAGTGACTGATGGAGAGACTGAGGAGGAGACTGATCCCCTCCCAGACCTCCTGCATATTGAAGCCACAGATTGGTCAGTTGAAGGTTTCAACCTTGCAACGGACCTGTCGGAACAGCAACTGACAGACTTTCGCCGTTTACTGGGACAGTTTGCCGGTTTGTTTTCTCTAACTCCAGGTTGTGCAGTTTGGTTCACCCATGATGTGGACACTGGAGACATTAATGCCGGTGATGATTAGGATTCGCTGGATGTCTGATAAGGTCAGGGACACCATCATGGAAGAAGATCCAAGATGCTGTTCCTAGGAGTGATAGAGCCATCCCAAAGCCCCAGGGCTAGCCCAGTGTTACTGGTTTCTCAAAAGACCAATGGTTGGAAGACTGAAGTTGACTTTTGTATGGACTACGCAGGGCTCAATTCTGTCTCAATGAGGCATTGCAGAATGCAGGTCTGACTATCAAGGCCAGAAAGTGCTTAGGTAGGCCACATGGTCGATGGAGGTAAGAAACAACCTCTCAAAGCAAAAGTAATGGCTGTGAAGGATTGGGAC
Source organism: Ambystoma mexicanum (assembly GCF_040938575.1). NCBI lineage: Eukaryota > Metazoa > Chordata > Amphibia > Caudata > Ambystomatidae > Ambystoma > Ambystoma mexicanum. The sequence continues at coordinate 752,417,255 of NC_090923.1, forward strand.
ATCCCCACTACTCAGACACAGGTGAGAGCTGTTCTAGGTCTCACCGGGTACTACCAGTTATTCATCAAGGCATATGAGACCATTGCCTTGGCCCTGAATGATGTGACTTCCAAGAAGATGCCGAAGAAGGCAACTTGAACCCCCGCCTGTCAAACCTCCTTTCAGGATTTCAAGGATGAATTGTGCAGGGCCCCATTTCTGAAAGTGTCAGACGGAGTTCATTTTCCAGATAGAGATGCCTGTGATTTTGGGATTAGAGCAGTGCTAGCACAGCTAAACTCTCAAGGAGTAGAGCAACCTGTCGCCTACATTAGCAGGCGATTGAGAAAAAGGGAAAGGAACCGGGCTGTCGTTCAAAAAGAGGCTTACATGGTCCATAATGAAGCTAAAACCCTACATCTTTGGGTCACACTTTACAAACCAGACAGACGACTGGCCTCTTCGATGGTGAATAGTCATGCAAGGGGAGAACCCTAAGCTTTTAGGTTAGGCTATATCCCTTCAAGGATTAGATATGGACATCCAGCATAAACCATGCTCCAAGCATGGAAATGCAAATGGCCTCAGCCGGTACTATTGCCTTGATGATGAACCAGACCCTCAGTAGGGTGGTGGTTCACATGTTGAGGCTGGGCGGGGTATGTGAGGAATTCAACCCTCTGCACAGTGGGTGTGCGCTCGCCTGGGCTTTTTAACATTTTTAAATGACATTGAATGATAGTAGATCAACCTCTGAAAAATATGTGGGGCTAATCCGCACATATTTTCCTATGCTCACTGCATGATGTACACATAGACCTGTGTACTCGGGGTGGACGCAGTCTAAAAGCACCGTCCATCCTGTCATATTTAGTTGGAATATGACAGTCAAGAGTACATCAAGGCATCTCAGAAGGGGGAGGCTAAACCTTCCTTCTGCCGTTGCCAGCTTAATTAACTAACAAAGGCTCCATGGATCCACCTTGTCCTTTGTTAGCTGCTGGTGGCAGCCTCGCATACTAATCAGAGTTAATTCAAACAGGCCCACAGGAGGCCTGGTCGCAGGACTAACAAAGGACTGGAAAACCCCAACAACCTTTGTTATGCACTGTGTCAACCTGAAACCAGCTCCCACCTCTCAGTATCAAGGGCAGTGACCTGTCATGTATTTAAAGTATTCCTGCCCTCAGGGGGACTCCATTCAGAAGGTATGAGTATGTGGTTTGGCGGAGACCAAATGACTAGTCCCGGTGCAGCTTCAAAGGAGACCTGATGCTTTAATCGGGAACCACAGAGAGCTCAATTAACTAGAGAGAACCTATGATCCACAATAGACAGGAAGATGTTTCTGTTGCAAAGCACTCTGGTTATGACCTTATGCATACAGGAGATTGTTGGTGGGGACCAAGGATTGGTTCATTAATGTAGGCTTAGCGTACACCAATCACTGTGGCTGATTTGGCTTTAAAAGCCCCTGTTTTTGGCAGTTCATCTGAAGGCTTTGCAAGGAGTGACAAGAAGAACACATTTGGAGCCTGGCTGAAGGTACAGTCTGCCTTACAGTTTCCACCAGTGAAGGACTACCAAGATTCCAAAGATGAACGGAAGATCCCACCCCTAAGCATCTTTCAGGGAACAGAGGTGGATACTGAATCCAGAGGACCCTCCAGCAGCGTCAGAACCGGTACCCAGGCAGCACACAGCATGTCCAGCTAGGCTCTGCAAGCAATCTTCCTTGGTTGGAATTGCCAGAGAGTCTCTGAACCAAAAAGGCTGTTGCCTACAACACTCTCCTCAGCTTTGGGACGTTCACCTTAAAGGACGACATAAGCCCAGTGAAGAAGTTAGGAGGAGTAGTTCAACAAGAATCAACCAGCATCCTCCTTAACGAAAATGTTCAAGCCAGTCGAGCCCCTCAAGCTGCAACCGACTGCACCGATTACTATTGTGACGCCGCATTTGCCAACTTCATCTGAGACGCCTCGACCAGTGCTACAGACCCCCCACCAGCACTGAGACAGCAATTCCTGACCCTGAGCCACCATGTAGGCCAGCCTACAGCTGTCTGTCCAGCCTCGCTCGCCAAACTGCCTGCCGCCTGATATCCACAGCTGCATCTCATCTTGAACTCTGTCGCAAGAGCTGCAATGTGCCCTGAAATGGACTTGACCCTGTCGTGCACCAAGAACTTCTACAAACACTAGGTACTTTGTGGTTCTGTCCCTCTGGTTTTTCTCAGAAGGCCCCTAGTATCATTTTGCAACCCAATGATCCCTTTGTGCTGAAACCAAGTTTCCTTGAACTATTGTGATTGCTTACTTTATCGACTACCTTCCTGTCAGTATCCAGAGTGCAGCCCCTTTCTTTCTTGAAACTTTCTGTTCTCTGCATTCCTTTAGTGGGTGGGTTGTATTTTGTAGTGTGCTAGAACTGTCTGTTGAATAATAATAAAGTAGATATTTTTATACAACTTTGACTGGACAGTCCGTTTTATCATTGGGTAATAATTGTATTTTCGCTGTGTTGCAACTAACCAACGATCCATGACATTGTGTAGATAAGCCTGCCGATCCGTCCACGTTACCAAAATTGGACAAGGAGGTTTATAATTTGCTTGTGTTTACAATCTACACAGGTCTGATAGCATAGCGAGTAGAGTGCTTGTTTTGACATCTGTGCAGAGCCTGCTGACGCAGGTTCGAATCCCAGCAGGGCCAAACTCAACCTTTCATTCTTCGGAGGTTGATAAGTGAGCACGACAGACCGTGGGTAATAATAAGCAGCGCTCAGATACTTTAAGGTTTGTAGTGCTCTTAAAGCAAGACATTAAAAACAGGTGTTTGGCTACTAAAGGACAATATATGCAGGGTTTTGCCTTTTTTATTTACTTAAAAATAAGATAAGGTGTCCAGTGACCTTTTCATCTCTTTCCTTTGAAAATGAAGTGGGCTGGTAGTGAAAAGCTTTGCTTTGCGAATGTGGCCTACTTTTCGAGCAGGTCAGATGGCATGATCTAGAATGGGCGGATGGGCCTCATGCCATTCATACGTCATCTGCTCCACATTCTTATTCCCCATTGGTCTGATCCTGGAGGCTGACAGGCAGAAGTCCTGCACAGCACCTGCGTGAATCAGGGATGCCTGAGGGAAGCCCTGCAGGCTCTGTCTGTCAACATTATCCTACCAGCGCACTTCCACTTTCTCTCTAGGTTATGGACCTGTGCCAGCCTCTCACAGAAGACAGCAGCGAGGTATACAAAATGGAAGGGTAATGGTAACACTAGATTAGAGGAAGGCCCCATCAGTCCTCTTTAATTGTAACATGAAGTCAGATAATTTAGGATTCCCTGGCCACCATTCAGTCATTCACAGGAAAAATAAAAGTTCACTCAAAGGAGAGACTACCCTTAAAGAGTCCTCCACAACATAATCAGCTGTGGTTTCAGACAGGTATGCCCATCGTGCTGCACTGCTTCCCAGGAAGCGAGCAGCTCTGAGAACAGTGCAGTGTGACGAAATGACTTCTGCTCCTCAAGAGTATGAGGATGAGTAGTGGCTAAACCGCATACCCAACCCCCACACTTCTACAAACTAACAGTGAGCCCAATCATAAAGGTAAAACGGACACAGTGATATACCTATTTTGCTTTTTGTGGACATCTGGGCAGAGGGAAGACTATACTCTAAGAAGGAGTTAGAATGTTATCCAAGCAAAACAGTCCAGAATAAAAGGAATGTCCAATAAAGGTTTAATACAAATATATATATATACTTTTTATTAAACACACCACAATACAAATAACTATAACAAACTAGAACATGCCATCTCTATAAAGTAAGAACAGAGGAATACAGACAAGAAAACAAGATTGGGAATGAAATAGGGATGAAAAGAGAATCAGCAATCACAATGAGTTCAAAAAGATATGTCTTTCAGTGCACAAAGTTGCAAAAGGGACTTTTCTAGTTGCTAGGGCCCAAAAGATGGACTGGAGACAGGGCCTGTTCAAACTACCTTAATCCAATGTTCAGTGTTCAACGGTGCCAAGCCAGGCTTGGAGCGGTTGTGTCAGGGGTTTGAATGTGTGTCAAAGGAATCACCTTGCGTTGGTCTAGGCGGCGCATCATCTTCAAGCCGGGTCAAGTAGGTGCTCTGTGTGGTTCTAGAGTGGCATGCGGCAGTGAATGTCGAAGGGATCATCAAGAGCGGTTTGACGATCGAGCGTGCTTCGAGATGATGTGTACTGTTGGTTCTGGTCGATGTGTGACACAATGATCCAGCAGTTCAAGTCGAGCTGAGATGCGAAGTCCTGGTGGTTTGATTCTGTATCTGATGCAGTGTTTCAGAGTCAAGTGCACACTGTGCTCATGCTTGAGTCAGGCAAGTGCCAAGGCTTTGCTGGAGTGCTCCAACATCGGGCCAGATTGATAATGCAAGCACAATGGTTCGAAGTCAAGCGAGTGCCAAATGCAGCTTTGGTGTTTCCCATTGGCTTGGCTGTTTTGAAGGTGGCTTGAAGGCTGCTTGAAGAGGGTTGACAGCAAAAACTGGGACCCTGGATGTCCTGGCTTTCAGGATGCTGTGGAACATTCTTCAGGGGTGCTAGGTCAGGGGTAGTCCTTTTCAGGTTTTGCCCTCCCAACCTAAGGAGGATCTCAAGCAGAATGGAAGGTCCTGATCCTCAGCAAGAGCCACTCCCAATGTTCAATGTTAGTGGATAAGGAGCCTAGTGTGCTTCTGCCTTGGAATCCTCCTTATTCACCCAAATGGATGAGGGATTTGGAAAGATCAACTCTCCCAAAAGAGGGCCAATCGAATTCTTACATATGTCATTGATGGTCCACAAGGGAATTCAATAATGAGTTGAAGACCCCCTCTTTTATAGACAAACATCCAGAGATGATTGTACAAAAGCAATCATGTTTAAGGAATCCAATCCCTTTCTTGTGGAAAGTGGGCTTTGCCTGCTTGCTTCATACCCACAGTGCTTTATGGTCAAGGAAGTGGTCAAAGAGAGGCAACTCCCACTGGCTCCTGCCTTGCTGATTGCAGCAGAGACAGCCAGTCTAGGGAGAATAAACATAGCCTTTCTGTGGCTGGCCTGGGTCACAGTGTTGAATCTTGTAAAATACAGATTCAGGTGTGGCTTTGATAAATGTATGACATACCAGTCACCATACCACTAACTCAGGTAAGACTTAAAGAGTATAACTGCCACCAGGATGGTGATTTCTTATAATTATGTAGTTTGGGAACCAAGTGTGCACTTCAAATGCAGCCCCTATGCTGCAGTAACTTGCTGCCACTGCAGCTGTGAAGAGGGCATCTGCGACATCTCAACCTGATATGTACCTCTAGAGAGCAGGCACTTCAGATCAGGATACTGATGCAGCAGGGCACAGGGAGGCACTATGCTTTTGGCATGTGTTTGCCAAAAGGGAGGTCTAGTTAGCAGGCTATCCTTTTTGAGGTAGAATTACCCACATCATTTTAATATTAAAAATAGAAAAAAGCTAGGGCTTCTACAGGTGGTAATCCTTCACATGAAGTGCCCACTCAGTGATCACTATCCAGCTGGGGTACTGATCCTTATTAGTAACCTGCATGATATTGGGACACTACTATTCAGGAACCACCCATCACTATAACAGCACTAGAGGAGAACACAGAACCCAAAAACAAGAGCAGGATGTAAGGGAAGGAAAGCAACTACCAACCAGGAAAGCAAACACTAATATGAAGCAACCTGTGCTGTTTTCTAAGATGCCAGCCAGTCAGTGTATAGGGTGAAAGTGATATAGCTGGTGACCCTCATTTTTTGTTCCAACAACTGCACCAAGACTCAAATGAGATGGGGAATGTTGTGGTCCCAAAGGGTTCGCCCATTAGTGTTCCTGTGAGACTAGGTACCCACTGGGCTTATCAAAAGCACATTTTAAAATGTTTCTAAGAACGGAAGTGAAAAGGTTACACAAATAATGCTGGAGACATGTTAGTCCTTTCCCTTATGTATTCAAGGAATGGATCATTTAGTGTTCCAAACAGAGTCATAGAAAATGTGGGAACATGATTGAGTTTGAATCCAACTGAGTGTAGTTAGAAGGGCCCCCAGGGGGACTTTTGAGAGAACGCTAAGGTATAGTGCCGCCATGATTCCTACAATACAAATTGATTTTAAATAGCCTGTTGGTGTCTTTTTTACTAACTCCTACATTACTATCCGTTCAGCATCAATTGAAAACGTTTTCATTTATTTCTCCTTAGCACTCTGTGATTTTGAGTTGTTCTTTCTTGTTATTATATATTTTTGTCGTTTTTGTAAGTAACCTATTATGGACTGTACCATCAATTTAGTCCAGTGCCTCTATGTTATATTTTTTTTTATCTTTCTTGATGTTTTGTACAACACATTATAATGACTTTAAATAAATATAATTTGTCAGTAACCTTGCCCCTTCTATACACAGTTTACAGAGAGAGAAATGAAGCATATCTCTATTTATATTGATAAGTAACCTTTCGAATTCCACTGGACTATCAGTTCTGGATTGGTGTATAATCCAAAAACCTCGACTTTATGGCTGCAACAGAAAGAAATGTTGCTATGTTCCTAATTCAAAGAAGAAAATAGGCCATGTCACCTTGGCTAGAACATCCGTATATTGACTAGCAATTGTAGTGGGTATCAGTTGATAAACCAGGTTACTTGGCCTTTTTCTGTCTGCGGGGTTAGCTCCTAGTTATCTAGTTATTTCTCTGGGAAGGTCTCCCACTATTTCCCAACTAGAGCCCCTCCAGGACTCCGACCTTACTTGGCCTTTTTCTGTCTGCGGGGTTAGCTCCTAGTTATCTAGTTATTTCTCTGGGAAGGTCTCCCACTATTTCCCAACTAGAGCCCCTCCAGGACTCCGACCACGCGGTTGTCCCTCTTTTCAACTAAATTATAATGAACAGGAATGCTTCATGCGCCGGGCTGCTAGCTGCTGGAAGACTCTACCACTGCACACATTTTTATCCATGCTAGCAGCAGATTTTAGTAGTCAGGTGAAAGTTAGACCTTTGGAGTATCATGCTATAAAGTAGGCCATCAGCACCAAGAGACCACCCTTGGGTGGAATGTAGTATTTAAAGGCTCTCAATCAACCAATGAGTCAATCAATCAGGACCATCAGCTTGATGACATGTATTATTCCTGATGCAGACTGGTTTGTGTACTGTTTGTGGGAGGGATAAATGCAGAGAGTGGAGTTCACTGTGAGATGCCAGATACTTCCCGGCTCTTGTGGCATAATTCCTTGCCAAGGTTCTTGTGTTTTCCGGGGTTCCACGTAATAGCACATGTAGGGAAGGACTGGCCGCGAGGCCCTCCTCACCTGCAGCCTTCTCCCCAGGTGAGGACCATGACTCGGTGGCCATCCCCTCATGCCACCCGGGCCCAGGTGGAGGAGGGGTCACCCGCCGACGACATTGCCCACACATATCCGTTCCCTGCATATACCAAAATTCAGTTAGGCCTAGAAGCCATCTTGTTTAGCAAACATGGCGTGAGTTCAGCACACTGTAACGAGGCCCCCACCTTTGGAGGGCCTTTCATGCATCTCTGCCGCCGCAGTAGCCCTGGTAGATCCGCTGCGAGCGCGTTCCCATGAGAAAGTCGGATATGAGCTAACCCGAGATGCTAACACTGTAACATTTTTATCATCCACAATGTAATATTGCACCCTGCATGACCTGGTCCGCGAGGCCGGGGTGACGGGAAAAAAAAAAGCTGAAGCATCACTATCTGAAGAAAATAGAAAATAATTCAAGTATTGGTATTAACGAACTACCTCGGTTTAAACAGATCCTGTAAACTGTGAATAAACCATAAAGATGTAACGTTACATGATACCACCCCAGGTCTGGACTAGTGCTGCTACAACCACAGAGAAAGATGTAGACCAAATGTATAGCCTTTATTTACTCATATATGTTTTCTTAATCACCTAAAGCAGCGAGCATCAATTTCTGTAGGCCATAACCTAGAACGACCTCGTGTAACGTTTAATGTACATAAAATAATCACATCATGTAGTAAATATAATGTTAGGTAACGAAAAGGTACTCGGACCGACTGTATTAAAGAAATGTGTAACGAAATGGAAATATATATGTGTGTTTAAATAACATCAAAATAAGGCGGAACATTATAAAAGTTCTGCATTCAAAAGTTAGCAACGCACGAGGAAAAAACCTTTGTGAGTATATGCAAGGCCATTCTCCCTCCCACCCTACCAAGCCTGCCAGATAAGGAAGCTAAGGCCTGTGCCGCGCTCCCTCACCTCCCCCAACCAAGCTGGAGCCGCTTCAGAGAGTCAGAGGCCCCGGTACCGCACCCAAGGCCACAGCCCACCACCTGTGTTATTTACAGCACGGTAATAAACCCACGTTTTGAATCCACTGATCTACCAGCACCCTCTCGTAAAGTCCACAACCCTCCCCCTAGACCACCCCAAGAACGACCCCCATCACTGGGACAAGACACAGAGACCCATTTATATAATAACTTCTAACGCGGCAGACAGGCATGTACCAGTCGGCTCAGGCCCCAGAACTCAGCCCCTCGACCTAAAATACCGGTCAATAGGACACAGGTAAATCTCACCCCAACTGACAATCACCGGACCTCTCAAGAGGTGCATTCCTCATGTGTTGCGTTTATTTTATAAGACAAACTGCCGAGCGATTTATTGATGAACTTAGATGTCGTTTCTTGAATAACTGCAGTGTGCATGGCCTAGGGCAAACGAGTCAGGAAAGGTATTCATCTTTGTCACAGGCTGCCCCAGCATACCAACACCGCTCGGATGACCTCAAGCTGGCCTGCCAGGCCCAACCCAACCCACGAGGCTGACCAGTGACGTCCTCACGCCAAGACCAACCACGCTGCAGCAACACCTATAGTTAGTCGACGCCACCCAATCCCAATTAACTTGTGCCCCCTATAGTGTGTAGGTTCTGATGACGTTTTTTGTATTAGAAATACGCCTGTCTTTGCTATTGTCAGACAGAGCGCTCTCGGAGGTTGCAGAGTTCTTTGCATGCCCTATTCTTTGGATAAACTCCCACTTACGCTCACCCGCACTCTGTCTTGGTCTTATTCCCACTACGGGAGAGTCCCTTATTGTCTCTCATTGCGGGGAGGATCGTGCTGAAATGGGGGGCGCTTCCTTTCAGTGGTGACCCCGATAGCGTGATATCTCCAAATTATTTTTCCTAACTCCTTTCTAACGACCCCCTTGTGGCACGAGAATCTCCGGTCGAGAAGGGATACGCACGGTGAGCCGGCTCCGGGAGGCTGCCCGCCAACGGCGACCGGCACAATAAGAAGTGCGCACTCAATGAGAAAGGGTACGGGATCCCGATTGGAAAAAAATCCCCTTTGAGTGCCGCTCGCCGGAGCCAGGGGCTGACCGTTGAGTTACCGGTGACACTGCCTGGACGGACCCAGTTTCGGAGACTATCGGTTCAAGACGGGCACGTGAGTACTGAGTGCGAGCGATCGTAAAGGGGAAGGGAGGGGAAACGGTGAACAGGAGAACGGGGACAGGTAGAGGAGAAGAATAACGGGGGTCTACTAAAGACGGGTCTTGAAACTTTCTTTATCTTTTCTTTGCATATGGCCATTAGGAGTAAGAAATAAGTGAAGTGGTAGAAGTGACGGAAACCTAGCTCCGAAAGGGGGTGGAAGGCGGCGCCGCATAGTGCTATCTAAACTAGTACTGGGAATATATGAAGAAGTAAGAAATAAGTTATTGGTGTCTGGCAAAAGGAGACACCGGGAATATTTTTTAGTGATTGCTACTCTCTCTATTTCTTTTTTCCATTCAACGGGGCAGGGGAAGAAAGCGAAAAGGGTATAAGATAAATATACTTGTAGAAGAACTATAAAATAGGGAGCACATTTTGAGGAGTGGGGACTAAGTAGTGGCACGTACAGACGTGAACATAGCAACCTTAGCAGAAAAACAGGGACAGCTGGCCAGGGAGGAAAGGGAGGAAATAAGACGAGGTGTGAGTGGAAAGGCATTGTGATGGGTGCGCGCACCGTGTGAGTGTTGGAGACGATCGGTTGACCGCGAGGTGGCGCCAGAGAGTGTTGACCATAACTAGTACTTGATCAGTTGCAAGCGGAATCACATGAGAGTGTATGGGAATGGGAAGGAGATGAGCTATGGTGAGTGCGAAAGGATTTGCGCAGTGAATAAACTTGGGTGATAATATTTGAGACGTCCGCTCTTGTCTGTGCCATAAAGGTATACATACACATATCTACACCTAACTAAAAGTAAAGAAGGTGGACACGGCTGTGTGAGTGATTTAGAGGATGGGGGCCGAAACTCCCTTGTCACATATTTGTAAGAGCTTACCGGGATACGCTGAACGAATAAATAAATATCACGATCAATGGGTAACAGAATTGAAGGGGGAGGGTCTGCCCCAGATTTGGCCCGAGGGAGGGTCTTTTGACAAAAGCGTTCTTGATATGGTACGAACATGCATTAGCCTCAAGTATAAGGGGAAACAATGGCAAAATAGGAAGGAGATATTAGACCTCTGGAGATTGTTTGAGGAGGTACCCCCACCCAAAGCTCCGGCACCAAATATTGATCTACCTTCCACCACAGATAATCCATTGATGATTCCAAGAGAGGAAAAGGAACAGCTAAGTACAGCACAACCTGCGGAGGTGATTAGTTTGTACCCGATATTACCTAAACCAGCCCCCGCAGCAGGATACAGCGACCCTACGTATGTGCCTCCCCCCACAACTGGTACACCACAAAGACCAACAGCCCCCCCGCCATACGAAAGCACCAGAGAGCGCGCCCAGGGAAGCACACAGAGGGTGGATATAGAGAAGCTAACGAGTGACTTAGAGTCGAGGCTTACTGTGGCAAGGGATGAACTCTCAAGAATAAAAGACATATGTGAGCGCACAGCGTGTGCCCCCACACAATCAGGACGCACGTCTAGAGCGTCGAGCGAAGGTAGACAGATTGAGGAAGGATGGAAAAAGGGGGAAATACTGTTCAGGATTGAGGAAGAGCCGACACGAATAATAGAGGTAGGAGCAGTAGAAGGGAGCATTGGTGATGTATCACGAGAGAGAGGGATCAGAGAGGACTTGTTATGTGATGTCAGAGGAGGGTTGGATGACAGTGATAGGTTGAGTATGGCAGTGGGAGGGGAAAGCGAGGAAGTGGACGGTGCATGTTCGCTAGGGACTATAGACGACGAATGGATGGGACGACTAAGAAATAGGGTGGGGAAGATGGCGTCATTGGAGTCAGCAGCGACTAAGGAAAGGGAGGGTGCAACTGCAAAAGGGAAGTTACAACTTCCATTGATACACAGAGGGGGGGGGAGACCAAACTATATACCATGGGCTCAGATGGATAAGGCTAATTTAATGAAATTATTGCCCCAGCTGTCAGGAGGGGCGAGCAAGTGGATATATGCATTTGAGAAACATACCGCCGGCATACCGTTGGCAGTAGGCGATGTGAAAAGCCTACTAGTAACCGCAGTAGGAGATCAAGCGGACAGAGTATGGGCTAAGGCTGGTTTCCCGGCCGTGACGTTAGATTGTGATCGTCATGATGGGGCTTCCTTTAATACAGTACGAGCAAGGGTGTGGGACGCGCTGCGGGAGACATTCCCAGATACCCCTGATTTACAGTCGGTAATGCAATGTACAATGAATGACGGGGAGGATGCTATGGATTACATTCTCCGGGTGCAGGAGATGTGGAGAGCGGAAACGGGCACGCCCTGGCACCAATCCACATCTCTATTTTATTTTATCATTAAGAGAGGGCTCCCAAAAGAGGTGCAGAAGGCACTCGATAAGATAGCGGGCGTTGAGGCGAAGGGGTGGCCAGAGATCCAAAGTATAATAGTGCACCATTGCAAAAGGATCAAAGAGAGAGAGAGGGAAGTAGCACAGAAAAGGTTGGCAGACGAGGCAAAGTTGGTACAATCAAAACTAGTGAAGGTTGCAGCAGCGGTAGCAGGGCTCCCACTCATGAGGGAGGGAGAGGAAGGAGAGGAGGGGCAAATAGCAATACAAGGAAGAATAGCAGCAAATTGGGCAGGACAAGGACAACGACAGTGGACTGAGCAGGAGCAGAACGGAGGTCCAACGTGGCAAGAGTGGGCCCCAAGAGGGGGAAGAGGTGGGTACCGGGGCCGAAGAGGAGGACAAGGGTATGGAGGAATGGGAGGTAATGGGTGGCAGGGTCCCAGAGGTCCACAGGGGAGCTGCTGGAATTGTGGGAGATGGGGGCACTACTCAAGAGAGTGCAGGAGCAGACAAAACAACGGGTTCCAGGAGACAGAACAGTACGGTCACCCCCACCCAGGAAGCCCCTACGGCCTCCCCATGGGACAATACCAACAACCAGAAAATGTAGGACAAAGAAGTAACGCACAACTACACGGACATCAGTACAGGACACAAAACCACCCACAGAATAATGACAATATGCAATACACGCCAGGTAACACTTTCGCCACAGTAGCTAACGGAGCACCTGCTCCCGCACCTTACAGCGGGGTGTCAGTAGTTTCGGGGAACATTTTTGATCAAGGGGGGGCAATGAGACACCCCGCATAGGACAGCCCACAGAGAGCACTTGCGTGTCCAGTACTATCTACGACCCACAATGCATCAGAGGAACCATTGATAGGAGCGCAGATAGGAGACAAGCAGTTCATATTCATGGTGGATTCGGGAGCGGAGAAATCATGCATTAGAGAGGGCCGGTTCCCGTTATCTAATAGAACGTTAGAGACGCAGGGGTTCTCTGGGGCTGTAATTGAAGTTCCTTACACAGAAGCATTGGATGTGACAGTGGGGGGTAAAACAGTGAAAGCACCCTTACTGTACTATGAACACTCTCCCATTAATTTGCTGGGGAGAGATCTCTTAAGCAAACTAAATATGACAATATCATTCACAGGGAGCGGTATCGTATGTTCGACGCCAGGCATATGCCCCCTCCGCATATTAGCAGTAATACACGGCCACACAATTATGCAAGAGATCAGAGGGTTACCAAGAAACGAGGAGATGTTTGTTGAGGGCATGAGAACATTGGCTCTCATAGTACCAGAACTAAAAAGGATGAATTGGAGGATTCCAGCCGAATTCCTCTTCCGCCCCATAGCAAGCCCCGACACTGCTCTCGGGTCAGTGGTATCGTTGGATTTACACGCAGTACACGTGTCAGCAAACAGAATATGTGTGATTGGCGTTGACATGGAAGGATGTGAGTGGCGGACAGTACTGTGTACAAATGCAAATATCCCACTGAGGGAGCTCTCGGACGAGGAGCTATTTTCAGACACTGAGACAGATGGCGAAATAGTGATGGAACTAGCAATGCCGTGTGACATTGTAGTTACAGCCAGAAAAACTCAAGTTGAATTAATGGCAGTAGTAGGAGCACCACATGCATTTTTTGATGACGACATGAGGTTAGTACCCACTAACATATGGACAAATGGCCCCCATGACGTGGGGTTATTACATGAGGTTCAGCCTGTGGTAATAAAACTGAAACCGGGAGCAATTATACCCCGGGTAAAACAATATCCATTGTCACGCGAAGCAGAAGAAGGGATCAGAGAGACACTAGATGCACTGCTAGCACAAGGAATAATAGTGCCCTCAAACTCCCCATGCAACACATGCATTTACCCGATTAAAAAGGCGAAGGGAGGTTCATGGAGGATGATACAGGATTTACGCCCACTCAATGATGTGATTCAGAAGGAGTTCCCTTTAGTCCCGAACCCATCAACAATACTGTGCAACATTCCGAAAACGGCATCCCACTTCACAGTTATTGACTTAAAAAATGCATTTTTCTCGATTCCCTTAGCAGAGGAGAGCAGGTACTTAACAGCGTTTACACTAGGGGGGAGGAGGTTCGAACACTGCAGACTACCACAAGGGTATTGCGAGAGCCCAAGCATATTCAACAGGGTACTACATGAAGATCTGGGGAATTTGTGTGTAGAAAGCACAGTGATTCAGTACGTTGATGATTTATTGATCTGTGCACAAACTGAGGAAGAGTGTAGAAAGGACTCAATAACACTCCTGACATTATTGGCCAATAAAGGGTACAAGGTGGACAAGGGGAAGTTACAATACTGTCTGACCGAGGTCCTATACTTGGGACAGCTGATATCAAAGGATGGCAAGCGGATCATACCAGACAGGGCACAGGCGATTAGAGCAGTTGGGGAGCCCAAAACAGTAAAAGAGATGCAGAAATTTCTGGGTATGTGCAACTATTGCCGAGCATGGATATTGGATTATGCAGCATACACGAGGCCCTTGTTACAGGCACTAAAAGAGGCACAGCAGGAAAACAAACACATAGAATGGACAGAAGAGATGAACACAGCATTTGACTCACTAAAAGAGCTGATATCAAGCGCTCCAGTACTGGCAAATCCAGATTATGGGCGCAAATTCTTCTTATTTTCACACTGCAAAGGAACACTGATGACAGCAGTATTGACACAAAAGACATCGTTAGGGCACAAACCACTGGCTTACTATAGTGGCACCCTAGACGCAGTAATGCAAGGTCATTTCGCGTGCGAGCAATCTCTAGCTGCAGCCGCGTTCGCGATTGAGAAAAGTGCCACGATAGTGATGGGCTGTCCTGTGACACTGTTTGTGGAACACTCACTCTTTGCAATATTAGAGCGATCAAAGAGCACACTGACAACACAACGCGCCACAGCATATGAAATAATACTGTCCAGCGCAAACATCCACATAGTAAGATGTAAAACAGTGAACCCAGCCACATTCATCACAGAGGCGTGCACCGTAGAGGACATGCAAAACCACAACTGCGCTACGTTCACAGGTGACGAAGGTCAGGATCAAGTGATTTTTGAGAATGCCCTGAACGAGGGAGAGGTGTATTTCGTGGACGGGTCAGCATCAATAGATATGGAGACAGGAGAGAAACATGTGGGTATGGCAGTTGTACGATTAGAGGAAGATGAATACGAGACACTAGTGCAACACCGCCTCCCATCCCACTATTCAGCCCAAGCAGCAGAACTAATTGCGCTAATAGAAGCATTGCATGCCGCCAAGGGGTGCGCAGTGACAATATATACCGACTCAGCATACATGACAACGACAGTACACGGCGGGTTGGCACGGTGGGGGCGGAGAGGGTTCCGACGAGCAGATGGAACACCAGTTCAGCATGCAGAACTATTGAAAGAACTGATTGAGGCTCTGCAAGACCCCACGGCAGTGGCCATTGTAAAATGCCAAGCCCACACCACAAATACAGATTTTATATCTTTGGGGAACGCGGCAGCAGACGCCGCTGCCAAAGAAGCTTCGTATTTACAGAAAGGTGTAGTAGGAGAATACATGTTGCACCACACAGCAAGCCAAGAGGTCCCCACAGGATACAACATGATGCTCACACAGGAAATAATAGAGCTGCAAGAGGGAGCTAGTGCAGAAGAAAAATTGCTGTGGACTAAAAGGGGATGCAGCAAATCGCCGACTGATTTGTTATGGCGACAAAAAAGTTCAGGAAAAGCGGTAATGCCAGTCACATTGTTAGAAATAGCATTTCAACAACTACACTTTCCCGCACATAACGCAAAGCAACACATAATGGCAGAGATACAAGAAGATTGGTTTGCACCTTGCCTCCATGAACACGTCACAAGACTGGCTTTAGAATGCACGACATGTCAGATTTACAACTCAGGTATGACATTGCGCACACTGAGAGGAACGATACCCAAACCAAATGGCCCATTCAGAGAGCTCCACATTGATTATGTAGACATGGGAGAAAGATGTAACGGGGCTCGCTACATGATTGTGGTTGTATGTCCATTTTCGAGATGGGTGGAGGCAGGCCCCTGTGCGCGCCCTGATGCGAAGGGCGCCGCGAAGTTCCTAGTGCGGGAAGTGTTCCCGCGCTGGGGGATTTGCGAAGTTATTCGCTCAGATAACGGCACGCATTTTGTTAATGAACTATTCAAGGAAGTGACTACCCTATTGGGAATAAAGCACAAATTATGTTCAATTTATCATCCTCAAAGTAATGGCGTAGTGGAAAAGATGAACGGTCTGTTAAAAAGCAGATTGTCAAAACTGTGTTTTTCCCTTAAAAAGACCTGGATGTACTGCCTGCCTTTGGCCTTGTTCGAGTTACGAAATCAGCCAAGTAAAGACCACCACTTGTCCCCGCATGAGATCGTCACGGGAAGGAGAATGCACACAGCGCATTCACCTCTCCGTGAACGTTCTGATGCACACAGAAGTGCAGCGATATTAGGAGAGGAGTTCACAGAGTACTTGAGAAAACTGACACGGGCAGCGCGCGTAATTGCAAAGCAACTAGCCCCCCCCTCTACAAGAGAGGAGGGGAACACAACAGAAACAGAGACAATGCCTGAAAAACCATTACAACTAATGCCTGGTGACCTTATATATGTCCGAAGTTTTGTGCGAAGGTGGAATGCACCACGTTTCCATGGCCCTTATGAGGTAGTGTTTTGCACACCCACAGCAGTAAAGGTAAAGGGCCTACGATACTGGGTGCATTTGACAGACGTACGCAGAGCTTATAGCGCCGCGGAAGGTGAGGTACAGGACGAGGCACAGACAACTGCGGACAATGAAGTTGTGCAGAATGGATAATGGGAATTTTGTGTGCATTAAGTGTTGAACACTGAACACGAATGGCGCACGACATGTGTACTGAAATAAACCTGTGTATATACATATATATATAATTTTTTACAACTTTTGAAGGTTTTTGTGGTCCTTTTTGGGTTTTGGAGAAGTTTTCTTTTTTCTCTCTCTCTCTCTCTCTCTCTCTCGACTTTTCTCTTTATGTATGAAATAATGTACTGATAGTAATATTTGTAAAGTTACCTTGTCTGTGGACATACCCCCTCCTTCACCCACTCCCATACTTTGCCGAAAAAATTTCACAACGTTCTAAATGTTTACATGCTTGTACTTAATGCACTTTTATGTCTCAAACAGGATTTACTATGGCATCGGATGGGCAGCCTGCAACTAATAGATTTGTTAGATTTAGAGAAATGTTAGTAGATAGATTGACATATTCATACGAATGCGGTTTATCAATGTGTGTTATTGTGTTCTTCATCTCAATATTTTGCCTAATGACACATTGGGTCATAGCGTTCATCTCTACTGAGATGAACGAGGGGGGAGGGGGGAGTAACACCACCCTTGCCCCTGGCACGAATTCAATTACAAATATGAATATTAAAGAAGGTGATTTTTTGATCTGGGATGGATCCCGCCTTGTATGGGGTTACTACACTGCACCACCCACTGCTGCCCCGTCACGATCAAAAGATAAAGATATGGAAAATGACACAATGTCCCTACCTGAAATATATAACAGCCCCACTACCCTTCCCGCCCCGATACAAAACAGCGACCTGTTGTTTATTGAGGAAAATGGAAAAGTAATTACAATGACAGAACACAAGTCCCTATATGAAGAATTGGAAAAGGGGGGAGGGAATGAGAAAGGGGGGCCTATTCTTTCACCTATCGAAACTATAAGGTATAGGAGGGGGGAGAGAAGTAGGCGAAGAAGAGAGACAAGCAGGAGGGGGTATGATGAGTATTATGGGTTAGGATTAGACAAGATGGAAGACCCACGACACCCCCACCAAGCAAATAAATGGTATGCAGATATGAGTACAACAGCTAAACAGACAACTAATGAAAGCTGCTATGTCTGTTCGCTCATCCCCCATGCATCAGGTACACCCAAAGTGTTGTTGCCAAGAGAATTGCCCATTGTGGATGCCCAATGTCTCCTTCATCTCACACTGTGTAGAATAAAGAACACCTTTCAAGCACACGATGTCTCTTTCAAAATAATACAGGACAACAAAACGTGCTATTCAAAAGCGTCTGGAGTGGTCTGTCCTAAAGAACCTTTCTTTGCAATACAAGGGACGCTGTTTTCAGAAAACAAATGGAAAGATGAAGAAGTACTGTGCAAAGCGGAAGCACTGAGAGGTGTCCAACCAGACAAGCTGCGATGGATGGAAAAAACGTGCTTACCAATATGGAAAGAACACATCTCTAAACTAACATGGGTAACAGCGATGGAGAAACCCTTCAAGCTACAAAGTGAAATACAAAACGAACTATGTTTCAAGGGAGAAGGAAAAGTGGCAATGGGAACGAACAAAAACTGTAACAAAACTCTCACCATCCCAGACATGAAAAAAGGAACAGCAGCACTAATGGACACATACTGGGTATGCGGGAATCAGGCTTACTTGCACCTTCCCCAGGCATGGAGTGGCAGCTGCTCAATGGCCACTTTGCATTCGGCCCTAATGGTGATTCCAGAAAGCCACGTCGACAAAAATAAAAAGACGCAAGGAAACATGAACAAGGACGAGACGTCTCCCACTGCAGAAGCACACCTCTATGTCCTGTCCTCCGGAGGGAAAGAAGAGGAGCTATCACGGAACAAGCGAGCATCAAACTACATATCACAAGCGTCATCCGATTTATTGGCACAGATCCCAGACAGGTATCGCCTGTTCAGCTCCGTGGAAACATTTTTTGCCTCACTGGTTTCAAGTGTCCAAGCAAGAGCAAATGCAAAATGGCTTCAGATCACACGGTGGGAACTGATTCAGCTGGCCAATGACACTGAAGAAGGGTTCAACATAATAAAGGTGGAACTACGAGCTCTGCGACTAATGACCATGCAGAACAGGTATGTTCTGGACCTGCTAACAGCAATCGATGGAGGTGTTTGCCGAAAAATAGGAAGTGCGTGCTGCACGTTCGTACCTTCTGAAGACGCAGAAAATGGGTCCCTGTCCCACGTCATTGAAGCAGTCCATAACCTGGGAGAGAAAATGAAGCTGGAAGGTGGGGCTAAAGACAGCTCATGGTTCGACAATATCTTCTCCTGGGTTCCCTCCTGGCTTGGAATGACGATGAAATTATTGATACCAGTTGCGGTGGTCCTCCTCGTGGTGTTCTGCCTGTGCCAGGTGGGCCTTCGATGTTGTGCTAACGCAGTCCCTAACGGTGCGATGATGATGGTGACAATGGGCAACTCTGGTGGTACAATTAAGGCGACACAAGAAGTACATGTACAGACAGGACCAGATAACACTCCCAGATACCAGTTAGTGGCTATGTGCCGTGATAAGTACATAGTAGATAAACTATGGCACACCACTATCAAAGAACCCCGAGATGTGGAACTGGAATGGTATGAGGAGGTCTGGGTAGACTTGGAAGGGACGGGTGACTGTATATATTTAACATGTACCCCAGATGAGTATGCTAGAAGAGGTGAGAACTTGAGGGGGGTATGCAGAGCCTGGATGCCTAGAAAAGGAACACCTGCATGGGATGACGCAGTGATAGAGGAGCAAGAATGTAGAAGATTAGAAGAGCTAAAGAATTCATTACTTTAGTAACGAAAGGGGGGAAATGTAGGGAAGGACTGGCCGCGAGGCCCTCCTCACCTGCAGCCTTCTCCCCAGGTGAGGACCATGACTCGGTGGCCATCCCCTCATGCCACCCGGGCCCAGGTGGAGGAGGGGTCACCCGCCGACGACATTGCCCACACATATCCGTTCCCTGCATATACCAAAATTCAGTTAGGCCTAGAAGCCATCTTGTTTAGCAAACATGGCGTGAGTTCAGCACACTGTAACGAGGCCCCCACCTTTGGAGGGCCTTTCATGCATCTCTGCCGCCGCAGTAGCCCTGGTAGATCCGCTGCGAGCGCGTTCCCATGAGAAAGTCGGATATGAGCTAACCCGAGATGCTAACACTGTAACATTTTTATCATCCACAATGTAATATTGCACCCTGCATGACCTGGTCCGCGAGGCCGGGGTGACGGGAAAAAAAAAAGCTGAAGCATCACTATCTGAAGAAAGTAGAAAATAATTCAAGTATTGGTATTAACGAACTACCTCGGTTTAAACAGATCCTGTAAACTGTGAATAAACCATAAAGATGTAACGTTACATGATACCACCCCAGGTCTGGACTAGTGCTGCTACAACCACAGAGAAAGATGTAGACCAAATGTATAGCCTTTATTTACTCATATATGTTTTCTTAATCACCTAAAGCAGCGAGCATCAATTTCTGTAGGCCATAACCTAGAACGACCTCGTGTAACGTTTAATGTACATAAAATAATCACATCATGTAGTAAATATAATGTTAGGTAACGAAAAGGTACTCGGACCGACTGTATTAAAGAAATGTGTAACGAAATGGAAATATATATGTGTGTTTAAATAACATCAAAATAAGGCGGAACATTATAAAAGTTCTGCATTCAAAAGTTAGCAACGCACGAGGAAAAAACCTTTGTGAGTATATGCAAGGCCATTCTCCCTCCCACCCTACCAAGCCTGCCAGATAAGGAAGCTAAGGCCTGTGCCGCGCTCCCTCACCTCCCCCAACCAAGCTGGAGCCGCTTCAGAGAGTCAGAGGCCCCGGTACCGCACCCAAGGCCACAGCCCACCACCTGTGTTATTTACAGCACGGTAATAAACCCACGTTTTGAATCCACTGATCTACCAGCACCCTCTCGTAAAGTCCACAACCCTCCCCCTAGACCACCCCAAGAACGACCCCCATCACTGGGACAAGACACAGAGACCCATTTATATAATAACTTCTAACGCGGCAGACAGGCATGTACCAGTCGGCTCAGGCCCCAGAACTCAGCCCCTCGACCTAAAATACCGGTCAATAGGACACAGGTAAATCTCACCCCAACCGACAATCACCGGACCTCTCAAGAGGTGCATTCCTCATGTGTTGCGTTTATTTTATTAGACAAACTGCCGAGCGATTTATTGATGAACTTAGATGTCGTTTCTTGAATAACTGCAGTGTGCATGGCCTAGGGCAAACGAGTCAGGAAAGGTATTCATCTTTGTCACAGGCTGCCCCAGCATACCAACACCGCTCGGATGACCTCAAGCTGGCCTGCCAGGCCCAACCCAACCCACGAGGCTGACCAGTGACGTCCTCACGCCAAGACCAACCACGCTGCAGCAACACCTATAGTTAGTCGACGCCACCCAATCCCAATTAACTTGTGCCCCCTATAGTGTGTAGGTTCTGATGACGTTTTTTGTATTAGAAATACGCCTGTCTTTGCTATTGTCAGACAGAGCGCTCTCGGAGGTTGCAGAGTTCTTTGCATGCCCTATTCTTTGGATAAACTCCCACTTACGCTCACCCGCACTCTGTCTTGGTCTTATTCCCACTACGGGAGAGTCCCTTATTGTCTCTCATTGCGGGGAGGATCGTGCTGAAATGGGGGGCGCTTCCTTTCACACACCTGCCTGAAGTGGACACAACAGCGATCTGGGTACACACACACCACTTTCTTCTCTATATACTGAATCTAGGGGCAATGGAGAGTTTGAAAGCACACACCTCCTGTGATTGTTTTAGGGATAATAATGGTGGCCTTGGAGCGAGCCATCAGTAGGAGTCAGGAAGTCTATAACCTGCTGGGGCCCTATGTGCTCCCCTGCCATTTGAGAGCCCTGGGCATGGCTCTCAGTATATGAGGCAACTTTTTCTCCAGGAAGAGCTAAGGGGTCTGTTGTAATGTATATCTGAGGTGGTGACATCACTGATGGTGGAATGTGGTGAGGTCAGTGTGTGTGGAATGTGGTGATGTCAGTATGTATGGAGTGTTGGAATGTTATGCTCTGAATGCAGGTTCCATACTTTACAGTTTGAGATCTTACCTGGCATGAAGGGATGTGCCGGTGTTCTTCCTGGCAATTTGCATACAATGAACCTACAAATAACTTACCTGCTGGTCCGGGTGTTCTTCAGGTACCAAATTATTACAGGGTCATCTTCCCAGCTGGTCTCCAATGAGAGTTCTACCCTCTCCTCCCCCTCACCACCATGATTGGTCTGACTGCTTTTACCATTTAATGCGTTCTTCAGATGATATCACCAAGTGCATTGTGCCAGGGTCGGACTGGGGCATACACTTCTCGAGCACCAATGAAAAAGTGGCACAAAGTTGCAAATGGCAATTCATTCCTTTTGTGACAGACTTTTGAAGTAGCGCCCAAGGGGGAGGATTTTGATCAATTGTAATGCAAATTGCGCATTTTAAAAGATATTTATTCAGTAACACTGGTCAAAACTGCTAGCCGCATGGTGAAGTAGCTTATCAAGCTGGCCCACAAAAGTGGCCCACTTTGAAAAAAAAAAAAAAAAAACTGGCCCCACACCAGCATTTTGCGTTTTTGGTTCTGTCATTGCCATATTGCCCTATAAGTCAGCCCGAGCCTGCATTGTCACGATCTCGGGTGCACCTCAGCTGCTTCCTCCTCCAATCAGACGTGTGAGGCCTGCCGCTTCTACACTGCTAAAAAAGACAGACATTTCTTCACCAGCACACTTGCTGGACCTTTGACTGCTGCATTTGGTCAAATACCAAGCTCCAGAGACAGCACTCCTTTTTCTAGTCTGAAGCCACTGACAACAAACCAGTTGTGGTCAAGGTGTGCGCCCCGGATAGATGAACTCAACAGCTTTAATAGAATGTATTTGCTTTTAATACGATATTGATTGTAGTGGATAGACTCTGATTAATTGGTACACAATCTCCTCTGTGCTATACGTTAGCCTGACTGCTGTGACTTGCTATACATTGTCAAGTAGTCCTGCTTCGAACACCGGTTTGAATTGAGATTTTAGGGAGCAGTTGGATTATCAATGAACGCAAGTGTGCCCCAGATTTCGAGGACACTATTGGTCCCTGATAGTTTCAGGCACTTTCTGATCTTACCCAGGACAAAGTTATGCATCTCTGGTGCAGAGGTTTCATTGTGAGCTGGCCACATTTTGGAGTATAGACAAAAAGAGGCTGCCCATGTACGGGGAGGACTGGAGGGCTTATAAAGCAATTAATTGGGGGGTGGTCCTACCCTCTAGAATTCAAATGCATGCAATACAATTTAAATGCACGATAGTTTGAACCCTTGTGAACACCTAATTTGAATGGGGCATGAGGGTAGTTGAATGGGGCATTCAAATTAGGTGTTCACAAGGGTTCAAACTATTGTGCATTTAAATTGTATTTCATGCATTTGAATTCTAGAGGGTAGGACCACCCCCAGTTCATTGATTCACATTTTGGAGTAGCTAATGCTTTCGTCTGACAGAAATATGTCTATGCCGCACACCTTGAAATCATGTGGCTGTCCTCCAGTGCCGCACTAGTCACCTTATAGACAGTATGGGAGATCACACCCCAAGCGTATTCTGCGATTAGAGAGTCGCTATTTCCATTTCATCAAGATCGCCTATATCCAGTCCAAGCTTCCAACCATCAATGCTTTACATGATGGTCCTTAGGAACCTATATTGAGAGCTGAAAAAATGAAAAACAAACATGCAAGCTCCAGACAGAGCGCTGGCCAGTCGGCACACTGCAATGTACCCCTCTACCCCTCCTTCCTCCATCCCCTGCTCCTCTCCATCCTCGGCGCAGTGAGGCGGGCGGATACACTGTGTTGTGAAGTGCCATAGAGGCAGCCATCCTAACTTGCCATTTACATTGAGGAGCGACCTGCGCATGCGCATATCCATTGAAGGGAGACATATCCACCATAGAGAAGGGACATATGCACTAGGAAGGGGACGTTCATAATGAGCAGAGACATTTACAGAGAGGAAATAGATACACACAGATGCAGAATGTACTTCTCTATGCTACCCATCCCCGTCAATGCTATGAGATGACTAAGCAGTGGCGTAAAGGAGCCAGCACAAGATAGCATTATGTTGCATCCTTGTATAGGTCTCTCTCTCTCTCTCTCCCTCCCCTCCCCCTTCCTTTCTCCCTCTCTCCCTAAAAATCCTACCTCTCTATCCTCATCAACAGCCTGAGGTGGCCTGCCAGTGGCGTAAAGCGCTCCACAAAGTACGCATCTCCTTCCCACTGCTGCAGCTTTCTTTTCACCAAATACTTCCACTCCCCTCTCTCCTCTTGCATTCAGCACTTTGAACTAGCTGGGAATACTGCCAAGCGCTAAACAAGCAACCAACAGGACAAATAGGAAAGCGGGGTTGCCTAAAAATCCGGTACTAGAAATAAGTGAATTTGAAGACAGTGGGCATTTAGCGGCTATTTAATTCCCGTACTGCGCCCTCACCGTCCCCCTTCTTCCGTGTTTACAGTCACATTGACTCGGATTGGGTTTAAACATAACGCTCTTCGACGTCGTCTATTTCCTGAATGTCAATTTCTCACCGGTTACAATGCTTATTAAGTTAGTCCTTGCATTTTGTGTTCACATGCGTGCTTGACAGTGACAGTGACTCATTCTGGGAATTTGCCTGAGGTTGCTTTTAATAATGTATGCGAGGAAAATGCTTTGGCACGAGCAGCTGTGTGCGTATGTCTATGAGCGACGCTTCAGGTCTAAGCATGAGCAGCGCGGCAGTTTGCGTGTGCAGGGGTGGTGATACGCAGGCAGCAGCATTGTGCCGGGTTTACGGGTGAGCGGCACTGGTCTCACGCTCGGAATGGACACTGTGGCATGTTTGTGGATAGGGGTGATGGTCAGCAGTGGGGCAGGTTTAAGGGTGCAACATGTTGCAGTTTGGGTCTTGATGGATTGTGCTGAGCTATATAAGAGGATTGGCGTAGATTTTGGAAGGAACAGGAAGGCAGGTGGAAGGATGCCCAGTTGTTTCATTTTGATAATGAGCAGTGGTATGGATTTGGGAAGGAACAGTGACACCCGTGTAATGATGTGGAGGTGCAGGTTGGATGATGTAACAGCTGTGTAGTTTTGGAATGAGCATTTGTAAGGATCAGCACCGCACACAATGGGCAGTGGTGGCTGGTGAATTATTTATTGGAGGGTCGTTCACATTTACCATACATATGTGTGAGCGAGAGGGTATAGTGCGGGAGTCCGAACCAAGTCCTGATGGTTTCCGCACAGAGAACATTTCTTAAACAATGGGTTAACATGGTGCATTTTACAGCATACGTTCCATAAACGATACCATTAGTTGTGTAGGGTAAGAGGGAAAAAACATGAGATGTCAAGTCACCAGAAGTGCACAGGAGCATTTTCCAACACATTCTCATAATGCCTTCGCCCACTACATGCTAGTGTAAAATAAAACATGTCCACGCTGACTGTGCCCATACATGTCCATGCTGGCTGCACCAATATATACCAGCATTTCCACATAATAAAATACACATTTTTACTTTGCCCTTAATGCCAGATATGGTACTGTAAGAAACCATCTCGACACTGGCTCTGCCAATATGTGCCATTATCTCACATAAGAGCATATTCTTGTTAGGTTTTCCCTCAATGCCAATTAAAAAAAAACATGCCATTGGAAGTATGGTTACATAAGAACAATCATCATGTTGGCTTTGCACTTAACACCATGAAAATAAGCCAAGCCAAAATAAGAAAACTCTTCTTTGCTGGCTGTTTCAATGTCCCCTTCCCCTTATCTATGAACAGGCATGATATTGCCTTTGCTCTTAACACCAGTATAAAATACCATGTCACATTTAGAAAACAGGTTTTTGATGCCTGCAAAAATGCCCCCATCTCCATGTAAGAACACTCATTATGTTGAGATTCTCTTAATGGAAATATTAATTTCCATGCCATAGTCAGAAAACAAGTCCTTGCCGTCTGCACAAATGCTCCCCCATTCATGTAAGAACATATATCATGTTGACTTTGCCTTTAATTCTTATATATAGTGCCACGTCTTAGTAAGAAAACAAGGGTCAGACTACAGAAACTTTGCACTGGTGCAAGTAAAAAGTTGTGCGGTATTAGCAGTAGGGCAAAGCTTGCCCTATTTTTTATTTATTTTTTACTTTTTTTATTCATGGCAAGCACAGTCAGTTACAATCAATATACTGTATCACAATATTTTACATGTCATAGTATATTGCAGTGTGACAGTCATCCAGGGTGCATCTTACAATATGTCAAGTTTAATACTGTTTACATCAGAGGTTCTTCAAAAACCACCCCCTCCATCTGGTTGAGCCCCTCAATTGACTATTGTACAATATGTGTTAGAGACAGGAAATTAATTCAATTCAAATATCTTTAGGTCTGGATGTCATAGGCAACATTGTCAAATAGCTCCTCACAATCATTTGCCCACAGCAAATCCTGCAACAATTCCTCTTTTTGCAGCGCAGTAGGGTATTTCCACTTCCTCAGAATGTATTGCTTGGCCAGTATGCAACCATGTTGAGAAACCTTCTCTTACGATTGTCTGGTACATTACTCCATATTCGTAAGAGACAACTCATCTGAGATGGTTCTATAGGTCAGCCAATCACCTCGGCCAGTGTTTCATGTACACGGCTCCGGAATTCCGACAGTCAAGAGAAGCTCCATAGCATGTGTAGGTAGCCTGCTTTTTCACCTTTACAGCGTGGACTTTGGTCGTTGGTCTCAGAGTACATTTTCTTAAGCTTACCCGGTGTATAGTCCAACCTATTCAGAATCTTAAATTGGATCGATTTGAACCTAGTGTTCACTGAAACGGAACTAGTGAGCAAGCACAGTTTCCTCCATGTTTCATCTGTAATTACAGCTTCTATTTCTGTAGTCCATTGCTCTCTTGTTTAAGCCATTTTTACCAGGGTTTTATCTATAATAATCTTGTATATAGAAGCTAATATTTTACAGCAACCATAGGATTTAGATATAAAGTCTACCCAGTCATTTTCAGGTGGCTCAATCAGGAATTCTTGCCACCATTTTAAAAGTGTGGCCCTCAGTCTGTAAAATTGTAACATCTCTATGGAAGTACATTTGTGTCCCTCTCACCAAGTCTGCTTTGTTAAGAGTTGACCCGTAGGAACCATGTTCCCTAGCGTATGATACCCCAAGCCCTCCCAGTACTTCCTCAGGGTGCTGTCGCAAGTAGGGGATGGGCAGAAAATCACCAAAGTCATAACCAATTATAACAGGTACAAGCCGTGCCAGGTTTTTGAAAATATGTGCTGCCATGCATTGAGTATAGTTTGTACTGGGTCGTGAGCACAGTCATCCCTGTAGTCTCCATTAAGAAGTAAAGTTCTAAGGCCATCCTTGTCTGCTGCTGCACACTCCAGTTTAACATGTGGAGGGGTATTCTACTGTCCAAACCAGAAGGATGCAAATTACGAGTGAGTGGCCAACCAGATGTATTCAAAATATGGGCCAGCGAATCCCCTCCAAAAAATGGTTGCACAACATCTGTCCCTTTTTTCATGGCTGTGCCAGCATACCACAGGAATTGAGCCAGGACAACATGTCTTTTAGTGATGTACTTCTTCCAGGCCAAATGGGCACGTTGACAAATATGTACAATAATTTGGGGAGAAGAATCATTTTAATCAGGGATAGTCTACCAGCAGGTGAAAGCGGAATATGTGATCCTTTGCAGAGTTTGGTTATGAGATATTTCTCAAGTTCATGATAGTTATTAGTGAGTAAAGTGCCTTTACCTCTACATAGAATCAGCCCCAGGTACTTAAACTGCTGCGATGACCATATCAAGGGTAAAGAATGTGTGGTCTTATTGCGGCATCTGTTAGGGAAACATTTCTGATTTAGGGTGGTTCATAGTGAAGCCTGAGGACAATCAGAAATATGTGATGTCTTCTATAATAGAGTCCAAGTTCACCTGCAGGTCTCTAATATACAGCAGAACGTCATCAGAGTTCTATGGTGATCCAGCAATGTGAACCCCATAGTGCTTGTGGCGATCCCTGATTAGGTCAGCCATAGGTTCAATTGCCAAATCAATACAATAGGTGATAGGGGGCATCCTTGGCATGTCCCTCTTTCTATCTCAAACAATTCAGATAGGATGGCATTTACCAATACTCTAGCCGTTGGGTGAGCATACAAAAATCTAATGTATTGAACGATCTGATTGCCTAGTCAACATTTGGCCAACGTGCTAAAAAGTTTGACCCTAGAGACCACGTCGAAAGACTTCTGTGCATACATTGCAACAGTAACTGCAGAGGTCTTAGGAGATATTCGGGCAAGAATATTAAACACATGTGGAATGTTCAAAACTGTGGACCTACCTGGTATGAATCCCGCTTTATCACTATGGATCATATGTGCCATCAGGGGTAGCAGACAGTTTGCAATCATTTTTGTATATATTTTAGCATCCACATTCATCAGAGATAGCGGTCGATATGATCCACAATCATACAGTTATCGTGGCCTCGCATATGATTTTGGTAGTTGGCAATTCACGAGGGACTCCTCCCAGACCTTCAGTAAATTTGTGTCCAGAATTGCCACAAACTGTAATGTAAAATTTTGCAGTTAGCCTGTCGGGGCCTGGAGCTTTGTTTCTTGGAAGCTCACTTATACCCCTCATAATCTCTTTGGTAGGAAACGGGATATTGAACTGGTCTCTGGCACTCCCGGAAAGTCTGCATACAGGAATCCCATCTAGCAAGGCATGAATACTCACCCCAACTTTAGGTGTACTGGACTGGTATGATGTTTTGAAGAATATTAGGAAGCCAGCAGTTTTTTCACGATCAGTGTAATAAACTCAACGCTGGTCATTGCGAATGCTGATCACCTGCTGTGGACATTTTTCCCATTGCAGAAGTCTTGATAGACCTCTGCCTGGCCACTCTCCCTCACCATACTTTCTAATCATTGCGGGTTTTGCTAAATATTTCGTCTCTCTATCAGCATGTTCCCGGAACTGCTCCCAGTTCGGTTGTGTGTCCGTTAGAATTGTAGGTCTTGATGTAGAGGCGTGGCTATTCTCTAAGTCCCTGAGTCGACATTCACACTGCTTTATATTCCTTCTAATGGTTTTGAGAACACCAAGTTCTTTGGACATGGCCAGTACTTTTATATATACTTTAAAGGCTTTCCATAGTTTTCCATAAGAAACCAGGCCTTTATTATTGTGGAAGAAATAGGAGCGAATATAGTCTTTAAAATCATTTTAAAATCCTAAGTCATGTAGGGCTTCTGATTTGAATCTCCAGTCAGTGTGCTTACGTATGCGGTGCCCAATATCAAGCTGTAGCAGTATGGGTGAGTGGTTTGTATATATGCGTAGGTATATTTCTGCTTTACTGACTTTACCCATTAGTTGTCATGATATTAGGAAGATGTCTATTCTAGAAGCCATATCATGTACCATATGTCAATTCACGCGCTAGCAGATGCAATGTTCTCCACATATCGTAGAGTTCTAGTCTGTCAATTTGACATATTAGTCTATGCACAGCACTTGACAATGGCCTAGATGTCTTACCCGTTCTATCCCGTTGGTGATTAAGTATGGTATTTATGTTGCACCCCCATTTAACAGAAATAAATGGGTATGCTTCCAGTAAGTCAGCAAACCACACAATTCTGGGTCATCCAGGTTAGGGCCATACTGGTTCACTAATATGACTTCAGTGTCCATTAACCTGCATTGCGTGATCACATATCTTCCATTCTGGTCTACATGATAGCCCAGCAGCAAGAACGTAAGCGATTTATGTATCAGCGTGAGTACTACTATAGACAGAGGTGAGTAATTAGTGAAGAATCTATTAAGACCCCCATTTAAGTATATTTAAATTATTTATTTTAACATACTCCATTATTTTCCTAGACTTGTATTGAATACCCAGCCCCTGGACAGTCCAGCTCATTACATTAATAGTTGTCATGTAATCAGGTTTCTACAGTAGTAATAGTACCGATCGACACTTGTACAAACTGTGAAATATTTGACGTAACCCATATCATAACATGTCTTGTTTGCCAAAACAACCTTTTTAAGGAATTCTGCCATCTTACAACTCCCTCTTCTCCCTCCCAAAAGGGTGATATCATCTGTCCTCAATCCTCCCAATAAACTCCCCTGTGAACCCAGCAGCCTAGTAGTGGGGGAACGCTGCTGTTTCCTCTGCAAGTCCACGTTGCCAGCACCACCCTACTCATTCTCAGGATTTAAGATGTCAAAAAAACATTATATGCCCTCAATGGGATATAGGTCAGAGGCCAAAGCATATCAAGACTCAGAGCCCATGATCATGACTCCTAAGCCAATGTCATGCCTAGAAGTGCAATGTACTCATTCAGCCACATGATAAAATTCTGCTTAGTTATGTCTTCCATTGTAGGGGTGGAGGGGGAGAGAGAGAGAGAGAGATAGAGAGAGAGAGAGAGAGAGAGAGAGAGAGAGAGAGAGAGAGAGAGAGAGAGAGAGAGAGAGAGTCCCAGTGTATGATTTCAGTTCCATCTGGCCTGCTGTTGAAAAATCCAGCTAGATATGGATAGTATTCAATTCAAAGTGCAGGGATCCTTCCTCTTTTTCCAACAGTAGAATTCTATCATCGTCTCGATAGTTAAACCATCGAACAATCACAGGTCTAGGGGGAGCCCCTAGTCTAGGTCTTATTACAGGTGTTCTATGGGCTCTCTCCACTACAAAGGTAGAAGAGAAAACCACCAGACTCAATATGTCTTTGAGTAATGCTTCTACCATTTCCTCTATGAGGCCTTGGCCGATCCACATGGCAATCCCGGAGGATAGCTCAGCGGGAACGTGCGCGCCTTGGAAGCAAGACGACACGAAGCAACACAGGTTTCGGTGTTTAAGCGCATTATAAATACGCAACTAAGACAAAACAATTAAGCAACTAAAAAACAAACAATTCTGGAACAGCGCCTCGATGCCTGCGGGCTGTGTGAGCGCTTTAAAAATGTAAATAAATAAATAAATACATCCTATAATCTGGATGCTGTTGCGCTTAGAGCGCGATTCAAGGTCATCGCATTTTTGTAGGGCGCGTTTAAGCTCTGTGGTGTTTGAAACCATCTGGAACTTGAGCTGAAGGATGTCATCTTCTGCCGTTCCTATTCGAGATTTTGCATCAGTCACCCTTGAACGTTCATGTTCCATTTTGGAATTTAGGGTGCCAATGTTAACTGTTATATGGTCGAGTTTATTATTTATGGAGGTGAATCCAGATTGCCTGCTGTCCAGGATCCGGCGAAGGTCTGGAGAATCCTGTTGACATGGGTCTGGCCCTCCACTCAGTCAGTCCAGGTGGGGGCTTGTTATCTTGGCATGTGAATGCGTCCATATTGTTTTGTTTTTTTGGTGCCCTCCCCACTTTCCCCATGGCGAGGCCCCTGCATGTAAATGGGGTGTTGAGGATCACCATATCGAGTATGGAGAAGGGACCTGGATATCCAGATGATCTGAGAGTCAGTGAGGGGAAGAAGTATACTTCTGGGGGCTGAGCGAGCAGGGAAGTGGCTGGGTCTGTGCAGAGATAATTTAGTTACCACAGTGCTATGTCCCCATCAAGACATTTCTTTTGGTGTATTATAGTGCAAGGGCCAGGCACGGTCTCCCCGCACGATTTATAACCTGCAAATAACTGCTGGAGGTGTTTCAGGGGCTGGTATATCAGAATCGAGAGGATACAGACACTGCCATTAGGTTGAACGAATGCTAAATCAAAGGGCTTGTTCCCTGGGAGCTCCTTGTTGGGCTGGACCTTGCAAACGCTGTACAGCATCCGTTCAACCTATTGGTATTGTCAGACCCGACAACAGCCCTGTTTTGAAAAGGGCTAAAGTGGGGCCGAAACACACGTCACAATAAAAAAGGTCCACATTCATCATTTGTCGTCAGTGAATTATTACTTTTTGGACACTCCGTAAATTAATTCTCCAACAAATGGAGCAAGCCACACACCTGGTACTACGATGAGGGTGTCAACGTAATTCTCAAATATCCTTATTTCAGTGCATAGCTCACCCTCCTGAGGTCGACAAGTAAATTCCATTAAAATTGGAAACTGCAGTGGTACCCCGCCTGTGTACCTTCTCAATGCACTGGAAGCATATATGCACAGTTTATCTTGCCCTGTACCCTGTGGCCAACTGCTCAGCCTCCTTTTCGCTGTGTGTTCTGCCTCATGCAGCATTATTGATATTGGAGACAGGCTGGGTCTCTCCCCAAATGTGCTATATTTGACCCCACTCTGTTTTGGCGTGGCCAGGGGTGGAAGACACCCACCTGGTCTTGGGATAACGTCGCCTGCCGTAAAACAGTGACTAGCAGCGTGATGCTTCCGCGATCCTCCAACTCCTCACTTTCTCAGTCAGAGCATACGTATCTGGACAGTCTTTTACGGGAAGTGGCCTCCCGACTTCACCTTGGACAAGGCCCATTGCTTTCGCGCAGCACCAGGACCCACCTTTTCCTCCCCAGTAGTGGACTTGTGGTGCTCATTTGTTCCAGGTGGCAACAGCATGACTCCGCCTGACGCAGCCCTCACAAAGCCATTCAAGGCTACGGCCTAGGAGGTCCCAATCCACCAATAAGGATGGGCTGCGATGCCTCCAGTATGGCGCGGGGAGCTGCATCCCAGAGTCCAACCAAGGCACTGCGCCAGGCCCAATCGCCAGTCCTTTTATGAATCAGGTTAATTCAAGTTTAAGTGCACCCCAAGAATCCAAGCTTCCCCAGGATGTTGGTGGCCACTTCCGACGCCAGATTTTGCAGATTGTGTCGTTTGCTGTAATAGTATCACAGGGCAAAAGTGCCACTGAGTGGATGGCGGTCGTGGAGCCACAGCAAGTGGTAGTCATTTTGCAGGCTGCTCAGGGGCGCCCCTCTCAAGTTTGCCCTATTTTTAAAAACACTGGGACATATTTGAAAACTATTTCACCATGGCAAGTACAGTCTGGCATGTTATAAGCACCAAGGCAAAAATCCTCCTACTCCTAATACGGAATGGTATTAGCAATAGGGAAAAGTTTGCCCCGGTTCAAAAATGCACCAAAAAGTTATATTTGTTGCACTATGGCAAAGTGGTGGTATGGAGGTGATAGTCCCCATTTATGTTGTCCATAGGACTTCATTGGTATTTTGATATAATTACCCACCGATTTTGCCAATTTTTGGTGCTAAGGCGGAGGAATTGCCTCCAGCATATTGAGGGAAGTTTCTCCTCCACCTCACCACAAAAGTTGTAGTACAGCAGTGCTGTAATGCAACAGTAATGCAGTGCTAACAGAGTTAACACTCCATTACTGCCGTTTTCTTTCCCATACCACTATACTGTGATGAGGACCCTGTAAGCGGTATTCAATCAACACTACAGCTAAGTCAATGACTAGTCTGGGATGCTGAGGAAAACCCTTATTGATGTATTTTTATGTCCAGTTCAGTACTTTGGATGACAACCCTTGTATAACACCCCCCTCTTAGAATACCCCTGACCCCACTGAGCCAAGAAGTAGGTCTGTTTTGCAAATTAAAAGGTTTATTTGAAAATTTAAACAATATATATATATATATATATATATATATATATATATATATATATATATATATATATATATCACACTTCTATAAATAAATTGATAATGGATATTACACTTGTGAATATGAGCAGTAATCAGCAAGAGGTAACTTATGAATAGGAACAGAAGAATAAGGTGGGAAAGAATGCTTTATATGGTTCAAGGAAACGCAATGATGAATGAAATGCAGTACAGAAAATAACTTGATATGGCTTCAACAAAAGACAATGTAATCACTTTTCCTTGACAATTCACTCCCCCCCTATGCAATGTAAGAAATGGAAGGGGAGCACACAGTTTTCAAGAATCCCAACAAAATGCAATACGAAATGCAGTTCCCCCCGAGCAAGCTTAGAGGAAAACAGGTAGAGGTTTGAAACACAGGCCCAAAATGCTTTGAATGTGATGACAATGAAGTGAGAAATGTGCTAAAAATGCTTTTAATTCCCTCTAGAGGTTCAGGGTGGGTGATATCTAGTTTATATTAGTTCAGGCTCACTTTAGCAATGCTCTATGTGTAACCAGCAGGTTAAAACGAATTTTAGCAAAGGAAAGCAAAAAGCTGCAGATTTTTACACGTGGCTGAAATTGTGCAAAATGTCAAATCGCTGCAAATTTCCTCGCGCGCGTCGAGCGTAATTACGGAGGCACTATAAGGAATAGGAAGTCGGTTCTAGGTCCGTTGGAAAGCGTAGAATCCTAGCTTTAAGGTGAAAGTTAAATCTCGTTTCTAGCACAAACGCTTCTGGAAATACGGACGATTTAATCAAGGTAGTTTTTTCGGATTTAAAGTAAAACTCAAAATGACAGGTAACAGCTTGGAGCTGCAGAATTGACAGGTGACAGTTGTGCAGCTTTAAAAATGACAGATGACACGATTTCTAGGAGGCAGTTCTACTTACGTTAAAATAGCTTGAATTAGATTATTTTAACTAAGAGATTGGTTCGGCACAGTTCTGCTAGGTACTCACAATATAAATTTGAACTAGGCCTCGTCACGGATCTGGTCAACATGTCTGGCGGCGGTTCTGTCTGCTCGGCGGGTCAATCAGGCACCTATTTCTGCTCACAGCGATCCGGATCTCTGGTTTTGCTCACATCGGTCTGGGTCTGGTCTGCGGTTACGGCAAAAGTTCTTGGCACAGAATTGCCCTGCTGTGGAATAGTTTGCAGATGATTTTAAGGATGCTGAGGCCTGCTGAGAAGAGTTCTCAGTTTGTGGGTTTAGGCCCTTGCTTTAAGTTCTGAAGTAAATTTCTGGTCTCTGAAGATTGATGGATGTGAAGTCTGGAGTCTCTGTTTAGCTTAGAAGTCTAAGTGTTGGATCTCTGGATGTGAAGTCGTCGGTCAGCACGCTCCGCAGCAAATGAAATTGAATGTCTCTACCTGTCCCAGCAGTCTCTTTTTATGTGTTTTGGAAGTGGGTGTGTGCGTGGCATAACTGAGCCTGCCCCTCTCTACTTGTCGTTGGTCCAATTCTCCCCTCTCCCATGATTGTGGGAATTGGGTTGTGAGTCAGAGTGATGAGGTCTGTTTATGGGTCAGAGGATCCTCACCTGGTCAATGTGCCCACAAATCTATATTTGATTCAAATACATATTTCCCAGGTACACAAGTGGTTGACATTACATGTACATATTACACCTTGCTTAAGGTAGTCTCTGTTCTGCCTCTGCGTTTCTAGGAGCTTGCATTCAAAAATGGCAACATTTTGCGCTTTTTGACTGGTTTACCAATATCGGACATTTACCAAAAATTACACACATGTGCGCAAGGAGTATGGACATTAATTGATGAAGTGTCAGATTTTTAACATGCAGACATTTGGAGTGAGATCCTATTTTCCACTAGCAACCCCCCAGAATACACCACAAGGTCCTAACGCCTCTTAAAACGTGCACAGAAAAATCACAAGAATAATTATATTACTTATATAATTTTGACCAGTCCGCACTATGAGTTATCTATCTTTTTAACTTATGCCCTGGTCAAAAAGGGGTGTGGCTTCCCACATCACATGGTGGAAGAACTGGTTTATCCACTTCCCCCAAGCTCAGCTGGCTCTCACGGGCACTTCTCCTCCCACTTCTCCCAAGAGGAAGCTACTTTACGGCCCCCCCAATATAACATTTGCCTGAGTCCATTGTTCAGTTTCCTGCAGTTGCCCCTCCCCTAATCTAATCAGAGAGGTGTCAACTCCTTTTGGTTGGGAAGCAGAATGCAGCTAGGCCTGGGAAGAGTGGCTGAGCAGGTTTCTCCTGTCGGGGGTAGTTGTCAGGCAGAATTCAGCTAAATGTCACTTTAGTTCCCAGTTTAAATCAAACTTACAATTTTTACCTATACATTAAATAATTACTTCCTTCAAGTCATTTCAGAATATAGTTTTACATTGTATCCACCTCTTAGCAAGTCTTTCCTTGGTCTGGTTTGGGTTCCTCTGTTCAGTTTTACACAAAAGTCTGGTGGTTTTAAAACGCCGGCTTTCTGATAGTGGTGAGTACCGGAATTGCAACCATTTTTGGGATTAAGAAAATGAATTCCCCACAGTTCTGAGTTGCTTTTTGGCAATCAGCATTGCCATTCCCAATGATTTCAGGCTACTGTGTGTGTAGCCCAATGGTGGTTTTAGGCAGTGCCCTCCTGTGCTCACAACATAGGCAAAAATGGGTGGCAGCCTATTCTTCATGTTTTCCCTGTGCACTCTCTGGGGAGTTCTGGCCATCATGATGTTTTCCATGCCAGTACTGCACAGTTTTATGGTAGGGCTTGGATGCATGGATAAAAACATCCCACAAGCCCCCCCTCTTGCGATGGCCATTCTGTCCTTTCACTGATGGAACTCGCAAGATCTAGGATGTTCGCCTCCTCTTCTTCCAATTCCATAGATGGCACAGTTCAGCATCTTTTCCTCCCTCCAGTCGATCAATCAGTTCTCCTTGCTGGTCCTGATGGGAGGATTGGGCGGTACCCCGGGCCCCTCGGATCTTCGCTCCCGGTCCCCAGGTCGCCTTCCGTGGTCAGTCTCCATGTTTTCTTTCTCCTAGGACGACAAAGGAAAGTGACAATACCTATTCATAGACATTTCTCCCCCACTATTGATATAGTGGGGTGGCGTATACATTTTATAGTCAAAACATTTGCGTTCTTATTTTAACAAAAAACAAGATACAATCATAAGACATTTTTTTTTCCAAATCATAATATTTTAGAGACTATATGTGGGATATTTTAGAGTTGGAATTGAATTACTCTGGGGCGGTCCCCTCTGGTATTGCAGAGGACTCCTCCAGTTGTTGCAGAGTGTGCCTGGGATGGCAACACTTTAGCTGATTTACATGGACCCACTTATCTTCCCCCTCTGCCAAACTGCCTTTGGGGATGCAGATCTTATAGGCAACAGGGGAGATCTTGTCTATAATTTCAAATGGTACCTTCCATGTAGGCAAGAATTTTCGCTGTTTGGCCTGGTTCTTTTGGAAATTGTATAGATAGACCCGATCACCCACCTTATATTTCTTTCGCGTAGTTTTCAAATCATAGTGGGTCTTCATGCTCTCGGCTGATCTTTCTAGATTCCGCTGAGCATAGGCAAAAGCATGTTGAAGGTGTTTCCTTAAATTCTCCACATACTCATGAGTTGTGGAGGCATTTATCAGTGTCTGCTCTTGGTCCTGTAGAGCAAATGCTGGGGAAGCACCATCTTGCGCCCCGTCATCAACTCAAATGGTGACATTTTGGTTGCAGATGAAGGGGTAGATCTGATGGCCATTAGGACCAGAGGTAGTCGGATATCCCAACTTGGCCCAGAATCTGCCACAAACTTTTTTAATATGCTCACAATTGTCCGGTTGTAGCGTTCTACTGCACCAGAAGAAGCTGGCCTGTAAGCAATGTGTAGCTTCCTTTTCACCCCCAGTATCTCCCACATCTTTGTCATTACTTCACTGGTGAAGTGGCTACCCCTGTCTGACTCAATCCTTTGAGGTAGACCAAACCGAGAGAAGATGTGGTTAATCATCAGGGCAGCTGCTGTTTCTGCCTTGCAGTTTGGGGCTGGGAGACATTCCACCCACTTGGTAAACAAGCATGTAACGGTCAACATGTACTTGTTTCCTCTAGACGAGCGAATTACAGGGCCCACAAAGTCGATTTGCAAATCTGACCATGGCAGTGTCATTCCCCTCTTTTGGAGGGGCGCCCGGTATGTGAGGGATGTTGGCTGAAATTGTGCACACACAAGACAACCCTTCAAATATCGGTTGAGGTCCTGGCCCATGTGTGGCCAGTATGCAACCTCTCTTAAGATTTCAAGTGTTGTGTGAAAACCCCTATGACCGGCAGTGGCCGCATCATGGGCGTGACTTAACATCAGGCTTCGGAATGAGATAGGAACCACCCAATGATCGTGGCCAGCTTTGGATTTCCTTACCAGCAAACCGTCTTGGATTCGGAACATTTTTGGACATTTCATCAACACTCTTAGGTCCTCTTTCCCAATGTAATCGGTATCCGTCAGGGGAAAGTTCTCAGGGTCCTCAAGGTGTTGGTAAAACTTACCAATAATTGGATCCCCCTTCTGAGCTGTAATTAAATCAGCATCAGGGGTCTCCTTACTCCATTGTGCAGTTGAAAGATCATTGTGAGCATTTGTCTGGGAACTAGTGATAGCAGTGACCTGGATTTCCCCCAATAGGGACTCTATTTCTATTAGATCCCCTTGGATGGCCCCGGTTTTGGCCAGCTGATCAGCTAAGTCATTTCCAGTTTTATCTGGTCCCTCTACTTTGGAATGACCCTTGATCTTTTTCCAGTAGATGGTCATCCCATTCGATGTGACCAGATCATCAATATTTTGAATTAACTTCCCATGTTTCAAGGGTTTGATATTAGCACATAACATGCCTCTGGTTTTCCAATTAACCAGGTGCTCCACGAACCCGTTCCGTACATAATCCGAATCTGTGATTATGACCAGTTTGTGGAGTTGATGTTGGACAGCAGTGAGGATGGCCTGATGCACAGCCATCAATTCTGCCACCTGACTACTTCGGGGACCAATTTTGTACCCAGTGGAGGGCTCTGGAAACTCCTTCACCCATGCATTCCCTACGCCGGCCACCAGTTCTTTTTCCCCGTTGTTGTCAACATGGTAAGAGTATCCATCCACATAGACAGTGGGCATTCCCTCACACTTGTCTTCTTCAAAGACTTTTTGTGGGGAATTAAGGTATGCTTCCATGTTGTCCTTGATTTTTAGACTTTCGTCCTCGAGACAGTTTTCTCTGGCACAATCATGCAAGTCAGCCAGACCTTGCGCGAGGGGACTCTTCTTGTTTTGGCCATATCTGACCTCCACAGGAAAGCCTTGCATTGACAGAATCCAGGAAGTAATTCGGGAATTACTCACATTTCCAGCCCGGATTCTGTCACTTTGGAGATATTGCAGAGGCTGCTGTGGAGTCTCCACTATGATGTGTTCCCCCTGGATAAATGGGCGGTAATTCTTCAATGCCCACACCGTTGCCAGGAGTGCCTTCTCACAATCGTTGAATTTTTCCTCCACAGAGGATAAAGTTTTGCTCGCATAGGAGATTACTTTATTGACCTTGTCATGCTTTTGGTATAATACTGCCGTCAAGCACGTATTAGAGAACCCTGTCTCCAGGAAGAACTCCTTGTTTCTGACAGGGTAAGCTAGGCAAGGCGCTTGTGAGAGGCTTCTTTTGAGTTGTCTTACTGCCTCGGATTGTTCTGGACCCCATTCCCACTTGACCCCCCCCTTCAAGAGATGAATCAGGGGTCTAGTGATCTCTGCGTAGCCTTCAATGAACTTTCTGCTGTAATTAGTCAGTCCAAGGAGGCTCCTTAGTTCCCGCAGATTCGTGGGGTCTTTCAGTTTCTGAAGTGCTTCCACTTTCTTTTCCTGGGGACAGAGACCCTGAGGAGTAATCTCATGCCCTAAGAAATTAACACAGGTTCTACACCACTGTGCTTTCTGAAAGGAAAGATTTGCTCCGGCGGCCCTCAACTGTGTCAGAACATAACGGATCTCTGCTATGTGTTCCTCCACAGATGAACTTTTGATGAGGACATCATCTACATAAGCCAGGTTACCCCTCGCTCCCAGGTCGGGCATGGCCTTATGTAGGAAAATGTTGAATTCATTGCCGGAGTAGAGGTATCCGAAGGGAGTCCGGGTCCATGTGTACTGCTGGCCCCCAAAGGTAAAAGCCAGTTTGTATTGGTCCTCCCTACTGACAGGCACGGTCCAGTACCCATTGGTCAGGTCTATTGCAGTGAATACCTGTGACCCCTGGATCAGGGCCAGCCCTTGGTCAATGTAGGGCAGAGGCCATCGGGAAGTATGGACACGTTTGTTGAG
This sequence comes from Ambystoma mexicanum, assembly GCF_040938575.1. Lineage (NCBI taxonomy): Eukaryota > Metazoa > Chordata > Amphibia > Caudata > Ambystomatidae > Ambystoma > Ambystoma mexicanum. The sequence goes on from NC_090923.1 coordinate 752,457,114, forward strand.
CTCCCTAAGGTCGGCACAGAGTCTCCACTGGCCGTTTGGCTTCAATATTCCCAGCACCGGATTATTGAAAGTGCTGTGGACTGGACGGATTATTCCCCGGGACTCAAGGATCTTAATTATTTCAGTAAGGGACTCCATGGATGCGAGAGGCAAGCGATATTGCTTCACAAACACTCGAGTCATGCCAGGTTCCGTGGGAATTGTTGTCTTGTGGATGTCGGTGCAACCACAGTCATATGAGTCTACCGCAAAGAGATCTTGGAAATCCAAGAAAACTTGTTTCAACTTTTGCTTCTGTTCCAGAGTCACGCAGGCATCAGCTAGGTTGACCCTCTCTTCCACCATCTGCCTGAAGCCGGGAAAGACTTTTGGTTTGGCTATCTCAGCGGCCTCCTACAGCTGGGTGGAGAAGTCCCTGGTCAGAGTGCTGATTTGGACTGGAGGCTTCAGGTGGGAAAGGCAGCCCTCATGGACCTGGAAAATCACCTCATCCCTCCTGAAGTCACAAGTCACATCTTCCTTACCATAAGGGCAAGAAGTGTACACCAGGAAGTTCCCCCCATGCCGGGTGAAAATCCTATCTGGTGTTGTGTTGTCATCACTGTCACTGTCAAAACAGTCCTTGGGGATTGGTCCTAACAGTTCATTTCCTAGGTCAATGGACAAATGTCGGTCATCAACCGCCATTCCAATAATGGTGCCTGCGGCTAGAGTAATACTCTTTAAGTCGCTGTTATCCACCTCTATTGGAATGGTGTCATGTTCTATGTTGACTAATGGTGTTGGGTTTACCCCCAACCCTTGCTGTTGGAGAGAAGCATTTAGATGAATATAAGCATTAGGGTTTTTCAATTTTTGTCCTCTTTTAACTTTCACTTCCAGGGAGAATTGTCGGGTCCTTTCTGGGATGGTGACTTCCTCTTTAAGCTGAATTTCAACTGCATAAGGCAGCAATTGAGCTGACCTAAATGCTTTTTCTTGATCATCAAAGCCCATGGGATTATCCGCTAATCGGGACCAAGCTTTGAAGTTTATTAGGTCAAAACTAATGGCAAAGCGATTGAGAATGTCACTGCCTAAGTAAAAGGCGGCAGTGACGTCTCGCACGACCCAACAATTATGGACTATGCTCTTGCTGCCAATGGAGATTTTGAGCATACACCTGCTTGGCAGGAGATGTTTGGAATTAGGTGCTTCCAGGTCCATTTCCCATTTGTCTATCAGTTTGAATGCGGGAATGGCTGGAACTTTTGGGAGTTGGCGGAAAATGGCTTCGCTGATGAAGCTCTTACCGTTGTTCACACACACTCGGGCGAGAACAGAGTCCTTCCCATCATTTAACTGAACAGGGATGAACAACTGCTCTCCAAATTCCTGAATATCAGCCAGGCTCTGAGCTGATTTCACATATTTCTGGACTATAGGAGTGGGAGTGTCTGATTGTGGATTGGTAAAGAATTTCAGAGTGTTTCCTTCCAGTGTGGAATACCACCTTAAACTGGAAGGAAGGTTGATTTTCAGAAATAGAGAGGACCCCCACCACCAGTCTGTTGTCCTACTGCTATTACTGTCACGTCTGGAATTTGGTTGTTCTGGAAGTGAAATTCTACTTGGTCAGATTTTTGTTCAACCATGTGGCAGGTGCCGTTTAAACTAACATGGTTGACACTCTGTTTTAATTTTATTGGTCGGCTAGTCTGGGTCCAGAGGACCTTATTTACGCAATCTATTAGGGGTGACAACCTTCTCAGGAGGTCATTCCCTTGTAAACAAGGGGTGCCCTCTGGAGTCATTACTAGGACCGGGTGTTTCACCTTGTGTTGCCCAATTTTGAAGTCCAAATCTGCAGTCCCCTCGACAGGAATTTCCTTCCCGTCAAAGTTCTGCAGTTGTCCAGGAAGAGAGGTGAGAGGAATACGGTAATTCTCCCCCCTTCCTGCATTTAGTTCATCAAACGCCCTTTTGGACAGAAGGGTAGCGTGGGATCCAGTGTCCACCAGTGCCAAAATTGTACCCTGCGCCTGTACTTGTACCGGGGCATAATATCTTCCCTTCTTCTCCTCAAGGGGGCACAGATAATGCACATTTTTGGACAACTGGTGGGCTAACTTTCTGGTTTTGGACATGGCTAGCGAAGAGATTTGGGCAGAATTCTGTGAAGATCCTGGGGAATCTGAAAGAAAAAGTTGGCAACTGGAGATCAGAGCCATTGTGGGTTCCCCTGGTTCCGGTTCTGGGCCGCCCCCCCCTTTTTGGAGGCAGTCACCAGGATGGGTTTGAACCAGGGGATTTTGGTATTGTGGGTTCCGGGATGAGATAATGGGCGGCGGTGGCTCAGTCTCCATATATCCCCAGTCTGGATTGGAATCTCTTGGGACCCATTTTTACTTGGGAGGAGTTCCCCCATCTCTGAAGGAGAAGATCCTTTTCCCAGGATCTTCTGAGGATCCCTCTCCCTCAAATTGGAAGACCTGTACCTCCTCCACAAAGTGGGTCTGTTTGGGTCCCTTGTTTCTCCTACCCCCCTCTGCTCCTTGGGAGGCAGGCTTTCAGGGGCAGGAGATTTTGTTTCCGGTTCCTGGTTTTCCAGGGGCTGTTTACAAGTTGGGAAGGAAGCTTCCTCCAAGGCTTTACACCCCCCTTCCCCTTGTGTCTCCTCCCCGGGAACCGGTGGGTTATCGGGGTGCTGCCCCCGTCATTGTTCTGGAGCACCAGGTCCAGAGTTTGGGGCATTCTGCGGTGGCATGCTCATCTGAGGGTTCTGTTGAGCCCTCAGTATGTGACCCAGATCTCGTGCCATATTTTGGACCTGACGCTCAAGTTGTGAAACCCGCTCAGGCTGATACGGGGCTCTATTTTCTCCCCTGGGCTGATCCCGGGAAGGGTAGCTATCCCTTCTCTGGTAATACCCCGGATTGGGAAGATTTGGGTACCCCTCCACCCTTGGCCTCCCCTCTCCTGGATTAGGTTGTCTGGGCTCAGGGAATTGGGGAAAGAAGGATGGATGATTTTGGGGCTGGAAATTGGGCGGATACCTGGGGAAAAAGTTCTGCCCAGGATTTGGAGAATTTCTGTGGGAAGTTGGGAGGGAAGTTCCCTGGGTTAGGTGCCTGGCTGGATCCCCCCACCCTTGAGCTGGAGGAGTCCACACATAACCCAGGATGGGTCGGTTTCCCTTGTAGCTGGGACTTACATAGTCAGGGGAGCGGGGGACCCCATTTGTGGGACTACCTCCTCGACTCCCTGTCTGTGACTGACCCGAGGGCCTTCTGGGCTGTGAATTATTTGGTGCAGGCAGGTTTTTAGGCCCCCCCCATCTCCAAATCTAAAACGGGGGCAACCTTTACCTCCGCCACCTTGGCAGCAGCAGGGGTGCTGTTGGTTTTGGGGTTTTTCTGCGCATTACTTTTATTTTCTATGGGCTTCTGCACCTCATAGATCCGGGTAGCCTGTTCAATGACCCAGTCTAAAGATCTTTTCTCATGAAAATCTCTCACGAGCTGGGTCATTATGTATTTGGGTAAGGCATGGAAAAACGTATTGATAAATTCTCTGCTATCCGTGCGCACCCTTCTGGTGGTCTGCGCAAAAGCACACTTTAATTCTTGCACAAACTCTTGTGGGACCTGATCCTCCCCACATTGAAAATTGGAGGCTGCCTTGCGAGCCTCTTGAGGATTTCTGTGCACAGAAAAATGTTTCAAGATGGCCGCCCTGTATGTGGACCACCTTGAATGGTTTTGATCCTCCAGCCCTGCAAAGAAACTGGAGTATTCTGGTGAGAAGGTCCATTTGACGTACTGGATGCAGCTACTGCTGTCCTTCAAATGGAAAGTCTCCATCATTTGCTCATAGAGCTCCAAGTGTTCCCAAACAGAATACTTGGTGTTCTTATGATAAGGCGTGATGACACTCCTTATTGCCTTTATTTGTTTGAATGGGTCCTTAAGCAAGGCCCTTTTTGCCTTATTGGCCTTTTTGGTTCAGGTAACCCTGGTCCATTCATCCTCTGACTCAGAAGCACTGCTCCCAGAGGTGCCCGTCTGATCTTCCAGGTTTTCCCGGATTCTGCGAGCCTGGGAATAGCTGGCAGAATGAGGGGACCTGGTCTCCTGTGTCCTGTGACGCTCAGAGGAGTCTTCAGATTCCTCCTTGCTACCAGGATTTGATGGGTACCCCCCCACTGACCTAACTGGGCAGAGGTTTTCAGGATGCCCTTAGTGGGCCTACTCTCCTGGGGTTCCCCACTAAATTGCACTGTGCTTGGGTGCCCATACCCGGATGCCCGCCCCTCCATTCCTGGGAGGTACTGGCCTATGAGCCCCATACTTCTAGCTGGATAGTAATCTGCCATCCCCGTGGCCCTGGGCTCATGTGCGCGAGGGGACATGAGGGTGGCAGAGTCCAGGGACTGGGAGAGATGAAGGCCTCTGGTACTAGGGCTCCTGAGGTTATACTCAGGAGTTTCTCTTTCCCAGCGAACCTCATCTCTATCCGCCCCTGTTCCCTGTTGCAATGCAAGAGCCTGCGCTTTCAGTTCCTCAGTTAAGGCCTAAATAGACTCTATCAGTCTCTCCTGCATCGCTACCTGTTGCTGGAGCCTATCATTGTGCTGGCAGAGAGCCTCATTCTCTCTCTGTGCCTCCTGATTGGTCCTGGAGTACTGGGCCAGTCTTTGCTGCAGGAGGGTTACCTCCTGAGCTGTGTCCCTATTGGCCTGCTCTTTTCTTGCCAGAGCATCCTCCACCCTCCCGGTGTGCTCTAACAAGCTCTGGTGTTCTTTTTGGAGGTCACCCAGTCCCTGGAGGGCCAGGTGATTTTCTTCCATTTTCCTTTTTAAGTGGCAGACTTCCTGGCCTAAGGTATCCCTTTCCTGACTAAGAGCCTGCATCTGTGCCGCCAGGTCGTCCCTTTGCCTTTGGAAGGCACCAGCTTTCTGGCGCTCCTGGTCAAACTCTGCCTGGGTATCCAGGTCTTTCAAAATCAGTTTATTGCTCTCTGCCTTCTCCCTATCTAGGTGGCTTTGCAGGGTGACTACCAGCTCAGCACATGCCCTATTGAAATCTAACTGTTGCTCCAGCTTGTTCTGGCTCTGAAGTAGGGAGTCCAAACCTTCTTGGTACTCCTTCTGCAAGGCCAGAAATCTGGTATCCTGGTCAGCCTTTTCCTGTTGCAGCACATCCATATCCTCCTTTATTTTAGTGATGTACTGTCTGCTGTCCTTTTCTGACTCCTGGCTCCTGAGCAGCCTCTGCTCAGAAGAGTCCAGATCAGATTGGGCTTCTCTAACGCCATCTGTTGCCTATTTGCCAGATCTTGGCCTTCAGCACATTTGTCCTGCATGGCTCCCATATATAGGTACAAATATGCCGCTATCCTGGCAATCTTATTATGTTCATCTTTGGCTTTAGGGGCCATATATAGTTCACTCAGGGCCACATGTAGGGGACCCTGATCTCTCCATTTATCTGACCCTGTTTCAGTGACCTGTTGCGCGATCGCCTGCAACCAGACCGTTTGGTCCTGATGAGCCCACTCACCTCTCACAAATAGCTTATGTAAGAAGTGCTCTCTGGCTATTTTGATGTCTACCAGTGTCGTCATTCTGGAACTTGAGTTGCTTCCTGACTTACAGAAGTTTGTATTTTATTTTTGCAAAACAGACCGTTTCCTTAGAGCGTTCTATTGAGGAGTGCTTTACAGCGTAACACAGCGTGGTGATCCGACCGGATGTATGTCTCCTGTCAGTTAGCACACTGTATTAATCTGCACAAGTGATAGATCTAACCCAGAATCTCCGGCTACGAGCCCCCACTTTTGTAAGCGATATTCAATCAACACTACAGCTAAGTCAATGCCTAGTCTGGGATGTTGAGGAAAACCCTTATTGATGTATTTTTATGTCCAGTTCAGGACTCTGGATGACAACCCTTGTATAACACCCCCCTCTTAGAATCCCCCAGACCCCACTGAGCCAAGAAGTAGGTCTGTTTTGCAAATTAAAAGGTTTATTTGAAAATTTAAACTATATATATATATATATATATATATATATATATATATATATATATATATATATATATATATATATATATATATATATATCACTTCTATAAATAAATTGATAATGGATATTACACTTGTGAATATGAGCAGTAATCAGCAAGAGGTAACTTATGAATAGGAACAGAAGAATAAGGTGGGAAAGAATGCTTTATATTGTGCAAGGAAACGCAATGATGAATGAAATGCAGTACAGAAAATAACCTGATATGGCTTCAACAAAAGACAATGTAAACACTTTTCCTTGACAATTCACTCCCCCCCTATGCAATGTAAGAAATGGAAGGAGAACACACAGTCTTCAAGAATCCCAACAAAATGCAATACGCAATGCAGTTCCCCCCCAGCAAGTTTAGAGGAAAACAGGTAGAGGTTTGAAACACAGGCCCAAAATGCTTTGGTTGTGATGACAATGAAGTGAGAAATGTGCTATTAATGCTTTTAATTCCCTCTAGAGGTTCGGGGTGGGTGATATCTAGTTTATATTAGTTCAGGCTCGCTTTAGCAATGCTCTATGTGTAACCAGCAGGTTAAAACGAATTTTAGCAAAGGAAAGCAAAAAGCTGCAGATTTTTACACGTGGCTGAAATTGTGCAAAATGTCAAATCGCGGCAAATTTCCTCGCGCGCGTCGAGCGTAATTACGGAGGCACTATAAGGAATAGGAAGTCGGTTCTAGGTTCGTTGGAAAGCCTAGAATCCTAGCTATAAGATGAAAATCTCGTTCCTAGCACAAACGCTTCTGGAGATACGGACTATTTAATAAAGGTAGTTTTTCGGATTTAAAGTAAAACTCAAAATGACAGGTTACAGCTTGCAGCTGCAGAATTGACAGGTGACAGTTGTGCAGCTTTAAAAATGACAGATGACACAATTTCTAGGAGGCAGTTCTACTTAGGTTAAAATAGCTTGAATTAGATTATTTTAACTAAGAGATTGGTTCTGCACAGTTCTGCTAGGTACTCACAATATAAATTTGAACTAGGCCTCATCACGGATCTGGTCAACACGTCCGGCGGCGGTTCTGTCTGCTCGGCGGGTCAATCAGGCACCGGTTCTGCTCACAGCGATCCGGATCTCTGGTTTTGCTCACAGCGGTCTGGGTCTGGTCTGCAGTTCCGGCAAAAGGCACAGAATTCAAACAGCTCGCCCGGCTGTGGAATAGTTTGCAGATGATTTTAAGGATGCTGAGGCCTGCTGAGAAGAGTTCTCAGTTTGTGGGTTTAGGCCCTTGCTTTAAGTTCTGAAGTAAATTTCTGGTCTCTGAAGATTGATGGATGTGAAGTCTGGAGTCTCTGTTTAGCTTGGAATTCTAAGTGTTGGATCTCTGGATGTGAAGTCGTCGGTCAGCACGCTCCGCAGCAAATGGAATTGAATGTCTCTACCTGTCCCAGCAGTCTCTTTTTATGTGTTTTGGAAGTGGGTGTGTGCATGGCATAACTGAGCCTGCCCCTCTCTACTTGTCATTGGCCCAATTCTCCCCTCTCCCATGATTGGGGGAATTGGGTTGTGAGTCAGAGTGATGAGGTCTGTTTATGGGTCAGAGGATCCTCCCCTGGTCAATTTGCCCACAAATTTATATTTAATTCAAATACATATTTCCCAGGTACACAAGTGGTTGACATTACATGTACATATTACAATTTGTTTAAGGTAGTCTCTGTTCCGCCTCTGGCGTTTCTAGGAGCTTGCATTAAAAAATGGCAACATTTTGCGCTTTTTGACTGGTTTACCAATATCGGACATTTACCAAAAATTACACACATGTGCGCAAGGAGTATGGACATTAATTGATGAAGTGTCCGATTTTTAACATGCAGACATTTGGAGTGAGACCCTATTTTCCGCTAGCAACCCCCCAGAATACACCACAGGGTCCTAACGCCTCTTAAAACGTGCACAGAAAAATCACAAGAATAATGATATTACTTATATAATTTTGACCAGTCCGCACTATGAGTTATCTATCTTTTTAACTTATGCCCTGGTCAAAAAGGGGTGTGGCTTCCCAAATCACATGGTGGAAGAACTGGTTTATCCACTTCCCCCAAGCTCAGCTGGCTCTCACAGGCACTTCTCCTCCCACTTCTCCCAAGAGGAAGCCACTTTACGCCCCCCCAATATAACATTTGCCTGAGTCCATTGTTCAGTTTCCTGCAGTTGCCCCTCCCCTAATCTAATCAGAGAGGTGTCAACTCCTTTTGGTGGGGAAGCAGGATGCAGCTAGGCCTGGGAAGAGTGGCTGAGCAGGTTTCTCCTGTCGGGGGTAGTTGTCAGGCAGAATTCAGCTAAATGTCACTTTAGTTCCCAGTTTAAATCAAACTTACAATTTTTACCTATACATTAAATAATTACTTCCTTCAAGTCATTTCAGAATATAGTTTTACATTGTATCCACCTCTTAGCAAGTCTTTCCTTGGTCTGGTTGGGTTCCTCTGTTCAGTTTTAGACAAAAGTCTGGTGGTTTTAAAACGCCGGCTTTCTGATAGTGGTGAGTGCCGGTATTGCAACCATTTTTGGGATTAAGAAAGTGAATTCCCCACAGTTCTGAGTTGCTTTTTGGCAATCAGCATTGCCATTCCCAATGGTTTCAGGCTACTGTGTGTGCAGCCCAATGGTGGTTTTAGGCAGTGCCCTCCTGTGCTCACAACATAGGCAAAAATGGGTGGCAGCCTATTCTTCATGTTTTCCCTGTGCACTTTCTGGGGAGTTCTGGCCATCATGATGTTTTCCATGCCAGTACTGCACAGTTTTATGGTAGGGCTTGGATGCATGGGTAAAAACATCCCACAACCCTGTGGATAATATTCTTAAATTATTTCTTAGAATTGGTACTGACGCGTGCTTTGTTACAGAATATAAATATAAGACATCTAAAAAATGTGTCCTGAGCAATTCAATTAGTCCTGTGGCTAATTGTCTGCATTACTGGCCACATGACTTGGGTTTGAGTTCCAGCCACACGACTGAGTTTATGGCCCTTAGGATTGTGCATATGGAATGAATGGGATCACACCAGAGTAATTCTGAGTGCAGATAACCGAACCAATTCAGGAAGATGGCAAAGTACTGTTTTTATTAACAATTATCTAAAACAGGGAGGTTAGAACGAGCACCAACGGATGCACGCTTAGTCTCTCAATGATCTCCCTACAAAATATAGACTTTATACTAAATAATGCATCAGAATGATGTCGTACTACGTGGCAATAAAGAAAAACCTATCAAGGGTCGGGATTGGTTAAGGGAGACATCTAAGTATACATTTCTATAGTAGCTAGGATTGTTATTGGCTGTCCGTTATCAGGAGGACAACTTATGCCTACCTCTAAAAACATGTAATTTCAGAAACATTTAGTTACACAGTTTTTCATTGGTATTCAAGCTATACATTCTTTCGTTATATGGACTGTTATAATTGGTTGGCACGCTTGTGCCATGCCTGTAACATGTGGTTCCTTTAGCAGCACGTAAGCCCAGACCCAGGTGCACAGAGATAGGACATGAAACTACATCATCACTTAATCAGCCTAGCATCTCTCATCACCAATGCCTTCTGCCCAGAAATTGTCTTTGTACTTGGCCTTTCAGGGTATTCTTGTCTTTGGAAATGCACAGGAGTGAAGGTGCTCGCTATCGTGCATGGCACTCCAAGGTCAAACTCTATTTTCATCCTTGGCTCGCGTGACTGTAGACCAAGATTTGGTCCATTTTGTAGTTCTTAAATGCTCTAGATGAATTAAAGCTTTGCATCCTTTGTGTTCTTTCTTACACCTTAACATGAAAAGGTTTGTCCTCCAGAAACTCGTTCTTCTTCAGAGTAGATAGCTGCCTCAATTTCTAGAATCTTGGCTTCAGGCCAGGCAGGCTTTCCATTCAGTTTATGAGCGTATTATTCTTGCGGCGCCATAGTTTTTCATTCCTGCTTCATGGGTTCTGATTTATGTAATTCATAATACCAATGTCTAGCTTTCTGTTCAATGGCGGCTTTGCCTACATTCTATTCACCACCTATAGCAGGCTTCTATGATGACTTAATCTACCTTGGGTTTCAGCGTCTGTACATTTATTGAACGGTTGTTGTCTGCATCACTTCATTCAAGTTTAATCTTCTTCTTTTATACTTGAGAGTTCCCTTTATCCTTACGTCACCATTAGCCCTCTAGCATCAATACATCATCTTCAGCCAGTGTCTTGCGATGTCGTGCACACTTTCTTATGACGTCACTAGCTCTTCTTCTTTGCTCCTTTTCATATTCCTTCAGGGAGTTCCTCCCACAGGTTATCGTCACTTCGGGGTTACATTCGATAAGGTTCTCTTAATGGGTATCTTCTTCCAAACACTTGCTGCGGTATTCGCACAACAGCTGGTGTCAAACATGGCATCGTCTCATATCTGCAATATAGGGAATGTAGGGAGGCGGGATCTCCTGCAGATGCATACAGCTGCTGCTCTACAGGACTCTTTGAGTATTTATTTATGTATTTATTAAAAATGCTTATAATCCGTGCCACATGCCCGAGGGCCTTAGAGCATGCATATTATTTGAAAACACATTGGTGGGATTCTGTCTGCCCTATGGAAACAGTGAGCAGACACTGTCCACCCGTGTGTTCCCGCACCTTGTGCACTGCATTCATACCAATTCATCACACAAGCAGTCACATGCCCATAACGGCACTCGCAGGCACATATTCAAACATTACTCATTGGTGTCCTTAGCTGCCTGTGCATACACCCTAGTATATAAATTAAAAATGTTCTAATTCAACAATAAGCAATAGCAAACAGTGGCCAAAGGATGCCAATTTTTCTTTTTTAATTGCAATGAAATGGTAGTGTGCAAACACGTGTTTCGACCCTCACACTGGGTCCTCTTCAGTGGGACTGTAGCCGTACAGATGTTTTAGATTTACAGCTTACAAGGGCAAAACAGGATCAAACATTACCAAGCCCGTTTACATCATCAGATGTATTATATTGACATAAAACAGAAAAAGAATTATACATTGACAAAGTCATTGATATGGACATTCAACCACTCCATTGTCCATACCATCATATTATTATAATAGCAGAAAGCATACCCAAATCCGAATTATACGTTACCAAACAAAATGTGTATAAGGGTTCCACCAGCACATAATAGTATCATCAAATGCCACAGGTTATAAGGAAGAAAATGCTTAGGAATTCACATAGTCTGTATCTCCTACAAAAAATACCAACATTGATATATGAAATCCACAACCAACCCGAAACTTGTGCATGTCTTAAGACTAAAACTGCCTTGTGGCTCAACAGTACAACACCAATCAATGTGCCCAAAACAGATCTTAACGCTACACAATACAGCAGGTAATTACAGTTACTTGGTCCTTGCCAGACTCACACAACAAAAATGGAACATACAATATTGCCAACTGACTCTCTACTAGATTGCCCCATCACCACAAGATAGCACTACCTAAATCAAGGCTGTTTACCTGGTTTAAAACCACTCGTTGAATAGTGTCCTTCTCTGGGATGCGGAGTTCCAATCTCACATTCATACAATATTACTTCCACACCTACAGGAAAAACCCTTTTGTTAAGCCCTCTAGAAGAATTGTGCGTGTTGCAGACACTGAACACTCATGAACGCAACATTTACCTTTACTCGTGTGTGGTCACACTCACGGGAGCCAGTGGCCATGGCTGGGGTGATTCGCAATTCGAAAAGTGATAACGAGCTACGCGCCCATCTCATAGGAAGCTAATATGCGTACATTGTTGCACGGACAACCATAACGCAAACGTCATGATGTCCTTACGCTGCAGAATCTTGAACCAATTACATTGCAGTACCACCCATACACTGGCCCTGACGGCTGCCCACGTTGGCACAGCAACCCGAAAGGACACAAACATACTGGATTGGTACCACTTTACAAAGTCTAATCCATAACCAAACTAGTAATCTTGCCTCCAATATCACGGACTAGATTCTCGCACAAACGGGGACCTGCCCATATCAGACCCTTGTGTCATTGCCCTGACAACTATGCAGGGCAATCAAACATTAACTCTGATTTTAAAAAGTAAATTCACTTGCATACATTCCCCATAGCAGCATTAATTCACTCTTATATTCGCCAGCATTCAATCGCACATTCCCCATTCAAACACTCACACAAATAGCAACATTCATTTACTCTGGTATTCACCTGCACTCACTCCCTCACACATTCCCAATGTATACACTCAAAGAAGCAACAGCATTAATTCACAGTCATATTGACCAGCATTCATTCCCTCTCACATTCAGCAATCATCTGCATTAATTCACGTGTACGTTAAAAAGTATTACACCCTTACACATATACATGCTGCACAAACATTCAAAAACATACAATCACTCACATACATGCAGGCACACATACATACAAACTTTTTTATTAATGAATACAATGCTTACCTGTTCTTTGGCTCAGCTCCAGACTGTCAATCAAACATCTCTCCCGCTTTCAGGTGCTGGAGAGCGAAACGGAGCGGCAAGGACTTGCTGTTCTAGACCATCCCAAACTATGGGGGAGTAGAGGCACGCTCTCTAGGCGTTTTGAGGGTGCAATACCCCAGCCAGAATGTCCAGTGGGTCACGCAAGGCTGAGTAAGCAAAACGCCTAAACCTTGCATGGCTTATTGTTTCTCCACAAAGAATCCAACCCTGGAGCATGTCCACAGCTGCAAGCTGCAGTTGAGGGAGCACTCAGATTATAATTGGGCTCTGGCTTTGGCTCCTCATTAATGGAGGCAGGTTGGTGTCCCATCGCCCAATATGGACAAGCTGCCCCAGCCAAGGTGGGTGTGGCTGAGATATGGTGCAGGTATGGGGATAAGGAGAGTGAACCTTAGAGGGTCAATTTACACCAATGATCATTACGTGTTAGAACCCTCCCCTATGGCTATAAAACCCAGGCAATGTAATGGAATGAACTGAAGCTGTAAAGATATTAGTAAACTCTGGACAGACTGCTTGAGCCTCAGCAGCGCCCTGGATACTTATGTCCGGAGGTGTAAGGGCTTGTAGAAGGTGTGATTGGTGGAGGAGGCTTGGCATGGAACACGTCACTGGCGGCAGGACTCAAAGAGCCAGCGAGATGATGAAGAAGAGGCTGTGGTTGAGGAAAATGGAAGGGAAGGGAGAGACGGACAGTGCCGGGTGACAAAGGGCTGAGGCAGTGGAGGAGCGCGTAAGAGGAAGCTTGATGAGAAATGTGGGGGTGTGCTGTGATCCCCGGATCACATACATGAATTCTGGACTATACAGGTTCATATACAGCGCTGACAGTAGGCAATAAGGGTTGCATATGCACTTGATCAGTTTACTAATTTTTGTGTAGAGGCCTTCCTTTGGAGAAAGGACCTTAATATAAAGAAACAGTAGCCTGTTTGAGAAGGAGCAGTCAGTTGTTTGGCCCTGCCTGGATCACGTAGTGCAGTGAAGTCCCTTACCCCTACCTTTATATTTTATAAAGTGCTTAATACTGGAGACCAGTAATACCAAGCACCAGGCTCTACCATTTATAGGAATATAAACGTTTACAAACAGGGACGTCATTTCACCAAAATGCTAGCGGTGGCGGAAGTGACATCACATTGCCCTTTATATCTGATGACATCAAAGGAAGTGATGCCAATTGACCCAAACCCTAAGTGGCATCACAGGAAGCAATGCAACACAACTTTTCACCCCTTTACAAAACAGGAAGTGGCATCACATCGCATTGTTCCTAAGTACACTACAAAAAATATGGTTACAATATCGCTATAATGTGATGTACATTTCATACAAGAATGGATCACCATTTGTATCGTTTATATCAGTGTATAGGCTCATATTACCAAATTACTGTGATTGCAAGCAGACTTCCAATGTCAAATAATAATGTGTTATTTTATAGCACTAACACGTCAGCGCTTTATATAAAACACATATACATACAATATCACCCAACCTGATGGTACTCATTTATTGACCTCAGAAGGGTGAAAGACTGAGTTGAGGTGTTTAAGAACAGTCTAAATCAGAGAATCGCCCCAGAAGTGTGCCTGAAATAAACCTTTAATGAGTCTAGCAATTATTGTATAGAATTCCAGAAAGCCAAATTATTTGTTATTCCTATTCTTTCTTATTTAAGGTCACACCTGTGGAACCCCCTGTTTTTTTTTTTTTAAGAGGCCTCAACAAGAATGCCAGCCACTTCAGAAATAAAGAATCACATGGTGCTGGCCACACCCCAGGACCATACATTTAAAAAAAAAACGTTTTATTTTAAAAAATGTTTTACGGACATCAAGGGAGACCACAGGGATAGCAAGGGAGACCTAAGGGGTCGCAGATACAAACCCTGGTCAAACCCCATATGACGTCCCTGGTTGCAAAGCAAGCCCAGGGTAAGTCTTTGAGGAAGGAGGAGGCTTGCACTGATGGACAGCATAGCATCTACCTTAGCAGCTTTTCCTTGAGCGAAATATAAGGGGGGGGGATGCATGCGCATCTATACAGTCATGTCTTCAGCACCATACTCTGGCAATGCAGCCACTGGATGTAACTGAGGCATACGGAGATGTCACGGCCTAACATTGATTGGTCGGATGCTTGCATTTGCACAGCCCCAGATGCCCAGGGAAGGGCTTCAAGTCGCTAGAAGCAATGATGTTAGGCATATGGCTGCGTGAAGTCACCACCAACAGACGAAATTCAGCAAAATTGACCTTGATTTTCGCTTCACCACTGGAACAAAAACTTTATTCGACACGTTTGGGAAACGATCATTGTGGTGCGTTTTTGTTTTCGGCACTTGAAATTCTGATTAGATTTTCAATTAAAGGTACCATTTTGCAGCTCTTAATTACAATGTTGGTTGGAAATTTCCTGAAATATCCAATTTCGCTCTGCAGGCAAAATGTTCAAAATGGGTTGATTTTTCCCAGAATTCTCCAATTTCTCTCGAAATAGAAGTTCAGCCATTTAGCCCAGGCCCTAAAGGACTAAAGGCGCCTAAAGGACAAGGGTGGAGAGCTGTTGCAGAGCAAAGTCATTCCTGTAAACATAAACATAGATGCAAAGGGACCTACACTTTGGACATTGGGGGTGGGGGCTAACATCCCAAGTAATGATGGGTGGGAATGAGGACACAACTGATAGGGAGGTCACTTTCCAAAGCCTCTCTCCAAGGAATTTTCGAGGACCTGTGTTAGGGACCGCATGAGTGCACTAGGTTTGTAAAAGTGTTACCAGAATGACCCGATTAAAAAAATAATGCAGTTTGGAGTTTCTCTGCCTTTAGGATTTCGCTTTAGGACAGATTAGTGAAAATGTGTACTTTCTATGGCATATTGGGCGGCTGGCATTGGCACACACTGTGCCCGAGCACCCGCTCTTACCAACGTCATCCAAACCACATTAACCCACGATGTGTCTCTCATTCACCGAGTGCCTCCTCACCCACGCAAACCCCTTTACACATTCTGTCAGTGCCCCTTCACTCACTATATATCATTGTCACTCATTATGTCCCCCAAGGCTGATTCAGTGCCTCATTGCACATGTATGTGATATGATATGATAAATCAATTATAACGCACCGTTACACAAGTGTTTCTAGGCGAGACAAGACAAGGGAGGGAAGACAGAGGGAAGACAAGACAACAATCTTACCAGATCTTGTGTCATTCAGACCGTGCAAGTGTGAGACCGAGAAGTGCAAGGGGAAAGGGAGGGGGAAGTGCAAGGGAGAGGGGAGTGGGGAGTGGAAATCAGTGCAGCACAGCTCTGGGTAGTGCAAGGAGAACCCGGACTGGAGGGTTACAGTTACAGCCCCTAAGAGTGCTGTAGGCCCAGAGGCAATTTAGGGGAGACTGATCAAGAAAGAGCCTGTTACCTAGTGAGACTCTGAGGGTAGCCAAGCAACCATTCGGTACAGCAGACAGGTAGGTCAGCAGGGGAGGGAGAGAGAGAAAGCAGAAGAGAAGAGGAAAGTTTTGAGCTGCTTCCAGAACTTAAGGCGGTCCGGCTCAAGTTTGAAAGGGGTAGGGAGAACATTCCAGAGAGAGGCACCTACACCCCACTCTCTACTTGGAGACACATCTAACCCTTAGAGAGTTGGAGGTAGCTGAGCGAAGGGCTCAAGAAGGAAGGTATTTTGGAAGAGAGCGTTGGATGTAGTGTGAGCCCCAGTACCAGAAAGCCCTGTGGACAATACAAAGGGTCTTGAACTTGATCCTTGCAGCCACCGGGAGCCAGTGGAGAGATTTCAGTGCTTGAGAGATACGGTCCCTGGGCTTGAGGCCTCTAGCCACAGTCCCCACCTCACGCACTGTGTCTTCTCTACCCTACTCCCACCACTGCCAAACACCATGTTGTCACCATTTCACACACCCAGTGACCTCTTCACACGCTGTGCCCACCACATTCAATACTTAGCTGTTTCGCCTCTCATGTTCCCCCCTTCACCCGCTAATTGCCTGCTTTAAAAACCCTGCACCCCTTTAAACAGTAATTGCACCACTCACCCATTCACTTTTCACATAACCCATGTATTCCCACCCCACTCACTCTGTGACATCACCCACTTTATGTCATCATCCACTCACATGTGTCGCTTTCCTAGCCCTTCGCAAGTATAAACAACCTTTTGCTGAGCTTCCTGGAGCTGCATTTCTGCTTTTTCAGAGGAGCCCTGAAATGGTCAGCGCAGCTGATGAACAATACTTCTTTTGCAAATTACACTCCATTCCCCCTGCAGCTCAATGCAATTGCCCTAAGAGATCTGGAGATGTGACAAAATGGTAGTTGTTGTCTCTCAATGCGAATAAACATAGCCTGCTGTGACCAACCTGAGTCTCTAAATCATCAGGAGGTTGTGCTTATGCAAATGATGTCCTTAGGCGGCAGAGAATGGGCAGAGCAATAAAACATGGAAAAACATACATCTATATTAATGTGTTTTAAGAGTCAACTGAACACTATAGGGCCTCATTACAAGTTTGGCGGTATAGTAAAAAAGAGGGCATAATTTTGTTACTGCCAATTTTTATGTGGCTGTAATTAAATTAGCGCACTTCTGCTGCACTGCCGAATTCCAGCTTTTGATACTGAAGTGAAGGATCTACCTTGATCAAGGTGCTGAAGGTAAAAGCTCAATTTTAAGTGCAAAAATCATCAAAATTACCATAAAAAGAAATAATCTCCATGGAGTTCTATTGACTCCAATCATAAGATTTCTACTGCCATGCCACCACTCGTAATACTGTGGTAAATTCCAAAGGACCGAATGGCAGTAACAGTAAATGGGTTTGACGTTAATGCCACTTATTTACCACCAAATTAACATCAAAGTCATATGTGACCTAAGCCTGAGAGGAGGATAGTGCACATCTTCACTAGGACTTCTGTAGTGCCCAGATGCTGCTCCTGTCAAGTCTAATGAGGGATGAAAGGGTTTCAACCCCCTCTCCTGAACCACAGAAGCCGAATAGATCGACCCTCCCACCGTGTTTGGCACAGGCGTCTGGATGTAAATACACAGATAACCACGTGGCAGCCAAAGGGGGGAAGACAGAGTTAGGGAAACGGGGTGGAATGACAAAGTGAAGGTAGGGAAGAGAGAACTATATATATATATATATATGTATAAATAACACGGACACCTAATACTAAAACTCCTGCTTAGCCTGTCCAACTCCTGAGTACACCTAAGTAGGGATTAGGGTTCTTAATTACCCTACACCATACCCCTGACCCTGACCACGTGGTTATCACATAGCAGACATGAAGCAACACAAACTGTATGGCACATACAAGGGAATCTTCCCTATATGACTTTCAACATGACACATGGCCCGTGGGCTGACATTTAACATGAGCAAACAGAAGCAAAAACATTAATCGTGACTTTCCTGTCGTGGTAGGACTGAACAACCTTGCCCCTTCCCATTAGTAAAGATTTCCACTCTTTACTGCGAGTATTGCCTCATACTCCGGGTATAACCCATGCTACTCACACCGGTTTAACTAACATCAATAACTCATGAAGTCTCTCAAAACGTACCACATAACATAAAGCTCGCAAAATCCACATGAATACTTGGATTTACTTATTTTAGGGTCTGGGTGCCTCAAGAGTACACACGGACATCAGGACATGCCGCCGTGAAACGCTGTAGCTTCTGGGAGCTACTGCCGCTGAAGGCAGCGGTATGAAGGAGTTCACTGCCACGGTCCAGAAGGGGGGGGGGCTGCCGCGTGACTCGCGTGGCCTCCAGAGTCCGCCAGCAAGGATCCACATGTGTGGGCCGGCAACCCTCTCTCTCACTGTCGTGTTGCCTTCAGCCCCCGATCCCCTCTGTGAATGTTTCTCACCAGCTCGCCATCAGATTGTCTAATGTTCCTCGCACACCGTCAACATCGCCCATGCTGCACAACCTCAATTATCAGCACCTGTGCACAGGTGGTCAACGGCAAAATACTCTCCTAATGGTTTCAGCTGTCTCACGGCACGAATTCCATAGACTACAACTCGCCCCTAAACATGCTGGGAACCGTAGTCTTCTCCTAATTTTCTAATATACTGTCTCCTGGGCTTGCCCCAGACCCTATTCCTGACATTACCTCCTCTCCCAGGGCTCCTCCGTGGCCCTGCCTTTTCCGGGTGACATAAGTGGAATTGTCTTACCAATCTTGGTGCATGCACTGAACTAGCCGGTTCCTAGGAACAATCCTCCAGCCCGTAACCAGCCCATTGTATTAAATACCACAAGTTCCGCTGTCTGAGTCTTGAATCCAATATCTTCTTGACTTCATACTCCGTTTGACCTTCTTTGGTGATGGCTGGTGGTCTCTGTACACTTGTTCCCGGAACTGCGGGTTTAAGGAGAGACACATGAAACACAGGATGTATCTTTAAAATATCGGGCAACTTTAGTTTCACAGCCATTGGCGATATACATGTTACAACTTCATATGGCCCAATGAATCTGGGGGCAAATTTACGATATCCTGCCAATGGTAAGTTACGTGTAGATAACCATACTTTGTCTCCCACTTGATAATGAGGATCTGCCCGTCTCACTTTATCTGCCTGTTTCTTGTAATTCTTCTTGGCTTGCTCTAAATTTACTCTAGCTTTTTGTCTCATAGCCAGAAGTAATTCTTTCCTCTTCTGCAACGCTGGAAATGTTTCCACTGGTGGTAACTGTTCTGGCAACATTTTCTGGTCTTGTCCGTACAAACATTCATTAGGTGCCATTCCTAGGGAAGCATGCTCAGAATTATTGTACGTAAACTCTGCTAACCACAAAGCCTGTACCCAAGAATCCATACCGTCATGCAAATAACATCGTAAATATTGCTCCACAGTCTGATTGACACGCTCAGTTTGTCCATCAGTCTGTGGATGATAACTTGTAGATAAAACACACTCAATACCCAGCATTTGACAAAAGGCACGCCAAAATTTAGATGTAAACTGTGGACCCCTGTCCGACACAATACTCTGTGGCAACCCATGCAACCGTACAATGTTCTGTAAGAATAATTCTGCCAATTTCCCTGCCCCTGGAATACCTTGACAAGGCACAAAATGAGCTTGTTTAGACAAATAATCCACTACCACCCAAATTGTGTCATAATGATTATCAGGAGGCAAGTCAGTTATGAAGTCCATGAAAATATGAGTCCAAACATTTTCTGCCTTCCGTACATGATCAGCCTTACACCGTGTGCATGTTTCACATTTTTTGATATAATCAATGGCGTCCTGCCTCAAGGTTGGCCACCAGAAATACCTCATCAACATTTCCTGTGTCTTTTTTCTCCCCAAATGCCCTGCCAAGGGGGAGTTATGGCACCAATGCAGTGCCTTAGTTTGTAAGTCTTGAGTGGGTAAATATAACTTCCCTGCATAGTACGGAAGACCATCCCTGATCGTCTCGAAAAGTTCCTTGGTGCCCCATGCCACATTCTTTTGTTTCTTCATTTCTTTTTTCACCTGTCTCAACAGACTGTTGGTTACAGCTCCTACCATTCATTCCACCGGAAGAATAGTCTTCACCTCTGTCACCACATTTTCTAAATTTTGCTGTCTGGATAATACATCAGCCTTTCCGTTTTTCTTCCCCGGCCGGAAAGTTACCAGGAAGTCAAATTAGTTGAAATATTGGGACCACCGCAACTGTCTGGGGCTTAAAGTATGTGCAGTTTTAAAGTACTGTAGATTCTTATGGTTAGTTACTACCAGTACTTGATGTCTCGCTCCCAAAAGATACTGTCATCACTCCAGAAATGCTGCCTGTATGGCCAATAATTCCTTGTCCGTAATAGAGTAATTCTGCTCACAACTAGTGAGTTTCCGGGAATAGAAAGCCACTGGATGCCACCTACCTTCCCCATCTTTTTGAGACAGCACAGCTCTCACCGCTATATTGGAAGCATCAGTTTCAACTTGAAAAGGTCTTTCTGGATCTGGATTTCTCAAAACAGGAGTGGAGGTAAATGTCTCTTTTAGTGCACTAAATGCTTGTTCTGCTTCTTGATTCCAACTAAACCCAGAGGATTTTCATAACAACTTAGTTATGGGTGCAACAATTTTTGAAAAATTTGAAATGAATCTTCTGTAGAAGTTGGCAAATCCTAAAAAGGATTGAATGTCTTTGATACATTGAGGCACTGGCCAGTCAATGACTGCCTGTACCTTCTTCCTGTCCATGACTATACCTGTAGGTGTGAATATGTATCCAAGAAATTCCACCTTAGTAGTGTGGAATTCACATTTTTCCAACTTAACACATAATTCATGCTCTTGTAGTTTTTGTAATACTACTCGCACATGATCTACGTGTTGTTCTTCCGAATCAGAATAAATCAAGATATCATCAATATATACAATGACGAATATGTCCGAAAACTCCCTCAACACTTCCAGCATAAAGTACTGACATGCGGCAGGTGCTTTACACAGCCCAAACGGCATAACTAAGTACTCAAATAATCCAAATTTAGTTGTGAAGGCTGTCTTCCACTCATCCCCGTTTTTTACAAGAATCAAGTGGTATGCCCCTCTCAAGTCCAGCTTAGTATAGACCACTGCTGATTTCACCTGATCCAATAAAACTGAGATTAAAGGCAGGGGACACCTGTTATTTATGGTCACCTTGTTTAATGCCCTATAGTCAATGCAGGTTCTAAGTGTTCCTTCTTTTTTCGGCACAAAAAACGAAGGGGATGACACTGGTGAAGTGGAATGTCTAATGAACCCTTTTTGCAACATATCATCCAAATACTCTTTTAAGTGTTGATTTTCCTTTTCTGTTAGTGCATAAATACGACTGCATGGCAACTTGGCTCCAGGTTCTAGATCAATCACACAGTCATAAGATCGATGTGGAGGTAACCTCTCTGCTCCCCTCTTGTAAAAATCTTCTGCGAAATCAACATACTGCCTAGGAATGCCAGTCCCCACAGCCCCCACCACTTGTGAATCACCTGCCTGATCCGCCAAAAATAGGGCCGGTCCAACCACTTCCTCCAAATGTTCTTCACACCCTGCCCCTTTAAATGATACCTCTCTTGTGACCCAATCAATACTAGGGTTGTGTAAAGTCAACCAAGGCATTCCCAAAATAATACCAAATTGAGGAGCTGCTATCAGATCCAACACAATCTCCTCCACATGTCCTGATTCACATTTCATCTGAATTGGTTGGGTTTGCTGGTGAATGGGACCAGAAATTAAGGGAGAACCATCCACTGACTGCACCCCTTCCACCTGGGCCTTGTCTCTTAATGGTAATCCCAACTTCCGTGCCAAACCAATATCAATAAAATTTCCAGTAGCACCTGAATCCACCATAGCTGACACCATTTGTTTTGTGCATGCAAAAAAATAACGTTACCAACAGATACAAATGATAATTCTTGTGATCCATCGTATTAGCTGCCCAGTTTGGGAACCTATTCATACTGGGGCCTGACACCTGAGTTCCCCCTAAGGCCGGCCCAATCCTTTTCCCGCCTCCACCTTGCTCCCAACCTTTTTTGGCATATTAGGGCATGTTCGTATGTAATGACCTGGTTGACCACAGTACAAACGTAAGTTATTAACCTTGCGCTGCTCCTTCTCCATTGCCGACAAAGGACCCCTGATGCCCCCTATTTGCATGGGCTCCCCATCACTACTTTTTCCTCCCCGCCCCTTGTCCAATCTTACAAAAGGTGCCACCTCCGGTCTCTTCCTGTCCCCTTTTCTTTCATTCATACGATGATCTAACCTCAAGGCTAGATCAATGATAGCAGTACAGGAACTGGGTTGTGGTTCCACCTGGGCCATCGCATCCTTCAATTCCTCCCTGAATCCCTGATAAAACAATATGGTCTGTTTATTCTCTGGCCAATCTGTCTCGATTACCAACCGAATAAATTGTGTAACATATGATACTAAATCACGCGTCCCTTGCTTTAAAGCTAACAATTCCTTGTCCTGGGCTAATGAAACTTCTCTTCAATCAAAAATCCATCCAAATTCTGTCAGAAACATATCCCAATTGTATAACAATGGATCGTCCTTTTGTACCAAGGGCATGGCCCATGCCGCTGCATCGCCCGTCAAGTAAGAAATCACAAATGCTGTCCTAGCTTGGATGGTTTCAAATGCAGCGGGTTTACACAAAAAATGCAACCTACATTGCGTCAAAAATGTCATATACTTCCTAGGATCTCCCGCAAATCTCTCCGGTGCCGCTAATGGCAAACTGCTGGGTGCTTGTACAATAACAGTAGATGTTCTTCCTGAGGTAGAACTCGTGGATGGTCCCGCCCCCTCCAAGGGCGTACCCTGAGCCACTAACCCTTGTACCTGAGCCTTAATTGTATTAGACTCCTGTCTGGCATGCGCTAATTCTGCGTGAATCTCTTGCAATGTCATTAGCACTTCTGCTAAAGAAGGAGGATTCAACTCCTTTTCGCTTGGTTGGTTCAAATACCCCTAAATCCGGGGCTGATAATTCTGTCAAGTCTAATGAGGGAGGAAAGGGTTTGGACCCCCTCTCCCGAACCACAGAAGCCGAATAGATTGACCCTCCCACCGTGGTTGGCACGGGCGTCTGGATGTAAATACACAGATAACCACGTGGCAGCCAATGGGGGGAAGACGGAGTTAGGGAAACGGGGTGGAATGACAAAGGGAAGGTAGGGAAGGGAGAACATGCATATATATATATATATATATGTATATATATATATATATATATATACATATATATATATATATATATGTATAAATAACACGGACACCTAATACTAAAACTCCTGCTTAGCCTGTCCAACTCCTGAGTACACCTAAGTAGGGATTAGGGTTCTTAATTACCCTACACCATACCCCTGACCCTGACCATGTGGTTATCACATAGCAGACATGAAGCAACACAAACTGTATGGCACATACAAGGGAATCTTCCCTATATGACTTTCAACATGACACATGGCCCGTGGGCTGACATTTAACATGAGCAAACAGAAGCAAAAACATAAATCGTGACTTTCCTGTCGTAGTAGGACTGAACAACATTGCCCCTTCCCATTAGTAAAGATTTCCTCTCTTTACTGCGAGTATTGCCTCATACTCCGGGTATAACCCATGCTTCTCACTTCGGTTTACCTAACATCAATAACTCATGAAGTCTCTCAAAACGTAGCACATAACATAAAGCTTGCAAAATCCACATGAATACTTGGATTTACTTGTCTTAGGGTCCGGGTGCCTCAAGTGTACACCCAGACATCAGCCTCTGGGAGCTACTGCAGCGCCTAGTCTGAAGGCAGTGGTATGAAGGAGTTCACTGCCGCGGTCCAGAGTGGGGGGCTGCCACGTGACTCGCGTGGCCTCCAGAGTCCGCCAGCAAGGATCCGCATGTGCGGGCTGGCAACCCTCTCTCTCACTGTCATTTTGCCTGCAGCCCCCGATCGCCTCCGTGAATGTTTCTCACCAGCTCGCCATCAGATCGTCCAACGTTCCTCACACGCCGTCAAGATCACCCGTGCTGCACAACCTCAATTATCAGCACCTGCGCACAGGCAGTCAATGGCTAAATACTCTCCTAATGGCTTCAGCTGTCTCACGGCGCATATTCCATAGACTACAACTCGCCCCTAAACATGCTGGGAACCGTAGTCTTCTCCTCATTTTCTAATATACTGTCTCCTGGGCTTGCCCCAGACCCTATTCCTGACAGCTCCAGACTCTTTTTAGTTTTGACACATAAGTGGAGTAAGCAAACTAATGATCACAAGTGAATCATTTCCGGGATAGATGGAGAAGGCTTTTTGAGGACGAGCTTGCATGTGGATTTGCACAGGAATACTTCAAATTCACAAAAATGAAAGAGGTGGTCCTCCGTCTCAAATGGAGGACATAGTAAAAGCAAACTTTTTTGCTGAAACAGCCATAAAGTAAATGAATAACATATCTCTTTTAGTTCAAAATAGTATGTACTTTGTATTTGTTCATCAAAACAAAATTCATACACATAAATTGTTCAATTCTTAACTTTGCATAACAAAGAATTTACCAAAAAACATTTTAGCATCAATATATGTATAATTCAATTCAATGTCATGATTTCACAAAAAAGCAAATTTCACATAAGTCTGATCAACTTCTGATCCCTCATATAATAAAATGTATTAACATATTCATTAATTCCTGTGTTAATGACTCAGTGATCATATCTCTGGACCACTCTTTTCTATTATTCTTCAATTTTGTTCAGTGCTGATATCTTGTGTTTGATGTTAGACTGATGCTCAAAGTCTGAGCCTCTGTGGTTTTCACTATACGTTTCGGCCCAACTGTCTGCCCTTCTTCAGGTGAGAAAATCAGTACCTTCCTCTCTTAATCTACAAAAGAAATATGTACAAAACTATAAATTAGTCTCTTTTTCCTCCTTAAATTTTTCTGAATATGTAATGAACTAACGTTATACTAACCTTAATGGAACAAGTGTACATCGTAGGTCAAGTTCTCACACGTCTGGATTGGACCACCACGTTCTCACCTGAGTGTGATGTATATTTATTCCTCTCGTGTGTTCTTCACTGTGTAGATAAAGCACTACTTTAAAGGTCTGCAAATTCTTATCAAGATAATAACAGTCTGGTGTGATCACGAGCGGGACCAGTCGCTAAAAAAGAGAAGGTTCCCACTCTGTGATCACGTGTATATCAATACTCACTTCTAATGTTACAACGCTTACCAGTACATGAAGTCTGGCTTTATCCAATTATAAAGAGTCACTTGCTTAGATGTTTGACTCTAAGTCTCTCTGAAAAAAATCATCGAGGTAAACTTAATTCATTATTCTCTCTAACCTGGTAACATTCTGGTCAGTTTGATTGTAAGCCCAACTATCTTGTACCTGTTAATGCACGTGGTTCTTAGGGAACTTGTTAGATGCTTAAAGCAGGACTGTGTTGCACACGTCCGGCCTAGCAAACGCCATTAACGAATCTTGTGCTTCAGTTCAGCGTGAGGCTCTGTGTTTACTACATCCTTCTCGTGCGATGCCGTCGTTGCAAGAAGATATGTCTGTGTTAAGTTCTATATACTGTGAATTCAGGCTTGTTCATAAAATCGCAGTCGGGAGCACCTCTCATTAATACAAGGATTCTTTATCTTGTCGTCTGTGTTTTCGTTCTGACCCGCTTGCGCTCAGTTGTCCCTCTATCTCTCGCGTGCAGCTGCGGACTGTTGCTAAGCAACATTACGCACTATTCTGTCTGTTATGTTAGCTCTGTTAGCGTGTCACTCATCTTTTTTGTCCGCCATCTTGAGTGTATCTGTGTATTGACTACAATTCTATGTATAATAGTGTTGGGTGAACGTTCATATTCGTCCCGACTCATCGTCCCTACATTTTAACACTTATATCATAGACAACACTCTAGCGCACAGAATTAATACAAAAATGCTTACATTAAAACAGATTGTAAAAGTTATAGTTTACTAATGGTATCATTTTTCACACATCACGGTGCTCAAGGTTACTAAGGGAAATCACAGACAAACATAATTCTCAGTATCCTCTTATTACATTAAACATCATTGAAACTACCTTATACAGTAGTTCAGATTGCATGTTTTTGCACAGTGCAAACATTCCTTTATATTCATTTGAAACATTTTATCTGGATCATGTGTCTTTAGTCTTAGGTTCCCGCTTATAGTTTATCTAGACCCATAACTTCAATCAGCACTCCGATCTCTTCTCTTATGTTGTAATTATTTTTTACTGTGTACCTACAGATGTCTAACCCTCAACAAGATTTCTCAACCCTACTGATTGGGTAAAGAACCCCTCACTTATATGGTATATTATGAATGTCAATTCTCTCCATTTTACGGAATACATTTTTCTTTTGCTGTTCCTGGTCCTAATGTGTCAAATGACTTTGTAAGACAGCACTAGGTAGCAATCTACTCTGACCAATTCCTTCATAGGAAGCAATGCAAGTCCCATTCCATATGCATGCCTTGTGGATAAATACTGTCCAATTTCTCTATCCAATAGATCTCTGTTTGCTGAAGTTTTTTGGTCAAATCACCTCCTCTTCGTGGTAGGGTCAAGTGTTCCAGGATCACAAACTTAATTTGTGCAATAGTGTGTTTCTGTTCCCCAAAATGTTGTGCAACTGGTGATTTTGCTGATTGTTGTCTAATGTTTAATTTGTGTTCACACCATCTTATGACTAAACACTCCAACCTGCAGAATTTTTATCTCAAAGCGGGCTCCAGAATGGAAGCCTTGTACGAGCTGAGTTTGGATTCAACTTTTATTTCTCATGATTTTATGGTGTTTGTTAAAGACTGATGTCTGCTGTTGGAGAGTCCATTTTCTGGCCAGTTCCTGATACTGCCCCTGGGCCTAACTATGGGGTCTTTGGTAATGACTGCAGACAGGAGCTCATTTTTAAAATATGCATAGTTTTTGGGGATGGCGACCAGTTACAATTACACTTTAGAGGAAGCGGTCGCTCTTGCCAAATTTTGTCAGATTTGCACTGCAGGTTTAAAATGCGAAGGGCAAAAGGCCAAGCATCTATGTCGCCTTTTGCCCTTCTTGTTTGCACTCTGCATTGTAAGGTTAGTAAATGCTAGTGTCGCTCACAATTACAATTAAACACTCTCCGGCATGCTTGCATGTCGGAAAGCGTTCACTTTTCATTTGTGAACACTGCTCACCATGCGCATGCAGAGGAAGGACGTAGCGGAAACATTAGTTGGGTTCCCCCTCTCCTCTATGCCATACAAATGATATGAAAATGAAGGGTAAAGTTAATGGAAGGCGTAAAAGCATTATGATTTTATGCTTTCCATTGACGTTATGCCTCTATTCAACACCAGCCCCCTAGACAGTGGCGTAACACAAAATGTGGCAACCCCTGCGAGACATGCTGAGGTGCCCTCCCAACCACTAAGCTTCCCAACAAAGCACGGGATGTGCCACATTCCGGCCCAGCCTGGACTGCCATGTGTGAGAAATGTACATTATGATTATGCTGCTGCAGAGTCAAAGATGTTTTTTTTTAATCACAGTTTACATCTTTCACCTAACATAGAAATAAGAGGTCTGCCGTTGGCCTCTGGCATGCAAATGTACCAGCCACCAGTGGTGGCTTGTGACTTTTTTCATTGGAGGGGCGTAAATATTTGCCACAAGTATGCGAGAGCAACCGAGTGTAGAGAGGGAACCTGAACCAAAGAAAGGTGGGGTGGTGCGGCCCTCCCCCTGAGAAATCATTTTGAATAAATGGTTACAATGGTGCATTATACAGTACACTTTCTGTGAAAAATTGGGCAAAAAGCCAGACAGTTTGCAAGCCACCAACAGTGAGTGCAATAAAACATTTCCCTATGCATTTTCATGCCTTTCCCCACAGTATAGTGCAGTATTAACAAATAAATTCATGCTCGCTTTGCCCATAGATTTCCATGCGAGCTTCATCAATATTTGCCAGAATTCCTATATAAGGACGTACTCATGTCTGCTTTGGGTGTAATGGCAGTAATGATATCATAAGAAAGCATTTTCAAGCTGGCTCTTAATTTATGCCAGTATCCCCATGTAAGAACATACTCCTGTTCATTTTGCCATTAAAAGTGCCATACCACAATAAGAAAACATGTCCCAACTGCCTCAATGTAGGTCAGTCTTGACACATAAGTAAACTTATCATGCTCGTTTTTATTATAGATGCTCAGTAAAAAATGTCATGCCATAGTAAGAAATAGCTAGGCTGGCTGCACCAAAATGCCTGTCTGGCCATGTAAGAACTCTTGTCATGCTTGCTTTATCATAGATGGCCCATCTAAAATGTCAAAACGCAGTAAGCAATGGCTAGACTGGCTGCAGCAAACTGCCTGTCTAGTCATGTATTAACATTCATCAAGTTGGCTTTCTCCACATGGTACCCACCCAGAACATTTTCACACAATAACATTCATGCCCATTCACCCATTAGTCCCTTGCCCATACAACCTATCTCACATTCACTCACACTGCAATCTCTACACATGCACCATCTCAACCAGAACATTCACAGTCACATACCTACCTATTCACTCACTTGTCTCACACACACACACACACACACACACACGCACACACACACACACACACACCTAAACACATACACACATACAATCAGTGCCGGCTGCTATCATGGAGCGGCCGGGCTCTGCCCCCCAGAAAAAAAAGAGAGAAGCTAAAAGAGATTCAATCAGAGAACTTTGCTGATTGAATCTCTTTTAGCTTGTAGTGTGCTGCATTTCCTTTGCCAACAGCGCTTATGCGCTGTCGCAAGGAAACAATATTGTATAGGCCGGCCCGGCTTTCACAGCGGGGCGCGACCCAATTTAGTAAAACATTTTCTATAGTAGAGTGCGTGGAGCTCGTAGCTCAACACACTCTACGTAGCCCCTTTAATGGGAAGCTTGGCGGGGCGCTTCAGGGGTGGCCCCGCCAGTCTAAAATGTGCGCAAACAGCGCACTTATTTGGATTCCCTCCCTCCCCAGCCATGGATACAGTAATGTCATTGGCTGGCAAACAGCCAATGACATTACTGTATCTATGACTGGCGGCGCAGGGTGTGTGCGTGCACCTGCGCCGCCTTCACACGTCTGTTTCTCTTTCTGGACTCGGTCGACGATGAGTGAACAACACGACACGACTGGTGCTGCTGCACCAGCCCAGCGGCGCAGCGGTAAGTACCCCATGTTTGTCTGAAATTCGGACTTTAATTAGTTTTCTTCTCTGTTTGGGCCCGAGGACTCGGGAGTGTTACACACTCTCCTCCCCGGGCCCAAACTATGTGGTCCACCACGGCCCAGGCCCAGTCAACAGTGAACGACGTGTAGACCACGGCCTACACGTCGTTCAGTGTTGCTGCCGAGCTGACTGCCGTCAACTTGAGGCGAGCCTGGGTGGTAGTGGGCCGCCCGCTACCACCAATGCGGGGGCCGCCTGGGCCTACTTTGTTTACCCCCAGTCCGACCGGGGGTAAACAAAGTAGGCCCAGGCCGGTCCATGCGCTGCCGTGCCGTGGCCCAAGGACCTTGCCTTGGGCCACGCCGGACCGGTACGCAAGGGAAGGCCCAGGGCAGGCGTGCGCTGCTGCACTGTACATTTAAATGTACAGTGCAGCAGCAGCACACGCTTGCCTGACCTGGGCCTTCCCTTGCGTACCGTGACCCTCCCCTGTATGGGAGAAGAGTGGTTAAAAACATTAGGATTCGACTGAACAAACGCACAGACACAGAGTACAAAATGGGAATCCCCCAGAATTCGCATTTACCAAAATGCGAGGAAAGTCATTTTGAAGCTGTTTTTGCTGTTTTTAAGAACGTTTCAGTACGTCTAGCAGGTTACAGCTATATGTTGAATAATGGGTGTTATGAAGCATTCTGAGCACTTATGCCGTGGCCCGCGACCACTCCGGCATCATGCTAAATGAAAATGCCGAAAATATAAAACGGCACAAGTGACCAAGGCCCTTCACTTGGAGGAGGGAGCCCTGCCGCGACCTGCTGACAATTTTCTCTGCTCTTCACTGGGTAACCCTGTGCGGGCATGGATGTGCAGTGGTGTTGGGGTGGGGCAGGTGCCTCTCATTGGTATTCAGAATGGGTAGCTTCTTGGAGCCTGCCCAGTCCCCACTTCTAGCATGCCCGACTTGATCAAGCTAAATGGCGTGGACGTGTTCTCGGGGGCTGCCTTGCCAGTGACAACCAGCGCATGTCTCATTAAGAGAATTTTCTGTCTGCCTTTTTAAACATTTTCTAAGGCCTTTTTATGCTCGGGGAGTTAACATGGGTTTGGGCATGAGCGTAGATCGCAGATGTGCAGTTCTTTTCCACCTCAGGTAATGGCGCACAATGAAATACTGTATGGTGCAACTTTTCAGAGCTGCTTCACTCTTGCTGGTTCTCCTGAAAATATTGTTACTTTATAACAGTGTTAATAAAGGTTAGATTTTAAGATGTTTTCTAGATGATCGATTGTTTTTTTTAATCAACACGCCTTTGACATCTGTTTGAAAAGTACGGTCTGAATGGTGCTTTACCAGCAACCCACAGAACAAATGAGCACGTGTTTATTAAACCCCATTACAGGGCGCCCAAACCGCATCCTATCAACACCATCCCTGAAAGTTTGTTTAATCACTGATGATTTAAAACTCACTATATTACTAATTTGAGAAACAACTTCAAAGCGCTGTGAGTGATAAAGGGATGGGGGAAGAAGTGTGCAGGGGATCTTAGAGGAGAACCTTGTTCCTTCACCTTCCATAGATGCAATGGCCATACCTGTAAGCTTCACTATTGCCCAGCGCATTATCTGTGAGTGGGCTTGCCAGGGTAGCAGGGCTCATCCCCGGCACTTGTTTCTGAGCCCTGGCCCCTGGCACTTATTTCTCATCCCAACTTGATTATGTTGTGTTGTTGTGGCAACTCCACACTCCAGTAGGCATCCGTGCCTCGCTGAGTGTGCCCAGTTCCTCCCTCCGTCCCGCAATTGGCTAGTGCTCAAGGAAGCAAAACCTGACCCCGTGGTGCAGCAACCTCTGCCGGGAGTCCCAGGGAGAGCATCCTGGCCCTCCATCTTTCTTCCGGTAAGGTGCACAAGCTTTGGCCCTCACACAGACACTTTGTCCTCATTTGTAGTGCTCTAGTACGTATCCGTGCCTTGCTGTGTCTGCCCAGGTGCGTCTTCTATCATCAGTCGGTGTTGTAGCATCAGTCACGAGTGAACTCACCCCCCTTGCCCGTGCTCCTTAACAATGCCTTTCTTAAGAAATGTTTTAAAAAACGTCCCCACGTGTTCAGTAGCTGTGAGTCTGGACAGCACTTGATTTGACAAGGTTATCAAGGTAAGCTGCCCCCGTGCAATGCGTCTACAGGCGGGAATGCGACCATCGTATATAGATTGCAGTCGCTTCTTTCGCGTTCTCATGCCCTGCCTTTCGTTCTTGTGTACGAAAAACAGCTTCCGGTGCAAGACGAAATTGGAAACGTGTATTTCTCATCTGTTCGTTCATTTGCCATCAAACATGTTTGTTTACCTCCATTGCTTTGTTGGTCCGTCTGTGCCTGGAAAATATGTTCGCTCCTTCGTGCCTTTAAAGGAGGGCGCCAGCCTTACTCCAGCTTGGCTCAAACTGCTTGAGTATGTGACCCCTGCCTGAGACGCTCCAGATGGGTGACGTGTACTTTCAATCTTAATGCACAGCAATCAAGGGTATCTTTGTCGACCCATTACTACTCCACTTTGGAAGACTCAACAGAGAGCACAAATGCAAGGGAAAGTGGCTCTCTTTCACACAATCAGAATACTTTTTAAACATAGTTTCCATAGTTGTTTAGCACATATACACCATTATGGAAAGTCACACCTCCATGCAAGCTAGTCTGGCTCCATCTCAAAAATAGCAATCTTACCAAAAATATCAGTCTGCATCCTCTTTGCATGGGACAGCAAGCAAGCCCAGATCTGTTTCATTCGAATCAGTGAGCTGTAGTTCTTTTTTTTTTGTTGGCTATTAGGTAGTGCTACGGTACCAACCCTAAGCCAAAACCATTGCATTGAGATATCGCTAGGAGGCAGAAGGGATCTGAAGAGAGGGACACAGCTTGTGTGTGATGTTTAGTTATTTACCCACCCACTGATTGCAAAGGGGCCTTCTAATCATTATGGGCTTTCTCACCCATTGCCGGCCCAACCTCACCCAAAACACATCCTCTTAGGATCTCTTTGAGCTAACAACAGTAACATCAAACTTTGGCTAGCCAGTGTTCTTTTGAAACAGTCTTCTGTGAATGCCAGTACATGGTGAGAGGTATTTCCCTGTGCAAATAATTATGCAGAATTGTTTTATTCGTTACCCCCTTGCTCCTCTTCTCTCTGATCTACAACCAGTTCTCTGACTTGCCATTTCTCCTTCTTGCTTATCTGCACCCCTGGTATTTAACTGTCAGCCTGTGCTTCTTCTTCTTGCTGTTTACCCACCTTCCCCTTTGACCTCGGCTCACTGCCTTGTGTTGTGCTTGATCTGTCTACCTTCACCCCTTCATCCCTTGTTGTGGCCAGGCACAGCTGTAGCACAGCTACACTTGCCAGGCACTTTCAGGCACAGCTGCACTTCCCAGGCACTTGCCACTTGCCAGGCACAGCTGTAGCAGAATTAACTACCCGTTGTTGTAGAAGCAGAAACATGGTGCAAGTTCCTGGGCATCATGATCTAATAGCAGTGCATGGCAGAAGCTTACACCGTATGCACAAGATCTAAGGAATCCCACAGAACAGCTTCCTTCCCTTTCTGCTAAGAGTGAGTTATCCTAGATGCATGCAACTCTAGTCATGTTCACCACTTGACCAAAAAAGGGCGAATAACCATGTAATTATCAAAAATACACATTTTTTTATATTTATCAAAAACACTTTACACATTACAATATATTTATCTAAAACAACACAACAATATGTTTAAAACACACACTAAAACTCATATCAGTGTGTGTACATATTCTACAAATGGCAAACGCGCAAACATTTCAAATTCGTTTTTTGTGCCTAACTAGAGGGTGTGTCTCTATTTAACCCTCTACTGTTATTAATGATACCCTTCTTAATTCATACGGGAAAAAGAAACTGTGCCAACACTTAAAGAATGTGTTTCTAGAACCAACATGAATCTCAAAAATAAACACAGGATTAAATCCCCATTGTATATCCTGTCGGTGCTGTCATCAGGGCACTTAATTTTTGTTATATACTGGTTCTCACGTATATCTTCACGTGCCAATTGCCTTAGTTTCAATATTTCTAAAAAACAAACAAACATTTAATCTTAAAAACATGGTTTTCAATTCTTTACACAACAAGTCGTGCATGGCATCTTTTTCAACTTCATCTTCCATTTCTAATGTAAGCAGAGGGATTTGGTCATTTGTGGTCTTATTACTGTCCACTACTACACATCGTACAATGTCCTGATTTCATACAATTTTTCAACTTTTTACTCGTCCTACAAGGGAGGGGAAAACATCCCCATAATTCAGAACAAGACGTGCCCTTGTGTGAATGTTTACCTCTTGCTGGTTTTCCAGAGATCGACCAACGTAGCACTAGTAACCATTCCGTATTAGCTATACGGTTCCACCCTTTACTCTTCTATTCCTCCAAGGGGCCAGGGGGGGGCTTACCAATTGAAATATCTCCCCAGCCCGATGTGAAATAGGACGTAGAAGTGCAGTGTTCTTCTAGATAGTCCCTAATAATACAGGCTTTTACTTCTTTCTGCATAGAATATCGTGGACAGCGGGGAGGTACTCTGCGCAGCCCCTTCCCCCCCCTGCCCCTTGGTGGAATAGAAGAGTGAAGGGTGGAACCGTATAGCTAATACGGAATGGTTTTCAATTTTTTACACAGCAAGTCGTGCATGGCATCTTTTTCAACTTCATCTCCATTTCTAATGTAAGCAGAGGGATTTGGTCATTCGTGGTCTTCTAACTGTCCACTACTACACAATTTTTCAACATTTTACTTATCCTAATTTCGTACAATGTCCTGATTTCATACAATTTTTCAACTTTTTACCCGTCCTACAAGGGAGAGGAAAACATCCCCATAATTCAGAACAAGACCTGCCCTTGTGTGAATGTTTACCTCTTGCTGGTTCTCCAGAGATCGACCAACGTAGCACTAGTAACCATTCCGTATTAGCTATACGGTTCCACCCTTTACTCTTCTATTCCTCCAAGGGGCCAGGGGGGGGGCTTACCAATTGAAATATCTCCCCAGCCCGATGTGAAATAGGACGTAGAAGTGCAGTGTTCTTCTAGATAGTCCCTAATAATACAGGCTTTTACTTCTTTCTGCATAGAATATCGTGGACAGCGGAGAGGTACTCTGCGCAGCCCCTCCCCCCCACCCCTTGGAGGAATAGAAGAGTGAAGGGTGGAACCGTATAGCTAATACGGAATGGTTACTAGTGTTA
Organism: Ambystoma mexicanum; assembly: GCF_040938575.1. Taxonomy (NCBI): domain Eukaryota; kingdom Metazoa; phylum Chordata; class Amphibia; order Caudata; family Ambystomatidae; genus Ambystoma; species Ambystoma mexicanum. The sequence goes on from NC_090923.1 coordinate 752,491,766, forward strand.
TGTTGGTCGATCTCTGGAGAATGGGGAATGGGGATCATGGAAAAACCGGCACTATCTCGTAATGCTGCCGGTGTTTCCTATTCCGCCTGCAGGCGGGCAGTGTTAAACCCGCCAGATCAGACCTGGCGGGAACATCACCTCCCGCCTGCAGGAGTTGTGATCGCCCGGCATGGAAACAACAGTGGCGGTGGGTTTACCGTCACCGTTGTTTCCATTCCGGGCGATTTGTAATGAGGCCCATTGACTCTTTGTATGTGCAGAAAGCTACTACAACTTTTATCAAGTGCATTGGCAGAGTATGTGGAAGCACTGACAATCTGGAAGCTAAACTTCCATCAGAGGCATCTTTTTCAGGTCGCAATGCAAATATGAACACTTTGAATCGTTTGGCTAAAGAAGTATGTGATATTATAGTTACACAAGCCCAAGAACACTTTGCATTTACTAACCACTTGGAGGGGGCCAAAGTGTTGCAGAGTGACCTATTTCAAACACATGGACAGTCTTTTCCCAATGATGCACTGAATGCAACTGTCCAAGCGTACCCCATGTTAAACAAGGAAAGACTGCGCACTGAGCTTTCAGTTGTTTATGAGAGACTAGAATTCTGTAGTTCAAGTGGGGCAATTTCTTTATTAAAATTGTATGTTGAAAACAATCTCGAAGAAGCATTTAGTGAGACAATGCAGTTATTAATAATTCTGATTACTACACCCATGACAACAGCTGAGTCTGAGCGCTGTTTCTCCACCCTGAAGCGAATTAAAACATTCTTGAGAAACACAATGACTCAGGATCGTCTGAATGCTTTGGCCATGCTGTCCATGGAAAAACAACTAATTCAAGAGATCCCTGACTTCAATACACGGACTATTGATAAATTTGCCTCTCTGAAAAATAGACGTGCACAATTTGTGTACAAACTTTCAGAATGATTGACCAGTGAATGTTCTGTTACAAACAAGCTATTTGCAGTTATTTTGTGGGTTACCTTGAATTCTTTGATTCAATGGCCTTATATATGTTAGGATTTTGTGTAAGGTTGCAGTGATCTATTTGACAGAACAGTGAGAAATGTGAAATATGTTTGGATGTTATGATTGTTGGTTGATTATAAAGCACTCAACATAATAAACTTAGTAAACTATTTCTGTTGCATTTTTCTCCATGCAATATGTATGTGCTATTTCTGAGACCTGTGCATTCTACGTGTTGCAACTTTGAGCAACTGAAGCAATGGCAACTCAGCGAGGCAGACAGCCATTAGAGGTAGGACACATTTCGCATTAATTAAGTGGTTAAAAACTAAAGTAATATTTTAGCTTAGTTTCCCCCTTTCAGAAAATGCCTAAAATCCCACCTTAGTAAGAGGATGAGTGCATGTGAATGCCAGTAACAGCATGACAAACATATGTTTCCATCATTACTGACTATATAATGAATTTCTTTATGTATACACCATAGTACCAGCTATTCTCAATACAAGATGCTGTAAAATACACCATCACACTTGCACACGTAAGAATAGTGTGCCACCATTAATATGTAAAACCAAATGATTTTTTCATATTTCAGTGGGTTTTCTGGACAGTAAATTGCACATTTTGTAGGCCATTTTTCAAAAGTTCTGCGAGGGGAAAACTCCCCCGCACCCTCCTTGGGGAGGGTGGGCTCGCGCACTGCGTGCGCTTGAACCTAAAATCGTCCTGGAAATGTTACGCCCCACCAGCTTTCAAACTCACCAGCCACCACTGCACACAATCACATTCTTACCATTCACCCACCAGTCACTCACCCATACACCTTCTCTCACACTGCATTTCCACACGAGCACTAAGAACATTCACACTCAAAGTGCATTCTAAATCACATGTCAGGTCTACTCAACTCACCACCATAAAAGATGCATGCACCATTCACATGCATGCATAAACATGCATACATAAATGCAAAATGGCATACTCATATACACAATCACAACACACACAGAGTTATGCATACACTCTCACACATGCACAGTTAAAACAAAGTTTTCCTTACCTGTTCCAGTTCCACCCGAGTGATGCTCTGTCTTCCCTCCAGGCTTCCGGCTCACGTATAACACACAGATTCAAAGCAGGGACCCTGCTTCCTGTCTGACGTGCTTTGTAAGCTAGAGGCGGAGCACCCTCTTCCTGCGCCAGCTACAGTTGGCCTCTTAGACACAGGGTAAGGGCTGGGCTTTGGCCCCCCACTGGACTTGGTGTGGCAGGGCCCACAACACAGTCGGGGCTGCAAGGCCCGTTACACCAGTGCACCCAGCATTCTTAAATCTGGCCCTGATATTGGAGTATATGGTGTAAATTAATGACAACACTCAGGGAGAGTCGGAGACACCCATTTATGGCATGATGGGATTTTCACGTGGCTGGCTATTGGTCTTGACATGGGTACTTGGACTCATGGTCATTCAGGTTTCATCCAAAATGTACTCAGTGGGTGCACATGGATACCCAGGGATTACATGTGTTCCCCTCACATGTGCCTGCTTGAAAATGGAGAGTACCACCCTTGTTCATACCATAGGTGCTTTTTAAAGTGTTCGAAAGTGTTCTTTCTTTTACCTTGCAGAAACTCTGTAAGCAACAATCCAACTCATGAGAGAGCGTACTGCTGAAACTACAACTACCAGACTTCCCATCGGCAAGCCGCCAGGAGACAAGAATAAGATAACAAACAGTTTACCACTTGCCTGCAGTACTGGTGCAGCAGCATACCCGAATTGCAGAGACCAGTGGACCCACACTTCAAACGTGGACATGGCTTAAAAGAGTATTTTTGATGTCCTACCATTGTAACCCGGCCCCAGGGGGAAAGCCTGATAGAGATTGGCCCACGGGGACAGGTGAGCGCTCCAGCCAAAGGGAGGAAAAGGGGATGGCTACAGCAGTGAAGGAGCAGCATATAAGGGAGAAGGTGAAAGGGCAGAGTGTGGGTTGTTCAGAAGAAGTCATGGGGTGAGGAGGTGGACCAAGATCCCAGATGTTGGAAGGACAGTAGACTGTGTCTTGGGAAAGACCAGTAGAACGAGTGTTGAATTTGAGGTATCAGTGAAGATTCCTGCGGATCACTCACTAAAACCCTCCACAATATCTCCTCCCAGGTGGCGAGAGGAGGACAGACGCTTCCTGATCCCAACCCTGGGGTTTGGGTTCTGCAGGAAGATCACCAGGGTGGAGACAAGACCCAGGGCAGTGGGGAGATTATGTGGGATGACACACAGTATTTTCCCTCTGAAGGGGATGTTCTTACCACTATGCCAGAAGAGATTATGCCATATTGCCATTTTAATATCTTTCAACCTCCTGTTAAATCTAAGGTGGTAAAACCTAAGGCTGTGACATCTGAACCTATTATACTAAAAGAAAGAATTCTTATGGTCCCTAAAAGCAAATGTCCTCTTCAATACCAAGGGTACACTACACGGAATAGCTTTAAAATGTTGCCTTCTCTACACCATTGTCCTCTAATAGAGTTGAAACCTACAGGCCCTCTGTTAAAATTAATAAGGGAATTAAATCTACCCTTAGTAATACACAAGCAGTAGAAAAAGCTAATTTTAATAAAGTAAACTGCATGTCCCAGAATACCATAGGGAATGAGATGAAAAAGAGGGCGGAAGAAGCATGTAAAAGTGGAGGACAGGCAAGTAGGCCCAACGGCCCTTGCAAAGGTGAGGCAATTTCCATTAAGGGCCTGAACCTGAAACCAATTGCCCCACCCATGAGGCATAAAGGCCGGAAATAGGAGAGGGAAGAAGGAAAAAGCTGGGACAGAAGAGGGAAGAAGGAAGGAGCTGGGGCAGGAGCCGGAAAAGCTGGCAGTAGTAGCAGAAGTGCATGAGGCTGGCAGTTCATGAGGAAGTGTGATCACCAAAAGGATGCCGGAACATGGAGACAGCAGTTTTCACCTGCAAGTTCTGAGAGGGTCCTGTGTTCACAAACCCTTCCTTGTTGTTGTTGCACTGTGAAAGAAATGCTGAGAATGAAGATTTTCTCAGGTGTACATAGTGACTGTAATTGCTGATCTGTCACCGTGCTGGAGCAACCCGAGGCCCGTAGCAAGAAGCAAGCTGAGGGAAAAAGGAATGAAGGAGACTCCCAGTTGGCATGTCCACCTGAGACACCTGTGCTGCAGAGAGGTGTGTGTCCCAAGAGTGCCGAAGGCCATAGTAGAAGTGGAAGAAGTCGGGAAGGTGAAGCAGCCTGCAACCACAGTGTTCCAGAGCCGGTGAGCGAAGCTTGGTGTTTAGGCTCACAGAAAACCTTGCCGGTGACTGTTGCCAGCTCTAAAGTGACTCGCATATGAGGGAAAGCAAGTATAAACTGTTTGTCAAGTATTGCCAACAATGAAAATGTATCATGCGTACTTCTAGTAAAAGTCCCAGTACTCGTGTAGGAAGAAAAGCATTTTGTTTCCTGCTGTTGAACTGTTAATGTTTCCCAAGTGGCTGTGTGTCCCTAATTAAAGAGGGAACACTTGCGAAAACATTAGGAAAACCCTAATGTTGACTTTTACAATTGTTACAAGTATTTACTACATCAAAGGAAGGTCACGTGTGGCCAATTGTAATTCTTGACTGGAGTTAGAAAGCATCTCTGTAATAAGTGGGAATGCACTCACTTACATGTATTAAAGGTTAAAGATCTACCTTAAAGAGTGGTCATGTGTGCCTAAATCGGATTATCCTTTGAAGACTGAAACTTGTAACAAAAAGAATGAGTATTCTTTCAAACTGGAAGTTGATGTTTTAACCAGAAGAATTACCCACACCTATAGGATAACCCTTTCAATAGTGTAGCAAGGTCTGTTCAAATCTATCCACCTGATTTTTGAGGTTGTTGAAGATGCAGTGTCCTCTTATACAAGTGTTATGCTTGATCTAAAATGGCGCTGGTGCGCAATGTATTCTGGGAGTGCTCGGAGCCATGATGTATATTTACTTCATACCGCAGTGAAAAGCTGCACACATTTTGTGGAGTGTTAGATTCACGGTGCCGAGAAAAACATGCTTTCCAAACCTGGTATGCGGTCAAGGACATTTCTGCTGGGAAAGCTAACTTTGTTATGGTTTGCTACTGTTCTCCGTGGAGCGTATTTTTAGAGAAGGGAGGCACTGCACTTCTTGGGGGGAGCTCTCGATTGACCCAGCTGGCAACCAACGGCTGTTCCTCAACTGCACAAGTGCAATTTACAGAAGGTTTGAGAATTGACTCCCCTTTGTGGAGTGTGTATATATGCGGAAGCCCGGAGGTGGTCAGGTGAGACTTCAGCCGGAGAAGGACGCTTACGTCCGGCCTTCCTGTGAGCTGTGGTCCTCTCGGCCTGGCTGTTCCCGGAGTCTTCCAGCCGCTTCTGGGCGAGATGAGGAATTCTGTTACGGTCACAGTGATGTATTTCCTTTTGAATTCTTTATTTCTTCTGTGATTTATGTCCATATTATTTTTGGGAGTTATTTCTATGTATTTCTGAGCTTTGAATAAATAGCCGTATAAGAGCTGATTATCTTCTAAGAGTGCGTCGCTGTGAATTATTGCGTCTGTCTACGTTCAAAGTATGTGCTCTGTAATTGCATTGGTGATTTATGTCTGTTCCGTGCACTTTGGGGAGAGCAATACATTTTTGGCATCACGAACAGGATACTTGTGATGAGTTGTGCTGAGTATTCAAGAATCTGTTGAAACGTAGATAGGATTTGGTTGTCGTGTAAGTGAAGTTTTTGAACAGTGAAGTTTTTTTTTCCTTGTTTCAGTGTGTGGGTGCCTGTGGGAGTGATTGTAGTGTGGAGAGAAGAAAATATATAGATTCAACGATGTTCTATTTTGTTTGTGATAATGAGTAGATTGTTCAGGAAGAAGAGCGTTACCGCTGGCGGTGACTGTTCTGATGTTGTTATTCCAGGCTGGACTAAGAGTCCATATGATAAGTTGGCTCATCTGTGGGCATGTGGTGCCGGTTTAAGTGAAACATGTGATCAAGGATTGGGAGATGCCGATCCGGCTGATGTAATGGCATGCTTGCAACAAGTTCCAGTAGAACGTGGCAAAGAATGTGCGGCATTAGGTAGACGAGGTTGGGTTCTTTTGCATGCTTATAGGAAAATACATCAAATGAAGGTGGAAATGAAAAATGAGGTCTTGCGATTAGAAAGAGCGCTAGCTGCAGAATGGCAGACTGCGTTAATGCAGCAGATTCAAATGAAATTGTTTAAATATAAGGCCGACACATATCAGGCGGTGGCTGAGAGGGCAGCAGTCAGAGTAGCCCAGTATAAGTATAGGAAAAGCCGGGGAGTGGTCAACAAAAGAAAGGTGGCAACTGTAATCGCTACCGCTGGCGTAGACTGGGATCCGGATAAGTGGGATGGTGATAATTTTGATTCGACCAGTCTAGAAAGTAGTTCCGCAGATGAGTCTGACCCCAAAACAGAGGCGAAACAGAAAACAGTGACGGCTAAGCCCATTAGAAGACGGCGAGCCGGACCCCACCCGCAGAATCCTGCTGGCGGAATGGTGGATTAAACCACGCTGGAGGATTACACACAACAGGAGGTTGGGGAAATTATTACCCGTTTGAGACACAAATCAGGGGAAGCTTTACTGACATGGATGGTGAGATTGCTAGATGGGGGTGCTTCAGGATTGTTGGTAGATTGTACGTATTCACCGCGTTTTTTACCCCTGTCCATTGACACCAATGTACAGGAGGCCTTAAGAGCAGGACCGCCCCCTGATGCAAATGGTCAAGATACGCAGGTGTCTTTGTTGCACCTGGTAGCCCAAGCATGTAACCTTAAATACCCTATTACCACAGATTGGCCCAGTGAAGAAACAAAGTGGTATACGTTGAGAGAAGCAATTCAAAAAGTCAGAGAGCATGCTATGAAAGAGGCTATTCACATAGATGCTCCTGATCACATGGGAGCCGTGCCGCTCTCAGTTTCAACTCGAAACATGGTGATTAGAACTGCGCCACCCACATACAAAAGTGTCATTATGACTTTGCTCGTAGGTATGACGGGTAAGGCTACAGATGAGGTAGCAGATGCCATTCGACAACTTGCAGTTTTGGGAGAGTGGGATAAGAGTGATAACAAGCCACGGGAGAAAGAGGGGCGTAGTGAGAGAAGAACCGAAGGCAGGCGGCAAGATAGCAATGACTCCCGAGTGTCCCGAAAAGACATGTTTTTGTGTTTGTTAAAAGATGGTGTGCCACGCGAAGAAATTGATGGCATCGAAATCAGAGCATTGTATGAATTATACAAAAAACGAGGACTTGCAGCCAAAGAGCGCTATAAACAGGTTAAGAAACAAGTAGTCACCACGCCACAGGGGGACACCTCACCTTCTGCTCCCCCTGTGGAAGAACAGAACAAGACGAAGGGTCTATGGGGACACCGTCCCCGTACCGGCCAACATATGCTGATTTGAGAAAGGTGGTGAGTGCGATGCTAGAGGCGGAGTCGAGTCACACTCATTCGAAGTTTTACTAGGGCTTCGGCCAAGCTCCGGCAGCTTCTTCCCGCATAAAAGTGGATAGGCGGCCTCATGTTGATGTTAAGATTTTTTGGGGGCCACGAAATATACAAGGGGTGCGCGCATTGATAGACTGCGGGGCAGAGGCCTCTTTGATTCATGGTAATCCAACACGATTTAAAGGCAAACAGTTTACTATTACAGGTCTAGGGGGAAAGGAGACCCCCGCAGTACAAACGAGAGTGGAGATGAAAATAGGCAATTTGAATAGGCAGAAATACCAAGTGTTGATTGTCCCGATACCTGAATATATGATTGGCTTTGACATTTTGGAAGGGTTAACCTTGGGACTTGGCGGTAAAACGTACCAGTTTGGGGTGAGTGCATTAATTTGTACACCCATTACCGTAGGAAAATTGAAGATGCCCCCAGTACAAGTGCCAGTGGCAACTAAGCGGGTAACAATGAAACAATACCGCATTCCTGGGGGGTACAAGGAAATTTCAGACACCATCAAAGAATACGTGGAGGCGGGTGTATTACGCCCTATTACCACCTCATGGAACAATCCTCTCTGGCCTATTAAAAAGGGAGATGGTTCGTGGAGGATGACGGTGGATTACAGGGAGTTGAATAAACATACTCCTCCCTTAGTGCTCGCAGTCCCAGATGCTATTACATTGATTGAAAATGTCCAAAAGTTTGAGGGGACTTGGTATGCAGTGATCGATTTAGCTAATGCATTTTTCTCCGTGCCAATTGCTGACGAGTGTCAAGAACAGTTTGCATTTTCGTGGAGTGGACGTCAGTACACTTTCACGAGGCTACTTATGGGGTACATACACAGCCCAACGATCTGTCACCGGCTGGTGGCAGAGCACTTAGACAAGATACCGTGTAAACGACATACAAATCTCTCATTACATTGATGATATTTTGATCCAAGGCAAGGATGAGCACAGTGTGCAAAACCAGTTAGATGTCCTTATGGAAGGATTGAAAAAGGAAGGGTGGGAGATTAATCCGAGTAAAATTCAAGGTCCAGCTGAAACAGTGATATTTATAGGGATTCAGTGGCATCATGGGCATCGAGAAATGGTGCCAAAAGCCAGTCAGAAAATACTTGAATTCAACACTCCAATGAACAAAAAGCAATCTCAGCAGTTTATAGGACTGTTTGGGTTTTGGAGACAGCACATTCCTCGTTTAGGGCAGATATTGGCCCCCCTCTACAAGGTGACACGAAAGAAATATGAGTTTCAGTGGGGCAAAGAGCAGCAAAAAGCCTTTGAGATGGCGAATGATACAGCGCAGCAGGTGCTTGATTTATGGCCCTTGAAGGAAGGAGAAGTGGAATTAAATGTGTCTGTACAAGACAATTATGCTAACTGGAGTGTGTGGCAGAAACAAGACAGGAAACGTGTGCCATTGGGATTTTGGAGTCGTAAGTTGCCTGACGCTGGTAAACGTGCAACCCAACTGAATTCCATCAGGTTGTTAGATCAGATTAAATTACATTATGGAGTGCCTTTGCAGATTCAAAGTGACAATGGGTCACATTTCAAAGGCAAACTAATCCACGAGTTTTGTCAGTAAAAGAGCATTGAGTGGGTGTACCACATCCCCTACCATTCAGCTGCTGCAGGGTTAATTGAACGTATTAATGGTTTACTGAAAGAACAGGTGCGCAAATCTGGAGACGGCAGTTTGGCCGGCTGGCGTGATTGTGTGTTTGATGCGGTGCAAGTATTAAACAATAGGCCTGTATATGAACATGAAACTCCTTTGATGCTCTCTTGGCCCACTCCCCACTCCCACCTGCACTGGCCGGCCTCTCTTGGCCCACTCCCCGCTCCCACCTGCAAGGCTAAAAACCTTGGGGTCATCTTCGACTCCACACTCTCTTTCTCACCTCACATCTCTGACGTCTCTAAGAAGGCACACTACCAGCTGCACCTCCTCAGAGGTATTCTTCCTTTCCTCTCCTTCCCCTAGAAGGTCACTGTCTCTCGAGCACTGGTTCTCCCTAAGCTGGACTATTGCAACAGCCTCCTTCTAGATCTGCCTGCTTCCACTCTACGCCCTCTGCAACTCATCCAGAACAGGACTGCAAGACTTGGCCTTGGCCTCAAGCCCAGGGATAGTATCTCTCCAGGACTGAAATCTCTGCACTGGCTCCCGGTGGCTGCAAAGATTAAGTTCAAAACCCTCTGCATCGTCCACAAGGCCTTCTGGGATCTGGGGCCTCAATACCTTCAACTCTCTCTTCCTAGATACCTTCCTTCCTGAGCTCTTCGCTCATCCGCCTCCAACTCCCTCAGGGTCAGTTGCTTCTCCAAGCAACGAGTTGGTGGCAGATCTCTCTCTTCGGCTGGGGCCTCCCTCTGGAACAGCCTCCCTGCCTTCCTGAAACTTGAGGAGAACCACCTGCGGTTCCGGAAGCACCTGAAAACCCTCCTCTTTGCTTCTGCTTTCTCTCCCCCTCTCCCCTGCTAATGTCCTGGCTGTTACTGAAACTGCACTGGTTACCTGGCCACCCATCTTATCTTGGGCCCTAGCCTTGCCAGTTGCACGCCTGCACTGCCACCCTGGCAACCCTTGCACCTGTGGACTGTTTTCTGTATCCCGACAGTCCCCCCACTAGCACTTATTTTCTGCGCTCACCCTGCACTTGCCACCTGCTGGCCGTTTATTTATCTTGTTGTTCTATTATCCCATGCACTGCACTTTCCCTCCTCCCCCTTCCTTTGCACTTGCGCGATCTGAATTACACTTGACCTAGTAAGATTGCTGTCTGTCTTCCCTCTGTTCCCCCTCCCTTGCTTCGTCACGCTTTGAAACACTTGTGTATAGGCGCGTTATAAATGCCACATCATATCATATCATATCACATCATATCATACGATTAATGACTCCTACTTTACAGGTTCAACCCAATTCAGTCAGAGAAACACTATTGTACTGGGAAATTACTCCAGGTTCTTTAGCTCCCTAACGAGCAACTCCAGAGTCCGCAGGGGTAGACTTGCATTCCCATGAAGAAATCAGATTAGATCCAAGAGGAATGAATAGTTGTAATTGAAATAGGGATTGGAGTACAGATTCCCCCAGAGCATATGAGATGGATTGCCCCTAGATCTGGCCTAGCATTAAAGGGAGTTCAAGTGTTGGGAGGGGTAATTGATGCTGATTACCAGGGCTAGATTAAAGTCATCCTAATGAATAGTGGGGATCAATTGTTGTCAATCCACAAGGGTGATCGAATGGCGCAATTGATAGTCATTCCCATTAAATTGTCCATGATTAAGAAGGGGGAGCCCCCTACAGTGTTAACTACCTACGGAGACTGCGGTTTTGGCTCTTCAGACAGTATGGTACCGGGTGCAAAGGTGTGGGTGGAAAAGCCAAGTGGCCCACCAGTGCCTGCAGATGCCATTGCATTAGGCAAAGATCAAGTAGTTTTAGTTATGGAGCCTGGTAGAAAGAAATGGCAATATGTACCCGCAGACACATGTTACCTTAGAGAGTGATGTGCAACACTGATATCACTTGTCTGGGTTTGCTTTGTAGATCCTGTGTCTAGTTGGTGTAACTGTGGCACTAAATGGACTCCATTTGGGCGAGTTAAACAGTCTGCTGCTACCAACGAAAAATGTCACATCTGTGCCAGTGATCAAGGGGATACTGATAGTGATGAATAATGTTGTCCCCAAGCGGCCTTATGCCAGTGCTGAAAAGCCAACCAGACAGAAGACATGGATTCATGAAATGCGACAAACACATCAGGAGCCAGTGAAAACAACCTTGATGCCAGTCGTGCAAGATACGATCGTAGGAAGGCGAAAACACTCTCCTATGATTACCCAAGAAGAGAATATGTGGATATATCTGGCACAGCAAGTACTGAACATATGACACTTTTGTCTTACTGATGTGCCCAATGCTGAAGCATTATTGACCACGTGTTTAGTAGCAGTGCCGACGCCTGTTCCGGTTTTAAAGCATATCTTCGGCGTCACACACAACTATTCTTCAGTTCAAGACTCAGATATTAGACAATCTTTTCCAGTTTACGAATACTGTTGGTTCTGCCAAGAGACCGACCGTAAATGGAGAAATTTGACACGTGTTATTACTGACAATATAACTGAAGGTGATGTATGTTATGTTATGACCTGCAAGGCACAAGAAATTGGCAAATGCCGACAAATAGAGTTGACCAATCAGTGCAATTATACGATGTTCGAGAGGCGACTATGTTCTTGAGTATCACGCAAATGCACCAGTGTTAATAACACTATGGGCCTCATTACACGGTAGGCGGTAAGGGTTACCGGTAAACCCTTACCGCCTTACTACGAGGTCCCTTTGAGGGTTGGAGATTTCAACGCCTGCTTTTTGCAGGCGTTAAAAACCAACCCGCAATGGGACCAGGGAGCTAATTGCGGTACCGCAATTTGCGGTGCCGTAATTAGCACCTTCCCCATTCCCATTATGCCCTATGGGGCAAAAATGGGAATGGGGACAGGCAATGGGGGAAGGGGGAATTACCACCCCACCAACCTTGGGATAGGGCGGTAATTCCCCTTTCCACCAAGGCAGTGCCGGTATTTTACCGGCATGGACCAAGGTGCTAATAGCACCTTGGTCCACCGCCGTCCGTGTAATGAGGCCCTATGTCCTGCAATCATACAGTGATAACTGCTAGTCACTTGAATCATGTGAAACTTCCAACAGAATGGCTCTTTTCATGTGGTAACATTACATACACTTATATTCCTGCTAACATTTCTGGCGGTCCATATGCTTTAACTCGATTAGGACTAATGATGTTTCCTTTACACCCAGCGATAACTCGAGGTAAAAGGTCAACTTTCAAATCTGTAGGTCTATCTCCTGACTGTGATTCACATGTACATTTGTTATCAGAAGCTGAGTTTCTGGCATTAACCCTTTCATTGGTGGGAGTTTGGGGTTTAGCTGCTGGAGGTTACAAATCCTTGATGAAATTAGCATGTTTAGTAGTCAAAAGTCTTAATCATACTTCACAAGCTTTAGAAGAATTACTCCTTGATAGTCAAGTTATTAGAAAAGCAACTTTATAGAACAGAGCTGCTGTAGATTATCTATTGCTAAAACATAATTTAGGGTGTAACGCATTTGAAGGTGTGTGTTGTTTCAATTTAAGTGACCATTCACGATCTATTGAAAGTCATATTCGAGGTTTGAGGGATCTCATTTCTCAAGTGTCTCAAGATCATAATAGAAATTGGTGGGATTGGTTATTTTCATGGATACCTGATATTGGGTGTACACTACGTTACATATTTGCTTGCATTTTTATTATATTGTCGATCATAATTGCTTGTTGCTGTTGCATTCAATGTATTCCCAATTTTGTTTTAATATTTCGTAGGTTTCAGAGACCGGTTCCTGTGCCACCAGGGTATGGAAGGTAAATATCCAAGGGTGGAATTGTTATGCTTGATCTAAAATGGCGCTGGTGCGCAATGTATTCTGGGAGCGCTCGGAGCCATGATGGATATTTACTTCATACCGCAGTGAAAAGCTGCACACATTTTGTTCAGTGTTAGATTCCCGGTGCCGAGAAAAACATGCTTTCAAAACCTGGTATGCGGTCAAGGACATTTCTGCTGGGAAAGCTAACTTTGCTATGGTTTGCTACTGTTCTCCGTGGAGCGTGTTTTTAGAGTAGGGAGGCACAGCGCTTCTTTGGGGGAGCTCTCGTTGGACCCAGCTGGCAACCGACGGCTGTTCCTCAACTGCGCAAGTGCAATTTCCAGAAGGTTCGAGAATTGACTCCCCTTTGTGGAGTGTGTATATATGCGGAAGCCCGGAGGTGGTCAGGTGAGACTACAGCGGAGAAGGACGCTTACGTCCGGCCTTCCTGTGAGCTGTGGTGCTCTCGGCCTGGCTTTTCCCGGGGTCTTCCAGCCGCTTCTTGGTGAGATGAGGAATTCTGTTACGCTCACGGTGATGTATTTCCTTTTGAATTCTTTATTTCTTCTGTGATTTATGTCCATATTATTTTTGTGAGTTATGTCTATGTTTTTCTGAGCTTTGAATAAATAGCCGTATAAGAGCTGATTATCATATTACAGAGTGTGTGGCTGTGAGTTATTGTGTCTGTCTATGTTCAAAGTATTTGCTCTGTAATTGCATTGGTGATTTATGTTTGTTCCGTGCACTTTGAGGAGAGCAATACAAGTGTGACATTGTTACCCGAAGTTGGAAGTGTGGGAATACAGCTTCAAGGTAGCTGCTAGAACCAAGAAGGTGTGAATAAAGCTGGGGAAATGAGCTGGAAGCTTGTACGGAAATTGAGCAAATATTCTGTAATGCTAAAACTGCTGAAGTTCAGAGAAAGTCAGTCTTGAAGCAGAGGCAGGTTATGCTTGTTGCAGTAAGGCAGAAAGAAGAGGCAAAGAGGCTGTGCTTTTTTTTCGAGCTTAGAAAAGAAGAGTGCTTTGCCGACATGTAGAGGTCAAAAATGTCTTGTCTTTAAAATGCCTAACCATCCTAAAGTATAAAGTTGAAGCAGAAATACTAGAACTGTGGTTGTGTATAATACTGTCAGTGGATGCTACATTGAAGTTGGTTGAAGTAGTGGCATACTGTGGAACCAATGAGTCTGTTTCCACAGTAATAGTGGAAGAAGGGTGGTTGTCAGGAGGAAAGCAACAACCCACAAGGAAGCATCATGTGAAGTATACCAAATACACTGCAGAATTGATAAAGATTTGTAACGCTGTAGAAGGAGAAGCTATTAAAGTTTTCTTTGAACTGTGGCAAAACAATCTTTGAAAGAAGATATCCAGGATTACCATTGGTGCTATTTTCTTGTCTGGAATTGGAAGGGGGCCTTTTCGACTGAAAGCTGAAGAACTGTTTCTAGTGGATTTTTGTATGATGAACTTTTGTTTCATTTGGAATTTACAAGAACTGGTTCAAAACTTTACATATCCTTTTGAACATTTGGGGAAGTTGACTTTGGATGACGTTGGAGAAAGGATTTACCCGGGACAGGTGAATGTCATCCAACATTCTGGTTATCTGTTGTTCATTCTTTTATAGTGTTTATGTTTTACTTTGAAGGCTTTGTTGTTTAGTATGAGGGCCAGTTTGTGTATTCTAGGAGTTATTCCCTTAGCTTTAGAATTTAGGTTTAGCAAAGATTTATTTGAAACCTTTTTTTTATAAAATGTTTAATTGTGAGAAAAACACAAGCAGTTGTCCGCCAACCGTTATTGACTCTGCACATATCGTTTGGTGAGAGAAAGTGGTACTTGGGTCTGAGAGTGCATGTATGGTGAGGGAGTGAGGCTAAACAGGAGAGTAGGGGAGTAGGTGAGAGTGAGTGAGACAGGTGACCGGCAGAGTGAAATGTGGGTGAGTGCAGGAGAAGGAGTGGTAGATTGTAGTGCGGAACCGAGAGTAGACAGGAGTGCAGAGTTTTGGAGAGTAGATGGGAGTGGATAGCAAAAGCAGGGACATGGGAGTGGAGTATAACAGTAGAGAGAAGACAGGAGAGAGTAGTGGAGAGTAGAGTGGAGGAAAGAGAGAACTATTAGACCTGAGATGCAGTAACATTGGAGGGACAGATGAGAAAGTGTGAGAGAGAGAACAGAGAGCGGGAACACAAAAGAACATCAAGGACAGAGCTATGAAGGCATCAGAGGGCTGAGAGCGAGACAAACCTGGGTGGCTAGGAGGCACCATCCTCTGTTTTGAAAACCATCATAATTCTTGAGGGGCACCATGATAGGATCCACATAGAAGAACCCAGAGGGAGTAAGACAGATATGAATGTTGCCTTTAGGCCCCCACTTCTATCGAGTAAAAGTTTAGATAATAGGAGTTGCTGATCTCTAGTGACCAGTTTGGGAATTAATGAAAGTCAGTGCTAGGATGAAGGACACCCATGGGTAGACGAGAGATAGAGAGAGTGGGAGAGAGAAAGAGAGAGAGAGAGAGAGACCCCCTTGAATATTCTAATTAACACCCTTGAACTGTCTTTGAGAGTTGGTGTGTTTTTAAGGCTATCTGTGAAAGTGTGTGCATTGTGTATGGTCCCCGAGTCAACGAATCAGGTATCAGATAACAGAAAGCGCAGGGTGACATGTAATATCATATTGTTGTAATGGATTAATACCAGTTGGGACCTTGCTTCTGAGTATGTAATATAAGTCTCTCACTAGCTCCTCTTTTCCTCACAAACCCAATTACCACTCCCTAAGGAATAGTGGTAGCAGTACTATCACCCATCTGCACAGGCATGCAGGTTAGGAGCGGGAAGAGGTATCCCTATACACTGAATGTATGCAATACATAGCTGTCAACCACATCACAAGACCCATTAGAATCTTTCGTTTGATTCAGGATACTCATTCATTCCATAGCTCTTGATCCCATCCGACAATCTACAAATCATAATGATTGAAACTTCTAACAGCCGAACATTAAGTCACATGCAACCACAGCCATACAGTGGGCAATCATGCTTCAAAATGGTAGGTTCCTATGCCTGAAACATAACAGCAGTGCACAGCAGTACATCATGGAAGGCTAGCAGAATGATTGGCCTCTGCTTAATCCTGCACGGCTATGTCAAGATCTGTTGGCTGGCAATGCCAGAATTGGAGTATGGGGATCATGACTGTGAATTGGGGTAGGACGAGGAGGGGCTTCCATTTGGACAGTGGGATTTAGAGGATGTACTCCTAACCTGGAGGATGTTAAAGCAATCAAATGTAACCCCGGCAAGAAGGCATTTCTGCTCCATATAAACAACACAGAACAACAACACATCCAGAATTGGTTTTCTGACATGAACCTCAAGGGCTTCATCCTGAAGCTGACACCCTGTGCCAGATATATGGTATTACACATAGTTATTTCTACATCAAGACATGTATAGAAAAGAACACTCAGAATTCACAGTACCAACTAACTCTTCTGTGGAAAAGGAAGAGCTTCCTGCCAAATACCAGCTTCAGATCCAGAAGAAAGCATTCATGATATATGTTCTGATATTGCTGAAGCTCATAAACATCTACATCCAGAGAGTCGCTCTGACCCTATTGCTATTCAGAAAAGAAATCAAAGCCCACCTCTTCAAGGAGCATCTTCTTCACAACCCCTCCGAGTCCACCAAGACCAGTATTACTGTTGCTGACCATCTGCTAACAGTTTGACCTTCATTCCGCCCACATGCACTCTCTCTCAGCCCTTTTACATGGTCACTGTTGTATCCTTACATTCTCAAGGGGAATGGAATGGGGAGGTTGCTGGGGAAACAGAATGGAGTCGTTTGGTGTTAGCGGAGAGGGAGCTGGATGCTGGTGAGGCTGCTGAGCTCTTTGAGCTTATTTGAACATTTAATAAACACGTATCTCAAGAAACCCTTGTTCAGCAAATATCTCGTATTGGCAAAGAGCGCGAGTAAAGAACAACTCTGCAGCTGGCCCATTCAAATAAAGTGCACACTGCGACGCAAGCTGCCACTCCAGATAGTCATCTACAGAGAATGGGATGTGACGAGTGGCTGGTGGCTAGCCACGGAGCCTCACAGCCAACTCCTGTTTCATCGTCCAGGGTCTGGGGGTGCAGGCTGAAAACAGGCAGGCTCACATGCCACAAACCTCTGGGGGTAAGGGCACACAGTCATTGTGCAACATGCCCAGTGTTTAAGGAAAGCGCCCTATAATGCAACAGAGCATGTGTGTGCAGCCACCAGCATGTAATTGTTGCTAACAACAAGTACAAACAATGCTAGTGACTTGCTGATAAGCCAGAAAATGTTTACAAAAGTGTAAAAAACACTGAGAGTATCAGAAGAACAAAAGACTGAGTCAAAGGCTACCTCTCCCTGATAGCGCTAGAGCAGTTGTTGACAAGATTCTAAAACCTAGTGTAACATAATTTGATTACACCATTAGTGCACAGAAATGAGGTAAAAATGTTGTTATTCTGAAAAATATAGACAAATTAAGGACATTTAGACATTTGCAACAGACATCAGTAAGAAATCCAGCGTTTGTAATGTAATCAGTTACAGCAGAGGGGAAAATGGCCGACTGTAGCTGGCATTATTTTACTTTCTGGTATCCGTGGACTCTGACACTGGAGACTGGACAACGACCTACAAGCAAGTTGTTAATGGATGCAGGGTGGACTGCAGACTGTTGTGGCATCAGTAAGACATCCAGTGTATGTAATGTAATCAGTTACAGCAGAGGGGAAAATGGCCGACTGGAGCTGGCATTATTTTCCATGTTCGTGCTGCAGAGGATCGAGTCAGTGTTTGTGATTCTGCTGCAACTGATTACATTACAAATGCTGGATGTCTTACTGATGTCACAACAGTCTGCTGTTCACCCTGCGTCCATTAACAACTCGCATGTCAGGTCGTTGAATTCTTCCACACCTGCCGGCTTTCGCCATTTGTACTTTATTGCTTCAACAACTTTCCCATTACTTGGTGGACTAATTTTGCAAGTCACCATCTACAGGTGCCTTGTGTAGTTACACACTTGACACCTTCTAATCCGGATTGCCGCCCACAGCGCGAGAGCGCACCCGAACCAACTAGCGATGATGTTTTGACTTATCAACCAAGCATTCTGCCCACTTCCAAGACCCTAAAGATGTCAAGTCCTGATGAGTGTTCGGAACTATTCGGTGAACTACTTTATCCACCGACCACAGTATAGTCTTCTAACAACCCAAACTTGAAACACTTAACACAGTTTTGACAAGCCCCCATATGAGCCATACATTCAACCATAGCTCATAACATAATATTATAACATTCTGATGCTTCTAGCACTATATAAACAAATGTTATCATCAAATCCTTTGTCCTGTTTCAAACCCACAGTGTAATTAGATATTGTGGTCGAATTTTTAAACACAATTGTAAATGTCTAAATGTCCTTAATTTGTCTATATTTTTAGAATAAAACCATGTTTACCTAATTTCTGTGCACTACGGGTGTAATCTAATTATTTTACACTAGGTTTTAGAATCTTGTCAACAACTGCTCTAGCGCTAGCAGGCAGAGGTAGCCTTTGACTCAGTCTTTTGTTCTTCTGATATTGTCACAACCTTCCTGAGTCAGGCTCCCCCATGACCAAAAAGAGGGTACCTCGGCCTTTGTTTTTTGTCTGTCCAAAACGCTGAGAGGACAAAGAGAAGAGAAAAAAAAGTTAAGGGAGATAAGGGGGGCAATAAACAGAAGAGTGTTCTACTAGTATAAATAGATATTCAGACCATTACAATACATGCCATCCCCCGGCATGTTTTCTTCCCAACCCAAAGGAAACGGCAATACCTTGGCGAGATTGGAAGGAATATTGGGTCAACTACCTCAAAGCTTAATGCACTGGGTCCTGAAGGACTAAGACAATTCAGAGCACTTTCACACTTACCGGTGACAGAGGCAGGTGACATAAATGTTTATGAGACTGCGCTGAAACAACTGGGTGAATATAACACAACAAAGGGAAATCACTGAAGAATACGTTACAGCCTTGCATAACCTGCCAAATAAAGAAACCTCATGCAAGTTTTGAGCTGGGATCACATTGGGGGAACTCATTTGTGACCAGATTATCATCCATGCAATTAATGCAGTGCTCCAAGAGTGTTTGTGGATTAGTGCCCTGAAACACTTGGTATGGGCGCGATATAAATACACTATTATATCACATCTTATCAGTTGGGATCCCATTCTCGAAGAAACAATGGTAATTGCGAAGAAAGACCAGCACACAGAGTTTTGTGCGAAGGTAATACAAAAAAGGAAAGAAGAAATAATGGGGGAGAGCTGAATGAGGCACCTAAAGAAGCCACCCCACAAGTGAACTTTGTAGAGGAAGAAACAAAGAAACTGAGCGGACAAAACTAAGCAAGGGAGGAGCTATACAATGCAGATGACATTGAATACAGAAAAGAAAGACAAGGTGTCCAGGAATAAAACAGGGGCAAATATTACAGATTTGGATGGATAGACCACTACGCATCTTCCAAAAACTGTCTGACTTTGCCAAAGACATGTGAAATGTGCATCACATAAGGACAATTTGCTGTAGTGTATCAGAAAAAAAAGTTGCATCAGTGCGTGAGGAAGAAGAGTCAGATGAGGAAAGGGTGATGATGATCTTTAAAGAAGAAGAATTCAGCTAAATGAAATGTCATAGCTGTTTGTCGGGAATGAGAATGTGCTAACACCCATGATGGTGGACAGCTGTTCACTGGATATGATATAATGTTCAAGAAAGTAAGAGAATTGGAGGAAGAAGGAATGAAAATAAAAGTGTGCAATTCCAATATAAAGAACCCAGGGGGATTGGAAGGCACTCATATATCAATAATAGGTTAATTTTAGACATTGACAGAATTCAGAGACTGATTGGCTTTGGTGAAAGTTTATGTTGCGTAGCAAGGTGTGGATGTCTTGGGTTGGCGAGACCATGCAGCGTTGGAGATTAAGTTGGATCCCACATTAGTGGACCCTGTTCTTAGCATACAAATGAAAGGACATGCAGTTGAAGAGTTTTATCCCAATGTATTTGCAACATCGATAAGATGTCTGAAGGGGTATGTACATCGAATTATACTGAAGGAGGGGGCGCAGCCGGTTGAGCAGGTACTTTCCATTGGCAATAAAGGCAAACGTTGAAGAAATTAGTAGGCTGACTTGTGAGGACATAATAGAACCAATTGCGTCATCTGAATGGGTAAGTCATATAATAGTGACCCTTAAGTCAAGCAAAATGTGCATATGGGTGGACCGACGTGCGCCGACCTACGTGGGCCGGACAGAACATTCTGATAGATAGTTGCCTGTTGCCCCTGTATGATGGTATCAGACCCCCTGCCTCCCTGAAACTGAGTACAGTTTTTTTTTTAATAAACGGGTGCATGTGGGGCAGAATATGTTTTTGGAGTCAGAATGACTCAGGAAGTGAAGGGTGCATCAGGTATTACACACAATTCATGAATATGTAAAAATATATTCTGGAAAGTGGATAGAAAATGAGTTATGCTAAAAAATAAATTGACTTACCGTTTGGTAGCAAGGCTGAACAGGCTTAGATGGATTCTAAAATGGATGCCAAATACAAAATGGCATCATGAGACCAGGTTTGCAAAGCCCTTACTCATGCAGATAGCAGATATTCTTTGGCAGCAGTTGACTGTAGATAAGCAAGTCTGGGATGGTATATTCAGACATTTTGGCAAGGAAAGCAGACAATGATTGATAGTAAATCAGATAAAGGCATGGGAAAGCTACCAATTAGACAGAACTTCTACTTACTTGGCAACAATTAAAATGAGCTCATGAAATTTTTCACAGTATGAGCTGGCAATAAAATGTGGCAGGACCTCGAGAAGCAGATAAGGATTGGTTCTTGGCAAGAGTTGAAAGATATGTAATTATGTTTAGCTGAGTCTAAAATAAGCATATCAGTCTATGTATCAATCAGCCGGTTCTTGCCTTGTAACATGTTCATCTTTTCCTTTGCCGTATATCAAAATGTCATCCTGATATGCCATTGCTCCTTCTTCCTATTTTAGTAGATGTGTCATTGTCCTCTGGAATACTGCTGCAGCAGATACCAATCCAAAAGGCATTCTGTGATACCAAAACATTCCCAGTGGTGTCATAAATGATGTTAGCTTCTTACAATCCTCCATCAACTTTATTTGATGATAAGCTGCATTGAGCTTGGATGTCGTAAAGACAGTCGCCCCACTCACACAGATCAACTTTTCCGAAATGAGGGGTGTACAGGAGGGTCCTTTTCCATCCCATCAAACTTTCTGGTATCCGTGGACTCTGACACTGGGGACTGGACAACGACCTACAAGCAAGTTGTTAATGGACGCAGGGTGGACTGCAGACTGTTGTGACATCAGTAAGACATCCAGTGTATGTAATGTAATCAGTTACAGAAGAGGGGAAAATGGCCAACTGGAGCTGGCATTATTTTCCATGTTCGTGCCACAGAGGATCGAGTTAGTGTTTTCAATTCTGCTGTAACTGATTACATTACAAATGCTGGATGTCTTATGGATGTCACAACAGTCTGCAGTCCACCAACCTGCGTCCTTGATATGTGTACTACATTAACTCCTCCTGTACAACAATGCTGGACAAGTAAATTTTTTTTTTTTCATTGAATCACAGTCCTGACGAAGATGGCTAATTTCCGTAATGCCATAGAAAACGGTCGACCTTTGTGGTCATGCGGGCTCTCATGACCAGTTTTTGATATCTCCCACTACATCTGAGAGATACTGGTTGGACTAATTGGATTGCACACTCACATGTATGGAGTGAGCTTTTTTATAAGAGCCATTTTAGCTTTGTTCCTTTATAGCGGGCATTCCAACTGTACTAATTGCATTCCAGTTACTGAGATCAATGGGCACAATTAAAGTTTGCACTTAGTTCGGAATCCGACTACTTGATCTGTCCTCAGGTTGCCATCATTTAGACCTGGTGGTGTCAGAATGCAATACACAATTCTGTCTTTTGTTGCAGCAGCCAGTGGGAAATGCTCTGAATGTTTGATCCTGTGTCTTTAACTAGGTATATGCCACCATTGTAGAAGGTTAGGGACAGCTCTCCTATATCACTTTTAGATGGGCGTTGCACCATACGCCAGCTAGGGCGAGGCACCCCGATAGGGACAGGGTGCTCTTCCCCAGGGCAAGCTTGTAGCTGGGTTGCCTTCCCTCTTTTCAGATTGTGCGTCCATGCAATATTTGTTTACTTTTTGGAACTTTGAATTACCTCCTTCCTACAGAACCGTTGTTTTTTGTGTTACCCTATACCGAATGACCCATCAATCGGGTTTCAGAGTCGGATTTGGAACAGAGACGGCTCTGCTAGAACTAAAATCCAGGCTTATGGACCGCATGGATAAAAATGAAGCCTCTCTGCTGATGCTGTTAGATTTGTCGGCAGCCTTCGACCTGGTGGGCCATTCCATCATGTTCACCAGGTTGGGGGAGGTTCCACATTTTTCGCCTATAGCAACCCAATGGATTGCATCCTTCCTTTCTAATCAGGAAAGCAGAGTATGCTTTGGTGAAGATGAAGCTAAGCCCATTGACATTAGTTTCGGAGTACCTCATGGTTCTTTTACCTCACCATGTTTATACAACATTTTTACAGTCCTCTATTTGCCATGCTTGCACATGAAGGGGTGATATTACCTAACTCTGCTGACGATACACAGTGTGTCTTCCCTTTATCTGGAAACCGTGAATTAGATGAGGTGCTGATTAATAAAATCTATGTTTTGATCGAGATCAGGATGGTTCATAATAAACTGGCGCTGAACAAGAAAAAAACAGAGCTGTTGGTTATTGGCTTGCCCAATATGCTACAGAAATTGGGCTCAACATATGAAGGTTTTCATATAGGAGCTGCCAAAATACCCAGCCTTAAGAAAGTTAAGATGCTGGTTGTCATGTTTTACCAGAATCTCAGCATGAAGCCTCATGTGTGTAGTTTTGTATCATCCTGTGCCTATTACATCAAATTGTTGGCCCATCTTGGACCCTTGATCTCTCTAGCTAATGCTGGGACCATCACAAGAGGGGTAGTGGGAGCTAAAATTGACTACTGCTCCAGCTTACTCGTGGGTATTAATAAATCTATTTGCCTTAGGCTGCAAGTCACGCAACAGGGAGCAGTAAGAGTGGTTATGGGTCTCTCTCAGAGTGAATATGTGTCAGCAGCAAGACGAGCTCTTCATTGGTTACAGGTAGAGTCAAGAATCCTTTTTCGATTGCTGGGAAAATCTCAGAAGTGTAGGCAGGGAAAAATGCCTGCGTATTTACAAGTTCTCTTATCTAAAAAAACACATGGAAGATCACTTAGATCCAGCAACCAGGATCTTTTGATGATCCGTAGGTGTAGGAACATTAAGGCCTCAAAGGGAGCCTTCTACGCTGCTGCCCCTATGACTTGGAACGACAATCCACTAGAGTTAAGAGGTATTGACTCTATGATGTTTTCAAAAGGAAACTGAAGACACATCTGTTTACTTAAGATTATCAGACCCTGCTGCTCTACTCTGAATCCGTTCATGCCCACGGATCTTTCTTGTTCCATGTTGTGTCCTGTTGCGCCTTTAAACCTACGGGTCCATGGCCCGCGCATTATAAATTTGATAAAGTAAAGTAAAGAGGGTGGAATGACCATAGATGTAGCGAAATGCAGATTTGGGGTAAGCAAAGTGGAATATCTGGGACATCTTATAAACAGCAATGGCTATAAACCGACAGTGAGAGTGATGACGGCACATAAAGATGCTAAAACCAATTAAGTGATGGTTGGAAGGTTTTCATTTAATCTGAACCACTGACATTGCTCTGGGCAACCTTATACACTACTGTATTTTTGGCCAACTGCACCATTGCAAAAGGGGTCCATCCATATGCAAATCAGTCAGGTACTGCCACCAATGGGAGAAGCACCACCAAACTGCTAGGCCAGGTCCCCTTTGCACAGAAACACAAGCAACCCAAGACATGTTTCGGCTTTGTTGGGCCTCCTCAGTGAGGTGTAGCTTGGCTTCCTATGGCGCAGTGAGCAAGGGACCCATGTCTGGGCACACCCACTCTCACATGGGTAGACAACCTAAAACCAAAAATGTGATGGGTGGAAGGTTTTTAGTTAATCTGAACCACTGGCATTGCTCTGGGCAACCTTCCACACCACGTGTTTAGCCCATCTGTACCATTTAATATTTATTTATTTGTATTTGCATATTTATATCGCGCCAAACAACCCATAGGCATAAGGGCACGTACATTAAGACTCAGACATACTTATTTTGACAGGACAGTCGGATTTCTACAGTTTATATCTCCTGTCTAACTTTATTTAATAAAAGTAGTTTTTAACTTTTTTTCTGAAACTCAAGTAGTTTTCCTCTAGTCTGAGGTTGATCAGCAGCCAGTTCCATGTCCTAGCAGCGCTCACAGGGAAAGATCTCCCTAATCCATTTGCTATTTTAGCTGGGATGCATGCAATTTGCCCTTGTGTTTCTGATCTTAATGACCGACCCGGGGTATAATGAACAATTCATTCCCTCAAGTAGGCAGGTGCCTGTCAGAATAGGCAATGATGTACCAGGGTCAAAGCTTTGAAAGTAATCCTGTCTTCTAGCGCCAGCCGATGCAAGGCTTTCCTGTCAGCTGTAACATGGTCTCTTCTATCCTTTTGTTTGACAATTCTTACTGCACTATTTTGAATAGCTTGGCATCTGCTTATACAACTTTTTCTCGCACCTAGGAAGAGGGCATTCCCGTTATCTAGCTTGGACAGGATAGTAGCCCTTGCGATGGTAGCACTGTTCTTTTCACTCATGTACGGTCTGAGGCATCTTTACAGCCTCAGATAGTATTGGAAATTTCGGTTTAGATTGTTCACATGTGCTTCTGCACCAAGAGATGCCTCTGCACAGAAAAACAAGTAACTCAGACATGTTTCTGCCTTGTTGGGCCTCCTCAGTGAGGTGCAGCTTGGTTCACTATGCTGCAGAGAGCAAGGGACTCACATCTGAGCATACCCTCTCTTACACAGGGAGAAACCCGAAAACCAAAAAAGTGATGGGTGGAAGGTTTTTAATTAATCTGACCCACTGACATTGCTCTGGGCTACCTTCCACACCACCGGTTTTTAGCCCATCTGCGCCATTGCAAAAGTGGTCCAGCCATGTGCTAATCTTTCAGGTACTGCCACCAAAGGGAGCAGTGGGAGCAGCCCTGCCCAACCTGCTAAACCAGGTACCGTCTACGCAGAAAGATAAGCAACCACAGACATGTTTCTGCATTTTGAGCATCCTCAGTGAGGTGCTGCTTGGTTCCCTATGGTGCAGTGAGCAGGGGACTGACTTCTGGGCATACCCTTTCACACATAGAGAGACAACCTTGGGACGTACCATGTCAATGCAACAAGGAAGTACTTAGCTCCTTTCTTGGGTTAGCAGAATATTACAACAGATTTGTCAATAACTTTTTGCAGACATTACTATGCCATTGAGGGAGATGTTGTGGAAGAATACAAGGTTTGAGTGAACAGATGATTGCAATGACGTTGTGAAGTTGATAAAAGAGAATATGTCTTTGACGATGTAGTTGGGCAGATTTGTGTTGTGGGAGTCTGCCATGATAACAACAGATGCGAGTATGAACGGTCTGGGAACAGTGTTGTCGCAGAAGATTGAAGGAGCAGAAAGAGTCATAAGTCATGCTTCATGCTCAGTGAGTGGGAATTATTAGCAGGCGTATGGGGTCTGAATTATTTCCGGAACTACATATGGAGGAAGTCCTGTATTTTGAAGACTGATCACAAACCATTGGTCAAAGGATTGTCAGTACAAGTGATAGGAAGGGCAACGCCATGGTTGGCCCATTTGAGTCTCATGGCTCAGGAATTTGATTATGTGGTAGAGTATGTGCCGGGTTGAAGAATAAAGTTGCAATTTTTTGTCGAGGATACTGTTGCCATGGAACGATTTTGTGAACTAAGAATCGGATGAAGTGGTAGTTAGTGTGCTTATGAGAGGAGTCAAATAGTGTGAGAAGAATGGGAAATAAAAATGGAGACAGATGCAGTACTTAATAAGGTTCAGAAGTCGATTGAAGAAGGATGGTCATTCTGGGAGCTGAAAGTTGAGTTGTCAATGAAGTGTAAGATGTTGTTGAGGGGGTACATGTTGGAGCCGCCAACGTCGTTGAGGGGAAAGCTGGTGGAGTTGGCTCACATGGGGCATCCAGGTATTCCTGACACTAAGAGGAAAATCAGGGAAAGATTTTGGTGGCCAGGTTTGGACTTATTTATGGAAAGAAAGGCGAGGAATTGTTTTCCATGTAATAACTTGGATAAAACCAGGAGAACATTCATGTGGATTCACCGGAGGCAGTATGGGAAAGAGTGGGGATTGACTTATTAGGCCCTTACCATGTTTCTGGGCTGAGGATAACATTTCTTCTTGTTTTGGTGGACCATTTCTTGAATTGGTCAGAAGTGAAGATAGTAATACATACTCAAACGGATGATTTGATTGCGTTCCTCGAGCATGTATTTAGGAGGAAAGAGTACCCTACAGTGTTGTTGAGAGATAATGGGCCACAGTTTAGGAGTAAGGAGACGGCAGAATATGCCAAGGAGAAGGGCTTGAAGTGGAGTCTCACGTTGAATTATCATCCTGAATCTAATGCAAATGTAGATAGATTTAATTGAGTGCTGGTGGAAACGATAGAAACGGCTGGAAGGGAGATTCTAGAATGGCAGGCTATGGAGTAGCAGCTTAGCACAACTGCTCCTGGACCTCTTCTTGAAGACATTTTCAAGACATTATGAACTCTAAAAAGAAGATCGCTGAGGCTGAAAATCCTGCTTCTAAAAAACCCAAACAACTTAGGGACATGGATGATACCCCCAGTATCCAGGATATCTATAAGATCCTCCTCCAGGTGGCCCAGGATGTCTGTGAAGTCAAGCTTACTTTAGCTGATCTCAATTAAAAAAACAGGTCAGCTAGATGGCAGAGTAACTGCTTTGGAACAGTCTTCTACATCTATGAGTACTGAAATTGCAGGCAGTTTTCAAGCTTATAACAACTTGAAGTCTGATTTACAGAAAGAAAAGGACATGCGCCTGGGATTGAAAATGAGGATAAGGGCTAAAAACATCAGACTGGTTGGTGTGGAGGACTCCGCTGGTAAGGAAGATCCAGCAGCTTTACCCATTCAAGTTTTCAAGGAAAGTCTTGATTGTGATTTGATTTCTTCCATGGATATTGACAATGCCTACAGAATTAGTAAGGATGTAGGGACTAAAGCAAGACACATCCTTGTGACTTTTCAAAATCAAAGATAAAAAGAGTGCTTGATTTCTGCTGCTAGACTGAAAGGAACTGCCAATTTTAGAGGTAAATCGGTTTTTATTTATCCTGATTACCCCAGGGAGATTTTAATGTTGCCGAAATCATATCAGGGTTATGTTATGTTATGTTATTTTGCATTTATATAGCGCCTTATATAACATTGGTATGGTCTGAAGGCGCGGGTAGGTTGAACGCCCTTGGAAACCGAAGTTCAGATCAGTAGAGGGAGTAGAGAGAGTCAAAGGTGCGTGTGAGCACCGGGTATGTGTGCAGCTGGTGCGGTATTTGTGTAATAGCTGCTTCTTAGTGGTAAGTGTGGTGGTTGAGAGATCAGGAGTATGTGTTCGTTCTGGCAGGATTTATCCAGACCGGATGTGGCTGCGTTAGGCGTGAGGAGAACGCCTGGCTGGGGGGGTGTAACCAGCAGTGTTTACTTAGAATGATGTGGAGCATGCGGCGGATGTTGGTATGAGAACAGTTATACCGAATGGTGTCATAGTATCTCTGTGTTCTAGTTGAGTGGTGGTGTAAAGGAGAGAGTAAGCATGGTGGTGTGATATGATGGGTTATATGGTCTTTCGAACATTCTCTGCATTTCAACCATACTATGCACGTCACGCAATTCTATGCGCTCCAGTCCATTTCATGCACTCCTATCCACTTCATGCATCCCAGTCTGTTCCCCACATTCCAGTCGGCTCCATGCACTCATGCATTCCAGACCGCCCTGCGTGCTCAAGTCCGCCCCGCACGCTCCAGTCTGGCTCACGAATGGACTCTTGTCTTCTCCACGTATGCACTCCTGTCAGCCCCACGCATGCACTCTTGTCTGCACCATGTTCTACGCATTCAGCAGCTCTCCGTACTCATCCGCTCTACGGAACTCGTCCGCTCTATGTATCTATGTAGCACGTCCGTACGCTCCAGACACTCCTTCGGTCCAGGCGCTCCTACGCTCCAGGCACTCCTACGCTCCAGGGACTCCTATGCTCCAGGCACTCATCCGATTTATGCCCTCACATGTACTATGCATTCATCCCCTCTGCGAACTCATCCCCTTTGCGCACTCATCCCATCTGCGCACTCATCCCATCTGCACACTCATGTCAGGCTTAGAGGTCCTGTGTCCGCGGAAGCTGCTGAACCCCCGACAATCCCCCTGAAATGTAATTCCCAGAACTAGATATCAATTCAGCTCTGCAAACTACACCCCAAAGGGAAAGGGGGAAGTGGATAACAAAACAACACCAGGCTGACTGCGTCAAGGCTAACCAAAGCTGAACCTGCAGAGGATATAAGAAAAGCAGATACAAATCCTTTTATTACTTACTTAACCTTTAGAGTGGAAAAGACTTTAAATCCTTAACTAATAATTAAGAATCATACCTGGTTCTTCTCTTGAAATTTCTTAGAGAAGCTTGTAAAGAAGCTGAAAATCTCTCTTACTTGAGACTCTTGAAATTCACAGCAACTTCTTAATTTGGGCAAACCTGGAAAGTTTTGCTCTTTGCCTTTTTTCCAAAATTCACTAATTGTCCAGTTAAATAGTCTTTAATTTTTTCTTTCTTTTTCTTTCAAACTTTTCTTTAGTTTTCAAACTTTTTACAATTCAATAAAGTTTGTGAATTCTTGAAGAAACATGTGCTAAACACACACGCAGATAATCTCAATACAGAAGATTCGCACGTTGAAAACTTCCTGCGTTGAAGAAAAGTCCACGTGCAGAAAACACACGCGCTTGTAAAAACACGCGAAGCAGAATTCACGCGCAAACGGAATCTCTCGCAGATAACACACGCGCTTGTAAACTCCTGCGCAGATGAATTCCCGCGCCTATTCACACGCGCCTTATAACCCAAGCGCAAAAGAGTTCACACGCGGTCGAGTACACGCGTTAAAAAGCACACGTGCTGGTAACCACACGCGCAATTGAGTTCTCGCGCAGAAACACACGCGCTTGAAAACACACGCGCAATAAAGTTCTCACGCGGCAAACAGATACTCGCGCTTGGAAGCACACGCGCTAGGAAAACACACGCGCTATAGAGTTCTCACGCGGCGAACAGATTCTCGCGCCAGGAAGCACACGCGCTGGAAAACACACGCACTATGGAGTTCTCACGCACGCGCAAAGGTTCAACGGTTAGTTTCAGATTACACGTAGTACGCGTTTTACAAATAGCGTTCACCCGTTAACCTCGCGCAAATTTTCAAGCGCACTCAAAGTTCAAAAATATAAATTCAAAGGTAACATTTTACGAGTTCTCACTTAAATGTCTTTAAGATAAACAGAGCGGCAGTTAAAACAAAGTCACTTATCTCCAGAACGATTTCTTAAAGATCTTCAGAGTTTCCTGTCTTCAAAACGAATTCCTGACAGCTGATAGCTTCTCCTGAAAGCCCCAAGAAAGTAGCCGCTCAACTGCTAACGCCTGAAGGATAAAATCCACCAGGCCCAAGTCTAAAGCAGGAGCAGCCACTACACACGTCCTCTCAGCTGGGCTTTAGATGATGAAAGGCAAAGAGTGACAGTTTAGAATGTTCATTGTTGTTCAGCAGTGTTTTCTAACCAATCAGAGCTGTCACTGTGAAACTCCATTTTGCCTTGGGTCAGAACCAGGATTCTGAATCAGGAAGTTAAGGCCAAACCAACTACAATAGAAAACTTCCCACCCACACAGGGCTAATCTAAAAAGGATAATAAAAGAGAAATAATGGGAAAGAAACTTGAATAAGGGAAAATAGCCTGAATAGGGGAAGGAAACCTGACAACTCATCCCATCTGCGCACTCATCCCCTCTGTGCACTCATCCCCTCTGCGCACTCATGCCCCCTGCGCACTCTTCTCCTCTGTGTACTCTTCTCCTCTACGCACTCGTCCCCACTACGAACTTGTCCCTTCTACGCACTCATCCCCTCTCTGTACCCCTTTTTTCACCCCTGCACTCATTCGCTCATATGGACTCGTCTGTTCTATATAATTGCCGGCCCAACCCATTAGTCTGTTCTATGCAGTCCTCCACTCTACCCATTCTTCCGCTCAGCTCATCGATCCCGCACCGCTCATCTATCCGTTCCTCGCACTCTGCATGTATTCTGCACTCATCATTTCTACCTGCTTATCTGTTCTACACACTCACACGGTCTGTGTAACTCATCCGATCTAGGCATTTGTCTACTTTAATCCCTCGCGTGCACTACACCTCCATCTGCTCTACACATTCACCCACCCTACGCAATCGCCTGCTCCCAACACTCACTTGTTCCCGGCACTCACCCGCCCTACGCACAATCACCTGCTCGCCCCACTCACCTGTTCCCGGTTCTCACCCGCTCCCTGAACTCGACAGCTCCCTGCACGCATCCGCTATCCACCCTCATCCCCTCTCCACCCTCATCCGCTCTCCACCCTCATCAGCTCTCCACACTCGTCTGCTCTCCACACTCATCCACTCTCCACACTCATCCGCTCCCCACACTCATTCGCTCCCCACACGCATCCGCTCTCTACACTCATCCACTCACTACACTCATCCGCTCCCCACACTCATCCGCTCCCCACACTCATCTGCTCCCCATACTCATCCACTCCCTGCACTTACCCGCTCCCCGTACTCAATTGCTCCCCGCACTCACCCGCTCCCCGCACTCACCCGCTCCCCGCACTCACCCGCTCTCCGCACTCATCCGCTCTATGCATTCGTTCTTTCTATGCATTCATCTGCTATATACACTTACCCGCTCTATACATTCATCCGCTCTATATGCTCATCCGCTCTATACACTCATCCGCTCTATACACTCATCCACTCTATACACTCATCCGCTCTATACACCCCTCTGCTCTATACACCCATCCGCTCTATATACCCATCCGCTCTATACACTCATCCGGTCTGCACATTCATCTGCTCCAGCGTTTTACACACTCTTCTGCAGTCACTCGGTCTACAGACTCATCTGCTCTACGCACTCCTGCATTCTACGCACATCTCTGTACTTATGCACTCATCCGCTCTACGCATTCGTCCGTTCTACACACTCAGCCGCTCTATACACTCATCCGCTCAACATACTCATCCGTTCTATACACTTCTCCTATCTATACACCCAGCCACTCTACTCACTCATCCGCTCCCCATGCTCATCCGCTCCCCATACTCATGCGCTCCCCATACTCATCCGTTCCCCGCACTCACCCACTCCCCGCACTCACCCGCTCCCCGCACTCATCCGCTCCCCGCACTCATCCGCTCTCCGCACTCATCCGCTCTATACACTCGTCCGCTCTATGCACTCATCCGCTCTATACACTCATGCGCTTTATACACTCATCCGGTCTGCACATTCATCTGCTCCAGCGTTCTACACCCTCTTCCGCAGTCACTCGGTCTACACACTCATCTGCTCTACGCACTCCTGCATTCTACGCACATCTCTGTACTTACGCACTCATCCGCTCTACACATTTGTCCGTTTTACACATCCAGCTGCTCTATACACTCATCCGCTCAGCATACGCCTCTGTTCTATACACTTCTCCTTTCCACACACTCATCCGATCTACACACTCATCTGCCCAGCGCATTCATCCGCTCAGCGCATTCAACCGTTTCCTAAGCTTCATCTATTCTAACCATTACATCTACTCCATTCACTTCGTTCATTCATCATGCATTACATCCATTTCATTGATTTAAATCTCGTTACTGTTTTTGTACGATTTATTCTTATTATCGACTTCACTGCACTGCTTTGGTCTACTTTACTCGTTCTATTCTTCTTGTCTTTTTAGTTTATATTAGTGGTTATTAGATGTCGATTTCTCGCATCTGGTAGTTTGTTGGATTGGTGTCATTGAGATGCTGTTATTCTGTTTGGGTAAGTTTGCGTACGGGTTGGTTCTGGGGGAAGACCAAGGTTTTCAGTAGTTTGCGGCAAGACATTAGATCCTCAGTTGGCAGATGTGGGGTGGTAGAGCGTTCCACAGCATGGGGGCCAAGGCTGAGAAAGATGATCTGCCTAACCTGACTGAATTTGTCTTAGGTATGACTAGGAGGCCGGCTGAGCTTGATCTTAGATTGCGTTGAGGGTGATAGGGTTTTAGCTTGTCTTGAGGTCCGGTTTTATGCACTGCTCGATGGGAGATGCATAAGGTTTTGAAAGTCACCCTTCGGGCCACTGGAAGCCAGTGCAGAGTCTTAAGGGGCGGGGAGATGTGGTCTCTTGGGCCGAGTGCAAGTATCAGTTTGGCTGCAGCGTTTTGTGCCCTTTGAAGTTTATTCAATTGGTAAGCGTGGAGTCTGAGGTAGAGGGGGTTTGCATAGTCCAGTCTTGATATAACAATTGATTGGACCACAGAGAGTCTGTTGGGAAAGGAGAGATATGGAAAGATGCGGCTAAGGGTTTTTAGGTGGTAGTGGCATGATTTTGAGACGTTGTTGACTTGGGGCGAGAGTGTTAGGTCAGAGTCAAGTGTGCATCCAAGGTTTTTGACTGCGTTACAGGGGGTCGGTGAGTTGCCCATGGCGGATGGCCATGGTAGTGGGTGTGGAAGAAGTTCAGAGTTGCCACATACCATGATTTCAGTTTTGGAGGGGTTTAACAAGAGGTGGCTTTGGGACATCCAGAGCTCTATGTCAAGGAGGCAGGACGCGAGGTCAGCTTGGGAGTTGGGTTTTGGGTTCAGGAGTTTTAGAATTAGTTGAATGTCATCAGCGTAGTTGTAACACAGGATGTTGTGCGAACAAATTATTGGTGGCAGGGTGATCAAGTAGAGATTGAACAGGAGGGCAGATAGGCATGCTCCTTGTGGGACTCCCGTGTCGACTGGTCGGGCTTGGGAGGAATAGGTGGAGAGTATTGTTATTTGGTACCTATCTTTGAGGAATGAAGCTATCCATTTAAGAGCAGTTCCACAAATTCCTAGGGAGTGGAGGCGGTCTAGGAGGATTGAGTGATTGATCGTGTCGAAGGTGGCGGATAGGTCAAGAAGTATTAATGCGGCGCATCCCGCCGAGTCAGCCATTATTTTAAGGTCATCCTAGATTGAGGTTAGGGTGGTTTCGGTTCCGTGACGGGCTCTGAAGCCTGATTGTGCGGGGTCTAGGAGATTGTTGGCTTCGACAAAGGCATTTAGTTGGGCGTAGGCGGTTCGGTCAATGAGTTTGGCAAGGAACCTGGTGTTTGAGATGGGCCGGTAATTTTTGGGCTTGAGAGGGTCGAGGGAAGGTTTTTTTAGAAGAGGTTTGACATGAACCGTTTTGAATATGTCAGGAAAGATACCCAAGGAAAGGGAGTCATTTATGATGGATCTTGCGTGTTCTCCTGCGCAGTAGGAGGCAAACATTTCTTTGAGGGTTGCGGCGGGGCAAGGGTCTAGGGGAGAGCCAGAAGGTTTGCGGGCAGATAGAAGTTTGAGAAATTGGTCTGGTGATATTGGACTAAAGGATTCAAACGTAGGTTGCGTAGTGGTCTCAGGTGGTGGGTTAGCTGGTGTAGGGGGAAGGTTGCCTGGTGGAAGTAAGAGAGCCAGTTTGGTGGTTAGAGCATTTGTTCTTTTGAGAGCCGTGGCGTAAAAGTGGAGAGAGAGTGAGTCGCACAGTGATTGAGAGGGGGTCGGGACGGTCATAGTGCATGCCGGTTTGGTGAATTCGGAGATGATTTTGTGAAGTTCTTTGCTGGGGTTTTTGCAGTTTAGGATTCGGGAGTTGTAGTGGGCTTTTTTTGCTTTCCGGATTTCGCCCTTGTACTGATAACGGTGTCGGGCCAAGGTGGCACTGCTCTCCTGGGTTTTGTCTTTCTGCCATTTGCGTTCTAGGTATTTATATAGTTGTTTAGTGGTCTTCAGCTCAGGTGTGAACCATCTAGGGTACAGGCCACGGTGGGCTGATGGTTTACAAAAGGGTGTGAGCCGCATCAGTGAGGTGTTGAGACATGAGTCAAAGGCGTCAGTGGTTAGTTGTTTATTGAGTTGGCAGGTAGGTGGTTGGGATTGGAGGAGTGCGTTGGCTAGGTCAGGAACAATTGTTAGTTTTTTCCAGCATTTGTGTAGCTACGGAGGTTCGGATTCGAGTACGGGAAGGGGATCGGGTGAGAGAATGGCGAAGGAAACAATTAAGTGATCAGACCAGATGATAGGGGTGGGGGGGTCTAGATGTATCCGGTTGTGGGAGCTAAAGATGGCATCAAGAGTGTGTCCTTTATAGTGAGTCGGGCCGTTTATGTGGGGTTGGAGGTTAATTGCGTGTCAACCAGAGAGTGTGTCATAGTGTTGATGGGAAAGTCGAGCCATATGTTGAAGTCTCCAAGAAAGGTGAGGTTGGGATGGTTTAGTTGAAGGGTGGCAATAGAGTCGCAGAGGTTGTCTGAGAATTGTCTATCATAGCCAGGGCGTCTGTAGATTATTAAAAGCTGTGTGAGAGCGACGAGGAGAGGGATAGTTTAACGAGGAGTGATTCGCAGGAAGGAATGCAGGGTTGGTTGTCGATGATTGAGGCGTGGAAGTGAGATTTGAAGACGAATGCTATTCCTCCACCTCTAGAGGGACGGTTAAGTGGGATGAGGGAGTAGTCAGGGGGGAAGGCTTCATTGGCGATTGGGGTGAAGTCGTGAGAGAACCAAGTTTCGGTGATGAAAACCAGGTCTTGTTTCTCAGAGGCGAGGAGGTCAAAGATGCAGCGTCTGTTTTTTGCTACGGATCGGGCATTAAATAGGATGCAGTTCACTTCGGTAGGTGAGGTTGGTGTCGGAGCTGGAGCGCAAGGGGGTTAAGGGGGAGATAGTGGAAACTGGAGAGGGAGAGGGGTAGGGTGGTTGATGATCAATGGAAAAAGTGGACGAGCAGAAAAAATGGCCGGTTTCTGGTGGGAGTGGGTGGATGCGTGTGTTCGGATGATTGGGTTTGGACCAGGGAGGGAATTTGAAGGTGGGGTGTGGGCAGTTAGGGGTATAAGTTGCAGTTGGTGAGAAGTCGAGGGAGAGGGGTTTCAGGAAGGGTGAAGCGAGGGGGGAAGGTGGTGATTGGGGGAAAGAGTTGGTGGGTCGAGACAGGGGAGGCAAAGAGTGTTGAGAGATTGAGGGGGACCAGGTATGTTTCCTCTTTAGTGACTTTGTTGTGATTGGCGTGTGGGAGAGGGTAGGGAGGTCAGGGGGGGAGAGGGCTGAGGCTTCTGTTCTTGCTAGGGCTAGGCGTGCAGTTTTCAGGGAGGGGAAAGGGTGTGGACGGGAGGGGAAGATGGTGAGGGTTTATGGGAAAGGTGGAGGGTGGATGATTGCAGGGCGGGGTGTGCCTGGTATGATAGTGAGGGGAGCGGGCATGATTAATGTCGGCTGGTTGGTGATGAGGTTCGGGGGAGAAGTGGTTTTAGGATGGTTGGCTCGCCATTGTGCCGCTCTGGCTTGGTGTTTGGAAAGGGGAAGGGTAGAGGATGGGAAGGAGGGTGGGATGATTTGGGAAGGGGGGAACGGGAGGCAAGGCGGACCAGAGAGTGAAGGCGGTCCATGGTGGTTGTTTCCGGCAAACCCTGGTGCAGCGGGTGCACTCATGGTTATTACGAGCTGTTGGGAGTAGTTTCAGGTGCAACTTACACTTTACGGGACTTTATAAGTTCGGCTATCACTGGGTGAGATTAGTCTTGGTTTCAAGGTTCCACTAAGCAGGGTGATATTATTCACTTATTCTAGGTTTTAGTGTACTAGTTTGTAGTAGGTTGCAGATATTAGGCCGCTTTTGAAGTGTAGCTAGACCTTAGTATATGCTGATTAGGCGGTCTATTTAGTTGCAGCTACAGCACAGTTACTTTGTTGGGTAGGTTCTCTTCTAGTAAGCTGGAATACAGGTAAGCTATTAGGGAGAAATTGAATATAGTAACACCACAGGTATGGTTTTAGGTCGACTTTTAAGTGCAGTTTAGGAGGGCTTTCTAGTTGTAGTTCTAGATTCAATGGGCACGCTATTAGGCACACTTCTAGATTCAAGCTAAGGGCCCTATTAGGCCCTCTTCTAAATTTAAGTTTTGTACAGATAGGATATTAGGGATGCTTCAATATTCAGCTAATAACTCAATGCTACTGGGCACACTATTGCACAGGGAGGGGTATTATGTTATTAGGCACAGTTCTAAATTCAGGCAAGGTGCGCTATTAGGTCCACTTCTAATTTTAGCTTTGCACAGAGAGGGTATTTAGGGATACTTCTAAATTCCAGTTTTGCACGGAGACGCTTTTAGTCACACTTCTAGATTCAACTTTACACAGAGATGATATTAGACTATTAGGTACACTTCTAAATTCAACTGTACACAGGGATGATGTTGGACTGTTAGATACACTTCTAAATTCAACTGTCCACAGAGATGGTATTAGGCCAACTTCAGGTAGGTAGTTAGACAAATCTTCTGAGTTAAATTTTGCACAGTTCTAAGGTCGGCTTTGCACAGGGGGATATTGGGTATACTTTAGGTTCAGGTTTCCACAGGAAGGATATTATGTGCAGGTTTGCACAGGATGGGTATTAGGTGCACTTCTATTTCTAATTTACACAGAAAGGATGTTGGGTACACTTCTAAATTCAACTTTCACAGAGAGGTTATTTGGGCACAACTTTTAAATTCAACTTTTCACAAAGGATATTGGGCGTACTTCTAAATTCAATTTTCACAGAGGATATTGGGCGCACTTCTAAATTCAACTTTCACAGAGAGGCCATTTGGGCACACTTCTAAATTCAACTTTCACAGAGGCTATTGGGCGCACTTCTAAATTCAACTTTCACAGAGGATATTGGGCACACTTCTATGTTCAATTTTCACAGAGAGGCTATTTGGCACACTTCTAAATTCAACTTTCACAGAGGATATTGGGCGCACTTCTAAATTCAACTTTCACAGAGGTTATTGGGGACACTTCTAAATTCAACTTTCACAGAGAGACTATTGGGCGTACTTCTAAATTCAATTTTCACTGAGAGGCTATTGGGCACACTTCTAAGTTCATCTTTCACAGAGAGGCTATTTGGGCAGACTTCTAAATTCAACTTTCACATAGAGGGTATTTGGGCACCCTTCTAAATTCAGCTTTCACAGAGAGGCTATTTGGGCACACTTCTAAATTCAGCTTTCACAGAGAGGCTATTTGGGCACACTTCTAAATTCAGCTTTCACAGAGGATATTGGGCACACTTCTAAATTCAACTTAACTTTCACAGAGGCTATTGGGCACACTTCTAAGTTCAACTTTCACAGAGAGACTATTTGGGCGCACTTCTAAATTCAGCTTTAACATAGAGGGTATTTGGGCACCCTTCTAAATTCAGCTTTCACAGAGAGGCTATTTGGGCACACTTCTAAATTCAGGTTTCACAGAGAGGCTATTTGGGCACACTCTAAATTCAACTTTCACAGAGAGGCTATTTGGGCACACTTCTAAATTCAGTTTTCACAGAGAGGTTATTTGGGCACACTTCTAAATTCAACTTTCACAGAGAGGCTATTTGGACGCACTTCTAAATTCAACTTTCACAGAGGATATTGGGGGCACTTCTAAATTC
The DNA here is from genome assembly GCF_040938575.1 of Ambystoma mexicanum. Taxonomy (NCBI): domain Eukaryota; kingdom Metazoa; phylum Chordata; class Amphibia; order Caudata; family Ambystomatidae; genus Ambystoma; species Ambystoma mexicanum. The sequence continues at coordinate 752,529,767 of NC_090923.1, forward strand.
AATTTTCACAGAGAGGCTATTGGTCACACTTCTAAGTCCATCTTTCACAGAGAGGCTATTTGGGCACACTTCTAAATTCAGCTTTCACAGAGAGGCTATTTGGGCACATTTCTAAATTCAGCTTTCACAGAGGATATTGGGCGCACTTCTAAATTCAACTTTCACAGAGGCTATTGGGCACACTTCTAAGTTCAACTTTCACAGAGAGACTATTTGGGTGCACTTCTAAATTCAGTTTTCACAGAGAGGCTATTTGGGCACACTTCTAAATTCAACTTTCACAGAGAGGCTATTTGGGCACACTTCTAAATTCAGTTTTCACAGAGAGGTTATTTGGGCACACTTCTAAATTCAACTTTCACAGAGAGGCTATTTGGACGCACTTCTAAATTCAACTTTCACAGAGGATATTGGGCGCACTTCTAAATTCAATTTTCACAGAGAGGCTATTGGGCACACTTCTAAGTTCATCTTTCACAGAGACGCTATTTGGGCACACTTCTAAATTCAATTTTCACAGAGAGGCTATTGGGCACACTTCTAAGTTCAACTTTCACAGAGAGGCTATTTGGGCACACTTCTAAATTCAACTTTCACAGAGAGGCTATTGGGCGAGTCCTAAATTCAATTTTCATGGTGAAGCTATTGGGCACACTTCTAAATTCACTTTCACAGAGAGGATATTGGGTACACTTCTAAATTCAACTTTCACATAGAAGCTATTGGGCACATTTCTAAATTCAACTTTCACAGAGAGGTTATCGAGCACAATTCAAGATTCGACTTTTACATAGAAGCTATTGGTTACCCTAGTAAATTCGAATTTCATAGAGATATTATTGGGCACACTTCTAAATTCAACTTTTCACAGAGAGGATATTGGGCACAATTCTAAATTCAATTTTGTACAGAGGCTATTTGGAACACTTCTAAATTCAGCTTTCACCGTGAGGCTATTCGGGACACTTCTAAATTCAGCTTTCACAGCGAGGCTATTGGGGACACTTCTAAATTCAACTTTCACAGAGAGGTTATTTGGGCACAACGTCTAAATTCAACTTTTCACAGAGGATATTGGGCGTACTTCTAAATTCAACTTTCACAGAGAGACTATTTGGGCACACTTCTAAATTCAACTTTCACACAGAGGCTATTGGGCATACTTCTAAGTTCAACTTTCACAGAGAGGCTATTTGGGCACCCTTCTAAATGTAATGCTACTACAATATGAAGATTTTACAATGGCTTAGTTTCTAGGTTGAGTAGTAGGGTAGTATGGTGGGAAGTAATTGCTTCTGACCCTGCCCTTGCCACACTTACTTATTGTTGGCTTCTTGCTTCTCCTACGGATACCTGCAGATACGACCTGGAGCTGTCATGTTGGAGCTGTCCTTTGCAATGGGGTCCTTAGCCGATGGGGCTGCCCGGGCAGGGGGCTGCCCTGGGAGGGTCGTTAATGGTCGGGTAGGACGGTCCAGGGGCCAATCAGGGCACGGTGGGCGGGTCGGGAGGCAGGGGACCAGGAAGCAGCGAACTAGAGGGGCTACGGTGTGAATCAGGACGAAGTGGGGCTGAGAAAGGTGGATGGAGGCAAGATGGCGGGGGGGCACCAAAATAAAACACTCACTGGATGGGCAATGACACACGGAGCAAAAAATAAATAAATAAATAAATAAATAAATAAATAACTAAATAAATAAATGGTGCTAAAGATTTGGCCAGACAACTGCATTTGAAAGCCTTTTTAAACAAAAACAGTATTTTTACTGTTGTGCTGCCAGATGGTGAAAAAAACACTTCAGACCCAAAACAAGCCTTACAGTGGTTGGAGCAATATAAGAGAGAATCACCACTGAATGTGTTGGTGACCACCAACCAGTGATTTCCTGGCTCCGCCTTTAGTCCGCTGAAGTTGTGGTTTTTTTTGCACTTCATATGGCATTTATTTATTTTTTTACTCTATTTATTCAGACTTTATGCTCTTAAAATGGCACCGATGGGATTCTTCAGTTTGCTTTTAAATATACACATTAGAATGTTCACCATGTTGCCACCGCTTCATCTTAATTCCAGAGAACGCTGGATGCCCATACCTTCTATTATCACTGCGTTTGTGCTCGGTTCGGATTGCTTTCCTCTGGTGCTACGTGGCTTTGGAGAAAAGGACCTGGATGCCCGCGATGAGCTGACCAGCTTTCCATGCGTCTTTGAGTCTTTACGTTGCAATGCAGAATCATTTTGAACCCGATGCAGCATGGAATCGCGCTGTATTAGGCTGCTTCACCTATGTGTAAGAGCGATATTGTTGCGTACACCGCTCTTTGGTCACATGACTGACGCAATGAACGGGCTTCTGCTATATAATTCAATGCACTGGTGCACGCATTCATAACAAGACTACATGATTGTCCACATCGAGCCGGCGATTAATAGCTCAGGTAGGCCGGGCATCCATTTCACCACCGGAGGATTGGCCATATGGGCAGAAGCGGGGCAAGGTATTTTGATCATAATAACGGCGAAGTTATGTTGCAAGTTGACTTGGATGCTTGAGAAATGATTGTTCACATGACATGCTGACCGAAGTAATTACTGGGATTTCAAGGCAGTTTTCATGGATGTGGCACGCTGTCCTTGGTATCAGTGAGATGGCCATACTTGCTTAATTGGTATGGATATGCTTCGAACGTTCACAGGCCATAAAATAATACTGCAGCACTGTTCAAAATATGCACCTGGATGGACGCTATTTAATAACACGATCCGAGATTTGGATTTCACTGATGGATTTGGGCTCTGATGTGAGAGGCTTCATGAATATAAGACGCCTATGAGTTCGAGTGATGCTTATTGCCTTTCATAGTACTGCATTACCTTGACAATATTATACGTGGAGAAAATTTAGAGTGGAGAGTGTGGGTATTTTAACTATGCATCCTCGATGGATCTGTCATGTGACTCAAACTGTGACATTGTGGAAAGCTTCATTTTTATTTTACAGTCGTGTTCGAGTTCTACTAATTTGCATATACTCTATTCGTTTTCTAATGCATGTGACATTTATTTGCGGATGGGGTCTTATTTCTATTCTAGGTTTGCTGGATTTTAGGTTATAAATGCAGTTACGTAACAAATGCAGAGTCAAAATGCTTTCACTACTTGCTTATTGCAATGTATAAATAGGTATGTGATTCTCTTTTCTGTGCAACAGTGTCGAATGCAGTAGATTTTACCAGTTTTGAGGAAGGATAATATATAGGTTTTTTTACACACAATGTACGACAATGTTGATACCGATATGTTATATGTATTTATTTAGTTGCAATGGTTTGGTATTGATGCTTTCTCATGCTATGATATGTCATGGATTATGCGTGCTACTCGGACTGCACGTTGTGTTTATGTTTTTTGGGTTATGATAATATGTGATCTGAACATGTATGAGGGTCTCATTGTCTGTGTTCTATAGGCACCTAGTGTGGCACTTCTTCCCGCCTTATTTTTCCTCTCGCAGACATTGAAAAACACTTTTATCGATTTTTATCCTATTTATATATGCCTTCCTTGGCACTCGTTACTGATAAAAATGCTTTCCCACTACTTGTGTACACATGGATGTGCTTACCTTTGGCCCCTGTGCTTCTGCATTTTTATCCTTTAATTTTGCTATGGCGGTCCTCTTCTTTTTTATGTTATTGTGTTTTATTTCATGGAACAAAGCTCTAAAAAGCTGGTTTTTAAATTCAGTTTTGATTCTATATTTGATTGAACTTACGGACTTCCTAGTAACCGGACCTGCTATTTGGGAATACTGGTTTTGGATCTTGAACAACTAGATATGCTTTACGTTTTATCAGTTATTTATTTGCATGTCTGATTTAGGTGGCTAGGAAAGGGTTTTAAGCATATTTGTATTAATGTACTTTTACTATTGCTACATCCTGATCTTTATCTTTACCTTCTCGCTTTCTCTCGGTTTCGTTGGCTTTAATCTAACTCGCTATATTTTTAAGTCTTTATTATTTAATCCTGTCTTTTTACTCTTGTTAATACAATCTACTCGGATTCTTATATATATAATTTCTTGAATACTATTGACATAGACTATATGTGACTCTTAAAAAGGAAATGAATGATATTTTATCATCCAGAGCGGAACGTAGTTTAATTTATTCACGTTGTACTTACTTTGAAAAAGGTGAGAAATGCGATAGGTAGCTCGCATATAGACTGAAACAGAGAATGTCAGAGGACGCAATAGCTTCAATCATTGACAAGGATGGTAGGGTTACATTCGATCCACGTAGGATTAATCTGCTTTTTCGTGATTTATATATGGATTTGTATTGTAATGAGATGGATATTTCTGGTGTTGGTAATGATTTTTTTGGTTATCTCCAGCTTCCCAAAATTACCGATGCAGAGTGTCAACTTCTTGCGGCGGATCTCACGGTTGATGAAGTGAAGAATGCGATTTCTAAATTGAATATTGGTAAATCACCCGGTCCTGATGGACTTCCGTGTGAATTTTATAGAATTCTCCCTGACTCTGCTCTCGAACTCTTGAGAGATATGTTTGTTGCTAGTAGGTCGGCTGGGGTATTACCTGACAGTACCCGACATGCCTCTATCTCTGTGTTTTTGAAGAAGGGAAAAGATGGCAACTACCCGGCTAACTCCCGTCCTATCAGTCTCATCAATTGTGATAATAAAATCTTGGCTAAGATTTTGGCTTTACGATTAGAATCATTTCTTCCAAAATTAACTGGTATGGAACAATCAGGTTTATTGAAGAATAGACAAACGTCCAGTAATGTTCGGCAATTGTTTCACACTATCGAGAAAGCCTTTGAGATGGATTTCTGATGCTGCCGTGTTGTCCCTTGATGCTGAAAAAGCGTTCGATAGGCTTGATTGGGACTATTTGTTTTCGGTTTTGAGGGAAATGAATCTTGGGACTGAGTTTATATCTTGGATTGAACTTTTGTACTCTAGGCCTTCGGCTGATGTTAACACAAATGGAATCAGATCGGAAAGCTTTATTTTGGAAAGAGACACTCGTCAGGGATGCCCATTTTCCCCGCTTTTGTTTATTCTGGCAAATGAGCCGTTGGCCATTTCTCTGAAAAATGCCACTGATCTGGATGGAGTGGGTTGCTGGGGTGTCACACAGAAAACATGGTTTTATGTGGACGATCTTTTGTTGGTCCTTAAAAACTTGGATGAATCTCTCCCGTGTTTGATGCAAATTTTTATGAAATTTTACAAGTCCTCTGGTTACAATGTTAACTGGCTAAAGTCCGAAGTTTTGCCTCTTTCTTTACGCTGTGACAAAACTTTGGTAACTGGACTAGGTTTTAAATGGTGTGATGTGCGATTGCGTCATCTAGACGTTTGGTTAACACCCTCGATTATGGATGTCGTCGATGAGAATATGAGCGTGATCACTCAGGAATGCAAAATGAATCTTGATAGATGGTCGCTTCTTAATCTCTCTTTGTGGGGTAAAGTCAACGCCCTAAAAATGAATTTGCCTCCAAAAGTAAACTTCGTAACAAGTATGCTTCCTTTGAAGATTATTAATCGGTATTGGAGAGATTTGGACCGCCTCATTCAGGAATGTTTGTGGGATAAAAAACCCCCAAGACTTAGCATCTAGAAACTGCAGCTTCCGGTTTGTGAGGGTGGATTGGGAGTTCCAAATTTTAGGGCTTATCATTTGGCCTTTTCTTTTCATGCTTTCATCCCCTTTTTGTGTCCCGAACCTGATCAGTGGCCTCTAGCCGAATCTAATGCCTTTGGTCCTCTAGGATGGGAGGCTTTGTTGTCTACTAATACTAAAGATCATGGGTGCAGTTCATTGGTTACGAAATCTTTGCGCACTGCTTGGAGTGACTTGTTGTCACTTTTGGATATAGACGCTTTCAGAAGGTCTTCTATTTGGTTGAATCCTAAGATCAGGGACAACACCAAAACAATTTTCTGGCCAGATTGGTTTCTTGTCGGCATTAAACAAATTGGCGATCTGGGGAGGAATGGCCGTTGGATGACCGCTAATGAATTGAGAGAGAGGTGGGTTTTTTGGGATTTGACGGATTCGGCATACAGGCATTTGAAGAGATGCGTGGGGGCCATTGATTGGACTAATACTATGAACTTGGATTTTTTTTGTTGCAACTTCTGAGTACAAGACGGGTGGCTTAGCGAGTATGGTGAACAGGTTGATTGTATCGAATTATCGTGGTAAGGACACGCTACGTAATACTTGGAGTATGAGAATTGGCTCAGAGATCACACCTGTTTGTTGGCAAAATATTTGTAGGAATGTCTCATTGTGTTCTCTGAACTTAGGTGAACGGAAGAGACAACTCAAAATAATTAACCGTGTTTGTTGGTGTCCAGAAAAGCTACAACGGAGAGGGACGGTTGATAGTGATGAATGCTGGGGCTGTATAAATGCTGTTGGTTCAATGGAACATATGTTGTGGAGTTGTGTGAGAGTTTCTGGCTTGTGGTCTGAAGCCTGTGACGCTTGTATTCAGGTTTCTCGTGGGGATCCAAATTTAGACTTCAAGACAATGATACTAGGAGATGACTCTGAAATTGGTGATCTTTATACAGCCCATAAAAAATATCTTTTTACGGGTGCAATTGATGCGAAACGATTGATACTTCGGGGCTGGAAAAGCAGGGTTTCTCCATCACTGGAAGATTGGACAGATGAAATGCATAAACTTTCAAGAATTGAAAAATTAATGTATACATTGAAATGCAAATTATCTGTTTATGAAAAGATTTCGAGTAGGTTTAATGATCTTTCCTAAAGAAGGAATGTCCCTTTTTTTTTTCTCATTTGTTTTCTCAGTTGTATGCATATTTTGTGGTTGGTGTTTTATGTTTCGAACGTTGTGTTGTTTTATTTTGGAATAATTGTAAATATATGAATACAAAAAAAAAGAAATGGCTGGAAGGAATCGCATGTATATAGAGAAGGCTGTGGAAGAGATGGTTTGGTGTAATAGGTAATCTCCAGTAGGGTAATGGGAGATTCACCGTTTGAGTTGATGCGAGGTAGAAAGTTGAAATCAATGCTCATTTGATTAACTCGATGAGCAAGAGAGATGTGTGCACTTTGATGGGCCGATTGAGATAATAAAGGAAAGGCAGGAAGATGTGGAAGGGAAGGTAGTAAAGTTGAAAGAGAAAGGAATCATTAAAGTTGGGGATTTGTTGAGAGTGAAGAAGGGAGGATGGTAGACACAGGGATGTCGAAGTTTTCAGAGGCTATGGTAGACATAGAAGCCTTCATAAAAGCAGGTAGAGCGGTGGATGGGTCTATATGGAATGTGAACATAGTTTTCCGGTGTAAAGTAACCGTGCACAAGGAAATTGCTGCTGAGAGAGTGGATGGAAACAGGCATCTGGGTTGCGAAGAGGAAATGTGGAAAGAGGAAGTGAGGAGCAGCAATAAAGAGAATGGTGTGGGGAGAGAGGAGAGAACTGGAAGAGTACCTGAGGTGTTGGAAATGTGAGGAAGTGTGGGTCCCAAGAGATTAAAGAAACTGCCTAGTCGATGTAGAGATTTCAAGATGGACGGGCATTGATTATGGACAGATTGGTAGAGAATTACATGAGCCTATTAACTAGTTAACTAAGTTTGGTTCATATCTTTCTTTTGTTTTGGAGTTCCTTTGGTTCATTTTGAGACGTATTTCTTTTACCAATTTGTATACCGCAAAATGCAGCAGGAGAACCCCCTCACACCCTCACCTTTTCCCTATACCAACCTTTCTATATACTTAACCCCAATCCACCATCTATATTTTTTGGAGTAAAAAAGGTAAAACAAATGCAGCAAAATGCAGCAAAATATGATTCAAACAGTTTGAAAGTGGAACAAAGTGGTGAATGCCATATATTGCATTCTGACTTCTCCATCGGGTAACATGAAGAACTTCGACAGGGATTCCTGTTGGTGTATTACTTTTTTGTTTAGGCACACTGGTTTAAATCATTCAGCCTTCCCTTCTTGGGTTTATGCTGACTACTTTGACGCATTGAGCTTTGGGTCCCTTACTCAAACCAGCATCTCTACAATATTAACCCAACGCCATCTCTCCATTCTGGCTTCAGTTATGTTGATCACGGCTCGTGTTGAGGTAGAATTTGGTTGTTTCAGTTTACGTGGGAATCATTTTTCTCCCTTTGTTTTGTGCCATGAATTGTCCTCTATATCTTGCTTTCATTAAGGGAGATTGGTAGCTGTTTGGTGAATCAGCAAATTGAAGGAATAACAAAATGTGTCTGTGAGATCTGAACTTGGTTGGTTTGAAGAAGAGCTCAAAACAAATAATTTACCTCACTGCCTTCAAGTTGGAGCAGAAGAATACATTTAATGTGAGATTGGGTCGCGTTTCACGTGCAATTGGAGTTGTCTTATTATCGCCACCTGTGTGACAAGGAAGCATCCTCAATCGTCTATCAGTGACATCAAAGTGCCCAGACGACCCTGTTGGTTTACTAAGTCAGATATTTTTTCAGTTTAATTGGCGGTACCTATTTTCTGAGAGCTGTCAGAGCTAGGGGACGGGGACATTCTGAATTATTTCCACTCTGGAGGGAGGCACAGCATTTCAATGTTGCATGCTAGCTGATGTCTGAGTACTCTGTTTAATCCCAAACTCAGTCTGAACCAGGAGCAGACATGGTTGCATCGAGGCAAGAGAGCTGAGATGGAGCCAGGTGTGTACAAGAAGAAACGGGTCAGCCTTGACACTTGCACGATTCACAACGCAGCTACAGGTGGCAGAAAGGGAGAGATCCTGGCGAGTAACTCATACTATACTACTGGGAATGCTATTCTAAACGGACCAAGCAACAGCATTGACCTCCTGTGCAGCACGTGCCAGGCACCTGGGAAGGGCTAGTCACCACTCCTATATTACCCTGGCACTAACCATCACTGGAATAATGCAGGGTAGACTACGGGAAGACAGGAAATGAGCCAGCCCATCTAGACTCGCCCATGTCAAGGGCATGGAAACTGTTGATATGGGCCTGAGAATTATTACAAGAGAAAAACATTTTAGTCAGCATAACCTTTTTTTAATGTGACATTTTCAGGGTAATTCATGGAATTAATGTGCGCTTAAAAGGGGAGCGCAGGCACAAAAATCGCAGTGCATGCATGCCAAAGCCGCGCACGCAGCCGTTTGTCGATTCATGGAAAGCGCTGCGCGTTTTATCCCCAGGATGTGCGCCAAATCTGCGGGTGGTGCACACGGGCGAAACCATCACAGAAAGGGCACAGCGTGTAGCGCACACACCAAAAGGGGATGGAACACGGGGCGGAACACGTGGAATGGGGAACAATGCGTGAAAATGTGGGCGTTATGGGGGAAGTACCGCAGCTAAATCCTCGCAAAGCATACACGCGCGCTAACAACATGTATTCATGGAATCGAATAGGGGAAAACGGCGCGCCACAAAAGACGTGCTAATCCGGAAACACGTAGGCCAACAGGAAGCAGGCATAAGCGGCCCTGCGCAGCATAAAAGTGTGCGCAAAGAACAAACAAGCTCATCTGCTACAATGAATATACCGTCCCTCGCAACAGTGGTCGCGGGACACCGCAGGAGGAGGAGGATAGCCAGGCCCCGCATTTTTTACCCAGGACCAGCCTTTTTGGGATGCCTGATGACCAGGTCTATGGGATTTACAAGTTTCCACCACAAATAATCCTAGAACTGGTTGCTGAGTGGGAGGATGACCTCACATCACCCGCCCTGTGCTTCCAAGCACTGAGTCCCTTGGAAAAGGTGCTCAATGTATTGCATTTCTTGGCTACTGGGCCATTCCAGCGGACAAGTGCCATAGTTGTGGGCGTCTCACAGACCACGCAGTCACGCTGCCTACACCAGGTGTTGGCGATCATGACTGCATGCCACTCAGTCCGCAGGCACATATACATGCCCAGAACACCTGCAGAAAGTCAAGCCGTGGTCCAGGACTTTTACTGGGCGGCACACTTCCCCAAAGTGCTAGGTGCCAGTGACTGCACCCATGTGGCTCTACGTCCTCCCAGGGCCAATGAGCACATCTATCGAAAACGCAAGCACTGGCATTACATCAACGTGCAGGTTGTATGTGATGCCAAGGGAATCATCACCTCAGTATATGCCAACTATCCGGGGTCCAGCCATTATAGTTTTATATTCAGAATGTCCCCCCTAAACCGGGACCTGGAAGCTGGGAGGCATGGCGACACATGACTCATTGGTGAGTACAAATGCCTCTGCACATGCATGCATGCCAGACACTGAGAAATGGGAAAACCCGACTAATGACAACCATTATCACCTCCCCAGGGGACAGTGCCTACCCTCTGAGCACCTACATGATGACGCCAATATGGAACCCCACCACACCACCCGAGGTAAGATACAACACAGCCCATATTGCAACCCGGGGCATAGTGGAGCGCACATTCGGAGTGCTGAAGTCATGTTTTCATTCCCTTGACCGCTCTGGTGGCCTGCTGCTGTATGCGCCCCCTGTAGTGTGCAGGTTCATAGTGGCAGCATGTGTCCTGCACAATGTTGCAACCCGCCGGGGCGTGCCGGTGGACATGGTGGTGCCCCCACATCCACAACCACATGCATGGCCGCTGCGCATGGGAGGGGAAAGGGCACGTGGTGAGGAAGCCCGTACCCAGCTTGTGGTAAATTTCTTCACTTAAACTCCCACCCCTGTGGAGTGCACACAGGCCTGGCACATACCAGCTGACAATTAATGATGATAACAAAAGGGCCAGTCAACTGTCACAACCATACCACCCTGAGATTGTTTTCCTCGAAGTGCTACATTGTGTGCATCCCTAGCTGCTTAAACAGATCCAATGCTGCGTCAGTAAAACACACACATTCATGCAGCATGGACTACCCCCTTGCAAAATAGTACACCCAAATAGTTGCATGTCACCCAACCCCTCCCTAACCCCACCTCAGCTACCCAACACACCATGGCATGGCATGCAATGTGAAAGCAACCAAATGAATGCACAACACATGACACAAGTGTCACAAAGTGCACCGTCCCAAATGGAAACAGTCCAGAGACAATTCCCTCTCACTAATGAAAATAAAACAGCACACATGAACAAATACTTATCAGCAAGACAACAAATTAGTCAGGACCCAATAGTGGCAATGTATGACAGTAACCAATGACAATAGTGCAAGTGTTATAACCTGACAAAGACAGCATATCAACCCCTTCAATCTCCAGTGTGTTTGGTGGTAGGTAAATGTGGCAGTGTACTGCATACAACATGAACTGCATCTACAATGGAGACAGGCTTGTTAAGGAATGAAGAAGCTACATGCCCTTGCGAGCCCATGGAAAGGGGAAGCAGGAGTGGCATATGTGTCAGGAACCCAAGTTTCAAACCCAAGCACAGGACAAACCTGCATGTGCCCAGCTGGAACACACAATGGATGCCTACGGGAGCAACACACTGTAACATGGATGTACAATCTGAAAGAAAATATTTATCAACAAAAAAGGAAATGTAACTTAAACAAATTAAATTAAAAATAAGAAAAAAATGAAAATGAAAAGTATAAAAAAAATCAAATACAAAATGAACATTTAAAATACTAATTAAAATGAACAAAATACAAAAGAAAATGAAACAATCTAATGAAACATGAAAAGAAAATGAAAATAATAAACAGAAAAAATCAAAATAAATAATTAACAATAAAAAATTTCGATTTATAAATTTAAAATCTGAATCAAATATGAAAAAAAAACTGTCAAAAAGAAAAATGAAAAAGAAAAATCAAAAATGGCCATGTGTTGACCAGGGGGGGAGGCAACCCAGGAGGGAGGAGGTAAAGGATGCATCCCAACACCCACATGTGTGGATGTTGAGGAAAAAAAAGCTCCATGGGCTCACGGCCTGCATGGCTACCCTATAGTGAGAGAAGTGCCGTTGCTGTCATCACCCTCTGTTGGTATATTAGAAGGTAGGCGTGGTATGGGAGGCAGACCACGCAAAGCCCTGGCATGTTCCTCCATGCCAGCAAGCATGCGGGTCTGAAAGGTTTGGTTCTGCAGGATGATGGTCCGGAGATTCCCATGCAGCACCTCACGGGTAGCACTGACTTCTGCTTGCAAGGCCTCGTGTGATGCCCGGACCTCCTCATGGGTTGGCTGGAGCTCAGCTGAGATTGTGCGTGTTAGCTGCTTTAGCTGCTGTTCTGACCTTGTACTCTGGGACACCTCAAGTGCACCGAGAGTATCTATGAGGGACCTGTGTTCTAACTTCAGGGCATCGCTGTGGGCCTGTGACTCTGCAGCTATGGCTTTGCGTAGAGTCTCCAGTTCAGTCTGTGGGTCCCTGTTGGATGCCAACATGTCCTCCCTCTGTGAGCGGCACGTGGACTTGGAAGTGCCCACCCTATCCACGGCCTGAGCCATCATCTCACACGATGCCCACTGTTGTGCTGCAATAGTATATATTGAGTTCTCCCACACAGTATTTCCTGGTGGCGCACAGCCACCGCATTGGCGGGCACCAAACCTGTTTGGGCCAAGGTGATGTGCACCTTGCTGTGCTGGCACTGCCTGAAGCTGCAGGACTGCTTTCTTCCTTTGATCTGCTGTCCCAGGAACAGGAGCAAATATAGTGGAGTGTGACCCTGCATCCATAACTGCCACAGGCGGACATTCCAACACTGAATGCCCCATTGAGGGGGCTACCCCCAGTGCAGGTGGGTTAGACAGAACATCATCCCTGCCAGAAACACTCACCTGCAACGGGACATTTGTCTCAATGTCAGATTCAGCACCTGAGCCATAGAGGTCTTCGGAGGTGTACCCAGAGACACCCGTGGACAGGATGGTCTGTAGGACTAATGGATTTTCCTCCACCAGCACTCCACGTCCTACACTGGTGCCTGGTTGGGGCTCTGAGTACTCCTGCCCCTGCACCATCTCCTCCTCCTCAACAGCATCTAGTGCCTCATCACCTGCACAAACATAAAAAAAATAATGAAGACAGGCATGAACAGCATAGCCGACACATATAGACATCACAACCTACACATTGAATCCATTAATGACACATGTCACACATGACACTAACTCTGGCATGCATGCACTGTCAATGAAGTGGAAGCGGACCCTAAAATCTGACACTGAGGACTCTGGAAAAGCAACACATGTGCTGCAAGGTACATAGCACCTGTATCACACATTAGCCTGTGAGTGGCATGGACAATCCACAAACATGACACATGCCAGCAGACAGATGGCACGTAGCATAGCCATGGCAGAATTGAAAAGGACACCCATATGGTAGTAAATCAGTAATGTCCCCCATCCATGTGAGACGCACATCATGTAATAGAACATGCAAAAGAGTTTGACAAAACGCACATGTGTCACATGCTGCAACAAAGCCATTGTTTATTAATACAGTGATGGTAGGCACATGGATACATCAATGGTAGGTCACTTGGACATGACACAAGTCATTGTCATGCTGAACATTCAAACAGGGCTCTGAATTGATCGTGTGCACCGCATGTGTAGGTGCACAAAAGTAAATCAGCCTGATTGATGAAATCATTCCCATAAAAAGTAAACAAATGTAGGGCATTGTGGGGTGAAATCTATGTCTTAAGTATGGTTAATTTGGGGCAGAACGGCACAAAAATGTGTTCATCATGCAAATGATCCTATCAATCAGGCAGAATGAACAGAAAAACAGTATTAACAATGTTGTGGCATGATGCCAGTTGAAGGGCAAGTGCAATAATCAGGTGCTAAGTGTTTACTGCGGTCAGAAGGGATACTGTGAAACCCAAACCCAAGGGCAGGGGATGGCTTGGAGGCACCACATGGGAGACCTATAGCAGTCATGACTACACAGCCTGACCTGGCACTCAATCAGAACACATCACCCAAGCAAAATACACATGGTTTGCACACACACGCATGGCCACTCACTGGACATTGCCTCAAGGTCTGGTAGGTCTCCCACGCCTTGGATCTGATCCTCTGTGATGAACCCTCCAGCGATTGCCTCATGTTCTGTGAGTTCATCCTCCTCTGGTGGAGACCCACTGCCAGTCACCAGAGTAGAGGCATAATTGGAAGCCAGCTTGTTTTTTGCTCAGCGTTTGAGGTCATTCCACCACTTTGAGCAATCATGAGTTGTGCGCCTCACAAATCCAAGGGAACTAATCTAGTCCGCGATGCACTGCCAGTGGGCCCTACATTGAGCAGTCATAGTCTTGCACCCTGCAGTCACCATCATTTTGCGGCCATGGGCCGACACATAGCCACAAGTGCGTCTAGTTCCACATCATTGATACTCTGCTTCCTTGACGTGCCGGAGGGGCGAGCTATGTCTGGGGTCCCAGCTTGTTCTGCAAGAGCACGCTTCTTCCTCTTGAGAGGTGGTGTGGACCCTGAGTGGCTTACGCTGCCCTGGTCTGTAGGGGCTGAAGTACAGGTGGACTGGGCACTGGAAGCAGGTAATAGCAGGATGATCAAAGGTCTCACTGCAGGCATTGGCTGCTGGGTGCCTTTGCCAGGACCAAGTGGCACAACTGCCTTGGTGTGATGGTCTGGGACCAACACTGTCCCGGCTGGGTGACTCAGAGCCCGGTTGGATTGAGCTGCAGCTGCCCCTGTAGCCTTCTCACCCTGGCTACTTGGGGCAGTAGATGACATTGCTGCCCCAGATTCACATGGCTTGGTGACAGCAACTTTCATCGCCACACGTGGCTTTGACTTTATGACACGGAAGTCAGCCTGAGAGTCATCCCGTGCCAGCTCTGTGACCAATCTGGGCCGTGTTAACAGGGCCGGAGCTGGGATGGTGTCAGCAGAATCTCCCCGACCCATTGGGGGGGACATAGGTGTCCCTTTTTGGTCCTCCACACACTGGCCTCTTGAGCCACCCTGCTCATCCTGGCCACGTCCCCTACTGCAGACACCTCTTGGAGGTCAGCCACCTTTGCTTCCCTTACCACTTGGTCACCTCCCAACCATGGCACTGATGTTCTTGTGTGAATGGGAGGTGTAGTAAACAATTGTCCTGGGCAATTGCGGTGAAGGGGGCAGGGTACTAGATGGAATACGTACCACTGTGCTCTAGCAAGGCTGTCTGTGACCCCTGGGGGAAGATGACGGGTCACGTAACGCTCAGACACACCGAAAACAAACTTTTATGTGCATGCGACCCCTGGTAGACACGTGCATGGAAAAAAGGACCTGCACTACGCTGTGGCACCCAGAAACACAAAAATAAGCGTACGTGTGGTACATGCAGGCTACAATGACCTCTGAAGGGGTATGCGACACACGGGGGAAACCACAGTGGAGAAATATGTGCGGGACTCACTGTCTGCCTGGAAAAAGAATGTGAAAAAGATGCGCGTGTGCGCGTTGGTAGCACCCCCACCAAAAGAAGAATTGAACGCTGTCTGAGTAAACAAGGAGTAAGAACTGCAACCGTTGTGAAGTAATCGCGTGTGAACTGACAAGAAGTACAAGAATCACCCGCTCACTCTCCACAAAAAGCATGTACAAGAAAATGGCGTCCTAAGCGTACCTTTTAACCCTGCCCACAGAAACGCCCATGCGTGCTATGTCACTTACGCGCTTAAGCGCTAAGGGCCTTTCCTCCAATTACATGCAGTGCCACCCCCAGACGTGCAGTTTTTGCACATGCGGATTCACTATGCACCGGTGCTGAGGGAAACACCTGCGAGCATCATGTCACTTACGCGCTTACGCGTTAAGGGCCTTTCCTCGAATTACACGTTGACGTGCTGTTTTTTCATGTGCAAAATCACTCCGTATCAACCTGGCCATCCAACAACATATGGAAGACCACGCTCCTGCCCAGAAGGCCATTTTCCTGCACCCCAGAGCCCCGAGCAGACTCCCAGCAGCCATCTGCTGCTGCCTGCCTGCCTGATGGCCATGTGCCCTGCTATTTGGTGCCTGCACGTCAGCCATCTGCAGGGGTCCAGTTGCTGTGACCACCCCTGCTGGAACAGACGACTCCCGACTGAAGTTCCATCGCTCCACAGCCCATCACCAGGACCCAGTTGCCCACCCACACCTGCCTGGGGGGTTGCCATGTTGGGGAAAACACCATCAGACACCACTGGCAACCCCCAGCAAGAGAGGCAGAGGGCTGCCAGCTTCTCAGCAGGTGAGGTTGGCAATCTGGTGGAGCAAGTCCTGGTGCATTATGATGCCCTCTATGGAAGAAGACACGCCGACATGGATGGATGGGAGAGGATCTGGCTGGACATCGTGGTTGCCATCAACGTGGAGGGGTGGCAACCCGCGACATAGAACATGTCCGTAAGCGCTGGGAGGACTTCAGGTCCACGACCCTCCAGAAGGCCTGGTGCCTCTTGGCAGCAACGCATGCAGTGAGGCGCTGGGACCATCTTACCACCAACAACATGAGGGTCCTGGAACGCATTAACACAGCACTTCACCGTCCGATCCTCGAGAGGGAGACCGGTCTGTGAAGTGGGAGAATGGAAGACCAGGCTCCCGTCCTTCACCTCTCGCGCTTGGCCTAGAGGGTCACGACCCAAACACCCGCCACGAGAAGAGTTTGTCCATTTACCAGACGACCAGATACCCTGGTACAGGAACATACGGATGTGTCCATCTGCCTGCCCAGCAGCCCGCACTGGCCATGCCGACACCTGCGGCACGGATCAACTAGACTAAAATCTACACGTCGTTAGAGATGCCATGACGACCTAGACAACGGGAAGCACATCTGTACAAATGTACACACTGGACATTCCCACACCAACCTACACGAAGAATATACTCAGTGCTATGACGTAGGCGACAGGCATATTCACGGACGTGCATCTTTATTATTTTTACATAGGCTTTCAGAATGCAGAAACGCAAGACGCGTCATGAACTCTTCTACTAGCTTGCTCACGCTTCTCTTGAAACCAGTTACCGCCATGAGAAGTATAATGAAGACAATACTGGTCATGAAATTATATGCTCCTATAACCTAAAGCACCTGTGCACCAAACGGACAACTTATGCACCAGGCCCAAGTAGGCCTCAAACAAGAGCTCCCGTGGACATCAACAAGGCAAGAGTGAGTTGCTGATCCTGCAGAATGAGCTCGGCGAAGCAACCAGCCAAGGTCGCAATGTTGCAAACCCACGTTCCAAGAGCAAATCATCAAAGGCACGATGTTGCAACCTCGTACTCCGCGCACCAACGTTAAAGTCACACCGACAAATTAAACCAGACGCGCAGTAGAAAAACAATATTAATTGTGCAGAATTCTGCCTCTTTCACGGTCCCTCCCCACGTGACCAAGCCGAACCTGACGAGATGCCAAACCCAGGAGAACAGAGGCGTCTGGATCCCTCGCTACGAGACACTGGCAGATACACTTGAAAGGCTCAATGGACATCTGCAACAGTGGGAGCGGTCCCCCGTCCAGCTATGAATAAGTCCTCACATTGTCTGCATGTACCCATAGTGAAACATTGTTGCAACTTACAGGTACACCGAGAGCTGGGAACGACGGTGGTCCCAGGCTGGGAAGCTCACGGGCACACCAATCAGAACATGGGGCTCTTATCACTGACGCCAGTAAATTTAGCCAATCCTCAGGAGTCTTCATGTAACAATTCTCATGTATCTAATTGTAGGGACAACCCAGATATACCACCTGACTACACCTTGTCCACTAATATCTTTCTCTATATGTGTGCTATACTAACCCTACCACTCGAACACCCAATTAAGAGTGGCGATAGGTTTTTTGTTAACTTTCTGAAGTGACGCAAGTAGCGCGTCATAATACAGTAAAAAGGGCCTGCGAGCCCCACGATTGTGTGTGTGTCAGGACGAACGCGTACGCTCCTTGACCCATCCCTGCCGTTTTGTCTAATAAACAGCAGAGTCACCTTGCTCCTTGTGTGCGTCTCATACTCTATCTCATCTCATCTGGGATATACACGGGAGGAGTTGGGGCCTCCCTGCCTGGAGGTCCGAGGACGGCCCGGCCGACCCCGGCAGAATTTCCCCCCGACAAGTTGGAGGCACTGCTGAGATCTGTTTAAGATCGACTTTTTATTTTTACTTTTTCCAGGCACTCCCGTTGCGAGGAGGCCCGGCGGCGCGGCCCCCTCTGCCGTTGCCCCCTTCTGAGGACTACAGGACCATCGCGGAGCTGCGAGAAGACCGGACAGCGCAATCCGGATATTGGCCCTCGGGAGCCGGTTGAGAAGTATCCCGCCCGCGGTTGGCGAGTGTCCAGACGTGGTCCAGACGAGGGGAGGTGGCGAGCCGCTTGGAGGGGTGCACGCAGTCGAGCGGCCCTGCATCGAGAGAACTTGGTGAGCATGACACGCACAACGAGCAATGCGAAATTGTGAGGGAGGGGGAGGAAGTAAATAAGGGAGGAGGGAGGTATTGTACAGATGCGCGGCGAAGGTTTAACAACTGAGTGTTGCTAATGGAATGAATGGTGGCGAGACGAGTGCGAGAGCAGTCGGCTACGTCACGCGA
Organism: Ambystoma mexicanum; assembly: GCF_040938575.1. Classification (NCBI taxonomy): domain Eukaryota; kingdom Metazoa; phylum Chordata; class Amphibia; order Caudata; family Ambystomatidae; genus Ambystoma; species Ambystoma mexicanum. The sequence goes on from NC_090923.1 coordinate 752,548,362, forward strand.
AAGAGGGGGGCGGAGCACGAAAACATCACGTGTGGCCGCTCGTAGACACTGATTGGCCTAAATCGTGACTAACGTGTAGGGGTGGGTGTGTGTGGTTTCCTACGATTTGACATTTATTGATCAATGAGTAGATGAGGTTCCCTATTGTTCGAGCAAGAAACTCGATAGGTAGATGACGAGGTTCCCTATTGTTCGAGCAAGAAACTCGATAGGTAGATGACATTTCCCTGTAGGCGGTAGCTAGTTGCATAGTTGCCCAATACGGAAGATAATTGGCTGGTTAAGCCCTCCTGTTGAGGGGCGTATCACACGCGAGGCGACGCAGTGTGCGCAGTCCGATTATATTATTGATGAGATTACCTTGTTCCAGGAGAGACAGGAAGACAGCTGTAGGGTTAGCGGGGGTAGATTGCAAGTGTATTTTGAAACTAATAATGAGAATGTACCAGTAGCGTAAAGACATCGGTGACGTCACCAGTAGGGATTTAATAGGATATCGCGAGTACAAGGAACCTTGGGTTTGAGAGTGGTGGGGAAGAGAAACATGATAAGGGAGCGGATACGGAGATAAACGATAAACGAGTGGATCGGAAGAGGAGAAGGGGAGAGGGGCGTGGCTGCGCACGGAGAACGCCGGCCACGGCAAGTGTAAAAGGGGGAGGAGAACGAGGAATCAGGACGACTGTATAAGATCGTCGTAAGGGGTACGCAGCCACAGGGGGCTGCGTGCGCCTCGGCCGCAGGGGGCCGTAGGGGAAGGAATATACAATATAAAATTATACATATATATATATTTGTGTTTTATTATTATTTATTTTTTTTTTTTATTATTATTATTGCATAATTTGTCAAAGGATTGTCGTAAGTCCCCACACTTACGGGGCCAGGTAAACAATATAAGGTTGTAAATTGTAAACTGATAGTGAAGGGAAGAGTAACAAGTGGGGCACCACTATGTCATACGGGACAGGGTCGGGAGGGTGGGGGAACACCCTCACTACCCCACTACAACACATATGCACCACACTGCCACCCCATAGGGAGAAATTAATTAAGTACAGCATAGAGTGGACCCAGGGGACGGATAACAAAATGTTAACACCATGGCCGCCTAATGGTAGTTTCGAGCCTTATGCCCAACATTCACTGCTAAACCATCTGCACAATACATACAAGGGGAAGAAGTTGGCGAGCCATGTGGAGGTGTTTAACTTATGGAGGATGTTCCAGGGGTCCCGACCAGGACCAAATGGAATGTTCACTATGGGGGAAACACCGGAAGTAAAGGAGATTAAGAAAGAAGGAACGGATGGGGAAAAGGGGTGTGAAAGGACAAAGAATACGGGGAATGAAGGAGAGGGAGGAGAAAAGATTGATAAATTAGACAACATAAAAAAGGAACCGAGCAACGAGATACCCATAACACCGGGAGTGAAAACAGAGGGAGAAGGGTTGTACCCTTTAAGAGAATTAGGAGAAATAGAAGGACAGTTAAGGGCGGCTGAAGGATACTCGAACCCGGCATACAGCCCTCCACCACATGTGGCTCATAGGAAGATGACAGTGGGGGAGGGGAGGATTGGAGAAGAGCAGATTGTAGAGATAGGACATGATGAGTGGGTAGCTGCACAGATATTATTAAAATTACGGGGTTCACTAACGGGAGAAGAGAGGGAGGCAGTAAAGAGAACAGACGAGGATAGTACAAGGGAGAGTGAGATGAAGGGGGAGGAGCTATTACGACAAAGAGAAGAGATTTTGGAGGAAAAATTGGCAAAGCTAAGGGATGAGCAGAATGAATTAATAAAACAGCTTGAGAAGGAGGAAAAAGAGAGAGTGAGGAAAAGGAAAGAGGGTAAAGACGAATTGGACAAATTAAGGGAACGAAATGAGGAGCAAAGGATAGAAGCTGAAAGGGTAAAAGCAGCAGCAGACAGGGTGTCAAGAGTAGTGTTGAGAGAAAAAAAGAAGGAAGAAGAAGATAAAGAAAGGGAAATGGAAATATGGAGGAGGAGGGTACTATCAGAGGCAGCTAAGAAATATGAAGAGGGGAAAGCAATAGAAAGAGAAAGGGTGAAATGGGAAAGGAAGAAAGAGGATGAAAGAATATTGGAACAGATGAGCAACGAAGTGATGGAGGAACTAAAAAGGAAAAGGGAGGAAAATAGTAGGGAGATGGAGGAGAGGAGTGAAGGGGAAAGAGGAGGGAGTAATAGGGAGAGTGAAAAATGGGGGGATGTATATAGAAGTAGAGAAGTAGCAACAACATCAACACCAGGGGGAACAGTTGGTAACAAAGGAAGAGGAGAAATGGAGCTAATAGACTTAGAAACAGTAACAGTAAAAGGGAAAAAGGCAGAGTGGGGGATACCATTTATGACTGATTTTTGCAGTGAGGAGGAAGAAGGAGTAGAGAGGGGAGGAAGAAAGAGTGAAAGGGAAAGCTTAGATAAGCTGTACCTCACTAGAACAAACATAGACTCGCCATGGATCAGTAAGAGAAGGGAGGAGCTGGAACGAAGTGAGGAGAGGGTGCAACAACTAGTGGAAAAACAAACCCATGAAGCCACACCATCGCCATCTCCATCACGCCCTCCCCCATCGCACCCTACATGCTCAACCGCCACACGCTCGCTGCGCACAATAAAGCTTGCGCCCTTCATGGACAAATTGACTCCCTATGCATGTCGGCTTAGAGACCTCCCTAGCCGCAGGCAAGACAGACAAATAAACATACCCATATTAAACACAGGAAATGACGAAAAAAGGGGAAAGGACGGAGAGGGAGGTAGGAGCAGGGGTAGTAAGGAAGAATTTGAAGTGGTAAAGGAAACGGGGGAAGAGGAGGGGTGTGAGGACTCAATATTATGGAGCGTAAAGGGTGACACAAGACACAACTTAATGCCACTGTTGGAGAGAGGAGGGGTTAGACCGCAGTATGTACCTTGGAAGCATACGGATAAAGAAAATATAAAATGTAGGCTCCCATCACTAAGTGGAGGTGCGGGTAAGTGGATATATGAAATGGAAAAACACACCGCAGGACAGAAACTAGCAGTAGGAGATGTGAAGGGCCTGTTAATATCAATATTAGGGGATAGAGCGGACGACATCTGGAAGAGAGCGGGATTCCATGGGGTAACAATAACGAACACATTGCATGTTGGGGCACCATTTGCAAACTGCAGACATGCGCTATGGCAGGCACTGAGAGTACAGTACCCAGACACATCAGACATAGGAGCAATTACTTCCCGTAAGATGCGTGAGAATGAGGATCCTGTTGATTATATCCAGGATATTCAAGAGAAGTGGCGCATGGAAACTAGAGAACAATGGGATAAAACACCAGCCATATTTTATCATACACTAGTACAAGGGCTCCCAGGAGGAGTTCAGAAACAACTAAAGAAAGTAGTGGGAATGGAAGCAAAACCATGGCCAGAAATACAGCTGACTATAGTACATCACTGCAGGATATGGCAAGGAAAAATGAAACAAAAGGAAGAGGACAGGAAAACAGAAGAGGCCAAACTAGTACAGAAAAAACTTACTAAATACACAATGGAAGGGGCACTAATAACTACGCCCACACCAATGGCCCAAAGCCCCACACAAGTAGTGGCTGCACAAGATCCAGCTCAAATAGCACCTCCACAAAGTATAATACAGCAAGTGCCGCCACTGCAATTACACGCACCAAACGTGGGAGGAGGGTACCCAATGCAAGGAGCTGGGTAATATAGTTATAACAGGGGGAGAGGAGGATTTATGAGAGGGAGAGGATACGGATATAATACCCAACAGCAGGTGGGGGGACTTGGAAATTCCTACCCCACAGGGCAACCGGTATACCAGGACAACACAGGGAGCTTCCCATGGCAGAGCAGGGAACCACCCGTGTGTTGGAGTTGTGGATTACTAGGACACATGTCACGTACGTGTAGGGTCAGGCCAGGAACACCAGCATGGAATGAACAGGCACAACCTAGGCCATCACAACAACAGCAGGGCATACAACAACAACAAATAACGCAACAACAGCCACAAACATATTCACTGCCACAACAACAAATAACACAACAACAGCCACTGCCACAACAACAAGTAGCGCTAACACAACAACCCCAAACTGAACAAACGCAATTGGGTAGGGTGACGGTCTTGGGACACAACCCTTACACAGGGAATGGCCAATCATTGTACCCCCAATAGGACAGCCCACAGACGGCCTTGGTGTGTCCCATCCTGTCAGTAACACCTAATAGTGCGGAGGAGCCACGCATAGAGGTAACGATAGGTGACAAAAAATTATCATTCCTTGTTGACACCGGGGCAACCCGGTCTTGCATAAGGGAAGGTAAATTTAAGATGTCAGGCGAAGCCATGAACACCCAAGGATTTTCTGGGGCTAAAGGGTTGGTTCCTTTTACTGATAACGTTCCCTTATCTATCGGAGATTATGATCTGTCAGTTCCACTTTTGTATTATAGTGCCTCACCAGTAAATATACTGGGGAGGGACATAATGAATAGGTTAAATATGACAATCTCCTTTACAGAGGATGGTATAATTTGCTCTACTCCAGGGATTAACATGCTAGCAGCACGACAGATTATGCAAGCATACTGCGGGCAGACAGCGATTAGGGCGGAACCAGTAGATGGCGAGCTATTCCAGTATGGAACAGACATGGCATTTGCATGGATGCCAGGGATAGAAGGGAAAATATGGAGGAGGCCAGCAGCTTATCTGTTCCGACCAGAAACACCTGTTAATGAACAAGAAGGAAAGGTGTTTGTAATGGACATTGAGAGCATTATTGCAACAGCTGAGTATATTGCTGTGCACGCCCAAGACAAAGAAGGAAGAGCATGGAGGGCAGTGATAGCACTAGCAGAAGGATGTAGGTTGACCCAGGTGTCAGATGAGGAGCTGTTCTCAGAAGAAAAGGAGGAGGGGGAAATGGTGTTCATGATGAGTGTAGAAATATGGTTAAGAGTGGCTCACAAACAAATAGCGCAGAAAATTGCGATGGCACTTGAGGCACCTGCATGCACGCCAGTCCCTTTCTTTAAGGAGGATATGTCAAAGGTGCCCAAATCATTATGGACCATTAGCCCTTATGACGTAGGATGCATAAAAAGCATAGGGGGTGTACGGATAAAATTGAAAAAAGGTGCCATACTACCAAGAGTAAAGCAGTACCCATTGTCAAAAGAGGCAGATGAGGGCATATATGAAACTATAACGGCCCTTATAAACAATGGCATATTGGTACCCTCAGAATCACCATGTAACACGGCTGTGTACCCAGTGCGCAAGGCTAAAGGGGGGTCTTGGCGCTTCATACAGGACCTCAGGCCCTTGAACAACATAGTAGAAGCAGAATATCCAGTAACAGCAAACCCGGCCACAATATTGTGTGGCATTCCAGCAGAAGCATCACGATTTACAGTAATAGACCTTAAAAATGCATTTTCTCAATACCATTACACCCCGATTCACAAGATTTGACAAGTTTCACTTACCGAAATACAAAATGGAAACATACCAGGTTACCACAGGGGTATTGTGAATCACCCTCAATTTTCAATAGAGTAATACAGATGGATTTGGGTAACGTTGATGTGGAAAGCACAGTGTTACAGTATGTGGATGACATAATAATTTGCAGTATAAACGAAAGTAAATGCAGAGAGGACTCCTTAAAAATGTTGACTATATTGGCTGAAAAGGGGTATAAGGTAGACATGGAAAAAATACAATACTGTCAGGAACAGGTACTTTACATTGGCCAACTGATATCCCAACATGGAAGAAAGATTGCACCACAAAGAGCACAGGCCATCTCAAGCACTCCCATGCCACAGACTGTGAGAGAACTGCAGCAATTTCTGGGGCTATGCAACTACTGTAGAGCATGGGTATTTGATTACAGTTCATACATAGGACCCCTGCTTGAGGGTTTGAAGGAAGCCAATAAAGGGGAGAAAAAGTTGGGGTGGACTATGGAAATGAGGGAGGCATTTGACGAATTGAAGGACGCGATATCAACAGCTCCAGTACTGGCATCCCCAGACTATGAGCGACGCTTTTTTATATTTTCACATTGCGACTCAGCAGTAATGAAAGCAGTATTGGCCCAAAAAACAAGCATGGGCTATAAACCAGTAGCATTTTACAGCGGTCACTTAGACCCCGTGATGTTAGGCCACTTCCCTTGCGAACAAGGTCTCGCTGCAGCTGCTTTTGCAGTAGAAAAGGCATCAGCAATAACCATGGGGTGTCCAACTACACTGTTTGTGGAACATGCACTATTTGCAATATTGAATAAACCCAAGTCCACACTAACGACACAAAGGGCATCAGGTTATGAGATCATTTTGTCTAGGGCTGAACTAGCGATTGTTAGATGTAGCACTGTTAACCCTGCAAGATTTCTAGCAGAAATAATTGAGGAGGGAGATTACGCCCACGACTGCACCCAACTAAATGAAATATATTCATGCACTAGAAAAGTTGAAGAAAATGCACTAGAGGGAGGTGAGCTTTTGTTTATTGATGGGTCATCAACTATTGATCAAGGAGATGGGATACGGAGGACTGGGGCAGCAGTGGTAAAAATGATGGAGGCGCCGGTGTGTGTGGCTATGAAGTGTGTACAGTTACCACAGCATTACTCTGCTCAAGCCGCTGAACTAGTTGCACTAATATTGGCATTAAAGGAATGTTTTAACAAACGTGTAACAATATATTCCGACAGTGCATATGTTACATCCACTGTCCACTCAGGGCTATCAAAATGGAGAAGAAGTGGGTTTAGGAGAGCTGATGGCACTCCAGTGCAACATGCCCTCTTGTTGGCTGAATTAATTGAAGTAATAAACGACCCCCAAGAGCTAGCCCTAGTAAAATGCACCGCACACACCAATGGTGAAGACCACGTCTCAAAAGGGAATGCAGCAGCAGACGCACATGCGAAATATGCTGCATACTTTGGTGAGATATGGAACCCCACAGACTCACAGAGAGGGAGAGGGAGGGGAATGGCTAGGGAGATGTTAATAAGAGAAGGGTACACCCATCTCCCAGCCACACAGATTATGGAATTACAAGCAGCTGCACCAATGGCCGAAAAGGAAATATGGGTAAAAAGAGGATGTACAATGTCACCAACCGACGCACTATGGCGCCATGGTGGTACTGGGAAAGTTGTAATACCGTTGGCACTTTTAAATACCGCCCTGAGCCAATTACATCACCCAGCCCATACAGGCAAGGAAATAATTGCAGCACGAATTAGAGAAGATTGGTTCTGTCCCGAGTTAAATTCTCATGTGTCAAATTTTATCAGCAATTGTCTCACATGCCAACAGTTTACGGCCGGTCATACCCTAAAAGTGATAAGAGGTACCATACCCCAGCCAGAAGGACCTTTTCGGCACCTTCACATTGACTATGTTGATATGATCAACATATGTCAAGGTAATAGGTACATGATTGTAGTAGTATGCCCATTTTCTAGGTGGATTGAAGCAGGGCCCTGTTCACACCCAGATGCATTTAGAGCAGCCAAATTCATAGTAAGGGAGGTCTTCCCCAGGTGGGGAGTGTGCGAGGTGTTAAGATCAGACAATGGCCCACATTTCGCAAACGAAATGTTCCAACATATCACAGCCCTGCTGAGCATAAAGCACAAATTTGCATGTGCATATCACCCACAGACTAACGGTATATGTGAACGCCTAAATGGCTTATTGAAGGAGGCAATTGCAAAGATACAACAAACAACAAATAAAAGTTGGTTGTATTGCCTTCCGTTAGCCCTATTCGAACTAAGGAACAGGCCAGGGTCCGACCACCACCTCACCCCACACGAGGTGGTTACTGGACGTCAAATGCGCCTTCCCCTAACGCCAACGTCAAGGGCATTCACTGACCACGAAAGTTCAGCGAGTGTACTAGGTGATGAAATGTATCAATATGTGTCGTCTTTGATTACTAGTGTTGTGTTTGTGTCTCAACAGCTCGAGCGCACGCGGGGCGGGTCCACCAGAAATCAAGAAGAAGGCGCCAGTACAGAATTAGAAAAAGAGAACTTGTGCAAACTTGCCAAAGGTGACCACGTGCTACTTCGCAATTTCAATAGAAAGTGGAACGACAAAAGGTTCACCGGCCCACATCTGGTAGAAGACGTATCACCAAGAGCAGTAAAACTAAAGGACAAGCGTGCCTGGAACCACCTACATGATGTAAAGATATACAAACTGCAGACCCGCCCCAGCGCCAACGACAGGTCCATTGGAAGAACAGCAACAACATCCCCGACAGCGGAAGGAAGTTCTACCACAGACAACGACCCAATTGTTCCCTTACCGTGTCACTACCCAGCTACCCCAGAGACAACAACTGACGAAGAAAGGGGTGATCCCTACACTGCCCACCCCATGGTCACACGTTCAAAGAGTAAAAATACTTCCACCATCTGAGCGCAAAAAACCCCCCCCTGCCCATTGACTCCCAAGGACAGTTGTAACTTAAACTGAAAGCCACTGGCCGCACAAATACACATGTAAACACGTGAATGTTCTCTTTTTCTCTCGCACATACAGGAACTGCGTATTATTGTATAATTGCAACTTAAACTGAATGTTCTCTCGCACAAATACACATGAAAACACGTGAATGTTCTCTTTTTTCTCTCGCACATACAGGAACTGCGTATTATTGTATTGTTAAGTAGAGAGCTAATTAACAAGTCCACTGTCCAGGCGTAGATGGTACTCCCAGACGATAATTACCCAGAAGAATTGTCACACCAATTTGTATACGAAATAAAAAGGCCAACATACCTAAAAAGAAGAAGGGTACGTGTCTACTACACAGCCTTCCTCCTGGCCATAGAATATTACATGCCCCACCTCCGCCCATACTTGCCGGTCCTAAGAGACCGATCACTTAGAGTAGCGTGGGAGCAGCTCTTCGCCTGGGCACTGAATGACTATTTGATAGGGAGAGCTTAAATAAAACAAAACTAACATCTAAAAACGAGCATTTCTGAGAATTTTCAGGCGGGCAACTTTAACGTCGCAAGAATACGCTGCCAGGACTGCAGCAAGGTAAGAGCAAAATGCCGGTGAGTTTAGCAGTTGTAATAAAAATAATAGGGATTTTGATGATCACCGGATTTTTGGCTGCCTCTGTCTGGCAGTACAGCTGTGCTATCAATTTTATTGCTGCACCCAACAGGTGTTACGTCAGGTGGTAGTAGTAACATTGCACCCAAGCAAAATAGAGTTAAACGCAGCACATACTCAAACAATAAAGGTATTGATAATTATGTACAAGATTCAGCACACGTCACAAACAACATATGGTACCAACACATGACCCGCATTGGTAAGCAGACAACTGAGGATAGCTGCTACGTCTGCTCATTAATACCATACGCCATGAGTGCTTCACGAACATTTGTTGCCACAGAAATAAATGAGAAGATAGCGCAGTGCATAATATACTTGGCACTGTTCCAGACGAAAGGAAGATTCCAAGGAACTGTAGTGCACATGACATGGAAAACACGAGACTCATACCCATATGAAAACAACTTCCTCAAGACCTACTTGAGTTATCACAAGACCAGTTTACATGCTGAAGCATTCAAATATATAACAAGTGGCCCTGCAAAAGGAGAAACACAGAAAGTAACACTGCAGTATCTACCATGTGATTGGTACGCCACTGAAGTTCCGGGTAAACAAGGATGCTGGGAGAGGCCGCTACTGACGATAACAGGAAAGGTGTATATGGACAACAGCTGGGAGATAGGAGTGATTGGCAGCAACATGGTAACAAAAGAAACTATCTCAACTATCGAGGCACACAACCACCGATGTTGGACGACGTGGATCAAGTATGTACCAATGCTCACGTGGGTAGAAGAAGATGAAGACCCAATAACGATACTACCGTTGACTGCGCCCAAGGTATGCTACCAGCATAAAGGAGAGGTGGACGTAGGATATAACACCAATTGTGCAAGTGTGACGGAGTTACCTGAGGGGGGAGCGGGAACAGCAGTAATAATGGACCATTATTGGGCCTGTGGAGAAAAGGCATACCATACACTGCCTCCCTGTGGAATGGTGTGTGCACAATGGTACACGTCAATGTACCATCACTAGTGGTACCTAAGAAGCACGTCAATGTGGCGAAATTTCCTAGAATGGATGAAGGGGATAAGAGAAGAAAGAGATCTGCACCACTTCAGGAGGAGCAAGGGAACAGGACCAACAGCAATGACACTGTCCTAAATAGAAGAAAAAGACAAGGAGAGCCGCTGACAGGAAATTACCTGTGGGGAAGGTCGGAAACGGCACTAACATCAATACCGCCAGAACACAGACTATTTAGCAGAGCAGCAATGTTCTTCTCCTCAATAATACACCCGGGACTACAGGCTTACGCAAACGCAAAATGGCTCCAAATAACTAGATGGGAACTAATGATGACCATCAATTCTACAGTAAATGGGTTCAACGCAATAAAAGAGGAGCTGCGAGCTGTAAGGATGGTAGCACTCCAGAACAGATATGTATTGGACCTTCTCACAGCAATGGAAGGAGGAGTTTGTGCAAAGATAGGACAATCATGCTGCACGTTCATACCTGCCAATGATGCTGACAATGGTACACTGACAGAAGCAGTTTCGCAATTGGCCCAGATGCACTCCAAAATGATGGATGAAAGCAACGGTGTGAACAAGGATAAGAGCTGGTTTTCACTATTATGGTCATGGATGCCATCCTGGCTGTCAGATGGACTGAAAATAATAGTGGGCTGTACTATATTGGCTGGAGCTACCCTGATCATAATTAGATTTTGGAAGGCACGGAAGGCACGCACTACTGACGAGTTGCTGGAAATGGTGGGAATGCACCCCTTGATGCCAGCAGATGAAGGCCAGCATACAGGTGTAATAATACAGGAGAGGGAGAAGCTGCGCACCCAAATAATTACCAACCATCTAGACCCACCATCAGTGAAGATCGAGAAACCAAGAAACCCCAGGAGCTACATAGGAAGATGGGTATACTGTACTCCTGGAGGTACCTGTGAATATATGTATTGGTCCTTTGAAGATCATGTAAACCACTATGGACATCTCGGAGGAATAACTAAGATATGGCGAGTAAGAGGAGATAACGAGAAGGATATGTTTGTGGTCGACAAGTCGACCAGAGGGGGGACTGAAGTGGGAGAATGGAAGACCAGGCTCCCGTCCTTCGCCTCTCGCGCTTGGCCTAGAGGGTCACGACCCAAACACCCGCCACGAGAAGAGTTTGTCCATTTACCAGACGACCAGATACCCTGGTACAGGAACATACGTATGTGTCCATCTGCCTGCCCAGCAGCCCGCACTGGCCATGCCGACACCTGCGGCACAGATCAACTAGACTAAAATCTACACGTCGTTAGAGATGCCATGACGACCTAGACAACGGGAAGCACATCTGTACAAATGTACACACTGGACATTCCCACACCAACCTACACGAAGAATATACTCAGTGCTATGACGTAGGCGACAGGCATATTCACGGACGTGCATCTTTATTATTTTTACATAGGCTTTCAGAATGCAGAAACGCAAGACGCGTCATGAACTCTTGTACTAGCTTGCTCACGCTTCTCTTGAAACCAGTTACCGCCATGAGAAGTATAATGAAGACAATACTGGTCATGAAATTATATGCTCCTATAACCTAAAGCACCTGTGCACCAAACGGACAACTTATGCACCAGGCCCAAGTAGGCCTCAAACAAGAGCTCCCGTGGACATCAACAAGGCAAGAGTCAGTTGCTGATCCTGCAGAATGAGCTCGGCGAAGCAACCAGCCAAGGTCGCAATGTTGCAAACCCACGTTCCAAGAGCAAATCATCAAAGGCACGATGTTGCAACCTCGTACTCCGCGCACCAACGTTAAAGTCACACCGACAAATTAAACCAGACGCGCAGTAGAAAAACAATATTAATTGTGCAGAATTCTGCCTCTTTCACGGTCCCTCCCCACGTGACCAAGCCGAACCTGACGAGATGCCAAACCCAGGAGAACAGAGGCGTCTGGATCCCTCGCTACGAGACACTGGCAGATACACTTGAAAGGCTCAATGGACATCTGCAACAGTGGGAGCGGTCCCCCGTCCAGCTATGAATAAGTCCTCACATTGTCTGCATGTACCCATAGTGAAACATTGTTGCAACTTACAGGTACACCGAGAGCTGGGAACGACGGTGGTCCCAGGCTGGGAAGCTCACGGGCGCACCGATCAGAACATGGGGCTCTTATCACTGACGCCAGCAAATTTAGCCAATCCTCAGGAGTCTTCATGTAACAATTCTCATGTATCTAATTGTAGGGACAACCCAGATATACCACCTGACTACACCTTGTCCACTAATATCTTTCTCTATATGTGTGCTATACTAACCCTACCACTCGAACACCCAATTAAGAGTGGCGATAGATTTTTTGTTAACTTTCTGAAGTGACGCAAGTAGCGCGTCATAATACAGTAAAAAGGGCCTGCGAGCCCCATGATTGTGTGTGTGTCAGGACGAACGCGTACGCTCCTTGACCCATCCCTGCCGTTTTGTCTAATAAACAGCAGAGTCACCTTGCTCCTTGTGTGCGTCTCATACTCTATCTCATCTCATCTGGGATATACACGGGAGGAGTTGGGGCCTCCCTGCCTGGAGGTCCGCGGACGGCCCGGCCGAACCCGGCAGAATTTCCCCCCGACATCTGGATTCGAGAGTTAAGTGTCCATGCGTACTTGTTGGACGCAGTGCATGTTGAGGTGTGCCAGGAGAGTCTGTTGGTGTGTGTGCATGTGTTCTGCACTCTCCATGTTGCTTGTGACATCATGCCAACCTTCAGGTGTTCATGCTGGTGTGTGTATGGATGCTGCTGCCTGCTGCATGATTCCTATCAATTTGTGCATATGTGTGGGTTCAAATGATATGTGTGTTGGGGAGTGTGATGCCATCTATGAAGTTTGACACTGCCACTCATGTGCAACTGTCATGTGTGTATCTGACCATTGTACAGTGCCCTTATGTCCTGTGTTCTGTCTCTCCCTGTCTGAAGCGTCAACTGATGAAGAGGGCGGAGACGGTGCTGTGGAGCACAGAGACAGGGATCCCACCGCCAGCCGGAGATGCAAGGCCCAGCTCTCCTCACACGTTGTCATCTCTTCCGGGAGTGAGGCGTCTGGTGCCGCATCCACGGCTGCAGCTGCTGAGGGAAGGTCCAAGAGGCGGAGGTTGGAGGTGGACTCCTCAGCAGCAGTAGGGGCAGCTGAGCCCCCACAGGGCCCTATGGAGTAAGATGGCATGGAGTCATCCAGGTTGGTGGGGAGTTTGGTTGAGGAGGAGGCCGTGGAAGGCCCACACATGGGGCCTGGAGGGTGGCATTCCACTGGTGCTAGTGATGTAGTCCAGGGGCAGGGAGAGGAGGCAGCACAGGCTGCTGCGGAGGTGCCTGTGTGTAATCCTGTCCCTGATCCTGTGACTGCATCATCCTGCACCAGCAAGGATGCCTTCGTCCAGACACGTTTTCAGGGAGGGGATGCGCGAACATCAACTGGCCTTCCTCTTCCTGTGGACGTGGCAATCCGTGACCAGATTGATTCTGTCCTAGTTGGTGTGGCAATGTGACAACGGGGTATTCGGGATGACGTATAGAGTTCTCGTGTGGACAATGCACGTCATTTTGAATACCTCATTCACCACATCACCATACTAGGACAGGTCGCCATCGCTGGGTTCCTCCGTGTGCTGGATCTTCTAGCTTCCCCCTCCTCAACTGAACCCCCTACGCATCAGTCATCCTCTGTGCCATCTTCCTGCGCAAGTATCACCTGGGCACCCTGTGGAGCTGCCCCTGACCCAGCGGCCAGGCTGGTGGAGGACACATCCCTGCCACAGTCGGGAGTCGGAGGTCCAGCAGGGGTGGCCGCCCCAACACTGGACCCCAGCAAGAGGAGGACGTGCAGGCATCGACAAGCAGGGCACAAATTCGGCAGCAGCAGGCTCAGGGTGGGAACGATGATGGCTCAGGGCCTTCAACATCACAGGGGCAGGAATCGGCCGGAGGTCAGGAGGACCCTGGATTGGGAGTGCCTTCCATGTGGCAGTGGTTGGGCCAGCGGATAGATGCGGGGCGGCGGCGGGCGGAGGAGGCGCTGCTCACTATGGTCAGGGCAGAGAACTCCATGCGCAGGGCATTGAGGCGGGCTGAGTGCCTCAAGGCAACTCGCAGGGAGTTGGAGGACGCCATGACTGCATCCCTGCGAGACCTCGAGGCCAGGGAAGAGGCCCGCCTCCGGGACATCGACATGGAGGTTGATGATACCCTGGCCCGGAACATAAACAAGTGAGCCGTTGGACTTGCCCGCCGCCTTTGTACATAGTTCTTTAGTGTTAGGTTTCGTTTGTTTTTTCTTTTTTTTGGAGTTAATGGACTTTGCTCCACTTCATGTATATAGTTTTGTATTCATAGGACTTTTTTGTAGGTTTCATTTGGTTTGGGGGTCATGGACCCTTTGGACTTGGATTGTATATAGTTGAAGACTTGTACATACTTTCTTTTTTAACATTTCCCATGGATCAATGGTTTTCTTTTTTTTATTATTTAATTCATGTTGACATTGGCGATGGACCACTTTTCTTTTTTCATGCTGTTGATTTTTGTTTTTCATTGGATTTTCTATGTTTTTGTAATAGCTTTCATTATTTATTAATTTGCAAGTTTGATTTTCTTTGCTATTTTATTATGTTTTTAATACATTTATTCAAACTTCATGATTGGTGTAGTGTACTATCATTGGTTTTGTGCATGCCTCAGTCATGTGTTGCCACTGTGTGGCTCTGTTGTGCATTTATGCATGGGCATGGTGGTTCTTTTAAGACTGTCATGGCATGGGTAATTTTGGAGTGGGTGCAGTGGATGGTTGCATGCTTGCACTGGGGGGCAAGGGGGATTTGGGTTGGTATCAGGGCCATGGGTCTGTTTTGTTAGGACATTTTGTTTGGTGGGCCATGTTTTGGGGCCTGCTGGCAGGTGCCCGTCAATGGGGAGAGGTTGGGGTGGGGGGGACATGAGTCGGGGCCTGCTGGCAGGTGCCTGTCAATGGGGGTGGTGGGGGCGTGGGGGGGACATGAGTCGGGGCCTGCTGGCAGGTGCCCGTCAATGCGGGGGTGGTTGGGGGGTGTCAAGACTACTGCCCTTGGCCTGGGCAGTCAGACCATTTGGGCTGCACCCAGTACCTCCATCAGGGCCTCATGGGCCTCAAAGTTGGCCCCCAGACAATTGGAGTCAGTCCTGGCACCTTTTGCGCCAGGTTCATGTGAAAAGCCAGTAATCTGGGCCCATAAGGGCATTTTACAACAACATGGATGCTCCCACATGACTCAGTTTCATAACTGAGCCATGCGGTCTAGCATTTTGGGTGTGGCAGGCCCAGGGACACCTGGGATGCCTGCAGGCTATATAAGCCACGCCGGGATTGCAGAACACGCTTCGTGTTGCTCTGCTTGTGGCAGCGTGACGTTCACCACGGTCGGCTGGAATCTTCATCCGCACGCGGGACCTGATCTCCTGCAAGAACAAAGAGAAGACACCATTAATATTCGCTTACCTTTTTCAATCTGCTCGCATGCTCCGCTCCAGGATCCCGAACAGTCAACATCTCCGCGGATCTTGCTCCATCAAGAAAACCGCTAGCTGGGGAAAGAAACAGAGAAAACAACGTTAGTAAGCGTTTATTCTTCACATCCAAAAAACTCTCGCTTACCTGTATTGAACGGCATCCAACGCCTGCAGAAGGACGGAACGGCTGTTCCAACTAAGAGTGCCAGTAAGCGGTTCGCTCACCACTACTCACCACTCTCCATCTTCTCGGCACGCACATTCAGATCAGCATTGCAGCCTGCAGGCAAGACAATATAAACAGGTTAGCACAAGAAAAGCATATAGCGCCGCACTCCGCGCTTTCTTACCATCTCGTGCACAAACTGCACGACGTCACGAGAACAGCATCCACACCTATAAACAAAGGAAAGAGTTAAATAGAGACAATTACAAAACAAGAACACACAGTCAAGCCAGACTTACCTCAAGAACAGAGTCACAGCAGGTCTGGACTCTGTAGAGTCGCTCCAGTGAAGCAACTAGGCAGCAACGAGCCAGCCCCAATGCACCCCTGCACCGCGTGGCAGGACAGAGAGCACACCTTATCAAGAAGCAAGGTGAGAAGTGTGCCATGGTGGTTCTTGGTCCATATGGGAGGTGGGCCCCAGGTCAGAAGAGACAACCAAGCTAAAATCTAACTCCTGTTTTTCAGACCTGACCTTCAGCCACACAAGGGTCCAAAGGAAAGAGGTCCAAGGGTGAAGCAGTCCGGACTGGGTGGCGCCCCCGTGGATACCAGGTGAGCATTACAGAACAGGAAGCCTCACAATATATAATCCACCTGGGCATCATGGAAACCTCTGAGACGATCAGCTAGCACAGCTGTTGGGGCAGTTACGCACGGAAGTGCATACAGCCAGGCAGGAGACCAATGCATTGCGGAGGGAGTTAATAGTGTCAAAGGAACAGACTGACAAGTTGAGTAGACAGCTTCTCCAATCACAGGCAGGACAAGCTCCATTGCCTGGGAACGTTTCATCAATGCCTACACCAACGATCAATCTGGTACAAATCACTCTCCCAAGAGCAGTTCCGTTAGCTCCACCAGAACGTTTTACGGGGGACCCTAGGAAATACGCCACCTTCATGAACCAGTGTCGACTCCATTTTCTTTGCAGACATGGAGCCTTCCCTAATGATGAGTCGCAAGTTGCCTTTGTGTTGTCTTATTTGAGGGGCAGTGCTGCAGACTGGTCAGTACCTTTTGTCAGTCAGGATGATCCTCTGTTACAAGATTTTGAGGGTTTCCAGCACGAGATGGAAAAGCTCTTTGCCCGTCTTACTCATGGACAGTCAGTTGATAATGAACTCTTGTCTCTTCGTCAAGGAAATCAGGACCTACTAACCTATATAGCAACATTTAACAGGCTCGTGGTCAAAGCAGGGTGGCCGGAGGAGAAAAGGACCACGTTATTTCATCAGGGCCTACGGGGAGAGTTAAAGGATATACTTGCCCAGGTGGTGGACCCGCCTAAAGACTGTTGAGAGTTCATCAACCTTGTGGCTCAACTTGATCACAAGTTGCAAGACTGAAGGGCAGATCGGAACAGGCCTGATGTTCGCCCACTGTTCGTGCAGCCCAAAGACCAGATTCCACGAGCAAAGGGAAATTTGGTGGAACCGATGCAACTGGGAGGGGTGAGACCGCCCTTAACTAAGGCTGAAAGAGATAAGAGAAGGGAACTGCAGTTATGATTATACTGCGGAAAAGCAGGTCACTTTCTCAAAGAGTGACCAGTAAAGCCTCCAAGGAGAACTGTGGGTGCCACGGATAAGGAGACCATGAGTGAAGAGTTGGAAAACTACTAAGCCCGGCAAATGTAGGGGTCCATTTGTCGAGTGAAGAAAGTCAACTACAGACCTCCCATTTTGCTTTGCCCTTGATTCTAATCAACCACCAAAAACCATCTAAGATGCATGCGGTAGAGGCATACATCAACAGCGGAGCAGTTGTGAATTATATGGACCAGGATCTTGCAGCAAAGATGGGGCTCTCCCTACGCCTTGAGTCAACCACTGAAACAGTGACCACAGTAGATGGTACAGAAATCGCTTCCGGCCAGTATCTCAGTGCACGACAGTGCTAACCCTTCTGTGTCAAGATGGCCACCAGGAATGGATTGCCTTTGACCTCATCAAGGCACCTCAGTTCCGGTTGATCCTCGTGATGCCGTGGTTGGTTGCACACCATCCACTTATAGATTGGCGTACTCGAGAACTGGTGTTCTTGAAAGACTGCCTCCGCACATGCTATCTCAATGAAAGTAAGGCAACGACTACCAGTCCCTCAGTTCATGGAACCACAGCAATAACCCGGGGGGTGGTTGGAACTCTACCAAGTGAATATCAGGACTTTCAGGATGTGTTTCAAAAAGAACAAGCTAACACTTTACCGCCACACAGGCCTTATGATTGCCAAATTGATCTGGTACCAGGAGCTCAAATCCTTCATAGCCGAATCCATGCACTTACGGAACCCGAAAACCAACATTTGAAAACCTACCTTCAAACAATACCTGGCTAATGGTTTTATTCACCCCTCAAAGTCACCAGCAGCATCCCCTCTATTCTTCGTACCGAAGAAGGAAGGAGATGTGAGGACTTGCATCGACTTTCGTGCACTGAACCAAATCACCATAAAGAACTGTTACCCCCTGCCAATTATTCTGGAATTGCTGGACCAAATCAAAGATGCCCAAATCTACACAAAATTAGATCTTAGAGGAGTATACCATCTCGTCCGAGTTAAAAAAGGAGATGAATGGAAGACCGCGTTTCGCATCAACTATGGCCTGTACGAGTACCAGGTAATGCCATTTGGCCTTTGTAATGCCCCGCTGCATTCCAGTATTTCATGAACGATGTCCTGAGAGAGCTGATTGACGTCTGTGCCCTGGTCTGTATAGACGATATTCTGG
This sequence comes from Ambystoma mexicanum, assembly GCF_040938575.1. Lineage (NCBI taxonomy): Eukaryota > Metazoa > Chordata > Amphibia > Caudata > Ambystomatidae > Ambystoma > Ambystoma mexicanum. The sequence goes on from NC_090923.1 coordinate 752,567,038, forward strand.
TATACTCAGCCTCGATACAAGACCACGTGAAGCATGTCCGCTCCGTTCTTGCGAAGCTCCGCCAGCATCATGGAGGTGTGGGGGGACATGTGTCGGTGCTCCCGAGTGCATGGTGCCAAGTGGCCTGCCTGTGGGGCATGGACTGGGGTGATGGGCTGCCTGCGGGGCATGGGCAGGGGGGCCCACCCGGGAGGTCATACACTGCCAAATCGCGTGTAAAAGTCCACGCGCACCCCAAGAATACATGTACCCCGCCCGCGCCAGTGAAATTGCGTGTAAAAGTCCACGCACAACCCCAGAATACACGTACCCTGCTCGCGCCAGCGAAATCACATGTAAAAGTCCATGCGCATCCCCAGAATACATGTACCCCGCTTGCGCCAGGCCTATCTCGTGTAAAACTCCCGCGCAACCCCAAATACACGTACCCGGCTCGTGCTAGCAAAATCACATGTAAAACTCCCCACGCACCCCGGGAATACATGTACCTCGCTCGCACAAGAGAAATCGTGTGTAAAAGTCCACGTGCACCCCCGTAATACACGTACCCTACCCGCGCCAGGCCTATTGCATGTAAAACTCCCCGTGGACCCCCGGAATACACGTACCCCACTCGCACCAGCAAAATCACGTGTGAAAGTCCACGCGCACCCATGGAATAGACACAGGTAGCCCATCCACCCTCCCCATGCCCCACAGGCAGCCCATCACCCCTGGGCATGCCCCACAGGGAGCCCATCCACACTCCCCATGCCCATTTTACCTGATGCAGTGGGATACACATATTCCAAGGGGTGCGCGGGAAGTTTCACACGCGATTTCACGGGTTACACGTATTCCGGGGGTGCACGGGAAGTTTTACACGCGATTTTGCTGGCCCGAGCGGGGTACGTGTATTCCAGGGGTGCGCAGGGAGTTTTACACGCGATTTCGCTAGCACGAATGGGTTCACATATTCGGAGGGGTGCACGGGGAGTTTTACACGCGATTTCGCTGGCCTGAGCTGGCCTGAGCGGGGTGCGCACATTCCGAGGGGTGCACAGGGGTGCACAGGGAGTTTTATAAGCGATTTCACTGGCGCGAGCGGGTTATGTGTGTTCCGGGGGTGCCCGGGGAGTTTCACACACGATTTTGCTGGCACGAGTGGGGTACATGTATTCCGGGGGTGCGCAGGGAGTTTTACACGCGATTTCACTAGTGCGAGCGGGGTACACGTATTCAGAGGGGTGCACGGGAGTTTTACATGCAATTTCGCTGGCCTGAGCGGGGTATGCGTATTCTGAGGGGTGACCAGGGAATTTTACATGCAAATTCACTGGTGCGAGCGCAGTACCCGTATTCAAGGGGGTGCGCAAGTACATTTTCATGCATTTTGGCTGCAGTGAGCGAGGTACGATTAGTTTTTCATGCAATTACAGTGTAGCGGGCCTGTTAGCTGGCCCAGGGTTAGCGCGGCCCGTTGCGCCATATTGGGGATTTCAAAGGCTTTTCCTTGCACAAGGGGCATTCTTTGGGGCATAACTGGCACTGCAGAATGTTCACTGCACCATGGCTAAAAATGGCTTAGGAAATCCATGAATACGTGGTGCGCCAGAATGCTGTTTAGCGCAGACGGCTGGTGCACGCTGGCGCACGCTCCCTCTCTGCGCCATCCGCGTGTGCTGCTTCTGTGGCGAATTCTATGAATTACCCCCTTTATGTTTTTGCTGCTATAATATGTGCACATCATTCTTTAGGTCCAGGCCGAGGGGGCATGGCACGTCGGGTAATGGTTGACCCTGTGGGTAAGTGAGCCAATCCCAAGGCTGTACTCCAGTGCTAGTAAGGTCACATTTTATAGATGATATCACACTTTATAAATGTATCACTTATAAAGAAAGCTGGAATTGTACATGTAAGACTCCATGGCAAAAGGCAGACATGCCCGGAATCTAGCTTGACATGTCAGACTCCTGCTTTGGCTCATCTAACGCAAACATTAAATAAGATCCCCTCACAAAACTGCAATATGCCATGTACAAGCTAATGGCGACAAGACAAGAAGACAACACTTAAGTTACCACGTTTCTTTTAAAAAACCACCATATTTTTGACAACTTCAAAACATAGCTTTCAACCCTCAACTATTACTGGTACAACAACCCCTGGGGGCACCAGGCAAGGAGTTCTACCCTTCTAATGATCAGTGGGATCACAGCTGATCCATATGCAACCATGAGCCATTGAGAGTGTCCTCGGAAGAGGAAATTGGATAGGATGCGATGTAGCTTTACCACCAAATCCATAACCTCTATAGAAATGCCTTTGTGATGCTACTAACACCGATGTTAGAACTGCTGGAGCTCAATATAATGGATGCAGAGGTACCCAGTGGGTAGAGCTGACAGTTGTGTAGTTGAACTGAATGACATGGAACAATTACAATTGTTAAATAGTAATATGCCAATTATACAGGAGACCTGAGTACGGTCGAATTTACTATGTACAGCTATTCCCAAAATCACAAAGCAAATTGATGGTGAACCCATCTCAAGTCCTTCAGCCTATAATCAAGTATTATACATGAATGAACATGCTTTAGTAACTGCACAAATGCCATTCGACTGCCACCCTCTGCCTCGCGAATCACCACATGAAAGTGTAAAGCTTTGTAATTGGGATATTATTTTAACATTAACTATTTCCACAAGCGGTTAATCTTATGATGGTTTTAGAAAAAGCACGGACCAGCTAAGATCACGTGTGCACGAAAGCACAGACTCACTTGAGGCAAATCTCCTACACATAGTAACAGATGCTGGGAAGATTCTTAAACATATTTCCCATATGTTTAAGAATCTTAGACCAAGAGATTTTCCTGTATGGTCATCATGGCGGCCAAGGAGATTGGATCATAATTACATGTAAAAATGCTCTCCTGGCATTTGTTACTGTTAAATATGCCAAGTGAATTACAATGCAAACCCAGCGATCATCCATCCAAAATATCAGAATGATCTTTCCTGTGCTATTTTCACTGAGTACATGGATGTGTCCTAATATCGTTTCTGGATCGATGCTCTGGATGTTAGGGGCCACCACACAGTTGCACCATTCTTTTTACCTGATGATTCAGGCATAAGAAAGGTTGAGACATTGGGCAGCTCTGAAACCCAACCTCTCACCCCTGTCACATGTAATGCATAAAAGGGTCAGAATGCAGTTTTTTGTGCATTAAACTATGTAGAGAGGCGTATGAACCTCTGCAGTGTATTATTTATTTCTACCATTATAATAAGTAGAATATTAAGGCCTTATTACAGTCCGGGTAGATTTGTTTTGCCGGGATACGACTGGTGGTAATTACCACAACTGCCTGTGGTATTTCTGAAAATCCTGCCCTGCTGGAATACTGCCTATGGTATTCCCGAAATGCCACCTGCTTTGTTTATTTGTTAAATCTCTCTATTTACTCACTCATTTTGATAGTGGAAACAGTGTGTAAGATTGGGTTGTACCACTAGTGTAATATTTTGAATGCACAAAAAGGTACATTCTTGTGCTTTAATGCATTTCATGGCAATGGTGGTGAAAAACAGGATATCAGAAATGCCCAATTATCGACCTCCTTCCTATGAATCCATTCAAAATCTTTTCCCTGAATAAAAGGGTAGCACATGTTCTTCACTTCTGAATAGAAAAAAAAAACAACATGTAAAACAATTCTGGGAATTTGTTACACTTTTGGCCACCACCTTGTGGGATGTTCTGACCCACTAAGGCTCTGCCGCGCAACATCACTGTGTGCTGCTTTTATCAAAAACAACAGAATGGCCGCCAAAAATCCCTATGCGCTAAAAATCTCAGGGAAGTGTGCAGGGAAACCTGAAAAATAGGTTGCCAAATCTATTTTTTCCTATGTCAGTGGGAAAACAGGAGACCACACTGCCAAAACCTATCATTGGGCTGCCCACAGAGTGAAATGAAACTACTTGAAAAGGCAGTGCTACCTTCCAAGGAAAACCCAGAAGTGCTTTAGAATCTGTTTTTCCTTGACTGTTGAAAGTGCTAAATCATGTTTCCCAAACAGCAGAGAAGATCCAACATCCTTGTGGGGTGTTCAACATCACCTTATTTAAGGAATCCCCATAAGCACAATGTTAGGAGAAGCACCTTTCATCATAAAAACATCCACATTCAAAAGGTGCTTGCCTGGGAAAAATATGTCAGATATGGGCGCAGTACCGCCGCTCGCCTGTGTCCAAGCTGTCATTTACTTATACTGTCAGTTTAAAACTTGTGTCTTAAAATCAAATTGTGGAAAAGAAGAGACATCAAAAGCAATATGGGTTGCTGCAATTCAATTTCTATGTTTTAAAAAGAGTGGAATGAAGAGATTTGTGTGTATATTTCTGGAAAATGTACCTTTTATTTTAGAAAAGACCATTTTAAACAGTGTTTTAAAAGTGAACTAATGTCAGCCACACTGGACATCAAAGACGTTGTCTGAATGGAAATGCAAATTTGGGTGTAAACAGAAACCAACTGCCAAAGGAAGAGAGGCCCAGGTTGCTCTTGGCCCAGCCCAACCTTGGAGGCGGGGCTAGACAGATATGTGTATCTTAAATTCCAAGGAAATATATTTTTGGGAAAAGACACATAGAAAACTGTGTAAAACTGTATTTCATAGGTTGCTAATATGAAAATGCTGCTCACAGTTTTGAAACTACTCTGAACTCTGTGCGATTTTCAGAGACAGGATTACCAAAATGTTGATGTAGCAATTGTGATAATGCTAGTAATATGAAAGTTTACAGGATTATGCCCAGATATCATGCACATGTATGTGGAAAAATGTGTACCGATCTGACACTGGGTAACCAACCAGAAGTGTACAAAACTGTCAATTTTGAACCAAAACTCTCAAGAAGATGGGACTCGGACGGATACGTGCTCTATTTAATCTGTGATATGAATATGTATTATTAGCCAGTTGTTGATATTGTAAATATGCTTTATATGAAAAATAGATTTTCTGTGTAAAGACAAAGGGGAGGTTTTTCCCTGGATTGTAAATTGCAGCATCACTATGACACTAGATTTCCTTCTCAAATCAGGAGAGGGGAAATACTCTGACCAATCGGATTCCTAGAGGGTGGGCTTAGTATAATCAGCCTACCCACCCGTTTGGGAAATACATAAATAGGGACAGTTTAGGACCTAGAGACACACACACATTCACCCATCAACTGATTTACTGGTGAAGCACTCTGCAGGAGGAACCCAGATCCAAAACTCCAGAACTCTGAAAGCAGAAGGTCCAATTCCAAAGCTGAACCTTTCTCAGCTTGGCCTTTAAATCTTGCAACCTGATTTTAACCCCAGGCTTCCAGGGGGCACACATGCAAAATTGAACAGCCTGTCTGTGCTGATTCAGCTTTCTTGCCAAGAACACTTGCCAGAACCCAGAGATCCAAACCAGTGGAACAGAGCTGTAACCAGATAGCTGTAACCCAGAACCAACCCGTCAGATCCAGTGCAGAGGCTGTGCAGAGACCAAGTGCCGTGCTGAACCCAGAACCAAGTGCCTGAATCCTGTCCGGTGGGCGAGCAGCTTCCAGTCCAAAACCTTCGACCAGATCTTTGACGGGCCTATTCCAAAACCATAGTTGTGAGTATCTAGCATAGAATTGTCCATAGCCAATCTCTTAGCTTTAAGTAATCCAATCCAAAACCATTCTAGCATATCCATAACTGCATTGTAGAATCTTTCTTGTTTTTCTTGAATCTTTACCTCATCCATATAGTCTTTCGTTAATTGTAGTGATAAATTCATCTTTGCGCTGATATATTTATTGAAGAAAGTCAAGCGTCTCGGCAGATAGAAACCATCTGGGGCGTCACTGGATCGGTGGCTGTGCAATCGTTTAGCTTGTGGCTTCACAGCCTCCCTTAGTGTAAAGAAAATTCTTGTTTGTAATTCAAAAGCGCATCTTTCATTTGAAAATCTTGACTCTTTCTGAGAAAAATCAACCTTTACTAAAACCTTCATATCTTCTGAACCGTACATGCTAGAAACGAAATTTAAGCTAACATCCTCAGCTTTCAAATGAACCTAAAACTGCATTCCAACATTTGCCCGCAATCGCGTTTCTCGAACACTGAAAAGTTTGCCGCAAATCTGCATTTGGCTCAATTTCAACACGTGTAAAATAGCTATTCTTTGCATCTGACCTCAGAATTCCGTTTTCAATCTGCTAGTTAGTCAATCACCATTGCTAGTGTTTACCTGGAACTATGCAAAGTGGCTCCCGCTAGTTCTGAATCCAATTTAGAGAATGAAATCCATTCTTCAGTGATTTTTTCCCATTCATTGCAAGCCACATTCAAAAGCATTTGACCTGTTTAAAATCATTCCTGTTTCTCTATATGCTTGCGGGGGGGGAACTGGGATTGAAACTGTATTGGTTGAGATTGTATATTCCTGAAACCCGTTTTCTCTCCTTACATCTATATATTGCATATTAGGGGGGATTGAGTAGTATCAGGGGGAAAGAGTGATTACATTGCATTTGATTGAACGCACAACAGTATTATTTCTGTGCTGCATTAATTTTCTATCATTGCATTTGACTGAACCCACATAAAGTTTTATTCTATGCTACATTATTCTTCTTATCCATACTCCTACTGATTAAAGAGATTGTTGATTGTAATATCACCCATTGGTGATCATTGTATAAATATTAATAGTGTGATATCTAGATATTGTTCAAATTCATAAAAGTGTGATATATATCTTGTTCAAATCCATAAAATAAATCTTTTAACTTTGCAAAACAACCTTCTTCTTGGTTCAGTGAGACCAGGGGGATTCAAAGAGAGAGGCGTGATATAAGGGTACATCATTCAGAAATAAAAGAACTTATAGACACAGATATTTAATTAAGGGTTCCACCTGGGCATCACACAGTAGGCATTGACTTAGGTGGAGTGCTGGGTTGAAATCACTTACAACCTGTATGATAAAGGTAACATTTGGCAGATTTTCAGGATGAAAATCCACCTTGTACTAGAGAGTCATTTCGTACCGGTGGTACTTTATTGGAAGACTGCCACAGGTATATACCCTATAACGTATAATGGAGGTGGAGGCAAAACAGGTGGTATTTGGCAAATGCACCTGCCACCTTTTTAACTATTACCCTTGAGCCTGCAATAAGTCCCTGGGAACCCTGTAATTGATGCAACCCTCTTAAGCATCCAGTGGTACAGATCAGTGAACTGAGAATGCTGCTGAACAGGATTTACTGTGTTCCACGCATTGCAGTGCACCACAAAGTACACACCATAATTCTGTGTACTGTATTTGTACCCGGCTTATTATGAGTGTTCCTAGATTCTGTATGCAACATACCAATTCATTTAGAACAGCATGTTACCAAAACAAAATGCTGTGTTCTGTGCATTGATGTGCAGCACAGAGTGCATGACTGAGCAGTATGTGCAGTATGTGCATTATTTAACATATTGAATTGCAATGAATGTTACACTTATTGGAGTAGCCTTTTAACTGTGTGCTTTCTGATTTGAGATGCACCACACAAGGCAAGGCAAAATGCCTTGCACGGTGTACATTAGTGCATTGGAATGAGTGCTGCAGAGTGTTCTGCACACTAATGCTTGCAATTCAACACACAGTCAAAGCTATCTGAATTTTACCGTAACAGGTTTAGACGAAAACTACGCACAATGTACCCTACTTCCCCGTGACGAATTTTGCTCTTCTAGGCCCTATGCGGCCAACAACAAATGCATAGTTAGACAGGTCAAGAATGTCCACCATAGATTGTTCCTCAATGTGATGATTGGAGTACTTCTAGGCACTGTGTGTTGCAAAGTGACGCACAGACTTAGACGTGGTTATGCATGCTGTACTTGTCATAGGATCTTAGATAATATCTTTAATTATCCCATGAGGCTTTGCTGCAAGGAAGCCTATCAGCCACTACAGCTGCTGGTAGAGTTCTCGGAGCCCAGGATTACTTTGCAAGTGGACGTCAGCAGTTCTGAGTCATTGGGACTGTCTAAAGCTCCGTAGAAACTGTCTAGAACCGTCTAATGTTATTTATTGGTTCTGATATGGAAACAATGCTTTGCTGCCTGTGGTTTTACGTTCCTTGTTGGCTCTATTGGTCCTTCCTACGTAAATGACAGGCCACTGTTAGGCAGAATTGTATGCAGTACCCTTTGGGAACACCACACACAATTAAGACTACAAGTGTAAGTACAATTTCACCTTTGGTACAAGCCTTTACTATAAAGTAACGTAGCAGGGATGGCTGAGCAGCCAGATTTATCTCAAGAGTAAAGTGAGCAGTACAAGATATTACACAAAGGACAACAATCACTATGGTTCAAATAAACACTGATTCAAGGTTTCTGAGTAAAATAATACAGATGTATTTACACCATCAGTTATAAAACAGTTCACTATTATAATGCAGCAGAAAATCACAATCTTAATTTACTACAATAACACCCAATCAATTCTGGACTAGTTAAGGTCAAAATGAAGTGTGAGCAAAATGGCACTCCAGTGATTTAAAAGGGAGAAAAAGACAAGGTTATTCAAAATCAACAACACCAACAAGTTATAGGCAGGGCAATCTAGAAAAGGCTACTACAATTATGATTCAAGTCAATAGGTCTGGGCTAATGTTAATGGTTCAGAGTCTTTGCAGAGGATCACACAGTTCAGAGTAGTTTGCATTTAAGTCTTTGCCAAGAGTTCAAAATGAAGTTGGTCGGAAGAAAAGTTATTAAAAGGAGAAGAGAAGAACAATCCTTCGGAGAGGCAAAAGATTTCAAGCACTTTCACCGTGGTCGGACGGAACGAACGACCGGATTTGCACAGTACCTGAAATGGAGAAGAATGCTGTAGCTGAGGCAGTTGTTCCTGGCAGTTCCTGCAGGCTCACGGTTCCTGGTGCTTCAGTCGTGGTCAAGAGAAGGAGGACGTCTGGAGGGTCCTGCACTGCTGAGGGAAGAAGCCAGCAGCGGAGCAAAACGTAAAATAAAAGGTGCGCTCCTTAAAACCCAAACAAGTTCCGTTCCTCCTGGCTATCCGGTTCACTGCAGCGATGGATAGCAAATTCGACCAGGAGAGGGAGGCCGGCTTTTGGTGTTTGGCGAGCTGGTTGGTCCCACCAAGCTCAAGGGAAGAAGATTCCTTGCAGATCTTCTCTGTTGCTGGAGTTTCGGGTGATTCAGACCTGCAGCAGGGCTTCACCAGGATGTCCAGTAGTTGCAGAAGTCCTTTTCCTTCAGCCCCTTGTTGGTTCTCTCATTCCAGTGGCGACTCTGCCTTCCAGTGCCAGAGACTGGCTTTTTATGCACCAAATCCCCTATCCCCAAATCCCCTATTCACACAGCCTGGCTGTCAATCACAGCAGGGTGGATGTCCAGGGGGCCTCAAACCCCTCCCTGACATCCTATCAACCCAAACACTAAGACGCCTAAGGAGGGATTCTGGGCAGAAGCCTGCCAAAGGACAGCAAACAAAGGAACCAAACCTGGTTTGGCGCTCAGAGTAAAACACGAGAAAGACCTTTACAAAAAGAAATGGCGAATAAACCTGACCGCAACCAAATAAAATAAAAGGGGTCCATCGGGTTAGAGTTTGAGGCTACCACCATAGCCTCTAACGGTACTGAGGCTATTTTCATAGCCCACGGTAGAATAAACATTTTAGATACAACTGCCACCAGCCACATCTTAGAGAAAGGGGAACATAAAAGTGTCCCATGAGAATTAGACAAAAAGGGATAACTATTAACCCTTCCAGTACTCTATGGAAGATAGGGTGTACTGGGTCTGTAGATTTAAAAAGACTAGTAAAGTCAATGGCGACTTTACATGTTCTGGGAGACAGTAGTCAGTCCCAGAAAATGGAGTTTAAAGTGGGAAATCTAAAAAGACAACCCTGTGTCACTGCACTAAAGGTGCTGTGTGACACACAGTAAAAAGATGATGCCTATGGAATGGGTGAGACTCCATAGACCATGAGCACAACAATGTACAACACAAAGCAAAACACATGTGAGAGTGGGAACAAAAGGCTCACATTCTTACCTTACCAGGTAGAACAATTAAACTCTAGAAATCCAGCAAAGCTGCTGAGGGACTCAACAGGTAAGGGAAATTAGCCATTCTGGAGAATTCTCCATAACAGCCACAAAGTGCTAAAAGTTGCTCCAAAGTGCAATAGCTCAAATTTTAACTGCCAAGCCCATTTTGGGATCCTTTGGTCCACAGTCAGACCACCATGCAATGGCTTGTAAAGTGCTGACCTTCTGGTGTCTATGCAAACCTCAAAAAAGGCAGGCTAAATCACATGCACACCTGTTGTATTGCTTTGAGCGTCCTATAATCATCTGGTTCTCCCTTGCGCTCGTAGTCACCTACAGAACACCAGCGCCTGCATGCCAATCCGCAGACAAGAAGGTTCCCTCTTCATTGTAACAAGAGAACATGCAGAGGCACTTGCCAGAATTCTTAAGCCTCCTAATTCTCCTGTAGCCTGCAACAACATTGCCAGCTCCAGTGGCTACTAAAGAACCCTGGCTCCCATGAACAGGAAGGATAATTGGACTAGGACCGTGATAGTTATCGAACAATCACTGCTGTAGCATCATAAGTTCACCATTCAGGAGGTGTCCATCTCATTCTCAATGGGCTTACATGGGACGCAGGATCACAAGCTTTCTCCTGCCATGAATGCTCTTTTTCCCCATCACTTCTTTTTTCCTGATCCCCTCCACCTAAACCCATCTCCTTTCTTGCCCACAAATGACATGTTTGTGGACGGTGCTCTACATTTCACAAAGAAGTTATTTTTATTTTGTATTTATCTGTAATCTGTTTAGCGCAAAATTAAACTTTTCACATCAAATTCATCAAAACAAAATACACCACAATAGATTATACAATATCATTACTATCAAAGAATTAAAAAAAATCACAACACCATTAAACATTTATTTACAAAGTAATTCGATAATTTATATTTATAAACATCAATGCTAAAATACAAAATCACAAAATCTATGTACAGATTACTTCTCAAATGAGCACTTGCTTATTTTAGATAGTGTCCCATCAACTCACCAAGATGATTTCAACAGATAATATTTAATTAAAGCAAACAGGATCTACAATTGCAGCTAATTCCAGCTAATATGGGCTAAATTTCCCAAACCAGTTGCCACATATTAACTAGTGCAATGTTCAATAAAATAGATCTCCCAGTAAGACAACGTTGCCAAAAATGACCCTTATTCATCAACACATTTCCCAAGATAGTGCACATGAAGGGGCAGCAGGTTAGCACATGTTTGTTTGTCTCCAATTTGTGTTTTCATTTACACAATCTGCATACTCTCTTGTCTTTGGTGTTTGCCAATCTTGGCCCCATAACAGATAGGGTAGGCAACTGGTTTAACCTGACCAATAATCTAAATCTTGTAAGCATGGGCGAGGGGAGCATCATAAGGTATTTCTGTGGTCTCTTGACAGCACATGTATTTCTGGAATGGCCAATCTTTGATTTTAACTTATCTAGAAGCTATAATTAGTATTCCAGTCATACAGACCCAACTTTTACATACGCATTTCTCATAGTTTGTAAAAATCTAGTCTCCAATCTGGAGTTCATTTAATCTCATCAAATACCGTTAAATTCATTTTAAGTCTTTCAGTGAGTGGCCATTTGATGGATACGTATTCCTGCCCAATAGGTTTAACAGTGGGCAGTTTGGGGGTTTCACTGCCTCAATATACAGTATCCTGCACTTTAACTTGTGTGTGCAAGCCACAGACATAAATCCCAACTCCGTTCTGATCACCTTGATCAGAACACACTGGGCGAGACGTAGGATACGTCACCATAATGTAGCTTCCAATATATCCAGCAACTTTAAATCAGTTAAATAACTGCCATCCAGGCCATTAAGTGTAGGAATCATGGATTGCTTGTAAACCATGATTGCACCTTTTATTGTGTACCCACCCATCCAATAAGCAAATATTTGTGCCATTGTCATAAGCACTTTAGCTCACTACTTTGTACCTGCTCTCAAAACCTTATTCTTATTGCCCATTTCTTCAACAATATAACCCAGATTGTTATATGTACTCATATGTACTCACCCTCTCGAAAGCACACACATCCAGGGACATTGTTCTGTACACTCCTCTACCTGTACCAAATGTCAGAGCCAGATTGTGCTCCTTTGCATATGAACATAACTCATGAGCAGCTCTCTTAAACCAGATATAAGTGTGGTCAATCAAGACCACATCAACGGTGCAAGACAGCCACCTGACAAATCGATTACCAATTCTATAGAACAAACTGTTCACTGCCTCCAGTCTCCTTGGCAAATCCACCCATTAAAGATTGAACAGCATGTGTACCAGCACGCACCCCTGCTTTAATCTTTGCAAGTTGACTTGAAATGATCCACTCCGCTGGCACCCATCGTTCTCAATCTGAACTGAATGCAGGGGTTTTCATGCAGTTGTCTGATAAATCCTAACAACTCCTCGTTCAGGTTCCACCTTTCCAGCTTTTTCCACAACAAACACCTCTTGACAAAATCAAAAGCAGCACTGACATCCACAAATAAAATGTAAGGCGGATTATCTTTACTTGAGGCTGCTCTGACCAATGCATTTAGCATCAAGATGTTGTGTGTAGTGGCAGAACCCTTGAAAAATTCTGTTGAAAAAGGACAAATGTCGTTGTTTACATCAGAGCAAATATGCAAATCTCTTAATACATAATTTGCAAAGACCTTACTGGAAACAGCAAAGAGAGAATTCTATCATTTCTGGGGTCAGCTCTATCATTCTTCTTGTGTACTGGAACAAGAGTGACTTTTTTCCAAGACTCTGAGATCACTCTGTCCTCACTTATCTTATTAAATAACTCAGTTAAAATGGCTGACCAAATTTCCTTTAACAGTACCATGTTAGCAAGTCCTTCTGGACCAGGGGCTCTTGATTTCTTTAACATCTTAATCTTGTTTAATACACACTCAGTTTGCAAATGCACAGGCCCATTTTCGGGGAGGTTATCATTGTTTTAACATCCGATGGAACCCAAGCCCTGTATTTTCCTTCAATGTACTTGATCTAGGTATCAATACCGATGGGATTCGTCACCATACAATCCTTATCTTCTTTTTGTAATGTGTCCCGTACCTTTTTTTTGTCTCCCTTCCATGAAGCAGCCAAACAAGCTCTCCCATTGCACAATTCTAGTGCAATATCTCCTTCTCTTAACCCAATTGCTATATCTCTTTTTTTCCAGGTTTTTTCACCTTATCCACCAACAAGGTGATTCGCCTAATATCCTGTCGTAGGTATCTGTTTTTGAGTTTTATTTCAGCATCATAAATTGCTGTATGTTGCCTACCACTAAACAGTTTATAATGACCTCTTTTCACAAAGTGGGTTTCCACATGGCTAGCGATCCATTTCAATATCTCATTGCCCATCTTATACTGCAATCGTTTTGACAAACTCGGATAATCCTGAAGTAAACAGGTGATGAATGTGCAAATATTCTGATTGGTCAACTGTGTTCTATTTCCCCCATTGTTTATACCCACATAATCTATTTTTTCTTGGAATTTAACTCTATATCGACCCTCAAATGATGCATTGCCTGGACACTACAGCCCAATTTTTTAATCGTGAATAGTCTGACCCACTTTACTAACTAACAAAGGCATAATCCAGGGCAGCAGTCTTCGCCCCATTAAACCAAGTACAATTACCAGGTATGCCACCCCTTGTACGGCCATTCAACATTACAAGATTCCATTCATCAAACGATTTAGCGCAATATGTACCTTTCACATTATATTTAGGATGTTCGAAGTGATTAGTAGATTTAACATTAGTAGTTTCAGCAATAGTGTGTTATCTTTACACCCAGCATTTAGATCATCATCCAATAAAATCTTGAAATTTTTCATCATCCATTCACCATTTAATCATGGCATTGTGTAATTCTTCTAAAGCAGGTGGGTCTTAGACATTTAATACTAGAATCTTCATTTGAGTTATGGAACATATTTTGTCAGGCGTTTTAATTTTGGCAAGAATCATGTTGCTATGCACCCCCACTAATAAGCCACCTACCGCTCCTCCCTGAGGGTCGTTCTTTGCTTATTTTTGGGAAATGTCATAACCATCTAGGTAGTATGACGAAGTCAACAAACATTCTTGTCTGAGAAAAAATCACATGTTTCCAAATGATTATGGCCACCTCAGTCACTAGTAAAGTTCCTATGTCCCAGCATGCTCCGTATCAAAACCTTATATAATGATGGTATAGTTAGCAAATTCACAGGTAATACATCTGACAACCACCTCCACTCATTTTCTGTATTTTTCCCTTTAGAAAAACAAGTACCATAAGGCACCTGTTGGCCATTTTTAGTTATAGTAACCTTTAACATATTGTTGGTGGCCAATTCCTGTCGATTTTTTTAAAAAACTCACACTTATCTATTTGCAAATCGCAACAAATGTTTTACAAAAATGTGACATATATGACATGACTAAGACTACCTATTCTGCTGACTCCTCCTGTATCACTGGTAACTCAGGCACATTTATCACCCAGTTGGACAAATCACAATTTTTCTCTGCTTCTCTTATCCGTTTGCAGTTAGCTTTTTTCCTTTCCTTTCTAGAGCTAATAGCGCTGGAGATGGTTTTCTTAAACTCTTCATCATTTGTAGATCTATTAATAGCCTTCTTTTTACCCTGTTTGGATTTCAGAATATTCAGATTTTTCAGCCGCCGTTGTTCCTTCCATATGATGTATATATCTTTGTTTCAATTATAATACTACTACGCTGATCTTTGGCCACTTGGCCCGTTCATGTAATTGTCATTGACGGTTCCCAATGCAAGGCCATTTTGTCTCCAGAGGCAATGACTGCCACCTCCGTGCTGAAAGGATCAGCCAGATGTTTTGTCATGCCCACGCAGGCCTATAGGGCAATAGGGCAATGTCCAAACCAAAAACACAAAAAGCTAGAGTGGGCCCATTTATTTCTCCAAAGTGTGCCACTTTTTTGGCCCATGTGGGCCAGTTTGATAAGTTACTTCACCATGCTGCTACTAGTTTTGAGCAGTGTTACTGAACAAATATTCTTTAAAAAACTCAATTTTCATCACATTTTATCAACCCCCCGCCCCCTTGGGTACTACTCAAATGTTCTGTCCGCGTAAATAGTCATCGCGCAGCTTGAAGCGAAGGTGCTTAATGCTGCCTGATGACTTAACACAAAAACAAAAGGAGAGCTGGAGAGTCCAACCCTCCACCTGTTTCTGAGGACAGAGACATCATCAACTGGGTGACTTTTCTTTGAAGGAGCTGGTGGTTAAAGCGTTGCCTACCAATGGCTCCTTGGATGAAAGGACTGCCTGCTGGGTGTGGGCTGGGGCATAGTGGTGTCACACCTTTGGTGTGCCCAGCCCCTTCTTTTGTTTAAAAGTAGGGGCTGGATGTATCAAAGGTAATAATGCCAGTGCACGCCAGCTTTACTTCTATTACCAGCACCTACCAACCTCAGGCGACGGGGCCGCTCCTTAGGGGGCATTTTTTGTGTCTGTGTGTGATTTAGAGCACCGTATGCACTCATATTTGGTTAATACTGCCACAGAAGTAAAATCAGCACAAACTCAGCAAACACTCACCAAATTATGCGTTCTTGATGTCCGTCAAACTGACACACCGCCAAACTTTGCAGACACTTGATCACATTTGGTCTATGCACATACAAAGATATGCAAAAATATTTATTTTTAAATCTGTTGACTTGAAATATCTTGTGATTGTGCATTGCAGAAAGAAAAATGTTTTGTTCTGAGTTGTGGATGTTCAGACCACAAATTGCAACATCGTAGACAGGATATGTGAATATATCCAGGAAAAACTTTGTTAAAATGGTATGCTTTGGGGCAGACACAGATCCTTTGTGCCCCAAAATGGGCTGCAGCATGCTGAATAAATAGGAAATAAAGGGTTTTGTTTTGCAGCTTTATTCCAGGCTGTGTGCCCGACCATTAGAAAACTTGTACTGGAGCTAAACCCTTGCTGGTGTGGCATTCAACTGGAGGTGTACCTCAGAGATGGCTACTGGGTGGTACTGGGGCATGACTTAATTCTCTCAAATGGCTTATTCTACTTTCACCCCAAACTCTCAAATTCAAATGTGTAGTACTCTCCAAATTCTGCAGAGTTCTCAGACTTCACAGTCTTGTTACATTACCCATTCTCTTGCTGAATCGGTTATGTGACCATTTGCTTGGATGACCGCACGCTAGGTTAATCAAATCCACTTTTCCTGTGGATCCTTTTCCCACTGCCACCATCTATCATTGTCATCTCCCTGCAATTCCTCCTCTTCTGCGTGGGACACCATTGCATCCCCCATGATCCACGCTCCCTCTCCCTCTGTAACATCTGTGCTCCCTTCTCCTGTGATGGGGGGCCGGGACCTCCCCATCCTAATCCTCTCGCTAGACTGCTATCTTTCCCCACTTCTCTTCTTTCTTGGCCACAGCATGCCCTTCATCCATCCTATGCCCAACCTCAGCTGCCCGCTCACTCTTTACCTGACCGGGCCGCTGCACCTAATCCCGACAGGCTGCCGTTTGACAAAGTGGCCTTTTGGGTAAAAAAAGGATGGTGAAAGTGGGCTCTTCTTTTGTTTAAACTCCTCATGAGCGAACACACACATACAGACAGAGATGGTTACATGATATTATAGAAAATTAAACACTCACATGGTTACACTCATAGATAGTCTTATACAATCCTATTTGCCACACCTATACCCACACAGTAACTCTTGTAGGGAGAGGTGATTTGATTTTGAATTTCAACAGTGACTCCACATTTTAGCTAGGGCTTCACATTGCAATAAGGATAAAAGATTGATTCCCATGGTGAGCAAGAGTGTAACACTCAGGTGTGAGAGTCAAGTTGAATCTAGTAGATGTCAGCATTGGGAATACATAGAACACATGCCAGAAAAATGAAGGTTTTGAATTTGGCATTGCATAACATGATGTTATCACTTTGCACAACTGCACTGAAAAAA
Organism: Ambystoma mexicanum; assembly: GCF_040938575.1. Taxonomy (NCBI): domain Eukaryota; kingdom Metazoa; phylum Chordata; class Amphibia; order Caudata; family Ambystomatidae; genus Ambystoma; species Ambystoma mexicanum. The sequence continues at coordinate 752,584,206 of NC_090923.1, forward strand.
AAACATGATACTAACATACACTAACCACTAGTACCCCCTACTAATATTCAGAGCAAGTCAGTTCATGAGTTTTATATAAACTTGGTGCCGATTGATAAACCCAATGTGCAAGGCATTTGGGCTGTGCAAGGTTAGCTTGGAAATGCAATAAATAAAATGTACAGAATTAAGGCTCTGCTGTGTTTGAATAAAGACATGACAAGTCAGACTTGTGGAATGTGAAATCTGTTTTGCCCAAAACTAGTTTATTGTTTAAAAGACTCTCAGAGCAGGAGACAGCACCAAGATAAGTTAATTGCTTCCATTGCTACCATTCTAAGCAGTCAGGATGAACACTGTCAGAACTTTCGAGAGGATTGGCTTTCAAGGGAGGTGGTTCTGACTGACACATTACATCACAGAAAAAGGCTGGCACTCTTACATTTGATATAGGTGCAACGTATATACATGGGCAGGCTTAGGGAGAGGGCTTAAAAAGGCTGGCAGGAAGAGGCATGCTCTCTCTCTGGCTCCTAGGCTGCCAGTTGTCACAGAAGAGTTTGCAGTCTTGGGCACTTTTAATCTTTGACTGACTCTGGCAAAAGTGTGTTGCAGAAAAAGGCAGAAATGCTGGCAGAGACATTTTTGGGTTCTTTTCAAGGGAAGAGGGAGGGAACCAGTTAACAAATTCTTCTGTCTGGTAACGGGACTGGGGTCGTTGGCAGCAAGGGAAACATGCACAATCAACTATTATTCTTGGTGATTTCAGTGAATTGAGATGCAAAGCAGTGAACGATTTGTGGTCAAATAGTGTAGGGTGGTAATTCATTTTTTTGTGGATGTTGCACTGTACATTTTAAACATATACAGCTGTGTTTATGTTTCTCCATTCATGCGATAAAACACACACGTAAAAGAAGCTTATATTCTGCTAAGTTAAGTTGCAAGTGTCAAGGTCAGTTTGAACAGGACGTTTAGGATTTACAGCTGTTTATGAGAAGAGCCAGCTACAGTGAGGCAAGTTTTCATTAAGAAATTCAAAGCACATATCGCAAGGAAAGTAACTGCAGATGAGTTGCATTTCTATGTGTTTCAGTTTTGTTTTGATTCAAAGATGTAAAATACTTTGTTTATTCTGTTTGAATGTTCTGCATAATTCTATTCTTTTATAACAAATAGAAATGAGTATATTGAATAAGCCTCAGTGTGCTTATTGTGTGTTATGGTCTGTGGTGGTAACATAGGGCACTGTGAATAAGAAATGCTGTTTTTTTCTTACTGCCAGTGGTAAATCACTTTGCGACGAAATATTAAAAAATACCACCAACCAAAAATTCTGCCAAAATACCTCTAACATCTTGGTGCATTGGCCGGGAAATGGTAAAGTGATTACTGGGCGTGGCCTTGCATCATAAAGCATAACCACATTGTGTACTCATTCTCTGAGTTAGAGCTGTTAGTTGGTACAATGCTGTGTGCACATTTGACTTTTGTTGTAGTGTCATTGGCAATAGTACCGCCATGTTTCAGATTCAGGCTGAATTTACTGAGTTATCAGATTACTTTGAGGCAAAGCTCTGTGCTTATGCAACCTGTTCTTCTGACAATCTGATAACGTGGAAAAATAGGATTAGTGCTGAAGTGGAAAAAGAGGTATCTGAAGGTATTTTTGATGGAGGAAGTACTGTGCAAACGTGCCTCCTTAGACTGTTCTGAGCATCAGACCACAAGGAAGAGAATATTCTTATCATAGGCTGTGCGCAAATCTTTGGTTTATGCTACACAGATCCATAAAGTTGCAAAGGAAAGACTGTGAGGTCATTAGCAAGTTGCAAGATGATTTACATGCAGAAGAAAAACCTCACTCCAAATGGAAGAAAATGGGGAATTAGACACGCAATTGCAGGCCAAAAGTAACAAGTTTACTGCTCTGCTGGCTCAGAGAGTTTCACAATTTGCTTAAAATGGGCAAGAATTAATCCATTTAAAAACAGTATTAGATGATGTAAGACAGGACAAAGAGGTCACAATTTCAGAAATTCAAACCCTTAGAAAAGATAATAGTGAAAGAGATAAGGAATTCCACACCATGGCGCAGGAAATATTTAAATTGCTGGATGAGAATGAAGAAAAAGCAAAAACAGTTGACCGTTATCAGAAAAAGATAAACGAATTTCAGGGGATAGTCACTAAAGTCAGGGATGAGAATTCAAATTACTGCCATGAAGTACAGCAGCTGCATGCGCAGTGCCAAAAATTGAAACAGCAAATGTTTGCTCTTAAGTCTCAAGAAAAACAGCAATGCACCAGGTTCACCGAAGCTGAATTTGTCTGCGGCTCTAGCCAGGGAAATTCACAAGCAGCTGTCCACATGGCCAGGCCTGGTTATGATCCAATTTAGGGTCTGAATAACCTGTAACTGTTCACACATATTCTCACCCTCAAGAGAACAGGAATGAGCGACAAAATGGTACATAGCAGAATGCACCATGTAGTCCTTTAAAAATTATGAAATCTATCAAGACCTTTATCATACCTTTAAAAAATAGAGGAGATTGTTGCATAGAAGATCATTTGGAGGCGATCCATGATATATTCAACACCCTTCAGATTCCTAGGGAACAATTTGGACGGTATTTTCACCTCTCTCTGCGGTTTCTGCTAGTATTATCCGTGGCCTGAATGAACAGGAAAATGTGTTGTGGGCAGACTTTGAGAAAGAAATCAGACACCAATTTTTACACTATCCGTCTATACAGCAAGCCAATAAAGCAGCTTAATGTGGTTCCTAGTGATTGCATCGAATGCAAAAGCATTGAATGCAAAACCATTGAAAAATTGCATTATAAAAATGAATTTTTTAATTAATTTTTTAATGGGGGGTCCCCTCCGACCCCTGTTTATTTACCCCTTAAAGCCCATTATAGTAAAAAAAACTTTACTTTTATTCGATGCTTTTGCATTTGATACTATGTGTTCGATGCAATGCCTGGATACCGCTTAAAGCATTGCTGCACAACAAAATGAATCCCCTCGCCAATGCTTTCAAAACTTAAAAAGGGCATTCGTATTGTTTGATGTGACCTTTAATGCTAACTTACGAATTTAAAACTGTGTATTTCTATGGGCTCCAAAAATAAATTGTCTCCCAATTAATCTGTGAATTGGACAGGGAAAAATTGTTAGAATGTATAATTGAATAGGTGACCAAACTGTATGAAGTGATGTTTAATCAGAAAAAGGAGGGGCCTTTGACTAAAGAGACAAAATCAAAGTCTAAGGAATCCACACCAGCGATTTTGGAGGTAAAGTCTATAAAGATGCAGCTAGAATCAGCCCAAACTCAGGCAACGAATGACATGACACATAATCAAAAGGGTGAGGCCCCACAGAGAACACCACCCAGACTCCTATGTTCCAATCCATTGATCCCAGTGACAAAAGCTCTTACATTAGTCCAAGTTACCTTGATGGTTTTCCCTGAGTGGGGTTTTGACATGATATGCCAGGTCTAAATAACAATCAGAATCTGATGTACAACAGCCCATAGCAGACATTAGGCACCCAGAGTAGATTTGACCCAAACACAATGGAGTATGGCCACCAAGAAAGACCAAGGTATGTGAATATATTCCTTCAAAATGGAAATCAGCATAGGGAACAGTTCTCACCCAATGAAAGGCTAAATATGAATGATGTACCCCACCAATACAGTCATTCCCCACCATGGGTTGACCATAGGTTGACCATGGTCAGAGGATGGTCACCCAACGTTCTCCACCTCCTGTGTCACAAGATTTCAGGGGAAACAAACAGAAATCAATGTCCTGAAAGGTACCGGAACAGGCCTAATCAGGGTGAATGTAACCATTACGGTCCCAGACCACGAAGAGAGGAATTCAGAGATATGGACAGGTTTCAGTGCTCAGAGGCCCAAGTTAAAATATTGTCTGAGCAAATAGGAAAAAAGGAAAATTATGTACAGTTCAAAGGCAACCACCAAGTAAAGGTGCAGAAGGTCATAGGAGTGATCTTGCACGTAGTGACAAGTGATAAGCTAGTCGCCTCTGCCATGATGAAAACACAGATGCCCTTGAACCACCTTTGAATAAAACATACTGAATTGCTTGTCGATTTAAAAACAAGAAAACAAAGAATGAAAGTGAGACAGGAAATTTGTGGTGCCTGGTGGGTTTTGTCTGGCACGTTTTGTGCTGGATGAATGCATCTCTGATTGTGTGTCAGCTATCTATGGTACCCCAGATGGAATGTAGAAGGTGAATGTGCAGGGGATTCCAGGGTTGAGGACTCAGAGATGGGAACCAGTACTAGACGGATGCTAAGCCTTGCTCTACGCTGTAACCTTCCTGACTGAGATCTAAGAATAAAGTACAAGTATCTTTCCTGTTTGTACCTGCCTGACTCCTGCGTGGTTCCTGCATGCTGGCTGGCTGTCGGAGGAGATCCCAGATACTACATTTTGGCGATAAGGATGCTTCAGGAGTGAGCCTATGGTGGTGGAGTCCCAGGCGGATCTTGTCAGGGCCTGGATGTCTGTGCCGGGTTGTGTCGTGGACTGCAGCTGGTTTGGAGGGTAGCACAGCAGTAAAGGACTGCAGGGAGACTCCTACAGGAGGTGTCCAGGAAAGAAGTTGTAGTAAGCAGGTGCAGCAGGAGTCCAGTGCTGATCCGGGTCCTGAGGCATCAACAAAGAGTGTGGCATCCCTGCTGCCCATCAGGAATCAGGATACGCAGCAGGAGGACCTGATGAGTTTTGGTTGGTCATGGCTGGCTTGTGGTGCCATGGCGGGAGGGTCTCCTGCATGAGGAGGCGGGAAAGTACATGACCACAGGAGTTATCAGCTGCTGTGTGCCATCTGGAAGGAATTCGGCATCTCTCAAGGGCCCATGGCATAAGAAAGCGTTGTGTGGAGCATATGGATTTCGATCATTGGGGGGGGGGTATGTAGACGTAGTCCCGTCGAGCTCGTGGTAGTCCTGCTAATGATGACGTCATCCTGTTTGAGTGAGAGGATGGCGATAGAAGAGAATGCCGTAGCAAATCATGTTCTGAGCTTTTTTTCAATGTCCGGAATAACTGGTTAGAAAAGGGCACCATATCATGCATCCGCAGCGTGATGACGTCGGCTGAGGTGATGAACGAGAAGTAGTTTCGTTCTGGGTCTGGCAGTTCAGAACTTCAAAGTGATGTGGGCAGTAGAGGTTGCAGCACATGAGACATTGTAGCAACGTGTGCATCAAAGCTCGGGAGGTTTTAATGAAAAGAAAAGGAAGGTACTGTGTGTGGTGGGGTCGCCGGCCATGTCCATCCGGCAGGTGACCCCGGGGTGCTGCTTCCTCACAGCACCCAAACAGGCCCAGCGCCTGTGGGAGTTTGGGGCCTGCCATGTCCATCCGGCAGGCCCCGCGGCGCTATGGGACACCAGCGCCATCGGGGTGGGGGCACAGCCTGCCAGGGTCCTGACCATGCGGACCTCGGCCACCGTCCTGGCCCGAGAGTCCCATGGCAGCAGGGCCTGCAGGCCTGTGCCTCCCACAGGTAGGCCTACGGCCTACATCAATCAAGAAGACACGGACTCAGACCAACCTTCCACGGAGTCTGCAGCCGTTCTCACGCACGTGCCTGCAGGGCTCCCTTTTATTAGCTTGGGCCATGACAAAGTCATGGCCCATCTTAAAAGGGCAATACACTGGGGAGGGACACATCCCCTTAAAGGGGCAACACACACATAGGGTCCACTACACCACATCCCTCCTTTTTCATAAGGAACAAAACATCTAAAAATACAACATAACTAATTTTCCCACACCTGTTACAGAATGATATTACTTCAGATTCGGGGGAGCCAACTTCACACAAGATATGCTATTGGCACACCTCTGGTCACACATTCTTATCTACTTATCACCCCCCAACCCATCACCCTCAGGTGACGGTCACAGGGGTACACCCCGGTGGATGGTTAGCAGTTGTACCACATGTTACAGACCCTTTATTAACCTGGGGTACGGAATCGCAACCATTGCATGATGCTCGCGGATGACCCCTGGTACCATTTAGAGCACCCCTACCGCTTGCAGGAACACAGTTTCACATTACTGTCCTTTACTGAGACCACTTTAAGCATATCAATCTTATGCAGGTTCACAGCATCAAAACACATATTTACTGAGTCCTCTTAAAGCAAAAGGAGGACTGCAGGACACCAACTCGTTCTCCATGAGTGTCCATTCAAGAGCCACTTCCCGGGTCCAGGTCCATTGATGGTACAGTTCACAGCCGGCAAAGCCGCACTAGTCGGACGCCAGGGTCCACCTCAGCACCGTCCACTGCTATTCAGGGCAGGGCCGCAAAACGCAGGTCCCGGGGCGTCCACCTGCTCCATCCGCTGTGGGTATGGCACGGGGTGACAGGACATCACTCACTCTCTTCGTTGTGCTTCCCCAGTCAGGATTATCTCTTCCTCCAGGGCATAGGAGGGCGCACAAGCACTCATGGTGAGCTGCAACCCATACCCTGCCCGCTGCACTTCTTCCAGGCGGCAGGGTTGCCTGGTTTGGTCCGCCACCCAGTATTGGCTGAACTCTGGGAGTGCGGGGGACCCACGTTGGCCTGGTCCTTTGATGGCATGACATGCCGGGTGTCATTAGTAGTAGTCAGTTAGGGCCACTTGTAGGGCAACCAGGTAGGGTGGCTGCTGTCACTCGGTGTTGGGGCCACCTACAGTGTGGGCAGGGTATTATTACTGACAGGCAGTCCAGGAACCTCTGTGGTTCAATGCTAGTCCCATTTCTGCCTAGTACCCTCCGTGCCAATTACCCTTGTCAGGTCCTTTCCGTGCAGCATGCCAGGTATGTTAGTGACAGGCCATCAGGGCCATGAGCTCCCTGGTCCTCCGACGATATGGTAGGGGATCCTCGTGGCATGGTGGCGGGGCCCACTCATCGGGGCTCAGTGTCGGTGCCACCCTCGGGACAGGCAGGGTGACACCGGTGTCACAGGGTGCACATAGGGCCGACAAGTTGTCTTTTATGGTAGGGTGGTCCTGATTTCTCCATGGCACAGTGCCGGGAGATGCCTGGCAGACAGTGCAGGAATTGATTGGTGTCTCTGGTGCATCATGGGTGCTGCTGCCAAACTCTGCTACGTTGACACGTGGCTGCTGTGGTGCGCAGATCACGTATTCCACATGGACCACTGTATTGTTCACCCTGCAGGGCTGCCGTTGGAATGACCACCCTTGCCCCCTTTGCTTTGCAAACACTCTGGGAGCGCAGGGGAAGCTGCTCCCCGCTGTGTGAGTACACGGCCCCAGCCACACAGTTGCCATACACCGCAGGGCACTTCCGCTCTGATGCTGGAGCCGTCCATACAGCCCTGCTCCAGACCAGAGCACGCCACCATTTCCACACTTTTCACCGCCTCCTGGCCCGGGTGCCCACTGGGCTGTCCTCGTTAGTGCTCTAGCCCGGAGCCTTCTTTCTCACTGGCACCACCGGGTCGGGGATCTCAATAAGTCTCTGGTGTGGGCGTGGCACTCCTCTGGCAGATACTGCCCTCTCTGTGGGCTCTGGCACACTGATGTTGGCGGGGATGTCGCCTTCCTACCTCTTCGATGTGCTCCGACCGGAATATCTCCAGTCCTCTGTCGCGGGCCCGGGCTCATGCCGATGAGCTCCGGCAGCACCACAATGCAGGGGTTGCAACCCACCTCCCCACTTCGCTCCGCAGGTTTAGGGGGGGTTTCCGGTGGTTCTTCCTTCTGCCGGGGCAGGTGCCGGTGGGAGCTGCAGGGTGGACCCTGTGGATGGGCTGGGCTGCTGTTGTAACATCACAGGTCGCATGACTTTCCTCTGGACAGCTCCAGCAAGGAGCGTACAGAACTACAGTGCCAGCTGGCCCAGGATCACGCCGCTGGCTGCTGCCACTTTGTTCTGACATGAGTCCAACTTCCCCGAGCCCAGCCCGCACTCTGCTGACTGACCCTGGATCTTCATTGCGGGATGGGCGCTTTCTTTTCTTTTTTTTTTTTGCTCCTGTGGTGTGAGCAGAGACCCAGCACTGCCAGATGGCTGGGTTCTGCCAGGGCCACTCCTGTCTTCTTATGCACGTTCTGATGTGGAACATGCTGCTCTTCAGCCTCCGACACCCCAGGATCACTATGGGGCTTGCTGGCACTGCTGTGCAAGGATGTGCTCAATGCTCGCCATCCCCACCAGGCCAGGGATCTACAATGGGGCCCTTTTCCTTTGGAGTACAATGCCAGATGGTGTTACGGCTTGTTTGAGGCTCCCCAGCGGGGTCACCTCTCTTGCGAAGTCGCAGAGGCCACAGATCGTGCCTCCTCAGGCATGTGCTTTTCCCCACCAGCAGCCTGGTCTTGTAGCAGCTGAGGCTGCCGGTGCACCAGAGTGCTGCCCACATCACTGCTGCAGGCGGGCAGCCTCGGTCTTTGATGTGGATTTCCTTGACGGGCCCGAAATGCCATGGGGAACGGACCGTGCATGACCCGACCCTCACTTTCTTTTTTTTCTTTTTTTTTTTTTTTTTTGCAGCTCGATGTCGGAGCTTCATTTCACCGCCGCAGGGCCCCGGATCTTAGTGGGGGCCCCAGCGTCGGCACAATGCAGGATGGTGCTGCTGATGTCTGGCTTGTAAGGGCACTTGACCCCTCCTTGCGGCTACAGCCGCTTTATTCTTCTCCACTCACTGGGAGGGTGAGTAGGTTGTCCCTCGGCTCTGCTTCTTGCAGGGGCATTCCCGCATCACCACAACTGCTTCGGATGTGGGGACGGGCCCCGCGGGCCCCACCCACCTTTCCGCTCCGCATCGGAGCTTCAGTTCTTCACCTCCTTTCTTTTGACTTTCAAAGCATCGATGCGCAGAGGGCCTGTGGGCGACTCCCATCCAGCCGCACGAGCACCCTCCTCAGAGGGCCGCGGCCAGGGGTTGCAGGCACATCTCCTCCTTTTCTTTTCAGGGGGCGGTGGCGGGCATCCCACTCTAACTTCCCAGCAGCGCACTGTTGTCTCCTTCGGGGTGTGGGCTGGCACTCCACTTCTTTTCTTTCCACTATGGTGGAAAAGGCAGCATGCCTCTCTCACTTTTTGCGGGGGAGGATCGCCGGCAGGGTTCCCCTTCCTCCTTACTTCACCATCCCAACCGAGATGAACTCCACTCCTCCTCCTTCTGCGGCGATGGAAACCGCCACATGCACAATCACCATAACGGGAAACAGCTTCCTGCAGCACCCGCAAAGGGGAGGGAAAAGCTTTAGAATAACGGGGAAACGCAGTCCTCCCCTGGGTTCTTCTCCTCGTCGCCAGTGTGGTGGGGTCGCCGGCCATGTCCATCCGGCAGGCGACCCCGGGGTGCTGCTTCCTCACAGCACCCAAACAGGCCCAGCGCCTGTGGGAGTTTGGGGCCTGCCATGTCCATCCGGCAGGCCCCGCGGCGCTATGGGACACCAGCGCCATCGGGGTGGGGGCACAGCCTGCCAGGGTCCTGACCATGCGGACCTCGGCCACCGTCCTGGCCCGAGAGTCCCATGGCAGCAGGGCCTGCAGGCCTGTGCCTCCCACAGGTAGGCCTACGGCCTACATCAATCAAGAAGACACGGACTCAGACCAACCTTCCACGGAGTCTGCAGCCGTTCTCACGCACGTGCCTGCAGGGCTCCCTTTTATTAGCTTGGGCCATGACAAAGTCATGGCCCATCTTAAAAGGGCAATACACTGGGGAGGGACACATCCCCTTAAAGGGGCAACACACACGTAGGGTCCACTACACCACATCGTGTGCGTTTTTTTCTCGGTGGAATTAAATATAGAGGTGCTGTTTCAGCAACGCAGTGGAGCCGGAATTCATGTAAAGTCTGTGCTGTTTGATGTGTCCGTCGAGAAACGGCAAGAAACTTGAAATGGAACGTTTTTTCCTCCTTCCTCCTTGTTTTCCCCGGTAGCGTCTGTTCGTATTACTGGCGCTGTTACTGTTTGATCTCTTCTCTTAGTGGCAGGCTGAGTTGCTATTTAATAAAGAGATGCTATTTTAGAAAACGCTGATTTTGTATTGGAAATTGTCAACGGGAGGTGATTTATAAGCGCTAACAATGGAAAGTGGGAACAGGAAGGTTCATACAGAGACATTACAACGTGCGAAGTACAATGCAATGAAATGAAGATGTTTTCTCAGAGGAATTATGTTAGCATTTATAGTACTGCCTATACCTTTTGGTGAGGAGCAGTGTATTGTAAGTGGTATCATGAATGCACTTAGTGATAATGTGTGGCTGTGAATATTTGAGTTGGTATGGGAAAATTATGTTGCCACTGATTATTAAGTTGGTGAATCTTGTGCACATTAGTCAGAACATGTTATGTCATACAACCAAATGGAATATTATACGGTTTGATTTTTTTTCATGTGATAAGTGCACTTTTACAGCAGTGTTTGTGCACTATGTAGTCAAATGTTTATGCCATTTACATGCAGTTGATGGGTTGGGGAGGTATTTTGCATCCCATGTGGATGAAAGGTTTTCATTTTTTGCATTTTCCAAATGTTGCTGGGTTTTATGTAATGTAGTGCCTGATCACCACTATTTGTACATGACGGAGCCGTGTCTCCAACTTTTGTACGGTAGGGTTGTGGGTGTGATGTGCTTGGTGTGGGTATCATTTGGTGTAAGTTGTATGCTGTTTGCATGGATGTATGTTGTGGAAATTGCGCGTGGAGAGCTGCTGTGTGTAGTTGTTGAGGAGTGTTGTAGTAGTGGTGCAGTTGTTTAGCATCTGTGATAGTGTTGTAGTGGTGCAGTTTTGTAGGATAGGTATAGTTGTGTAGCACCAGTGATAATGTTGTCATTGTGGTGCAGTATTGTGGCATTTAAGTGCAGTGGCGTAGCAATAGTGGTTATGTGGTGAGTGTGCAGTTGCATGCATGGAGGATGCAGTGACGCCAGCTATGAGTAGGTGTCAAGGGAATAGCCGGAGTAGGTAGTTGTGAGCTCTTGTCTAGTCGATGGCCTAGCAAACCTTCGGTTAGGGGGTGGTGGTCCTGGGGTGTAGTTTGGTTACCTGGAAAGGGTAGGGTTTTTAAGTTTTTGACCCGGTTTGTGGCCTAGCACACCACTAATCAGGGTTGAGGTGTTCCCGGGGCACAGTTCTGGAGATTATGCACTGGCTAGTAGTAGTTGTTGTTTGAGGAGCTAATGTCAGGGAGGATGCATTAGTGCACTGTTGTGCAGGTAGTATTGTGGTTTATGACGGGAGCTAATATCGGAGATGTGACATTAGTGCATGTGCAGGTAGTTTTTGTTGGAGTTAATGTCAGAGAATAGGCATTAGTGCATTTGCCGGTAGTTCATTGTGGTCTATTGAAGCAGAGATTTTCAAAATATTTTTTTAGAGAGACCTTGACATAGGATTGACTACCATGTGTCTGGGTGAGTTGGTAGTACACAGTTCCATTGATTAGTCAGCCATCTACTGTGTAGAGTCTTGATGTGCTGTTTCTCTGCAGGACAGTTGTTTATATGTGTCCTTTATCCAGTGAGTGGCTTTTCTGTCTTCTTTCTTGTAAGTGTTTGTAGGGAGAAGTGGGTGTGGTTGTGTTGGTTGTGGCTTGGGTGTGTTCGAGTGGTGAGTGTTTGGTTGTGTTGGTTGTCAGGATGTATTTGTGTGGTAGGGACTTTACAGGTTACGGTGTCTGGTGTTGGTTGCTCCGGTTTGTGGACTTAGGGTTTTCCCAGATGGGCAGATCTGGGGCTGGAATGTGGTAGATTCTGGCAGAAGGAGGTTTGTTTATTTGAAGGTTGTGTGTGTGCTGGTATATTTACTGCTTCTGTGTTCATGTTTTGCTTGATTCGGAGCTTGTTGTGCTCAGGTGTGGCAGATCTGAAGCCCTGGGTGGCAGCCCAGGGCGGAAGGATGAATAGTTTATTTGTCTGTGAGTAACCTTTGTTGTATGTATGGTTGTGCTGGTTGGTCCTGAGTGGTGGCTTGTACTGTATGGTAAGGGTTGTTCTTTGGTTGTTTTAGAAAGGGAGGTGTGTGGTGTCTGGCGTGTTTTGTTCTGGCATGTTGTGTGCTGGATGTATGCATCTCTGATTGTGTGAGTGTCAGCTACCTATGGAATCCCAGATGGAATGTAGAAGGTGGAAGTGCTGGGGATTCCAGGGTTGACGGTTGAGGACTTGGATTTGGGAACCAGTACTAGAAGGATGATGCCTAGGCTTGCTCACCCCTCTAAACTTCCTGACTGAGATCTAAAAATAAAGTACATTTCCTGTTTGTACCTGCCTGACTCCTATGTGGTTCCTGCATTCTGGCTGGCTATCCAGGGGTTCCCAGTTACCACGGAATTATAACACACACAAAAAGGGAGTGTGGTTCAACTTGGAGTTGAACCAGACCATTCAGGTGTGTGAAGATGAAGAGCAAAAAGGAGAAAAATAACATGAAAAACCCAAAGAACAGAGAGGTAGATTTAAAAAAGAATATGCAATGAGAAAATGAAACACAAAATAAAGGGTTGTGATCAACAGACAGTTTACCCCTACTTGATAATCAAAATACTGTTGCTACCACACAGAAAAAACAGTTCTTCAAAAAGGAGGTGCAGGTCAGCACCTGAGGAGTATTTTGAACCACAGATATTCCAAGGGACATAAATTACAGGCACCGTACAAAATGCAGATAAGTGTCATGTACCAGAAACTGACACACTGTCACGTGACACTTATGAAAATACACAGCCAATAGGTTCCGAAGAGCAGGTAAGCAGAGAGCACCCAGACAATGGAGAAAGAACAATGAGATATTGAGGTGTGAACACTGGTGGTTCCAAATCAGAGGGGCAGTCAGTGGCTACACCTCAAATGGGTTCTGAGCCCAGAAAAATAGACAAAGAAATTAAAAAAGAAATGGGCAAAAAGAAGGGTAAAATGTCATTTCACTTGCCCCTTTGCCTAGCAAAGAGCCAGGCTGATTTGAGAAAAGTAAGCCCTGAGATCTGTAACAATTCACACTTTCTATGCATACTAGAAGAACTTGAGGACAGATATTATGCTCATATTACTGTTCAAGAGAAATTTAACGCATTTGCTATGATTGACGCAGGTGCCTAAGCAACAATAATGTCAAGAGAACTGATGCAAGGTATCAATGAAGGGTGATCCCCTCAAAAACATGTAAAGTTGAGACAAAGTGAAGGCCCCGTGCACAATTTCAATGGGGAGGAAATACCTTTTGAAGGTGTCACTGAGGTTGACATAAAGATAGTGAAAGCATAGGATGTGATAGGATAGGGTAAATGGGGTTTTAGGGTCTTAGCCAAAAAAACCTTGAAACCTAAGAAAATAATGACCTAAAGCAACAGCATAAAAGAATGCCACACCATTGCTAAATCAGAAAGTCCAGTGGAAGTACAACTTCAGAATGACTGTGTGACTAGCGTTACTGTCATTCACATGTATCAGGATGAAATGCAAGGAGAAAAAGAGAAGCAATCTGTCACGACTCGCTCCCTTCGCTCCCGTTCCCACCATTTGGGGGCATGATTTGGGGTTTATTCCCTACTGGACTTTTCCTCCGAACTTTATGCTACAGTGCTGTGATGATTTGGGAGCGCTAAATTCCTATTTTCCAAGCTACTTCCCTTCCGGATCCATTCCAGGTTTTTGGCAGCCAGCATGCTTCTTTAACCAAATGACTATGCTTCCCAGAATGCCTGGCCCACTGCTCCACCTCCACCCTTGCAGGACAAGGTTGGGTGGAGGATAGGTAACAGCTGTGGCGGCAGGTGCAGCAATCAGCACACCCGAGGCGTGTGCTCGTTAAGCAGCTTTAAAAGCCTCAGTCTTACTTCAGTCCAGCGCTGGTCATCGTTTGCAGTGTTCCTGTTTTTGACTAGTCCCTTGTTCCTGGTTCCTTGCCTTTGTACCTACTTCCTTGTTCCTGTTTTCTTGTTTCCTCCGCCCTGAATTTCGGATTCATGCGCTAATTGATTTCTGCTCCCTTGATTCCTTTTTTGTCTTCCTCTGTTTGAAGGCAGCATTTCTCAGTGCTTTCCCCTTTTAGATGCAGCCCAGTTTGTCTGTGTTCTATATTTCTTTGACTCTGTCCTTGCTGCTGTTACCCGTTTGCCTTAGCCTTCCTTTTAGTTTAGTTTCCTGTCTTTCCCTTGGAGGGGTAGGGAGAAGTTTGAATAGGTTATTTCGTTTTTCCCTGCTCCTGATCCTTACTTTCTAGAGGATCCATTCCATGTTTTCCACTGCACTTCTGCATTTACTTTCCCTTTGATTATTAGGTGTGGTGTGCGGTAGTAGCTAGCTCCTGTGTGAATGCTTATGTTTTCCTCACTATTTTGTAAACACTATTCCAACTTAGGTATTTAGTTTTCCTTCCATTGCTGTTCTAGCCTTTCGGGGTCCCAGTTTCATTCAACAGGATTCATGGGCTAGCTGACATTCAAGAGGTTTTTCTCGTCCTCGTGAGTACAGTTCTTAAGTTCCCTTATGTAATACCATCAAGAGTGTTAGTACACAGATCCTGTCATTGCTTGCCCTCCACGTGGGTTTAGCGCTGTCAGTACCTGTAACAGCAATTGGGGGTAAGGCGCTTGCCGACTTTCCTCGCGGTCAGGTGCTTACCCCACATCCCTTTTCATATATTGGTTTTGATGTCACACTCTATTTGCACTCCTGGGTTCTAGCATACCTGAGTTGTTGTTCCTGGGTGCACATTTCCCTTGCCATATTCGCTGCCTTTGTACTCGCCTGACTAATCCTGATAGTATGACCAGCCCAAAATTCCCATTGAATATGGCAAGTTTAAGAAAGAAAGGCAGCAAGGCCTCTAACACGTTTGTACAGAAAGCTTCCCCTACATTTACCTGTGACAATCAAATCACTAGTCCTGACTAATGAACTCCTTGTCACGAATGGGCATTTACGTGCAAAGTATTTTTCCCATAGGATGGCACATCCTACATTGCCTGATCCTAGTTCTATCTTTTGTTTTGATCCCGATTCTATGTCAGCGCAAGCCTTAGCCGCAGAAAACAACACACTGTTAGACTTATTATACGAGAGTACCTCTGTTGTTGAACCCCATGATTCCAGTTGTGCTTCACCTCAGATAGAACAGTTTCATGATACAAACATAAAGAATGGAGGGGTTTCTTGCATAACTTCTGTTTTCTACCCTCAGTCTAAAGCATACTCCGTTGCACAGGTACATACTGTAGTCCCTAATGCCAAGAGGTCTAATGTCAATAGTTTGTTTAAGGGAAACATAGACCCAGTTGGTAAGATAAACTATAAATCAAAGAACCTGCAAGCAGTAGAGGACAATGTACAATCGGTGCACATCCAGATTGCTAGTGCAGGATCCAGCCCTGATGCCACTATGCTTCCCCCTGTGCCTACTGATAGTGATGTACAGTTAATGCAGGGCATGCTAAGAGCTAAGCTTGAGGAGTTAAGACAAGAATTCATTTCTTTACAAGAGGAAAATAAAACCTTACACTCTTTACTGAATACACCTCAGACTTTATCTGTTGATGTGGAGGAAGTGAACACTGTTCAGCCCCTGAGTGCAGAGACTTTGGTAAACCATGATATTTGTCGTTATGTTAGATCTATTGGGAGTGAAGGTCTTTCGTCTAGCACAGCGCTTAATCTAGGCACAGGTTCTAACAATGGTTCTGCTGTTTATCAGGGTTTGCAGTTAGCTGAAGATTTACAAGCCACTCCTTTACCAAAAATTACCTGTGTAGCAGTTTGTCATAATTCTGAGCTAGCACACATACAAGCTTCTGATTTCCAAACACAATCCACAAAGGTGGCATACACAGATTCAGTCACTACCGTAGGCTTAGGCCCTGCTCTTGATACAGCTGCTGAGACTGAAGTAGATGTTAAAGCTGATGTGGAAAACGATGTTACCTCTGGGTTCACTCTTCCTTCTGCCAATTCTGATCAATACGAACAGTCAGAGACAGTACAGATTTCATGTTCTGATGGACTCATTCCACAGTATACAGAACCAAAGAACCGTCAGGCGGTTCCTGAACTGTTGATTGATAATCTGCCTCTTTCAGAAGCTAAAACAGAGGAATGGACAATAGACGAAATCCTGATTAACAGAGACTTTACTGTGGTGATTCCACTGGTTGAATTTGACTTCTACAAAGAAAGAGACTCTGTGTCACCCACTAAAGAAAGGGACTGCAAGGGTACAGCTCAGTCTTTGGTTATTGGTGCCAAGGAGTCTACTGCCCTAAAGGTGCCCTTCATTCCTGAGCCACCAATGGGTCTGTCAACTTCTGAGACTTCTGTCTGTCCTCCTACAACCATTGACTCTTCTATGATCCAATCCACAGCCCTGCAGTCATCTTTGGCACACGTGTCTTCAACCAATGAACCGCTGCCATGTCTGCCATTTACTCAAGAGCCAGTCCCAAAGACCTGGACATGTTTGTATCCAGCAACCGAGATTGCTCCAGCTGGCATGCTTTCAGCCTCAAGGTTTCCCCTGGCCTGCCTGTCTTCAGCTACAGTGACTCATCCTGCAGATCATCCTTCAGCTTTAGAGCCTCCGGTAGTCCATCAAAAGTGCTTGTCTTCAGTCCCGGAGTATACTGAGTATCTGCCTTCAGTTCATGAGACGTCTGTATCCTGCATAGCCTCGCTGCCAATATCAGAGGTATACCTGTCTACAACATCAGATCCTGCTGTATTTTCTTCTGCTCCAGCGATTCCTCCTGAATCCCAACCATTTACTGTCGATGAACGTCTAGCTTGCCTTTCTTTTGCTTCAGGAGGAGCACCAGAATGCCTGCCTTTTCCACAAGACGATTCTCCCAACTGCTTCACTTTAGCATCAGAGCCTCCTAAAGATGCAGCATCAGAGTTTGAGACTTTTGCCAGCTCCCGCTTCAGAGTCATCAAGTTGGACCAACTGGTGAGTCAGAACCACTCACCTGGGTGTGCGCAAGGGGTGGTGCAGACCGGCGTATTACCTACAGGACTTGTGAAACAGTATTCCGCCAAAAAGCACCAGTCGGGTGCTAGTAGCCAAAGGAAGGGAATGACTGCTGCAGTTCAAGATGTGTCTGTTATTGCTCTTTCTGCGAGTCTGCCTGAAATACCAAGTACTGCGTCTATCACTCCTATCAGTATGCCAAACGTCCCTGCTGTTGTATCCCACGTGAAACAAAGTGGCTACACGACTGTCACCAGGAGTACTAGCCTTGTACAACCCATTGGACTTTCAGGTCTCCAAGGCGTAGAACATGTGCAGTCAAACCTTAGTCACTTTCAACCACAAGCCTTTTCCCAGATGGATGACAGAAGGAAATCTGAACCTCTACCTCAGCCACCACCTTCTCTAATGGCTGAACATAAACCTTTCCTGAAGCCAGCACTTTCCTCACCTCCCGCATGTCCACTCTCTGCAGAAAGGCTAACAGAGCTTCTACCATTGTCTAAGGCATGTTGCACCAGCCTGCCTCCCTCCTCAAAGACTTATAAGGGTCCACTCCCAGTGACTGAGCTTCCTGGACCTTCCAACTCTGCTTCTGGACCTGCAAGTCCTTCATGCCTTTCTTCGAACCATGAGTCTCTTCCTCACCAGAAGCCACTGTTTCCATCAGTACCACCTCCAAAGACAAAGCACTCCTATCATGGAAGTCCATCTGCCTTTGCCCACAGGCCACCATTTCCATCAGTGCCACCTCCAAAGAAAAAGCACTCCCATCATGGAAAGAAGATGTCTCGTGCGGGTGGCGGGCACCCGAAGCCGGCCGTAGGAGGGGGTATACTGTCACGACTCGCTCCCTTCGCTCCCGTTCCCACCATTTGGGGGCATGATTTGGGGTTTATTCCCTACTGGACTTTTCCTCCGAACTTTATGCTACAGTGCTGTGATGATTTGGGAGCGCTAAATTCCTATTTCCCAAGCTACTTCCCTTCCGGATCCATTCCAGGTTTTTGGCAGCCAGCATGCTTCTTTAACCAAATGACTATGCTTCCCAGAATGCCTGGCCCACTGCTCCACCTCCACCCTTGCAGGACAAGGTTGGGTGGAGGATAGGTAACAGCTGTGGCGGCAGGTGCAGCAATCAGCACACCCGAGGCGTGTGCTCGTTAAGCAGCTTTAAAAGCCTCAGTCTTACTTCAGTCCAGCGCTGGTCATCGTTTGCAGTGTTCCTGTTTTTGACTAGTCCCTTGTTCCTGGTTCCTTGCCTTTGTACCTACTTCCTTGTTCCTGTTTTCTTGTTTCCTCCGCCCTGAATTTCGGATTCATGCGCTAATTGATTTCTGCTCCCTTGATTCCTTTTTTGTCTTCCTCTGTTTGAAGGCAGCATTTCTCAGTGCTTTCCCCTTTTAGATGCAGCCCAGTTTGTCTGTGTTCTATATTTCTTTGACTCTATCCTTGCTGCTGTTACCCGTTTGCCTTAGCCTTCCTTTTAGTTTAGTTTCCTGTCTTTCCCTTGGAGGGGTAGGGAGAAGTTTGAATAGGTTATTTCGTTTTTCCCTGCTCCTGATCCTTACTTTCTAGAGGATCCATTCCATGTTTTCCACTGCACTTCTGCATTTACTTTCCCTTTGATTATTAGGTGTGGTGTGCGGTAGTAGCTAGCTCCTGTGTGAATGCTTATGTTTTCCTCACTATTTTGTAAACACTATTCCAACTTAGGTATTTAGTTTTCCTTCCATTGCTGTTCTAGCCTTTCGGGGTCCCAGTTTCATTCAACAGGATTCATGGGCTAGCTGACATTCAAGAGGTTTTTCTCGTCCTCGTGAGTACAGTTCTTAAGTTCCCTTATGTAATACCATCAAGATTGTTAGTACACAGATCCTGTCATTGCTTGCCCTCCACGTGGGTTTAGCGCTGTCAGTACCTGTAACAGCAATTGGGGGTAAGGCGCTTGCCGACTTTCCTCGCGGTCAGGTGCTTACCCCACATCCCTTTTCATTTATTGGTTTTGATGTCACACTCTATTTGCACTCCTGGGTTCTAGCATACTAATCCTGATACAATCTTTGGAGATTTATTTTGACCCTAAGAAAAACAGGAAAACAGAAATAGATGAAGACACATTGCGTTTTTATCTAAATGAGGAAAAATACAAACCAAATATTATTCCAGAGTCAAATCAGGATAAAAATGCATTTCAACAATTGCAAAAATACACATGGGAGAAGGGCAGCCATGGATCCGTATCCATGTGAATGGGCATTGTAAAATGATTGAAACCACTTTGGCGCAAGAGCAGGAATGAAAAGGTACTCAGGCAAATACGTAACAGAGAGGAGTTGAAAAACTTTAATTACAAATTAAACAAATTTGTGACCTAGATAACCCTGAATTGGGACACATAATTGTAGGAAGATACATGCTAAAGATCACAATTGGCTCTAAAAGCATTCATCACAATGTGTGGTTTGTGAGCGGAACGCAAAACAAATTCTATCTGGGAAATGATATCATGCACAGAACCTGTAAATTAGTAGACTTTCCAAATCAAAAGGTCTGGTCTAGATTGGGTGGAACTGCACCTGAATTTGAAAACAAGAGACAAGCTTACCATTGTACCCAAATGATGCCATTTGCAGTTGAACTTTAAGTGAAGAATGATGTTACCATTCCTGCATTTACCAGACAATATACAGTAGCATTAACATATAGGAAGGGACAACAGATAAAAAACTCTGATGCATGTGTGTGCCTAAATGAATCCATAAAGCAGCAAGCATTATAATGAGAATATACACCATTGGTAGAGATTGGGGATGGACCCATTCAAATCCTGGTGGACAATAAAGGGTGTCAAGGCATTTATTTGGAAGAAAAGCGTTAGGAATGGCAGTACAGAAATCTTACAACAATGCTGATTTCAGTACCCGATTGATTGGGAGTATCCCTGAAACCTATGCGACTACACATGGTGAATTACCAGAATCATTGGATTCTAAGCCAAAGGGAATCTTTAAAGTTCAGTCTTTGTACCTATCAGGATTGCATATCTTGCATATGATTGTGTCTGCAGAAGCTGCTGAACCCCCACAATCCCCCGGAGATGCAGCCCTCTAAACTGAATGTAAACAGCTAAGCTGGATGCAACCCCAAGGAAAAGGTAGAAATGGGACAAAATGATAAAGGCCAGATCTGGAATCACTTGCGAAAATCTCAATCTATTAAGGAGAAAAGAAATAGCAATTTTGTATCACTAACCTTTTCTTCAAACTTTTCACTCTTCTTATCATTTCACACCAATAATAAATTAAATCATCATACCTGACTCTCCTCTTCTGATTGCCTAGAGGAGTTTTCTATATTGGAGGTAGTAACAGGAAATAAGTCTCTTACTGCAATGCTTGAACTCCATGTAACAGATGACTACTCTTGTCACTCTTTTGTTATTCTCTTCCGTTCTTTTACACAAAGAAAAATCCTTTAAAAAATGTATTTACTTTAAGAACTCACTTCTGCGCATGCGCGCAGAGAGTTTTTAAGGAAGACTTGTCATGTTAATCAATCAATCTCTTCTGCACATGCACGTAAGAATTCCGCTTCTCAATTCCTACTGCGCATGCGCTTCAAAAGCTTCAGACGGTCTTTTCTCTGTACATGCGTATTAAAAAAAAGTATTAATGGGTTAGTATGTGGTGGAGTTAATTCATGGAAATGCGTCCGTTAAAATCTGCAACTTATTTAGTCATAAGAGTTTCACCTAACCAGTCCGACGCGTTCCATGTAAAATGTTATACACATAAACGAACGAAGCGAAATAACCCGCGTCGCACTCAGAAAACTTCCCTTAACACACTGACACTTGATCAGTCAGTGTAAAACTTCTACCGGCGAAATGAGTACTCGTATTATGAGTTCGCAGAAAAGGCTTGAGCTCGAACCGTACACTAGCAAAACGCGTCTCTGCAATCAGCTGCTCTGAAGGAGTTGCGGTCACCTAGCAACAGGACACTCAGATTCTCTCTCACAATGGATTTAAATGAAGAAATTATATTTTTTGACAATTCTTCTTCTCGTCAGTAAATTGAATATACTAAACTCCAGTATAAAGAATAATGTTTATCAAACTGAAGCTTTCTTAACCAAAGTTTCTTAACATTTAAAAAATGAAAACTATTTACTTATAATAAAAATGGATTGCTAGTACTTAGTTTCTAAATTGAAGTTTAAATAACTTAGCTTTCTTTTCCTTTTGGATCTCCTGACTTCTTCCTGTAATTCCTATATCCAAGATTAACTGTAAAGGCCCAATACAGATTAAAGTTCACTGGAGCTCTTGACAAAGGTCCCATCTGCTGGGCTGCTGACAATGAAAGCCAGTTTAGAATGTTTGGATTCTGCCTTTCATTCTGTCCCATCCAATCAGAGAGGCGGCTGAGAACCTCCATCTTGGCCAGGGAAACTCTCAACACTCTGAACAATAAAGTTAAGGCCCAACCAATTACATAGGGGAACATTCATTCTAGCAACACTCATTCAACCTGTCTAGCAAAACCTGACAGTACCCTTATGAGCCAAGTAAAATGATATGCTGTTATCAGGATGAGTGCGTTCTATTTGAATTAGGTGAATCTCAAAGAGAAAAGCAGCATATTGAAGTGGAGGTTAATATTAGAAAATATTTGTGGGTAACGGCTCTCCAAAGATACACTGCCACAGAGTGAGAGGAAAGCACAGAGATCCTTCCTTTTGAGGATTTCCCAGAGCTCTCTAAAATGATAGAGGAGCAGATTCAGACTGCAGATACTTGCGCCAATGAAAAAGAAAAAGAGCAGGTGAGGAAAATATTTATGGATTTCGAACAGGTTTTTGCCAAAAATGCCTATTACTGTGGGCTGACCGATTTGCATGTTGCCACACTACCAGAAGGACATGATAGAGAGCCGGTATTTGTGCAACAATATGGGTTGCCCTGGCATGTCTGGAGTCACTGGCTGAAATAATCAAGCATTTAGAATCTGGAAGCTTCATTAGGCCGATTCATAGTCCATCAAATACTCCCTTATTAGGTGTGCTAAAACCCAATGGCTAATGGCGTTTGTGTGCAAACTTAATAGAATCGAACAAGAGGGTAACTGTTGCATGATGGCCACTTCTATTTATTGATCAGGGCCTTGCACAGGTTCATTGGTCAAAGGTTTTTACCACCTTGCAACTTACAGCTGGATACTGGTGTGTAGCACTAGCTGAAGACATACAAAATGTATTTGCATTTTCATTTGACAAATCACAATATGTATGGTCCCAGACCCCTTTTGGGTATCTAAATAGTGGGAGTAAGTTTGGGATATTCCTGAGCAAGGCACTCCCGGGTGCAGCTGAAAGAGGAACAATAGTTTATGTGGATGATGTGCTAATAAAAAATGAAGATTTGAAAAGCTCATTCAATGAAATTAGACATGTACTCAGCCAGCTACAGAAGGATGGGCTAAAGTATCTCCACAGAAAGCACAGTGGTGCAGAAAAATAGTAAACTTCCTAGCCCATGAAGTGACAGAAAATGGGTTAAACCCACAAAGGAAGAAGGTTGAAGCGATTCAGAAACTATAAGATCACACTAATTTGAAAAGTTTAAAAAGCTTGTTAGGAATAACAAGTTACAATAGGAAATGTATTGAAAACTATGCAGAGATAACACAACCTTAGATGAAGTTACTGAATCGGGGTGTGCCCTGGAAATGGGAAATGTAAGTGAGGCAGTGGCCATATTAAAAGGCTGTCTGATATAGGTGCCATGTTTGGCATTGCCAATGAAAAAACAGGATTTCTTTGTAGAAATAGTATTCACAGATCAATGCATGTCAGCAGTGTTACACCAAAAACACAGTGCAAATAACAAAACCAATGCATATGCCAGCAAGGCGTCACAGGTAGAGACCACATTTAGTGAATGTGAAAAAGCACTTCTGACCCCTGTGCATTGCAACATTTCCATCCCCTAATTCAAAGGGAGTGAGTGATTGATGAAAGAAATCACCAGCCTCTTCAGCTCTTGCAAAGTAAAAGGAGCAAAGGATTAGATCAGGGAATTTGGCCTAGTCGAGAATCACATTATGGACATTAGCATTTAAGGGATTTCCAGTGGATGTGAGATATGGACAGAACAAAAAGAGCTTAGATGCTCAAGGGCTATCAGAATTACACACAGAATTAGAAATACATTTAGGTGATGTTGAGCAATCCACACACAGAGCTTTCAATGAAGAAACATGTAACAATTACCCAACCATGTATGTGGATGAATGTGCATATCACATGGAAAGTGATTCTGAAAAAGAACTAGTGGCAGGAACAGGAAACTGGTGGATTAAATACGAAAGCATCCGAGAGTACGCATGAGGCTAGGCACCAAAAGTGGTCATGTTACAGACTTGGCAGCCATGTATAAGGCAATATCTACAACAGTAGAAAATAAACCTAAAGAAATAGTTTTAGTCGCTGATTCGGATTACGCATAAAATAGTTTTGTGGAGTTTTTTTCCAGTTGGAAATTGAAAGGAATGCTCACATCTAACAAAAAATGATTTAAACATGGCAACATGATTCAAGCTATATTCTCGTTTCAGAAAATGACCTGATCATCCATTGGAGGGAGATAATTGGTCATTTTAAAACACCCGGGGAAGACAAAGAAGGAAATTACAAGGCAGATCAATTAGCCAACATTGGGCGTTATTTCCCATTGAACACCTGATGGATGAAATCCAGGTATATGCAATACCATGCTTCAAATCTCCGAATACAATTGTTCAGCCTGTGGCACCATGGAGTTTTGATAAACCTGATCAAGACTTGATTAAGGCACAAAAGGAGGATGTTGTTTGAGGTCCATTTTATAATCACTTGTTAGATGCAGAACAAAATCCTTTGACAGAACAGGGCTGATAATGGAAAAAGAAATTGAGGTTGTTAATAAAAAAAACAAAAAGAGAATGAGTTAACAAGATGGGCTGATGTTAGGGAATCCGTGTCAGGTCAAATGCAATAGGTAGTGCCTTTATCATTTCTGAGATTGGTGTTACTGTCATGATCACTACTTCCAAGAATGCAGGACCTGCCCAACATCCTTGGAAGCAGGCTCATAACCTTCATTCCGGGCACCAGCCGGCCCCTATTGGTACCTTTTGGACCTTGTCCTGGCGCCGGTGGCGTCAAGGCTCATAAAGATCATCGGTCCCGGCACTGGAAGCGTCGGGCTCATAAGATGTGTAAAAGTGCTTGGGTGGACCTACCTACAGCAGACCATGCTGCATACTCACCAACAAGATGACGTCCACATCCTCTTCTGACAGGGACTACTTTCTTACCTGGGTGGGGCAGGCTCCACTTCTTGGATCAGGAACACTGGGACTCTTCTGGAAACTGGAACTCTTTCCTTACCTAGGCGAGGCAGTGGAAGAAGACGCCTAATCACTCCTGCACACTATTTAAACCACGCCCGATTGATGCAACGTGCTTCGCGTTATTCTGCATCAGCAGCAGGACGCTCACCGAGTCAGCTCCAGTCTTCCAGTGAAAACTCCAGCTCCAGCACCTGTGGGAACAAACTCTTACCTTCCTGGGATCCTGTCTTCAGCCGCACCTGCCAGCACAAAAAAACAACAGGTTAGCAAAAGCCAACTTAAAGCCAAAAGCCAGCATTTTTACTAACCCGATCCATCGGCATCTTCCAATCCTCACGCCGCATTTCTTGGCAGTCCATCGATCCCTGTAAAGGCAAAGAACATTGATCAGTCATTTTGCATATTTTGATCTACTTACCTGTGCGACGCACGCTCCGGATTCCAACAAGCGCTGCATACCCGCACCTGCAAATAAAGAAAGACAGTAAGGAGCGCTTTTAAAACCATCAGCCGCCGTTCTACTTACGTGCCTTCACGTGTGCCATCTTCCTACTTACGCGCTTGCACGAACTTTGGCTTCCATGAACCAATGCCTACCGCATCCAAAACCTGCAAGAGAAAAAGAGACATTAAAGAGTGCATTTAAAACCATCAGCAGCCATTCAATTTACGTGCCTTCACGCGCGCCATCCACCTACTTACGCGCTTGCACGTACTTTGGCGTCCATTAAACAACGCCTACCGCATCCAAAGCCTGTAAGAGAAAAGGACTTCATTAAAGATGTTCAGATACATATAAGGAACCGATCGTGCAGTTAACGACGGCCTCGCGCTCAAAGTTGTCCTCTGAAAGTAAGAGGTTTACAATATCACCAGTGGAGTAACTGGTACCCGCGCCCCTGCACCAGTCGCAGGATGGAGAGCCCAGCATTCACCTACTTAAGGTGAGCACACCTATCCTTTGGGCCTCAAGGAAAGAGAGAGTAAGGAAGAGAAGTCCGTCCAACCACCGTTCATTAACCCCTTGTTCTTCTGCCTGCAGACACCTCACTCTTCAAGTCAGGCATACCGTGAGAAGAGGTCCAGCCCAGGGAACCAGCCGAGTCCTGCGCTTTACAATTGAAGACACGGTAACAACCCAGTCAAGATCTGCGCCTCCGTGGGAATCAGGTGAGCGTTACAGAACGCGAAGCCCACCGCAAATCTCCCACCCGGGCGCAATGGAAACCTCAGACACTGACCAACTAGCCCAGTTATTAGGGGAATTAAGAGCAGAAGTACAGGCAGCCCGTCAGGAAACAAATGCTCTGAGGTGAGAGTTAATTATATCCAAAGAGCGAACAGATGATCTCGCTAGACAGCTGTTACAAACGCAAGCGGGTCAAACACCCCTGCCTGCTTCGGGGGGAAGTTATACTTCAGCAACCTCACCTAATCCGGTACAAATTAATCTACCCGGAAATGTGCCTTTGGCTCCGCCCGAACGCTTCTCAGGTGATCCAAAAAAGTTTGCAGTGTTCATCAATCAGTGCCGCTTGCACTTTCTGTGTAGACCAGCTGCTTTTCCAACGGACCAGACTAGGGTAGCTTTCTTGCTTTCATATCTTAGTGGCAGTGCTGCAGACTGGTCAATTCCTCTGGTAACACAGGATGACCCAATTCTCCGTAATTTCCAGGCCTTCCAGACCAGTATGGAGAGACTGTTTGCAAGACACTCACAGGGGCAGGCCTTGGATAATGAACTCCTTTCATTACGACAGGGTAATCAGGATCTCCTGGCTTATATTGCATCATTCAACAGACTAGTAGGTGAAACCAGATGGCCCGAGGATAAGAGGATTACGCTTTTCTACAGAGGTTTGCGTGGAGAACTCAAAGATGTTCTAGCCCAGGTAGTGAATCCTCCACAAGACTGTTCTGAATATATTGACTTGGTGGTTCAACTGGACCACAGATTACAGAATAGGAAAGCAGATCGTTCCAGGTTCGAAGCTCGAGTTTTTTCAAGACCACAGAGTTCCACCAAAGGAGTTGATACCGTAGAACCTATGCAAATAGGGGTCGTAAAAGGACCATTAACCCAAAAGGAACGAGACAGAAGAAGACAACTGCAATTGTGCCTCTATTGCGGAAAATCAGGACATTTCCTTCGAGAATGCCCAGTGAAACCTTTGAAGAAGACAGTGGGTGCTTCCGATAAAGGTACCGAAAAGCCAGAGCCGGGAAACGAACTCGCCCGACTAGTGTAGAGGTCTGCTTGCCGAGCGTAAAAAACAGTTCTTTGACCTTGCATTTCATAGTGTCAATGGTCCTCATAAGCCCAGAGCGACCGGATCGTTTGCATGCTATTAAAGCATACATTGACAGCGGAGCAATCAGTAATTATGTGGACCGCGAAATGGCATCCAGGATGAATTTGCCTCTTTGTCCCAAGGCAATTAAAGACGTTATTACCAGAGTGGATGGCACGGAAATAGCTTCCGGACCAGTAACTCATACCACCTCGGAAGTGACGTTGTTAAGCCAAGATGGACATCGTGAGGTGATCGTGTTTGATGTGATCAAGGCCCCTCAGTTTCAAGTTATCCTGGGAATTCCTTGGTTAGAGAAACACAATCCCCAAATTGATTGGCGAGCAAAGACAATTCGGTTTCCGGAGTGTGTCCCCACTTGTTATCCTCGTCTCGACATTAAGCTGGCAGCAACTACTTCCGAGGATCCCCAACTACCTCCAGACTACAGGGAATTCCAAGACGTCTTCCAGAAAGATCAAGCTAACTCTCTACCTCCTCACAGGTCTTACGACTGTCAAATAGATCTGATACCCGGATCCACTCCTCCTTGCAGTAGAATTTATGCCCTTACCGAGCCAGAAAATCTTCACCTGAGACAGTATTTGGACCAGTATCTGGCTAACGGATTCATCCGTCCTTCAAAGTCCCCAGCCTCTTCAGCTCTGTTCTTCGTCCCGAAAAAGGAAGGGGACCTTAGAACCTGTATAGATTACCGTGTCCTGAACCAGATCACCGTAAAGAACAGATATCCTCAGCCGTTGATCCCTGAACTCCTTGACCAAGTTAAAGGCGCCTGTATCTATACGAAGTTAGATCTCAGAGGAGCTTGCCACTTGGTACGAATTAAAGAGGGCGATGAATGGAAGACGGCCTTTCGCACCAAGTATGGGCTGTTTGAATATCAAGTAATGCCCTTTGGC
The DNA here is from genome assembly GCF_040938575.1 of Ambystoma mexicanum. Classification (NCBI taxonomy): domain Eukaryota; kingdom Metazoa; phylum Chordata; class Amphibia; order Caudata; family Ambystomatidae; genus Ambystoma; species Ambystoma mexicanum. The sequence continues at coordinate 752,611,803 of NC_090923.1, forward strand.
TTATGCAACGCACCGGCCGCCTTTCAGTACTTCATGAATGACGTCTTTAGGGAATTTATAGACGTGTGTGTGTAGTTGTTTACATTGACGACATCCTTGTATACTCATCCTCTGAGGCAGACCATCGGAAACACGTCAGAGCAGTTCTTGAAAGGCTTCGCCAACATAAACTTTTTGCCAAGCTGGAAAAGTGTGTTTTCCATGTTACCGAGGTCGAATTTTTGGGATTTATTCTATTACCCAACAGAGTCCACATGGATTCAAGAAAAGTTGACGCAATCATCAAGTGGCCTTCACCAACTTCTGTAAAAGGAGTCCAAAGCATGTTGGGTTTCGCCAACTTCTACTGCAGATTTATTCCAGACTTTTCCCGAGTAGTCCAGCCCATTACAGCCCTTTTAAGAAAGAACAAACGTTTCGAGTGGTCTGCAGAAGCGGAGCAAGCTTTTCAGGAACTAAAAGCCAAGTTTACCTCCGCACCGGTTTTAAAACATCCCCGCCCGGAGCTTCCTTACATCGTTGAGACTGACGCCTCCAGTCTTGCAATGGGGGCAGTGCTATCGCAGAGAGATCCAGAAACTAACCAGTTACACCCCGTGGCGTTTTGGTCCCGCAAGTTCTCGGCTCCCGAAATCAACTACACCATCACAGATAAAGAACTTTTGGCTATTAAGTCCGCCTTCAAGGCCTGGCGGCATTACCTTCTGGGAGCCAAACACACAGTCACAGTAATCACAGATCACCGCAATTTACAGTATCTAAATACCGCCAAAGCTCAATCCTCGAGACAACTCCGCTGGGCACTATTTTTCGCTGAGTTTGACTTTGTGATCACTTATCGACCAGGCAACAAGAACGGCAAAGCTGATGCCCTTTCCCGGATGGGAGTTGATGAACACATGGTCAATCCTGAACCCGTACCTATAATTCCCGAACAAAGAATTCTAGGTCTGGTCGTCGCGCAATCCATTGAAGATGTTGAAGCAAAAGTCAAACAACTCGTAACTCCGGCAGATTTACAGAACTGGCCACTTAAAGGAGAAAGCTTCACGGTGAATAAGAACCTACTGTACTTCCAAGGACGACTATATCTACCTTGTGCAGAGTTACAAAAACAGGTAATCTCTTGTTATCATGATTCCTTAATGGAAGGGCATCCCGGTATTGCCAAAACCTCTGAGAAAATCAAAAGACACTTCTGGTGGCCGTCTTGGAGGAAGGACATTAGAGACTTCGTAATTTCCTGTGGTGTGTGCATCCAAAATAAGAGTCTGAAGGAAAGACCAGCAGGCCTCTTACATCCATTAGACATTCCACCATGTCCCTGGCATACCCTCTCCATGGATTTTATCACTGACTTACCTCCGTGCTCCGGATATAACACAATTTTAGTAGTTGTGGATCTATTCTCCAAGATGGCTCACTTCATCCCACTGAAACGTCTTCCATCAGCTTCAGTTCTGGCCATAGAATTCCTCGAAAACATCGTTCGGTTGCACGGCTTCCCCTCAGTGTTGGTCTCTGATAGAGGAAGTCAGTTTATCTCCCACTTTTGGCGAAATGCTGTCGACTAGCTCAAATTGACGTAAGGCTTTCAACCAGCCACCACCCCCAGACCGATGGACAGACCGAGAGGACTAACCAAACTTTGGAACAGTATTTACGCTGCATGCGGCAGCAGTCAGAAGGCACTTGGAAGGACATCCTTTGGATCGCCGAGTACGCTTATAATAATTCAATCCATTCTGGAACCGGAAAGACCCCTTTTTTCCTCTTATATGGAATCCATCCTCGAACCTCCAACCTTGATCCACCCCAGGATCTCGGAACGCCCGCCGTAGACCATCTACATTCTGCTATCACTCAAGCCTTTAAGGAAGCCACTACTCATCTTCAACGGGCTAAGGAGCAATACAAAAAAGGAGCAGACCAACATCGAAAAGAGGCCCCCCAATATCTAGTGGGAGACCAAGTCTGGTTGTCCACTAAACATTTACCATTAAAAGGACCACGCACCTTCAACCCGAAATACCTGGGACCCTATCATACCACAGCCATAATAAATCCAGTGGCAGTTAAATTGGGCCTACCTTCCCACATGAAGATACATCCAGTTTTCCATGTATCCCTCCTAAAACCTATGCAACCTGAGACCCGACTGACCAGATCTCCAGAACCTATTCAAGTTAATGGAGAACTTGAATACGAAGTTAAAAATATCCTGGACTCCAAGATTTCCAACTCGAAGCTATACTATCTGATAGACTGGAAAGGTTACGGTCCCCAGGAAAGGTCTTGGGAACCTTCAGAACATGTCCACGCACCTCGGCTGATCAAAAGGTTTCATCGAACTTTCCCCAACAAACCAAAACCCCCGGAGAAGACAAGCTTGGGAGGGGCCTTGAGGGGGGGTGCTGTCATGAACACTACTTCCAAGAATGCAGGACCTGCCCAACATCCTTGGAAGCAGGCTCATAACCTTCATTCCGGGCACCAGCCGGCCCCTATTGGGACCTTTTGGACCTTGTCCTGGCGCTGGTGGCGCCAGGCTCATAAAGATCATCAGTCCCGGCGCTGGAAGCGTCGGGCTCATAAGATGTGTAAAAGTGCTTGGGTGGACCTACCTACAGCAGACCATGCTGCATAGTCACCAACAAGATGACGTCCACATCCTCTTCTGACAGGGACTACTTTCTTACCTGGGTGGGACAGGCTCCACTCCTTGGATCAGGAACACTGGGACTCTTCTGGAAACTGGAACTCTTTCCTTACCTAGGCGAGGCAGTGGAAGAAGACGCCTAAGCACTCCTGCACACTATTTAAACCAAGGCCCGATTGATGCAACGTGCTTCGCGTTATTCTGCATCAGCAGCAGGACGCTCACCGAGTCAGCTCCAGTCTTCCAGTGAAAACTCCAGCTCCAGCACCTGTGGGAACAAACTCTTACCTTCCTGGGATCCTGTCTTCAGCCGCACCTGCCAGCACAAAAAAACAACAGGTTAGCAAAAGCCAACTTAAAGCCAAAAGCCAGCATTTTTACTAACCCGATCCATCGGCATCTTCCAATCCTCACGCCGCATTCCTTGGCAGTCCATCGATCCCTGTAAAGGCAAAGAACATTGATCAGTCATTTTGCATATTTTGATCTGCTTACCTGTGCGACGCACGCTCCGGATTCCAACAAGCGTTGCATACCCGCACCTGCAAATAAAGAAAGACAGTAAGGAGCGCTTTTAAAACCATCAGCCGCCGTTCTACTTACGTGCCTTCACGCGTGCCATCTTACTACTTACGCGCTTGCACGAACTTTGGCGTCCATGAACCAATGCCTACCGCATCCAAAACCTGCAAGAGAAAAAGAGACATTAAAGAGTGCATTTAAAACCATCAGCAGCCATTCAACTTACGTGCCTTCATGCGCGCCATCCACCTACTTACGCGCTTGCACGTACTTTGGCGTCCATTAAACAACGCCTACCGCATCCAAAGCCTGTAAGAGAAAAGGACTTCATTAAAGGTGTTCAGATACATATAAGGAACCGATCGTGCAGTTAACCCGCGCCCCTGCACCAGTCGCAGGATGGAGAGCCCAGCATTCACCTACTTAAGGTGAGCACACCTATCCTTTGGGCCTCAAGGAAAGAGAGAGTGAGGAAGAGAAGTCCGTCCAACCACCGTTCATTAACCCCTTGTTCTTCTGCCTGCAGACACCTCACTCTTCAAGTCAGGCATACCGTGAGAAGAGGTCCAGCCCAGGGAACCAGCCGAGTCCTGCGCTTTACAATTGAAGACACGGTAACAACCCAGTCAAGATCTGCGCCTCTGTGGGAATCAGGTGAGCGTTACAGTTACATCATGCCTAGAATGCAATAACTTCAGGCAACAGATCTCTGCAGAAAACCTTGGACATTTTAAAAGATTATGTCTATTGGCCACAGATGTCACATGATGTAGAACTCTACACCAAGCGATGTTTAGTATGTGCACAATTTCAGCCTGCTTCTCCAACTCATAGAGCACCATTAATGAAAAGAGGTTTAACACTCCCATGGTCTGATCTACAAATTGATTTTCTAGGGCCTGTGCAAAGGTCAGCAAGGGAAAACAGGTATATGATGACTGTCATATGTTTAATGTCTAAATGGGTGGAAAACATTCCAGCCCCAGACTGCAGTGCCCAAACCGCGGGCACTTTGTTAGTCAATCATAACTTTTCAAAATTTGGTTTACCTCAGAGAATAGAATCTGATGAGGGAAGTCATTTCACTAGTGCAGTAATGACAACAATGTGGCTTATCATGTGTGTGAAAAGGAAGTTGCACATTTCATACTCAACCTCCTCTACAGGGGGAGTGTTACGGTGTAATATATCAATAGTTGACATGTTGAAAGAAGTTTGTAGCTGAAGCAGGATCTGGCTGGGATCTGGGACTTCCTTTGGCTCTTATTTCAACACCATCTGGATCAACATATGTCAGCCCCTATGAAATTTTGACAGGTAGGAAAACTGTTTTGCCACAACACCTACTTTACAGAACACATGAACTGGTCCTTGTAAATTCATCCACGATCCATGAATATGTGGGAGCACTTGCAATATGCTTTCACATTTACACAGCGAAATTTGGAAAAAAGCCACTGACAGTGCAAAGTCATATTATAATAGGAAAACATTTGTGAGAGAATATGAAGTAGATGACCAGGTATATAAGTTAAATTTTGGAAAAGGTAAACATAAAAACTCCCAATTCCGTGCATCATGGTGCTGTCCATTTGAGATTGTAGATATGGTTTCACCTGCAGTCTACAGAATAGTCAAAAAAGAGCGAGAGTTAACAGTGGAAAAATGTGTCCATGTTAACCAGATTAAGCCCTTCCACCCGAAACAAGAAGTAAAAAGTCTTGACCAAATTGTAGAAACCAGGGAGTGATAAATGTTGTTATGCTCTGTAAATAAAGTGCTTAAATATTAAATAGGTAGGTAGCAGGTAAGCAGGTGTAAATATTTGGAAAAATATCAACTTGGAGTGTAAAGATATATATCAGAGATGAGAAAGGTGTGAAGTAGAATGGGTTAGTATGAATATATTGGCTGGGACTTTGGATGGAAGCAAATTTCTTTGCAATGTTTAGTTAATTTGAATTATATTTCCATTAAATGCTCTGTTGAAATTGGTTGTGTTTGAAATATATGCCTGGAAAAGTGCTGTGTGATATTTTTGTACGTAATCTGTGGGATGTTTTAGGCCCTGCAACATTACTGTGCGCAGTGTGCATCAGGAACATCAGATAGGCCGCCAGAAAGAATGATGCGTGCTAAAAATCACCCAGAAGCGCGCAGGAAAAACCTGAAAAATAGGCCACCAATCCACGTTTGCCTATGTCAGTGGTAACACAGGAGACCACTGCCAAAACCCACCATTGGGCTACCCACAGAGTAGACTGAAACTACTTGGAAAAGCAATGCTGATTGCAAAAGAAACACAGAGCTGTTTGGAAATCCGTTTTTCTTGGTTGTCAAATTTGCAACAATCATGGTTCACAAACCACACAAAAGATCCAACCTCCTTGTTGGGTGTTAAACATCATTCTACTTGAAGAATGCACATAAATACAATGTCAGCAGAAGTACATTTATCAGAGGAAAATCCACATTTAAAGATGCTTGCTTGGAAAAATATGTTGAAAATGGGCGCAATACCACTACTCGCCTCTGTCAGAAGATGGCGATCTCTAAACATCTCATGTTAAACTTGTGCCTCAAAATCTAAGTGTGGGGAAAGAAGAGACTTCCATCAAATGCAATATAGGTTGCCACTATTTGATTTTCAGGTTGAAAAAGACTGGAATTGAAGATATGTTTGCTTATTTTAAATTTGTAACTTTAATTTTCACAAGGAACAATGTGACAATTTACTGTAAGGTAACCTGATTCAGCTAAACTTCAAAGAGGTTTTCCTCCACTGAGAACACACCACCCTTTTCCTTCCCACCAAAAGGAGAGGATATCTCATTTGTATGCTAATGAGAAGAGGAAGAGACTTGCTCTGCTGCTCTGTTAAAGAGACAATGGGCTTCTTGAACTGAAAGAAAATGCTAATTCGGGTGTGACAGAAACCAACTGCCCAGGAAGACAAGCTCATGTGACTCTCTGGCCCAGCCAAGACCTTGGAGGCAGAGACAAACCGTTTTGTGGATTCAGAAAGCACAGAAACTGTATGTTTAAGAAAAAGGCTTATAGAAATGTATTCTGAACTGATATAAATATGGAACTTAGAGGTTATTAAAATGAAAAGATCGCCCACAGTTTAAAACAAATCTGGATCCTGTGCGATATTCAGAGACTGAACCACAAAAATGTTCATATTCTAGCTATTGTGATTATGGTAGGAACATGGAAATGTACAGGGGTATGCCCAGATGTTATGTGCATGTATGTAAAAAATATTGTTCAGATCTGACAATGGTTAACCCACCAAAATCGTGAAAAACTGTCATTTGTCAACCAAAACTCGTAGGAAGATGAGACTTTGACAGAAACATATCTTAGTTAATCTGTAATGTAAATATGTATTATTAACAAGTTGGGCATATTGGAAATATGATTGTTATGAAAAATAGATTTGCTGGGTAAAAACAAAGGGGAGGGTTTTTTCTCTGGACCATAAACACAGTGTTACTCTGACACATCATGACACACTGTTCCCTTCTCAAATCAGGGGAGAGGGAATTATCTGACCTATCAGATTCTTAGAGGGTTGGGCATAGTATAATCAGCCTCCCCACCCCCTTGGAAAATACATAAATAGGGATTGCTGAGGACAGGCAGGACACACACATTCACTCATCAACTGATCCACTGGCGAAGCACCCTGCAGGAAGAATCCAGACTCCAGGACCCAGATCCAGACTCCAGAAATCTGAAGCAAAAGGCCCAATCCAAAAAAAAGCTGAACCCTTCTCAGCTGGACTTTAAAATCTTGCAACCTGATTTTAACCCCTAAACGTCCACGGGGCCTAACCAATTCAACAGCCTGGCTGTGCTGTTTTGGCTGCTTCTGGCTAAGAACCCTTGCTAGAACCCCGAGATCCAGATCAGTAGAGCAGAGCTGTACCCAGAACCAACCCATCAGATCCCGTCCAAGAGGCTGGGCAGACCAGAGTGCCTTGCTGAGAGCAGAACTAAGCGCCTGAGACCTGTCTGGTGGCAAGCGAATTCCAGACAAACCTTTGACCAGATCTTTGACGGGCCCATTCCAACCCATAGTTGTGAATATTTAGCATAGAACTGTCCATAGCAAATCTCTTACTATTAAGTAATCCAATCCAACCCATTCCAATATATCCAGACTGCATTATAGAATCTCTTTTGTCCATCCTGAATCCTTCGCTAATCCATATAATACTGTGATCATTGTATTGATAATCATCTTGCGCTCATATTTTTGCTGAAGAAAGACAGTGTCTTGGCGTGCACAAGTCAGAGCGGAGGCGCTCTTCCAAAGCGCATCTTTCATTTTGAAATCTTGACTCTTTTGAAAAAAAATCAACCTTCACTAAAACCTCTGTAACCTTTGAACTGTACCTGCTAGGAACGAAATTTGACTGGCATTGTGAAGCTAACATCCTCAGCTTTCAAAACGCACTCCAATACCTTCTGTAATCACATTTCTCGCACTCTGGAACGCTTGCCGGGATTTGCATTTGGCTCAATTTCACTCCATATAAAAATAGCTATTTCTTGCTTCCAACTTCTGAATTTCGTTTTCAATCTGCTAATCATTCAACAATCATTGCTAGTGTCTACCTGAACCAATCCAAAGCAACTCTCACTAGTTCTGAATCCCATTTAGCGAATTAAAGTCATTTTAGCATTTTAGCATTTTTCCCATCACTTCATATTACATCAAAAGCATTTGACCTGTTTAAAATCATTCCTGTTCTCTAAGCTTACTGGGGGAATTGGGATTGAACTTGCAAGTGTTGATTGTTATTCCTGAAACCTGCATGACCTCATTCCATCTCTTCATATTGCATATTGGGGGGGATTGAGTAACAGGGGGAAAGAGTGATTACATTGTCTTTGATTGAATTCATATCAAGTGTTATTTCTGTGCTGCATTAATTTCATCTCATTTGCATTCACTGAACCCTCATAAAGTTATTCTCCGCTATATTATTCTTCTCACCCATACTCCTATTGATTAAAGAGATTGTTGATTATTGTGATATTACCCATTGCTGATCATTGTGTAAATATTAATAAGTGTGATATTTAGATATTGTTCACATTCATAAAAGTGTTATATATATATCTATTGTTTAATTCATTGTATTTTTATGATATGATATGATTGGTTATTTATAACGTGCTTAATAGCCAGAGGCTTCTAAGCATGGACCCAGGGATCGGACCTGTGTTGCTCTTTGTCGACTTGCTACCAAGGTGAGTACGTTGCCCCTGAGCTATCCTCCCGAGCCTACTTTATATTGGATTTTTGTGTACAATCTGCTTTTATGTGCATAATTCATGTTTGATTTCAGATATCCAAATGAAAAGGGAAACATTAATGGATTCATGTACTTGATTCTTAATTTGTCTTTTTCTCTTTGCTTTAGAAATTAACTGATTATCCTGCCAGTGCTCTGGAAGTTGGAGTATGCCGGATCTCCAGAGGATGTCACTGCAATGGAGTGCCCTGCAAGAAAAAAGGGGTGAAGATGGTAATCCCGGAGGAAGTCCCACTTGCAGAGGATGGAGCATTACTTCACCAAAGACCATTTCCTGGACAAGAGTCTGACTGGATATTCTGACTGAACTCTCGCTTTGGTTTGAAGATATTTTAAACATCATATTTTATTTTTATTATTTTTACAAACATTGACTTTTCAGGATTAGACTGATGCCACTGGTACAACTATATGGACTCATGGTTGTTTTGAAATCGTGTTACTTTTCCTTTTAATGTTTTATTTATAAAAGAAATCAAAAAGATACAAACAATTCTAAACAAATAAGTTTCATAAAGAAAAACATCAAATGGGAGATCACTAACTAAACAAAAAAGATAAAAGTGATCAGAAGTTTAAATATATATATATCAAAAGATGCAAAGATAAATAAATAAATATATAAATATACAATGTTTATTTTTTTACATATGTGAACATTACCAATTGCATGTCATTTGCTTCATTTAATTGAGTGAACTGTTAAAATCAAGGTACAATTGATTTTTGTGTGTGTGTGCCCAAGATGACATAAGTGCATTGAAGCCAGGATGACTGCATGTTTGTTTTTTTTCTGCAGTGATTTTGGTTATGTCCCAGCAAGAACAAAAAGGAAGGAAGTGTAGGGAGAGGTGACACCAAATGTCAATGGTGACTCCACTTTTTAGCTAGGGCTCCATGTTTCGATAAGGATAAAAGATTGGTTCCCCTAGTCAGCAAAAGTTTGAGACTCAGGCTGAATCCAGTAGATGTCAGTATTGGGAATGCATAAAACACATGCCAGAAAAATGAAGGTTTTGGATTTGGCATTGTATAACAAGATGTTATCACTTTGCACCACGACACCACAGTTGAGGGATGAGTTGCACTTAAAAAAACATGAGACTAACAAACGCTAACCAATAATACCCCCTACTAATATTCAGAGCAAGTCAGTTAATTAATTTTATATAAACCTGGTGCAGATTGATAAACGCAATGTGTAAGGCATTTGGGATGTGCAAAATTAGCTTGGAAATGCAATAAATAAAAGATGCAGAATTAAGGCTGCTTTGTGTATGAAAGAAGACGTGGCAAGTCAGAATTGTGGATGTGAAATCCGTTTTGCTCAAAACTAGTTTGTTGTTAAGACTTTCAGAGCAGGAAACAGCAATGATTTAGCAATTTGCTTCAATTGCTACCATTCTAAGCAGTCAGGATGAACAGTCAGTCTCTGGAGGATAGCTCAGGAGGAACGTGCTCGCCTTTGGAAGTAAGAAGACACTGAACAAGACAAGTTCAATCCCCGGGTCCATGCTTAGAAACCTCTGGGTATTAAGCACGTTATAAATAACCTATCATATCATATCATAACACAGTCAGAACTTTCGAGGGGGTTGGCATAGTTCCAAGAGAGGTGGTTCTGACTGACACGTTACATCACAGACACTCTTACATTTGATATAGGTGCAACTTATATACACGGGCAGCCTTAGGGAAAGAGCTTAAAAAAGCTGGCAGGTAGAGGCTCACTTTCTCTTTCAGGCTCCTGGGCTGGCAGTTGTCTCAGAAGAGTTTGCAGTCTTGAGCAGTCTTAATCTTTGACCCTGGGAGAAGCATGTGGCAGAAAAAGGTGGAAAGGCTGGCAGAGACCTTTGTGGGCTCTTTCCAAGTGCAGAGGGAGTGAACCAGATAAAGAATTATTCTGTCCGGCAACTAGACTGGGGTTGTTGGCAGCCAGAGACATACACACACAATCGACTATTAGTCTTGGTGAGTTCAGTTTATTGAGGTGCAAGGGAGTAAATGATTTGTGATCAGGTAGTGTAGGGTGGGCAATTAATTTTATTTTTGGTGCTGCACTGTACATTTTAGATGTAGACAGCTGTGTTTGTTTCTCCATTCATGCTATAAAACACAGATGTAACAGGAGCTTATGTTCTGCTAAATTTAGTTGCGCGTGTCAAGGTCTGTTTTAACAGGACTTTGGGCAATTATCAAAGAAGGGAGGATTTATAGCTGGTTATGAGGAAAGCCAGCTGCCATGAGGGAGGTAAGAAATTCAAAGCACAAATCTTTGGGAAAGTAACTGTAGATGAGTTGCATTTCTGTATGTTTCAGTTTTGTAATAAGTCACAGATGTAAAATACTTTGAGAGAACACTGTGGTGTGTTTATTCTGTTTGAATGTTCTGCATAATTCTAATCTTTTATAAAAATAGAAATGATTATTTTGAATTAGCCTCAGTGGGCTTATTATGTGCTATACCCTTTGGTGGTAACATAGGGCATTGGGAATCACAATTGGTGAGTTTTTCTTACCGTCTGCCCTAAATCACTTTGCCACATATGGTAAAGTAACATCTAAACTGATTGTTGTGAATTAGGTTTTCAGATGGGCTATGTGGGTGAATGACAATATCTTGTTTACATGATACATGTATTCTGAAATACTGCCAAAAGGGCATAATGTGGTATTATAAATAAAATTCTGCAAGGGTATAAAATCATCATTTAGAGTGTACTAAGTTCAGTCTTTGCTTACCGTTAGTTACCCCGGTATAAGGAAAATTGTTAGGCAGTACTCTGAAGTTAGGCTCACCACTATACCATGAAATACCAAAAATACCACAACCAAAAATACTGCCAAAATATCTCTAACAGTTTCCAGCATATACATTGTTTTCCGCACTCACTAACCAAGCCACATGCATACCACCACTCAGTGATGGTTGTATATGATTATACTCGCCTACAATGCTGGTGGTAAAAACACTGTCGGCAGCATTACCATTTTCTGGGGGGAGTATCCACATATAACCTCAACAACCATCCCTTCCCCCACAATCTAATCCATTGCACCCTAAACATCTGTATTTGAAAAGTACATAGGAATGCCATTGGTCACGTTCTCTTATTCAGCATTCTATTATTGGTTTGTACTGTCAACTTCACAAAATTGATGTCCTCATGACCAGCTGCATGCTTCTATACTGCATCCTTTATCTGGTCTATCGCCCACAGACACTGCCCAAGCCCACGTCCACTACAGAAACCCTTTGTCATCTGTATTTATGCCGATCTTTGAAATCCATTCAGATACATTCTGTGGTGAATAGTTTCGCTTTATTTCTTCTTCAGTATTTTAAGAGGATTCCAGTCCACCTCAGTTAGCCCATAAGGTGACCATGGTTAATGCTGTTTATCAACCAGATTGATCTAAAGGGCAAAAACCTAAATTGGCCTTTTTCTCATATGCAGACTAAAAGTGATTCAAAGGAATCCAAGGAATCCCAACACATTGCATCTACAGTGACCAGCTTCCACTGGCTGCGTGTGGTCAATTGCATTCAGTAATTGGCCCAGTATATCTTCTGCAATGCTTTAAATCATAATTTCCTCATATCCAAATGTTGACCAAATAATTTTGCAAAAAAACGCTCCGTGCTCTTCAGATAAACTGCTCATCCTCAAGCAGGCATACATTCATAATCCTTGCTTTGAGAATCTGAAAATGCTCCATTCTACCCATTTGGGACATCACAAATCATACGGAAGTCTGAAAGTTATTAAAGCCTGGGATAGATGCAGAGCCTTACTCTTACCTCCTCTGTCTCTGGCTCTTTCCCACCACCTTCTTAGACATATAACCAAAATAGCATCTGTGTGTTGAATGCTGTGCTTTATAGTACCACAGATGCTGACGATGATTCTGCTGTTACCACCACTACTATTACTAATACCAATACTGCCACACATGCAGCAGCTAATAATAATAATTGTTATTATTATTATCATTGTTATTATTCTTATTATTTTTATAGTTAATGTGATTTAGTTTACCAAATAAACTTTACACATGTTATACAAATATAAAACAAAACAATATGATAATATCCATCATATCCTAACATTCAATTAATAACATTCAAATAACAATAATAAACATTTAAAAAACCATGTAACTATCGTTTTTCATAGAATCTCAATGGAATACATTCAAATTATCTATTGATTCTTTACCCTAAGGGTCAGTAGTCTCTGTGTCATTCAAATAGTTGGAGTGATGGTACGATTTTGATGTCAATCTTTTCTCAGGAGGGCTTAGGGAATGGTTGAGAGTAAAGATTATATTAATGATTATTCTCACCAACCCGGCCTATCATCCATTTGCAGTGGGGAATATTGTCACCACCTTTTCTGTTTCTCATATCATTGTGCCCAGCCTGGCTTTGATATTTAGCCATATATTGTAAAGAGCAATTAGCAGGCACATGTTATCAGAATTAGTGCAGTGATGCCAAAAGGACAAATCCGAATGGTTTCCTGATTATGTACATACCTACCAATATACAACAGTTTGACAAGTGGTCAGTAAATGTTTGGCTGTCTCCAATGTTTCTGATGCTTTGCATAGGCGACAGACTCACTCTTTAATAGGAATCTTTTTTCTGCTCCCCATAACCATCCTTGTTGGCAGTTGTTCCATTCTAAATAAGACGATGAAGCGCCTGAGCCTTTTGGATGGGCATAGGTTCAAATACTCCTGTGGCTTCTTAAAGGTGTATAGTCTGTACTGAACGAACTAATAGCTCTTTAACGTACTGAGGTGGGCAAAGTTCTCCAACCAATCGCATAACTCAATACGCTTCCCAAGTGCACTCTGCACTTCCACCGAGGAGTACCTAACTCCTCTGCAAGTCCAGCCTATTTCTGCTAGGAATTTTGTCATGGACTCATATAGTGAGCAGGCGGTATGGTTTTTAACTAGTTCCTGGTGGACTGCCATCAGGAGAGGGTTTGTTGTTCCACTAATAATCTTCAAAAAGAGCCCTGCCCTCTTTTTAGGACTATTGCTTTTAGAGATGGCAATCCTAATTCTAGCCTTATGATGGCCATAGGAACCCCAGGAGGTAAACAAAGGATCTGACACCAGAATTTCCCTTCAATGACCTGAAGCCATGACATATCAAATTTCAGAAGGGCCTCTAAGCCATATGTTATCATCGGGATAAACACTTGTATGTATAAATAGCACGTGCCCCATAGTGCAAAGCCGCCCTGCTTACTGGTAAAGCTTGAGATCAGTGCAGTAACTTGCGCTGCTCTGATGGTGCGTGTTTGTCTGCATACAACATAATCGCTGTTGGGCTTGAACTCAACCCCCAGGTATCGATAGGAGGGAGCATATAGTTTATTTGTTTTGCCCACCATGAGGCTGACACGAGTTACTCTTCTGCCAGTGTATCTCAATACTTTTGTATTATTATTATTATTATTAATATTATTATTATTATTATTATTATTATTATTATTATTATTATTATTATTATTATTATCAATGATACAATTATAAAATGTAGTAAGGGTAGCATTGCATTTTTTTTCTATTTTTTAACCAAATAGGTTGTCCTGAAAAGGACCTTCGTATTCAGTTTTTAATCATTACTATATTACACTGTATTATAAGGTAAATATGTACTGTGCCAACTCACCACCGTAATAGTCTCGAAGCACGCAATACATCTTCAAATACCATGCAATTGCCAAATACATGTTTTCCTTAACAATTATCCCACTTTCTTTTGAAATATATCAGACATAACAACGCTGATAAGGCTCTTGTAGATGTAGTGCATTCTCTGGTTTAGAAATATCTAGAAATATCTTGACATCACATTCCTTCTTCCTTTCACAGTCTGTGGACAATTACTTAATGGACGCGTTACATTGCTGTCCCTGTGCAATATTGAAGGAGGAAATCACAATAATAAATCAGTGTGGATAAGACTGCCTTAGATCAGCTAACATACTCTCTCTGGGAAACCTGAGTTGGATTATTTTCTTGAACTCAACACCCCTTTCCCCACTAGCAATCATCATGGAGAGACCCATGTGTCCCTAAAGGTAGTCTTACCAGGTGCAAGTCTCGTGTCACTTCTTATGGATACCAGGTCACGTGCAAATGAGACTGTTGAAATTCAGAGTTCATCGTCGTCCTATCCAGGGATACACAAATGTACATTAATCAGCAGACTCCATGCTCGAGACATGACAGGTTGCATCCAACGCTTAGGAGGCATAGTCTGAGATTGATTTTTTTTTTAAATTAAATAGTCATTTTGTCAGAAACACACTGTGTGGTGCATTGAAAGGATTATTTCATGGGTGCCACTTGAATGCATTCTCTAATGTGGTATTAAATGCCTTTGGTTTTCCATCGTTAACAACCAATTGGCCAGAAAGTGAGAGCGGCAAAGCCTACACTGATAATCACATTTTTGGCGGCACCACAAGCACCACAACTAATCACCTGTCTTGTAAACACATTTCGCATCCGACTGTAGCTCACCTTGATTGCAATCTAAATATACCATACAACAGAAACATTGTTTAATGTGGGAACAAGACATCACATAATGTCCTAATTGATAATGTACTTGCCAAAAATAGGTTAGAACGAACCGCTTCGAGTTTTATATAAGCATACGGGCAAGTAGTTAGAGTTTCTTTTCCAGGTAACCAAACATGGAAATATCCATGACAAAAATAAATAGATGTTCATCCCTCTTCATGGTCGACTTCCTGTCATGCTAGCGACATGTCCTTTCACTGGCCTCTGCCTTTTCTGGTCATTTCATGTGTTTCCAAAGAGCTACTTGCCACCATGTGGCAACTTGAGCGAGTATGGTGTAGAGACACGTACACAATAGAGATTGGGGAAACTAGAGGAAGGACCCCTAGCTGCCACATCCATCCGCTGGCACCGTCTTACCATGTACTGTTCAGTTATAATCCAATTTGAAAGTTATTTCTTAGACGTTCCTTGGAGTACAGCAATTAAGATCTGATTCCAGTTGTTGATTGCTTTCCAGAGTCTAGGCCCTATTAATCATAATGATCCGCTTCCAAGCATTTACCTTAGTCCTGTTCTACTTGTGCAGGAAGAGGCAGGAACATTATCAGTGTTTGAATACGGCTGCTGACAGTAGACTCTATGGACTCTGTTAGTCAGCTAGTCCGGCTAGTATGCGCTGGGTAAACCACAGTCTTCCATTGGCTCTAGGGTACATGGGAATACAGGATGGTCTCATGGTTGAGTGGGTTAGAGGCTTATTTTCTCGAATCACAGCTTAAAGCACATGAAATCCTATCTGCAAAGCGAGAGGAAGAGCGCACTGCAAGCAGTGAATCATCAATGAAGGCAGGTCACACACGTCAATCAAATGCCATGTCTTTCACTGAGTGAAATCACAATGGAGAGAGGAAGCACATGCGCAGTCCTGTCAGGTTCAGGCTTATGATAGGATATTTCCTTCTTTAATGTGGCAGTTTGTAAAGTTTTAAAGGGATATGGCCAGTGAAACAGACGGTGCTTTTTTTATCTTATCAAGTGAGCAGAAGAAGACTAAACCTATGCTTGCCCAGCACTTTGCTCGAGGCTCGACGTAGGGCTGTCTCCTCTTTCTTCAGGGCATACATTAGTGGTGTACAAAGTTGCTGAGCTTTGTTTACACAAACTTCCTGAATGCATGTGTAAAGCTTTGCAAACTTCCCACAATTGGGCAGATTTTCATATATAGTGAAAGAAATTAAAAAGTATGCATTTTCTATATTAGCGGTATAATTGGCACTGGCGGTGAGGCTGTGTTGGTATGGATTACAACCCAGACAACATCCAACCAAAGTATTTATTGATGCATTATCTTTCAGACCCTCAAAGTCTGTGCTGGCAAACACATGTCTTGGTGATATTTTTTTTTTCTCAAAGACCATTATCAATTACTTCCACGAGAAAAGGATGATATAAGCGAGCACGCCATGCACTGCAGGCATCCTGTCCACCTCAGGCTGCACACTATACCACTCCCACTTCCTGTTTTTCTCTCACGTGACCTCCTTGAGGAGTGATGATTCGGATACATTCCTGTGTATTGAAACAACAGGGATCGATTCTGCCATGTGAGTATTACAATTTTCATACGGACACAGTAATTACAAACTACTTTGTTTTAGGTAAACTTGTTTCCTTTTTTTGTAGGATGCGAGTGAAGGGTGGAGCCACAAAATGTTTGTACCCTGCTGAATGTATTTCAGAGCGCACACGTCGGCAAATGGAGTTATGCATATTTTAAATTTCTACATGAATGTGTTATTTTTTAACTTCACGCTCATACATGCGTACAATGATTTTTAGCGGCAACCACAGTTGGTGGGAAATATAATCTGCTAGATCAATGGTGAGGGCAAGAAACATTGCTCCTTCCATCTCTGGGAAAACCTGAAAGCCTGCAGGTTGTTGAGTGGTCAGGAAGTTTGCAGGTGGAAAATAAACTTTACACACCCCTAGCGGACACACTTTCTTTCTCACTTTATTCGTTTTCACACAATGCTCTCTTAATACTGGCCGTTGGTATGGCCTCGAAGAGCGTAGTCAGATGTGTAAGAGATGAAAGAAGCATTTCTAAAATGTGTGTGTGCCTGTTTAGCTGGCACAACAGTGGGTCGGAGTGGCCCTGGTGGCTACTCGTAGGATGTCATAGGAGTGGGATAGTCAGAAGGGTCAGATTATATGAACGGCTCGTCAGAATTTTTGCATGCGTCTCAGCTGTATTCTATAGGATACAATAATGTGTGGGTGTGTGTAATCGAATAGAGATATTGAAAGGGGTGCAGGTGAGTGGGCCAAGCCTGTGCGGATATGGATATATTTAGTTGTGGCGGCGTGCTTGCCGTTCCATAGAAGAGACACTGATACCTGTTTGGAGAAGATCTTAGCAAGCGTGTCGTAAAGGCTTGACTTGGGCTCCATCAGAGAGGGAGGTGATGTGCCCCCCCACTCCCCCTCCTGCTCCCCTTGTTGATTCCTCAGGTGCCCTAGCATTCCCTTCAAGGGGTGAAAAATAATTCTTCCTGGGAATTGGGCTGAGTTTGTCAAGCTGTTGAAGGGAAGAGCAAGGTTTTGACAGCCTTTCTAAAGGCCAGGTGATCATCTATGCTATGGATGGATAAAGGGATCGAGTTTCAGATGGTGGGTGCTTGTACTAAGAAAGATGAGCCCTCAATTATTGTTGATTTTGTCATCGGTATGATAAGGAGAAGTGCTGCACCTAACCTGAGGTTTCTCTTTGGCCTGTATTTTGTGAGTTTGTGCTGCAGGCATTCCAGTCCTGTGTTGTGGAGTGTCCGATGGGTGATGCACATGGCCTTGAAGGTGGATCGTCATCTGATTGGGACACCATAAAGAATGCAGAGGGCGGGTGAGATGTGTTCTCTAGGGCATAGGGATAGGAGGAGCCTAGGGGCAGTGTTTTGCACCCGTTGGAGTTTTCTTAGCTGTGATACAGGTGCGCCCAGGTATAGGGCATTGGCATAGTCTAAGCTTGAAAGGATGATAGCCATCATTGCAGAGACTCTGTGAGGGAAGGACAAGTAGGTAAATAAGTGGTGGAGACTGCAAATGTGTAAGTAACAGCTTTTTGTCACGTCACAGAGTTCATGTGATGTGGTAGGGCCAACTCCATGTCCATGGTGCATCTGAGGTTCTTTATTGTGTTGGTGGAGGTGGGCAAAGGGTCTAGAGAGAGTGGCCACATGGCGGGTTGGGGAAAGATGGAGGTCTTCCCACAGAGCATGATGTCAGTTTTGCCTGGGTTGAGTATTAGGTGGTTGACAGTCATCCAGTGCTCAATTTCGGAGAGGCATGTTGCAAGATTGCGGGATGAGGCAGAGGGTTCCTTTGAGATTTTGCTGACGATTTGGGCGTTGTTCTGCATAATTGTAGCAGGTTAAGCCATGGGATCAAATGAGTGCAGGAAAGGTGCTGAGGTAGAGGTTAAAGAGCAGAGGGGGGAGAGAGAGGCCCCCTGCGGCACACTGTGGGCGACTGGGTGGGGAGTAGAGGAGAAAGGAGAAAGGTGAACTAATTGGGATCTGTTGCCAAGGAAGGAGGATATCTACTTCAGAGCTGAGTCCCTAATGCCGAGAGAGTAATGTGCAGAAGGAAACCCCCCCCCAAAAGACAGAAGTCGTGTAATGGATTTATTCTTGAGGTGGCCTATGTCTGAGTACTGCACGCTACAAATGCACACATTACGCAGTGTGGAATCTGATGGTCAGAACGTAGAAGTGAGCTTACGTATTCGAGCAATAAAGGAGGGAACAAAAGGGCAGCAATGCAAAGGAGAGTAAACGCCTAAGAAACTTTGATGATTCACGAAACCGTTCCACAAAGGTTCCCCCTGGGTTTCTTCTTAATAAATTACCTCCGTTTGCACCTATGTGAGGGAGTTCACATCTTGTATGTGAGGGAAGTTATGTGGATTCAATTTTTATTTTTAATTATTTCGCGTTACCATTCCTGGGGTGGGGTTCTAATGGGGTTTAACTTGCCAGAACTCAAGTGAACAATTTTCAACACACGTGTGCCTGTTATCAAAGGTTAAGGACAATTAAGCCCCATTGGGGACGACACTAGTGGGCACTAAGGCTATTAGTACTAGGCCACAGAGTGGCAGGGTGAAAGAAGAATTATATGTTTAAACCGTGAATGAAAAATACAGTAAACATTCATTCAACTTGAGTGGAAAAAATGAGTTTCAAGACAGCTGCAAAGGAAATCGAAAAGAATGGCACTTAAATCAAAGAGTAAGCAAGATAGTGGTGGGCTTAAGACTGGACAGAGGCAGGTAAAGTCACTTAGAAAAAGAGACTGCTGAAAGAACACGAGTAGCAAAAGCCGAAGGAGACACAGGTCTCATTACAATTTGACCCTAAAGCAGCACTAAATTTGCCCATTTATCTCCAACATCTATTACTGGTTACTCCATATGGCCCTTGGAGTTGCATGGCATTACGAGTGGCGGCATGGTGCCATTAGTCTGAATTTTTGGAGTTCATAGGACTTACTGCGGAATTTTTCAAAATGACATCCAGCGGTAGTTCTGCTTTGTTAATTCCAACAAATATCGCAGTGATAACACCAACTGCTTGCTAATGGTACATGATCCACCTTACTGCCAAACTCCAAGCACAGTGATGCAGTAATGTGATGGTAAAGAGGCAGCAACAGAATTACCACCACTGTAGTGACTCTTTTTGCCCCACTGCTGTACTCAAAAAGTGGCACACTGCGGGGACACACATGCTCAGGAGAAAAAGAACAAAGTCTGGGGCGCAACAGCAGGAAAAATCAAGCATTGGGCATGGAATAGATACTTCATGATGGCACTACCCAGTCCCAATATAGCAACAGCTGGAACATGGTGGAATTACCTGGGCATATGATAGCAGGGATTGACAAATGTTTAGCAAATATCTCTACATAAGTAAACAGTGTTGTCTTTCTCAATCTTTGCTTTTAACTGGACCTACATGCACACTTGGTTAAGGCATTTTTATTGTACCAGGACTATATTTAAAGATGCAATTAGGACATTAACTCAGAAGACTGCCAACAAATCACTGACAGGCTAATATATATGTTACTGTTTCATAAAGCTAGCTCAACGAGATCATCCCAGGAGGATGTGTTTTGGGCAGAGAGAGGCAGGTATCGGGTGGGAATGGCCTTAGGAATTAGCATGGCCATGGGCAATTAAAGATGGATAAATAACCAAAGAGCACAAACAAGCTTTGTCATCCGCACATTCCATCTCCCTTTTAGCTTTTCTCTGATGCATTGGTTTTGGCTTATTGATGGCGATCAACCACCACCTAATAGCCAAAAGCAAAAAGGAACAGAAGGGCACCAGGAGTAGAATCTTTCTATGCAAGACTGCCAACAGAACTGCAGGCAACCACCCACAGTGCTGTAACGCTCACCTTAGCTCTGCATGAGTATCAGGAACCTCAGTTCGGTACTTCTCTACTCACTAGGGTGACTGTGTCTGTGGGGGGAACCAAGAAGACAAGTGGTGGTAAATATAGGGACCTTGTGATAGCTACAACCTCCTCCCTTTCCTCCTAACGCCTCCTTATAACCTTACCCTGACATGATTACCATCCAAATGGGGTTCTGCTATGTCAGCCCACCTTTCCTTAGAGTTGTAGAGGAGGAGCCAAGTACCCCCACTCCACCTGCCCCACCTGCATTACCTGAAACGTATGAACCAAAATATGTGACGTATACTGAACAAGTAAACCAGCAAAGAGGAGAGAGAGGTCTCTGTGCAGTACCCATAAGAATACCTATCCCTAAGAGAATATGGGAGGTGAAGTACCCATTGAGGAAACCATACTTGCATCCAAGACAATATGATGGCCATTTGAACGAGATTCATGATGAAGCAAAGAAACTGAAAGACCAGGATGAATGGTGACGTCATGCACAGCTGCATCGACTCCACAAAGAAAGATAGCCAGACCAGAGAGGCAGACGATTTACAAAGAACGAACAAATACTAAGGATAAGTGACATCTTGGGATCAAGATAAAGAAACATATGTCACAAACATGATGAAGATGCTTAGCTAGTTTAAAAGTGTACAGATGCAATGAAACACAAGCAGCAAAGCAATCATGAAGCTAGCCAAATGCTTTTAAGTAAGTTAGACCACAGCAAGCGCCAACATATACATATATACCTCATAGATGCATATGGATTAAATAAAGAATGAATGTTTCCACTATGTATAAAGTAGTCTTGAGCAATCAGGAAGGCCTCAATTCAGTGTCGCAATTACAAAAGCAATTCAAGTAAATAGAATATATTTCAGCTAAGGAGTTGGCTGAGCTACGGAAGCCAAGGTCTTATCTGAACTGGAATTGGCTGACATTGGATAAAATTAACCTGAAAGAACAGAAGCTCCTGTTCAAGAAGATCATGCAGAGCAAAAGATGTCAAAGAATTATTGAATAATAAAATCAAATACACAAAAAGGCTCAAATCATGGTGTCCACTGTGATGGAAGAAAGTTGGATGCACGAGAAGATCACACCTATGCACTGAAGCCAGAGAGTACCTATACTCCTTAAAAAGTCCCAGAAAACAGTACAGATTCAAGGCCAACTTCAAATTGCTATTTGACACTGAACCATTGAGATGATGATGGATTGTATTTTTAATTGGTGGGAAGCTGGTATCAAGACAAGCTTACCCGCACCTGGTTGTTCGGTCTGTGTGCTGCTTACGTAGGTGGAAAGTTACTGACAGGGGTTATAAGCCAACCAATTGTAGGAGACCACGTAGTTGGGGGTCCTATAGTTTGTGTAGCCAATGGGACGTCATACATTTAGTGACGCTCATAGTGGCCATTTTGAAGGGAGGGCTTAGTTGCCCCACCTGATGTTAAATATCCATTACTTTCTCTCCGTTACTCCATGCAGATATAACACATATATTTTGTTATTCACTTAGAACCAATCCTGCTTCTCGATAGGTTTTAGTAGTTTGCCACGTAGGATGACGTTGGTAATGACGCAGGTCAACACGTCATCTATGACCGATTATGGGTTTAAGATCCCAGCTTTTTAATGAAATGATTGAGAGAGTATCGAGCGATTGCTGATGTTCATTGTACTCCCTGTTTTAAATACTTGCATTAAAACAGACAAACCTTTGCGAAGCTATTTGTGTCGTCTGAATTATTGATGTTTGATTAAAATCTGCATCTCCATCTATCTCCAGGGTATTTCTACTCATCTTAAAGGGCTGGAAGCCTCCAGTTCACTTGGTAGCAGAGATTGATGGTTAGATAAGATACCATTTGCCGTCGATATACGTAACTTTAGAGCCTCGGCAATATCACACAACCTTTGCCATTCGGCTGACAAAACGTGAAGCCCCTCGTGGATAGTGGTCAGAATAGGACAAAATCCTTGCAAGGAGGGTTTGACAGGACCCCTAGTTTCTATAGGAACCCCTCCCACATCTACGAGAAGCGGCTCGAAGAGACGGTAACGAAGGCGGTGATCCCGAGGGTCCGAAGACGAAAAACATGCGAACAGTGAGTGAATAAGACCAAAGAGTGTGGCAAAAGGATGCATGCGTGGTAAATAATGGAGAGTAACGGAGGGAGGCGGGATAAAAATAATGCAAGAGTAAGAGCGTAATATATATGTATATGGGAAAAAGATGTTGGGGGTCATTACAAGCTGGCCAGTAACGGATACCGGGCACTGGTAAAGAGACCGGTGCCGGTAATCCCTTACCGCTCAATTCCGAGGTCCCTTAGTGGGAACCGTAAAGGATGTGTGGTCCGACCACACGTCCTTTACGGGTCCTGCTAAGGGACTAGGGTGCTAATAACGGGCCTGCTATTCGCGAGCCTGTTATTAGCACCCTCCCCATTCCCATTCAGCACTATAGGGGATCAAATGGGAATGGGGAATGGTTGGTTCAATGGGGACTTGCTAGTCCCTCCAGGGTCGGAATGCACCGGTAAGTCTTCATTGAACCAGACCAGTGCCGGACCCGGTATTGGAGGCAGCCATGGCACGAATAGCGCCATGGCTACCTCCAATCTCGGAATGAGGCCCATTGACTTCAGTGTTGCCAAGTAATATATGAGGAAAATTGTTGTGAGGTGTAGCCACGCTATGAGGATACGCCCTCTTCCTAAACTTTAAAGAGTGGTAGCAGAAGCTTTAATTCAGAGCCCTTTACAAGGCACATATAGGAGAAGAGATTATTTTAAAGACTTTCTTGAAGGAATTAGCTTAAATTCCAATCAGAGCAGAATATAGAGGGTAAAACGAGTCCTAAGAGAGCATTGTGAGGGACACGTACATGTGGCCGGTCAAGTCTGTCTGTTTTGTTTTATGTGGTTGTGAGGTGTAATGATGAGTTGAAAAAAGAAATATTTTGAGTAATAGAAGAAACGTGAAGTTAAGACGCAAAAAGTGATTATTTTAAGATTAAACATTGATGGTTGTTTATTAGCAAGATTAAAGTAAAAAAATACATTGTGACGGGTTTGGAGCTTGCGACGATTGGTGCTCAATCATAAGCGTATGTTGATTGAAACATAAGCTTAAACTTAAACAGTACAGTGCAGAATGGGCTAAATGTACCACAAACAAAATGTTTTATGCCATGGCCCCAAGGTGGATCATTATCGAGAGCAGTTCTACAGCGTATGATGACATATTTGCATGCTGCGTATACAGAATTTGTTTTTGAAAAGTGCCTAGTGAGTCTAGAACTTTGGAAAATGTATGAACATGAGAAGGAGGAGGAGCCTCATTTAGATTGGATACACAATATATGTAAAGAGGAGAGTGAAGAGCCTTCTGCTCAGCCCGTCCCTTCTGAAATGAAAGACGAGATTAAGAAAGAATAAGGGTAAATACCCATTAAGAGAACTTAAAGCAGCAAGGGGATATAGCAATCTGTCGTATGAATCACCTATGTAAAGTCGTGACGAAGGCCCAGAGAAAGATTCAGAGAAAGATATAACCTCCAAAGTCCTGAGGGACAAGGAGAGACGCGATAAGGAGAGAAGTGATCAAGCAAGCACATCTCTAGACATAAGGAGAGAACTAAAGAGATGGAAGGGAGATAAGGATAAAACTGATAAGATAGCGCTCGTACAGAACAAATGGTTGGGAGGTTAGATTTTACTTAAACTCAATGGTAAAGGCATTGATGATGTAAGACAAAGTGGAGATTGAGACAAACAAGATAGAAAGGACAAAGAAACGGAGGAACAATTGAGATGATGAGCAAAAAGAAAAGATAGACAAAGACAAGAACAGTTATATCAAGATGAGCAATCTAAAATACAAGAGAGAGTAGAAGAGCAAAGAAAGCATGATAATAAAAGGAGAACAGCCGATGAAAAAGAAAGGCTGAAAGAGAAAAGAATAGAAGCCGATGAACAGGAAAGGATAAGAGAGAAAAAAAAACAGAGACAAAGAGATGAAGAAATTCAAAGGGCATATGAACGAAGGAATATGAAAAAGAAAGAGGAAGATAGAGTAAGAGAAGAGACAAGAAAGCACAGAGAAGTTGATGACAACATGGAACGCAAAAGGAGACAGAGAGCGTGCAATCTTGAATATATGGAAAGGGAAGTAAGAAATCCCAGTCCGCGGGTATCCTGGGAAGACATAGAGGAATTCTTTCCTGAGTCCGAGTTATTACCAGGCACATCTAGAATAAACCTGACAGACGAGTTTGACTCACAAAAGCATTGTGGAAATGATCAATAAAGTATACCATGAAATGAAGCTCAGGAAAGAAGCCCAAAGGAAGGGAAAAAAATGATCGCCTCGAGAGTACTCAGTTGTATGACACGGAGGAAGCCTCCTGTAGTGTGAGACAGAAGGAGTGTCTTTAGAAAGACTAACATTAAATAGAGATTATGATGAGAGGAGTTGCACAAGTTGAGCAAAAGAACTACCAGATGAAGAAAGGGAAACCTTTGCGAGGGAGGTTAAGAGTGATACATGTAATCCAGAAGAACATTCACCTTTGAACAAAGAAGTAAGATGTTCAGATTTGAAGATACCTTTGTCCAAGCCATCAAAGCCACTGACACAGTCAGACTGACATAACAGGCAACCCCATGGTCAGAGGGGGGAGTCCCTGCCTTATGTAAGCAGTCTAAGGTCATTGCCAGGTAGATGTCGATGTGGGAATATTACTCCAGCAGTAGATAGACAAATGATGAGAGATAAGAATGAGTTTGGAGCATCACAGTTCCCCTTGTTGGAAAAGGGAGGGGCCAGGTCATAGTATATAGCATGGCCCCAGACGGACAGGGAAAACTTAAAATGTAAACTCCCAAATTGAACTTCCGGCGCTGGAAAATGGATACATGAGTTAGAAAAAATGACGGGAGGGAATACATTAGCTATATGTGATATTAAAGGTCTTTTAATCGCTGTACTTGGTGAGAGAGCTGATGGCGTATGGACACGGGCAGGTTACCCTGGTGTTACTACAGTAAACACTGTGCATGATGGAGCACCGTTTAATAGCTGTAGAGCAGCGATTTGGAAAGTGCTTCGAGTGCTATATCCGTACACGTCCGACATGGGAAAAATGAAGGAAGGAGAGGATCCGTTGCTTTACATTCAAAGTTTTCAAGACGCATGGGCGCTTCAAACACGGGAAGCTTGGGGGAAGTCTATACTTGTATTTTATCATATATTTCCAAGAATGCCATTGAAGGGGCAATGTTAACTAACATGGGTGGATCAAACCTGCAGCAAGCAGTACACATGCTGCTAGAAAATAACCAAAGACAGTTTGATGAGACAAATAATGGATATGCTCCAAGAGGAAGGGGATATCGAGGTAGAGGTTGGCAAGGCAATCAAGGGTATTGGCAGAATAATCAGGAAGGTTTTCAGAATGGGCATCAAGGGTTTCAGAATATGTAAAATTGTTATCAAAACATGCAATATGGACATATGGGAAGACAACCTCTTGTATGTTGGACATGGGGAATGACAGGGCACATAGCTTGTATGTGTAGAAGCCAAGGGATGGTGCAGAATGCTCAGTTTTCAAGAGAGGGAATACCAAATCCACCTGCATATTCGCAGCAGAGCGGAAATGGATTTGTACAAGATCAAACAATGCAGGAGCAAGCACTGAGAGTGCAGCAAAGCTTGCAACCACAGCAAGGGACAGGCAATCAACCACAAGGACAATTGCAGCAATCTCCTATGCAACTTCAGCAAAACACAAACACAGAACAACCGATGACGCGAAGAATAGGAGGTGTCACTGTTGATGGAGGAAATCCATTCACGAGTGATGGAGTGAGACTGTACCCGAAATAGGACTGCTCACTGGGAGACCTGATGTGTTCAGTCCTATCTATTACGCCGAATCCTCATTATGATCCAAGGTTAGACAAAATTGTAGGCGGCAAAGCTTTTTCCTTCTTAGTGGACACAGGTGCAACATGCTCATGTATACGTGAGAGCACATTTTCAATGCCTGCCGATGCGATGAATACTCAGGGCTTTACAGGAGCAACGCGTCAAATTCCTTTTACAGAAGAATTACCAATCTCTATAGGAGAATGCATATGAAGGTGCCACTACTTTATTCAAGGCAAACACCTGTCAACATATTAGGACACGATTTAATGACAAAAATGAATATGACCATTTTGTTTACAGAAGATGGCATAGTATGCTCAACACCGGGAATGCATTATTTGTACGTGTGCAAAATGATCAGGGCATGCGCAGGACAAGTAGCGCCTAGAGCAATACCGCTTGAACCCGAGGTGTTCCATTATGGAATATGTGCTTTGTTAACATGGCTGCCAGGCCTAGTAGGTAGAACCATGAGAATACCAGATGAGTTTCTATTTAGGTCATAGACCCTATGGGTGAAGAGGAGGGGTGAATGTTCCCCTTTGCTTGATGCAACTGATTATAAGGATAGACGATGGAGCAAAATAATTGCCATTGAGCAAGGCTACAGAGTGACTGACGTCACTGATGAATATTTGTTTGGAGATGACAGATCTGACGATTTTGTGATATTTGAAATGTGCATTACGTATTGGGTTAAGGCGATTAAGACCGAGGTCCTGCAGAGAAAGATGCTAGCAAAGAAGTGTCCTGAATATTTTGATGAAGATATGGCAAAAGTGGCAATTTCATTATGGACCACTGACCCCTATGACTTAGGGTTACTGAAATGAGTTGGGGTAGTGAAGATTAAATTGAAACCAGGAGCAATTTTGCCTCTAGTATGGCAATATCCTATGTCTTGTGAGGCAGATGAAGGCATTTTTAAGACAATTTCCGCCATGATGGACCAAGGTAACTTAGTGACGTCAGAGTCACCATGTAATGTGTCAGTGTACCCTGTAAAAAAATCTAAAGTGGGCTCTTGGAGACTAATTCAAGACCTTTGCCCAATTAACAAGATTGTAGAGGCCGAGTTCCCTCTAGTCCCAAACCCGTCTATGATTCTATGTAATATACCTGTTGAAGCGCAATATTTTATGTTGGTTGACTTGAAAAATGCATTTTTCTCAATCCCATTGCACAAAGATTCACAAGATTTGAGATGGTTTACTTTCAGACAAGTGCGATTAAAAAGTACGAGGCTGCCTTAGGGTTACTGTGAATCCCCATCGAATTTTAACAGAGTCCTCCAGATGGACTTGAAAAATATTGCATTAGAGAGCAATGTGTTGCAATACATAGACAACATTTTAGTTTGCAGCACCACAGAAGAAGAGTGCAGACGCGATTCTGTTCAGCTAGTGATTATACTTGCTGACAAAGGAAATAAGGTTGACAAGGAAAAGTTAAAATATTGTCAACAAGAAGTGTTGTACACAGGCCAATTGATTTCACATGAGGGAAAGAAGGTCACCACAGAAAGAGCTCAGGCCATTTTAAAAAAACAGCCAAGCCACACACGATAAAACAGATGCTGAGTTTTTTGGGGCTATGTAATTATGTCAGAGCATGGGTCTTTGACCATAGCTTGTATACTAGGCCGCTTTTAATGGCCTTGAAGAAAGCACAAGCAACGCAAGAGAAAATCATGTGGACTGAAGCAATGGAAGAAGGGTTTGATGAATTGAAAAAAAGCCATTTGAACCGCTCCAGTTCTAGGGATCTCCAATTATGCAGAGAACTTATTTTTATTCTCGCACACAGATGGTATTTTTATGACAGCAGTACTCACACAGAGAATTACATTGGGGTTCAAACCTCTTGCATATTACAGTGGAATTTTGGACCCAGTAATGAGAGGTCACTTTCCATGCGAACAAAGTTTGGCAGCCGCTGAGTTCACCATAGAGAAGGCTACAAGCATAGTGATAGTATGCTCCATGGTGTTATTTGTCGAACATGCATTATTTGCAATTTTAGAAAAACCAAAAGGTACATTAACCACTCAAAGGGCTTCTGCCTATGAGGTAATTATATCGACTCCAGCGAGTAAAATAGTTCAATGTAACATAGTGAATCCAGCTATGTTTATAGCTGAGCCTATTACCGAAGGAGAGCCTATACACGAATGCGCAAACTATGAAGAATTCGGTGATGAGCTCCCTAGAGTAAAAGAGAATGGGCCTGCTGGGGGAGAAATTGTCTTCATTGACGGTTCTTCGAGAATCGATCAAAATGACAGACAAAGATATACAGGCGCCGCGTTAGTGAAACATTTGACAAATGCAGAATTTCGAGTGCTTGTGACTACTCGATTGCCATCACATGTAACGCTCACCTGATTCTCGCAGAGGCGCCGGTCTTGACTGGGCGACTACCGTATCTTCAAAGGTGATGTGTAGCACCCGGTTGGCTCTTTGGGCTGGACCTCTGTGCACTGTATGCCTGACTTCAAGAGTAAGATGTCTTAGGTAAGTGAATGCCGAGCTCTCCATCTGCCTCGGGGCAGGGTGCTGTAACCAGTTTCTTCACTGGATCGGTAGCTCAGGCCTCTTGACTTCAGAGGACTGCTGTCCGTCGTTTACTGCACGAACGGTAAGTTTCGAGTAATTCTATTGTCTTTAAAGTCTTTAGCAATGATGTCTCTTGTTTTGCAGGTTCCGGCGATGGCGGATGACGGGCTGAAGTGAGTTGAAGATGGAGTCCGTATGATGAATAGAAGCGCTTGGAAGCACGTAAGTAAGCGCTTGTTGCCTGCTTCACGATGCGCTCTAACTGTCTTTTATTTTGCAGGTACGAGTTCGGAGCGGCTGCAGGGTGCCGGAATACCCACTGGGGTTGATGTGGAAAGGAGTAATGGCACGTGAGTATCAAAGTTCCCCAATGTCTTTAAACGCACCTTGTTTTGTCTTTCAGATGCAGGATGCAGCGCCGAAGGCCTCCGGAGCGTGCGAAGAGTCGGTAAGCTTTTGTCTTTCAGATGCCGGAATGCAGTGTGAAGACCTCCGGAGCGCACGAAGAGTAGGTAAGCCTTTGTCTTTCAGATGCCGGAATGCTAACCTGTTCTTTCTTGTCTTTATAGGTGTTGCTGAAGACTGGATTCAGGATGGTAAGCCTTTTTCCTTAGGCCCAGGATCCGATGCAGAAGACACGATGAGCGTTCTGCTGCAGAGGATGCAGAATAACGCAAAGCAAGATTCATCCACCGGGTGTGGTTTAAATAGCCTCCTGTAGTGCTTAGGTGTCTCCTTCCACAGCCACGCCTAGGTAAGAAAAGAGTTCCTGCTTTCCAGAAGAGTTCCAGTGTTCTGAATCTAGGGAGTGGCTCCTGCCCCACCCAACAGGAAAAGTAGTTCCAAACAGAAGAGGATCAGAGGCTCAGCTGGCAGGCAAGTAAGCAGCATGGTCTGCTGCAGGTAAGTCCACCCAAGCATCATGAGCCCGGCGCTTCCAGCGCTGGGACTGGGCACATTTATGAGCCTGGTGCCACTGGTGCCAGGACTGGGTCCAAAAGGTCCCAATTGGGACTGGTTGGCCCTCGGAACCTGGGTTATGGATCTGCTTCCAAGGGAGTTGGGAAAACCCTGACCTTTTGGAAGCAGAGATCATGACAGTACCTCCCCTCAAGGCCCCTCCCAAACCGGGCTTCTCCGGGGGTTTTGGCTTGTCAGGAAATGTTCGGTGAAATCTTTTGATTAGGCGAGGAGCGTGGACATATTCAGCAGGTTCCCAGGATCTCTCTGGGGGGCCGTAGCCTTTCCAGTCAATTAGGTAAAATAGTTTAGATTTGGAGATCTTGGAGTCCAGAATGCTTTTGACTTCAAACTCGAGTTCTCCATCAACTAGGATGGGTTTTGGAGATTTAGTTAGTCGGGTTTGAGGTTGCACGGGTTTTAATAGAGAGACGTGGAAGACCGGATGTATCTTCATGTGAGGGGGCAAGTCCAACTTGACCGCTACTGGGTTTATTATGGTAGTGATGGAATAGGGACCAAGGTATCTTGGGTTGAATGTGCATGGCCCTTTTAGAGGTAGATATTTGGTGGATAACCAGACTTGGTCCCCTACTTGATATTGAGGGGCTTCCTTCCGATGTTGATCTGCTCCTTTCTTGTATTGTTCTTTAGCCCTTTGAAGGTGAGAAACAGCTTCCTTAAAGGCTTGGGTGATTGTAGAATGCAGGTAGTCTACTGCTGGTGTTTCAAGATCTTGGAGGGGATCCAACTCCGAGGTTCGAGGGTGACTGCCGTACAAAAGAAAAAACGGTGTTTTCCCAGTTCCCGAATGGACAGAGTTATTGTAGGCATATTCGGCTATCCAAAGGATGTCTTTCCAAGTTTTTTCAGTTTGTTGCAGCATGCAGCGTAAATACTGTTCCAGAGTTTGATTGGTCCTCTCGGTTTGTCCGTCGGTCTGAGGGTGGTGACTGGTCGATAGTCTCACATCAATTTGAGCCGACCGACAGCAACTTCGCCAAAAATGAGAAATAAATTGACTACCTCGATCCGAAATTAGAACCGAAGGAAAACCGTGTAGTCGGACGATGTTTTCGAGAAATTCTCGGGCCAGAGTTGCTGCTGTTGGCAAGCCTTTGAGCGGAATGAAATGCGCCATCTTGGAGAATAAGTCCACGATTACTAGAATCGTATTGTATCCGGAGCATGGAGGTAGATCGGTGATGAAGTCCATAGAAAGCGTATGCCAAGGGCGAGGTGGGATGTCAATAGGGCGTAAGAGGCCTGCTGGTCTTTCCTTTTGACTCTTGTTTTGGGCGCATACTCCACAAGACATTATAAAGTCTCTAATATCTTTTTTCCAAGACGGCCACCAGAAGTAGCGCTTGATCTTTTCTGAGGTCTTGGCCATACCGGGATGACCTTCCATTAAAGAATCGTGATAACAGGAGATTACTTTTTTCTGTAAATCTGTGCTGGGTAGGTATAATCGTTCTTGGAAATACAATAAGTTGTCCTTTACTGCAAAGTCCTTTCCCTGCAGATGCCAATTTTGTATGTCTGCTGGAGTTACAAGTTGCCTGGCTTTATCCTTAACTTCCTCTATGGATTCTGTGGCGATTACACCCAGAATTCTTTGTTCGGGAATGATTGGTACAGGTTTAGGGTTGATCAAGTGTTCTTCCACTCCCATCCGAGAAAGGGCATCAGCTTTACCGTTCTTTGTACCAGGTCGATAGGTAATAATGAAGTCAAACTCGGCAAAGAATAATGCCCAACGGAGTTGTCTAGAGGATTGGGCTTTTGCGGTTTTCAAATATTGCAGGTTTCGGTGATCCGTAATCACAGTAACGGTGTGTCGGGCCCCCAGCAGATAATGCCGCCAAGCCTTAAAGGCAGACTTGATAGCCAGAAGTTCCTTGTCAGTAATCGTGTAATTGATTTCAGGAGGCGAGAATTTGCAGGACCAAAATGCCACGGGATGCAACTGATTAGTTACCGGGTCCTTTTGTGATAGAACTGCCCCCATGGCAAGGCTTGAAGCATCAGTTTCCACGATGTAGGGGAGTTCGGGGCGAGGGTGTTTTAAGATTGGTGCAGAGATAAATTTAGTCTTCAAATCCTGGAAAGCTTGTTCCGCCTCGGTAGACCATTCAAAACGTTTGTTTTTCTTTAACAAGGCAGTGATGGGCTGGACTATTCGAGAGAATTCGGGGATAAACCTGCGGTAAAAGTTAGCGAAGCCTAACATGCTTTGCACACCTTTTACGGAGGATGGTGATGGCCATTTGAGAACTGCATCGACCTTCTTTGAATCCATACGTACTCCGCCAGGTGATAATATGAATCCCAAGAATTCAACTTCAGTCACATTGAAAACACATTTTTCCAACTTAGCGAAAAGTTTGTGTTGACGCAATCTTTCGAGGACCATTTTCACGTGTTTCCGATGTTCAGATTCCGATGAAGAATAAACGAGGATGTCGTCAATGTAAACAACAACACACACACATCTATGAGCTCTCTGAGGACATCGTTCATAAAATATTGAAAGGCGGCCGGGGCATTGCAAAGTCCGAAGGGCATGACCTGATATTCAAATAGCCCATACTTGGTGCGGAAGGCCGTCTTCCATTCATCGCCCTCTTTTACTCGTACCAAGTGGTAAGCTCCTCTAAGATCCAGCTTTGTATATATGCATGCTTTTCTGACTTGGTCCAGGAGTTCAGGGATCAAAGGTAACGGATATCTATTCTTAACGGTGATCTGGTTCAGGGAGCGATAATCGATACAAGTTCTAAGGTCTCCTTCCTTTTTTGGAACGAAGAACAAAGCTGAAGAAGCAGGGGACTTGGAAGGACGAATAAACCCATTCGCCAGGTACTGATCCAGGTATTGTCGAAGGTGAAGGTTCTCAGGCTCGGTGAGGGCATAAATTCTACTACAAGGAGGAGTAGATCCAGGTATCAGGTCTATCTGGCAGTCATAAGACCTATGAGGAGGTAGAGTGTTAGCCTGATCCTTCCGGAAAACATCTTGGTATTCAAGGTATTCGGGAGGTAACTGGGGAGTCTCTGAAGAAATTGCTGCCAGTGCAACACCAGGTGGAGGGTGACAAGTAGAGACACATTCTGGAAACTGGACCGTTCTTGCTCGCCAATCGATCAGAGGATTGTGTTTCTCTAACCAAGGTATTCCTAGAATAATCTGAAACTGAGGGGCCTTGATCACATCGAACACGATCTTCTCATGGTGTCCATCTTGACTTACTAGCATCACCTCTTGAGTGGTATGCGTTACTGGCCCGGAGGCTATCTCCGTACCATCCACTGTAGTAATGACGTCCTTTACAGCCTTGGGACAAAGAGTTAGATTCATCCTCAAAACCATTTCATGATCCACATAATTGCCGATGGCACCGCTGTCGACGTAAGCTTCAATTGCATGTAATCGATCCGGATTATCAGGGCTAATGAGGACCATAGGTATCATGAAATGCGAGGTCACGGAACTGGTTTTCACGCTCGGCAAGAGGACCTCTATTCTTGTCGGGCGAGGTCGTTTCCCTGCTCAGAGTTTGTAACTTTGGTAACTGCAGCTCCTACTGCTTTCTTGGCAGGTTTCACCGGACAGTCTCGAAGAAAGTGCCCTGAGTTTCCGCAATATAGGCATAATTGCAACTGTTTTCTCCTTTCCCGCTCCTTTTGTGTTAGAGGACCTTTCAGACCCCCGATTTGCATGGGTTCCCCGGAGTCTACTCCTTTGGAAGGAGTTGGCGGTTTGGAAAATACTCGAGCATCAAACTTGGAACGGTCGGCCTTCCTGTTCTGCAGTCTATGATCTATTTGAACGACCAAGTCTATATAATCCGAACAGTCTTGTGGGGGATTCACTACTTGGGCTAAAACGTCTTTGAGCTCTCCACGTAGACCTCTGTAAAACAGCGTAATCCTTTTGTCCTCAGGCCATTGAGTTTCCACTATTAGTCTATTGAAAGATGCAATATAAGCCAAAAGGTCTTGATTACCCTGTCGCAACGAAAGAAGCTCATTGTCCAAGGCCTGCCCCTGTGAATGTCTTGCGAACAGTTTTTCCATACTAAGCTGAAAGGCTTGAAAATCATGGAGAACCGGATCATCTTGATTAACTAGAGGGATCGACCAGTCTGCCGCATTGCCACTAAGGTACGAAAGTACAAAAGCTACTTTAGCTTGATCAGTTGGAAAGGCTGCTGGCCGGCATAAGAAGTGCAACCGGCACTGATTGATAAATACTGCAAACCTCTTTGGGTCACCAGAAAATCGTTCGGGCGGAGCCAGAGGTACATTCCCAGGTAGGTTGATCTGCACTGGATTCATAGAGGATGTTGAAGGAAGATTTGCCCCTGATGCGGGTAACGGGGTTTGTCCGGCTTGTGACTGTAGCAATTGTCTAGCAAGACCGTCTGTTCTCTCCTTGGAAATAATTAGTTCCCTTCTTAGAGCATTCGTTTCCTGACGAGCTGCATGCACTTCTGCCTTTAGTTCCCCAAGTAACCGGGCTAGATGGTCAGTATCCGAGGTTTCCATAGCGCCTGTGCAAGAGTTTTGCGGTAGGCTTTGCGTTCTGTAACGCTCACCTGATTCTCGCAGAGGCGCCGGTCTTGACTGGGCGACTACCGTATCTTCAAAGGTGATGCGTAGCACCCGGTTGGCTCTTTGGGCTGGACCTCTGTGCACTGTATGCCTGACTTCAAGAGTAAGATGTCTTAGGTAAGTGAATGCCGAGCTCTCCATCTGCCTCGGGGCAGGGTGCTGTAACCAGTTTCTTCACTGGATCGGTAGCGCAGGCCTCTTGACTTCAGAGGACTGCTGTCCGTCGTTTACTGCACGAACGGTAAGTTTCGAGTAATTCTATTGTCTTTAAAGTCTTTAGCAATGATGTCTCTTGTTTTGCAGGTTCCGGCGATGGCGGATGACGGGCTGAAGTGAGTTGAAGATGGAGTCCGTATGATGAATAGAAGCGCTTGGAAGCACGTAAGTAAGCGCTTGTTGCCTGCTTCACGATGCGCTCTAACTGTCTTTTATTTTGCAGGTACGAGTTCGGAGCGGCTGCAGGGTGCCGGAATACCCACTGGGGTTGATGTGGAAAGGAGTAATGGCACGTGAGTATCAAAGTTCCCCAATGTCTTTAAACGCACCTTCTTTTGTCTTTCAGATGCAGGATGCAGCGCCGAAGGCCTCCGGAGCGTGCGAAGAGTCGGTAAGCTTTTGTCTTTCAGATGCCGGAATGCAGTGTGAAGACCTCCGGAGCGCACGAAGAGTAGGTAAGCCTTTGTCTTTCAGATGCCGGAATGCTAACCTGTTCTTTCTTGTCTTTATAGGTGTTGCTGAAGACTGGATTCAGGATGGTAAGCCTTTTTCCTTAGGCCCAGGATCCGATGCAGAAGACACGATGAGCGTTCTGCTGCAGAGGATGCAGAATAACGCAAAGCAAGATTCATCCACCGGGTGTGGTTTAAATAGCCTCCTGTAGTGCTTAGGTGTCTCCTTCCACAGCCACGCCTAGGTAAGAAAAGAGTTCCTGCTTTCCAGAAGAGTTCCAGTGTTCTGAATCTAGGGAGTGGCTCCTGCCCCACCCAACAGGAAAAGTAGTTCCAAACAGAAGAGGATCAGAGGCTCAGCTGGCAGGCAAGTAAGCAGCATGGTCTGCTGCAGGTAAGTCCACCCAAGCATCATGAGCCCGGCGCTTCCAGCGCTGGGACTGGGCACATTTATGAGCCTGGTGCCACTGGTGCCAGGACTGGGTCCAAAAGGTCCCAATTGGGACTGGTTGGCCCTCGGAACCTGGGTTATGGATCTGCTTCCAAGGGAGTTGGGAAAACCCTGACCTTTTGGAAGCAGAGATCATGACATCACATTTTTCAGTGCAGGCTGCAGAATTATTGGCATTGATACTCGCAATTGAGAATCACGCAGACCAGGAAGTAACAATGAACAGCGACTCTGCCTATGTTACAGTGCACGCAGGATTAGCACGCTGGAAAAGGAGGGGCTACCTCCGAGCAGACGGTACACCAGTGCAGCATGCATCCTTATTGGACAGGATTATTAAGGCACTACAACTCCCAGTGGGCATAGCAGTCATTAAATGCACAGCTCACACGCAAGAGACAGATTTTATTTTGCGTGGAAAACAAGCAGCAGATGCTGAAGTCAAGCGCATAGCAAATACAGATATAGGAATGATGAATATCCAAACCATTGATGTGAATGAAAGAATGGCTGTGATGACGAGTGTTGATGAGGGATACAATCATATGTCTAAAACACAAAAAATGGAGCTTCAATGAGAGGCACTGCAAGAGGAAAAGAATTTGTGGAAACGAAGAGGGTGTTCTTTAAACCCCTCCGAAGCATTGTGGCAACAAGACAGTACTTGTAAACCAGTAATGCCTATAGCCTTACTAAGGGTAGCGCTAGAACAGCTACACTACCCCGCGCATACAACTAGGGAGAATCTTGCTGTAACCATTGCTGAGGATTGGTTTGTACCAAACCTTATGGAGCATGTTGCATTTTTTATGGTAAATTGTATTATTTGCCGACAGTTCACACCTGGGCATACACTGCGCATAGTGAGGGGGGTCATCCCAAGGCCCAACAGCCTTTTTCAGCACTTATATATCGACTATATCGACATGATACAAGTTTGTAATGGATATAGATACCTATTAGTTCTAGTATGTCCTTTTTCCAGATGGATAGAGGCAGGTGCATGTACACACCCAGACTCTACCTGTGCAGCCAAGCTCTTGGTACACAAAGTGTTTCCTAGATTGAGTGTGTGTGAAGTAATGAGATGGGATAACAGACATTACTTTGTTAATACAGTATTCGAGCAGATCACCTCGCTGCTTGGTATAATACACAAGTTTTCTTTCGGTGTATCATCCACAAGGAAACGTTACCTGTGAAAAGCTCAACGTCCTGTTAAAAGAAAGAATAGCTAAGTTGAAGCTTACTTTGAAAAAAAGGGTCATTGCACTGCCTACCACTGGCATTTTATGCATTAATGAACCAACCAGGTTCTGACCACCATTTTACGCTGCACGGGATTGTGAAAGGCAGGCGAATGCGGACTCCTTAATGCCTCCATCCCGATTAAGAGGTGATGCTCAGCCAACATCAGAAATCTTAGGACTTGAATTGCAAAGCTATTTGAACTGTTTTACATCTAGTTGTTCTATGATTTCAGGAGAGTTGCAGAGACGAGGGTGTAAGGCAGTACAGAACACAGAAGGAGATGCTTCAACAATCCAAACTCCTGAATTTCTACCTCCAAGAATCTACCCAGGAGATAAAGTCTTGATTCATAATCACACAAGAAATAAGTGGCATGAGCCCCGCTTTAACAGCCCTTTCGTTGTTGAGGATGTAACGCCATCTGCTGTCAAATTGCAGCGTAGGCGAGCTTGGATCTTCCTGCGAGATACTAAAATCTATGACAGAGAGACTCCTCTGCTTACACCCCGCCGCGAAGAAGCAACAAACATCGGGGAAGAACCAGAGCATGTGCAGGCGAGATCCATGACGAGGAAGAAGGACGCATAATTCGACAAGTGGAAAGCGTGAAGAATTCTTTAGCTGGACTGTGGTTTAAATTGGACCCCTCCCCTATTTTCTAGCTATAATTAAAGGGGAAAAGGACACATTTGAACACTCTGTGCATCCTAGTTGCAGAGTAAAAGAAGATCTGTATGCTTAAAAAACACAGTAATTATTGCCTTTGGACTGAGACACACTTAAACCTTGATAAGAATAAGGATATGCAAAATTTTGATCGTGGACACAGCAATTGGAAAAGGAGACAGTACCCTAATTACTTTTATATGGAGTTCTTGTTCAGTGTTACTCATGGTGTTACCTAGTGATGACCTTTCTAGGTTCTTGCTTGCTTATCTTGAGTGGGTGTTACGTTCTTATCCGTCACTGGTGGGGAGAACTTGCCGCATTCCAGATGTTATTGGTAATTCTGACAACGAAAAAATCATTAGAAGATTGCTCATAATCATCACTGAAGAGTTTTCGAAGTCGCCTGAGTTCAGTGAGGAAAACACAAATGCCCTTATCAACCAATGCAGCACATAGACTGATCAGTTTGGTGTTCTTTTGTCTAATAAGAGAATATCTGCATCTTGATGGAAGACACACGGATGTGGTAACCTTTCTGAGGGATCCAAGAAACACTGCACATTTGAATGTGATCCTGGAAGGAATCATCATCCACGGGCAATCTATTTTGAAAGAAATCACAGAGCTGTGTAGAAATATTTCCTCAGAGGGACAGATCGAGGAAATGAATGAAGAACAAAACTTTGTTCATGCTGACAGGGAAGCTACAATGTCATCTGGACTGAAGCAGATTCGAGGCATTGATTGGGAACTAATAAATTAAGCAGATTTTATAGAGGCCCAAAGAGGGCATTCTTCTTCACGATAAAGCAACATTTGTACCACGACTGGTGAAGGAATTGGTTCCAGAAAGCAGCTAGTTGATCGAGGACAAATGCTGAAAAAGACAACAGCTTCCAGATGCAATCTAAAAAAAATACAGTGTCAATAAAAAAGTGTTTTTCCTTCCTTAGCATCAAATGATCAAGATGGGGAACAAACGCAGAAATGTTGTATTGCCGCAAGAGGACAGGCATGAAAATTGTCCCAGAAGCAGATGTTGTAGACTCACTTACCACTGCATTGTTTACACATGTATTATATTCATACTCATATTCCTTTCACTGACAGTAAGAACTGCATTCTATATAGGAGCACAAGATGAAAAAATCCCTGCATATGTTTCTGAGCAGAAGGAAAATGTAAGGGTGGCAACTACAAAGCAGCCTAGGCCATACATAGTCATTCCTGTCCCTAAGAAAAATGGGCAGATACCTGAGCTCCAAATGGATGTTATTAGTAATACATCACACAGGGCACTTGCTTCAAACACTGCTTTTGAACGCCGGAGACAGGGTCGGCAGAACAGGAAAAATAAGGGGTTGACAAAGGTTGGGCCAACACAGATAATGCATGCAGACACACCTGATTCAGTAACAAGAAGCCCAAGCACAAGTCACACTGAATAATCAGGTGCAGGGATGATAGCAGAATCTATATGGCCGTTCTTAGACATTGCCAGAAAAAGATAGAGGGATAAAGAAAGACTTGCTGAACTTTCTTATACACAGGTAACCCGGATGGATGCTCCTGCAGACAAACCAGCCAGAAGAAGTTGTGCTGATGCATTCAGAGATGTGGTTATAGAAAACTACACAAGACTTTAAGAATTAAAAGAAGTACCCAAGAAGACAATTATGAACGGAATGATTATCTAGACAGCACAGCACACCTGGGAAATAACATTTGGTACCAACACATGAAAGAAGCTGGAAGAAGGATGTCAGATGAAGAATGCTTTGTATATGCACTCTTGCCATACAGCATGGGGAACTCAAAGATCTTCATAGCTATTGAAGTAGATGTCCAAACAGCACATTGTCTTTCACACATAGCACTTTGCAAAACCAGAGATCAATTTATGGGAAATGATGCTTCTCTCAAAGGGGCAACTGAAAAGACAGATCCAGATGAAGATGACAATATACAAGATATAAAGACAAGAAACAGAAACCATGTGATCAGATATGAGAAGCCTGGAATAAAAGGAGCTGGAATAAGATGGGAGGTGAATAAGAAATTGGAGGTCACAGGAAAGTCTGCAGAAGAAGCTCGTAGATGAAAGAACAGAGGTCAAATGCAAATCTGGGGAACAGTACTATCACCAGACGGATGGGGAAAAAGGAGTGGTAATCTGCAGAGCATGGGTAGTAATTGGCTGTTATCAACCTACTATTGACATAGTGCAGAATGGCTGCAAGTCATTATAGTCAAAATCTCTGATATGGGTCGAAGACAGAGGAGGACCCTTGCAGATAGTACCATTGGAAAGTTCTAAATTAAGTTTCAGGAACAATGGTACATCAGAACTTTCAGTGCTATGCTGATGATACCCAGCTCATTTTCAGGCTACCCTCAGCCTCCACTTCTCCTTCCCTCATCTCTGACTGTCTTTCTGCTATCCATGAATGGTGTTCCGCCAACGACCTCTGCCTTAATGCCAGTAAGACTGAGATTCTACTCATCGGCACACCCACTCCCTCCTTCCCTGCAGCTCTCTGGCCGGCCTGTCTTGGCCCTCTTCCTGCTCCTACCTGCAAGGCAAAAAACCTCGGGTTATCTTCGACTCCACACTCTCCTTCTCTCCTCACATATCTGACGTCTTTAAGAAGTCACACTACCAGCTACACCTCCTCAGACGTATCCTTTCTTTCCTCTCCTTCCCCCAGAAGCTCACTGTCTCTAGAGCCCTGGTTCTCTCGAAGCTGGACTACTATAACAGCCTCTATCTAAATCTGCCTGCCTCAACTCTCCGCCCTTTGCAACTCATCCAGAACAGGACTGCGAGACTTGTCCTTGGCCTCAAGTCCAGGGACCATATCTCTCCAGGACTGAATTCACTACACTGGCTCCCAGTGGCTGCGAGGATTAAGTTCAAAACCCTCGGCATTATCCACAAGGCCTTCTGGGGCCTTGAACAAAATACCTTCAACTCTCTCTTCCTAAATATCTTCCTTCTCGAGCTCTTCGCTCATCCGCCTCCAACTCCCTCAGGGTCAGCCGCTTCTCCAAACAATGAGATGGGGGCAGATCTCTCTCTGCTGCAGGGGCCTCCCTCTGGAACAGCCTTCCTGCCTCCCTGAAACTTGAGGAAAACAATCTCTGGTTGCGGAAGCACCTCAAAACCTTCCTCTTTGCCTCCGCTTTCTCTCCCCCTCTCCCCTGCTAAAATTACTGAAACTGCACTTGATCTGCAACTGGGCCACTCAATGATCTCGGTCCTTGGCCCAGCCACTCTCCCCTGCACTGCCTCCCTGGCAACCCCTGCACTGCGGGACTGTGTCTGTATCCCTACAGACCTCTTTCCCAGCACCTGTCTGCATTTACCTTGCACTTGCCACCAGCTGGCCCTTGTTATTTACCTTGTATGCTAATAACCCTGTACTGCACTTTCCCCTCTCCCTTTCCCCCTTGCAATTTTCCCTTCCCTTCTATCCTTGCACTTGCTCGATCTGCATGACACCTGGCCTAGTTAGGATCGTTGTCTGTCTCCCCTTTGTTCCCCCCCTGACTCGTCGCACCTTGAAACACTTGTGTATAGGCAGGTTACAAATGCCATATCATATCATATCATCATAACTGTGGACGAATCTTTGATGTACCAGGAATGGTGCATGGAACAGCAGTAATCATGGATCACTATTGGGCTTGTGGATCAAAAGTCCATGTTTCTGCATTGGTGATTTCTAAAGGTGACCTAAACATTGATCGTTTTCAGAAATTAGATGCTCATTTAAGAAAGAAGAGATCTGTAGAACTGATAAATCGAACAAAGAGAGAGAATTACTTCTCTGCCAAATCAATAGAAGCTTTTAATGCTATTGCATATGAACACAGGCTGTTCAGCCAGACTTCATCAGTGTTGACCATAATCTTTATGCCAAGAATCCAGGTTGGAGCAAATACCAAGTGGCTTCAAATTACCAGATGGGAATTTCTGCAGACAATTACCAAAACTATAAAATGTTTCAATGCAATCAGAGAAGAACTGAGAGCTGTAAGACTAATGGCTCTCCAGAACAGATACATCCAGGACATGATCACAGGCATGGATGGAGGTATTTGTGCAAAAATTGGAAAATCATGTTGCACATTTATACCTTCTCACGATGACGAGAACGGAACCTTGACAGAGGCCATAGACATGTTGACGAAACTCCATGGACAGATGATAGAAGAGGTACAAGATATTGCTGATGACAGCTGGATTGGATCACTCTTTTCGTGGGTTCCACAATGGATGGCAGATATGTTAAAATTTCTCAGAGCGTTGCTATTATTGGAAATGC
Source organism: Ambystoma mexicanum (assembly GCF_040938575.1). Classification (NCBI taxonomy): domain Eukaryota; kingdom Metazoa; phylum Chordata; class Amphibia; order Caudata; family Ambystomatidae; genus Ambystoma; species Ambystoma mexicanum. The sequence continues at coordinate 752,653,787 of NC_090923.1, forward strand.
TTGGATTCTGTTGATCAAGATACTAATCTCACAGTGCAAGAACACAGCAAAGAAAGCCATAAGGATGAACATTATGATTGATTTTGAACCAGGATGGAAGCCTAAAAACAAAGCCATTCATGCACCTGAGGGAACAAAGTTCCTTTACCCAAAGTACCATAAGAAGTATGTAGGAAGATGGATCTATTGCAGTCCAAGTGGGCAGTGTATGCTCATGACATGGAACAAGGATGAGCATGTGAAGTCAGCGGGATGCTTGAAGGGAGTCATAAAAATAGGGATCCCTAAGAGGCATTTCTTCAGACCAGGATGTCTAGGCAGTGCTCCAGATAAGATTTCGGGGTGGGAGTATTTTACGCATGATTTTTCAAATTAGAGAGTAAATGCAATTTCAAGAGAGAAAAAATTAGTTGTCTCCTTTGCAAGAGAGTAAAACTTATCCAACACATACACCCAATGCATACGCAAAATCAGACCCGTAGACCCAAAGAGTTGTAGATCAAAGTTGTCTGGCTTGCGCAGAGCCCTTGACTCCACATGCAAACGGCACATCCCGTCTGAGCACATAGTAACAGCACATCACTCCACTTGATAATGGCATATATCCTCCCCGAACATGCTAGCTACACATCTCCTCTTGACACATACTAACGGGTATGACACATACTCTGTGCACATGGTAAAGGCACATCTCCTTTCAGCATTTTCAGAGATGTGTTGTTATCATTTGCAGAGCAAATTTGTGTCATTTGCATGTGTAAATTGCACCTTTACAGTGTGCGCATGCTAACAGCACATCTCTATGCATATGCTAATGTTAGAGATTGGGTGTCATTACAAGTTGGGCGGTAAGGGATACCGGGCACCAGTAAGGAGTTCGGTGCCGGTAATCCCTTACTGCCCAATTCCGAGGTCCCTTAGCGGGAACCGTAAAGGACGTGTGTCCTTTACGGGTCCCGCTAAGGGACCAGGGCGCTAATAACGGGGCTGCTATTCGCGAGCCCATTATTAGCAATGGGGAATGGTTGGTTCAATGGGGATTTACCGGTCCCTCCAGGGTCAGAATGCACCGGTAAGTCCCCATTGAACCAGACCGGTGCCGGCCCCGTTATTGGAGGCAGCCATGGCACAAATAGCGCCATGGCTACCTCCAATCTCGGAATGAGGCCCATTGTTTTCTCGTATTGATAGAACACGTTCTGTTTAGCAAGCCTGATATTTGCACACGTGGACAGGAAATATCTCTACCCATAGTGACCTCAAATCTCTTCTCTGCGCAAGCTATTGGCACATCTCTTCTCGTCTGCTAATGGCCCATCTTCTCTGCGCACATACTAGTGGCACAGCTCTCTGTACATGCGTGCTTACTGCACGCATGCGCACAGCGGAGATATGCATGCTAACAACATGCCTTCTCTATGCATATGCTAATGGGACATAACCGCTCTGCACATGCTAACTACACATCCCATCCGTGCACTTATTAACTGAATATCCTGTGCAGCGACGGGATGTGCAGTTAGCATGTGCAAACTTCACATCCTGTCTCTGCACATGCTAACGGCACATCTCGGCTCTGCATGCTAATTGCACTTCTGTTCCATACTAATGGCACATCCCTTCTTGGCACGTGCAAATGACACATCTTTACTAAGTAAGTACTATGGGGACATTTCTTCTCTGCAAGTGCTAACGTAGAATCTCCTTTGCCCATGTTCTAATGGCACATCTCTCTACCAATTTTAACGGCAGGGCTCCCTTCTGCACAGGCTAATGTTGGCAAAGCACATGCTAACGTTGCATCCAAAGAGAGGGTGGAAATCACCAGGCAGGAGGGCGGCCTGCACTTCCCAAGTTCCAATTACGTGGAGGGCTGACGCAGCCTTAATGGGTGTGGCGCAGAGGGAAGACCGCAGAGGAGTTCCTTCTTTCTTACAAAAATGCAATAATGAAGAATGACCATTCACACAAGTTACTATCAGTGCTGGAAATGGACAAAATATACTGGGGCCAAGAGTACCCAATTTTCTCCCTCCCCTTTCGTTATTCAGTCTGACTCAAACACGTCCTCGCCTGCCCCCACCACAATCCCCAACAGTGCTCACCTGGCATTCTGCTCGGTTTTGCTGTAATAAATCAAGTACCATTCAAAATGGTATAATAACTGTTACCACAGTGCTTAAAAGCTGAAGAAATTTAGCTAAAAGTGCTATGTAAGAACACATACTCCCTCTCCACATGTACATAGCCTCCATACACATGCAGCAGCACATCTCCTATTTGCACATGCTAACTGAGCATCTCTTTTCTGCATGTTACAGTCGGACATGGCCTCCCTGCATGTGCTAATGGGAAATATATTCAGTACCCGGCAGAGGCGTTGCTAGGGGGGGGCTAAGGGGTCTATAGCTCCTGGTCTTTTGATTATAGCCCCTTATAGAATCTCAGGAGCTACAACCAAAAGGCTAGCTAGCCCCCAGTCCTGACAGTTCCGACATCAGCTTAGCCCCGTGTCTTTTCCAGATGTAACAATACCCCTGGTTCTTGGGTTGACCCGCTTCTCTTATGCAGGCTAATGGAACCGTTCATCTCTGCATGGGGTAACGCCCCTCCCTCGTGGTATAGCCCAACAGCAAGTGCACGCCTTACTACAGCCAGCATAACTTTATAGGTTATACATTACAGAGCAGGTTTGCAACAGCCCTTGGTGCAGCAAGTAAAGGAATAATTGTAGATGTGTTGGCTCCCGCCCCTTTAATTTCGCACTGTGAGGGGAGTTGTGGGGGTGGCTGGTGGCTTGTGAGAGTGAGTCGACCTACCATGCAGGGGCGCAACAAAACCTACATTTCATGGGGGGGATTAAGTCGTAATGGGAGGGGCCACTTCAGAAAATAGGCAGGGCAAACATAGAGGCTCTGCCACCACTGTTCTACCCACCTCCCACCATGGTCTGGTGTGGGGACCAACTATCGAATAGTATATTTTAATGCGCAATATGCAGACAGGTAATGGAGGACTTTCTTGAAAGTAACAGCTTTAAAGTTTTACTGCATTTGTTAAAGTCATCATTCTGAACAAACACAGTAAAACTTTAACACCGCCAGTTTCAGGGAAAGGCTTTCCTCACATCTCTGCCTAACAAAATGCAAGTGCGCATATCCAGGGGTGCTCCTAGGCTAAAATGTAGGCGTGGGCTAACCCTTGAAATGTTGGGAGAGGCACTAACTTCAGAGACTGTGGAGGAGTCGCACAATTACTTGTGTAGGGGCATCTAACTTCATTAACCAATCTAATAGGACTATTCTAGTATAGCTTCAATGTTACAATCAGTTAACTGCTCTCTCCTTTGAGTCTGAAACACCCACTTCTTGCAGATCCTGAAGGTCCTAGAAAGTGGGAAAATGGCAGATGGTGTGCAATGAAAGACTCAATATCATAGCAAAACAGGACATTGCAGAGAGTGGGGCAGTACTCTGGACAGCCCAAGCCACTTTAGTGGCTGGGAGCAACAGGGGAGAAAATGTAATGTTGGTTCTAGCATAGTCCTCTATCGTAGAATCTCTGGTGCACTGACTGGCTAGCGAGACTATGGGGGTCATAACAAGTTTGGCCATAAAGGATACCGGGCACCGGTGAGGAGACAGGTGCCGGTAATCCCTTACCGCCCAATTCCGAGGTCCCTTAGCGGGAACCGTAAAGGACGTGTGGTTTGACCACACGTCCTTTACGGGTCCCGCTAAGGGACCAGGATGCTAATAACGTGCCTGCTATTCGCGAGCCCGTTATTAGCGCCCTCCCCATTCCCATTGAGCCCTATAGGGGCTCAAATGGGATTGGGGAATAGTTGGTTGAATGGGGACTTACCGGTCGCTCCAGGGTCGGAATGCACCGGTAAGTCCCCATTGAACCAGACCGGTGCCGGACCCGGTATTGGAGGCAGCCATGGCGCAAATAGTGCCATGGCTACCACCAATCTCGGAATGAGGCCCTATGTCTGCATGTCAAATCCAGTGTTACAAGACTGGGGAGGGCCAATGCAACAATAATGCAATTAAATGCAGCAGTATTGGAGCCACTAGCAGAGGAGCACCAGGATACACCAATGTGTCCCTTCACTTAATAAAACAGTCCTATTGTAAGGGTGTAAACTTAATCATTTATAAGCACTCCAATTTTTGCAATAGAAGTCAGGGTGAGATTACATTATTTGCCCAGGATCGCTCTTACGCTAAACAGCAAAGCTGGGATTTTAACCTACTCTTTCAATTTGGGCACAGCCACCTTATTCCGCGTTTTACTTGGAACAAAAATTTAACTTTTGGGTGTCAAGACCAACAGTAATACTATGCTATAGGGTTTACTTGCAAAATAAACACATTGCATACTAAAGCATCATGACAACATGTAAATGGTTATAGCAGCATGTTGGGCCGAAATAATATCACTGTACCTTTATTTTCCACATCCTGAATGGAAAACTATAAGATGCAAAAGGCAAAACATCCTGAATTACCCACTTTATTTTCAGCGCTTTAAAAACACACACAAAAACAAGTTCTGCCATAAACTCACTTAGGTTTGGAGATTCATCACAAACCTCCACCGAGTTGTTATGTATGGTATATCAAGCTATTAGACATTATGGGTATGAACACATTTTAAAAGGGTGCCTTATTGTGTTGCTCGCTTTAACTGTCACAGATTTGCATGGGGACTCGTGGTCTTTCAGTTGGAAATTTTCCATCATACATACGAAAGGCTACGGTAGGCCCTTTTAAGCACTGCCGATTCGGCACTGACCGGTCTGGCGCAACCACTTTGGCGCAGCGGCCAGTTCGGCATGCCCATTTTGGCGCAGAAGCCTTTCTGGCACCACCGATTTGGCGCGAGGGACGTTTGGATGTGGCTGAAATTGCAGCCACGTCTAAACGCCCTCACGCCAAATGGAAATGGGGTACTTGCAGAGCTATGTGAGGGGGGCCGGTTTTCAACAAAGCAACATGCATGGCGTGCAATAAAGGAGAGAGCGTGGAAATGGAACTTTACCCATCAATTAGATCGCTATTAGCAGCCAATGCAGGCCTCGCCACAGGGAATGTCACATCGCGGCATGAGCAGGGCCCCTGGTCGTCCTCCTGCAGCCTACAAATGAAACAATTCATCACGCCGTCAAGTTTGCTCCAAACAAATCTTTTGCAATTCTGGCCTTTATTTTTATCTTCACAGCACCTGCTTGTCAGAAAGAAAAACAATTGCCAAGCAAGAAGCACGCCACATGTGTGTGGTTGGGAGGAGGGAGGTTGCTTCGGCCATCACCTGCAAGAAACCTCAATGCGGCAGAAACCCGGCATGCCCCAACTGTAATAATATGAAATGGCGTATTATGGCCAGACAACAAGCATCCAGTTAAAGGTCATTAACAGAACAATGGCACACTTCAATAGATGCAGATGTGCATTTCAGTTCCAGTCTACCCATTCATCATCTGCCAAGGACCCCCGAGATGACGGCGGCCCCTCTCCTTCCATCTATACCTTGGGTTAAGGGTGGAACTCTTGGCTAAATTGTCATTTAGTGGCACTGGTGGCATGCCCCAGGCACTGGCGCGTCCTTCTGTGCTGCTGGTAGTTGCTTCGGAAATAAGCATGCTTTCTAATTTATAGCTGACAGCGGAGCTAAAACAAACCGTTCTCAGTCCATATTGTACTAACAGGAACGCACAAGAGTTCATCTGATTTTCTAGTGGGATAACCTCTTAGAATGCGTGATCTCACGTGCCTTGATGAAAGAGGAGAGGGTGTTTCAGGTTTGGAATTTGTGTCTGCTTTGCCACCATCTGTGCTAAAGAAATCATCATCACCAGGGAAGGGATCAAAGGGAAGTGATTGTGTATAGAAACAACATTGATTAATTAAATAACACTTGGGTGTTTAAATGCATATGAAATGTGTTGTACCGCCTAGGCTATGCTGCAGGTGAGAAAAGAAATGCTTCAGTGCCATCTAGTGGTGGAAAGTATGTTTTTTAAATGAATAAATACAGCGTACATGGTACACAGTAAAACATGAAATCATCCGTATTTGCTATAATAACATGCGTAAAAACGCTCAATACGCACCTTATCTAGAGGGCTGTGTCTCGGTGTAGAAGATGATGTGAGAGTGGTCGATAAATCGCCCAGAGGGGGGAGTGTAGAGGAGGAGCCAAGTACCCCCACTCCACCTGCCCCGCCTGCATTACCTAAAACATATGAACCAAAATATGTGACGTATACTGAACAAGTAAACCAGTAAAGAGAAGAGAGAGGTCTCTGTGCAGTACCCATAAGAATACCTATACCCAAGAGAATATGGGAGGTGAAGTACCCATTGAGGAAACCATACTTTCATCGAAGACAATATGATCGCCATTTGAATGAGATTCATGATGAAGCAAAGAAACTGAAAGACCAGGATGAATGGTGATATCATACAAAGCTGAATCGACTCCAGATAGAAAGATAACCAGACCAGAGAGGCAGAAGTTTTATAAAGAACAAAGAAATACCAAGGATAAGTGACATCTTGGGATCAAGATAAAGAAACTTATGCCACAAACATGATGAAGATAATTAGCTAATTTAAAAATGTACAGATACAATGAAACACAAGCAGCAAAGCAATAATGAAGCTAGCCAAATGTTTTAAATAAGTTATACTGTGGCAAGCGCCAACATATACATATATACCTCATCGATACATATGGATTAAATAAAGAATGAATGTTTCCACTACACATAAAGCAGTCTTGAGCAACGAGGAATACCTCAATTCAGTGTCGCAGTTACAAAATCAATTGAATTAAATAGGACATATTTCAGCTAAGGAGTTGGCTGAGCCACGCAAGCAAAGGTCTTCTCAGAACTGGAATTGGCTGACAATGCATACAATTAACGAGAAAAAACAGAAACTCCTGTTCAAAAAGGTCAGGCAGAGCAAAAGATGTCAGAGGATTATTGAACAATAAAATCAAATACACAAGAAGGCTCAAATCGTGGTGTCCAGTCATGTGATGGAAGAAAGTTGGACGCACGAGAAGATCACACCTACGCACGGAAGCCAGAAAGTACCCATACTCCTTAAAAAGTCCCAGAGAACATTACAGATGCAAGGCCAACTTCAAAGTGCTAATTGACACTGAACCATTGAGGTGATGATGGATTGAATTTTTCATTGGTGGGAAGCTGGTATCAAGACAAGCTCACCCACACCTGCTTGTTTGGTCTGCGTGCTGCTCACGTAGGTGGAAAGTTACTGACAGGGGTTAGAAGCCAACCAGTTGTAGGGGACCACGTAGTTGGGGGTCCTATAGTTTGTGTAGCCAATGGGACGTCGTACATTTAGTGACGTTCATAATGGACATTTTGAAGGGAGGGCTTAGTTGCCCCACCTGATGGTAAATATCCAATACTTTCTCTCCGTTACTCCATACAGATATAACAACTATATTTTGTTATTCACTTGTGGTAGTTTGCCACATAGGATGACATTGGTAATGATGCAGGTCAACATGTCAGCTATGACCGATTATAGTTTTAAGAACCCAGCTTTTTTTTGAAATGATTGAGAGTTAGAGTATCGAGCGATTGCTCATGTTCGTTGTTCTGCCTATTTTAAATACTTGTATTAAAACAGACAAACCTTTGCCAAGCTATTTGTGTAGTCTGAATTATTGATGTTTGATTAAAATCTGCATCCCCATCTATCTCCAGGGTATTGCTACTCATCTTAAAGGGCTGGAAGCCTCCAGTTCAAGGGGTCAGAGGATGACCTTGGTGGGTGGTCCCATATCCCTAGCTGGCTTCTGGCAGGCTGCTGTTACCTTCCCCAACCTCACGCCAAGGTACCTCCCCTCTACTCCTCTACATTTAACAATAACATCTTACTTAACTGTTAACCTATTTAACATTCCTGTTAAAAAGCCTTATTCCCTACATAACACATACAACCTACATAACATATATTATATACTTAAATATGTACATTAATATACATGAATACAAACAATGACAAGCTACATGTAAACGTTATATTTCAATAGTGGCAACTGCTACATTCAGTCACCCCCTTTCAGTATCTCACAGGGCTGTCTCTGGGCTATCTCTGGTGGCTGGATGGGTTGAATGGGTCTCTCTGTTCCCTGTGAGCACTGAGGCATGACCACAATGTTCTTTCTTCTGTGTGGCCCATCCAACTCGTGGGGCCACACTCGCCACTGCATGCCCCATGCTGTTCCCAACGTCTTTGGGTGGGTTCCTGCCCATATGGGACAATCTTGAGGGTGGACCCCCTAAAAACTGGGGACAGCTGCACATCACTGAAGTGCCCACGGCCACATTCATCTTCTTTTGGGCAGCCCCATTGGCTTGGGGGCTGCCCTCATCACCACTGCTGCTTGGACACCATCCTTATGTCAGGCGGCGGCCCCGTTGGCGTGAGGACATTGCCACTTGGGCTCCATCTTAGAGTCAGGCGTCATCCCAGTTGCTATGGGCATGCCGCCATGATCAATGCAGCAAACCATGGCTCCCCTTTGCATTGTCTCGTAGTGATGCATGGGGCGGGCCACGGGAGCTTCACCCGGCTTCCTCGCCACAAGCCCTCGACTTTTCTTCACCTGACTACCACGACAAGGCAGCTTGAGACTTTCAGCATCCCCCTCTGCACTGTTTCACCCTCTTGGATGGAGCAGGCTTCCTGTTCCTCACCTCCTAGGCTGCCTGACAGCGCAGCCCGGGAGAACTTTTGCAAAGGGCCTGCCTCACTGGCAATGAGGCAGACTGACTCAGGGACATGGCTGGGATGCCTAATTTTCCCCACACCCCTCAGGCAGCCCCGACTGAGCAGTTCCTTTTTGGCCCTGGACGCCCTGTACACGCTGACCCTGGGAGTTGTTTTTCTTTCTTTCTCCTTTTTCTAGCTGTATTTTCAACTGTCTTTTCCTTTCTTAAATCCTCTTTGGATTCCTTTTCTCTGCTACCCAGCTCATGCTTGCGCAGGGGAGCTCTGTCCCTTCGTTTTGCTTTCTTTTTCTTTCTTGACATTCCCATCCAGGACATTTGACATTTGAAACCTCCCTTACCTACCTCCTCTCCCCTCGCTTCCCTCTTCCATCTTCCCCTCCATCTAAGTAAATTGTTCTACATATTGTATCACTGGTTTGTAACAATATTGTACCTTGTTATACTGTAAAGTGCTTTGGATTAAAGTGCTATGTATACCTAATAAACATAAACATAATATGTCTATTTGGCTGTGTCAAGGGTTTTGACCCATGTTGAATCAATAGACTGGGTAGATGTGGGGATGAGCCTTCGCCGCCCATGATTCTATCCCAGAACAAACTAAATCAATAGACTGGGTGGATGTGGGGATGAGCTATCACCACCTACATTCACGCCAGAATAGGAGAACTGCGCAGTTGGCACGAGACCACTCCAAAGATACAACCTTCTTGTGGGGAATTCCACATGACCACTCTACTATAAGGATGCCATCAAAACAATGTTAAGCAAGGGCCCTATACTATCAATCAAAAGACCACTCTATTGAAATGCAGTAATTCAAGACAACTCAAAAATGGATGCAGTACCGACAAATTCCCCAAGGTGGCGCTAGCGGTCTAAACTCTGACAGGGAAACTGTATTTAGGAGTTGCAAGAGGGGCAGGGACTTCAAAGCTTGTTGGTTAACTTTTTGAATGCAAGCTCCTAGAAACGCCAGAGTCGGGACAGGGACTATCTTTAGTAATATATGATGTGTGTATGTAATGTCAACAACTGTGTACCTTGGAAATATGTATTTGAATCAAATATAGATTTGTGGGCAAATTGACCAGGGGAGGATCCCCTGACCCATAAACAGACCTCATCACTCTGACTCACAACCCAATTCCCCCAATCATGGGAGAGGGGAGAATTGGGTCAATGACAAGTAGAGAGGGGCAGGCTCAGTTATGCCACGCACAGACCCACTTCCAAAACACATAAAAAGAGACTGCTGGGACAGGTAGAGACATTCAATTCCATTTTCTGCGGGACGCTCTGCAGGGAGACTTCAGACTTCACATCCATCAATCTTCAGAGACCAGAAATTTACTTCAGAACTTAAAGCAAGGGCCTAAACCCACAAACTGAGAACTCTTCTCAGCAGGCCTCAGCATCCTTAAAATCATTTGCAAACTATTCCACAGCCGGGTGAGCTGTTTGAATTCTTTGCCAAGAACAATTGCCAGAGACCAGACCAGAGATCCAGAGAACCACAGGCCGCTGTATCCACAGAGCTGACCCAGACTGCTTTGAGCAGAACCAGAGATCCGGATCGCTGTGAGCAGAACCGGTGCCTGATTGACCCGCCGAGCAGACAGAACTGCCGCCGGACGTGTTGACCAGATCCGTGACGAGGCCTAGTTCAAATTTATATTGTGAGTACCTAGCAGAACTGTGCAGAACCCAATCTCTTAGTTAAAATATTCTAATCCAAACTATTTTAACCTGATTAGAACAGCCTCCTAGAAATCGTGTCATCTGTCATATGTAAAACTGCACAACTGTTACCTGTCAATTCTGCAGCTGCAAGCTGTCACCTGTCATTTTGAATTTTACTTTAAATTCGAAAATCTACCTTTATTAAATCGTCCGTATCTCTTGAACCGTTTGGGCTAGGAATGAAATTTGGCTCAATTTCTCCACTTGTCAAAATAGCAGCTCCATTCTTTCCTTTGTTAAAATCCGTTTGCAACCTGGTAGTTACGCATAGAGCATTGCTAAAGTGAGCCTGAACTAATATAAAGTATCTCTCCCTCACCCTGAATCTCTAGAGGGAATTAAATCAGTTAGCACATTTTCCCATCCATTGCCATCACATGTAAAAGCATTTTGGGCCTGTGTTTCAAACCTACCTGTTTTCCTCTAAGCTTGCTGGGGGAGAACTGCATTGCGTATTGCATTTTGTTGGGATTCTTGAAGACTGTGTGCTCTCCTTCCATTTCTTACATTGCATAGGGGGGGAGTGAATTGTCAAGGAAAAGTGATTACATTGTCTTTTGTTGAAGCCATATCAAGTTATCTTCTGTACTGCATTTCATTCATCATTGCGTTACCTTGAACCATATAAAGCATTCTTTCCCACCTTATTCTTCTGTTCCTATTCATAAGTTACCTCTTGCTGATTACTGCTAATATTCACAAGTGTAATATCCATTATCAATTTATTTTTAGAAGTGTGATATATATATAGATTGTTTAAATTTTCAAATAAACCTTTTAATTTGCAAAACAAACCTACTTCTTGGCTCAGTGGGGTCAGGGGAATGTAAAAGGGGGGTGTTGTACAAGGGTTGTCATCCAGAGTACTGAACTGGACATAAAAATACATCAATAAGGGTTTTCCTCAGCATCCCAGACTAGGCATTGACTTAGCTGTACTGTTGATTGAATATCGCTTACAGCTGAGAACATTCATTCACCATTCAGCATCTTCTAGTTTACTCAAATAGCAGCTTTCTTTCAGTTTGGTATCCAATATGGGTAGTATTTACTTTTTCTCATTCAAATAGCATTGTAGTTTATTCAATTAACAGCTTTCTTTCATTTCGGTATTCAATATGGGTAGCGTTCCCTTGTGCTCAGTCCAATAGCATCATAGCGTATTCAATTAGTAGCTTTATTTTAGTTCGTTTTCAATATGGGCAGCATTTAATTATGCTCGTGGACCATTACCAATGTGCGGTCCCTTTGGAGCGCTCTAGTCTCTGAAGTATCCTCTGACACTTATCGGTTCTTTGCAGCTCCTCCCGGCTGCTCTCCCCGAACTGAAAACAAACTCCACTTGCACGTCGGCTTCTCTGCTCTGCTTCACATGTAGTCCACTGTCTCAGAGTTTCTCGCAGCTCCAGCTGCACAGGGCTTGGGCACAGACGGCTCTTTTTCGCTCCTCTGCTGTATAGCAGCTCTTGCTGCCCTTCACACGCTGTATGTGTCCCCAGCCTCTTTTGCAGATCCATCTGCACCTGGGCTTGGGCGCAGACAGCTCTTTTCATTCCTCTGATGTACGGCAGTGCCTACTGTCCACCTTCCAAGAAGACGGTTCCCGGCCTTCAAAGTCCCTCTTGCATGCCTCCCAGGATTGTTGCCGCCGTCTCTGCTTCTTGTCCCATCATGGTTGCTTCTTTTTTTTTTGTGATTTTGGGCTCCTCCTTTTATACTCTTTACCATTACTAACAGGTTGCAGATGAGGTGGATTAGCGTCAATTGCCTGATTTTCATTACTAGATGCCTCCAGGCCACTCTTCTTTGTCCCAGTACTAGAGTGGTGTTTGTCATAGGAAGTGTGCACTACTCTTAGTTGCCTATTTCTCTTCTCAGTATTTGGTGAGAAACTACATGGAAGAATCAGATAGGATTGACAATATCCCATGAAGACGGAAGGAGGATAGGGTAGGTCGGTGTTAAAGAAGGGGGATACCATGTCTCGGCTTCAGGCACCCTCTCTCCAATCCCCAAGGACCCACCACCCAGGTGATCCTCCCTCGCTTGTCCATCCCCAGAGTCGGGATCCAAAAGTGATGACCCTTCCATGGCCACCGGATCAGAATATTCCTGGGGAGTAGATGTGAGAGTACCCTTAGGTTTCTCACAGCAGACCAATAGGGATTCACTCTCTTGCACGGATCCCCATGCAAACCGGGAAACACACCTTACGTCCAGGTGCACTGCAAATTTAGTGGATGAAGATTCAGTATTGACAAATAGTGGCTCCTTATGTAATACCTATGTTCACCCCTGGAGCCAGATTTTCAAGCTTTATTACTTTTTATTTTAGTGCATGCTCTAGTCATAGAAGCACTTTGCAATTAGCAAAAATGTGCTTGTGTGCTTCACCTCATTCCTTTCGTGCACTTTTTGTGTGTGCTCAGTGCCTCTTTTCTTAGTGCAAGTCTGGAAATAATTAGCGCACATACTGATAAGCATGGACACAGTGCACGTAGTTAATGGGTGCGCTGCTCAATGCTAATATCGTAAGTCCCTCCACTTTGAGTTATTCCGCCAATGCTGAGTTGGCGTAATGATGCTTCGTGTCACTGCACTGAAGCTTATCTCTACAATAAGAGGTTTGTAGAAATGGTGAGGGGGAATAGATTTCTCACGCCAGCATTTTCCGATGTACAATGAACAAATCATTTTTCGTTTCACAGATCAGTGAATGAAACGTTTATTTCCTTAATTCTCAAAAAAGTAAAAACAATGAAATGCGAGTAACATGTACCACTGTATTTAGTTCCCCAGACAGCAATCGGAACCAATTAAACAATGATTCTACTTTTTTCTATTCTTCCAGGTTCTGTCTTAATTTCAATGGCTGCAGCATCCCTGACAGTCTCCTACACCCTTCAAAGGACAGCCAAAGGACGTTGTTAAGCACACCTAACATTAAATCCTCTTTGGATTCCTTTTCTCTGCTACCCAGCTCATGCTTGCGCAGGGGAGTTCTGACCCTTTGTTTTTCTTTCTTTCTTGACATTCCCATCCAGGACCATGGTTCGCTGTATGGGTTAGTCCACTTTAAAATACACACAAAAAACACACATACCTAAAATACAATACAGTATTCTGCCTGGTGTCGATGCCTTACTTCTAGGTTTGCCCTTATGGGGCAATCATGTAACCTCTTCTAGCAGGACCCATAGCTATGGCAACTGTGAGAAACCAGAGGGTTTTACACCCGCTAGTCCCTGGGGATCTCTCTCTCAGGTAGCCAGGGCATGGCCATTACATTTGGATCCATACCCTAGGGGTGGACCAGTGCAGGAGGATCACTTGTGTGAGGGATCTTCGGGGAGTAAGGGTGAGATAGCCGATGGCAAGACGCGAAGTTCTATTAGTTGTGAGAGTTGTACTCAATCAACACGCACAGTAATTCTGTGAGCTTTTGTTTACATTTATATATTTATATATTTATATGTTTACATTACTCATTTCAAAGTGCAACTTTACCACAAAGTACAACTTTACCACATCCACGAACATACTCCAATCTCTCCGGCAAGTCGACATGTCCCGACGGGCTTACACACGCGTATTGGGGCAGGAGACGCCATTAGTGACAGCGCATAACTGTACGCTGGTCTACACGTTGTCTCAATCGGTTGCCTAGGAAACCATACACAAGCTGCTCCTAGCAGTGACACGCCTTCATTCACGATTAAGAGAACCACAGCGGGAAGAACAGTTCAGTCGACACATATTTGTATTCTCATTTTTATTTTCTGTTACACATTAGACAATCGTTCCCACTTAGAGGGTAATGCATAGTTTTACCACGGGCATTTCGAGCACTTTTTGCATCACCGATCTGTTGGACACGTCCACAGGCATGCCCAACAACGGCATCTGAGTCCCCTAGTAAACATTCTCTTTATCATACTAACATGCCCACCTGCCCGCGTGCATGTTTTTCTCTACTCTTGCACAGGCAGAGGAGCGGCAGCGGGTAAGGAGGCTCAACATGGAGCCTGCTTTTGCTAAAACGCGAGCATGTATAGCAGCATATTTAAATAGACTTTATTGTATTAATAGCCAGAAACTTGCCTGGTGAACAACTTGGAAGATTCATAGTTGGATGCACATGGCTGCGCGACCATCACAGCAATCTTAATACTATGACAAGCATATAGGTAAGCGACTCATGTGCTTTACATAAACGACTTCAGGAAACAACATAGGACTGAAATAGGTGAAGCGAATACTTATACGCCTTTAATATGTGTCTTTTTGCAGTGCATTTTTAAATATTCTGGCCAGTCACACGCCATTAAATGACAATTGAGGTAAAGTGCGAATTTATTTACAATATAGGTTGTTTTCAATAGTCTTTAGACTTGCTATTACATATTTTTTATTTTATTTTTCTCTTATTATTGTTTCTTTGGGGCACAGCTATGACACATGGACCACTGCGGTATGTAATTGTTTTTCATGATTTCATTGTGTACGTTGAATTCTGCATATATTGCTGAAAATGTAGCTGGTGTTTACGATATATCAAATCTAGGGTTACGCCCTGATGAAGGAGTATTGGAACTCTGAAATGCATTGGCAATGTAACCCTATATCAATTCAAGCTAAGACTGGCCTCTGATTTGAGAATAAATTATTACACTTTTGAAGAATTGTGACCAAATCACTCTATGGCTTTTTGCTTTTGAACTCTTGAATGAACATACCAGCATTAAGAACTTTTATTATTGAATATAATAATTTCTCTATATGGTTAAGGAATATCGACAGTACCCCCTTTTGGGGTACAGTTTGTGAGCGAGTGATTAGCTGGATGTTTCTCATCTAGCTTCCCGCCTTGCTGTACTTTTGAGTCCAGGTGTCTGTGGACCCTTTTTCAGTCAGCTCCTTAGAAACAGTGCCTACAGAATCACTCGTGTGATAACTAATTTTGAATTACTCGACACGAACAGAAAAAACTGCGTGGTGCCCACCTATCTGCATAGAGATGTGGTATTCTGCCTTATTTTGTTTATCAAACCCATCCTATGTTTTAGGATGCTCCAAGATCCCAACTCCCCCCTTTTTGCACAAACACTGGGCCGAGGAAGAGGATTACTGAGAATAACAACATTGACTTGCATACATCGTACTGGCCATGTACCGCTAATCGGGTCAGGCAAAGCCAGTCACTAAATCCTAAGTGCACACACCTAATACCAATTAGCTCTCCTCACACAAATAAAAGGTAGAAACCAAAGATACAGTCTGAGCAAGGCAGAACACAAGAACGAGCAGCATTTCCATGATAAAGGCACACCTACTGCAGTAGAGCAACAGATCAAGAGACGAGAGCAGTGGGCTGAAAACCCCAATTTCCCTACTGGAGGTCGTTGCCTCATACAGGCCGCGAAAGACATGTGGAGCAGGTCAGATCCCACAAATGAAGATTGCATTGTGTTTCAAGAACTCCAACAACCCTCCTGGGTGAGCAGCAGATTTGGGGAGGCGGGTCAAGCCTGTGGTACCAACCTTGACTCGAAAAAGTGGAAAACGCCAAACAAGAAAGAAATGCACACAGCCAGTGAGTTGGCAAGTGACCTGAGAGACTGGTGGGTGTTAAAGTGAATGAAGTAGCAACATCATATCACAAGTGAAGGCTGCACACGAGTGGATGAGATGCAAAGAAAGGCAGGCCTGTGAATGAACTTGTAAAGTACAGCTGGGAAATCAGCGATACTTAGTAAAAGAGTGGTCCGGTGAAAGAAAGTAACCCACTCGAATGTCTCAGTGAAAGGTACTTTGTTTAAAGCGAGAAAGCGAATGAACAGTAAAAGGAAAAGGAAGAAGATTAATTCCTAGAGAAGGGAAGAGTGAATGTAACACAATGAATTTTGAGTCAAAGTGGTCCTGCAGTCATCTGACAAATAAGACACGCACATTCAAAAGTCTTCGACATACAAAAGGGGTCTGAGCCTGACAGAGGGAGACCTGAAGTTTGTGTTGAAACTTATTGTGAATGGTCCGAGCCCGACAGAGGGAGAGCCGAAGTGAAATATGCTTGACGAAGGGAGCCCCCTTTTCATCTTGCATTGAACTTTATTGTAGGAGATCTGAGCAAGGCAGAGGGGGATCTTTTGGAAACGTTTTGGATAAGACATTATTTTGGAAGAAAGAGAAAGGCTCGAAGTCCAGATGGGCCTCAATCCACAGCTTTTTTAACTATATATATTGTGTTGGAAACTGAAACAGAGTGTGAGTTTCTCAGGAGGCCTAACTTGGGGAGGAGAGATGGTTTAACCACATTATCATATGAACAGTGATTTTTCTTTTGTAGACATTTTTCCCTTTCACACTCTTTGTACAAGAGATAGGACAGGCATTAGGTTTTGTTAGCATAGGCCATTTTGATTTGACAGACTCCACTAGGACTGCGTTATTTATCATTTGATGGTAGAGACTACTCCGATCTTAGTTATAGGGCAGAATAGGAGTTTTTCCAATCACAACCATTTAAATAAAGGTTTTACAAATTGTACCAATAGTTTCATTCTCTACTTGTGATACCTTGCCTCCCCTACACAACTCACTAAAATAGGAACGAGACCGGACTAGGTCGTCACTTCCCTTATGTATTGTAACCCGACAAAATCAAAAGTCTTTTTCTCAGCTAATGCCATGGGAGCCCACAACTGGTCAGAGTTTTTGTCCTCAGAAAGAATAC
Source organism: Ambystoma mexicanum (assembly GCF_040938575.1). Taxonomy (NCBI): domain Eukaryota; kingdom Metazoa; phylum Chordata; class Amphibia; order Caudata; family Ambystomatidae; genus Ambystoma; species Ambystoma mexicanum. Next base: position 752,671,045 of record NC_090923.1, read on the forward strand.
ACAACAACAACCTTGTATGACCCAAGGATAGACAGCTCTCGATTAAAGAAATATTCTATCAGGCAGACCTACCACATCATCTGCTTTAATCTGGTAGCTAAAGCTTTTACAAATCTTCTAGAATCATTGTCAGGATGATTGGCTGTCATTTTCAGTGGGGGCAGAGTCCCTACATTGTTTGTGCTTTTCTAAAGACACCTCTGGCCGTACTTTCATGAAATAAGCCACAAAAAAAATAAACCATTTCCGTTACTGACAATCCATTAGTGTTTCTTTAATATTTTTCTCCAAAAGAGCACCAGTTGCTCACATACATTTCCATCAGCATATACTAAACAGATAATTTATTTGCCTTATCCAAATGCATGCATGTAACCAGTAAAAGTACTGAATTGGCATTGGACACAGGCAGAAACTAGGCATGTGGTAGATAATTAATATCATTTCTATTTTGTTTTTAACTTGCCCGTTCTTCGGCTATTGGCACTGCCATAAGACTGGGTTGAGTCTGTTGGCTAGCGCCACAATCATCACCAGCTGGTTGAGTGGGAAGTCTTGAATCTGCTCAAGTGTGAGGCAAAACACGAATAGCGGCATTGCTTTTTGGAAGAGACTAGAGACATACTCCTTTTCAAAACACCAAAGAATTTAGGTTGCATGTGATTTTATTGAATCCAAAATAACTAATACCATAATAATGAATTCCAAAATAACAAACTCCAAAATGACAAATTCCTTTTTCGTTGTCTTTGGGGGGGGTTACCCCAGACCTCCCCTTTGTGTGTTCCTCATACCCCCCAAAAAAACACTATTTCCACTCCCAACCCCAAAGTTTTTTTACAAATTCATTATTTTGGAATTTGTTATTTTTGGTTCCTTATTATAGTATTAGTTATTTTGTGATTCGTTATAATCACTGCATAACAAGATTTTAAGGTGTAGACGAAGGCATAGGAGTTTATTAATTCAATTTTCTAAGTAGTATGACCCATATGCTATAAAATATAACTACATATTGATAAAAACAATTGGAACAACAAGTGTCTCAATGAACGCTTATAAAAGGAAGACTCCTATCAAAATAAAACCCAAGCACACCAAAACAGAAAATAAATTAGGTGGATTAGCACAATCCCTGTCCACATAGATAGCACCAAGATTTGCTCAGGATTTGAATCCCCATTAAAAAAAAACAATGGTCCTGAATGATACTGAAGCACCAGGAAGTGGCTTAACACATATGTCCGAGGAGGTGGTGACAAATGTGCTGCGGCCTTGAGCCTTTGCGAACATTTTCATTGCTTCTCCTTCAGTGTTATCCACTTCATGATTGGTGCATCCACCTACATTTGCCTACCATCCACCTCTTTCGGATTTTCTATTACAGAGTCTCTGGGACCCTGATGTGTCCCTTCCAAAGGGCACACTGGGAGTACCCTAGTCATGTGCACATTAGTCAGCAGCACACATGCATAATGCACTCCCAGGGCCCAAATATCAGTGTGCATGAATTGTTAGTACTAAGCAGGCAGTGTGAGACAGGCATGGAATCAAGAGAGATGACACAGACAACAGATGTATAGTTGTAAACAAAACATTATTAATAATCAGGATAGTGTAAAGCCTAACTTGCCCTATACTATAGATGCTCCCGGTCTAAAGAACTACGAGATAACAGTCTGTCTTTGTCAAAACCTTTGTCAAAACCTGTGCTTGTCCTCACAACTATAACACAATATGATGTGGGAATCTTCTCAACAAAATATAAGTGTTCAATTGTAAATACTAAGTTACTTTCAGCTTGAGTACTTCTTGGGTTCCCTGTTTCAAGTTCAATACAGTTCCAATAGAAGTTAATTTCAATAGTGTGTGGTTAAGTTCTGAAATTACCTTCTCCAAGTTCAAATGTAGCTCAGTTCACACAAAACAGAGGACCTGTGACTCCCTTCCCCAAGACAAAGTCTTGGTTGTTTGACTCTCAGGGTTCCCTTCCACAAGACTTTAACACCGTACTAACGGTGGTTTCATCTGCTCAATGTTCAAAAGATAACACTGGGTCCATTTGACCCATCTTCAGGTTTGCTTCACCAATTGTTTCACAATTCTTTACAGCTAACTTTCAGTCAGGGTTTCCAGGTCTATGCGCAATTATCAGAACACACAGTGCACCCATCACAGGTCACGCAACCAGAAACCCTATACTTTTCTTTGGCTTCATGCCGAATGCTTGTAAGGTTCACATTATGAGACTCTCTGGTCTTGGCGCAGTTGTCAGACCGCACGGTTGACCCATCACAGGTAGCACAACCATAAGTCTCCTCAAGCTGTTGGGCCCCTCGTAGGCCCTTCTGTCTTGGGCTTTCACTTTCCACACTTGTATTCCTTATAACACTCTTTGATACCAGTTCTTGTTTTTTTTTGTTTTTTTTTTAACACGGTTTTTACAAACCTTTAAAAAGAAAATCACTAAAACATCGGCCAAAACGGACAGTTCCGTATACCATCACTGATCCCAACGAGATGCTCACCCTTCCACATATCAGTCTTGAACACCGTCTGCCAGTTCACATTGTGCTCAAACAGCCAGAATTACTTCTTGGTTTGTCACATACTTGCGACCAAAGCTGTTGGTCCCTAATGGGCTCTTCTGTCTTGGGCTTTCACTTTCCGCACTTATGACACTCGTTGATACCAGTTCTTGGCTTGTCATGCACTTGTGACTCTTTCTGACATTTGCAGTTATTATTGATAGCCTATATTATCTTTGCAATTGGGATGATCAAGGTTCATGCTGCATTTTAGCGTCCCTGTGCCGTTTAATATTAGACATTTGAAACCTCCCTTACCTACCTCCTCTCCCCTCGCTCCCCCCTTCCCTCTTCCCCACCATCTAAATAAAATGTTCTACATATTGTATCACTGGTTTGTTTAATGATTGTAAATATGCTTCTTTCAATATTGTACCTAGTTATACTGTAAAGCGCTTTGGATTAAAGCGCTATCTATACCTAATAAACATAAACATAAACATAATATGTCTATTTGGCTGAGAACATTCATTCACCATTCAGCATCTTCTAGTTTACTCAAATAGCAGCTTTCTTTCAGTTTGGCATCCAATATGGGTAGTATTTACTTTTTCTCATTCAAAAAGCATTGTAGTTTATTCAATTAACAGCTTTCTTTCATTTCGGTATTCAATATGGGTAGCATTCCCTTGTGCTCACTCCAATAGCATCATAGCGCATTCAATTAGTAGCTTTATTTTAGTTCGGTATTCAATATGGGCAGCATTTAATTATGCTTGTGGACCATTACCAATGTGCGGTCCCTTTGGAGCGCTCTAGTCTCTGAAGTATCCTCGGACACTTATCGGTTCTTTGCAGCTCCTCCCGGCGGCTCTCCCCGAACTGAAAACAAACTCCACTTGCACGTCGGCTTCTCTGCTCTGCTTCACATGTAGTCCACTGCCTCAGAGTTTCTCGCAGCTCCAGCTGCACCGGGCTTGGGCACAGACGGCTCTTTATCGCTCCTCTGCTGTATAGCAGCTCTTGCTGCCCTTCACACGCTGTATGTGTCCCCAGCCTCTTTTGCAGATCCATCTGCACCTGGGCTTGGGCACAGACAGCTCTTTTCATTCCTCTGATGTACGGCAGTGCCTACTGTCCGCCTTCCAAGAAGAGGGTTCCCGGCCTGCAAAGTCCCTCTTGCATGCCTCCCAGGATTGTGCCGGCGTCTCTGCTTCTTGCCCCATCATGGTTGCTTCTCTTTTTTTGTGATTTTGGGCTCCACCTTTTATACTCTTTACCATTACTAACAGGTTGCAGATGAGGTGGATTAGCCTCAACTGCCTGATTTTCATTACTAGATGCTTCCAAGCCACTCTTCTTTGTCCTAGTACTAGAGTGGTGTTTGTCATAGGACGTGTGCACTACTCTTAGTTGCCTATTTCTCTTCTCGGTATTTGGTGAGAAACTACAGGGAAGAATCAGATAGGATTGACAATATCCCATGAAGATGGAAGGAGGGTACGGTAGGTCAGTGTTAAAGAAGGGGGATACCATGTCTCGGCTTCAGGCACCCTCTCTCCAATCCCCAAGGACCCACCACCCAGGTGATCCTCACTCGCTTGTCTATCCCCAGGGTTGGGATCCAAAAGTGATGACCCTTCCATGGCCACCGGATCAGAATATTCCTGGGGAGTAGATGTGAGAGTACCCTTAGGTTTCTCACAGCAGACCAGAAGGGATTCACTCTCTTGCACGGATCCCCATGCAAACCGGGAAACACACCTTACGTCCAGGTGCACCGCAAATTTAGTGGATGAAGATTCAGTATTGACAAATAGTGTCTCAATATGTTATACCTATGTTCACCCCTGGAGCCAGATTTTCAAGCTTTATTACTTTTTATTTTAGTGCATGCTCTAGTCATAGAAGCACTTTGCAATTAGCAAAGATGTGCTTGTGTGCTTCACCTCATTCCTTTCGCGCACTTTTTGTGTGTGCTCAGTGCCTCTTTTCTTAGTGCAAGTCTGGAAATAATTAGCGCACATACTGATAAGCATGCACACAGTGCACGTAGTTAATGGGTGCGCTGCTCAATGCTAATATCGTAAGTCCCTCCACTTTGAGGTATTCCGCCAATGCTGAGTTGGCGTAATGATGCTTCGTGTCACTGCACTGAAGCTTATCTCCACAATAAGAGGTTTGTAGAAATGGTGAGGGGGAATAGATTTCTCACGCCAGCATTTTCCGATGTACAATGAACAAATCATTTTTCGTTTCACAGATCAGTGACTGAAACGTTTATTTCCTTCATTCTCAAAAAAGTAAAAACAATCAAATGCGAGTAACATGTACCACTGTATTTAGTTCCCCAGACAGCAATCGGAACCAATTAAACAATGATTCTACTTTTTTCAATTCTTCCAGGTTCTGTCTTAATTTCAATGGCTGCAGCATCCCTGACAGTCTCCTACACCCTTCAAAGGACAGCCAAAGGACGTTGTTGAGCATACCTAAAATTTCGGACATTTGGCTCACAGACACATGGGGTTTTAAGTGTGAAAGTGACACTTGCATTCCCCAGTGATTGCGCCTACTTTTTTAGATGCTATTTCTGGGCTGGTAGTCTGCTCCAACCGACATGCAGCCCATTATTGCCTACAGTAGAGAAGTGCAGGGTTTTAGTTCCTGAGTGATTCTTGCCTAGTAAATACCTGGCGCAACGGGGGGGAAACAACCCAATGTACGATATTCAGGGTTTTAAGCCCATTCGAAGACAAACGCAAATTAGCACGTGGCGCTGACGGGTGAGCGCTAACCTTTGATAATCTGGCCCCAGCAGTGCAAATGGGCCATGTGCTGTTTGCAAAGGCACGGAAGCACTTCCCGTAATATGTCCCCAGGCAAGCAAACCTTTGCGACTTGCCATAAGTATCCTGCATACATGCTTAAAAAAACAGATTTACAAATTATTGTTCAAAACCAAATGTAACAATAACTTTCACCTCATAACTCTGTGTCGGATGTGAAAAGCATGAACAAAAAATCATCCATCTCTAATAGAAAAATTATCAAAAGAATACCAAAAAATTGTTTATCCTCAGGGTTCGACATTTTCCAAGTAGATTATAGATATTAGAAATGTATAAAGGTCATACCACTAACCAGTGTTGTAGTCTGAGAATGAAATAGTGTAAACCGTTTTATAAGTAAATCTGAGTTTACTGGAAGCACAGACAGTAGAAACGCAATACATTGCATTTGAACCTAAAAGTACATTTATACTGCCTATCCAGAACCACACCATTGGCATTTTTCACAAAACAGTATTGTCAGATTTATTTTTAAAAAATCTCACAAAATACTGAAATATAGAAATTTCAACAGACAAGAGTTGGGATTCATAAAGTCTCTGAATACTGGTGATAATACTACAATTTGCTGGCTGATGAAAGGCAAGATATTAGAGTAACTTAATACTTTATAGACTACGACAGTGAATGTCAGCGATAGCTGAGCGATGAAAGTTCTTCTTCTAAATTAGACACTGACCTCACCAAAAACATTCGAACGAGACTGACACAGCTCTTGGAATATGCAGAGTCACAGGAATGACTAAACGCAAAGACTAGGAAATATCTATATGTAGCTCATCAAAAAGTACAGGTTTTCTACAAATGAAAAACAAACAACCCATAAAGTCCCACCTAATGGAAGATGTAAACCTGCCATACCCTGACTATAGGGAGCTGCCTGTCAGTTACTTTTTCTGTTTGTCTTTAGATCTTTAAATAATAACAGCACACCTTTGTGGAGAAGTGAACGCAAATGCTATAAGGTGAGTGGTGAAAGTTCCGTCTCCACATTTTTGGCTCACCTCAAATAGGTTTTTGGTACTGCCAGTTCTGCCCCCCTGAAAGCACATACAGCTTCATGTAGTGTACTGTGATACAACATGGCTGGAACTGCAGAACATTGTTCTCAGCGTATTTATAGCTCTTGTTTCTATATATTTTTTCTGAAATGAGTTTGGGTTAAGGAGTGATTTGAGGTTAAAGGTGAGCATTCCTAGTCATAATGGCATTGTCTGTACTTACAGCCTCTAGCTCCACCAATGAGACAAAACAATTGGCATTAGAGTACATTTAAGAACAAGATAGAATTTGACGAGGGGCACATCCTGTGGGAGTTGTTTATCTTTTACCCAACCATTCACTGCCCATGGCCATGCTAATCCCTATGCCCATTCCTACCCACTACATGCCCTTTCTGACCCAAAAAATACACCTCCAGAGATCTTCTCGAGCCGGTGCTATTTCTGAGTATCATTGGATTAATTGCAGCTGTATATCCTCTCCTGGTGTAATACAAATGACCTAACAAATAAAAATGCAGTGATAAAAAATATCTTACCTTTCAGCCACCTAATTTATAAGCAACGGCTGAAGGATACCGTGCTGATCATGCATGGGCAGCTGTGGAATGCATGTTGAAGTTTTCTTTTGGCCTATTTTAATTACATTTTTAATGGTCCACAGTTAGTTTTTCAGCAACTCTCACTGTATGACTTTCAGGTTCACATCCCTAGCAAACGTTTAATGTCCTTCTGGAACAGTGGTCTTCAAACTGTGGGGCTCGCCCCCTTAGGTGGGCCTGATGGATGCCCGGGGGGAAGGGGCACAAGGCTCTTCAAAAAGGTATTACAGTGAGTGCTTATAATTAGGCAATGTGACCCGAGGAGGGGAGCCATTACCGGTCGGGTAATGCTCCCGGGGCCATAGTTAAAAACCTGAGCTCAGGGGACATTACCCAACTACTAATGGCCCCCCTCTGAAGGTCATAATGCCATTAGTACCCCGGCATGTCGTACCGGGCTACTAATTGCAATGTTTCTCGAGTCGAGAAATTGCACTGCCACCGCTTCTTGAAAAAAAAGCAAACAAATGGCCACCAGGGATCGGGGAGAAAGGATACATGTAGTCCCTTCTTCCTTTCCATGGCGCCATTAAAACTAATGTTGAAAAAAGTAAACAAAAGAAATGGCTGCCATGGAAGGGGCGAAGGGACTACACGTAGTCCCTTCTCCCTTTCCATGGCTGCCACTCGCGGAAGGAACACCAGGATGCAGCGGTGCACCGACCCTTGTCGGGCGGGTAAGGCTTGGGGAGAGCCAATGAGCTTGCTCTTCATAGGCCCATTGACCCTCACAGTGTACCAATGGAAAATAGATATGGCTTCTTGGGGGCCAGCTGCAATATTTTTACTCAAGGGGGGCTCAGCATTAAAAGGTTTGAATTTCATTGAGAATTCATTGGCTACATTTAAACAATATACATATCCAGAGTTCAGACAAGGACAGAAGCAGCAAACAGGAGAATCAGTATTAACCTCTTGTGAAATGTTAATAATTCACACTTCTTATTAGTACCTTTGCTCCCGGCTAAATTCATGTGAATGCTGTATATGCTCAGATGTTCTCTTTAAGGTTAAGTTCTTAATTGAGCCATGACACTCATTTCTATGAAGTTCTAAATATGTAGCTACGTATTCAATTCCAGCAATACCAAAGCAACTTTTTTTGTAGCAAGGAAATGCTTGCGAAATGACAATCAAAGCTGACAAGTGGCCACCCTGGAGCCAGCACTTGCTTTTCAAAGAAACCGCTTTGCATTCTGGGACTTGCAGTTTAGTTGTCCTCCTTATAAGTATGCGTATCCCATTACACTGTTGGCAAAAATCCAGTGATTGGTTGAAGATGCCACATGTCATGGGTCCAATTTCCAACCATCAACAATATGAAAAGCTGCTGTTTTTGTTTTAATTAAACCGTGCTACTCATACTTTCCATTTGAATCCACCACTTTGGTTCTATTTTCTTGCTTTCAACACAGTGTGAACTTTTCCCCTTGTGCACTAGAGAAGACTGCAGTTTGTTAGTTCCCTTTTAGTCTGGACTGTTTCTTTTACAAGTGGTGACCCAGTGAATCACGTTTAAAGGGACATCTGGTTTGGCTTATAGACACTTCTTTTAGTGTTCTGCTTGTGTGTCGATAGGTGCATTGCTCACATTCTTATGCAGCATGTTTTCTGTGGCTGCAGATTCCTTTCCCGTCTCTGATTTCTGCCGCTTCCCCTCTGTTGCCTCTCATCTCTACCTCCTGACCTCCTTTCTCTCCAAAATAAACTACATCTCCTCACTTACCCATGTATCTCAAATGTACATTGGTGTTTTCCACTCAGCTGTCTTATTGTAAGAAAATAAATGTTCTGTGTGTTTAGTAGCTTTCATTTTCACTATTAGGGTCATGCCTCCACAAAGCGTGATTGGGTTAGGGAGGAAAAACTTTCAGAAGAGAATCTGGCATGTTCTTTGATGTCCGATGTTTCGTTGCACCGTTTACCAATTGTTATAATATTTGCACTTTTCCTCTTCTGCAGAGTCAAAGCTGGCTCTTGGTGCTTTGTGCCAATCACTGGCAGACAATATCACTCAACTGATTCTGTGCAATTTGATGTGTGCATATATAATGTTGCCCAACTTCTCCCACTTTTTATTCTAAGTTTATCAAAAATATATTTTCCCAGAGTTCAGTCATGGACACAAGTAGCAACTTAAGAACATGAGCATTAACTGTATATGAAACGTTTACCGCCTCACAGCCACGCCTTACACATCGCAAATAGATACACGATTTATTTATTTGGATTTACAAAGGGCTTTCTCCAAGTCACAAACCAATGCCATTAATGTTAGTAAGAGGATAACATATAGGCTTCCAAAGACAAGCGAAAAGACGAGAGAGAGGGTACAGAATGTGGCTGGGTGTTCCACAATTTGGAAGCATGAAGAGAAAAGGAGGTGTGGAACAGCCACAAGAAAATTGGATGAGGACCACAGCAGGAGAATAGACAGGGATGAGAGACGTGTAGGTCTTTGGAGGCACTACAAGGTAAGACATAGAAAGCAAAACTGGTGGTGAACAGGAAAGGAAAGTCAACGAAGAAGTGTAAGCCAGGAAGAGATGAGCAAGCTCGCGGGGGAGGGGTAGAGAAGACACATAGAGTTGCAGATGGGCTGGAGAGAAGCAGAAGGCCAAAGGGAAAGGTTGAACAGCAGTCCAATCAAGAGAAAACTCAAGATATTATTAGAATTTTAGTAGCAGAACAAGTAAGAATGGTTGATATTTCAGGTATATTACAGCACTGATAGTGACAAGAAAAGTCAAGAAAAGAAATGTGATTTAAAAAAAGAAAGAATTGGGTCCAGCTGGATTCAAGCAGATGAAGAAAGGGAAAAAAACAGGAGGACAGAAAATAGAAGAGGGAGGGGTGGTCAATCCCCAGTGGGAGTGGGGTGTTGTCAGGAAAAATGAGAATCTCAGTTTTGGGTTCAGTTAAGATGGAGGGAATGAGAAAGCGTCAATTGCCGAGCAGCAATCAGACGGTTTAAGAGCGACACATGAAGTTAGTCATAGAAATAAGACAATGGTCCTCATTACAAGTTTGCCGGTCTCGGATCTACGGTACCGGTAATCTTGCCGGTACCGTAGTTCCCGGACCGGCAAACTACGAGTTGTGCTTGCGGGTGCCTTTCTGCCCGCCAGGTCTGACCTGGCAGGCAGAGCGGCACCCGCAAGCACAGCATGTCGGATGCACCGGCACCATTCTGAATGGTACCGGTGCATTCGACCTCCCCATTCCCATTGACCGCTATGGGGCTCAATGGGAATGGGGAGCATTCCGTTCCGGCGCCCACGAATGGGCAATTACCGGGTCCGGCAAGGCTGTAATGACCCAGTAATTGCCCATTCATTCGCGGACGCCAGACATTTTTGGAAGTTTGGCGGCAGCCTGCTGGTTTTACCGGCAACGCTACCGCCAAACTTATAATAAGGCCCAATGAAAGAAAAGTCTGAGAAGCAGCAGCAAAGCATGCTTTACGGCAATTGGCTGTTATTTTTATCCTTCTCCCCCCCGTGTACCCATTATGTTACCGTCTTTCCTTTTCATGTTATGTGTCCCAGGTTCCTCCCTTTCTTATTCTTTCCACCTACACTATGACCCGTCCGAGCCCTGTTCTCCCTCTCTCCTCTCCAGCCCTCCCTCCCTTCTTCTTTTCCTCCTTGCAACTTTGAGAATCTCATTTCTCCTGCTTCAGCGCCATGCCGGAGGAGGGGTGTATCCATGTACGTGATCCCCCACCCAGGGATAATCTGTATGAGTACTCCCTGAAAATTGCAGACGCATCGCCCACACGAATAACTCACACCTCAGTGAGCTAGGTGCAAGTGGCGGGATATGTGCTGGAGGCTGGGGGACTTGCTGTCAAACTGGCAGTGCCTGTGTAGGAAGTGTGAACAGAATGACAACCATTATTTGCAGCCAGAAATAAACTCATCTTTTGTATGCTCGTGCTGCGTTCTAACACACTCATGATCTCTATTCTGAGATATTGACAGGTTATTTTTCTAATATGCTGATGGCAAGGTCATGAGGCACTGGTGGATACTGTTCGTTTTTATTTTATGTTAGCGTGTTTAGGTATGATATACTTTTAGCAGAATGAAATATAGAAAAATACAAACATCACAGAAGAAAAATAAATTATTCTAATCCATTAAAATAAATTAAAATACTACCTAACATTCAATAGTGTCGCAAAGTCATTTTGCGTTACTAGTCATGTTCTGTTATCCTCAATCAAGTAACCACAAGGAAATCATTGTTGGTACCAGTTCTACTTCCCATACATTTTTCATTGCAATTATCATAGATTTGAGGTTTTCAATGTTTGGACATTAAAGAGGATGGGTGCCAATGCACACCCCTGTTTTGAGCCACTATTTCTTTTTATTGGTCGCTTAATCTGGCCCGTGCCATTTATACGAACCCTGACCTGCGCGTTAGCATATAACTGGCAAACCATGTGTAGAAGGCCTCGATCTGCGCCCCAATTTTGCATCTTTATCCAGAGTTTGGTTCTATGTACACTGTCAAAAAGTCCACGTACACAACGTACAATGGCGGGCCCTGTCCTACCTTGGCTCGACTAAGAAGAGTACTCAGTATCCACAGGTTGTGGACAGCCCAGCAGTGGTTGAGAAAGCCTATTGTGTGAGGTGCCATAAGCCCCACTCTTGCACCCATTTTCTAAGGGTTCTTAACAATATGGTGGCAAAGACTCTCGTAGAGATATCCAGCATAAACAAAAGTCGATAGTTAGAAGGGTTCCAAGAGAGGGGTGTCTTATTAGAAGTTCTTATATAAGCAAAATATTTGGGTAGCGTATGGGCCCTAGTTACTGGGTCGTCCTTAACAAGAATGTTTGTGGTACCGTCAGGACCTGGGGCCCCTGATTTCTTGAGGGCTTTTATCAGTGCTCTGCCTTCCTCAACAATATAGTTCACAGTATCATATTTATCCACAATTGCCTCCAACTGTAAAACCAAAGGTGTGGAGCTTATTGCCTTAACATATGTCTCCCATTTCTCTTCTGGGACAGTATTTATCTAGTATTCACATTACCTATGATCCCGTTTATCAAAGCCCAACATGTTTGTGCATCTTTTGAGGCTAAGATTCTGAGCATATTCTGCCATGTTTTAGCTGTATATGAATTCTTGTGTTCCTTTATCCAATTATATTTATTTGCAATATTTTGATTTGTCTATGTCACAGGAGTTAGGACCATATGTTTGGCTTTGTCTGTATTGTATGGCGGAAGAGCCACTTGTTTGCTGCTGTTAATATGCCATATGTGTCATGGGGTTTGCATCCCACAGGTATTTGTCCATCCATCAAGATCCAGCGACCAAGGTATTGTACAACAGCCAGAGAGACAAGCTTTCTTATGTTACGATTTAAAATCAAAGATTATACCACTTACCAGTGTTGTAGTCTGAGAATGGGCCAAGCGTAATATTAGGACACTAAATCGGATTTAGTGTCCTAATATTACGCTTGGCCCAGTACAGTCACGAACCTTGTTTCTTCGTTGTGATCATCCCTTTCATAGATATCTCAGCATTGTTCAGCCTGATAGTCAAAGTAGATTTTAATATGTTATGGTCACTTGATTCTGTGCAAGTTATATATTCATCTTATCTACATCTGCCCAATTGGTAACGACCACAAACATGTAATCCTGAGTGGCTTGTTTCAAACCCATGTGCCACGCCGAAAGGTGCACTGTTTTACTCCTAGACCGGCCGTTTATCATGACCATCTCGTGCCCGGCCATAAAATTCAAAAACACGAAATCTCGACTATCACCCTTATTTACTTGCTAATCAGCTTTGCGGATGTCAGGTGCCCTATCTTTGTAATGCTCCTTGTCATATGCAGAGGCCGCAATATGAGTTGAAATCACCACCTATTATGGTTATCATGTTTGTGTATCCATGATTGTACACATCCATAATATCAGCAATGATTACTAATATGGCTTGCAGCTGTGCTGCTGTGTGCCACAGGGAGGACTATAGATATTAATGACCTTAATGACCAACAGATGTTTCCCTAATTCCCTCATTTATCGCAGATGAGAGCTGCAGCAACATAGGATTATTTTGGATTTTGGTAAAACTAAGGGAGTTTCTCATACCTACTAGTAGGTCACCCTTCAGTCCCCCCCCAGGAGCCATTTGTTTCCCCTTTTACGACTCTGATAAACCCATCTAATTGAAAAGCCTTTTTTAACGAGGTTTTTTGTAAAAAAAAATATATCTACATCAGAGGAAAGGGGAGAGGTCAGAGAGTGAGCCAGATGATTAAAACCTCTCCTATTTCATGTCAAGATGTGTGGACATTTTCTCTCGATGTTAGGAATTACTTTTCTTCTTCGAGAGTATCGCTGGAAGCCAGGCCCAGTCTTTAGTCAGTTGTACATTATGTCTCATTCTAGTACTTTGTATCTTTGATTGGCTGTCTTCGTTGGTGCACGTTATCCTAAGTTCGTGATAATTCTACACAACTACTCACCAGAACCGATCCACCCCAACTCCTAAATGACTATCAGTCAGGGTTCTGCCCAAAGTGTAGCATCAAGACAGCCACCATCCAGGTGGTGGGTGATGTGCTCCAAATCATTGATAAGGGTGATTCATGCTTCCTCATCCTCCTTGACCTAGCGGCTGCATTCGACACCGTCAACCACCTTTTCCTTCTCTCACTCCTTGCTGACAGGATGGGATTCTCTGGCACTGTCTTGAATTGGTTTACCCTCTTCCTCTCAGGCAGACACCAGACTTTATAGATTAACTTGTTGCTTTCTAGCAGACTCCAGGTCTCTTGTGGAGTCTCCCAAGGAACCATCCCCCCATCAATCCTTTTTAACCTTAACATTGAGCCTCTGGGCACTCTCTTTCTTCAAAGATCCCAATATAGCCATCCATCAGTATGCAGACAATTCTCAGTTGTACATAAGAGTATATAGCACACAGGAAATCATTCATCTCCACAATTACCTAGCCATCATACAGTCCTGGATGTCGACTGCCTACCTCAAACTAAACCCATCCATGATTCATTGTCATTGGTCCGCACAGTAAAAAACAACTTGTCCAACAATAGTTCAATGATATGCAACTAGAACGATTTGACCCACAACTCTCAGACTTAGCAAAATCCTTAGGCTTCACCAATGACAGCAATCTGTCCTTCCAGAAACACATAGCCAAGAATGCCTAAATAGCTCAGAATCTCTAACCTTCGGAAAATCAAACCCTTCCTCCCTCTGTAGGACTTTGGGACAGCGTGCAGGCCCTGGTGGACTCGCACATTGATGGGGGAAATGCTCTCCTGAGAGGGTTCCCAGTTGCTCATTTGGCTCCCCTAAAAGCAGTCCAGCATGCTGCTCCATGTCTTATTATGTGATCATGGAAATTTGACCAAATTACCCCCATCCTATGCAAACTACATTGGCTTCCACTCCAAGCCAGGATACTGTTCAAGACTGCATGTATCATCTACAAAGCAGCACGAGTAGCACACTGGCGTACCTGGTGGCTAAGCTCCATATATTTGGTGGCACACGCTCCTTGTGCAGCAAATTGACAAACCGGCTTGAATCACAACTCGTCTGCAAAGAGAGGATCCGCAAACTATCCTTCTCTTGTCATGCACCCACCCTCTGGAACTCGATCCCATTGTCAGCTCGGCACGCCACCACAATTCTCCAATTTTGCAAATCTCTCAAAACATGGCTCTTTCAAATAACACCTGACCAAGGATTAATTCCAATGGGGGCACATACCAACGCACAGACCTCATATTACTGCGCTACTGCTGAAAGATGCCAGCCCAAATGCCAGCTAAACACACTCTGTACAGTGCTCCTCTGCTCTCGAGCTAGGTCTGCACTTTAAACAATAAAATACAACAAAATAACACTAGTGGACAGGGTATGCAGTGTTTTAGGAATAGTGTCCCCCTCCATCTCCTCATTCAACAAAGAGAAGGAGAGATATTTATTCCGAGTTTCAATTTTGATATTTGAAGTTATCTGCATAGTGTCACCAATCGCCTCTCGTGAGTGTTGCTCAATGATAATTTGAGGTGTTTTATTTAATTTATTCTCTATTAACCATCCATTAGGGTGGTTGGCCTGCTTCTGACCTCTCTTTTATAATATCTTTATTTTTTGCATTTCCCCCAATGGGTTTGATTATTACAGGCCCCTAACGGATTTCCATCAATTGCCACAAGGAGCTGTTCCAGTGGTTCTGTATTCACTTGATGTTTAGATTGTCTAACTGTCTTTCATTATTTTGATATTTTCTTTTGTCAGGTCTTCTTTTTCTTATTCCGCTTTGAAGTGTTTGTATAAGAGTTAGAATTGATGGATAAGACTGACTTTATTGGTGAAACCTGATTAATCAGGGGACAAGTATCATCGTTATGAACGATAGTAGCATCTTCATTCATAGTTACTGCTCCTGTATTTCCATTCTCTGTTCCATACTTTCAATTCCACTACTTACGTGACAATATCGCTGTTACCTGCCTTTTTCCCTTCTTCGAATACACTTATTCAGTGCAATCTAATCTTGGATTTTACTCACGGCATCTTGGTTCTGCATTAATAATATGTCTAAAAAAATTTAAGTAACTTCACTATATTTGACAGGGTCACATATTGATCTTATTGGATATTTTGTGAACCCAAGCATACTTCATATATCCTTTTAAGGTATGCGTTGTTGCCAGCAGAACTTTGGCAATTGTGAGGTGATTCTCTGGATAGTGACGATGAGAATGGCCTGGATGAATCCAGGACAGATGGTGTAGCTGGTGCTAATGTTGAGCTCCGTCTCAAATCACTAAATGAGTCATGTGAAGTTCTAGGGATCATATGCAAGCAGTTTGTATGTGAGTCTCTTTTCTCCCTGTATAGTGCCTTAGGTAGAGAGAATGATTTATTTCGGTTTACACCATTTACAAACAAAATTACAATACAATACAAAGTACCTGAATATAAAATAGTTCCTACAAATATGGAATATTCACCTATAGCCATACATTTTGATAAAAAAGCTGGATTAAAAGTTTCTTCCCAGATTTTATTTATTTATTTATTTATTTGTACATTTGTAAAGCGCGCAAAGCCCACAGGCAACCTGGCGCTGGCACTTAAGAAGTTGGTTACAAGTTATTGAGCTTCCAAAGAAAAAAATACATTTACATAGTAGTAAAGTCAACAGTTACACATCCAAGATATACATTCAGAAGATAGTGTTAAAGATTTCAACCAGGCGAAACACACATTAGTCTCAGCCCAGTATGCAGCACAAAATTGAAATGCTTATGTTGTTAAATATATAGTTTCAATATTTGAGAGATACACCACTCATATCATAACCCCTTTTCAAATACCCCGCATCACAATGGACCAGGAACCAGGCTGGTAGGTAAAGGTAATATTTATTTATTTATTTAGAAATTCAAGAAAATCACACACTGTTTAATATTTGGGGCAGCAATCACCAATGGGGTGATAAGAACAATATGAATGTAAGCAATGCACTTAGTTTAACCTTCTATAAACACAACTACAAAACACTAGGGAATAGGAGCACTTTTGATTTTAGGTAAGATAGTACTGGAGTTAGAATTTCCCCCTGCAACGTTCCCGCAACCCACAAATGATCAATTTTAAGTGGATAAACAATTCAGAAGGTAATCAGGAATGACAAATAAGAAACAGAATAGAAATCCAACTTTCCCTCCCCAAACAAGAGAGAAAAAAACGGATTCAAAACCTGGCAATGCTAAAATGACACTCGGAAATGGATGAATAAACAATGAATGTGTCTAAAACTCTTGAAACAAAAACAATTCTTTACAGGAGCAACACTGGAAAGATACTAACAATCACAAGCAATGGCTTGAGCAAAAGCATGCAATTCGAAATTGAATGGAAGATTGAAAAACGTTAATAACCAAAATGACATGTGGTAAAATGACACACTTTTCCAAATTCCCGCCTAAATTTAATAGAACGGTTTTTAATAAAAACGAGTGAAAAATCTTGATGTAGGTTTTGGGTTGGGGGGAAGCTATGGATCCTAGGTACAATATGAAAGTCAAATGAGGTCTCTAACTGTTAAATTGAGTGAGTTATGCAAGATCTAGTGAGGTGAGTTTTTGGAAAATTAAGGTGCAAAAAAGGAACAGAAATCAATTTTGACAAGGACAGTTTTACTCTACAGTAGGGCATTCTGGCTAGGCGACCAGACGGAGATGCAGAATCTACCCTAGCACCTCCGTGCCCACCCTGGCGGACCCAGTCCGATCACCCGAGGGAGAACTAATGGTTTAGGATTTCACAAGACAAAATGATTAAAGAAGTTGGCACTACACAAGGAATCAAAGCAGGGTAGCAAGAATGATTGTGACAATATTATAAGTTATCGGGGTCAGAATAGGATAGCCTAGAGATTGGGATGGAACAAGGCAACGTTGACTATGTTTCTATGGTTCCTATAGATACTCAAAGTCCACTTTTAGTTTGGTTTGGACAGTCAGATGTTCTAGTCGCCACACGGGTCTGGTCTAACACTGGGCAGCCGCACAAACTCATCGGGATGGAGTCAGTTGGGCAGGGACTGGATACCAAAGGATAATTCTTCTGGACTGGCAGTTCTGGTTCCTGGATACTATAGGGCATCAGGATAGCAGTATAGCAGGATAGCAGTGAGTGGCAGCAAGCCAGGTAAAATCAGGATGCTTCCTCATAAAACCTCAGCGCTTCCCTCGGTTATAGGGATTATTTTAGAATTGAGGCCTAGCTGAAGTAGGATCCGCAATTGCTTGTCTTGTGGTTGGGATCTGGAGTTTTGATGGATAGATGCAAGATGAAGACAGGAACAGACAGGAACAGGACGCCGGCATAGGAATCAGGAATCAGTGGGCCTCATTCCGAGATTGGAGGTAGTCATGGCGCTATTTGTGCCATGACTGCCTCCAATAACGGTACCGGCACCGGTCTCGTTCAATGGGGACTTACCGGTGTAGTCCGACCTTTGCGGGACCGGTAAATCCCCATTGAAAAAGCCATTCCCCATTCCCATTTGAGCCCCTATAGGGCTCAATGGGAAGGGGGAAGGCGCTAATGATGGTACCGCAATTTGCGGTACCGTTATTAGCTCTGAAGTCCCTTAGCGGGTCCCGTCCATAACGCCTGGTAAAACCAGGCATTGAAGGAGGGACCCGCTAAGGGAACTCGTAGTAGGGCGATAAGGGATTACCGGCACCGGTCTCCTTAATGGTGCCCGGTATCCCTTACCGCCCTACTCGTAATGAGGCCCAGTGTGTGTGTCCTGAGTGCTAGTCAACGGCCCTTATTTATAATGCCAAATTACATCATTACAGTATATGACAGGGACAGGATTCACTACCCATGCCCCTAACAATAGGATTGGGCAAGGGCATAGTCTCCACCTTGCTCACAGTTGGTTGGATATCAGAAAAGTGATGTCATGTGTATGAGGTGATTTTTACTGTATCTAGAAACTCCCACCTTTCCTTTACTGAAAATCCGATTTTGCCAAAAACTGATATTTATGCAGTTTCCACCTCTTAGTAAATCAGATACACAGGTTACATATTTTGTGCAGCACAGATTAGTCCAAACCTCCAGTCTGTGCGACCTTGTTTCGCCTTTCTGACACATTTTGGTAATTTTACACATTAAAGATTTGGCCCACAATTCCCCAATTTTATACACAGATGTGAATTGTCCCCAGGGATGTATGTACAAAATTTGAAATTTCCAACATGAATGCTTTTCTGGTAATGCAACATATATCACCGTTTCTGTCCAGAGTGTGCCACGACATTCTACCAGGTTTTCAAACACAGCCCACAATTCCACATTTACGATGTGAAAATTCCACATTTTTACCAATTTTGACAGATGAGATATAAGTTCTTCATAAAATAGTCTTAAAACAAATGGGAGTCAGTGTCTGTCATTTTTTTCTTCCCAGCTAACACCAATTGGCAGTTTCTTCCAAGCAGGATGGGGGGGGCACTCTCTTAATTGAAGGTTTTATGCCCTTGACACTTGACAGGTGAGTGTCCCGGGACTGTTATTGTCCCAGCCTGACGCGAAGATGAATGAGCATGTGAACTGTCATTGTCCTATCACATTCAAAGTTTTTCAAGCTGGTACTTCGCACCTAAGTGTCCTGGATTTAGGGTGTATCTCCCTTCCTAGGAGGAGTTTCATAGCTGGCAACTGGAATTACAGGTTTTTGAGAGCTTGCAACTCCAGCCTATGTGTTTTAAACTGTTTAATTTCTTTCTTTAATTCAGTTTGCAGCTCCTCTGATTGCCATTGTCTTGGCAGCTGTAGTCATTTTCCTTGCAGCAGGACACTTATCTAAAGTATAGATACAGATCTCCTTGACCTGGCTCAGAGCGTAAAAAGTCTCTTTGAACTGCTGCGCCTGGATACATTTTGTCAAGAAATAAATGCGTGTTTCCCGTGCGAGTGAAAATGAAGATGCTTTTGATTTCTCTGAGAATTGGTTTTAACTGGGCCTTTTTACTCACTGTGGTTTCAAAATGACAGATGAAATTGGCATCAAAGCAGCATTTGAAAGCGTAAAAATGGTTTCATTTTGAAGGGGATTTTGGCTTTTGCAGCAATGGCAGGCTTTCCTTTTCACTTGATTCCATATATGTTTCTTAACACACTGGCCTATTTTTCAGTGTGTCCCCTTGTTCCATTTTGCCCGAAGTGTGTGAGGCAAAATGGTGTAGCCATTTTTCTGTTGCTGCGAAAAGTAGTTTTGAGGTCCTGGTGCGCACAGTAGCAAGCTCAGCCAGGTTACTGTTTCTTGCGCGCAGTCAGCTCAGTGATGTGAGGCAATGCCATTGAGTGGGTCAATATATCCCACAATAGCTACAGTTACATTGGTTAAGCATGCTTAGTGTTTATCATAGTGCTGGTGGGGTTGTCAGTACTGGCTCTAAGGACTATGTGGCAAGGTGACTGCGTTGGGAGGTCTGACCTAAATAGTAAGGTTTTTAGTTTTTTTCTGAAAGACCACTAGGATGTGTCATTTCTAAATTGCGTTGGGAGTGTGTTTCACATTTTGGGAGCAATCACCGGAAAACTTAAGCCTCTCGCTTTCTGCCTTCTGTATCTAGGTATAGTGAGCAGGTTTGTATAGAAAGACTGGGTGAGTCTATTAGATTGAGTTTTGCAGATCAAGTTACTGAAATAGGCAGGCGCGTTGTTAGAGACACATCTGTGTGTGAGCATGAGAATTTTTTATTTGAGTCTGTCAGGGACTGGGAGCCAATGGATGTTCCTCCTGGTAACCTAGATGTGATTATTGAGGGGGATATTCAACGCTTCTCTGATAGCGGTGTTTTGTACAATTTGTAGTTTTCTGATATTTCTATTACTCGTTCCCGCAAATAGTGAGTTGCAATAATCGATCCTGGAGACTATCAGGGCACTAGGCAGTGTGATGGAGTTGTGCAGGGAAAAGAATGGTCTGCTGGCTCTAATCAGTTTAGCTGCATACGTAGCAGAGGAAACTATGGAGCTGACCTGTCTATTCAAAGTGAGGGAAGAGTCGATGTAGACCCCAAGAGTTTTTATTTAGTTGGCGACCATGATGGTGTTGCCATCAATGTTGAATGATTTATATTCATATGGGAGATTGTTTAGTTTAGTTTTGTTTCCGATTAGAATCAGCTCTGTCTTGTCGCTGTTGAGACACAATTTGTTAAGGGCCATCCAAGTCTGGATTGCAAGGTAGATTTTGTTTACATTTTTCATGTCTGTGTCATAGCATCCAGCAATTGGGATGAGGATTTGTGTATCATCCGCATAATCTGTATACGTGATACCCATTTTGTCAAGCTTGTCAAATAATAGCTTAGTGAATGCATTGTATAGTGTCGGTGACACACAGGATCCTTGTGGAACACCACAGGTTACAGAGACAGGAGGGGCTGCTGATGTAGCCGGGAAGACCCTCCTGGTCCGGTTAGAGAGAATGGATTTGATCCATTTAATGGCTTCTGGAGAGAAGTAGGCAGCAGTTTCAAGATGTTGGCACAGGATATCGTGATTGACCCAATCAAAATCTGCCAAAAAGTCTAGTAGCGGGAGGATGCACAAGGGGTGGATTGAGACTCACTTTGGATTTTTTTTGGGCTATTTATGTTGTAGTAAAGAGACTTTATCAGCTAATGAATTATGGATATTAAAGCACCATTGTTTAATGCACCATTGTTTAATTTTGATGGCAAGGTCTGGGGTGGATGCTGGTGATTCTAATTCATGGAGAATTGTGAATAATTCTCTGGTGTTGGATTGAGCAGTTAAGATTCTTTGGTTATAGAGTTCACTTTTAGCTTTAATGATTTCTTTTTTATAATTGTTCACTAGTGTTTGGAAGTGGGCTTTGTTTGTAGGTGTTGGTGACTTCAGCCAGATGTTTTCTGCAGATCTTTTGGTTGTACGCATGTCATGATGGATACAACGTACAGCCATTAGATGTCCCAATGAGCGTAAGTTTACCATACTATTTATGGTTCGATCAAATTCTATTTTCCCCGCTTTCCTTTTCAGCTGTTGCTTAGTCATCAACCCCCCCCCCCCTCAGATGCTCAATATCAATGCTACATTTTGTACATAGTTAAGATAATTTCCTATGCGAGGGATGAATATCATGAATGGCGGCTTCTATTAACTCTTCCATCACATTCATAATATTCGGATTCTCTGAAGGGCTTGAATGTTACTTCCGAAAATAATCAAGAAATCTAAATTCAGCTCACACGCCGATATTTAGATCCCCAATTTCAAGGGCAAAAGCTAAGCCTGGGATATTTTCAGCCAGGCCTAGTATCTTCCTTAAATATGTATATAACATGTGATCCAGGGCCAGACAACAAGTACTTCCCCAGATGTCACTGGAATTTCACTGGAATAATACACAGATGAATATACCTTTGCTTCAAGCATCTAGATACATTTATCCAGGTCAACGCTGCCATATTTGTGATAGAATCACTTGAGGACACCCAGACCTGTCCATATACAATTTTCCAATGTAAGTGTGCAGGCCACGAGCAATTACTCGAAAATCGAACACCTAGATAGAAATATGAGTCAACAACATTAGTACTATACACCAAAATCACAGTCTTAGTTTTACTTAAATTCAGGCTTAAACCGTTTGCTTTGAAATAGCCAGCTGCATATCTCAAACTGCTCCTCCGACCCTTTGGAGCTAAATCTAATTAAACTGTGTTGTCTGCACATAAAATAGTTGAGTACACAAACCCATTTAAGAGTGGCAGGGCTAGGCCTAACTGTAATGAACCTGGCATAAAACCTGAGAGAAAAATAATATACAACAAAGGGGCCATTGGACAACCTTGATGGACACCTTAATTAGTCAAAAACTCCCTTGTTTACCATTTTCTAGAGTGGTCAATAACAGAAGCCCGGGTGTTATAATGCAAGCAGATGATTAATTACAAAAGGGGAATCGGCACACCCTTTTTTTGGAGTTTTTTCCACAAAACAGAGCAATCTTGAGAATCAAAGGCCTTTTCTAGGAGTAGGAAGCCCACATATACTATACCACTCTTAGTTTTATTTATTTGTCTATGATAGTTGATCGGACAAATACATGATCGA
This sequence comes from Ambystoma mexicanum, assembly GCF_040938575.1. Lineage (NCBI taxonomy): Eukaryota > Metazoa > Chordata > Amphibia > Caudata > Ambystomatidae > Ambystoma > Ambystoma mexicanum. Next base: position 752,693,722 of record NC_090923.1, read on the forward strand.
ATGACATCAAACCTTTTCTAAACCCTGCTTGCTGAATGAGTAATATATTATTTTCCACCACACACAGCTCAGGTCTAGCCTATAAACAGCTAGCAAAGATCTTAGACGTAATGTCCAATAGTGATATGGGGCTGTAGCAATGAGGATCGGAACGTGAGCCCTTTTTAAAAAATTGGTTTAATTAGAATCTTAGTACAAGATGGTGGAAAAATTAGAGAGAAGACAAATTGATTGAACACTTTCAACAAAACCGGAGCGATACCCATTCAGATGTCGATATTAGACTAACTGCATTATGTTCATCTTTGTGAAATCCATACGCAACAAGGTTCCAAATCCCTTAAACATTTCTATCCCTTACAGGCACCTCCAGCAGCTCCTATTGGAGCTCAATAAGTGATATTTTCTTAGCCTTCAAAAGATTTTTATATTTTATTCCTGGCAGTGAACCATAAATTAAATGTAGCTCTCTGACATTCACCGCCTTACCACGGAGCATCATTTAGTGCTCCAGTTTGGCGACCAGCTGAGAAAATGGAGGGGTATACACACAATTTTGGCAATAGAGATGATTAGTTTTTCATATGTCGTAAGAGAGGCCCCTGTTCTGCAGGGTCCTGAACAAAGAAATTCACCCTTACAGTCTATTTGTCTGCTAGAATGGTTACTGTTTTATCTTTAGGCAGCTTCATGGATAGCAGTGCTAAAAGTATTTTATCAGAATTAGCAGAAATCATAGAGCCAGAGTTTGGCTGGGCCGTATTCATTCAGACAATCAAAGGATTATGATCACTCATGGGGAGCTCATAGACCACAAAGTCTAGCACTCAAGGAATAGCAGTCCACTAAGCAGTTATCAACCAAAGAGTTTCTATCAGCAGAACTGTAAATATATTTTGGGGGGTCATCACGAGGGCATCTCCCATTCACTTCAACGAGGGAGGCAAAATGAAAAAAAAGAATCGAGTAGAGTCCCACGCAAATCGCCACTTGCCATATTTTGATTTCTCATAGGGATGCCACAGGCCACTTCTAGGTCAAGCTCCCTGGAGCCGCGCAGTTTAGCATTAAAACCGCCCATTATAATTGTGCTGCAAACACTCTTGATTATTAGAAGGTCTGCTAACCATCCATTAAATGTTAATATACTTTTGAAATCCTCCTTTGGATGCAAGTAGATATTACCTATAAGATGCTTGTTATCAGCCTTTTCACCCTGAGAGGTAGAAATTAATAACCTTTGATCTGAGGGTCTAGGAATGTAGACTGGGTTCCAACCAAGGGCCCTGCACACTAAGGTCACAAGACCCATACATGGCCTACCAGACCATCCTTAATGGCCGCACAGATAGTTACCCAATATTCAGATTTTATCAATTGGGAATCATCTGTCAGCCAGGTCACTCTTTTTACCAATTTAGCCAATCCGGATCATCTAGTTTGTTACGAATACCAGCCACATTCCAATTGAGCAATTGTACTGCGCTAGAAGAAGAGCTAGAGAAATCATGTGCTTTATCCAATTCTTTGCACGCTTGGGCATTGTCAGTAAGACAAGTATCTTCAAAAGTGCAGACACCTCATTGGTGCGGGTCGGCTCAGATTCAACTATAACTAAAGTGACCTAATAGGAGGACCCTGCTGCACAAAAGCATAAACTCTCTCCCGCGCCTCTTTTTCTATATTAAACTTTGCAGAGGAAAGGTAGACGGACCGGTCTATGTTCTAGCTCTTCTCGTGTCAGATCTATGATTAAGCTGATATGACCATTAAGATCTGTAGTTACACACGTCTTTGAGATAATTTGTCCAACTACAGGCTTCTCCAAATCACAGGGAGTGTGCCATATATCATGGAGGTGAAAAATGTGGGACCTTGCCTCCTTATGAACCTCGATCTCTTTGTTTGCTCATGTCCTTCGACAGTTCAAGATACACAAACAAAAAAACGCATTAGAGAAACAAAAACGAACATTGCAACCCTTGAATACATACAGTGAGACAAGATACGAACACTAGGGAACATTTAAAAGAGATATCATTAACTCCTAAAACATCAGAAAAAGCTTTAACAAGAGTACTTTTATCTGAGATTTTGTCTCCATAAGTAAGACTCTTGAAACACAATATTAGATTGTTCTCTCTCCAGCCCGCAAGGAGGTCTTCACTAGGTGCAATTCCTCTTGTATCAAATCTACTTATAGATTTTAAATGACTAGTTGTGCCGGCATTTGCAAGCGCAGACATTTTTGCTAGATGCGGGCCAGGGTCTACCTGTACCTTAGGACAAGTATGAGAAGGAGACCCGGCATGGCCGTCTAGTAGTGAATTCAAATTGTTCAGCTTTGATAAATCAATTTGGCCAACTTGAGTGTCGTCTTGAATGCCATCTTGAATACCTAATACAATATGCCTTTCTCCATCTGACTCAGGGAGATTGACCAAGAGCACCTCCTGAGGAAATTTTCCAACAGTGGGCCTGGCCACACTGTTGTTCTCAGACCGGATCTCAGTTGCCTTGTGAAGTGTTACCAGCAGCAGCACCACCCCTGGCACAGAGGGCGTTTGCTTTTTAGACCCATCCATCATGCATTATTGTGCTAATGCTGTGCCCCACCTCAAATCACTAAATGAGCCATGTGAAATTCTAGGGATCATAGTCAAGCAGTTTGTATGTGAGTCTATTATAACCCTGGCTAGTGCCTTAGAGTTGGTGCCATTTTTTTGTAAGGAAAGGCAACGATCTAACACGGAGTTGTTATCTATTATAGAGACAGGCATACTGTTGTCAATATCCTTCACCAGTTCTTTTTCAAGTCTCCAGCTCTCTTTCGGGCCACTAGCTTCTACGGCATCGGAAAACGCTGTTATTCTGCCCTTCGTGTTAGGTTTCATTCTTTCTTCAAAAGCTCGAGTGGGAACCTGAGAGGTTTGGGCTGTAGCTCTTGATCATCTCCAGAGGTAGTAGGCCATAATATTGGCTGCACGACAGTGTCTGATTTAAAAATAAGATTATCCTCGGAAAAGTAAAGGAGTCATATTTCCTTACCATCAGAGGAATACAGGGTGCCTCGCTTCTTCACACCATCTCTGTTGCAGCCCGTAGACTGCTGGCTGTGGCACTTCATGCACTTTGTGCACTTCGCGCATGTGTGAGCTTTAGTAGAGATGTTCTTGTTGCTCTGCAAACAACAACGCCCACCTTCGTATCACCACGGCCAAACACAGGTCCACGCAATCTGCCTGCTGTGCTGACTGTGGCACTTAACGCAATTCACGCAGGTGTGAGGTTTAGTACAGCGATTCTCATTGCTCTGGAACAACAATGTCCACAGCCGTATCACCAAGGCCAAACGCAGGTCCACGCAATCAGCCTGCAGTGCTGACTGTGGCACTTAACACACTTCCAAGAATGTTATTGCAAGCACTGGCCATCGTTCTGAGCTACTTATTCCAATACAATTAGGTAAACATTAGTAACAAGTTTCCTATTTAAATTCTGGCTTTATTCCTCATATAAAATGCCATATTTCTGTGAAGGGTGACCTTTTCAGTTATTACCATACCGTGTTCTTAATCTTGATGCTGAAGGAAGCCTTCGGTGACTCTAGTGCCTGTGACATGATTAAAGGTTTAACCTGATGTTGTTGGGTATAAGAGGCACAGAGCATGTGACAGTCCCCACTGCTTCACCTTATTGATGATGCTCAACAAGGCTGTAACACATGTCTGCGGGTTCTGATGGTACTCATGTTCAAAGAGGAGTTGGCTATCATTTCTGTGCTGGACTGTTTTTTGAGAAGGCCCAGACTGATAAGCAAATTGATTTTTCTCCTCTGTGAAAAGTACAGTGAGATAAAACCTGGTTTTCGGCCCTCCTGAGTAAGACTTACTTCTCTCATCCGGTGGATGTATTAGGATCTGGTAATATCCACTGCTGTGCTCCAGAACTGAGGTTCCCTTATTCCCCATCAGGCAATCCTAAGCATCTTTCACCTGGTCAGGTATGGTGCGGGTGTTCAGTTATGAGTAATTGATGCACATTGTTACATTGCCATTCGTTCAACAGGTAATGACTAGGGGCTCCTGGACCCCTGCCTACAGAAGGTCATCCAGGTGTTAGCAGACATATTTCCAATATCTGGGAGCCAGGCATCAAAATCTCTCCTGGAAGGCCATCTCTACACTGTGGGCCTACCCAGTGTCCTAGGAGCTGGTGGAATACACATTTGTTGACTGGATGAGATATTCTTTTAGCAAGTCCCAATAACTCAAAAGGTGGTGACTCTCCAAAGCAGATGGCCTTTGGATTCTGACTGGATTCATAGGGGAGGTCAGGCGGGACTGGAAAATGATGGTAAACCTGGTTGGTGGATGGTCCTGTTTGTCACATTAGCGATGGGGACTTTGATGTTCTTTATGTCCATGCTGTCAACTATTATCAGGGCCTGCTGCACTCATAATCCGCATGTGAGAGCCTCACACTCTTCAGTAGTTGCGCTGCCAGGTGTTGTTTCCTATAGAGCATCTCATACATGAAGGTAATCTAGGAGCACCAATCCAGGAGCACCTGTGTTTGTTTTCCAACTATACTGACTGGGGGTCTTATGACCGCATCTACTATTCTCCACAATCTTTGGGTGCTGTGCTTGGATGTGTTGAGACTGCAGACAGTCTTCATCTGGCGGTAGTAAGTCAGCGCTGATGGCAGATGCTTCTCAGACAACTTATCTGCTGATGACCTTGCTGCAGCCTTGCACCCTTCTGGTCATGCAGGCTTAATGTTTTCGATTTTCACTCAGCTGAAGCATAGTATTGGTGAGTTTCCAGGTTCTCCTGTTTCTGGGCCTTGCTGGATTTTCCAACCAGTACTTGTGTTGATTTTCTTATCTGTCTTCTGCTTTGTCATAGTACAGTGTGCACATTTGGAAGACTTTCCATGTCCGTAGTCGTTCTGGACAATGGGTATACTCCCTGGACACCTTGGTTCTTGAGCAAGTTGGAAATGTTGGTGTTCTTGCTCCCACTATGGTGGAGCAGGGCCTCTTCCATACTGTGGTGTAATGGACTAAGCCAAGGGAGCTTCTGAAATGTAATTGCCTGGATGACTTGCCCTAACTCTTCCAACTGATGTCACAGGTCACAGTCTGGGGCTATAGTGCGTCTACTAGCTGACTCAGGTGACTCTATGCTGCATCTTCTACCTCTTGCTCCAGCATATGCACCTCTAGAACCAGTCTTGAAATGATGGTGGGTACAAGCTCCACTCCAGGGTCTACTCTGGAAGACCATCATGGCATTAATCTGACTCACCGCAGGACTTGTTGAAACCTCTCCAGATTCACACCTTGTTATTCAAGTTCCTTCCATTGGTTTGCCAGCTGTAGAGTTGGGTCCATCCTGCCTAGGTACTCTGACATCTTATCACTAGATTGCCGGAGGGTGCAATTCACCATTAGCTCTGCACCCAAGTTAGTGAGACTAGCACGCAGTCTAAGGAATACATGATGTTGGCTGCTGAGAGGGCCGGTAGTGTGGCAAAGACTGACTGAATCACTCTCAGTGCAGGACCTTGCAGACTCGAAATCACTCTGCGCCTCGTCTCCCAGTCAGGTGCTCACCAGTCAGGAGCATTTCATGTATCTGGTCCCTCCATATCTGATATTCATCTTCTCCCCTCGGGGTAGACTCCTCCCGGGAGAAAGGTCTCAGGTGGATGTAGGGGCAATGTTTAGATTATGTCATGATGGTCTACTGCAAAACAACCTTCAAGAAGACAGCCATAGAGGAGGTGATCAGATTTGTTTTCCTATCTTCTTGAGTGGCACTGTCAGTGACACAGGGCACGTGGTGGTAGATGTGTGCTCTGGTGATAGTGACTACACTGACTGCTACAAGGATGATGACAGTGTCGGGCAAGACAGGGCCTGGGCTAGGTGGATGTTGTCTAACCAGCAACCCTAGGCAAGTGTTCAAGGCCTTGGCAGGATAGCTCACGTTTGGGTTCCCCTGCAATAGTAAGGGGCTTGGACTCAGGATTGATTTATTTGGGCCGTACCATGCAAGAATGCATTATTAGTGGTCAAAGAGCTGAACAAGCTCCAGAAAAAGGACAGCTGGCGGGAGTGCAAAATATGAAAGTGTTAGATGCAGCTGCCTCTCTTTCCACCAAAGAGGGAAAGGCCTGCCCACTCAATATCTGTAAATGCCCACTCAGCAGCGGTGTGTGGGCCTTTATTGATGTTAATATCACTGTGGCTGGTCCAACTACATTAGCTTCAGACCCCACTGGTTAGACAATCCTGGCTGCGCGCACTGCAGACACAGCAAAGAGACAATGCATAAAACATTTCAGTGGCATGTACCCCACATAGGACAAATGTTTATGAGAAGTTCCCAAACATCTTTAAAGCTCCTGAAAGAGAGGGAAGGCCACATCTGCAGGCATTTGTTTAAAAAAAATGTAAAGGACTTTCTGGTCCAGTTAAACATAGAAACATAATATGTGCATGGGGACCGGAAAGGCGTTCCTTTCTTTCTCTGTTGAAGCAACAAGAAATGTTACAACCGCTCATAAACATGTATTTTAGATTTTTCTTGTGTGCATCGACATGTTGTCCGTGCTATTTCTGTGCATGGGAGACGAATGATGAAGCAATATTTATGAGCAAGTGTAAAACATTTTGAGACTTTTCATCTGGAAAGCCGTGGTTTTGTTAAAAGGACGTTCGTGGTAGCTCTGGGTCTGCCAGACAGAGATCATTGAACAAATACCATGATCACTATGCCTTTAAAAAATTTAAAAATATGTTCCAACTCCTCTTGCTCATACCCATGGCATGCAACAATACATTGTCCTCGCCTTAAAGCTGACTTCACTCGCCCACAACTGCATTGGTGGAGTAGTTTTTTTTGTCTTGGAAAAAATGACAAGCACCTTGAAAACTGCTTTTCTTGACGTCTTTTTAAAAGTAATTTTGTTATTTTTTTGTTTGATTGTTTCGTAATGGGGGACCTCCTACCAAATTCCCCTCACATCCTCCCCTTCTGATTCCTTCATTTCCTTTGCCCAATTTGTGCCCTTTTTGGTTGTTCTCCATTTTTTATTCCTCCTTCAAAATTGAACCTGTTGCTAGACTGATTTGGAAAATGCATTGAAATTGGGTCACACGTGGCGTCGTCCTTTATGAATTTGTCTGACTGCACAACCCCTCAACCAATTCCCATCCTGTAGAACCAATGCCAACGATGGAGGGGCGGCACTCAAGACCAAAGGATTCCTCGAAAAAGAAGATGGCCGAGAATGAAATTGCTGCTGTAGCTGCCGGACGACATGGAAAGGAGAAGACAAGAAGTTGCCAAATTCACACGCAGGAGTATTCTTTAGAATATATGTTGTTGTTACAAATCCTATGAAGGAACCATGGAAACCGAAAGTCATGACACCTTAAATTCTCCGAGAGAGCGGGTAGCAAAAGAGTGAGGGGTGAAAGGGGTTATAATATAGCCTTATAGACAGAGAGAGGGGTCATTATCACGAGGTCTATACGGCTATTAGCACATAGTGGCAGTATCAATGTATGTTTTGGTGGTGAAGTAAACATTTTTACTTTAATAGTGACTCAAGTAGGCAAACTGAGTTAGTAAATTAAATGTGATATATGTTGATATGTTGATATATGTTGTTATATTTAAATAATATGGTTGACTCCATAAGTTAAGCATTTCAATAGTAAAATTAAAGCAGGTTTAACATGAGCATGCATTAGGTGTCATGTAAAAGGAAGCTGAACCCTTAGGTCCTTTTAATCGAGGCTACACACCGTAAAATGGATGGGATGGAGAATAACTCTCACACCAAATAGAAGACAGACTCAGGAAGTTGGCAACATTTCTCTGGTTTATTCTCAATTATCTAAAACAGGGAGTACTACGGACAACAACGGACGTCGCACAGAATAGTCTCAAAGCATTTAATAAAAACAGTACTTATATAGCAAAAACTCATCATACGTGACATCATACTATGTGGCCAGCTAAGAAAACCTCTGCAGGATTGTGATAGGACTAAGGGAAGTATCCAAGTATACTATCTATAAGGGATTGGATTGCGATTGGGTCTCTATAGTCAGGTGGAGAACTTATGCCCTACCTCAGTGCAAGTCATCTTCAACAGTTATTAGAAACACAATGCATCATTGGCTGTTAGACTATAAGGTCCTTTGTTATCTGGCCCTCTACAATTGGTTGGCATGCTTGTACCCTTCTGGAACATTCAATTCTCTAGCAGCACATAAGCTAGTCCCTCAGGTGTTGGTGGGTGGACTTGACCATACCCCACCACCCCCTATTAGCCCAACATCCCTCTGTTTTCTGCCATTCAGATTGTCTTTGAACTTGGCCTTGTAGTCACTTTTCTTCTCTGGGAATATAAGGAAGTGTGAGCATATTTTTTATCGCGGTTCAGGACTACATGCCCACTTCTATTTCCATCCTGGGCTCACGTGACAGGAGGCCACGAATCAGCCATTTTATAGCATTTTATTGTCTCGAATAATAAAACTTGGCACTCATGGTGTTCTCTCTTTGCAACTTAACAAGTGATGCCTTGGCGTCTCACATTCACTGTTCTTCAAGGACTGATAACCAGTTTGGCTGCCTTAGCCTTTGACACGAGGCCAAGCAGCCTTCCTTTGGTCCATCTTCGAGCCACGGCTTATTTCTTTGCTGTGACACACACACAGTTTTCAATCCTCCTTTGTCCACGGGTTGAGCTTACTAAAATTGTGACATCGAATGTTCAGATTCTATATACATATATATATATTGGTGGCAGCACCTGCAGTCTATTCTCTACATATAGCGAGCCTTTATGATTAATTAGTGTCCTTGGGGAAGTGACTGAGAGTCTCTGGACCAAGTACAAGGCTGTCGCCTGCAAACACTCTCCTGCCTGAATTTTGGGCCGTCCGCCTTGAAAGGACTATACAAGCTCTGCAAAGGAGCTAGGAGGAGTGCTACACAAGCATCATCCAGAGTTAATCTTTTAAGTACACTTTCGAGACAGTCAAATCCTCGAACCACATCTAGCTGCTCTGCTGACTGTTGTCATACAGCAGTCACAAGAGCCGTCTGAGCCGCCTCGACCAGCATTCCAGATCCGCTAAACCAGCAAAGAGACAATGATTTTTGGTCCGAGCCACCAAGTCGGACAGCCTGCAGATCGGACAGCCTGCAGTTATCTGTCCAGCCTCACTTGCCGAACGGCCTGCCACCTGGTACTGGCAGCTGTCTCCCGCAACTTACTCTGTCTCAAGTGCTGCAAAGCACCCTGGAACTGCCTCAATTCTGTCGAGCACCAAGAACGTCTTCAGCACCAGGATTTATGCCCCCCCGGGTCCTTCTCCAAAGGCCCCTAGAGACAGTTACAAAACTTTTCCCCCTTAGTGCTAGAAACAAATAATCTTGAACAGTAAAACTGATTATTTTACCAACTACCCTCTTGTCAGTATCCAGAGTGCATCCCTTTCCTTCGTGAAATTTCTGTCCTCTGTGTTCCTTTACAGGGTGGGTTTTATTTTGTAGTGTGCTAAAACTGTCTGTTGTAGTAATAATAAAGTGGATATTTTTATACATCCTTGGCTGGACAGTCCCTTTTATCACTGGGTAATAATTGTATTTTCAATGTGTTTCAACTAACCAATGATCCATGACCTTGAAGAGATAAGCTTGCCGTTCATCCACGTTACCAAAATTGGAGAAGGAGGTCTTTTAATTCACGCTGTTCGAATTCCCTCTGGTGTACTAGAGGTGTGGGGTTGATAGATGGTTTAGAAACCGATATTCTTCCCTGGACCAATGGTGCCCCGGAAGTTGATTTGTCACATTGCTGGCAAGCTGTTGGATCAGTTGGAGCCATGTGCACAGCTTAGTAACCCAACGATAAAAGTACTGTTGCAGGCAACGCTTAGTCACTGCTAGGTATTATTCATGGAGCTTGACATGGAGACTATAAAAGGCAAGATCAAGGAGATCCTGCATGTCTTGTGTCAAGAGAGGGGACTTCCCCACAGCACTAAGGTTAATAAACCTGAGTTTCTAACCAGCCTCCAAGCTTGAGTAGAAGCAAGGGTGGTTGCGGAGAAGACCCCAGGGGACAGGCTAGGCTCTGTGTACCTCAACCGACAAGACCTTCTTTAGGGGGGAAAATGATGAGGACATCTGCATGAGCAGTGTTTCTCGCCAATCTTCCCGATGGGGGCAAGTGTGATTTCTCAACACTCACAAGTGTCAGTGAGGACAGGGGCTAGTGCGGCATCCTGCAGGGACCAGACCTCAGCACAGTCTCTCAGTGGACCAGTACTTGTTCCGGCTGTTAACAAACCTAGCGCTAGAGGAACAGAAACAGTGGGACAAGGTTGCCATTGAGCAGGACAGGGCAGCCATAGAGCTGCACAAGATGGCGGTTAAAGAGAGGAAGGATGCCAACAGATCCAAATTTAGCGAAAGCAGCAGTAGTGGCTCAAACCAGAGTGCCCGGGATAAGCCCCAAGGGCACATCACCAAAGACGCAGTACAGGCTTACGAAGTGGGGAAGGATATTTTTGACTGTATTGAAGCACTCGAGCTGCTATTCCATCTGCAGGAGGAGGATGAAGTACTGTGGGGTGCAGCCCCGATGAGTTGCTTACCGATACCAGGGACTGGTGCAATTCTTCAGTTAACTCCTGATGGGGGAGGATGAAGGCAGCCTGTTAGGGAGAATTCTCTGTTTAGGCTGAATTTCCTAACCTAGTGAGTCCCCCAGCAGCTTTGCTGGATTTCTGGAGTTTGTTTTTTTTCATCCTGCCAAGAGTGAGACTCTTTTCCTCCCACTCTTGGACATTATTGTGGTTGATTTCTTTGAATGTCAATGTGTTCTATGGGCTATAGGGTCTTTTACTCCATAGGGCCTCATGTGTTTTGCTATGTGTGTTACACCGCACCCTCTGTGCCGTAACACTGGGGTGTCCTAGAGGATCCCCACCATAGACTCCATACCCTGGGACTGACTACTGTCTACCAGGGCATGTAAAGTCACCATTGGCTTTACTAGACCTAAATTTACTAACGGAACTAGTACAAACCATCCTATTGTGGACATACTGGTAGGGGTAATTCGATTACCCCTGGGTCTGTTGTTCGAGGGGGCACTGTCCCGTCCCCCTCGTCGAGTTTTGGCTGGTGCAGTGGATACTACTTTTTATATTCGACCGCGAATATATTCCTATGGGATTCTTCCCATTGTTCGAGGCTAATACTTTTTCACGTTAGTCTCTAACATACCGCCGGTTTATTTGTCTTAAATAAATCCACCGGTTGGTATTTTCTGCCAGAACTCGGTTTTTAAAATGGCGTATGTGTTCGCCTCTGTAACTCCGAACAAAAGGTTGAGCCCTTTGTTCCACTTTTGGCAGGCTTCTGCACTGAAGCCCTCCAGAGTGGTGCCATTCTGTCTGGGTACCACAGAGGGTGTGGGAGGGGGTTTAGGCACCCTGGACTGAGTTGACTTGCCAACTCAAGTCGCACTCTAGTGTGATTGGTCCGAGTGGTGAGCCGCCCCGCTCACCACTTAGCATGTTTGATTGACAGCTAGGCTGAATGAATGGGGGTTTTCTACATAAAAGCAGGGCTTTTGGGACTGGAACTTTAGAAGTCGCCACAGGACCTAAGAATCCGACGAGGGTAAAGCTGAGCCGACCTGCACCGACGACACCTCCGGTGGAGCCCTGCTGAACCGACTCACCACTTCCCAACGACAGAGGAGACCTCCCTGCTGGAGAGTCTTCTTCCCCTGACTGGTGGGAACAAACAGTCCCTTGATTTTTCTTCGCTTCCAGGACATCTAGTGGTCAAATTGCCCGTGCTGAGCACCCCGACAACCGGATAGCCACTAACCACTGTACTGCGACCAAAAGGTGGTGCCTTGTGATTGAGCACTCTGCGGCTGGTCTCTTCCCTGGTGGTGCAACGATCTTCAACTTTCCTCGACGATGAGATCATCTCATCTTCTGGCAAAGCCCCGACTTGCATCCATCACCAGGAACAACTGCCCCCGCCGGAGCTGCCTCTTCACTCTCAAGGTACTGTGTCCGCCTGGCTTCCCTTGAAACGGTTAGTGTGAGGTGTCTTAAATCCTTGATAAGAGAGAGGGGCGAGAGTGCACAGCTTACTTTCTTGATAGTGTATTTCGTTTCCAATGGAATGTTATTTTGTAAATAAATATGTTAATGGGGTGCAGCCCACTATCATGTGCCACCGTGTTGGGCACAGAAAATGAACATAGAGAAAAAGAGACCGAGGCAAAAGTGCCTTCGGTGTGGGCCGCACACCCTTGATTCCCACTAAGGGTTAATCGATTTCTTTTGTGATCGTTATTCAGTTAATAAAATCCAACTTCAATCGTAATTCACAGATATGTATATTTTTTAATTTTTCAATTGCTGTGTTTATAAAGCTCATAAAAAATTGTGCTTAATTGGTTAAACTTCACCAAAAAAGCTAATTATCTCAGTTGAGGCAAAACAGAAAACCCATCTGGCTAATGCATTTCGGATTGTATCCTTCGTCAGAGCCAGGTTAGTACTACACACATAATAATGCATTATAGGTAGATTTAGAAGGTTTACAATTTTTAAATTAATAATTGTTCCGTACATCATGTGTAACAACCAGATATTCAAGAATTAATAACCAAAACAATCATAATAAACAAAACAATCATAATAAACAAACAGGGCGCCCACAAGGACAAACAAATATTTAACAAAAAAGTGAGATTGGAGAAAGGAGAAAAAACAAACAAGTAAGCATACACGATTGTAGACAGTAAAAATACAATATTTACACAGATAATGATATTGCTATATAATTCAAATAGTTAATGGGACTAATCAACTGCGTACTAGAATTGCCGATTAAGCCTTTTTGGTGACTATGGTGCTTAGAGGTAAAGTTAGGCGGCGTGTGCTTATTGTGCCAGAGTGTTGATTGTCGTACTATATTGTGTGAGAATACCTGTGGCTAGTTAAACATTTCACTAACCTGTGTGTCAGTATGCAACCCACGCGTGCTGTCCGCGTGTGGTGTTTCTCTATGAAGCACTGCCTAGTGTGGGGACAACAAATGTGTTATCTCCTCCGAGTAATTAGCTGCTATTAATCTATACGCGATCTTACTTCGCGTCGCTTTGTGCAAAGGTATGGCTTACCTGGAGCGTTCTGAGCTACGTCTTGCTCGATCAACTCCGAACAGCGTCTGAAACTCGCGGTTCGTGTCCTTGCCCTGGGCAACGTTATGTAAACAAAATGGCCGTTTGTGTATAACCAAGTCGGCCATATTGGTAGAGGCAATACTGGGACATGAGTGGCATAGAGTGTAAAATATAAATGGCAAATGTAAGGGATGTGAATGTTAAGATATTATTTGCACATGTAAAGATATTAAAGCTTCATGATATCTGTGTATTTTAAGTTGTACCTCTAGCACATGTATGTTCTGATAGTAACGTCGTGTACCTCATGGCTAATTGGCTAATTGGCCATTAATGTAAGGTCATATAGCGTAAAGATATACTGTCTAGTACACATCAACAAAGGAAAATACAAACTAATAATTAATAAATGTTTACAACAAGTGGTTATAGCAGAAAGCAACAGTGTTTTCAAATCGGGTAGTAATTTATACTTATTGCATGAGCATGAGACAATTTAGCACGTTCATTATTGATATTGCACGGTGAACAAATAGTGACATCATTACAAAAAGCAGTTGAGATCAAATTCCTCGTTGAGCCCTCGTGGTGCCAAGGAATCGAGACGATCTATCCAATAGGCTTCTCTTTGTTGCCTTCTTTTTTTCAAATCAGCATATATGCTTGTCATTTCCAGGGTTTCCAAAATTTGAAACTTGACTTGAGAGATGTTATGTTGCTTTGTATTAAAGTGTCTTGCTACGGCTGAATTGATGTTCTTATTGCGTATACATGATTTATGTTCATTCATCCGAATTCTCAGTTTACGCCCTGTTTCACCTACATAGTAAAGTCCACATGGGCAACGTATGCAGTAAATGCAGTTTTCGGTATTGCAGGTGCCATAGCTTTTTATCATGATCTTTTCTCCCGTGTATGGATGCGGAACCAGTCCTCCTTTAATAATGTTATTGCAATTGCTGCAATTTAAACATGGAAATGTTCCCGTCTTTTTTGGTTTGATCCTTTTGGGTCTGGTATCTCTTGTGTTAACTAGATAATCCCTAAGGTTGCTGGATCTTTGATAAGCAAACGTTGGGGTCTCTAAGAAGAGATTCTTAGTTCTTTCGTCATTTTTAAGTATTGTCCAATGTTTATTTATACATCTTTTGATCTGCATACTTTGGGATGAATATTTAGACACATATACAAGTGATGGGGATTGCTTTTTGTCCTTTGGTGCTAAAGTGCTGGTTCTTGTTATTTTTTGTACCTTTTCTTTTGCTGTCTGTAGATCTTCATTCGGGTATCCCCTATCTTTAAGTTTTTTGCTTAGTTTTTCAAGTTCTTGTTCGTACTCTCTGTCATCACTGATAATTCTTTTTAATCGCAACATTTGAGCATAAGGTAAATTCTTCAGAGTGTTTTGTGGATGGAAACTCATACGGTGTAATAGATTGTTCCTATCTGTAGGTTTCGTAAACAAAGAAGTAGTGATTTGTTGGTTGTTTACGTTCACCAGGATATCCAGATAATGGATTCCTGGATTGCCAATTTCTGAGGTGAACTGAATACGCGGGTCTATATTGTTGATATAACTTATAAACTCATTAAGTTCTTCTCTTGTGCCTTGCCAGATACCGAATATATCATCTATATAACGCACCCATGTTTTCAATTTGTTCTGCCATTCAGGTTTTTGCAAGATATGGGTCGTCTCGAATTGGTACATAAACGCATTAGCGTAAGCTGGTGCCATTGTTGCTCCCATGGCTGTTCCGGAAGTTTGGATGTAAAATTCATTCTTATATTCAAAATATAAATTCATTGCGATAAAAGAGAGTAGTGATAAGATGAATTCTTTCACTGCTCCTATATCGTTCTCCTGTAACAGGAGCCACTCTACCGCTTCCTGTCCCAAGTCATGTGGAATGCTTGTGTAGAGGTTAACCACATCTATGGTGAAAAGTATGTCGTTCTCTGTAAGTTGGACTCCCTCTATGATGTTCAGAAAGTGTGTACTGTCTTTCACATACGTGGATGTCTTCTGTATTAAAGGGTTCAAAAAATAGTCTATGTATGTTCCTAGTGGTTGTAAAATCCCTCCTGTGGCTGCTACTATCGGTCTTCCAGGTGGATTATTAAGACTTTTATGGATTTTAGGCAGCAAGTAAAAATGAGGAATGTTTGGTTTTAAGTTCAATAGAAAGGCCTTTGTCTTATGTGTTATCATCTCTCTTTCTTCTGCTTTTGTAAGAAGTTCATCTAGATCTTTTAATATTCCCATAGTCGGGTCGTGATCTATTTTGGCATAAACATTATGATTGTCCAGTTGTCTTTTGCATTCATTTTCGTAATCTGAGGTGTTTAATAATACCAATGCACCCCCTTTATCTGCTGGTCTAATAGTTATTTTTTCATCAGAGTATAGGTTCTGAACAATTGACATTTCCCCTCTGCTGAGGTTTCTGTTCTTTGTCATTCCATATTTGATCTTTTTAAGATCTGTTATAACCATTTTTTCAAAAATGTCAATTGCTGGTACATTAATTGGAGGAGAGAAGGTACTTTTTGGTTTGAATTCTACTAATTCTGATGGTTCTGGTGAGGAATTAGTATTTTCCAATTCCGCAAAGAAAACTTTGAGTTTGAGCTTTCTAGTCAATTTGTGAAGCTCTACCTTAGTGTTGAATAAATTGGTATTATAAGTCGGTACAAATTTCAAACCTTTCTGTAACACCTCTTCTTCCTGTTTAGTTAGTATTCTGTTTGAAATGTTGACCACTAGGTTGCTCGTGCTTGGAATCTTGTTTGGACTCCGGTGCCCCTTCCTCTTGCCCCTCCTCGTTCGTTTCTTCCTTCTCGGTTGTCTAAAAAAGACGTTTGACGTGATGTTGATGCGCTGGTACTCGGGGTAGCTCTGTTGTGACCACTGTCTCCTTCCGCTCTTTGTTGTTGAGGTTGTGCTTTTTGTAATGATGTCACTATTTGTTCACCGTGCAATATCAATAATGAACATGCTAAATTGTCTCATGCTCATGCAATAAGTATAAATTACTACCCGATTTGAAAACACTGTTGCTTTCTGCTATAACCACTTGTTGTAAACATTTATTAATTATTAGTTTGTATTTTCCTTTGTTGATGTGTACTAGACAGTATATCTTTACGCTATATGACCTTACATTAATGGCCAATTAGCCAATTAGCCATGAGGTACACGACGTTACTATCAGAACATACATGTGCTAGAGGTACAACTTAAAATACACAGATATCATGAAGCTTTAATATCTTTACATGTGCAAATAATATCTTAACATTCACATCCCTTACATTTGCCATTTATATTTTACACTCTATGCCACTCATGTCCCAGTATTGCCTCTACCAATATGGCCGACTTGGTTATACACAAACGGCCATTTTGTTTACATAACGTTGCCCAGGGCAATGACACGAACCGCGAGTTTCAGACGCTGTTCGGAGTTGATCGAGCAAGACGTAGCTCAGAACCCTCCAGGTAAGCCATACCTTTGCACAAAGCGACGCGAAGTAAGATCGCGTATAGATTAATAGCAGCTAATTACTCGGAGGAGATAACACATTTGTTGTCCCCACACTAGGCAGTGCTTCATAGAGAAACACCACACGCGGACAGCACGCGTGGGTTGCATACTGACACACAGGTTAGTGAAATGTTTAACTAGCCACAGGTATTCTCACACAATATAGTACGACAATCAACACTCTGGCACAATAAGCACACGCCGCCTAACTTTACCTCTAAGCACCATAGTCACCAAAAAGGCTTAATCGGCAATTCTAGTACGCAGTTGATTAGTCCCATTAACTATTTGAATTATATAGCAATATCATTATCTGTGCAAATATTGTATTTTTACTGTCTACAATCGTGTATGCTTACTTGTTTGTTTTTTCTCCTTTCTCCAATCTCACTTTTTTGTTAAATATTTGTTTGTCCTTGTGGGCGCCCTGTTTGTTTATTATGATTGTTTTGTTTATTATGATTGTTTTGGTTATTAATTCTTGAATATCTGGTTGTTACACATGATGTACGGAACAATTATTAATTTAAAAATTGTAAACCTTCTAAATCTACCTATAATGCATTATTATGTGTGTAGTACTAACCTGGCTCTGACGAAGGATACAATCCGAAATGCATTAGCCAGATGGGTTTTCTGTTTTGCCTCAACTGAGATAATTAGCTTTTTTGGTGAAGTTTAACCAATTAAGCACAATTTTTTATGAGCTTTATAAACACAGCAATTGAAAAATTAAAAAATATACATATCTGTGAATTACGATTGAAGTTGGATTTTATTAACTGAATAACGATCACAAAAGGAATCGATTAACCCTTAGTGGGAATCAAGGGTGTGCGGCCCACACCGAAGGCACTTTTGCCTCGGTCTCTTTTTCTCTATGTGTCTTAAATCCTTACCTTCCCATTGGGTCGCCTCCAGACCTTCTTAAACTTTTGTTCTAAACTGGTCCAACCTTTCTGTGACATTTTTCTACAAAGACTTGAAGTGCATTTCCACTGTGGTACTTTTGGGACATACCGCCTTGCCTCTCTCTGAGTGGGCCTGGCCTCTGAACTTTGTGATTTACAGTAGACCCTGCCTTGCTTGCCTTGCATTTGTTTAGGTAAAAGTGTTGGTACTGAGTTGGTTTCATACCCTGCCTTTTTCTCTCCCTTTCTAACGAATACTAGAGTGCCATCTAGGTTAAAGCATTCACCTCTGTCTGCAAATAAGTGGTGCCGTTGAACCTAGACTTGTCGAAATATTGTTATGGGATTGATATATACTTATAGTAACTGTGATTGAAGATGTTTGCCATATTAGTGCCAGTGTGTTTTCCATAGATGTGTTTTTAAATAAATAATTATATATCTTTACACCCAAGCTCTGATCAGTGTCTGCTTGTTCTACTGTGTAAATTGCCCTATCCTGTATACTCCAAATACGGCCTAACTCGTCTTGAGAGAAGTCTGACTGCTCAGCCACAGCTACCAGGTAAATCTGGGTGGTGAGGACTGCTACCAATTGGGTTTACTGCTAACTCCTGTAGACTTAAACTTTTTTGCAGTGGTCCCAGAGGGAACTGCACAGGTTTCTGCCTAACACAGCCCTGCTCAGGAAGTTCTGTAATACCCCAGAACAGTATCTCAAGACCTTCAGAGAGCTCGGAAAGAAAAGTGGGCAGACACTTGCAGCGTTCAGACACTTGTCGCTGGTTTATCTGAGCGGGTGGGAGACTGGTAAAAAAGTTGACACAATTAAAGGGATGTACAATTTGTTTGCCTGTGAGCAAGTATTGAAAGGGGTGGGAACGGTACTGGATCTCCAGAGGAGACCCCAGTTCCCAATAATACTCAACTCTATCTAGAGCACATGTTCATCAATGGACACAAAACCCTTGCAGTCCGAGACACCATGGCTGGTGTCACTGCTGTCACCCGGCAGTGGGTACAGCCAGGCCATTATATTACTGGGTCTGATTTGTGCCTAAGTGGATTTGATGGTAAGAGTAAGTGCCCCTTGGTGATAGTAGAGTTCAGCTGGTGAGGTGAAACAATGCAGCGCCGTGTAGCAGTGAAAGACTCCATCCCTGTCTCATGTCTGTTGGGTAATGATCTTCCTGATCCCCAACAAGTTGCAGTGGCTACATGATCGAGGGCCAAAGAGAACGCCAGATTGAACGCTCTCAGAGCCTTAGGGTCTGGAGTGCTTCCAAAAGGGTGTGTTGGAAGGACCGGCGTGGCCGGTAGCCCCTAATCCCTTTCCACAGATGACTGAGTTACCTACTCCTGCGAGAGAGGGGCTAGTAGCCACTGAGGACCCTACTTTGGTACCGGGGGACTCTGTGACTCCAGAGTTGCCTGGCGCAGCACCAGAATCTGAGGTGGGGGACCAGGTGGGCACCGATTTGAAGGGTCTGCCTAAGCTGGATCAGTTTCCATCAGCTGGGAGCCCAGACCAGACTGACTTGTACGCAGCCCAGAAAGAGTGTCCTACTCTGGCGGGTCTGCAGAAGCAGGCAGAGGAGCAGGCTAAAGGAGAGGCCCCTTTACTGTTCAAAGTGTACTGGGAGGATGGGCTCCTGTGCAGTGAGCAAAGTATTCTGAGGGCGAGGACACCAGAAGGTTGGTAGTTTTCCAATGCCACAGAAATGTCCATTTGTATTTGGCGCACAGAATTCCTTTAGAGGGATACTTGGGAATGACTAAGACATTAGACTGGTTGTCTGAGCACTTTTACTGGCTGCCGTTCGGTGTAAAAGTCAAGGAATGTGTCCGGTCCTGCCCGACTTGTCAAACTTCTGGCAAGTCAGGTGGTGCCACAAAGGCCATAATTCCATCCACTACCCATGATTGGGCTGCCTTTCGAGAGAATAGGCATGGATATTGTGGGTCCTTTGGATCCTCAAACCCGCTCGAGGAACCAGTATATCTTGGTGGTGGTAGACCACGCCACAAGACACCCTGAGGCTGTCCCTCTGAGGAGCATCAAAGCCCCTGTGGTTGTGAAGGCTCTTATTGGGATATTCTCCCATGTTGGATTCGCCAAGGAAATTGTTCCTGACAGGGGATCAAACTTCATATTAGCATATATAAAGGCTATGCGGGAAGAGTGGGGAGTCACCTACTGGTTCTCTACATCCTTACATCCACAAACCAGTGGGCTTGTTGAGTGGTACAACAAGACCCTGAAAGGCATGATAGGTGGTTTGGAAGAGCACCTGAGGAGAAAATGGTATATTCGCCTGCCATGCCTTCTGTTCGCCTACCGGTAGGTGCCACAGAACGGAATAGGGTTTAGCCCCTGAGAGCTTCTGTTTGGACACCCTGTTCGAGGTCCCCTCAGTCTAGTGAAGGATGAATGGGAAACCAAACCCTCATTCCCGTCACAAGATGTGGTGGAGTATGTACTCTGCCTTCGGTCTAGAATGGCAAAGTACATGGAACAGTCAACAAAGTATCTAAAGGCCAGTCAGGAACTGATGAAGCACTGGCACGACCAGCACAGTTAGGCTGCACTGCTCCCACGACCATACTGTTGGCTTAGCCAATGCTTGTTTGAGTGTCTCTATGTCAATCTGGGGAGGTTGCGCAGCAGGGGTAATAGGGATCACACAGGAAGAACAGTGAGCAGAGAATCATGTCCCTCTTGTATATAAAGTACCCTGATGCTTGCCCGTGATCAATTCATATAAGCAGAGGCAACAGGCTTGACACTGAACAAATGACTATTTACTTACTTGCTGCAGTTCTTGCATTACTTAGTGAAGCTTTAAATCTTCTGAGCAAAGGAGAGTGTCAGGCTTGTGCGTAAAACACCATCTATTTCGTGGTGCACCGTAAATTTCATTGGACATGTTGTGTAGTATATTATCACTGCATATAGATTCAGAGTGAAGGAGCAGCAACAATCACCCCGCCTGCTGTAAACAAGTCCACAGCAAGCGGTTTAGTACGGTTTTGGGCAGCATTTTGTGCCTCTGCCCTCCTTGTGCGGTGGTGGCCAGGTGCACCAGACTTGCCCTCAGAGTATCGGTACCGAGTCATAGCAAAACGCCAGACGTGTATGATTCTGATGCCATCAGGTACGGTTAGCGTCCAGGAACAGCAGATATACCGGTGGATTTGCAAGAGGTTTCTAGTGCAGAGACTAGGCGCCCGCTGGTCATTAATACTAAGAAGCAGGCAAACGAGCATTGGCAATGCCAACGGTTTGGGCTTTTGTGTAGCATGGGAAAGGCACTTGCCACGCACTGCCATAGTGGTATTAACCAGGCATTGATGGCAGCCGGTGCAAAATGGTGCAAGTACCTGGGCATCTAATATCAGTGACTGGCAAGCCTAATTTCTTAGACTCAAGACAAAACTGCTGGCTTTACCAATACTTGATTCTAGCAGGGCTTCAGTGAAGGACACCAAATTGAGGGGCTGAACGCAAACCTGATCATGGCATTTTTATTGCACCAGGTTTACAGCTCTGATGAAGTGATTAACTCTGAGGAGAATGCTTTGAAAAAAATACTCCCAGGCTCTTCAAGTCTGACGTTTGATGGTAAGGCTTGAGTAAAGAGAGCTCAAAGCGTTCTCATGAGGAGGTGCTTTGGGCGTCGATGGGCAGGAACTGGGTGGGAATGACCGCTTGGATTAGCATGGCCATGGGCAGTCAATGAGTGGGCAAATAACCAAACAACACCAACCTTTGGCCCCTCTTCATATGCCATTTCTCGCTATCTGTACTCTAATGCAATTGTTTCCCTTAAAAAAGGGGATTTTTTAAAGTCAATCACATTTTAACGACTCATGAAACAACATCAAATACATTAAACATAATTCTAATGATAATATTAAGTAAATCAAATTGAAAAGCAAACAACAAATACACGAAATAAAAGGTTATTCTCGGAAGAGACGAGCATGCTATTAAATTCTGCCACTGGATGTGTGAAGGTAATATAGAGAGCACATCAACAAGATCAAGTGCAGAGCACAACCCCTGCATCACCCTAGAGTGTCCAAATATCAAGTGCAGAGCACATCCCCTGCATCACCCCAGAGTGTGCAAATATCAAGTGCAGAGCACATCCCCAGCATCACCCCAGCGAGTGCAAAGATCAAGTGCAGAGCACATCCCCTGCATCACCCCGGAGTGTGCAAAGATCAGGTGCAGAGCACATCCCTGCATCGCCACAGGGTGTACAAAGATCAAGCGCAGAGCACATCCTCTGCATCACCCCAGAGTGTGCAAATATCAAGTGCAGAGCACATCCCCAGCATCACCCCAGAGTGTGCAAAGATCAAGTGCAGATCACATCCCCTGCATCACCCCAGAGTGTGCAAAGATCAAGTGAAGAGCACATCCCTGCATCACCACAGAGCGTACACAGATCAAGTGCAGAGCACATCCTCTGCATCACCCCAGAGTGTGCAAATATCAAGTGAAGAGCACATACCCTGCATCACCCCAGAGTGTGCAAAGATCAAGTGCAGAGCACATCCCCTGCATCACCCCAGAGTGTGCAAAGATCAGTTGCAGAGCACATCCCCTGCATCACCCCAAAATGTGCAAAGGTCATGTAGAGAGCACATCTATAGCATCTCCGCAGGGTGTGCAAAGGTCATGCAGAGAACACATTTTTTGCATCACCTTAGGGCGGAGGTATTCAAACAGAGGGGCACACCCATCCAGGTGGGGGGGGGGAGGCGTGATCACATTCCCAGAGGGGCGCAGATCCCCAGCCTGAAATTGAAAAAAATAAGAATTTAAAAAGCAGGGCTGGGGGTGCCCTGGGCAGGAGCGACTTGTCCATAATAGGAGAGGGGACATCGACCCAGTGGCACCCCTCACCCATTATGGAGGAGCCAGCCCAGTGAAACACTGAGTGCTCCCTCAGCTGCTTCTTCCAGCTGAGGGAATGTTGCTGGGCTGGCTGAACTGTCAAAGGGAAACGCTGTTTCCCTCTGGCAGTTCAGTTCCCCAGCCGCACATGCTCAATGAGCCATGCAAGGCTAAGGGTGATTTTCTTCACCAGCCTTGCATTGCTCATTGGAAATGCTGGCTGGGGAACTGCATGTTTGTATATGTGAGGGGGAGCTCCTGCGCCTCCTCGCACATACAGACGGAGCAGGCTGGAGCAGGGTGTTTTAGCACCATCACTCAGGCTCCTGCAGGCATGTGCAGGAACTAGGAATCTCTTGCTTTCCAATTCCAGTTCATGATGCAGGAGCGCTGGGGAGGAAACATCATGACCTGGGCAGAAGGTAAGTTTATGTCCATTTATTTTTTATTTATGTTTGTGTATGGATGTGTGTATGCTTGTGTTATGATTGAGTATATGATGATGGGTGCTTGTGTGAATGACAGAATTCTTGCGGTGTGATTGCTGTGTGGATGTGTGTGTGTGTGTGTGTGTGTGTGTGTGTGTGTGTGTGTGTGTGTGTGTTTGTGTTGGCCCATGGAGCGGATTCTGGCGAGTGGGGGATGGAGGGGGTTGTACAACAAAGGCATGTTTTACTGGACTTTTATTAAAGATGTCCAGTAAAAAATACCATGCCTGCCTCCTGAGCCCCCCAGTGCCAATTGCAAACTGTTTGGCTTTTGTACCCAATGTTTTTTAAATTATGCTCTAAAATGCAACATTTTAACACTGTATTTTTTTTAAATGCCAGGGGGAGAAACCCTCCGAATCCCCTTTGATTGGCTCGGGCTCCCTCGCTACACTTGGTTGCTATGGGATATCTGGGAGAAATAGTTATGCCCCTCTATTTGCCCTGGGACTATGGTGGGAGTGGGGTGGGGCGAGCCGAGAGACTGTGGTGGGAGCAGGATGCGTGTGGGGTTTCTGACTAATCAACTTCTGAGGGACCAGTGGTCCAGGGATAAATATCAGTTTCTAAACCATCAATCAAACCCACACCTCTAGTACACCAGAAGGGATTGGAACAGATTGGAATACAAGTGAAATGTAAGACATCCTTGTCCAATTTTGGTAACATGGATAGATGGGCAGGCTCATCGCTGCAAGGTCGTGGATCGTTGGTTAGTTGCAACACAGTGAAAATACAATTATTACCCAACGATAAAAGGGACTGTCCAGTCAAGGTTGTATAAAATGTGTACTTTATTATTATTACAACAAACAGTTCTAGCACTACAAAATACAACCCACACTGTAAAGGAGCACAGAGGACAGACAGTCTCACAAAGGAATGGGATGCACTCTGGCTACTGACAGGTGGGTAGTTGGTAAAATAATCAGTCTTACAGTTCAAGGTTATGCGGTTCCAGCACCAATGGGGCAAAGGGTGGTAACCTTCTCTAGGGGCCTTCGGAGAAGGACCAGGGGGCAGAACCACAATGTACCTTGTGCTGAATAAGTTCTTGGTGCTCATCAGTTTCAGGGTGGTTCCAGGGTGCTTTGCAGCCCATGTGACAGAGTTAGTGGTGGGACATAGCTGTGGGTACCAGGCGTCAGGCAGTTCGACAAGCAAAGCCAAGGATCGTTGTCTCTGTGCTGGTTGGAGGATCTGGAATGCTGGGCAAGGAGTCTCGGACGGCTGTGGTGACTGCGACTTGATGCCAGTCAGCAGTGCAGCTGGATACAGTTTGAGGACTCCCTCGAGGAAATTGTCCTTTAAAATGGACGCTGGATGATGCTTGTGTGGCACTCCTCCTAGCTTCTTTGCAGGGCTCATATCGTCTGTTCAAGGCGGGCGGCCCAAAGCTCAGAAGAGAGATTGCCGGCAATGGCCTTGCTCTTTGTCTAGAGACTCTCCAGCACTTCCCACCTAGGAAGCTTGCTGTAGAAGCTAACAAGGCATGCTGTGTGCTGGCTGGGTACCGGTTCTGGAGCTGCTGGATTGGTCCTCTGAGTCTGGTATCTCCTTCTGTTCCCTGGGAGATGTTTAGGGGAGGGATCTTGCTTCCCTCTTGGAACTCCTGGCCTTCCTTCACTGGTGGAAGATGTAAGGTAGACTGTACCTTCAGTTCAGGTCCAAATGAGTCATTCTTCTTACTCCTTTCGAAGTCTTCAGACAATCTGCTAAGTGAGGGATTCAGCCCTCTTTTAAAGCTAAATGGGCCCCAGTTATGGGTGCAGGCTAAGCCTACCTTTATGAACCAATCCTGGCTCACTACCAGCAATCTTCTGTTATGCATGAGGCCAGGACCAGAGTGCTCTGCAACAGGACAGACAAGGGGGTGACAACATATACCTAAGTTCCACCCATCTCGCTGTACGTTGTAGATCGAAGTGTCTCTCTGGTTAACTGAGCCCTCTGTGACTCTAGATTAAAGCACAGGGTTCCCTTGAAATGTGTACTGGGAGCAGACTTCCTGTTTCCCTCAAACCACATACTTCTCCCCTCTGAAAGGGGTCAGCTCTGCATGGATTTGCCTATGGCAACTAGTGGCCCGACATGCATTTCTCTGCCTTTCATACAGAGGGGTGGGAACTACAAGTTGCCACATTGTCTACCAAAGGGGTGTAAGTCCCACCTTCCTTTTGTCTGTACGGCAACCAAGCCCCTCCTCTAGGCTTGCTTCAATTATCTCTCATTAGTATGCGCTGCCACCAGCCGGAGAACAAAAGGAATGCAGATCCATGGAGCCTTTGATATTTAAATTAGGCTGGTCATGGCTGGAGGAAGGTGTGCCTTCCACCTTCTTGGAATGCTTTGATGTACCGGGGGCTGTCACATTCCAGCTGAATATGAGAAGTGAAGACGGCACCTGTAGGCTGTGTCTTCCTGGAGTACATGTGACTATGTGTTTAGTGCGGGAAGTAGATGGACTTTGTGTGGAATGGCCTCACAGTCCTCTGCAGTTGGTCTCCCATCATTCCTTTTCATTATTAAGAAATCAAAAAAGCCCAGGCGAGCACACTCTCCCCGTGCGAATGGTGGAATTCCTCACAGGGGGGCAGGGAATAGTAGTGGGAGCAGGGTGGGGCAAGCCCAGGGTCTGTGGTGGGTTGGGGTGAGCCCAGTGACTGGGCTAGGAGTGGGATGAGGGAGCCCAGAGACTGTGATGGGAGCAGGTGGGGGAGCCCAGGCACTATATTGTGAATAGGGTGCAATGATGGCATACAATAGTTCATAGCCATTTGGACTTACTGTCCATTTGGAATTTTTGGAGGCCCGGCCTGCCCATATTTTTCTCAGTGGGGGCCTAGAACAAAAATGTTTAAAGACCACTGCCTTAGGGTGTGCAACGCTCATTTATAGAGCACATCTCCTGCATCACAGTACGACATGTAATGGTTATGTAACAAGCACATCTCCTGAATCCCCCCAGTCTGTGGAAAGTTCATGCAGAGACCATATTTCCTGCATCAGCCCAGGTGTGCAAAGGTCATGTAGAGAGAACATCTCCTGAATCGACCCAGGTGGGCAGAGGTTGTGCAGAGAGAACATCTCCTGCACCACCCCAAAGTGTGCAAACGTCATGTAGAGGGCACATCTACTGAATCCCTGCAGGGTGTGCAATTGTCATGAAGAGAGCACAACAGCAGCACATCTCATGCATCAGCTCAGGGTGTGCAAAGGTCATGTACAGACGTGTAATGGTCAAGTAATGAACACATTCCCTGAATCCCCCCAGGCAAGCAAAGGTCATGCAGAAATCATATCTCCTGCATCACCCCAGGTGTGCAAAGGTCATGTAGAGAGATCACATCCTGCATCACCCCAGGCTGTGCAAAGGTCATGCAGAGATCACATCTCCTTCATCGCCCCAGGTGTGCAAAGTTCATGTACAGAGCACATCTCCTGCATCACCCCACATATGCAAAGGTCATGTGAAGATCACATCTCCAGCATCACCGCAGGCTATGCAAAGGTCATGCAGATATCACATCGCATCACCACAGGCTATGCAAAGGTCATGTAGAGAGCACATCTCCTGCTTCACCCTTGGCTGTACAATGGCCATGTAAAGAGCACATCTCGTGAGTCACCCCATGGTATGCAAATATCAGGGTAAGAGGACATGGCCTGGATAACCCACACCACACACAATAGGCAGATACACCTACATCAGGATAACACCAACCCCCATACCAGCACTCAGGATAGACTCTCTGGGATTGTTTTTTAAAAAATGTGTGAGCTTATATCTTCTACAGTATCTCTTGCACTGTGCTCTACCTTCAGACAAAGGAATGCGGTTGACCCTGTCAGGCTTGGGTGCTGCAAATTCAAGGTGCTTCTGAGAAGTATGCTTAGCCGCCCCTGCTTGAAATACAAGCTTGATGGTCCAATGCACACTAAAGCAATGAAAGCAACTACCATTGTGCTGTCAAGACATGTGTATACACGGCTGTCCCTGCCTGGACCTGCATAAAGCACAGGCATGAGGACCTGACAAAATCCACAGCAACACAAACACGCAAACTTGTGGTTGGCCGGACATTTTGTACACACAGCTGTCTTTGCCTGGAAACACTGCATGTTTTGTGACATCCGGGAACTGGGGGCAGTCTATGCAGGCACTATATAAGGGATTGCTGTGAGAAAGGAAGACAAAGCCCCCATCTGCCTGCCTTGCAGCACATGCTGTCATTAATACCTCGTCCGCCTCTACTCTTGGTGTCCCGGTCCCGTAGTATGCTTAATGTGAGTGAGTGGTAAGGCCTAGGGGGAGATACGAGGAGCTGCATACCAGAGGCCAGGCCACCGTTCACTGGTCAGCACACATACTGCGCACCTCACTGCCTTTCTAAGTGTAACCACACTTACTATAGGCTTGCTAGTCGCTGCTTATTGGCAATAGGTGTCTAAGAGACTATTATTTCAGACACCACACCCGATTCTGGCCTATCCAGCATCTGAGATGTGCATCAACCGCACTTTTGAACAAGAATATAGCGGTATGAAGTCAGACCAATAAGAGCTGTGCGCTACATACAAAAACATGTGCCATTAGCATTTATCTTGCCATCGTGATGTGACAAGTTCGGGCCAGGGGGTCCAAATGGTATGTACTGTCACTTGCATTACACCTGTGGTGTTGGTGAAATGACACCAGCAAGGGAGGTCAGGGATCACCTGGACAGTGTTTGGCTGTCACTCATCGGGCAATATAGCGCGCATCTTCACTTGTGACGATGGCATTCATTTCATAGCAGAAGCTGTGATTCACGTGCACACGCGCTCCCATTGCTCTTACCGCATCATTAGCGGTTGTGATTGGCTGAAAAGTTTCCTAATGCGGATAGTGCTCCGTATCAAAGCAATTGTGTCTGCGAAAAAGCAAAATCATTTGCTGAGATCGGCATCATTAGCAGGCACCGTATATTTATGCAGTGATGCACTTCCGAAATTGCTCCTCTGGTAAATTGGCACTTAACCGGTTCAGGGTGACTGTGCGCGTTCGTCTTAACTCCGCGGTGCCTTAACGATGCTTTTAAAGCGCCCCTTTGCTTTACCTATTCATGAGCCTGGAATCGGAGCTGGAAGTATGCCTGGCTCTGTCTGGGGACACACTAGAGCTCCTGTCACTTAGGGATCCTGTAAATCCTGCGGTGTCTGCTAAACATGGCCTGCAAGGCTATTTCCCCCTCATTGTGACACTGACTCCTAATGAGGGGATGGCGCCGTCATCACCTCACCTCCCCCGATGGAGGTGGAAGGAGTGTACTCCTGGGCCGGCCGAACCGACTCTGGGCTCACGGGGTGGTGGCGGGCGCTTAAAGGCCCAGGGCTGCAGAGACTCGTCCTCTTTGCAGACCTGGACGAACTGGAAAGAGTTCCATGTCATTTCATCGCTTTTAATTTCATCCCCTGTCATTTTAACGTGCACATTCCATCGACAAATGCTCATCGTTTTTTGGGTTTTTTTGTGGGGGTGTCCCCCTGCCACACTTATTTTTGCTATTGCCTACCCACCCAAACCCTTATCTGCCCTTTCCCACCCCCCCTAAAAAATTCAATGAGAACATTCGATGGAATGTGCACGTTAAAAAGCCTGGGGATTAACATGCAGGCGATGAAAGGACGTCGTGCCCTGTAAAGGGTGTTGTAAGCCATTACGCAAAAGGAGGCCTGGACCACCCCCGTTTTGTTTGCTGACTACACATGTGATATGTTTGTTCCAAAAATATTATTGTCTATGTCGTCTGTTTGATAAATGCATATGGCCTGTGGTTTTGAGGTGGGAGCCCACGGTAGAGAATGGACCCACTATGGCAGGAGCAGAGCTTGTGGTATTGAAATCCAGAGGCAAAGCTGCAAGTGAGGCAAGACAGTGCCGCTACGCTGTCACTTCAGGGGTACTTAGTGGGCAGCACTATGGAAGGTGGCACCCGTGATATATGTCATTTATAACACGCCTGTACACAAGTGTTTCTAGGCACAATGTGATGCGGACAAGTAGAACAAGAGATACTGGTGCAATGCAGACGCTGGAGGGCAGGGCTAGAGGAGCTTCTGCCCTAGCGGCTCTGGCACAGGAGGGCTGCACTAGTAGTACTGCCACAGCGCTATCGGCAGTATGCCAGAGTGAAGGGGGCTCGGTCTTTCCAATGCAGACACTGTAAATCAGGGTGGCCGGGCAATAATGATACTGCAGCTCCTGGCCTTTAATAAACAGGATGCCCAGGCAGGGGTGAGTCTCTTTAAATAGGGAAGTACGATGGCTGCTTGCAATGCAAAATATAACAATTTAATAGGAAATATAAGCAGCGTGGGTAGGGGCGTACACAATATATGTACACAAGGAGTTGCTAAGTACAAAAAGGTTTGCATTTTATAATCTAAGTAATTCTGACACCACAATGGCAACTATCAACAAGTCTTAACAGAACCTATTGGTGTGGTCGCGATAAAGAGTACACGCAGGCAGGGGCACAGCACGCATAACTCTGCCTTCAGCCCTAAGGTACAATCTCAGCATACAGTGCAGTAAATGCCACTACTGGCCTCTCCTGGATTAAGGGTAAAGGAATGGGTCCATTATAAGAAGGTTGCTGAGGAGAGCGTTGGGCTGTCTTCCTTCCTCTGGCTAGCACGCTCATAATGTTCATCGCGGTCGTTCCCACGAGACTTGGAGCGAGACTTCCTGGAAGTCCTTTACTCTACACCTACCGCGATCAATATTATGGAGGTGAAAGCCCTGCATACCATGTGAGGATTGTGTGATTTAGTGATGTCAAAATTGTAGTATATTGCAGCGTTGTATATAGAACCAGAAAGTAAGCCCCTGTTTCAAGCTGATAAAGCACTCCTGGACTTCAATCTCAAAATCTGTTTCCGAAACCCTTTTTCCTGAAGGATGCGAGCTTCTACTCGGCTGTGATGGAGCCTTATTTGATCATAAAGAGTGCAAGCCTGAGATACTGTAGCTTTGTTCATAGCACGTGTTTGTGTGGGCGGCCTTCCATTGTAGGGTGCCAGGAACAGCAAGTCAAACATTTACTGTACCAAAGCACAAACTCCCAAACTTCACACTACAACCCCGCTGCTGTAGGGCATTGGTCCCCACTCATGTCACCTCAGCCATCTCAATGCAGGCCATCTCTCCAAGAAATCCAACGCAATGCAGGGCCAACGCACTGAAAAAGAACCCATTGATTTCAATGAAAAACTCAGGGGGAAAGAAGCATAAAAGAATGGAGCAAATAAATAAATAAATGATAACCACTGAAGTAGGGGAAAGCATAACAAGATAGGGAAACAGAAAGGAAAAAGAGAAACGAGAACATGGAAATAAAAAGCAGGGGCAGGTCAGTAAAGGTAGAAACTGGGCAACTGGGGTTTCCCCCTCTTTTGAACGCAAGAAGAGTGGAACATCATCTGAAAAAGGTAAACAAACTAACCTCACAATTAGGTCTGATGGCTTGAGGTGAACTGTCCAAAAAAAGTATTTTTGTTGATTGACCTACAATGTAATGACTACAATGAGTTGGTTATGAGGTGACTTGATTTTCAATGAGATGGCTGAATGAGTCGAGAATGTGGTGAATTGACATGCAATACAATAGGTGTAATGAGTCGCAAATGAGGTGCGTTTGCATTCTGTGAGATGGCTGCAATGAGTCGGGAATTAGGTAAATTGGCTTGCAATGAAAAGGCTGTAATGAGTCGAGAATGAAGTGAGTTTGCATGCAATCAGATGGCTGCAATGAGTCTGAAATGACGTGAGTTTAAATGCAATGAGATGGCTGCAATGAGTTTGGAATTAGGTAAATTGGATTGCACTGTAATGACTTCCACGAGTCGATAATGAGGTAAGCTTGCATGCAATGAGATGGCTGCATTGAGTCGGCAATGAAGTGAGTTTACATTCAATGAGATGGCTGCAATCAGTGGGGAATTAGGTACATTTGCTTGCAATGAAATGGGTGAAATGAGTCGGGAATGTGGTGATTCTGCATGCAATGAGATGGTGGCAATGAGTCAGGAATTAGGTAAATTGGCTTGCAATGAAAAGGCTGTAATGTGTCGAGAAAATGGTGAGTTTTCATGCAATGAGATGGTTGCTTTGAGTCAGGAATGAGGTGAGTTTGCATGCAATGAGATGGCTGCAATGAGTCGGGCGTTAGGTAAACTGTCTTGCAATGAAATAGGTGCAATGAGTCGGGAATGTTGTGAGATTGCATACAATGAGATGGCTGCAATGAGTAAGGAATTAGGTAAATTGGATTGCAATGACATGATTGCCATGAGTCGTGAATGAGGTGACTTCGCATGCAATGAGATGGCTGCATTGAGTCGGGAATGAGGTGAGTTGGCTTGCAATGACATGACTGCAGTGGGTCGGGAATTAGGTAAATTTGCCTACAATGAGATGGCTGCAGTGAGTCGAGAATGAGGTGAGTTTGCATGCAGTGAGACGGCTGCAGTGAGTCGACAATGAGGTGAGTTTTCATGCAGTGATATGGCTGCATTGAGTCAGGTATGAGGTGAGTTTGCTTTCAATGACATGACTGCAATGGATCGGGAAATAGGCACATTGGTTTACAGTGAGATGGCTGCAGTGAGTTGAAAATTAGGTGAGTTTGCATTCAGTGAGATGGCTGCATTGAGTCAGGAATGAGGTGAGTTGGTTTGCAATGACACGACTGCAATGGTTCGGGAATTAGGTACATTGGCATACATTGCGATGGCTGGAGTGAGTCGGAATGAGGTGAGCTTGCATGCAGTGAGACAGCTGCAGTGAGTCGAGAATGAGGTGAGTTTGCATGCAGTGAGATGACTGCATTGAGGCAGGAATGAGGTGAGTTTGCTTGCAATGACATGACTGCAATGGGTCGGGAAATAGGCACATTGGCTTACAATGAGATGACTACAGTGAGTTGAGAATGAGGTGAGTTTGCATGCAGTGAGATGGATGCAGTGAGTCGAGAATGAGGTGAGTTTGTATGCAGTGAGATGGCTGCATTGAGTCAGGAATGAGGTGAGTTTGCATGCAGTGAGATGGCTGCAGTGAGTCAGGAATGAGGTGAGTTTGTATGCAGTGAGATGGCTGCATTGAGTCGGGAATGAGGTGAGTTGGCTTTCAAAGACATGACTGCAATGGGTCGGGAATTAGGTAAATTGGTATACAGTGAGATGGCATCAGTGAGTCGAGAATGAGGTGAGCTTGCATGTAGTGAGATGCCTGCAGCGAGTCGAGAATGAGGTTAGTTGGCTTGCAATGACATGACTGAAATGGGTCAGGAATTTGGTATATTGGCTTACAGTGAGATGGCTGCAGTGAGTCGAGAATGAGTTTGCTTTGAGATGTCAAAGATCGCTGACAGTCCCTCAATGGCTCCTCTATGTATTGACCATATAACTTGTTTTCAGGTGTTACATAGCTCATGGGTACACACCACTCTATTATGACACCTGGGCCTATTTTGCACTCTCTGAACGTGAAAAAACAAATAAAAAATACATACATTTAAAAGATTTAAAAATGTGTCAATGCCTGTCTGTTGTTCTCTGTAATTCGCTCCCTAAATCCAGTAATATCACATGGTTTCTAGTGTGGCAGTGCTGTGTACCAAACAAAGAAATGAAACCTTACTTTGTTTGCACAAGAGGGGATGGACAACGATCGGGATCCATCTTTAAATACCTCGCCTACTGCTTTCCTTCAATAGTAACCCCTTCCATACCGTTCATGAGATGCTTATTTCGTAGAACCTTTGTTTATGGCTATAACAGGCCCTTTTTCTTCAACCCACGGTCACTAAAAGAGCATCATTTAACTTTAACACCTTGGGGGAGATTTTTCTGTAACCGGCTCATGCCAATCTACATTGCAGAGAATTTGATTCAGAACATGTCCCTGTGATTTTTAATGGCCGAACGAATTGCTTTATCACTGGGATGATGTTGAGGTCGAATATCACAGACTGATTTTCCCTTCTGTGAGTTATTTCCACTTGATTTCGCTTGTCCCCCTTCTTGCCCTTCTTGCTCTTCCACCCGCTTGATCTTTGGGGCTTTTCTCTGCCTCATTTGTCCGTTGAAGGTCAAGTGATGCTCTTTTCTTTTTCTCCCTGTTCCCCACCCTTTTCTATTTCAGTTGTATGTGTTTCTTGTAACCTCGTTTCTGACCGTCTGCTCCTTCCAGCTGTCTGCACTCCCTTCATCTTTCTCTCTAGAGACCGCTCATCTCACAGGTTTTTGGTGGATTTCAACTGCCATTAAATCAGTCCACTCACCCGCCAATCCCTTGACTCATCCATACACTGAAGAGAAAAAGGATGGGCGAACCCTCTTTTTTAGGGGGCCTGACTCGAGAGGGTTGAGAAGTATACAGATACGTGGGGGTAGAGTCAAAGGCTTCCCAAGCCAATAGCTTGACAGGAGGTCGCTATAGCCTTGCAAAGAGAGCTAGATAACTGCTAGCTCAGAACAAAGAATCACCGTGGATGAATAAAACAATATGAATTTATTTAACAGGAAGACATTTTTGTGCCATAGTGTGGCATATATGCATACATTAAATCTGCATTGTGAAGCATTAGTATACAGTGGTGACAGTCTATTTTCTGTGTTGTTTTTTATCACAACACATTGACGTCAATGCAGATTTAATGTATGCATATATGCCACACTATGGCACAAAAATGTTATCTGCAGTTATCTAGCTCTCTTTGCAAGGCTATAGCGACCTCCTGTCAAGCTATTGGCTTGGGAAGCCTTTGACTCTACCCCCACGTATCTGTATACTCATCCATACACTTCAATGGACTCTTGCCCACCAAAAACCAATTCATAATTGTTTTACCTGCCCTGGGGACGCAAAATATTGTGAGGTATGCTCCCATCCTTCCCTTTGCTGTTTTCCGATTATTTGTACTTCTTCACTTTTGGATGGGGAAGCCCTCTTTCCCACACCATTCTGAATGCTTTGAAGACCCCAATTTAACATTGGATTTGCCCAGTTCCCTATGCATGTCCTGCGTAGTTTGCCTAAGTAGTTGTTCTCCCAATTCATTTTGGCTGATTTAGGAGCTGTCAGGTGCTCTATGGAAGGCCCAGATATGGGCAGCAGGTTTTCAGGATCTACATAAAATCCCCTTTTAGCCTCATAGTCGGCAGTAATATTTGGCTTGTGCTTATGGTCTATAATGGTCTTATGGTCTATAATGGAACAGAAACCCAAGAACTGTGGGAGCGGGATTGCATGGATAACCTAATACCAGTATAATCCTAAGTGCACAACTCAACCACAACGTACTAGAAGAAATGTAAACGACTAGGGTTTCAAAGAGGTGGTAAGTTATATACCGATGAAACTGATTTAATGTAATTGTTTTTTAATAATGCTACCTCTGGACGGATCGAACCTCTGTTGCTCTGTGTGGTCTTGCTCTGTGTGGACGTTGTTCCTGTGCTATCCTCCATTCAGCGACAACATACTGCAGGATTTGGACATAACTTGTCTCCTTTCTGTCCTTCCATTGACTGTTACCGAGATGATGCTAGACAGCAATGCGTCAATTTTCTTCACCTGACAGTGGGCCTCATTACACGGAAGGTAGTAAAGGTTAACGGTGACCGGTAATGCTACCGGTGACCGTTAACCCTTACTGCCTTACTACGAGTTCCCTTTGCGGGACCCGACTTTAACGGCTGGTTTTAAAAGCCGTTAAAGTAGGGTGCTGCAAAGGGACCTTGGTGCTAATTACGGTACCACAATTTGCGGTACCGTAATTAGCGCCTTCCCCATTCCCATTATGGCCTATGGGGGCAAAAATGGGAATGAGGAAGGGCCTTGGTGAATGGGGAATTACCGCCCACGCTCACCTTGGAGTAGAGCGGTAATTCCGCCATCCACCAAGGCGGACACGGTAAAATACCGGCAGCAACCATGGCGCTAATAGCGCCATGGTTACCGCCTACCGTGTAATGAGGCCCAGTATCTCCTCGTCAGAGTGTCCACAGAATGGTTTATACCAGGGTGACTAATGAGCTACGGGATGCCCAAAGGTGTTTGCAGGCGTGTATGGAGTTTATTATGCATATAGCACCTTCTTCCGTTTCCAGAAGTGTCAACTTGCAATCTGTGCCGGAGATCCCTGCATGACAGGAAATCGGTTTGAGACCTTGTTTTGCCAATTGCCAACGTGCCAAGAAGAATAGCAAATAATCATATCTGTGAACAAGCCCAAAAAGTCTGACCATGGGCCTACCTTACTAGAAATATAGGCACTCTGAGGCAACTAGCAAACTTCACCGGAAGTGAAAAGCAAACGATGACCTCTCATTGGCCCAAATATGGGGCATTGTATCCGGGCCAAATCCATTTGATTTCTTCATCACCATGGAGGTTGGCAGCTTTTTCTGTTTCCACATCTGCCAACTTTGGGCAAGTTTGTCATATTGGATACTTGTAAAGCAATTCCCAAGCAACACCTTCAGAATCCTCCCCATCGTCATGCGCAGATGCTTCCATGACATTCGGGAAACACATTTTGGCGGCAGTAAAGGCTCCTCGCTTTTACATGATAGAAACCATTTACCTTTCTACGATTGGGTTTACTTATGCAGGCGGGTTTGGCCTCAGATTACTTCCTTCTTTTGATTTTCAATGTATTTTGAATGAACTGAAACTGCTCACTCTGTGCACATCTAGGAACTCGCTCTATTGTTTGCAATGCTCGGTAGAGTTACGTAGCCTTGGCCCCTTGCATACCTGAGAGAACTCTGCACAGGGCCCTTATAGCCAAGGTCCCATGTTAGTAGAACATCTTCTCCTTTCCCATGCACATGTGCCACGCCTACACTTCGGTAGTTTGTTTCCATACTTGAGTGAACGACACCCAGTGCACTGATAGTCAAGGTACTATTTAGTAGAACATGTTTTCCTTTCCTATGCGCATGTAAAACATCTGCACTTCACTGGTCCCTTTCCATACTTGAGTGAACTACGCACAGCGCCCTTATAGTCAAGGTTCCATGTTACTGGAACTTGTTCTCATTTACCTGCCATGTCCACATTCACTGGTCCCTTTCCATACTTGAACGGACTACACACAGTGCCCTTGTAGTCAAGGTTCCATGATACTGGAACTTGTTCTCCTTTGCCATACGCATGTGCCATGTCCACATTCACTGGTCCCTTTCAAGTAGGTTCCATGTTAGTGGAACTTGTTCTCATTTACCATGCGCATGTGCCATGTCCACATTCACTGGTCCCTTTCCATACTTGAGTGGACTACACAAGGTGCCCTTGTAGTCAAGGTTCCATGATACTGGAACTTGTTCTCATTTACCATGCGCATGTG
This sequence comes from Ambystoma mexicanum, assembly GCF_040938575.1. Taxonomy (NCBI): domain Eukaryota; kingdom Metazoa; phylum Chordata; class Amphibia; order Caudata; family Ambystomatidae; genus Ambystoma; species Ambystoma mexicanum. The sequence continues at coordinate 752,730,223 of NC_090923.1, forward strand.
CCATGTCCACATTCACTGGTCCCTTTCCATACTTGAGTGGACTACACAAGGTGCCCTTGTAGTCAAGGTTCCATGATACTGGAACTTGTTCTCATTTACCATGCGCATGTGCCATGTCCACTTTCACTGGTCCCTTTCCATACTTGAGTGGACTACACAAGGTGCCCTTGTAGTCAAGGTTCCATGTTAGTGGAACTTGTTCTCATTTACCATGCGCATGTGCCATGTCCACATTCACTGGTCCCTTTCCATACTTGAGTGGACTACACAAGGTGCCCTTGTAGTCAAGGTTCCATGATACTGGAACTTGTTCTCATTTACCATGCGCATGTGCCATGTCCACATTCACTGGTCCCTTTCCATACTTGAGTGGACTACACAAGGTGCCCTTATAGTCAAGGTTCCATGATACTGGAACTTGTTCTCATTTACCATGCGCATGTGCCATGTCCACATTCACTGGTCCCTTTCCATACTTGAGTGGACTACACAAGGTGCCCTTATAGTCAAGGTTCCATGATACTGGAACTTGTTCTCATTTACCATGCGCATGTGCCATGTCCACATTCACTGGTCCCTTTCCATACTTGAGTGGACTACACAAGGTGCCCTTATAGTCAAGGTTCCATGATACTGGAACTTGTTCTCATTTACCATGCGCATGTGCCATGTCCACATTCACTGGTCCCATTCCATACTTGAGTGGACTACACAAGGTGCCCTTATAGTCAAGGTTCCATGTTGGTGGAACTCGTTCTTCTTTGCCATACGCATGTGCCATGTCCACATTCACTGGTCCCTTTCCATGCGTGAGTGGACTACACACAGTGTCCTTATAGTCAAGGTTCCATGTTAGTGGAACTCGTTCTTCTTTGCCATACGCATGTGCCATGTCCACATTCACTGGTCCCTTTCCATGCGTGAGTGGACTACACACAGTGTCCTTATAGTCAAGGTTCCATGATACTGGAACTTGTTCTCATGACCATGTGCAGGTCTACGTTCCTCTGAAGAAACCTTTGTCCAAAATCTTTGGGACAATCTTGAATCAGCTGTTCGTAAACCGACTGATCATTTGGCATTCAAAAAAGTGATCAAAACGTCTTGTACCCAACGTTTCTTCAGAGGGACTGTATTGCCTGAAAGTGCCCTCATTTCATTCGGATCAATATATGAACCAGAGTGGCTTTAATGCAAATATGTTGTCGTGGTACTGATTTTCAGTGATATTTATTAACTGAGGCTCTATCAGAAGTCCAGTGACCCTCGATGCCAGTGACATTTGATTCCACAGGGGACAAGAGACCACCCGAAAGCAGGTCGCAGTGTTTCTGATGACCTCGTTTTGACCCCAAAATCTTTGGTTCTCAGAGCATCAAAAGATGTCCCTCGGCCCACAATGAAGATTCTTATTTTCCAGAACCCACTATCTCACTGCAAGAGCTCAGTCTCTCGTGGTCCATCCGTCTGTCTCTAGCCATTGTTGCAAGTCCTGAAAGACTAAAGTGTCAACGCTTCGTTATTACCACTGTGTGCCCACGGACCATTACTGAAGCTACGACTGGGTCTACGAGTGAAATCTCGCCTTAGATATGGACAAGATCTCTACTCGATGCCAGGGGAGCTCTGGTTGGACCTCCTATTGCAGGCTTAAAGTCATTACATGGTATTGCTATTCTTATCTAGGTCACGCGCGCCTTTGATTTACTACAGCTAGGAACCTAGATTGCTATGAATAATCACATCCTTCCTCGAATTTCACCTGCACGCTGGAGAAGCTAAAGATTAGGGGTATGGAATAACTCTGTTATTTATGGACATTTGCACTGTTTGACAGCTCCGTGACTCATTACCTATACTGATCACAAGAGGAATTGTATTAACCTCATTTTTCTGAAGGGCTCTCCTCCCGAGCCTATTTTGGGATCTGACATAATATATTCCACAATTGTTCAAGATACATTCGAGATGTGTACCTGCTCCTGCGCATCCCACGGCTGTAACACTCTTCCATTCGAGGACTCTGCTTCCACCACCATTAGTGATGACGGACGCAGTAGATTTCAATCATCGAGCCCACGACCTCCAGCTGTGAGCGCGCACTCATGGCCTTTCCACTCTGGCACGGCAAATATGAATGTGCTGAAGCTGGTCAAGGCCCCTAAACTCGTCTCTGTGCTGCCTCCCCGAGAAAGTGCTGTGGGTTGAGGACACCCAGGGCCTATTCATGTGTCACTGGATGGGTTTTCACACCTTATGTGCTCAGGGATTTAACCACAGTGACATCATATGTGCTCTTTGTGGTCACGGGATAACTCATCAATCATGTTACATGATTTGATCAGTGTAGTTATTTCATCTGCATTTGTGATGCCACCTGCAAGTGTGGGGATTGAAAATGGACTCCTAAAAACCCCAGCAGCCTATCATCTCCCATCGAATCGTCTATAGCCTCCAGACCACGCCAGAAAGATCCCGGACCTGTCCCTATGCAAAGGTCCCATTACCACCTCTGTCCCCTCTCTCCATTGGGTGTTCTGACCTCTTATGGATCTCCTTTTATAGGTCCCCTTACCACCTGTGTCCCCTCTCCCCAATTTGGCTGTTCTGACCTCTTATGGATATCCTTTTAAATGTCCCATTACCACCTCTTCCCCTCTCCCCATTGGCTGTTCTGACCTCTTATGGGTATCCTTTTAAAGGTCCCCTTACCACCTCTGTCCCCTGTCCCCATTGGCTGTTCTGACCTGTTGTATCAAACCACCTCTGTAGGCAGTGCAGTACTAAGTGGGCCTGCATCCAAAGCCTATCCCCAGCAATCTAAGCAGGCCTCACATCGGAGGGTACTATGACTTTCACCAGTGAATACTTTTTATCACATGCTAAAACAAATCATATGATTTGGCATTCATTACACACCTGTTCACAAGTGTTTCTTGGCACCACAAGACAAGGGAGGGCGGATATAGGGAAGACAAGACTACTACCTACTAGGACTTGTGTCATTCAGATCGCGCAAGTACAACAAGAGAAGTGCAGGGGGTAGGAGAGGGGGAAGTGCAAGGGAGAGGAAGGGGGAAGTGCAATCAGGGAAGCATCGCTCTGAGTGAGCGCAACCAGGCAACGTGGCTCTGGGTAAGTGCAAGGAGGCAGGGGGGCTGTAGGGGTTACAGTTACAGCCCGCAAGTGTGAAGTAGGCCAGGAGGCAGTGCAAAGGAAGACTGGTCGTGGAGGAGCCTGGTACCCAGTGAGATCCTGCATTAAAGCAACTTACTGCTGATATTCTCATTACCAGAAGGATCAGAGGTGGCAAAGACCGAATGTATGTGATCACTGCACTATCCGTAATTCTTCTGACGAAAATGTCAACGCCCATTACGGCGCGGCGCAGTGATCAGGTAGACCATAGTGGCCCGCATCCCCCTACCCCACCCCACCCTACTCCACCCTGGCCACATACCTTAACGGCAGCACACACAGACGTGTGCCGCTGACTTCCCTGGATCCCTGCAGTGGGGTGGGTGCTGTGCCGCAGGGACCTTTTTTTTGTTTTTTTTTGTAATACACTTTTGTGTGCCCCACTCTCCATTTAATGGAAGCAGGGGACACCCCCACAACCCATGACCACCATTGACATGACGAAGAGGAGCGGGCGACACCCTGCAAACCCCGATTCCCTTAGTCGCAGTAATGGAGGTCAGCATTTTATTAATGCTCAAAGCTGCCGTTTTAATACCGGATGACCTTATGAGGTCGCAGTACTGGTGCGATTCCGCAAAGACCTGGCTGACAGGAGGTTCCCTGCAAGTTTAAGGGATAAGCAAATATATGCAGCAGCAGCACAATTAGCCCATGTGGAATTGCCATTGGCACTTAGTGCTACAGCACACCCGAGGAATCATCAGAATCCTTGCAGTATGCGAAAATACAACATATGCAGCAGGGTGTCCACATGATGAAATACCACAAACATAGCACACATCCATTTGCACTCATTTGGAGACCCAGGGAGTCACAAGAGCAAGGTGGACAAACACTATTAAATGCATACTTAACCCAAAGTCTTCTGCCTCACCAGTATAAAAGGGGCACAATGGCCAAACTGCAATTCCCCACTGCTGACAGCAGGCAGCAGAAGGCCATTATAATGCCTTTGGGCAATTAGACATTCTTGCACAGAGGTGGGCCATGCATAGCGGAATGGCAACAAATGTCCTCAGGTCCAGGTTGCCACTGTTGACATGCTGGAGCAGCACATCCGGATAATCTACATGCAGAACATGCAGACCATACATGTCATCCTGGGTGACAGTCAGTGGCGTATTTAGGATTTCAGCTGCCCTAGGCTCAACAAAGTGCTTGCGCCCCTTCTTTACTCCGCCCCCTTTACCAGACCCCGCACCTTCATCATTCTCCACCCGCTTCAGCCTTGATTACCGCAAAAGATATAGATTGATGGATAAAACTGAAATGGAAAAGAACATGTTATCCCCTTCTCTTTTTGGGCGTTTCTGAACACTGTGCAGTCACTAAAATTGGTGAACTTAGCACATGGGAAACCGAGTAACGCCAACACTTCAACTCAATTCACACATCTTTAGTATCTCCTTAAAAAATCGTAAACCATTTGCTGCATACTTACCGCCGTCATGCAATTCAACACATACTTTCAAGGAAGTTGTTGGTAACATAAAGTCAAGTTTCACACACAAATAATTTAAAGTAGCATTAGCGAACCACACAGGCGTGGACTGCCTTTTATGCTCTGCTACCTGCTGTGGCCTGGCCCTCAGTACTGGGGCGTTTAGTAACAAAGGTGACCAGGAGGACCGGGCCAGCACACGCTACTGTAACCTCTTTGAGGGAGAGACAGCCACAAAGTGTTTAACATGAACCTCCTGCAGGAGGGTCCTGATACACTTGTGAGTTGCATCTTAAGGTCCACAGAAGACTATGATAGATGCGTGTTGAATGAATTGCACGCTAGATTCTTCAGACTGCATTTCTGGACTCACCTAACTCAACAGTCAACCAACATCTGGAAAGATCTGGAAGAGTCATTTCTGGCTCCCAATGAAAGGATCAACAGGGCACCAGAGAGAGGGGTAAAGTCCTTTTAGTCTGACATGAGTAAGCCTGCAGGTGAGAAGTTGATATCTGCTTATATAGCACATGTAAGAACTTCATAGTGATTTGTGTGCCTCTTTGGAAAGAGGGTGCTTAAAGGCACAGTATGCTTTTCAGCGATTCCACTTAGGCTAATGAAAAGTGGCCTGCAATATGTTTTGGGGGTGGGGAATGGTCCTAACAGGGCCAGGCGACTAGGAAGCTGCTCGCTCGCTGAGGAAAGTTTCAAGAATGTTGTTCTTTTATTCTGTCTTTTTAAAAATGTTCCTTTTGTGTCTTTAAAAAGGAACATTTTGCGCTTTCCCCTTTCATAGAGGTTCACAATTGATATGATATGATAAGTCATTTATAATGCGCCTGTACACAAGTGTTTCTAGGCGCGACGAGGAAAGGGATGGGGCAGAGGGAGGACAAAACAACGATCTTACTAGGCCTTGTGTCATTCAGATAGTGCAAGTGAGGGGAGGAGGAAGGAGGGAGGGGGAGAAGTGCCAGGGGGCAAGGGATGGCAAAAGTGCAGGTAACTCAATAAGCGCTGCTGCAGAGTGTCTCATAAGTGCAGAGAGACAGGGGACTGTAGGGTTGCAGATACATACCCGTAAGTGCTGGGGGAGCCCAGAGGCAGTGCGCAGGCAGTGATGGCCGGCCAATCGGTATGGCAGAAATCATGACAGTCCTGAAAAATAAAGGGGCTTGAAATACAAAAGTCACACTAATGCCTAGTTCCTAATTAGTGAACATCTCAATGCAGCCACTTTCATGACGTAAAAAGGAGCATCAGCACTGTTTTATTTTACAGAGAAAACTCTGAGAGATGTGGACTAATCTAATCACGAGACTTCTTTTGTCGCAAACTGGCAAGCTAACATAGGTCATGGCAAATTTAACATGAGATCATGTAATGGGAACATAAGAATCTATTTGGGTGATTTTAAGCACGCACGTCAGACCCACAATTTTAACGTGGCCTAAAATACCAACAAGGAGACTCACAATTTTAATGTGATGTCAAGTACCAACAACAATAAGAGAAGAAAAAGCCCTCCTGTTGCGCTTCTCGAAATTAAATAAATATTCAAACAAAAGTGTTCAGATTCCTTATAGTTTTATTTAGATAGCAAGTCTAGCCAAAAAGTTGCACATTTGCGTCCAAAATAAAGTAAATGTGTGTTAAAGCAAAGTAAATTCGTATAAGAGTAACAACAGTATGAGATTATAAATTGTTTGTACTAAGATTTTAGTCTATATCCTTTGGCAAAGTCCTGTGAAATTTTGAGTTGTTTTCACTAAGATTTATTTTTTTAGTCTATATCCTTTGACAAAGTCCTGTGAAATCTTGAGTTGTTTTCACTAAGATTTATTCTTTTATCCTTTTAGAAAAATCCTGTTTAATACACTAGGTTTTGTTTGTAAGTTGGATTATATCGTTGTTGATTTGGGATCTTTATTGCTTTGGAATTTTTAGTTCAATTCACTAAGTCTCATAGGTTGAGAAAGTCCTTAAAGATAGAAGAATCCTGTTGAGGTTGAGATCAGTGCAGTGAATACTTCAATTTGTAATGTTCCCTTGGGTTCTAGTGGTATGCAAACCTCGTTCCTAGGCTTGAGGAAATGCTAGTTCCTCAACACCTGTTTCTCCACCGCACGATCACGGTGGTTCTTCAGGAGGAATATAGGATGAGAATCAAAGGGTGTCTGAGAGGAAGAGGAAGAGGGAGATTAGGGTTAGTTTGAGCAGTGAGTCTTATGCTGTTAGTTCTAAGTGATATGGGTATAAATATAACAAATGTTGTTTACTTACAAAGATGTGGTCAGGTCAGATTAGTTGATGAAATTAGTTCACTTCGTTTGCACAGGAATGAATGAATTCCGTTTGTTCTGGTCTGTAGAAGTAAGAGGCACTATGTTATGTGTGTTGACATTTTAAACTGAACATATTCAAATGCTTGGTCAACAAGATGCGTCGAGCAATGCTTGAAGTGTGCTCGTAAATACGTGGAAGTGTCTTTTGGCAAATATAGCGAAGGTGAGTAGCATAGGTCTGATTTAGAGTGTGGTCAAAGTTCCCACTGAGCATAAGGTAATATCACAATTACGTAAGGGCAGGTATGACCGTTAGGCAGAAGAAGATAGGTGAATACTTTTTGAAAACCCGTTCCATCTCACTCAATGATCACAATAGCATGATCCTAGAAATGGTACAATTCACATTACAGAACAATACCTTCACTTTCAATAAAACTCTTTACCGGCAAATACAAGGCACAGCCATGGGCGCGAAATATACCCCACATACGCCAATCTCTACATGCATCATTTTGAAATAGAATTTGCCTGGCAACATCCTTCATTTACCCAGCTCAACAACATAATCTTTTGGGCCAGATACATCGACGATATTTTTTTGATTTGGAACGGGCCACTGTCAACATTTAAAGAATATTTCAACTATCTGAAGCACAACACCTACAATTTAAAACTTACCACAGAATACAGCCAGACAACCATCAATTTTTTGGACATCACCTTCTACATTGAAAACGACACCATCTGTACAATGCTCTACACCAAACCAACAGCCGTCAACAGCATACTCCATGCCTCAAGCAGCCGCCCAAAACATATCATTCACAATATACCCTATGGTGAGATTCTAAGAGTCAAAAGAAACTGTACCAAAACAGACGATTTCAAACAAAAAGATGCAATAACAGTGAATAAATTTATTTCCAGAGGATACCCAACCAAACTTGTCAAAAACAGTTATCGGAAATCTCTAACCAGGACCAGACAATCATTACTACAAGTGAAATCTAACACCAATATTACCAAAATTGATTCCAACAGAACAATCAATTTCATCACAAATTACAGTTCGAACAACTCAACCATTCGGAAAACTCTCACCAAATATTGGAATATCCTCAAATCAGACTCCGATCTCACGACCATACTGGAAGCTAAACCAACCATTATCTTCAAGAAAGCCAAAAACCTCAAAAAAGAACTAAGTCCATCACATTTTGAGCTCAATACTTCCACCAGAACCTCTGACACACAGACCATGTGGCTTCAGAAACCAACCAATGGAAGCTACAAATGTGGCCAATGCTCCATGTGTAAATATGCAGACAATGCAAGAACTACCATTACCAAATCAAATGGCACTAAATTCACTATTCAACAGTTCATCAACTGCAACAGTAAATTTGTCATTTATATCATTAACTGTCTTTGCAACAAACTTTACATTGGGAGTACCATAAGGAAACTTAAAACCAGAATCAGTGAACATATTCGGGCAATCACTAATCAAGATACGACATCACCAATAGCCAATAACTTCATGGAAGCACATCAACCTACTCAGATCAGCCAAATCAGATTTTACGGAATTGTCAAACTTAAACCAGCCCCCAGAGGAAGCAACTTGGAACTCAAACTAAGACAACAAGAAGCACGTTGGATCTTTCTAATGGATACCTGCCACACCGGTCTGAACACAGACCAAGAGATATGCCATTTCTTTTAAACCATCAAAACTCACCTCTATCATATCGTGCTAATTATCTTTACAAACATCCCACATATTCGCCACCTCTGCAGTAACACCACACATAACTTCTTTGCTTCCTTACCACAATCTAATGTTGATCCCACCCTCTTTTAAACCATGAAACACTCTATGTACTCTAACTCAAATACTGAGCAAGTCTTATGCATTCATATCAGTCTCCTCCAGTATCTATATGACTGGAGACCGATATCGCTAGTGACCAAAGTACTCACTCAATTGAAACACATACATCACCTGAGCTCAATAATTACTGTCAACTCCTCAAACCAAGAGGAAGTTTCCCACCAGTGAGCAGACACAGTGCCCAAACATCATCTCTTCCCGAGTGACCTCACGGCCAGGGATCTAGACTCTCTGCAAACTTTTCTCCAACCAATCAGATTTCATATATTTTGTTTTTCAAACAAAACTTTTTTCTCTTATCTTAGAATAGCAAATCACGTTTTGCTCCAATGTACAACAATTGTCCATCCTAGCGGTTGAATCTAAGGCTCTCTAGCCGCCCAGAGAGCATGTGCGCGATGACGTCACCACGCGACAATGTACGTACGGATGATGTCGTCACGCACACGTCACCGCGTGAAAACGCATTTCCTATAAACACACATTGTTACACCAACAATGCAGAGACCTACGAACGAGAAGTAACATTGGAAACCTAACGGTAAGCATTATTTAAGTACTACCTCTTCCATACTCTAGTGCCTCTAAGGAACTAAATACCAACCACTGTTTAGCACTGCATGGATAGTTGATCCATTTACACCTATCTTTTTCTGCCTAAAGGCAATACCTGCCCTTACGTAATTGTGATATTACCTTATGCTCAGTGGGAACTTTAACCACACTCTAAATCGGACCTATGCTACTCACCTTCGCTATATTTGCCAAAAGACACTTCCATGTATTTACGAGCACACTTCAAGCATTACTCGACGCATCTTGTTGACCAAGCATTTGAATATGTTCAGTTTAAAATGTCAACACACATAACATAGTGCCACTTACCATGTGAAATATTTATACCCATATCACTTAGAACTAACAGCATAAGACTCACTGCTCAAACTAACCCTAATCTCCCTCTTCCTCTTCCTCTCAGACACCCTTTGATTCTCATCCTATATTCCTCCTGAAGAACCACCGCGATCGTGCGGTGGAGAAACACGTGTTGAGGAACTAGCATTTCTTCAAGCCTAGGAACGAGGTTTGCATACCAATAGAACCCAAGGGAACATTACAAATTGAAGTATTCACTGCATTGATCTCAACCTCAACAGGATTCTCCTATCTTTAAGGATTTTCTCAACCTATGAGACTTAAGTGAATTGAACTAAGAATTCCAAACCAATAAAGATCCCAAATCAACAAGGATATAATCCAACTTACAAACAAAACCTAGTGTATTCAACTAAGGATTTTTCTAAAAGGATAAAAGAATAAATCTTAGTGAAAACAACTCAAGATTTCACAGGACTGTGTCAAAGGATATAGACAAAAGAAAAATCTTAGTGAAAACAACTCAAGATTTCACAGGACTTTGCCAAAGGATATAGACTAAAATCTTAGTACGAACAATTTATAATCTCATACTGTTGTTACTCTTATAAGAATCTACTTTGCTTTAACAAACATTTACTTTATTTTGGACGCAAATGTGCACATTTTTGGCTAGAATTGCAATGTAAATAAAACTATAAGGATTCTGAACACTTTTGTTTGAATATTTATTTAATTTCGAGAAGCGCAACAGGAGGGCTTTTTCTCTTCTAAGTTTGCCCAAGCCCAAGTCAGCCTCTGTGGCATCCCTCTACTGCAGCATCTCCACCATTACATTTTACATCTTTGTAATAATTTCCACTTAGAGCGCCAACACTGTTTCAAAGGCTGAACCCTCCTTCCTCTACTTGGTTTCATCAGCAGTGGGCAGCTCTCAAAGGGACCACCCATCATTTATCATCTACTCTTGTCTAGATACTATGATCAGAAACTACAAACAACTAGAGGAAGAAGCCGAACGTATCTTCTCGGGATTATCAGACAATCCCACAGCCAAACCAGATAGCAATAACCTTTCACTTAGACAACTATTCCTAACCCAAGAAAAACTTCTCAAACAAGAACTCACCTGCCGGTGGGAGATTAAATCTTTGGAAAAGTATTTACAAATAGGCCGTATACCACATGGACTCAGAGTATGTATATTTCCTCCATTTGAAGACAACGACATTGAAGAGATCAAAGACTGGGAACAACTGTTAACTACCACTTCCAATGAAATGATACACAGATTAATCAATTATGCCAATGTCAAACATATTCGATTAATACAAGAAATCACCAAAGTTAAAGAAAACATAGAGAAACTCAATATTCCAGAGAAAACCTTCAAGAACTATGAGATACTAGACGAAATTATAGACAAATATTCATCAGAAATTAAAATAAAAAAACAACGACAATTCTTGCGAGACTAATTGGATTACAAATTTAAAAGAGTCTATACATTTAACAGAAGACCCACAACTACATCAAGGGGAAGACCAGCAAATGCTACCAATCCAAACAAACCCACTGCAACTCCACTCTCTTCGGACACAGATACAGTAAGCAATAGTGAATTAGAAGACAGAAGTTTATCTCTACCAACTTCACCCAATGCACCCATAATCGAAACTCCAACAACCAGCAAAGACACCCAACACAATGTCCAAGGCTCCTCTTTTTTAGAGGAATTTCAACAGCAGAAATATATGAGAAACTATCCAAGAACTCCAGGAAAAAGAAATCCTATCTTGACTCTTCAACCAAGACCAAACGCAGCAAGAGAGGAGGAACTCAACGCAAATCAAGGAAAAACAGGAGTCAGATCTCAGAATCCACTACCCCAACGCAAGACCTAGTCATCAATCTTTCAAAAGCAGAACTATCGACACCCCTCATCCAGGCACTTAATAAAGGGCTCACCTTCTGTCCCGATCACAACTACGACTATTTCAATACAATAGTCGATCTCCATACTTTTTGCAGAAAACTCAAACTGAAGAAATTCTTTGCCAATATGGAAACCAGAAAACACATTGTCAAAATAACACAAGAACCATCAGAATTGTCTGTCAGACACGTTGAACATACAGTGGATCTTATAAACATTACTGAGGAGAATGACCAATATACACTGCACCAGTTTATAGATGAACAAAACATCCCATCAGGACTAGCAACAGAGACTAAACTCAAGGACAAATCCAAATTAACACCCATTCTACCTCCAGAAAACGCCATTGATACCTTTTGCAAAGTAGTCCAAAAAGAACTTAGAGACATCTACATCAGCAACAAAGAAAACAGACATAACAAAACCAAACAACGGAACACTCTTACACCTAGTCAAACTGAAGCATTAAAAAATCTCAAGAACAATCCTGAAATTACCATCAAACCATCAGATAAAGGTGAAAACATAGTGTTACTTAACACTGATGATTACATACAAATGGCACTAACTCATTTAAAAGACTGCAACTGCTATGAAATAATCAATGACAACCCATTCATCAAAATTGGAGAATGATGGCAAATTATGAGTAGTCACTGGAAAGATTTAGAACTACTCAACGAAGAAGAATATCAATATATGATTACAACACATCACATAACTCCAACAATCTATTTTCTACCAAAAATCCACAAAAAACTCACCAATTTACCACCAAGCAGGCCTATCATCAATGGTATCGGATCTATCACAGAACATATCTCAGAGTACATAGACCATCAGCTTCAACCATTGGCAAATTCATTGGCATCTTACATCAAAGATACCACTCACATCATTCAACTAACTGACAACATACCTTGGAACAAAGACTACTGGCTGATAACCATGGATGTGACATCACTATACACAAGTATTCTGCATGATAAAGGACTTACAAGCACAGAATACTTTTTGAAAACCCGTTCCATCTCGCTCAATGATCACAATAACATGATCCTAGAAATGTTACAATTCACATTACAGAACAATATCTTCACTTTCAATAAAACTCTTTACCGGCAAATACAAGGCACAGCCATGGGCGCGAAATATGCCCCACATAGGCCAATCTCTATATGGGTCATTTTGAAATAGAATTTGCCTGGCAACATCCTTCATTTACCCACCTCAACAACATAATCTTTTGGGCTAGATTCACCGACGATATTTTTTTGATTTGGAATGGGCCACTGTCAACATTTAAAGAATATTTCAACTATCTGAACCACAACACCTACAATTTAAAACTTACCACAGAATACAGCCAGACAACCATCAATTTTTTGGACATCACCTTCTACATTGAACACGACATCATCTGTACAACGCTCTAAACCAAACCAACAGCCGTCAACAGCATACTCCATGCCTCAAGCAGCCACCCAAAACATATCATTCACAATATACCCTATGGTGAGATTCTAAGAGTCAAAAGAAACTGTACCAAAACAGACGAATTCAAACAAAAAGCAACCATAACAGTGAATACATTTATTTCCAGAGGATACCCAACCAAACTTGTCAAAAACAGTTATTGGAAATCTCTAACCAGGACCAGACACTCATTGCTACAAGTGAAATCTAACACCAATATTACCAAAATTGATTCCAACAGAAAAATCAATTTCATCACAAATTACAGTTCGAACAACTCAACCATTTGGAAAACTCTTACCAAATATTGGAATATCCTCAAATCGGACTCCGATCTCACGACCATATTGGAAGCTAAACCAACCATTATCTTCAAGAAAGCCAAAAACCTCAAAAAAGAACTAAGTCCATCACATTTTGAGCTCAATACTTCCACCGGAACCTCTGACTCACAGACCATGTGGCTTCAGAAAACAACCAAAGGAAGCTACAAATGTGGCCAATGCTCCATGTGTAAATATGCAGACAATGCAAGAACTACCATTACCAAATCAAATGGCACTAAATTCACTATTCAACAGTTCATCAACTGCAACAGTAAATTTGTCATTTATATCATTAACTGTCTTTGCAACAAACTTTACATTGGGAGTACCATCAGGAAACTTAAAACCAGAGTCAGTGAACATATTCGGGCAATCACTAATCAAGATACGAGATCACCAATAGCCAATCACTTCATGGAAGCACATCAACCGACTCAGATCAGCCAAATCAGATTTTACGGAACTGTCAAACTTAAACCTGCCCCCAGAGGAAGCAACTTGCAACTCAAACTAAGACAACAAGAAGCACGTTTGATCTATCTAATGGATACCTGCCACACCGGTCTGAACACAGACCAAGAGATATGCTATTTCTTCTAAACCATCAAAATTCACCACTATCATATTGTGCTAATTATCTTTACAAACATCCCACATATTCACCACCTCAGCAGTAACACCACGCATAACTTCTTTGCTTCCTTACCAGAATCTAATGTTGATCCCATCCTCTTTTAAACCATGAAACACTCTATGTACTCTAACTCAAATATTGAGCAAGTCTTATGCATTCATATCGGTGTCCCCCAGTACCTATATGACTGGAGACCGATATCGCTAGTGACCAAAGTACTCACTCAATTGAAACACATACATCACCTAAGCTCAATAATTACTGTCAACTCCTCAAACCAAGAGGAAGTTTCCCACCAGTGAGCAGACACAGTGCCCAAACATCATGTCTTCCCGAGTGACCTCACGGCCAGAGATCTAGACTCTCTGCAAACTTTTCTCCAACCAATCGGGTTTCATATATTTTGTTTTTCACACAAAACTTTTTTCTCTTATCTTAGAATAGCAAATCACGTTTTGCTCCAATGTACAACAATTGTCCATCCTAGCGGTTGAATCTAAGGCTCTCTAGCCGCCCAGAGAGCGTGTGCGCGATGACATCACCACACGACAATGTACGTACGGATGAGGTCGTCACGCACACGTCGCCGCGTGAAAACGCATTTCCTATAAACACACATTGTTACACCAACACTCAGACACCTACGAACGAGAAGTAACATTGGAAACCTAACGGTAGGCATTATTTAAGTACTACCTCTTCCATACTCTGGTGCCTCTAAGGAACTAAATACCAACCACTGTTTAGCACTGCATGGATATTGGATCCATTTACACCTATCTTCTTCTGCCTAACTGCCATACCTGCCCTTACGTAATTTTGATATTACCTTATGCTCAGTGGGAACTTTAACCAAACTCTAAATCGGACCTATGCTACTCACCCTCGCTATATTTCCCAAAAGACACTTCCACGTATTTACGAGCACACTTCAAGCATTGCTCGACGCATCTTGTTGACCAAGCATTTGAATATGTTCAGTTTAAAATGTCAACACACATAACATAGTGCCTCTTACTTCTACAGACCAGAACAAATGGAATTCATTCATTCCTGTACAAACGAAGTGAACGAATTTCATCAACTAATCTGACCTGACCACAACTTTGTAAGTAAACACCATTTGTTATATTTATACCCATATCACTTAGAACTAACAGCATAAAACTCACTGCTCAAACTAACCCTAATCTCCCTCTTCCTCCTCCTCTCAGACACCCTTTGATTCTCATCTTATATTCCTCTTGAAGAACCACCGCAATCGTGCGGTGGAGAAACACGTGTTGAGGAACCAGCATTTCTTCAAGCCTAGGAACGAGGTTTGCATACCACTAGAACCCAAGGGAACATTACAAATTGAAGTATTCACTGCATTGATCTCAACCTCAACAGGATTCTTCTATCTTTAAGGACTTTCTCAACCTATGAGACTTAGTGAATTGAACTAAGAATTCCAAACCAATAAAGATCCCAAATCAACAAAGATATAATCCAACTTACAAACAAAACCTAGTGTATTCAACTAAGGATTTTTCTAAAAGGATAAAAAATAAATCTTAGTGAAAACAACTCAAGATTTCACAGGACTTTGCCAAAGGATATAGACTAAAATCTTAGTACGAACAACTTATAATCTCATACTGTTGTTACTCTTATAAGAATTTACTTTGCTTTAACAAACATTTACTATATTTTGGACGCAAATGTGCAAATTTTTGGCTAGAATTGCAATCTAAATAAAACTATAAGGAATCTGAACACTTTTGTTTGAATATTTATTTAATTTGGAGAAGCGCAACAGGAGGGCTTTTTCTCTTCTAAGTTTGCCCAAGCCCAGGTCAGCCTCTGTGGCATCCCTCTACTGCAGCATTTCCACCATTACCATTTTTTATCTTTGTAATAATTTCCACTTAGAGCGCCAACACTGTTTCAAAGGCTGAACCCTCCTTTCTCTACCAACAACAATACCTAATTCCTTCAAAATGATTCCAGGTATCAACAATCAGACTAGTGTGTTTGACTTTCAGTCTTGTACCACCGAGGTCATGACCAGAGGCGCTGGGATTGACGAGCCGTGGGTCCCCAGTCCTACCCAGGCCTACCCAGGACCATACAATCCGGCGCCTGTAGTCCCCACACCCTGGCGATCGCATGCACACTGGTGCCGGACAGTGAAACACAGCAGCCAGCAGTGACCACATGTGGTCTGGGCACCGCTCCCTTGTACAGAACAACATCTGAACACACCTGCATCTCTGCAAAGCCGCCTCCCGGAGGCAATTGCACAAGTCCGGTGCAGAGACTAGCCCACCCACAACAATAACGTCTAATCAGGCAGAGAAAAGGCGGAGTGTTTCAGCCAAATGAAACAGAGCGATAGGGCTCTCTCTCACATGCAAGACAAGCTCAGCTGACATGCAAAAGTGCAAGCTTGCCAACCATATACAAGACTGTAGCCCAGGTAGCAGCAGTTTAACCTTCCCCCATGAATAGAAGAGATAGATCGCAGATAGCAGCAGCGTCTGGTTCCCCATAATTTACGCAGAACATGTACAGCATGAGCAGCTGCTTTGCAAAGGTCCATCACATGCAGCAAAGAAGTGTAAGCTTGCCCCCACATTCAGAAATGGCGGCAGGTGAATGCATTCAGAATGCAAACTTCCCTCATACAAAATACAGGAACAGCACAAGTAGCAGCAGTGTACCCTTCGCCTGTGCACAGAACAGCAGAGCACGCTGCACTCACACACGCACCAGGGGAGGACGAGGGCTACACTGAGGGATTTTCACGGACACACACACAATATCATACAACACAGCTAGGGGTGTCTGTATTTCAACATTTCTTAAGACAGCGCAGCACCCGAACTCCCAGTAGGCAGCAGCACGTACAGACACTCCTTTTAACAAGCTTTGTAGCAGTAAATAGAGATGCGCGTACTTGCAGCAGCCTAGGAGGATATATTATGAACATCTATAATGAAGCTTTAGAAGGGGGTATTTACATTTTTTTCAAGCAGTAATCGCAAATACTAACGTACAAGAGGTAAAATGCATACTTCAGGTGAAAATAGATAACGCATTTCACACAATCAACGCTCCCATGTACCATCCAGGACAATCACAGAGTGACACCATGGGATCCTACATCTGTATTGTTAGTTTGGCCAACTATGTAACCAAAAAAGGACACGGGGAAATTAAAGGCTGCCAGGTTCATCCTCAATAGAATTTGAAAAACTTAAAGACTAGCAAAGCCAACTGCCCTTGTATTGTCTCTTCTTAGCTTAACTAACACAGTTCATTAATCAAACATTGATTATGTCAGCGACATCATAAACAAATCATTAAACAATTATTACATTTTATTTTTATTCCTCATGAATAAATTAAAAACATATAAAAACATGTAAACATCCTACACATTACAATAATATCAAAAAAGTGACAAGTGCAGTGCAGAACAAGAATAAATATCTTGTTAAGATTAAATACAAAATGCGCCTGACTGTACCAGCTAACAAGAGCCAGTCAAAAGTGCTTCACTTAAACATCATTGGAATACAGTAGAATGGCAAGAAAGGTTTGCAGCTATTCTTACTTATCACACAAACGTGTTGTTTGTGGATCCCACTCTCGGGGTCCTGAACCAACTTAATAAATTGATATCTGGCACTGTTGGATATTACAGTGACAACGGCAACCCAACATGTTTCATTCCAATACCCTTAAAACAAATACACTAGAACTTCTTCAGGGGACCCAACATAATGTAAAAGGTCTGCACAATCTTCAGATACAGTAATCTACGCAAACAAGAAGACGACTGAAAATGGTTCTTAATTTCAGTTGCTCTGTTCAAGGCTAAACGGGGCAATACAAACAGCTATCATTAATACTGCAATTACTAAAGTGCCAACAACTATAAGAAAAACAATAACATATGGGGGGCTCACTGTGACAGAAATCCATAAATGAAGAACGCGGTGTAATTAAGGCATCTCTTAAGTAGACAGCAATCTTTGGAGATGAAACATGATAAGTAGATCAGGGAAAATCCTATACCTAAACCTCCTATCTGTTGAATACTGGATATTAGAACCTCAATATAAGTCCATCCATCACTAAGTAGCAACACATCGTTCAATGCACCTCCAGTACAGACGATTCGCATATGCAGCAGTCTGGGGCTGCACCACTGCATCAACAGACTAACAAAGGATATAATGTAGATTGACATTCATATGTTATCGATGGGGCCTCCCACCAACTTTGCTGAGACTACACTACCTGACCGAGTCTACAGTTGTAGTCAAATATAGGTTCTTAACAACTAGACTTACGAAAGGCCACAAACGCTAACAACACGTGCTTAACTAACAATTGTTCGGGATCAAAATGTGTGGGATGCCATGGCTCGTACTTCTTTCAAATTCAGCGTCTCCCAATCGACTGTCACCGCGTCTTAGACTTGCTGTCGGCAATAGCCATGGTTCATGTGTGAAATGGACTGCGAATAAGAGAAATAACATTTTACCAACATCGGTAAACACAACACTTCCAAATGTCGTGACCGATTTTTAGAACAGTTACCAATTACGTAACGTCTCGCAATCATAAATCTAAGGCTCACCTTTCGCGGTCAAGAACCATTCATGTATGCCTAGGCCCGACTCCCATCAGCAAGTCAATGTGGCCACTAAAATGTCTTAAAGACAGAGAATAGAACACTCTGAACAATGTCACCCTTCATTGATTTTTACTTACCTGCTGTGCTGTGACTCGGCCTCGACGTGCAAGTGTGTAGTGTAGATCGGCTGCCGGCTGCGTGTGTCCTGCTGGTCTTAGGCTTGGCTGGCCTACGCTTGCACACTGTGAGGACACGTGCAGACTTACAGAAAGTCAACCAGCCAGCTGCTCAATGCGCAGGCGTGGGCCACCAAGGGGCTGTGCGATCCAGATATTGCTGCCTGCTTGTCTGCAGGCGGCTGCTCAATCAGAGAGAGAGTGTGAATTATTGACTTCTCTTCTCATCGTTGTCGCACTCGGCGGAATCCTATACTTGTATTTTCAAAAGAACCATTCCGGAGCGGTTTCTTTTTAAAATAAAAGTATAGGAATGACAGTCTGTGGCAGATGAAAAAATAAAAGTATAAAGTATAGGAGCAGCACCGCTCCCAGCTGCTCCTCCTCACTTAAAATGTATTAAATGCACATAAAAATATACCACCCTTTCAGAATTTGCCACCCTAGGCCGAGGTAACAGTCAGGACTAATAGAGGTCCAGCATTTCTATTTCTAGTGGACTTGTCCCTCTGCTCAAATTGATGTCAGTGCCCTGTTTTTATTTACTAGCTTCTTCCAGAGCACCATTGCATGCCCACATGGAAAAACAAGAATGCCCGTGATACAGTGCTGCATCCAGTGGAGGGCACCGCAGAGGCCTCTCCAAAGACATGCAACTCACTAGCAGTGTACACAGGGCTACTACTCCATTGGGTTGCCCAGCATTGTAGATCTGCTGGACTGTACATGTGTCCTACTAATAGTCATGAGCATGTATGGAACAGCTACCAGCAACAGATCATGGTGATACAGCTGTCATGAAAGACTGAGCTATCAATCCCGTGCACCAACCCCAACCTACCATTCCGGCATCATGTCACCCATATCAAATCAAACACAATATCTGAACTTGGCTCTCAACAGCAGCCGGTAAAGAGATTTCCATTAACCTTGAGCACGCGTTACTGAAGCCACAGCTTCTGGTTGTAAAGTTCTACCTTTCGTAACCATGTTACATATTCCCCTTGCATCAGGTGGGTCTCACCAGTATACATAAGCATTAACCGCCCGGTAACCACCAGCCCATGTGACATAGCTGTCATGCCCGAAACAAGGCCCATTCCACACTTTCATGGCTGATGTTCTGTCCTGTTCTGAAGATGATCATTTCACAGAAGCACAGGTTGATATCATTGCAGTAGCAACCAATCAGAAGCTCTAGCAGCTCTGCCCCTTTATAGAGCAATAATGATGGCTATGGGGCTGTCCTATTCAGAATATGCTGCACTCATACAATGTCAAAACCGAAAATATTGATTTCACACCCACAGTCCCACCATGTTGTGATCACGAGCACACTTCATATTTTTCGTTTTTCATAAAAGGCTAGCCCTAACCAGGCCCTTTAACAGTAGCCTTTATTTTCTGTCACTGACTAAACAGGGCATATTGAAAGCAAAGTGGCCCTCGAGGATACACTGAATATCTTTGCTACCCTCCTCCACCATTACAGCGTCACAGAGAAATGTGCAGAATTGCTGTAGGCTTTCACGCCAGGAGTGCCAAAGAAATCCCTGCAACCCTACCAGACATCATCTGCATTGGGTCCTTGCTCATAGTGTCTTCACCTAGGGTGTCTAGCCTATCCGGCAGCCATGCAAGGGGCAGTTAGCAAAGGATACCACCTGCTTGCCTGGGTCCTCCTCCTTGGTCCTTCCTCAAAATGCTGGATATAACCCTCACTAAGGCCTTCTGATCTTTCAGCTCCAAATTCAACAGCCAACCATCAATCTCCAGCCAACATTCTACTAACTTTGATCCTAATCGAGTGCTGCCATACATGACTACTGAGCTATTGCACTATTTCACTGGACACTTCAGAACTATTGTCTAATTTTTTGGCCATTGGTGGCCTATTATTTACATAATTGGATGACTATGTCACCTAATTCTTCATAGCATTATATCAGTCCACTATGCACCTACTCTTCCTAACACTCCTCCTCTCCATACTTTCCCTCCTCTTCATTTGGGGATTCAAGCCGTACCTTAGTATCAACCCCCAACTTCTCTCCTGCCCCTCCTCTCCATTCAGGTACGTTGCCTCTTTTTCAAAGTTGCATTGGCTGCTCTACTCAATCTAAAACTACCAACCCCAAGCCCATCTATTCCCCTTCTTTGTTGGCTCTTTTGTATTTCTTCTCTACCACCCACCCATGGCAACCTCACCTTTGGCCTCTGGAATGTTAAACGAAACAGCAAGGTTTATTATGGGCTCCTTTGACTTGCATCAACGACATCGCTCAGTAATAGCGATCACTGAAACTTGGATCACCCCTCATGACACCCTTATTACTACTGCACTGTATGCCAACTATGTTACCTTCTCTAAATTCTCTTAAAAGCCCAAATGAGGCAGAGCTATTGGTCTTATGTTTGACTAGGTCTGCCCCTCTCTAGCATCTGACCTTCTTCCCTTTTCCTCGAACACACTCCCTCCCACTTCTTGCTACTATTCCTCTTACACATATCCTCAACTAAGATCCCCTGCTGCCCTGAGTTCTCTTTTCCTGATCTTGACCTTCTGTGTGACTCTCTCGTCACTGTCCTAATGGGAGACTTCAAACCTCTGAACATCTTCAGTTCCCATAGGCTTTAAGTGGTCTCAAATCTCTCTTGCCACTCTCTGGACACTCCACATTTTACCAGCCTAAAAGCAATTCATGAAAAATAGAGATGCAAGAGGCATGTGGCAGCTCCTAGGAACTCCAACGGGAAAGGAAAGAATGGTAGTTTATCCTGTAAGTGCTTCGCAGTGGAATGTTTATATTAGAAAACATTTCTTTAAAGACAGAACCCGGGATACTTACAACCCAGACATTGACAATATTGAAATTTAACTGCCTATTTATAGAGACAATATTATTGAGAAAATAAAAAGAATAAAACTGGTTGGCAAAAGTTGTTTTAAAGAGTGACCCAGATAATTGGGCTAGTATATTAGACATTCCATTTAATAATATTTGTACTGAGAAAGCTATCCCTTTCTCTTGGAGAAGTTTAATAATGGTCCCTATCTTAAAACAAGGCAAGAGAATGTTTACTTTGAACTACAGGTTGTTGTCTATGTTAGATATCACAGGAAACATTGCTGCCTCCTTTTTGTTAGAGGAACTGCAGAAATGGATAGAATCAGTACAATTGCTTGATCATTTCCTAACTAGATTAAGAGTAGGATCGGGGACCTCACATAATTTAAGGCTGATTTATACATTACTTGATAGGTCAAAGAAAAGGGGCAATTCAACTCTATATGCTTTATTTGTGGACTTCCAAGCAACGTTTGACTCTGTGGATCGAGATCATGGCAAGGGATGGAGTTCTTTGGCTGCCCGAGGAGTAAAGATGATTCACGAAGAAACAAGTGTGCAGGTGAGGTTCGATAGCAGGGGGGCCATCACAGCACCAATCCCCATGAGAAAAGAGGATAAGCAAGGATGTGTGATGGCTCCGCTACTTTTTAATATAAACTTGGCTAACCTCCCAATTCGTTTAAGATCGGCGCACAATTGTCCTCCAAAGGTTTCTCAGACACAGGTGGTTTGCTTGTCTTATGCTGATGATCTGGTTATTCTCGATCACACTTGTTCAGGCATGTTGAGACCTGTAAGCAAATTGTGTGAATATGCTAACGAGAATAATTTAAAGATAAATACGGATAATAATGAAAAAAATGATGCTATTTTCGTGAAAACTGATAAACAGGCCCATTTTAGTTTTGACTAATGGCCAAATTGATTATGTTGAAAGTTATACATATCTGGGCATCGAGATAAGCTCCTGTAGAGGCTACAATGACCTGACTGCCTCCAAAAGTAGTAAGGTTGTGCCACTTACAATTCTTATAGCAATATTCTCAAGGTGTACAGCATGCTTCAGCTTGGAGGGAATTTTTAAGCTTTATAAGAAGTTCAATTGTACAGCAGTCTTATATGGTATTCTCTGACATTAAACTGCTATCGTTGGTTGCAGGTAGGGCACATTTTGGAAAAAAAAAAGTATTGGGCTTGCCCTCAGCAGTCTCCATGGAAATATTAAGGCTGGGGTCTGGTTTGATATCATCACATGCCCAGGCGCTTCTGAGACTGGGTATTCTGTTTGGAAAGTCTAAGGCCGATCCCAGGTGTCCCTTAATGTCTTTGCTTGGGAACGGGATGAAGAACAAGAGTAGGGATGGTTTTGATGATGTTGTTGTGAGGACTTGTGATTTCACAGACTGGAAGCCAGACGGGGGGGTGGGGGGAGAAGTCTTCACATTAAAACAGTAAGGTATGCTGAAATTAGAGACATGGGAACGGAGCTGTAGTTATGAGCATTTGGCCAAATTAAAGAGCTGTAGAGAGATAGTGCACGCATATAAAACGTCTAAGCCTTACTTAATACTCTGCCCAGGACCAGCTGTTCGTAGATTCTTGCTGTTGCTGGACATTAACCTTGACCTGTTTTAGCTCTACGTACGTGGGCAGAGTCTAAAGTTGCCTGTAGACAAACGATTCTGCGTATTTGTAAAGCCGAGCCTGTAGCTGAGAGTGCAACACATGTTATGGCTGAATTAAGACCCTCGGGTCCACGTACATGTGATTTGCCAATCACATAAAAAGGAGAGATTGTTGGCACAACTGTTTGAAGTCTAATAACACTTTTCACTTGGCACTTTATAGGGTTTGGCAGCAAGTTAGTCAATGTATTGCAATGTAAAATTATGCTGCTTGATGAAATTATTGTGAAATGTATTTTTTTTTTAACCTGGCTGATTTTAGTGTATGTATCGAGAAAGTATTTGAGTGTGTGTTTGCAAGAATTATAATTGTTAATAATTAGAGTATGATTTGAATTAATGAATCGTTGTTGATGGTACATTTTACTGTATGTGAAAAGTTTTTTTAAAATTAACTAATCACATTAACGAACATAAACAAAATAAAACCAATTAACCTCCCTCCAAACCATCTTGCTCTCCTCTAGTCTAACTTACACAAATTGGGTTTGGGGGATACCGACCACTCCACCTTCTACTTCTCTGTTACCATCCCTCCTCCACTCTACTTTTCTCCATCCTGCACATCACAAAACACAAATGTCAACCTAATCGTTCCCAGCATTAAATAATACCGTCGATTCTGGAAGCGAAAGACAACCCTGCGGTTACACATCATCCGCTGGTGAAAGTCCCACTACTTGTTTGCCTTATACAAGGATTCGCTGTCCAGCTGCAGGCAGGTTCTGCATCCCTGTTGTAAAATACGAACTGTTTTTAAAAGCGCATCATTTGACTCTGTGGAAACTTTCCCAATTCACAAGGCTGCTGTGGATCTAGGTTTCGCAGCCATTTTCTCATTTATGGTTCTAATCTCTCTCGTGATTTCTTTCCATGAGAGCAGATTTTCAGTTCTATCGTTTAATGCAACTTCTTCATTTGGAAGGGTCTGCTGCCTCACAAAAAGTATATGGCCAGCCCCCGGAGGGGCCACTAGAGGGACAGCCAGCACAGCGGGCCGCCCCTATGGCCCCCCCAAACACGCGGGCTACTCATCAACTTGCCTCTCCTGAGGGAGGTGGAAGCAGCAATCCCCTGGGCCGGCAGAACAGGCTCTGGGCCAAGGGGTGCGCTCAATGGTTCGGGGCTGCAGTGACTCTTCCTCTTTGCAGCCCCTACAACAGCACCTTTCGCTTTTTTCAATCAAAAAGCATTTTCCATTAACTCAGTATTTTTAGTTATTCCATTTCCACTGTGCCAACACAGAGTGCAAATTTTGATCTGGGCCTGGCCTCCATTGTCCCCCCTTTATTTTCCTAGCTTGTGAGTACAACTGTTAACCTGGTGAGTTAAACTGCGCACTGCGCAGTTCATCCAGCCTGGAACCCCCTGAACCCACCGTTCCAGACCACCATAGCAGGGGAATATATACTACTGCAAACCTGCATATGCAGGCTAAGATGGCCACCGCCGTCGAGCACGACTTACCAAGGACCCACTGGACCAGCAGGAACCATCCCATTGGTCAGGGAATCGACCTATGCCTGCTGATCCTGATCGCAGGATGGCTATGCCGGAAAGCAGAAGAGAAAGGCAGCTGGAGTTTTCTGCTGCTCTCTGCTGCTGGTCGATGCAGACTGAGGATAGACAGTTCCTCGCATCTGTCCCACACCTTATTCGCCTTCACACAGTTTAATGCGAAGCAGAACCTGCCCCAAACTGTAACCGCAAACCCAGCAAAGCCATATGACCCTCTCGCCAAGCCCACATCCTCCAAGGCAGGCCCGCCCTTACCTCAAGCTGATCCTCACACCGCCGGTCCTAATGCTCAACAAATCCGGTCCTCCTGATTACAGCACACTCAGTATGGCAGAAAGAATAGCCCATGCCCCCCTCTCCTGTTGCGCATGTTACACACTCAGACCGGGGATCTTGCATGTCACCATCACTATATAACATTTTCACAAAAATCACTATTTGATCTGCTTGACGACCTAGGTATCTCATATACCAACTAGGCGGCTGACACTCAAGTCCACCTCCCACTGTCAGGATCCTATCACAATGACTCCCTCGTGCTAAACAAAGTTTACACAACCATCCAGCTTGGATGACTGTCAATCACTTATGTCTCAATGATGACAAGATGACAAGACTGAGATCTTGATAGTAGGTTCACCGTAAGTGCTAAAGAACCTTAGCCCACACTTCTCAACCTTCACGATAGACAGAATCCCAATTCCAGTCTCCAAATCAAACAACACCTTGGGCATACATCTGGATGCCTCGCTCTCCCTTAATAGGCAAGTAAGTGCCATTGCAACATCAGCGGCATACACTGGCAAGCTAATCAATGCAGGAAGACCATTCCTCACCACAGAGAGCTGCCTAACTATCGCCAGAGAAATAACGGGCGCCAGATAAGACTAGTGCAATGCCCTCTTTGCAAGAACCTGTACACAGAACTTAAATAAGCTTCAAATAATACAGAACAGTGCCTTGAGAGCAGCCCTCAACCTCCGCAAGAGGGAATATATCACAATCGCAAAAAAACAAGCCCACTGGCTTCCTATCAGATAAAGGATTATATTTAAAACCCTTACAATTGCTCATAAATTGCTCATAAATGCTCGAGCAAAACAGCCCCAGAGTACTTGACAAAGAAAATCACGAAAGCACAATCAAACAGGCCAGCAATTAAATTAACTACTCCAAGAGTGAAAAGAGCAAACGGCGGTGAAGTTTGATTTCCCTCAGTTCCTGCACACCAGTGGAATGCCATGCCAACGGATCTCAGAACACCGGGATCTTAATGGACATTCCTCAAAGCCCTGAAAATCTGGCTCTTTGCCTAGCCACTGCCTTTCCCCTGATGAACACTGACCTTCGTGTGTATCTTGTTTTTGTCCCTAAACTATGTACAAATGTAACTGATATGCAACACCATCCTGATGCCTTAGTGCATGGGCGCTATACAAATGGAATAAATAAATAAACAAACTGTTAACAGGAGCGGGGCACAATAAGGCAGAATGGCCCCGTTTTCATTAGGGGACAAAGTTGGGAAACATGCTTTGAAAAAAATAGTATGTGCTGCCATTCAGAATATAACACTGAGTACCTTAAAGAAATAGTCAACACATACACAGGTCAATGGTCACGGGTTGCAGCCAATTCGCATGGCCTGCCTTGTTTGAATCACCAAACTACAAGTCCCCGAACGTATCTGAAGACAGGTCCGATGGGGAGATAAGATCTTCGGGAGCAGGCACCAGACATCAAAGGAAAGTTCAATGTTGCAGTGCGCGAGAACAGAGCACGACAACATGCAAAGTCTCCTGCTTTTTCACTAGGCAGATTAGGATGTGAGCACGCAAGGAAGCATTCGGGCACTGGGCTCCTCGAGCGAGTCCTCACGGTCAGCAGCAAAAGCTGGTAGGCCGCTGTTGCTCAGCTCCCCTAAGAGGGTGTTTCGGCTAAATGTTCCCTCTCAAGGCCTTTGCAGCTCAGCTAGTGAGACAGGTCAGTTCCTCTCATAACCAAGTTCAGCATGGCCGAGGTGCATTCAGCGATGTGTAGCATTGGGCAGGCGAACTCCTGTTCTTGAATCTTCTGTCCGCATAGTTAGCATCCCCAACCTAGAACGTTGAATGGGGAGGGGTGCGGGGGAATACTTGTTAGATCCTAATCTCGTGGCAAGTTATGCAGGAAGTAAAAAGGCTTTATGCGAACCCTTTCAATTATATTACAGTAAATTCATACACATTTCAGGAAATGCACCCAAAAAACGTACACATTTCATATATCTGTATATTTTATATACTTTTCACACCTACTGATGACCATGGAACCCAGAGTGTGTAAAAATAAATGTGACTTTACATTTCATGTGACTAGATTTCATGCGTGCGTCACACAGTTGGCTGTAGCTTCCTCGCAGGTCACTTTCTTATTTTCTGAAAACAGGATTTAGGGACCTCATGGAACCTCTCTTTGGGGTCCAACAAAAGCGGGTTTTGCTATCTTCACAAGACTGAGGGATCTCACAATTAAACCCAGACAAGGCGTGCTGTACTGTAGTGTTCTGTTGCACAGTGCTGTAGTAAGCTGACTAAGGGGTTAATGGCGCCGTCGAAGGTGTCTGCGCCGTTAAACCCTTAACGCCTTACTACAAGGTCCCATTGCGGGACCCGACCTTAACAGCTGGTCTAGACCAGCCGTTAAAGTAGGGGCCCGCAAAGGGACTCTCGAGGTAAGTACGGTACCGCAATTTGCAGTACCGTACTTACCGCCTTCCCCATTCCCATTATGCCCTATGGGGCAAAAATGGGAATGGGGAAGGGCCATGGTGGCATGGGGATTACCGCCTGCCAACCTTGGAATGGGGTGGTAATTCCCCATTCTGCCATGGCGGACTCCGGCATCGACCATGGTGCTAAAAGCACCATGGTTTTCTGCCGGAGTCCTAATGAGGGCCACGGTCTGCAAGCGGGTGCCGTTCCACTCGCCAGGTCGGAATTGGTGGACTGAACGGTACCTGCTTGCAGAACTCGTAGTTTGCCGATCCAGGAACAATGGTACTGGCAAGCTTACTGATACTGTTGTTTCCGGACCGGCAAACTCATAATGAGGCCCAATTATTCTTGGCCCTGAGCCACTGTGTAAGCCAGCCTGCAGCTGTCTGTCCAGCCTTGCTTGGCAAACTGCCTGCCACCTGATACTTGCAGCTGTCTCCCGTCTTGAACTCGGTTGCAGGAACTGCAAAGCGTCCTGGTACCGATTCGACACGGTTTAGCATCAAGATCATCTCAAGCACCACGTACATTGTGGTTCTGTCCCCCTAGTCTTTAACCGAAGGCCCCTAGTGACATTTACAACCCCTTGCTCCTGTGGTGCTGAAACCAAATAACCTTGCACAGTTAAGACTGATTGCTCTGCCGATTACCCTCCTATCATTATCCACAGTGCATACTTTTCCTTCGTGAAACTGTCTGTCCTCTGTGTTCCTTTACAGGGTAGGTTGTATTTTGTAGTGTGCTAGAACTGTCTGTTTTAATAATAATAAAATAGATATTTTTATACAACCTTGACTGGACTGTCCCTTTTGTCACTGGGTAATAATTTTATTTTTGCTGTGCTGCAACTAAACCAACAATCCACGACCTTGCAGAAATAAGCCTGACCTTCCGTCCACGTTACCAAAGAGGTTTATAATTTACTTGTGTTCCAATCTGTTCCGATCCCTTCTTGTTTACTAGAGGTGTGGGGCTGATTGATGGCATAGAAACCGATATTCATCCATGGACCACTGGTGCCCCAGAAGTTGATTAATCACATTGGTGGCAAGCGGTGGGATCAGTTGGAACCTTGAACACAGCTTAGTCACCCAATGATAAAAGTACTGTTGCAGGCAACGTTTAGTCACTGCTAGGTATTAGTAACAGTCATTGAGCTTGACATGGAGACTGTAAAAGGCATGACCAAGGATGTCCTGCACACCTTATGTCAAGAGAGGGGACTTCTCCACAGCACTAAGGTTAATAAACCTGAGTTTCTGACCAGCCTCCAATCTTAGGTAGAAGTGAGGGCAGTTGGGGAGAAGACCCCAATGGATGGGCTAGGCCCTGTGAACCCGAACAGACATGACCTTCTGGAGGGGGAAAATGAAGATGATGACTGCATGAGCAGTATTTTTTGCCATTCATCCCATCAGGATCTAGTGTGGTTTCTTAACACTCAAGAGTCTCTAAGTGGCCCAGTAATTGTTCCGGCTGTTAATGAGGTAGCGGCTAGAAAGTTCCTGCTCTAGGAGTGGAGACTAGTGCTAGAGGAACAGAAACATCGGCACAAGGTCACAATAGAGCTGCGCAAGCTGGCGAGTGAAGAACGGAAGGAGGCCAACAGATCCACCTCTAGCAAAGCAGCAGTAGTGGCTCAAACCAGAGTGCCTGTATAAGCCTAAACGGCACATCCGCAAAGACTTAGTGCAGGCTTATGAAGTGGGGAAGGATATTTTTGACTGGTTTGAATGCTCAAGCTGGCTTTTCAGCGGCATGAGGTGGATGAGGTACTGTGGGGTGTAGCCCTAATGAGTCGCTTACGACACCAGGGACTGATGCAATTCTTCGGTTGACTCCTGAGGAAAGGCATGTTTATGAGAGCATGAAGGCAGTCCTCCTCAGGAAGTTCAGTAAAACCTCAGAACAGTATCTCAAGAGCTTTAGAGAGCTTGGAAAGAAAAGTGGGCAGACAATTGAAGCGTTCACATACTTATCGTTGAAACATCTGAGTGGGTGGGTGGCTGGTAACAAAGTTGACACATTTAAAGGGATGTACAATTTGATTGCATGTGAGCATGTACTGAAAAACTATGAGGTTGACCTACACCAACATTTTGTGGACAAGACTATCACAGACACTAGGGAGCTTGCAAAGGCATCCGACAGGTTTATGAGTACTCAAGTCGAGAAAAAGGCTCAGGCGAGCACACCCAAACCAGAAGAGAAATTGGCAGGCAAAAAGTTTATCAAGGATGGGAATGACAAAGTTCCAACCCAATCTTATTAAGGGCAATCCATGCACACCGAACAGAAGAGTGCACGCACCCCTAACACTGGGACACCTGCGCTCTCACCACCCAAAGGTGTTTTCATATGTAAAGAGCTAGGCCATAGGATAGGGGAACCTGCTTGCAAGGGCCTACCCAAGCAAGCCATAGTGAATGTTGGACTCGAGGAAGAGATGATCAAAAAGATTTAGGGTGGGCACCGCTTATAGTTTAATAATTGGTAGTAGATAATCACAATTTTCAATGAGGGTTTCGGATAACTACTTGAGACCTAGGCACAAGGTTACCAAAAACAGCAGAAAGAAGAACTAGAAATTAATCTAGTTCAAGGTGTGCTCTCGTATCGCTCTCATCTAGTAAAGTTTTAGTAGAATATTATAACTTTCGAGATGTCATTCACAATGCATTCATGAATCCCCAGAAATAAAAAACCTGCTCTGTGTCGTTCTGTTAATCATTCAATTATTTATTTGCTTGGAGGCTAGATAACTGCATCAAATAAAGTCAGTGCCACTTAGCATGGTATGCCGATGCATTTCGGAACAAGTCTGTCCTCAGGGCTAGGACACTATTCGTTTGTATATGCACATATAATATTATCAATGTGGTTACAAAATGCAGTAAGGTGAGAATCAAATTGTGAAATTCAAAAGCAATTACAATTTGCAATTTGCAATATCCCAAACCAATATGGATACCAGAGTCAGAATTACACATCATTACATATTTTGTCATTTACATATTTGCAATACAATCACGAAGGGCAATCACTGTGCAAGATTGTTTACTTTGCAGCCAATGGCAACAACTGGCGACGTCGAGAGTGTAGATGTGGATCTGCGGTACTCCACTGCGCGGTTTGCTACGTCGACTAGCAACAGGGAGCACGATACTATGACTTATAGAAAACCGACCGTTCACATAGACAGTATTAACACAGATACACATGTTTACAATGAAGGAGATGATGGAATCCCACAGCTAGCAATATTTGCAATACAACCACGAAAGGCATTCACTGTGAGAGATTGTTTATTTTTCAGCCAATGGCAACAACGAGCGATGTCGAGGGTGATATCGTGGCTCTGTGGTGCTCCACAGCACAGTTTGCCATGTCACCTAGCAACAGTGAGCAAGTAACTATGACTTATAGAATACCGGGGGCCCACATAGACAGTATTTACACAGATACACATTTTTACAATGAAGGAGATGATGGAATCCCATAGCTAGCCCTTTGGGGCGTGAGGCGATCGTGACACTGTTGCGTCTCCCAACGCACAGTGACGCATTGCCTAGCAACGCTTTGGGAAAGACTTTCTTAACATCAATCCCAGCACACAGCGGCTGGCTAAATTGGCGGTCGAGAGAATAGACATGCAATAGGTAAACAGTACTTTGACTACAGTCCATAAATCATGGATCTGCAAATGGGTTGTGCAATATAGTGATGGAAATGTATATTTACATTTACATTTAGACTCAAAGGGCCTCATTACGAGTCGGGCGGTAGGGGATACCGGGCACTGGTAAGGAGACTGGTGCCGGTAATCCCTTACCGCCCGATTCTGATGTCCCCTAAAGGGAACCACTAGGGACGTGTGGTCAGACCACACGTCCCTTACGGGTCCCGTTAGGGGGCCAGGCCGCTAATTACAGGCCTGCCATTAGCAGGCCCGTAAATAGCGCCTTCCCCAGTCCCATTGAGCCCTATGGGGGCTCAAATGGGAATGGGGAAAGTTTGGTGCAATGGGGACTTACTGGTCCCGACAGGGTCGGACTAGACCGGTAAGTCCCCATTGCACCACACCGGACTCGGTCCCGTTACTCGTGGCAGTCATGGCGTAAATAGCACCATGACTACCACCAATCTCGGAATGAGGCCCATAGTCCTGTGCCAATAACAAATACCACCAGATAGGCCCTTTAGTTTACATGAATTAAAGAGCAGGAGACAGCATGCTTTTTTTAAGCTAACAACTAGTTTCATGGGATATTTTGTTTTTTGTTATTTCTTCCGCCATGTTGCAGGCATACTTAGTGAATTTTGGCTTCCGAGCCACTACATACAGGTAATTACATTTTGATTATCAGGTAGACGTTTGGTGAGTCATGCTGTCTAGTTTCTTATCAAGTTTCTAATTCTGATTTCCATATTTTTTCCCCATAATTTGCTATCGCTGATGATTTGAATCCAACACGGTATGGCTTAATCTTGAAATTTGACAAACTATCTGTCTGTTGATTGCTTTATGTAAATGACGAAATATGCAATGATGTGTAATTCTGACTCTGGTATCCATATTGGTTCAGGATATTGCAAATTGTAATTGTTTTTGAATTTCACCATTTGATTCTCACCTTACTGCATTTTGCAACCACATTGATAAATATGATATTTGAATATAAATACGAATAGTGCCCTAGCCCTGAGGACGAACTTGTTGCACTGACTTTATTGGATGCAGTTTTCTAGCCTCCAAGCAAATAAATAATTGAATGATTAACAGACGACACAAGGGAGGTTTTTACTTTTGTGTGGATTCATGAATGCATTGTGAATGACAACTGGAATGTATGACATTCTACTAAAACTTTACTGCAACTCTATCAAGAGAGTGATACGAGAGCACACCTTGAACTAGATTAATGTCTAGTTCTTCTTTCTGCTGGACTCGAGTAAGAGGCCATAATTAGAGTGGGCCTTTTGGAGGAGGACTTCCCACTAGGCCAGGGAGTGGCCAAATGTGGATTAGTTACACTAAGTGTGAACATTACCGGGTCTCCAGAAGAGATCCCAGTTCCCAATAATACTCAACTCTATCTAGAACATGTGTATATCAATGGCCACAAAACTGCTGCGGTCCGAGACACTGCGGCTAGCATCACTGCTGTGACCCGGCAGAGGGTAGAGCCAGGCCATTATATTCAGGGGTCTGATTGTAGCATTAGTGGGTTTGATGGAAAGAGTAAGTGCCCCTTGTCGTTAGTAGAGGTCAGCAGTTGAGGTGAAACAACCCAGTGCCGTGTAACGGTGAAAGACTCCATCCCTGTCCCATGTTTGTTGGGTAATGATCTTCCTGATCCTGAGATAGTCGCAGCGCCTACCTGATCGAGGGCCAAAGAGATCACCAGATTGAACACTATCAGAGCCTTGGGGCCTGGGGTGCTTCCAGAGGGCTTGTGGGAAGGACCGAGATGGCTGGTAGCCTCTAGTCTAGTTCCACAGACTACTGAGTTGCCTACTCTTGCGGGAGAGGGGCTAGTAGCCACTGAAGACCCTACTTTGGTAGCAAGGGACTCAGTGACTTCAGAGTTGCCTTGTGCAGCGCAAGAACCTGAGTTGGAGGACCAGGTGGGTGCATATCTGAAGGGCCTTCCCAAGCTGGATGAGTCTGCATCAGCTGGGGTCCCAGGTCCGACTGACTTCTTAACAGCACAGAAAGAGTGTCCCACTCTGGCGGGTCTGTGGAAGTAGGCGTAGGAGCAGGCTAAGAGTGAGGCCCCTGAGCTGTTCAAAGTGTGCTGGGAGGATGAACTCCTGTAAAGTGAGCCAAAAGACTCAGAGGGCGAGGGCACCAGGAGGTTGGTGATTCCCCAATGCCACGGAAAGTTCCTTTTGGATTTGGCTCACCAAATTTCTTTAGCGGGTCACTTAGAAATGACTAAGACATTAGACCGGTTGTCTACGCACTGTCACTGGCCACAGTTTGGCGTAAAGGTTAAGGAATATGTCTGGTCCTGTCCAACTTGTCAAGATTCTGAAAAGTCAGGTGGTGCCACAAAGGCCCCATAATTCCACAACCCGTGGTTGGGTGGCCTTTCATGAGAATAGGCATGGATATTGTGGGTCCTTTGGCTCCTCAAACCAGCTCAGGGATCAGATATATCTTGGTGGTGATAGACCACGCCACAAGGTACACTGAGGCTGTCCCTCTGAGGAGTATCAAGCCCCCATGGTTGCAAAGACTCTGATTGCGATATTATCCCGTGTTGGATTTTCCAAGGAAGTTGATACTGACAGGGGATAAAACTTCATATCAGCGTATATGAAGGCCAAGTGGTAAGAGTGTGGAGTCACCCATAGGTTCTCTACAACCTTCCTTCCACAAACAAATGTGCTTGTTGAGCGGTTCAACAGGACCCTGAAAGGCATGATAGGTGTCTTGGAAGAGCACCTGAGGAGAAAATGTGATATTCTCCAGCCAAGGCTTCAGTTCACCTACAGAGAGGTGCCATAGAACAGAGTAGGTTTTAGCCCCTCTGAGCTTATGTTTGGACACCCTGTACAAGGTCCCCTCAGTCTAGTGAAAGAGGGATGGGAAAGCAAACACTCATCCCCTACTCAAGATGCGGTGGACTATGTACTCAGCCTTCAGTCTAGAATGGCAAAGTACAGGGAACAGTCAACAAATAACCTAAAGGCCATGCAGGAGCTGGTGAAGCACTGGCAAGGCCACAGTGACAGTTTTTCTCCAGGCCAGTGGGTGTGAATTATGGAGCCTGTCAAACACAGTGCACTTCAGGACAAGTAGATTGGGCCTTTCTCTGTGCTAGAAAAGGTCATTGAGGTGAATTATCTCATAGACGTGAAATGACCTAAATAGATGTGTTGGGTCTTCACGTCAACCGGCTAAAACCCCGTTATAGCCGGGATGACTTGGTCATGGCATTAGTGATAGAGGGAGAGACTGAGGAGGAGGCCGATCCCCTCCCAGACCTCTTGCACGCTAAAGCCACAGATGGGTAAGTTGAAGGTGTCAACCTTGCATCAGACCTATCAGAACAGCAACTGACAGACTGTCACTGTTTACTGGGACAGTTTGCCGTTCTGTTTTCTCTGACTTCAGGTTGCCAGATTGGTGCACTCATGATGTGTGCGCTGGAAACAGTAAGCTGGTGAAGAGTAGGATTCAACAGATGTCCAATATACACGACCTTGCAGAGATAAGCCTGCCGTTCCGTCCTTGTTACCAAAAATTGGCCAAGGAGGTTAATCATTTACTTGTGTTCCAATCTGTTTGGAACCCTTCTGGTGTACAAGAGGTGTGGGGATAATTGATGGTTTAAAAAACGATATTCATCCCTGGACCACTGGTGCCCCGGAAGTTAATTTGTGGCAAGCACATTCTTCAAACTATTTCCCATGCAAGATGAGATGGTCATCCATCCTCCATTTTTGGCTGAGAACCCCGTCTTCGTTTACGCAAACAGCATGTATTTGTCATTTCTATATCTATGTAACACTGGTAAAGACCGCACATCATTTTTTCTTCATTTCATTAATCAGAGTCAGGGGTTGGATGTGATGGGTGCTTGCACATACTATAAAAACATGGAGGCTTTGCGTGGCATTGATACTAAAAACTCACACTCATCCCTATAATGTATTTGATACAACGATGTGTACAATCTCGTTAAAGATACATCAAATTTGTTTCCATTCCAGGGAGTCACGCAACATGGTGACTTCTTGTGCTACCCCCACCCAGCAGATAGAAAGCAAAACAGGCAGCAAGATGTGGCAGCGAAAAGAAAATCAAATGCTCCAGAAACATTGTAGCAGGTGCTCTTGGTCACTTCTATTCCACATTTTTAGAGCTTCCTTCCTTTTTGCTAATTTTCAGTAATCTCCACTACCACTTGACGTGTTTCCCAGAACTCTCCAGTGGGGATACCCACAATGCCCGGAGGAACAGCACCCTACCTTAGATGGGAAATACAAATATAAACATTTGCAGTATATTTGTCGCGAGAAAATTACTACATTGTTTTTCTGTCTGTGTTAGAATTATTTTTCCATAGCTTTCTATTTAAAAAAGAAACATGAAGTGTACACTGAAGTGTGGTGTAAGCATGTGAGATTTTGGTTTGGGAGAACGAGAAGCAATACTTGGTGATAAAGAAATAATTAAGCCTGTGATAACCTCTCACTTTATTGATCGATTCTATTGTAAAGAACTTAGGGAGCCTTTTCACTTGAGTCTGGACCTATTTTAAATTTGAGGTTTTGAGGACTAATCCAATCAATAAGAATAAGAAGTACTCAAACTTGGCTAAACCTGCTTGCTTGAAAAATGCGATCTGAAAAGGCCACCAGGTGATGCGCTTATGAAGGCTGCTTGAGCACGCTCTCCTGATACATAGGGTCTGAAAAGAGAAGTGAGCCCCCACTTCTGAACCCCGGGCAGAAAGACCCAGAGAATGATGCACAGGTGAAGCGTCACGCATACTGGATCGAAAAAAAAAACGAGAGTTTGAGTAGCCCACGAACGGAGATCTGGCCGGCGGCATAGGACGGGGGAAAACGAAAGTAAACTGACCGAGTTGCGGCACCCGGCTGGGATTTTTCAGAGGCCTGACTGTAGGATCGGCTGACATTACTGGGAATAGGATCGGAGCCCAGAGATACCAGACACATTTACTCAGCGACCACTGAGTCCGTGTTGAAGACGACGTGAGAACTCTGATCTCTCCAGCACAAACCAGGCAAGTGTGACTTGCGGACAGAGGGGGTCATTCTGAGTCGGGCGGTAAGGGTTAACGGTCACCGTTAACGAGACCGGTGCCAATAAACTCTTACCGCCCTACTCCGAGTTCCCTTTGCGGGTTGGTGCTTAACGCCTGCTTTTTGCAGGCGTTAAAAAACCAACCCGCAAAGGGACCTAGGAGCTAATTACGGCACCGTAATTTACGGTGCTGTAATTAGTGCCTTCCCCATTCCCATTGAGCCCTATGGGGCAAAAAAGGGAATGGGGAAGGGCCCTTGGTGAATGGGGAATTACCGACTCCGCCAACCTTGGAATGGGGCGGTAATTCCGCCATTCACCATGGCGGAGTCGGAAAGATAACGGCGTCAACCAAGGCACTAATAGCGCCCTGGTTAACGCCAGGGTCGGAATGAGGCCCAGAGACACTGGGCCTCATTACGAGGTAGAAGGTAGCCATGGTGCTATTAGCACCATGGCTACTCCCTTACCGCATTCCGGGTCCGGGTTCCCAAAATAGGGACTTACCGGGTCATTACAACCTTGGAGGACCCGGTAAGTCCCCATTCCGGGAACCATTCCCCATTCCCATTCGAGCCCCCATAGGGCTCAATGGGAATGGGGATGGAGCTAATAACGGTACCGCAATTTGCGGTGCTGTTATTAGTTCTGAAGTCCCTTAACGGGTCCCATCCTTAACACCTGGTCAGACCATGCGTTAAGGAAGGGACCCGCTAAGGGACCTCGGAATATGGTGGTAAGGGATTACCGGCACTGTTGTCCTTACTGGTGTCTGTAATCCCTTACCACCTACCTCGTAATGAAGCCCACTGTGTTCTGCCGTGTACCGTAAACTCAGCGCACTACAGGGCACACATCTTGTTGAGATTGAACGTGAAACACGTATGTGCAGGGAAGGGGTATGGTTGGATCTGTGGTTCTTTCATCCATAGGCAAAAGGAAGGGCACACCCACAAGTTCAGCTGGTGAACGGAAATTAGAGGGTAGAGGGCACATTAGGAAGCAGACAGAGCCCCATGGACACTACGAGGACATAGCAGTTACTCTACATACGGAAACACCACTTCGGAGGGGTGGACCCCTAGCTAAGGGGCATGTGCCCGCCTCCCATCACCAAAAGACTGACAGAAATGGCGTTGTGGGTGGCTATCAAGTGAAGACATTGTGGGTGGCGACTCTATGGACTGAGATTTTGGAGTCACACGGGTGTACTATCAGAGGTACACCGGACGGCCTGAACTCCCTGGGGACTTCTCCTGAACTCTGGTTATTGACCCCAGCACGATGGCTTCTCTCTAGATATAATTTATCTGCAAGTGGGGCAAATATTAACTTCCTTGAAGACAATGGTACGCAGTATGTTTTGATGATCCCAATTGCCATGTGAGGTCATGCCCTCAGTGTCTAACATGAGGAGGGGTCCACCCACACTGGAATACTTATACTGGGAGGATAGCTCAGTGGCAAACATGCTCTCCTTGGAAGCAAGCCAACACGGAGCAACACAGGTTTGATCCCTGTGTCCACGCTTAGAAACCTCTGGATATTAGGCGCGTTATAAATACCCAATTACAATTACTATGGACCAAGGAGATCGGTGGAGAATAGTCACCTTAACTTGATCCAAACCCGGTTTGAGACATAGAAAAGATTGAAGTACATCCTGATTCCATCCACCCCTGTGCAGTGACATATGGATGGGAGGCTGAGACTAGCCAAATTTGAATATACTGGGAGAAAGGGCCCCAAAGCGGGATCTTCTCAGGAAGTCATGGCAGGGGGTGGAGAGGACTCTAGGGCAACCAAGAAGGATGTCATTTTTTTATTAGAAGAGATCAGGAGTAGGAGAGCTGATATTGGAGGTAAGGTGGATAAGATAAATACCAGGATCCACAAGATGGAAGAGAGATTGCAGGACGTGGAACACAACCAATCCTTCTTAGATTTGTTAGAAACTCAGATGGACATGCGTATGGCCAGGATGGAAAGAAGGGAAGCGGAAATTACTCTAAAAATGGATGACTTTAAAAACCGAGACAGGGGAAATAACCTCAGAGTTTTAGGGATACTGCAGAAGGAAGGAGAAACAGAATGGGACCTTATGAGAACCCTACACAAAGTGACAAATCTCCTTTTTGAGGATGACACTAATGATAAATAAAAATTGAAAGAATTCACAGAGGTTGTGGAACCGCTACGGGACCGAGATCAGTTCTCGTCTGCTTTCATAACCATCCTGACAAGCTAAATATCCTAGAGAAGGTGAGGAAGATGGGACCAGTGATGTATGGGAATACAAAAGTTACCGTTTGTCAAGATGTGTCCTCACTGACTCTTACCAAGAGGTGACTGTGTTCAACTGTGACCAAATGGCGTAATGATAAAGGGATCCGGTACAGGTGGGGATTTCCCTTCTCCGTCTCATTCAAACTTGAGGGGTATAAATATAAATTGGTCACAGAGGAAGATATCAACAGAGTCACAGGTGAACTAATGGGAAGTGAAGAACCCGCATTGGGACCCAAGGTGAAGGACACAAGGTATGGGTGATGGCGCATCCAGGGCCCCAATAGGTGATGAATCCCAGGATGAAGGAAATTTAGGAAGTGGAGTACTTCACCCACTGTCGGAACCTGAACACACTTGAGCATGCTAGCTCCGGGGTGCTGGGGCAGGAATGATTGTTTATTCATTTTTGTGGAACTGAAGGCTTAAGCTGGGTTATTTGTAGAACATAAAAGCCTCTTGTTCCTGGTTAAGGATAGAGACTTAAGGAGGGGTAATAAGGGTTGGAAGTTATTGATTGATATGTGCTATGCAGGGGGGAAACATATGGGGGCTCCACAGTTTGATGTTTGTATGGAACACAGCCCGACTGTTCGGGTCCTGCTGGTGGTTCGGTACCTGCCTAGTGATGGTAACTGGGGAGGTCCGGGTGCCTAATGGGGAAAGGGTGAGGGTTAGGGAGGAGGGATGTTGGGATTGAGAGGGGGATTATGAATCTTGGCATAGATTTTGCTATTTTGTACTGTGACATTGTTCAATTTATCGCTATATGGTTGAATATGGGAAGTGAGGTATGGTTGGGGGAAATGGCTCTGTGATGACAGTCTCTGGGATGAGGGAAATGCAGATATATTGCATCTCTGCACACTGAACATTAAAGGATTCAACTTCCCAACTAAAAGGTCTATGGTGGACAGAGAGCTTCGAAGGTTGGACATGGACGTATTATTTCTTCAGGAGCCCAAGTTCCTTAATGGGGAGGAACATTCCACTTGGTATTTTAATCTGCAGGGAACTCAGAATGGAAGTCACCAGAGTCGGGTCCGATCATGAGGGCAGAGCCTTGCTGATTTCAGGCCTGATCAGAAAGATATGATTCACCTTTGCCACGATGTACACTTCGAATCAGGGCCAGATGAGATTTTTGAAGAGGACCCTAGCAAATGTTCTAAATGAGGGATTGGGTTATCTAATTATTGGTGGGGATTTTAATACTTGGGCAGACATTATTCTGGACAGGCAAACTATGCACCCTGCCAGACAAGAATCTTGTAGGGCAGACTGTGATGAATTTGAGGAGGCTTTAGATTTGTATGGGTTGCGTGGTATATGGCGGTTCTTTCACCCACAGGAAAACGGGTTTACTTTCTATTCCACACATCATGGAACTTTTACACGCATTGACTACGTTTATATCTTGAAGGATCTATGGGAAGTGGCAAAGGGATCTGAGATCCACACAATTAGTTGGTCTAATCATCGCCTGGCTGTTCCCGTGGGGTTCTAGATGGAGATATAATGAATCCCAATGGAAAGATGCTGTCTTCAAGGAAGAGAAGTAAAAGGAAATCAGAAATTCTTTTTTACGATTAGTAGTCATTTCAACTGCACTGTAGCATCGAAATGCCACACCATCGAAACCAAAGCATCGTTTACCAATGCATCAACAGGCTATCTATTACATGTAAAAGTGCTTTTCCATCAAAACCAGACTATTGAACATATAAATGGACTGGTTTCAATGGAAATTCACTTTTACATGTAAATGATAGCATTTCAATGCATTTTTTTGTAATGTTAAAACGTCACATGGAGCTGTCCAGTGCTGAAATTTCGGCACTGGCCAGCTCCTTGTTACATTTTAATATTTGTTTTTTTATATTGGGGTTTTGCCCCCAGGCCCCCAAACCCACACCAACCCCCTCAACCCTAACCCTAATGTAACCCTTAATCTAACCCTAACCCTAGCCCCAACCATAACCCTAACCCTAACGCTAACGTAACCCTTAATCTAACCCTAACCCTAATGTAACCCTTAATCTAACCCTAGCCCCAACTCTAACCCTAGCCCCAACCCTAACCCTAACCCTTACCCTAACCCTAATGTAACCCTTAATCTAACCCTAGCCCCTGTAAGGACATGTATGGCATTTTGCAAAATGTAGTGGCATTTTTGTTGCCAGCAGAAATATAGCATTATTTAGCCAGCATAATATAGCCTTATTGGTAGTATGCAAAGTACAGAATTTACAACGCATCCATGCCCAACTTGAAACTACAGATAATAAAATGCACGCATAGAAAAGCTTACTGCTGCCAGGTCAAATAATGAAGTGCACCATATTTTTTTTTGGATGCCTCATACATGGAGACTACATTAAATTATATAACTGACTAACATACTTAACACTGTTAAAATACTAATTCTAACTTCTTTAACATTATAATGCAGTCTCATATGCAAAATGTGGTGAAAATCCATGTTTTAGTGGCACTGCTGAAATTCATTTTTAAATGCACACTGGTTTTTTATTCAGCTTGTGGAGAACAGAAAGAATGCTGCAGCAGGAAACAAAAATGAAACAATGACTCTGGTCTGAAGGGTGGCACAGAACACATTCTTTTTATCCTGATTGGGAGAAAGTGTCGGCAGACAAGAAACGTCAAAAGGGGAAGGATAGGAACTTTCTAGGTGACAAGAAATGCGAAGAAGAGTTAGTTCAGACTGGGCTGAGAAGACTGACTGAGTTCCAAGGGGTCATAGCGCTGGATGTGAGAGATATATTGCTAGTGATCCCCTCACAAAATTACAGAAGCATTTCGCACTGATACGGGGCTTGCATTTGCGAATACAGCAAAGTCGTGCTGGGAACTTCAAAGAAATAATCTTGGTAAGATATGTGCCAAGTGAGGCACATGTGAATTGCCGTATGAGTGGCTGAGGTTTATTACAGTGCAGGAAGTCATTGCATGTTTATTTTTCGTCATGCTCAGAATGTGGGAACATTAACCCATGTTTCAAAAGAACTGCTTGTTCTGTTTTGTTTTCTTTTTTTTGTATTCCAGGTGACGATGTAATTAACCCATGGTAAGACTTTATGACATGTAAATAAGATTCAATATAATAAGTATATATGAAAACAAATGGGTTTTTGTGTCATTTATGCACCTGCAAATTTTTTACATCAATAATGTATACAGGGAGGATCATATCAGTGCAGTAGTGCAATTGTCAATTTACCAATGCAGGTTAATAACAAACCATAGAAAGCTCAGTGGTCTGTGTGTGGTGTGCCTTCCTTGCATGATGATGGGCAGGTGTCTGAATGGACATATAGATTACTGGATGTCCATAAGCCAGTAACACTAGCCACAAACTGTAGGTGGCGCTCTGAATAAAATCATTGGGTTTTCCTGAAGTACATGGGTCTGGAGCTCTCTACAGACAACTAAGAGGTATTCTAATAGAAAGAAAAGTTTTGTTTCATGATGGGGTTATGGTATAAAGAAGAAAACCATGCTCAACACTATACCACAGGAATAAATACCGCAAAAGAAAATACCATTAAAATTACCAATATAAGCTAACAAGGTATGGTCACTAAAATAATATGATGCCAAACCCAATCTAAATGCAAGACTAATTTACCACCAAATTACTGCCAATATTTTTTACGGTAAGAAAATACCGCCAAATCACATATTTACCCCATAAGACAAATTCTTTTACAAATAATGGTGCATTGGCTGGAAAAGTGATTGTAGAGCACCTACTCGGCGTGGCAAGTGTGTCTAACACTACCATACGTGCATTAAAGGGAACCCATTTTATCAGAGCAGTGTGACACTAGAACTGAATTTCAGAATGTCTCAAATGGAGGCCACATTCCCAGAGTTAGTGCAATATCTGGAGGCAAAGTTATATGCACATGACACATGGTCATCAAATAGCACCACAGAGTGGCATGACCGTATCTATGGGAAAGTGCAGAAAGAACCATTTGACAACATTTTTGCAGAAGGTAGCATAATCCAGGTCTGTCTTTTGAGATTATTAAATCCTGCTGATAAACATGCAGAGAAAGATTGTCTGATACGGCTATGTGCCAAGACATGGTTCATTTTAAATAGGTCTCTGTGAATGCAAGAAAATGATGCCAAGCTGATTAGCAGATTAAAAGTTGAACTGGATGGAGCTAGTGAACAAGAGGAAAAGTTAAGAGCAGAACTGGAAGTATGTCAAAAGGACATGCAGTCAAAATGTAAAGATCTCGACACTCAATTGTCCCAAAGAAAGAAACAGTTTGAGGATATTGAGCAAGAATTAATACACTTGAAAGGGTTGTAGATCATATTAGACAAGATAAAGACAAGGTTATTTTGGAAATGCAGATTTTACAAAAAGAACATTTTGAGAAAGAAAGCGATCTTCAAAATGCTGAACAAGAGATGGTTAAAATGTTTCAAGAAAGAGATAAGAGAGACAAACAGAGTAATTCATAGAATTTCGCACAAAAGTGGCGCACGCGACTAGCGCACAGTGTGCGCGTGCAAATGTCTGCGCCAGCCGCGTGCGCTAAAATCGATTTCCGCGACCAGCGTATTCATGGATTTTAGCTTCCAAAACCAGCCGTGGCGCAGAGTGGCGCAGCGACCCTGCAGCAGCACCAGTTATGCCCCCAAGAACGCCCTCGCGCAAGGAAAAGCCATAAAAATTCCCAATTCAGCGCAAAGGGCTGCGCTAACCCTGGACCAGTATACAGGGCTGCCAAACAGCAAACGCCAAGCGGGGAACGTGTATTACTGGGGTGCGCAGGAAGTTCCACACATGATTTCAGCAGGGTACGTGTATTTCTGGGGTGCGGGGAAGTTTAACACGCGATTTCAGCAGGGTACATGTATTACTGGGGTGCGCGGGAAGTTCCACACATGATTTCAGCAGGGTACATGTATTTCTGGGGTGCGGGGAAGTTTAACACGCGATTTCAGCAGGGTACGTGTATTACTGGGGTGCGCAGGAAGTTCCACTCGCGATTTCAGCAGGGTACGTGTATTTCTGGGGTGCAGGGAAGTTTAACACACGATTTCAGCAGGGTACGTGTATTACTGGGTGCGCGGGAAGTTCCACACGCGATTTCAGCAGGGTACGTGTATTTCTGGGGTGCAGAGAAGTTTAAGACGCGATTTCAGCAGGGTACGTGTATTACTGGGGTGCATGGGAAGTTCCACACGCAATTTCCGCAGGGTACGTATATTTCTGGGGTGCGGGGAAGTTTAACGCGCAATTTCAGCAGGGTACGTGTATACTGGGGTGCGCAGGAAGTTCCACATGCGATTTCAGCAGGGTACGTGTATTTCTGGGGTGCGGGGAAGTTTAACACACAATTTCAGCTGGGTACGTGTATTACTGGGGTGCGCGGGAAGTTCCAGACGCGATTTCAGCAGGGTATGTTTATTTCTGAGGTGCGGGGAAGTTTAACACGCAATTTCAGCAGGGTACGTGTATTTCTGGGGTGCGGGGGAAGTTCCACACGCAATTTCAGCAGGGTACGTGTATTTCTAGGGTGCGGGGAAGTTTAACATGCGATTTCAGCAGGGTACGTGTATTTCTGGGGTGCAGGGGAGTCCTACAAGTGAATTGCCAGTGTGGGTCCTCCTAGGTATTCCCTCTATACCCTCCACATCCCCTGCAGGCAGCCCACATCACAGGGGACTACCCTGCACCCCTGGTCATGTCCCGCAGCAGCTCATCCACCATGGGCATGCCCCCCCAGCCAAGCCACATGTCACCTTGCACTAGTGATCACCAACACATTACCCCCTTGAACTCCCAACCCCCCAGCAGTGCAGGGCACCTGCCAGCAGGCACCCACTCATGTCCCACTCATGTCCCCTTGACCACCACCCCCCAAGCAGTGCAGGGCACCTGCCAGCAGGCCCCCACTCATGTCCCCGAGCACCACTACCCCCCAGCAGTCAGGGGCACCTGTCAGTAGGCCCCCACTCATGTCGCCTTGCACACCCACCCCCCAGCACTGAGGGGCACCTGCCAACAGGCCCCCACTCATGTCCCCTTGCACCCCCACCCCCCAGCACTGAGGGGCAACTGCCAGCAGGCCCCCACTCATTTCCCCTTGCACCCCACCCCCCAGCAGTGCAGGGCACTTGCCACCAGGCCCCCACTCATGT
Organism: Ambystoma mexicanum; assembly: GCF_040938575.1. NCBI lineage: Eukaryota > Metazoa > Chordata > Amphibia > Caudata > Ambystomatidae > Ambystoma > Ambystoma mexicanum. Next base: position 752,775,175 of record NC_090923.1, read on the forward strand.
CCCCTTGCGCCCCCACCGCCCAGCACTGAGGGGCACCTGCCAGCAGGCCCCACTCATGTCCCCGTGCACCCCCACCCCCCAGCAGTGCAGGGCACCTGCCAGCAGGCCCCCACTCATGTCCCCTTGCACCCCCACCCCCCAGCAGTGCAGGGCACCTTCCAGCAGGCCCCCACTCATGTCCCATTGCACCCCCACCCCCCAGCACTGAGGGACACCTGCCAGCAGGCCCCCACTCATGTCCCACTCATGTCCCCTTGCACCCCCTCCCCCAAGCAGTACAGGGCACCTGCCAGCAGGCCCCCACTCTTGCACCCCAACCCCCAGCAGGGGACGGTTCAGTGGGATGAGGGAGTAGTCGTTGGGGAAGCCTTTGTTGGCGATAGGGGCGAAGTCCTTAGAGAACCAGGTTTTGGTGATGAAGACCAGGTCTGGTTTGTCAGAGGCGAGGAAGTCAAAAATGCTGTGTCTGTTTTTTGCTACGGATCGGGCATTAAATAGGATGCAATTCACTTCGGTAGATGAGGTTGATGTCGGAGCTGCTGAGATGGGGGGTGGGGCGGGATAGGGTGGAAACTGGAGAGCTAGAGGGGTGGGGTGGTTGATGGTTGATGGGAACAGTGGGCGAGCAGAAAAGTTGGTGGGTTTCAGGTGGGAGTGGATCGACGCGTGTGTTGGGATGATTGGGTTTGGCACGGGGATTTGAAGGTGGGGTGTGGGAGGTTAGGAGTTTCAGTTGTGGTCGGTGAGAAATCGAGGGAGAGGGGTTTCAGGCAGGGTGAGGCGTGGGGGGAGGGAGGTGATTGGGGGATGAGGTGGTGGGTTGAGACATGGGAGGCGATGAGTGCTGAGAGATTGATGGGGACCAGGTAGGTTTCCTCTTTAGTGTCTTTGTTGAGATTGGTGTGTGCGAGAGGGTAAGAGGGTTAGAGGGGGAGAGGGATAAGGCTTCTGTTCTTGCTAGGGCTAGGCGTGCAGTTTTTAGCGAGGGGAAGGAGTGTGGTCGGGGGATGATGGTGGGGGTTGATGGGAAAAGTGGAGGGTGCATGATTGCTGGACAGGGTGTGCCTGCGAGGCTAGTGTGGGGGGCGGGTATGATCATAGTAGGCTGATCGGTGGAGGGTTTCGGAGGAGCAGTGGTTTTAGGGTGGTTGGCTTGCCATCGTGCCCCTCTGGCTTGGTGTTTGGAAAGGGGATGGGTGAGGGATGTGGTGGAGGGTGGGATGATTTGGGGAGGGGGGAAATGGGGGCAGAGCTGGCAGGAGGGGGGTGGGAGGGAGGTGCAGAAGGGTCGTTACCGGCAGACCTTGGTGGATTGGGTGCACTCATGGTTAGTAACTGTGATACAGATGGGTTATTAGGCAGACTATCTAGTTGCAACTACAGCGCAGTTACGCTGTTAGGTAGACTTTCTTCTAGCAAGCTGGGATACAGGTGTGCTATTAGGCAGAATTTCAAAAGTAACAACACCATAGATATGCTTTTAGGTGGAATTTTAAGTGCAATTGTGCATCAGGTGTAGACAATACAGGCACTCGGAGAAAACATTCTGCAAACCGCAGCTGGCACAGAGCTTGAAGAGGGACGCCCAGTCGTCATTCTCCTCCAACATGATACAGCGCTGTGTAGGCCTGATGGCTTTCTGGAAACCTCCAAGAAGAAAACACTTGATGATGTTGCGCTTTAGGGGTGATGAAAGATGGCAAAAAACGGGTACCATTTTTGATGGTTGTGTCCCACATCCAGTGGCAACCGCAGAGTATGAGAATCGAAAGGGGACATCGACATGGGCACGCCTGCAACACCATCCCCAACGTGATGTGCAGTGTACCCAATATCCCCCACACTTTGAGGTCCCTCCGATTGTACTTTTTCTGCCAAGAGGGAGCCTTATAATAATAATAATTTGGCACTTATATAGCGCTACGAACCCTCAGGTATCTGAGTGCTGCTTATTATTACCCACGGTGTGTGGTGCTCATTTATCGACCTCGGAAAGATGTAAGGCTGAGTATGGCCCCGCCGGGATTCGAACCTGCGTTAGCAGACTCTGCACAGATGTCAAAGCGAGCGCTCAACTCGCTGTGCCACTTGACGGGCTATTATATTATGACTATTGTGAGTGATTAGTGCACAAACCACAGCTACATTACTGGTAAATCATATATTTTCAAGATTTGGATTACCACAAAGAATAGAGTCAGACAGAGGAAGTCATTTCACAAGCACCTTGATGAGTAAGGTGTGGCAGATATTGTGGGTGAAAAGGAAACTGCACATTACATACTGGCCCACCTCTTCTGGAAATGTTGAACGTTGCAATAGGTCTGTTGTGGAGATATTAAAGAAGTTTGTAGCGGAGGCAGGTTCCAGTTGGGAATTCTGATTACCTCTGGTATTTATGGCAATCAGATCGACTCCTGCCAAAGTGACAGGTGTCAGTCCTCATGAGGTATTAACAGAACAGGAAGGAAAATGGTACTGCCACAACATTTATCATACAGGACACATGAGCAAACACTTGTGAGTGCATCTACAGTTCACAAATATGTGGAAGAACTGAGGAAGCATTTACAACATGCATTTGCATTTGTGCAGCTAAATTTGGAGAGAGCTGCTGACATTGTAAAGTCCTGTTATGATAGAAAGACATCTGTAACAGAGTATAATGTATGGGATCAGGTATATAAATTTCATTTTAGAAAAGGTTAACATAACAATTCTAAATTTCTTTTGCCTGGCAAGGGCCATTTGAAATTGTGGATAAGGTGTCCCCAGTAGTTTACAAAATAATGAAGACAGAGGGTAAAATGGTGACAGAACAATTTGTTCATGTTAACCAAATCAAGCCCTGCCACACCAAACATGAAATCAGGAGGCTTGAGCAAGTAGAAACGGCTTAAGTGTCCTGAGTACATGTAGAGAAAGACGCAGTGACTGTCTTCATAATGTTCCACGTCATAAAAATAAAAATAGATATAATGATTATGGTGGAGATAAAAACAGATACCAGATACTAGGTTTAAAAAAAGTGATACATATTGATAAAAGGTGCTGAATCAGGAGGAGGTATTATGGTACAATGCTGAAGTATATTGCATGAAAATTGTTGCGGTAAAAGTGTGACTTATGTATATTGTTGTTTCTCTCTATGCTTGGTTACAGAAATCAGAAGACTCAAGCTGAATGTTTTGGATTACATTTTGTTTTTGTGTGGTAGAAAGGGTAACATTTGTGCTATGTAATTAATCTGTCTCTTTTCTATTTAAATTGGAACAATTAATTGGCCTTTGATTGGGGTCCGAGGTCGCAGGACCAAAGGACACGAGTGATGACGCAGTCCGGGAGCCCACTGGATGAAGCTCAAGTAAAGCCTCTGAACCGAAGTATGGAGGTGAAGACAAAGTAACTGGGATGCCTAAAGAGGTGATTTCTATGGAAAAGCATCTAAGAGAGCCAGAATTAAAGAGTTGCACCGACGTTGTTAATGGAACAGTAGTGAATTGAATTTAATTCTATAGCGTTCCTGATGAAGATTGTATGGGACTGAAAAGAAATGTTATGGAGAATCAAATGTTTGTTATTTTAATAATTTGTTTTAGTTAGTTATATTAGTCATTTGTTTTATTTATTTATTTCATTTTATTGTTTTTGTTATCATATGTGAAATGTTGATGGCGGACAATTCGGTTGAAAAGAGAGTTATACATGCACATGCACATGTGTATGAGGATTTATGGACCTATTTGGGATATGTTTTACTGTTATTATGATTAAGCGGTGGTTTATTATGAAATATTTCAATGTTCATTTTATTAAGTTGCTAGTATTTCAATTGTGATTCATATAATGGAAAGAAAGAAGAACCATTTAGGTTTCCTCCAATTGTGGATTTGGGTAGCCAGAATTGTCGGAATAGGAGGGTATGTAAGGACATGTATGGCATTTTGCAAAATGTAGTGGCATTTTAGTTGCCAGCAGAAACAAAGCATTTTTTAGCCAGTATAATATAGCCTTATTGGTAATATGCAAAGTAAAGAATTTACAACACAGCCAAGCCCAACTTGAAACTGCAGATAATGAAATGCACGCATAGAAAAGCTTAGTGCTGCCAGGTCAAATAATGAAGTGCACCATATTTTTTTTGGGATTTGGTTTTGGATGCCTCATACATGGAGACTACATTAAATTATATAACTGACCAACATAATTAACACTGCTAAAATACTAATTGTAACTTTTTTAACATTATAATGCAGTCTCATATGCAAAATATGGTGAAAATCCATGTTTTAGTGGCACTGCTGAAATTCATTTTTAAATGCACACTGGTGTTTTATTCAGCTTGTGGAGAACAGCAAGAATGCTGCAGCAGGAAACAAAAATGAAACAGTGACTCTGGTCTGAAGCTTCATTGTTCTGAAAATGAAGGGTGGCACAGAACACATTCTTTTTATCCTGATTGGGAGAAAGTGTCGGCAGACAAGAAACGTCAAAAGGGGAAGGATAGGAACTTTCTTGGTGACAAGAAATACGAAGAAGAGTTAGTTCAGGCTGGGCTGAGAAGACTGACAGAGTTCCAAGGGGTCAGAGCGCTGGCTGTGAGAGATATCTCGCTAGTGCTCCCCACACAAGATTACAGAAGCATTTTGCGCTGACACTGGGCTTGCATTTGCGAATATAGCAAGGTTGTGTTGGGAACTTCAAAGAAATACTAATCTTGGTAAGATATGTGCCAAGTGAGGAACATGTGAGTTGCCTTATGAGTGGCTGAGGTTTATTACAGTGCAGGAAGTCATTGCATGTTTATTTTTCGTCATGTTCAGAATGTGGGAACATTGTCAAAAGAACTGCTTGTTCTGTTTTGTTTTCTTTTTTTTGTATTCCAGGTGACGATGTAATTAACCCATGGTAAGACTTTATGACATGTAAATAAGATTCAATATAATAAGTATATATGATAACAATTAGGATTTTGTGTCATGTATGCATCTGTGAATTTATTTACATCAGTAATGTATACAGGGGAGGCTCATATCAGTGCATTAGTGCATTTGTCAATTTACCAATGCAGGTAAAATAAAAAACCAGAGAAAGCTCAGAGGTCTGTGTGTGGTGTGCCTTCCTTGCATGCTGATGGGAAGGTGTCTGAATGGACATATAGATTAATGGATGTCCATAAGACAGTAACCATAGCCACAAACTGTAGGTGGCGCTCTGAATAAAATCATTGGGTTTTTCTGAAGTGCATACGTCTGGAGCTCTCTATAGACAACTATGAGGTATTCTAATAGAAAGAAAAGTTTTGTTTTATGATGAGGTTATAGTATAAAGAGGAAAACCATGCTCACCACTATTCCACAGAAATAAATACTGCAAAAACAAAATACCACTAAAATTACCACCAATATAAGGTATGGTCACTAAAATAATATGATGCCAAACCCAATCTAAATGCAAGACTAATTTACCACCAAATTACTGCCAATATTTTTTACAGTAAGAAAATACTGCCAAATCCCAAATTTACCCCGATAAGACAAATTATCTTACACCCCGACCCTAACCCCTAACCCTCACCCCTAACCGTAACCCCAGTTTCGATTACACCATCGAATTATAGTCAGTAGAAAGGCATTTCAATGGAAATGCTTTTCGAGGCTTATAATTCGATGGTATAGCATTCGATGGAGTGGGTTTAAATGAATTGACTAGATACCCTTTTTTACAAACAACACAGGAAAGGTACAGGAAAGTATAGTCTGGGATGCGGGAAAAGCGACTTGGAGAGACCTTCTGATTAGGAAGGGTGCTCGTTAAAAGAGGGGACAAACTCTCTTAGAGAATAGACTGCCAAGTGAAATAAAAATCTTGGAAAGACGCGCACAGAAATCTACGGAAAGAGCAGTAGATCATATATATGACGATAGGTGGGAAGAGGGAGGAATTGATACTACTAGAAAAGGAAAGATAATCCGTAACTTACAGTCTTTGAAACAGAAATTCTATGAGAATGGTGATAAGGCTGATGCTCTACTTGCCGCATAACTGAGGGGACAACGAGCTGAAAGATGGGTTACTGAGATAAAGGGGAAGGAGGCGGTAATGGAGGGGATTCAGGAGGCCTTTGCCTCATTTTATGAAGTCATATAAGAGAGTGAGAGTGGGACAGGCATGTAGGGGATCAATAAAACAGTTACTGGTGTTATCCAAGGATGAAGCTCATACTCTGGAGGCTCCTATTATGAGGGGAGAAATTATGGATGCTATAGGCCGCCTTCATTTGGGCAAGTCGCCAGGGGAGATGGGTTCACCACAGGTTTTTATAAATCTTTTATGGTAGTCCTTCTTAGGAGATAGCTTTGAATTGTTCAATGACATGATGGAAAGTGGTAGAGCGCCAGAATAATTTGCCCATACACTCATTACAGTAATACCAAAAGAAGGTAGAGATGCTCAGACTTGTAGTTCGCACCGCTCAATCTCACCCCTTAATATTGATGCCAAAATAGACACTCAAGTTCTTATTGCTAAGTTAGAGGGGTGTATGCCACGACTGATACACTCAGAACAGGTGGTGTTTATTAAGAGACTCCAGGGGCTGACACCATGAGGAAGTCCTTGCATTTGATTAATGAAGCTCAGGGATTGCCAGGTGACCCTACTCTCCTCTCTGTTGATGCCAAGAAGGCCTTTAATAGAGTGGAGTGGGACTTTATCAGAGCAATACTATCTGAATTTGGTTTGGATAGGGGTTCTTGCAGTGGATGATGGTGGTCTACTCCTCTCCCAGGGCATGTTTAGCAGTAAATAGGAGTTTCCTGCTGGTTCAAATTGGGGAGGGGGACGAGACAGGGTTGCCGCCTCTCCTCGATTCTGTTTGCTCTTTACCTAGAACCCCTAGCTGAGAAACTTAGGGAGGACAAGTGAGTTGAAGGGTTTACCATGGGAGGAGTGGAATACAAAGTAGGATTATACGTCAATTATTTTATTTATTTATTTATTTATTTCCACTGCGCCGGAGCCCCCAGGCATCAGGGCGCCACATGTACATGCAGAATCACATTATACAAACAAGTCAAGGGACAACATGAATATATGGATTTTCATGCTGGTTTTGGCTTAGATTAAGGGAGTTATCTAAACAAGTGAGTTTTGAGTTTCTTTAGGAAGGTAATGTATGAGAGATTTAGTCTTATTTGTGGTGGGAGGTTATTCCATAAGGTCGCAGCTTTGGTGCAAAAGGCTTTGCCGAGTCCGTTGGTTTTCCTGAAAATGTTGGTTACGAGGTTGCCCTGGGCTTCAAAACCGAGTGCCCATTTTGGTACATATGTAACCAGTTTCTTCTTGAGGTATGCTTGGGCTTTCCCATGGACGCACCTATGGGCCAGGGTCAGGGTTTTGAACTGAATTCTATCTTTGATAGTAACTCAGCGTAGATTTCTCCTATCTTCACTGATGTGTTCTGTTTTCCTTTTTCCTTTGATTATTCTCACAGCACTATTTCGTATTTTTTGACATTATGCAATGTGCCTTTTGTTTGCTCCTAGTAGCAGGGCATTTGCGTAATATAACCTGGACAATGTGGTGGCTCTTGCTACTGTAGCACAATTTCCCTCACTTAGATAGGGGTGTATTCTGTGTAGGAGTCTCGGGTAATATGAGCAGTTCTTAGTCAGTTGCATGACCTGGGACTTTGCGCTCAGTGATGCTTCCATTTGCATCCCCAGAGTTTTGACTTTTTCACAACTTTTATTTGGGACTTATTGATGTTGAAAGACTTGTATGGGTGATTCATTCTTGCTCTAGCTGTATTAGTCCCAAAAATGATTAATTCTGTCTTTGAGACAAAGCCAGTTGTTGGTCATCCATTTTTCAATTAACTTGTAAAGTTTTTTTACATTGCCACTGTCTTGGGTGTAGTCACTGCTCAGTTCTATGACCAGTTGGGTATCATCAGCGTAATTGGTGAAAGAAACTCTGATTTTCTCCAGGATAATACAAAGAAACCTGATATACAAGTTACAAAGAAGTGGTGACAGACTGGCTCCTTGCGGTACACCGCAGCTGATTTATTCTGCAAAAGATATGCACCTGCATGTAACGAACCCACTGACGTCAGTGCCTGTGGCGGTTAGTTTAATTGAGCAATACAGACTTCTGGTGGGGTTCAAAATCAACAGGACCAAATCCATTCTTTTCATGCTAGATAAGAATAGAGATAAGGACACTTGTTAATATTCGGTTCTTGAAATGAAGGTTAATCGAGGAACACTTGGATATTTAGCATAGCAACGTAATGCGGGATTTACAGGCAACATATGAGGTGAATTTTCTGCCACTCTTGTCAAAATTAAACAAAGACCTACAGAAATGGAACAAACTGACAGTTTCCTGGCTGGGGAATCTTAATGCTCTGAAAATAGTCCTCCTCCCCAAGATCCTTTACTTATTTCATATGTTGCCTATTCAGATTCCTGATTCATATTTCCAAGAAACAAGGGGAAGGCTTTTGAAATTCCTGTCCCAGGGGAGGAAGGCCAAGGTTTCCAGCGAAGTGCTTGCTCTTCCCACAGATAAAGGATGTGTAGGCCTACGAGACATATACTTATACTATAAAGCCACACAACTCAGAATTTTAATTCCTCACACTCAGAGTCCAGGGAGATTTTAAGGGGTAGGCTTGAACAACTTTTACTTACAACCAGCCGCAGTGGGGGAATGGTTATGGGTACCTAGGAAAGAGCTACCTCGCAGGATTTGGGAACATCCTATTTAGGGACTATTTGGAATATTTGGAGACAAGGTTTGAAGATGAATGGAATAACAACATGGCCTTCCCCGCTGGGTCATCTATGGGTACTGGGCGTGAGGGATCACATACCAAATTTAGAGAGGTTTCAGAGCTGGTCTGATGCTAGACTAGAAAGGATTGGGCAGCTAATGAAGGATGGTAGATTGAGTTCAATGATTGAACTTGGGAAGGCGCTAGCTATAGGAAAACTGTACGTTTTCTCGTATTTGCAAATGAAAGGGGTGATAACGGGAAAGGCTTGGAGGTTGCAGATACAGAGGGACCTTACTCTCTTTGAGAAACTCTTAGACACTAGGACTGAAACCCGGGGCCTGATTACTGCATTATACGGGGCATGGTAGAAATGGGAAGGGGGTCCACTGACAAATTAAGACGCCATTGGGAAAGAGACTTTTGGGAGGGACTTGACCCTTCACTGTGGCATACATTATGTCAGGGTGCATTTCAGGCATCAATATATTGCCAATAAAAGCTACACTCTATTTACAGAAATGGCAATATGACCCGGTCAGGCTTTCCAAATGTATCAGAATGTTAGTCCAATGTGTTGGCGTGCCTGTGGTGAAAGAGCAGATTATTGGTGGGGTTGTGCAAGAGTGCAAGTTTTCTGGGATGAGGTGTTAGGCTGGATTAAAGACTCAGATGGTTTCAGTGGATTTATTGGTGGCGATCCTCGCTGTTTACACTAATACCTTGGTTCATGTTAGATTGACAGCCACAAGGGTGCTCTCCTGCACATTTCTTACATATCGGGGACTGAAGCAGGGCTATGCCTTGGCCCTGCTCTTGTACAGCTTGTACGTCTATGATTTGGGAGAATCACAGGCAGACATGAGGGCATTCCCCCCAAAAATAAATGGAACCCCCATATCTTGGGTCCTGTATACAGACGACATTGCATTTATGGATTTTACGTCAATCGGTTTGCAGAGGAGAATTAATTGCTTCCTTCTATTCTTAGGAGATAATGACATGAAAATGAATGTCCACAAATCTAAAATCCTAAGTATGATGTCGGCTCATAGGTGCCAGCGAAGAGACCATGTTTGGTGGATAGGGGAGGAGAAGCTCAAAATGTTAGACACTATGGTTTAGTGGGGGTCATCATTAATAAGAACTGTGATGACAGTGCCCACTACCATGCCCTTCGATCAAAGTCCAAATGATTAGCAGCCCAGGTCTCGAGAATCTTACAGAAGTATGGCAAATTTTCCCTCATTACTCCCCTGGCCTTCTACCACCAGAAGGTGGTGCTTATTTTAACGTATGGATTAGAGGGAATGTTGAGTATGCTGTGGCAGAACTGGGCTCTACTTGAGGGTTTGTTTTGGAGGAAGTGCCTGAGGCTGCTGAATGCATTACCAATGCCGGTCATAAGACAAGAGCTTAGACTCCAATCTTTGGAATGAATCGCCCTATGGAAAACAATAGTGTTATTCCAGAAATGTAGACTGGCGAAAGACGGCACTCTTTGAAATGTTTAATTGGATGGAAAATACCACCGATCGTCCCTTGAGGAAATGGTGGGACAAGATTGAGGTAATAATGGTAGAGCCAGATGTCACTGAAAAAAAGCTACTTAATAATCCCATAAAGATTTTAAAAAAAAATAGAAGTTCTTGATTGGATTGAAACAGTCCATGTAAGGAATTTATATCCCCTTAAGACCCTGGCTGGAGATGGAAAAACAGGGTCTGAACCAGCCCCCTCAGTATGTGCTGAAATTTCCTCCTGCACATTACAAAAACCTGTTGCTGAGGCTAAGATTAAATATTCTAGACACAAGAGAAGTGGAATTAGAGAGGACATTAATCTTTCAGGAGGAGTCCTATTGCTGACATTGTGGTTTGGCTGGAACAGTGGAGTCACTCAGTCATTGGGTAACCTCTTATGCAGCACTGACAGGTAATACGATCTATTAACTAAATAAAACATCGAGAGTTTGGTCACACAGTATAAGATCAACAATGGTGGGGGTGGATGTTGATGGGGGAGAGAACAAGCCTATTCCTGGAAGTGTTGCAATTTATAGAAGCTGTATTAAAACTCTCAAAAGAGCTATCTCCTAAGAAATCCCTGCCTTAATAAGCATGTGACTGTGGTCACTCCATAGATGGGGGGGTTCCAGTTGGCAGACCACTAAGAACCACAGGGTCTGAGTGAGTGCGCCAGGTCTGTAAACCGCGTAAGAAAGAACAAAGTTAAGCTTAAGTGCCAAAGACTGTGGTATTTTAGTGAAGGTGGGATAAGGGACAAATGTGTAAACTTAATCATCTTCTTTTATGCTTTAATTTTTTGATGCTAAATGTATGTTGATTGGATTTATGTAAATGGTTAAAATGGCTTCTTTTTTAAGTTTTGTGTGAAGAAGTTGAACCAATAAACATTTAAAAAGAAAAAAAAATAGGTGGGATTTCACGAGAAAAGACGCAGATATTGGTCTTCTTTGGGTTAGAGGAACTCGAAGGAGAGTATATCAAACCTCTGAATACGGTAAATGGCTATTATTGGCAGGAATGTCTTGTCTGGCGACACAATGGAAGAGAGAGTTATCACCTAGTAAAAAAGAATGGATCTCCTCAGCAAAAACATATATGTAATGGAATGTGTGACTGCTGGATTCATGGGGGACTAGGGTCCCTTGGAGTAGGGGGACTTTTGAAGCAAATACATGCCCCTGACACGGGTGGGATACATTTTTATTTTTTTTTATTTGATTTGGCTGAAAAATGCAACCTTTCAATACAAAATTCATTTACTTCATTTCTATTGTTACTCACATATTTAAAACATATAGCGATATATAAACGTAATATTCAAACAATTAATCACAGGTTTCATAATATAAATCAACCATGTCTAAGCATACATTCATTCAAATCCTCGATAAAAATGTGTGCAACACACAGTAAAGTAAAACCTAAAAGCAGAAAATAAATATAAAGATAAAGAAAACGAAGTGCTCAAAAGTACAAACAATTAACAATTATCTAACAAAACGATCAAAGTACCTTTTAAGGGGATTTCAACTTGACATATCATGCAGTTTACCACACGGTTTGGCCAGTTCGCTTTTATCTTTTACCTTTTTGCTCGTCATCAAATTCTAGCCTATTGTTCTTGAATACACATGGAATATATACTTCCACAATTCTTTCGACTCCATGTGTGATCAGTGTTTAAAGAGATTTTTAAAGTATTTAATTCTTAAACATGCCAATTCTAGACAACCAGTGGTCAAATGTTCCAATGATTCCTCATGCATATTGCAAAATCGACATAAGCTACTTCCTTCAGCTGCAGCAAACCATTTAGATGTGACCTCTTTAGTTTTTCATTGATTTAGCCTCGAGCGCAGAAGTCCTGCTCGATGCGTGACACTTGGTGACTTTAAGAGATAATCTTCATGAGAGCCAAAGGGTTTCAAGGCAAATGGATTCTGTCTAAAGCATTTATACGCTTGGCATTGTTCCCTGGTCCTTATCTAATCTATTTCCCATTTTTTTTGTTTTGCTTCGTCAGGATTTTGTAAGAGAAGCTCATCCCCTATGTCTGCCTCTCGCATGAATCTCTGCGTTTGTGCCATCCATTGCTTAGCGAAACTATCCTCTTACTCCTTCACATAGTTCGATAACTGCTTTACCAGCCCATTGTTATGATTTTCCAAGGTGCATTTCTTACATAACATGCATGTTTTCCATTTGTAGGTGGCTTGTATTGATATAAGCCCTAGTTCGTGCCTTATAAGGGCTACGGGTGTAGATCTTGGGAGTTTCAAGAGACTCCTCCAATATGCCCCTTCTTTCTTATCCCAGTAGTTGTTTGGTTTACCTGCTCTTGTTTCTGCCCCATATAACAGTATTTGGAGGGCCTTTTGCTTATAATAAGTCAACAAAGGAGCGATGGTAAACTTACAATACTTGCCACTGATGATTCTGGATTGTGAAATTAGACTGTTCCATTTCAACATTACACTGGTTTCGTATGGGATGTCCTTTGGATTGTTATTAATATTCACTCCCAAATAAATGTATTCGCACACCGATTCAAGCTGTCGATTATCTAATGTCCACCTGTGTTTTTTGTTTCTTTGTTGAGAGTTTCCAAACTGAATCACCTTCGTTTTTTTAATGTTTATGATCATTCCATTAGATTTGGCATATTTCTCCAATACTTGGAGCATATTACGTAACCCCATCGGTGTCTTGGATAGCAAAAGGAGGTTGTCAGCATATAGGAGCCATTTAATCTCATGTTGTCCTAATTTTGGAGAGTCAGTTATGGTATTAAGAAACTCTTTACACATGTCAGAGATGAAAAAGTTAAAGATTGCTGAGGCAAGTATACATCTTTGCTTGAGACCTCTCGATGTATCAATGGGGTCTGTCAGCAAACCATCGCTATTTAGTCTTATCTGTAGTGAGGTACCTTGATGAAGCTCAATGATCCACTTCAAGATGTTCCAGGGACAATTGTTTCTCATTAGCTTCATAAAGAGTAGCTCTCTCAGAATGGAATCAAACGCAGTTTTAAAATTGACAAATGCAACATACAATGGTAGATTCTTGCTAGATTGTTTTGCAATGATGGCATTTGTCGTCATTAGATTGATACCTGTACCCAGGCCTTTAAGGAAACTTGTCTGCCATGGGTCCAAGTTCTCTCTGTCTAGCCAGATGTTAAATTCACGCAGGAGGAGGCAGGCACATATTTTCCCTGGACAGTCTAGAAGGGCTATTGGCCTATAAGATCCAGGATCAAGTCTATCCACTTTCTTAAACAGCGGGATCAATATAGATTGTTTCCATGACTCTGGTAGCTTCCCGGTGCGCATCACTTCTGCAAATATTTTCATTAATATTAGAGACCACACTTCTACCTCTTCTTTGATCATTTTATTATGGAGCCCATCCGGGCCCGGCGCCCTTGAGGAGCTCAATTTTGAGATGTAATATAAAATGTCACCTTGATCAAATTTTATCGTATGATCCCAATTTACACCTGTAAAAGGCATTTGATGGGTCAGTATTGGTGTCTGATATATTTTCGAAAAGTAATCGCACCAGGTTTTAGCAGAGATGGAGTTATCTTGAACAGACGTCTGGTCTTTGTATGTGGCTTTATTCAAAACCTTCCAGATATCAGCAGAGGATTTTGAGGCAATCTTATTTAGCATATCCTCGCTGTCCCTTTGGTAGCATAGCGCCTTTCTTCCTCTTATCCAATTTTTATAAACTGTCCGTATGTGCTTCATTTCTGGGAGTTTCTCTTCCAATGTTAGACGGGTCAGATTAATGTGGGGGTGGATAGATGACCAATGATGTACCTTAAGGGTCTCGAGACATACAGGAGTGGAATACACATAGGTTGGATAATGGACGTAATTTTCACGGCCACCGGGACTATGGAGAATGTTCTGCATTATATATGAATGGAAACTTTCCACTCAGATAGTGTAATGGAATTGTTAAGAGGACGAAATCTATACCAGGGGGCAAGTGGGGGCTATGACAGGACAGGATGATGGGGAAAATGTTTCATGTTAAGCAGTGGTGAAAAGGGATTAATTTACCTGTAACATGTTAAGGCGCTCGCATTATTAAATGTGCTTTCTTGTAAAACTCAATAAACTTTACATTAAAAAAAAGAAAATTGCAATGCTGGGGTTTAATGCCTCTCACTAAGCAACAGAAGGATTGCTGGGTTGCACCAGCGTCTCCTTTTGTTTCTGAGTGAAGAACCAGCCGGCAGCCCTTTTATCAAGGTGCTGTATGGTTAAAGAGCTGCCTGTAGGTGTCGACGCTTCTGATTAGAAAAAAGGAAAGGGATCAGCGTTTAATCGCTGACACAGTATAATAAGTATAATATTGTAGACGTTTTATAAAAAGCAAAATATGTAATTAGCATTTCACATAAACAGTTTTTAATATATTTCCCTCTTTATTAGCAATTAATGGACTTTGTATATGGGGAACTTTTTAGGTGAAACACTCCAAAAACGAAAGGGCGCCTCCTCTTATTGAAATACTTCACTTGTAGTTAACCTCTTTTTGATAAGAAGGTGTGGTTTGGACCCCAAGGAACGCAGATGTAAGAACGCTTGGCTCCCCATGGAGGAATAGATCTTGACGGTGGATCTACCATTGATTGTTACAAATGACATATCCAATTTGACTGACACCTCCGCAATATGAAGGAACATCCCTCAGGGAACCACAGTTTCGCAGAGATATGGAAAGTGGAAGTGCTGCCTCCGCTCGGGGTCCAAAATGTTACACAAGATGGCTGCTACATCACGTGAGTGCTGTGAGAAGAGCACTCCACTGAGGGGGTAAGGCAGGGTGAGCGGTGGCCTGGATCAATAAGAGGAACTCCCCCACTAGGTGTGCTGGAGAGGGGAATCCTGCCCAGGGGGAGTGGGCAGCGATGAGCTGTGGTCACAGCAGGGAGCTCCTGGGGCATTTTCCTCCATGCTGCGTTCCCGTTGTAGGTGAGCTCTCCTGATGGGCTCAGGAGTGGAATCTCTGTCCCTGTGTTGGGAGGTGCTTGGTTTGCTTCTTACCGGACCTTACCTCATCTATAACTCCCACGTGCATTTTATGCAGAAAGTCCCTTTTTTTGAAGAGTGGTGTTTCTTAATATAATAGGACAATCATACCTCCTCGGACAGTAGGGTCACAATGGAAACAAACCAAGATGGCAGGGAAACTAATTTGATCAATTTAGGGAACAAATTGTGGAAAAGTGTCAGCGGGCAGGTTGGGTACGCAAACCCGTACTCTCTAAATATCCTGCTGAGTATGGACACTGACCACCCGGGAAGTCAAATAGAAAGTACCTGGCTGAGTGGGAAATTGACCTTTTTTAGGACAGACGACTGAGACCGTCTGCCAACTTTTTTGATGTCTTTGGGATATAAAAGGGGCGATTTCTGTTCTATGTGGGCCTAATGAGCAGGGGATATACGTCTAAGGCTATATTACTGGAGGTACCCCCTGGCAACCCACTAGTGGAAGGCCTTTATGCTATTCTGGGTGGGAGCTGCCTGATCTCTACCATTTACAGATTCTTACCTGATAATAGGAAGCCAGGGAGGCCTGGGAACTTGACCTGTGGTTAAAATTTGAGGACGAGCAACTATACGAATATAGTACACCGGAATTCCTGTTTCAGACTTATCCAATATAATGTCCTACATAGGACGTACTCATTGCCACGAAGAATACATAACATAAACCCAGAGAGATCAGATCTCTGCCCACGATATGGAATGGCAGTGGCACTGTCCAAATAGTAGTGATTTCTGAGGTGGGCTAATTGCCATATTGGTTGGTATGGGAACTAGTTGGATATCTGAAACACCTTTGACTTGCTTACTGGGACAGTTTCCTGGACGGAAGGCAGAGAATAAGCTGGAAGGCACACAAGAAACTGCCTTAGATGTTGGATTTGGCCTTGGTATTGGCGACCCTGATCAGTACTGAATCCATGTATGCAAATGAATCTGTCTGGCATAGGCTGGATTGGGCATCGCTGTTGGATGGCTTTGCTTTACCCCTGCGATGAGAGACACCCGTGAAATAATGACATGCAACAGGGCTGGATAAGCATTGATTCGAGACAGGACTCAGGTGTGAGGGCAGCCTAGAATTAGGGCGAATGACCTTCTTCCTTATGAAGCACAAGACCTGACATGTTGGTGAATGTTGAGGATGGAGTCGGGGGGCGGTGTGTTTAGTTTGTAGAGCTATTATGCAATTTTATTTTTCATTAATCTTTTGACTGTCATTTGAAATCAACATTGTGATTTGTGATACTGTGTATGCTATGTTAAAAACAATAAATACATTTTTTTTAAAGCTTCAATAGGTGAGAATTCTAGCACAACCCTGATCATGGGACTTGCAGAAAAAGCACCATTTACTGAGCCAATTCCTGTCTTGCTGCAACATGGTCATTCATTCAACGAAATTACTACTATGCATTATGAAGGCATCATGTGGAGAGCCTAGCTAGATTGTATGACAATATTTTATCTGTAAAAGTGCAGCACGTGTCATTTGCATATTTCAGTAGCTCATTTTGCGGTTACAGGACCTTTGCTCTGTCGCTTTCCAACTTTGATTTTACCTGTCCTTTGGCAACGATACCTCGTTCGTGTAAATAAGGTCTTTCTTCCTCTGCTGCCTGAATGGAAACAGGACAGGCAAGCAACAAGGGAGGCCAGAACCAAGACCCAAGGTAAAACTCGGGATTGAGTACAAAAAACCTTGGGATGATTGTAGTTATAGTCGGATGAAAAAGCGGTGCAATCCAGTTCAACTTTCTAGGCAGTGGTGATACTCCAGGTAAGGAAGTCCAAAGGATGACCCAGGAATCCATCCAGGAGCGGTAACCAAGGAGAGCAGGGATCCAGGAAGAAGGGTCAGTGCTCCGCTAGAGGGAGTGCAGGAAGGAACCAGGAAAGGTTGAATACAGCAAGAGATGGGGGAGAATAGAGGAGCAGGAGAGGCAAGAAAGAGGGCTGGTGGGCTGGAGTTAGGTAAAGGATCGTAGGAACAAATTAGCACTTACCAGCAACAAGGAAGTTGCAACCCACCGCTGTGCCCTGGAGGCTCCATCTTAACCACCTTCAGGTTCAAGGCTCCTCCTCCTTCATGACACTGGTTGAATGTGGGTTGTGCGGCCTGCCCTCTTGTGAATGTCAGAAGCAGACTGATGTTTCATTGGCAAACGTGTTACCAGGTGGCCATGTTGTGAATGGCACCTGCAGTTCGGAATTTGATTGGCAAAAGATCTTGTCCTGCCAGTGATCCCTGAGGTACCACGGGCGGTTACAAGTCCTGGCAATCACCTACGGTGGGATTAAAGAGTTGTGCATGCAATCAGGAGCCACTGCAGCATTTGGCAACCAGCAATGCCATATACTGTTTTCACGGTTCTCATTTCAGCAGAGGTACTCTGGAAGGAGATGAAGTCTTGATTTGCCTCATCATGACATTAAAGACTATTTGCAAAATGTTGCTAAATGCTGATGTAGACATACCCGTTGACATGACCACTGTCGCTTGGTAGGATCCACTAGCAAAATCAATAAAGTACCATAAGCAGTCCCAGAACATATGTTATATTACTCTGTTTGCAACTCACCCTTTATCATGTCCAGAAGAAACTAAATGGCGTTACCATCCCACAAATATACCTGTACAATTTGATCTTTTGCCGTTCCAAACAAATTGACCATGGGGTGGTATATTTGTTCCTTCGTCTTTATGAATCTCTGAGAACTTCTGCATGTTTACGTCTGTCTTCACCACCATAATAGCATAATAGCTCTAGAAGTCGCCTTCTTCAATAGGCTGCGGCAGCTACTAGCAGCATGTTCACTGGTGTAGAATTTTCAGGAAGATGATGTGCACTGTTAAGTGCAGTGCGGCACCTTTGACAAAACTCTGACCAAAGTCAGGTTTAACAAGTATTAGTTAAAAAAAATAACACTGTAAACACAATACAAAATGAGCTATTCTTTTGCACCACAGGCCTCACGCGGAAATCACACTATTCTGACACTCCCGAAGGTACTGTATTTTGCGATCAATTTAAGACGTGCATTGCAATGTCATGCACCCATCAGAATATGGTGAACCGAACACCTGTTTCATTTTGGCAGTTGTCATGCAGAAAGCCAGCAGAAAGTAACACCACGAATGACACATTCCTGGAGGAAATGACTGAGGGGCAACTGTGAAAAAAACAGACTATTTTGTAAAGTACTGATTACAGTTACAAGAATGTTGTTATTACAATTCTGACATATCGACCTTTACTGTCACCATCAGACCAGCACCTGAGTGTGCTGCAAGCAATATGCATCTGATGCGATTGCGGCAAATGGCGCCTCATGTGTTGGCTGAGATTACAAATGTCACTGACAAGTACTGTATAAAGGAGCTGAGTGCAATTAAATATTGTGCCCAAGTGAGAGAGAGAGTCACAAGGACGGGAATGATGGGGAGATTTTAGACAATGCTTAGGGATTTATTTAAGTACCATGATTTTCTGCTCTGAAAGGTGGAGAGACGTGGGAAGGGAATTAAATTGGATTCCATGTGCTTTTCTGTTCCATCCTTTCTTTCATTCTCACTGTTGATTAGGTCAGTCAATGGGCCATTCTGGAGGTTCTGTGAATCAGCTATAGGTCACCTTGCTGAAGAGAGAGCGGCCATCTTGATTTTAAGGAGAGGAGTAGCATTTCCTCTCCTAGTACATGAGCAGTAGTACTACCCAGTGGAAAAAAATACCCAGTGAAAATTACATACAATTTTGGCTGTAAAGCGGAAAAAGCACTGCAGTCACAATGCTTTTGCAAGCAACACATATGCAGCAGTTCGAAAATGTGAATTTGTGGGACTTGGGGGGCGGTCTATTTCTGCATTTGTAGACTGCCTGGGTAAATGGGTGAAAGAAATCACATGTTCTCAAGTTAGAATGTGACTTTATTTTACTCAAGACTCAAATCAGGATGATTTCCTTTTCTTCTTTTCTTCGAATGTGAATGTCCAAACTCACTTGCTATGAGCAGACCTTTCCGGAGGACTAGATACATTTTTAGATCTGCCGGCAATCCTTCTTCAGCCAGGGATATCAGAGACAGTACTTTTGCAGAAGTGTCTCAGTGCCATTTCATTTTGTCCACAACAAAGAAATCAATGATGCTTGTGTATCCTCTGCGGGCCATCAGCATCTTTCAGACAGGTCTGGTTTTTACAGCTCTATTAACTCACCGAGAATAACACAGGAGAAATACTCATAGTGTGCTGCTGATTGTTAGGCCATTCATCTGTGCGCACAATAGATGCGTTTAATTAGATTATGGAGGTTCACTGCAGCTCGCCCAAGCAATTGCAAGAAGCTGAGGGAAGAGGGACTTAACATAGATCATATTTTGCATTGACTGTAAACTTTGAAACCCCAACCCCTCCCTCCGGCCCCCCTCACTTTAGCAATCTGAGACGTGTCCTTCGTTTCCATTAGTTGTGTCATGAAGGCACATAAAGTGTTAGACAACGAGAGAGTTTTCTAAAACCCGGGAAAGGAAATCAAACAAATGAAACGTTCGAATCCCCACTGGATATTGTATGAATGTTTGTCATCTGCATATATCAGAATTGGGAGATTTGAGAAGACAAATGGCGCTTTCTGAAAACACGTCTGCCTGATAGTCTTAACAGTCATACAAAACACAAAATAAAATTGCAATCTGAGTCACGGCTAAGCTTGAAAGGTAACCAACATGGCGTGCCTTCAGACCAATGGTTTTATGGTGTGTTTTGCATGACTGTTAAGACTATCAGGCAGACGTGTTTTCAGAAAGCGCCATTTGTCTTCTCAAATCTCCCAATTCTGATATATGCAGATGACAAACATTCATACAATATCCAGTGGGGATTCGAACGTTTCATTTGTTTGATTTCCTTTCCCGGGTTTTAGAAAACTCTCTCGTTGTCTAACACTTTATGTGCCTTCATGACACAACTAATGGAAACGAAGGACACGTCTCAGATTGCTAAAGTGAGGGGGGCCGGAGGGAGGGGTTGGGGTTTCAAAGTTTACAGTCAATGCAAAATATGATCTATGTTAAGTCCCTCTTCCCTCAGCTTCTTGCAATTGCTTGGGCGAGCTGCAGTGAACCTCCATAATCTAATTAAACGCATCTATTGTGCGCACAGATGAATGGCCTAACAATCAGCAGCACACTATGAGTATTTCTCCTGTGTTATTCTCGGTGAGTTAATAGAGCTGTAAAAACCAGACCTGTCTGAAAGATGCTGATGGCCCGCAGAGGATACACAAGCATCATTGATTTCTTTGTTGTGGACAAAATGAAATGGCACTGAGACACTTCTGCAAAAGTACTGTCTCTGATATCCCTGGCTGAAGAAGGATTGCCGGCAGATCTAAAAATGTATCTGGTCCTCCGGAAAGGTCTGCTCATAGCAAGTGAGTTTGGACATTCACATTCGAAGAAAAGAAGAAAAGGAAATCATCCTGATTTGGGTCTTCAGTAAAATGAAGTCACATTCTAAATGGAGAACATGTGATTTCTTTCACCCATTTACCCAGGCAGTCTAAAAATGCAGAAATAGACCGCCCCCCAAGGCCCACAAATTCACATTTTCAAACTGCTGCATATGTGTTGCTTGCAAAAGCATTGTGACTGCAGTGCTTTTTCCGCTTTACAGCCAAAATTGTATTTCATTTTCACTGGGTATTTTTTTCCACTGGGTAGTACTACTGCTCATGTATTAGGAGAGGAACTACTACTCCTCTCCTTAAAATCAAGATGGCCGCTCTCTCTTCAGCAAGGTGACCTATAGCTGATTGACCAGAACCTCCAGAACGGCCCATTGACTGACCTAGTGAACAGTGAGAATGAAAGAAAGGATGGAACAGAAAAGCACATGGAATCCAATTTAATTCCCTTCCCACGTCTCTCCACCTTTCAGAGCAGAGAATCATGGTCCTTTATAAATCCTTGTCTAAAATCTCCCCATCATTCCCGTCCTTGTAACTCTCTCTCTCTCTTGGGCTCAATATTTAATTGCACTCACCTCCTTTATACAGTACTTGTCAGTGACATTTGTAATCTCAGCCAACACATGAGGCGCCGTTTGCCGCAATCGCATCAGATGCCTATTGCTTGCAGCACACTCAGGTGCTGGTCTGATGGTGACAGTAAAGGTCGATATGTCAGAATTGTAATAACGACATTCTGGTAACTGTAATCGGTACTTTACAAAATAGTCTGTTTTTTTTCACAGTTGCCCCTCAGTCATTTCCTCCAGGAATGTGTCATTCGTGGTGTTACTTTCTGCTGGCTTTCTGCATGACAACTGCCAAAATGAAACAGGTGTTCGGTTCACCATATTCTGATGGGTGCATGACATTGCAATGCACGTCTTAAATTGATCGCAAAATACAGTACCTTCGGGAGTGTCAGAATAGTGTGATTTCCGCGTGAGGCCTGTGGTGCAAAAGAATAGCTCATTTTGTATTGTGCTTACAGTGTTATTTTTTTTAACTAATACTTGTTAAACCTGACTTTGGTCAGAGTTTTGTCAAAGGTGCCGCACTGCACTTAACAGTTCACAACATCTTCTGGAAAATTCTACACCAGTGAACATGCTGCTAGTAGCTGCCGCAGCCTATTGAAGAAGGCGACTCCTAGATCATGGTGGTGAAGTCAGACCTAAACATGCAGAAGTTCTCAGAGATTCATAAAGACGAAGGAACAAATATACCACCCCATGGTCAATTTGTTTGGAACGGCAAAAGATCAAATTGTACAGGTATATTTGTGGGATGGTAACGCCATTTAGTTTCTTCTGGACATGATAAAGGGTGAGTTGCAAACAGAGTAATATAACATATGTTCTGGGACTGCTTATGGTACTTTATTGATTTTGCTAGTGGATCCTACCAAGCGACAGTGGTCATGTCAACGGGTATGTCTACATCAGCATTTAGCAACATTTTGCAAATTGTCTTTAATGTCAGGATGAGGCAAATCAAGACTTCATCTCCTTCTAGAGTACCTCTGCTGAAATGAGAACCGTGAAAAGAGTATATGGCATTGCTGGTTGCCAAATGTTGCAGTGGCTCTCGATTGCATGCACAACTTTTTAATCCCACAATAGGTGACTGTCAGGACTCGTAACTGCCCCTTGGTACGTCGAGGATAACTGGCAGGACAAGATCTTTTGCCAATCAAATTCCGAACCGCAGGTGCCATTCACAACATGGCCACCGGGCGACACATTTGCCAACCAAACCTCAGTCTGCTTTTGCCATTCACAAGAAGGCCGCGGCACAACCCACATTCAACCGTTGTCGTCAAGGAGGAGGAGTCTTGCACCCGAAGGGGGTTAAAATGGAGCCTCCAGGATACTGCAGTGCGTTGCAAATTCCTTTGTGCTGGTATGCGCTTGTTTGTTCCGATGATCCTTTACCTAACTCCGGCCGACCAGCCCTCTTTTTTGCTTCTCCTGCTCCTCTAATCTCCCCTTCTCTTGCTGTAGTCAACCTCTCCTGGTTCCTTCCTGCGCTCCCTCTGGCGCAGCATCCAACCCTTTTTCCTCGATCCTTGCTCTATTGATTACAGCTCCTGGATTCCTGGGTCATCTGATGGACTTCCTTACTTGAAGTATCACCACGGCCTAGAAAGGTGCGCTAGATTGCACCACCTATTCTACCATCATCCCAAGGTTTGTTTTACTCAATCTTGAGTTTTTCCTTGGGTATGACCTCCCTTGTTGCTTGTCTCTCCTGTTTCCAATCAGGCAGCCCTGGCAGCAGGGGAGGAAAGACCTTATTTACATGAACGATGGACCCGTTGCCAAAGGACAGATAAAATCTAAGTCTGAAATCGACGGCAAAAACGTCCTGTAACCGCAAAATGAGCATATGCAAATGACACATGATGCACATTTATGGGTAAAATACTGTTATACAATCTTTATACGATCTCCACATGATGCCTTCATAATGCATAGTAGTAATCTCCTTGAAAGAATGAACATGTTGCAGCAGGACAGGAATTGGCTCAGTAAATTCTGCTTTTTCTGCATGTCCCATGATCAGGGGTGTGCTAGTGATATGTCTCGCCGATTGAAACACTTGTGTACGAGTGCAATAGAAATAAAATATCAATATCAATATCAATATCAATTGAAGCTTTAAGCAAAAATGTATTTATTGGTTTTAACATAGCATCCACAGTATCGCATATTGCAATGTTGATTTAAAATGACAGTGAAAAGAATAATCAAAAAACATTTGAATAATAACAGCTCTACAAAGTAAACACACTGCTGCCCCACTCCTCAACATTCACCGACATGTCAGGTCTTGTGCTTCATGAGGAAGAAGGTCATCAACCCTAATTCTAGGCTCCCCTCACACCTGAGTCCTGTCTCGATTCAATGCTTATCCATCCCCTGTTGTATGCCATTATTTGACGGGTGTCTCTCATCGCAGGGGTGAAGCAAGCCATCCAATAGTGATGCCCAATCCAGCCTATGCCAGACAGATTCATTTGCATACATGGATTCAGTTCTGATCATGGTCGCCAATACTAAGGTCAAATCCGACATCTAATGCAGTTTTCTCTCTGACCTCCGCTTTCTTATCTGCCTTCCGTCCAGGAAACTGACCCAGTAAGCAAATCAGAGGTGTTTCATATATCCAACTCGTTCCCATACCGACCAATATGGCAACTAGCCCACCCCAGAACTCAGTACGTTTTGGACAGTGCCACTGCTGTTCCACATCGTGGGCAGAGATCTGGGCCCTCATTACAACACCGGCGCTAAACCATGGCGCTATTAGCACCATGGTTGGTGCCGGTGTTGTAACGGGTCCGTCATGGTTCAATGGGGAATTACCACCCCATTCCAAGGTTGGCGGGGCGGTAATTCCCCATTGAACCATGGCCCTTCCCCATTCCCATTTTCACCCCATAGGGCTCTATGGGAATGGGGAAGGCGCTAAGTAAGGTACTGCAAATTGCGATACCGTACTTAGCACCAAGGTCCCTTTGCGGGTCCCTACTTTAACGGCTGGTGTAGACCAGCTGTTAAGGTCGGGTCCCGCAAAGGGACCTCGTAGTAAGGCGCTAAGTGTTTAACGGCGCTGCAGCCTTTTACGGCGCCGTTAAACACTTAGTGCCAGGGTCGTAATGAGGCCCCTGATCTCTCTGGGTTCCTTGTATCAAGTACGTCCTTTGCAGGACATTATATTGGATAAGTCTGAAACAGGAATTTCGAGATACGATTTTCATATATCTTTTCGTCCTCAAATGTTAACCGCAGGTCCAGTTCCCAGGCCTCCCTGGCTTCCTATTATCAGACCACATGAGCATAACAGCCTTCCACTAGTGGGTTGCCAGGGAGTACCTCCGGTAATATAGCCCTATACTTATATCCCCTGCTCGTTAGGCCCACATAGAACAGAAATTGCCTCTTTCATATCTCAAAGACATCACCAAGGTCGGCAGGAGGTCTCAGCCATCTGTCCTAAAAAGGTCAATTTCCCACTTATTCAGGTACTTTCTGTCTGACTTCCTGGGTGATCAGTATCCATACCCAGCAGGATATTTGGAGAGTAAGGGTTTGCATACCCAACCTGCACGCTGGCCCTATTCCACAATTGTTTCCCTAAATTGATTAAATTAGTTTCCCTGCCATCTTGGTTTGTTTCCATTGTGACCCTACTGTCCGAGGAGGTATGATTGTCCTATTATTTTAAGGACCACCACTCTTCAAAAAGGGACTTTCCGCATAAAATGCACGGGGGAGTTATGGATGAGGTCAGGTCCGGTAAGAAGCAAACCAAGCACCTCCCAACACAGGGACAGAGATTCCACTCCTGGGCCCAACAGGAGAGCTCACCTACAACAGGAACGCAGCACAGAGGAAAATGCCCCAGGAGCTCCCCTCTGTGACCACAGCTTATTGCTGCCCTCCTGCCCCCGGGCACGATTCCCTTCTACAACACATCTAGTGGGGGAGTTCCGCTTATTGATCCAGGTCACCGCTCATCCTGCCTTACCCCCTCAGTGGAGTGCTCTTCTCACAGCGCTCAAGCGGTGTAGCAGCCATCCTGTGTAACATTTTGGAACCCGAGGGGATGGGACACTTCCACTTTAGATAGCTCTGGAGACTGTGGTCCCCAGCGGGATGCTCCTTCATGCTGCAGAGCTGTCAGTCGAATTGGATCTGCCATTCGTAAAAATCAATGGTGGATCCACTGTCAAGATCTATTCCTCCAAAGAGAGCTGGCTGAGGGCTCTTATATCTGTGTTCCTTGTGCTCCAAGCCACACCCTCTTGCCAAAAGGAGGTTAACTACAAGTGAAGTATTTCAATAAGAGGAGGCGTCCTTTCGTTTTTGGAGTGTTTCACCTAAAATGTTCCCCATATACAAAGTACATTATTTGCTAAAAAAAAACAGTGAAATATGTTAAAAACTGTTTATGTGAAATACTAATTACATATTATACTTATTTTACTGTGTCAGCGATTAAACACTGATGCCTGTACTTTTTTCTAATCAGAATCTCTGACACCCCAGGTAGCCCTTTAACCATGCAGCACCTTGATAAAAGGGCTGCCTGCTGGCTTTTCACTCAGAAACAAAAGGAGAGGTCCGGGCAACCAAGCAGTCCTTCTGTTTCTTAGTGAGAGCCACTAAACCCCAGCAGGCAGCCATTTCACTCAAGGATCCATGTGGATAAAAGGTTGCATGCGGGGGTCAGTGACCCCCACAGGCAGCCCTTTAACTTAACAGCTCCTTGAAGGAAATTGATGCCTGCAGGTAGTTAGCACCTCAGTAAGAAACAGAAGGAGAGCTATGGCGCACTGGTATCAGACCTTTGTTGCACCCGACCTCTTCTTTTTTTTCAAAATCACAGGCTCACCCCTCCCCGATCCCACAGGCAGCCTGCCAGCCAGGCTCAGATCCCATGATTTAGAACAAAAAGGAGGGGCTGGGCGCCCCAAAGGTATAATGCCAGTCCGCCCCATCTCTCCTGCTTGGTTCCCACTGCCTTGGAGCCAAAACAATTACCAGACTCCTCTCCTCCCATAGGAGAGGGTAGGCTTTAGTTAGGGAGCATGGCCTAAGTACACGCGCGCCCATTTAGGCCATGTCCCCTAACTGGAGCACCCCCCTCGATGTTGCATTCCACTTATAGCACTGATGTTAACATTATAGGTGAGTTGTGTTGGGGGGGATTTTGGAGAGTATTGCATGGTTATTGGATCATCGCTGGGCAGTTGTGTCCCTTGATTTTCTGTGTAATTGTTCCACCTGTGCTGTGTCCTTATTTTCCTGCACTTTCCGCTGGTCACATCTCCCTCTCATGTTCTCCCACTTCCTGACCAGGGGTTGGTCCAGAATGAACTGTAGGGCCACTTTGCACTGTCCGGTTCCCTAACATAGCGCTACGATTTGTGCTTATGTGAAACAATAATTGTGTGTAAAGTTGGCAACAGGATGTAACATTCTCAAAGTAACAATTCACATGGTGTTGTTTTCAGAGGTGAAAGCGTATACAACCTTAAACAGGGGCTCATGAAATCAATATTGAATCCAAGATGTATAACTAAACAAAAGTATACGTCTGCACATCCTGACACCAAAAACAACAGGACACAAGCTTAAAGTGCTGCAACATCATTCTCGGTGCTTGCACGTGCCAAAGAAGCACCCGCTGTATGCACCGGGCGACCTATGACGCATTGTCATTTTGAGCAGCATGCTCCACAAGCTTGCACTAAAGCGGACATTGGCTTAATCTTCCAATGGCAAGAGGGGTGCACGGATGTAGAGGTACACCCAACCCAAAACGATTTTTAGAAATGGAGGCACAGATGCAAAGCAAGCCTGTCCCTCAATTTCTAAAAATCGTTTTGGGTTGGATGTATTTGCCAAGAGGGGTGCACAGATGTAAAGGTACACCCAACCCAAAACTATTTTTAGAAATGGAGGCACAGATGCAAAGCAAGTCTGTCCCTCAATTTCTAAAAATCGTTTTGGGTTGGGTGTATTTGTACATCTGTGCACCCCTCTGTGCGCCCCTCTTGGTAAGAGGGGCGCACAGATGTAGAGGTATAATGTACCCAGCGGGATCGAACCTGTGTTGCTCCTGAGCTATCCTCCCGAGACTCCGAAGATCTGAAGTACATTTAATGATACAGAACCAGAACTATTGAGCAAGTCTAACATCATCTTCATCATCATCAGAATAAATCAACACTGTTGTGGTTATACAAGAGCTAATATATTTAAAGGGATGGAATTACTCAGAATGTAGCAGCACTATTCAATAACCCAAAGTGCTTAAGCATAGTTAATGTGAAAATACAACACTTCTCGCCATTGGGACAGTACTGCCTTGGCCAGAGTTTCACACTGAAGAAGTGAGCAAGTGATCCGGGGTCTGCAGCCCACACACACCATGAGTTTCCCATGCACCCACTTGTGAGATTTACACCAAATTAGTGAGATTGTGCTCCAAGGTAGGAGACACATGCACAGTCTTTGCTCTG
Organism: Ambystoma mexicanum; assembly: GCF_040938575.1. Taxonomy (NCBI): domain Eukaryota; kingdom Metazoa; phylum Chordata; class Amphibia; order Caudata; family Ambystomatidae; genus Ambystoma; species Ambystoma mexicanum. The sequence continues at coordinate 752,803,095 of NC_090923.1, forward strand.
AGGTTTGACACACTCACAGGATGGGCTGGCATTTCGTTCTCCCATCCTAGTTGTGTTGCTCTGCCTTTTGAGGGCTACTACAACCTGGATGATTATAGAGGGGTGGAGTAGGGGCAGTATTGGCCTACTGGGATGCAACTGGAAGGCTTAAACCTCCTTCTTACTTGCCTTTAGTATATGCAATACATGCTAGCCAATGTTTCCACTGTTCTGCATGCCCCCGTCCCCCTCGCACCAAGTTGGCGACTATGTGCAAATGCGGTCATATAAGTGCTGGTTATGTCACTTCCTATATTTGGGCACCCCCCGGGAAATTCATAAGTCGACTCCCCTGCCCGATTTATTTATTTGTTCAATGTTTGTCGGGTCCGTGGACACGATTAATTAATATATTTCTGCAATGTTGGGTCCGACCAATAAACCGGGCCGTGGCGGAGGACTTTTACCGCCTCAGGCACCCCCTGGAATTGGATTATGCTTCTTTCATTACCACAGAAGTAATGAATTTGTATTACAGAGATAAGCTGGCATATGTATTGGGCATACTGCACATGCTCAGGCAGCATCAATCATGATTTGTAGAGGACAATGCTGGCCTAAATTGGTAACAGCCAGCATAGACATGTTGCTACAGAGGCATATTTTGGGCACAACCAGCATGTCAATGTGTTACATCAGTGACAGTGCGGTCTTACACTGTGGACACATTGATCATTAAAATGTGTTGTGTTCTACAATGTTCTTGTCTGCTGTTAGTGACATGGAATGTACATGTTCCCCTTTAGAACTGATTGTAAACGTATGGCTTTTTGTTCACTTTTCCTGCTGTAAAATGCACAATTTCAGCCCCATATTTGGAAAAAAATCTTGGGGGGGAGACCCCCCCAAACCCTCCCTATATTGTTATAGCTCCCTCGTTACGCTCGGTCGCCCCCACTATTTCCGAGAAATATCAACACATACACACTGGAATAAATCAGAAGAAACTAACCTTTCATCACTGCCCCCGACACCAAAAGCTATCTTTGGGACTGCATGGCTATGCCTTTGATGCTATTGTGTGAAAGGTCACACACCATCGCTTTTGAATATACTGCTTTGGGTCAGGATGTTCACTTTTGGCTCGCCGGCCCTCCGGGTGACAAAAAGTGAATGCTTCGGCCCCACATTCAAAAAGGTTGGACAAGCCTGCTCTAGAGGCATGGTAGGAGGCATTACCAGTGGTGGCTGGTGCAATATATGGCTGTGACCTCAGAAATAAAGTAGTTAACTCTTACTTTGCACATAAATACGCAATCCACAATGGGACTGGAACTTGCTAAATCATTCTTCTTTAGACATCTGGCAAAGGAACACAGGCATTGCATTTTGAACATGAAATTGTTTATTCAGTGTGGCTTGAAAGTAAATAAAAAACATTTCCGCACGTGAAATATGTGAGAAATAATAAATAACACGTGGGTTGTTAATAAAAGGCATTCATGCTCTAGAATATCAGAACCTGATGCTGAAGTCATACCACCTGCTCTGACCCCAACTGTTCCCTTTCACCCCTCGTCCTGTCTTACCCATTCCCTGACCCCAATTCTCCCATCTTCTCTAGGCCAACAGGGCTCTGTCCTACCCCTTCCCTTAATGCAACTATTCCAATTCCACCCCCTGACTAACTGGCCCCTGTTGTACCCACTCCTCTGACTCTAACTGTTCCCACTTACCCCCCTGGTCAACTGGGCCCTGCCCTAACCCTCACCTTATCCCAACTGCCACAATTTCCCCCTGGACAACAGCCTCTACCTTTACCCCAACTGCTCACATGCCTGTAACCCAGGTCACCTGATCCCCTGTCCAATGCCCTTCCCTAGCATGAATAATATGTAGTCATAACTACAGACACAAACCGTTGTCCCTTACGTTTTGCACATGGGCTCCTGCCACGCCCACTCTGGTGCTGTGTGAGTGTTGTGGGAGACACTTCTTTGTTGCTGTTAGCCACACCCACGGAGCATAGTGCATTCACAATAATACTGGAATCATTTGCGTACATTGTACAGGTTCATCCACCCAATCAGTAGGTGCTCAGATCATGCCCAGTCAGTGCTGGCCTTAGTGGCGGAAGCTCCTTGGGCCGTGAAAGAAACATTTGGCACCCCATGTACCCCTGGTCAATGACGGTGGGGGGGCATATTTTTGTTTAACTCCCCACTACCGTGCCGGAGCAGGGAGTTAACCACTAAAATAGGGAGCGGTTGCAAATGCATTAGCTCCCTATTCTAATGAAAACCGCCCCGCTCCCGCACTCGACTGGGGAGGAGATCACCTCAATAGTGTGCCAATGTGAAATTACGTCATTTACCAGAGTACCCATTGCGTTTTATGTGAATTTTACTTTTCATTTCCACTCTCCTGCCACAGCCATATCTGTTGAAACTTTAAAGCCCAGAAGCTAAAAAGGCAAAACAGAACACCTTTGACACAGATTTATTTGTATTTATTTATTTATTGGGTATTTATAATGGGCTTATGCACAATGTGTTTTTAACAAATGTGTACCCACCATTGCCTTCTGCAGTCGAAAAATCCTCTTTGGTACATTTCTGCAAATCCATGAGCACATGTGGGCTGTGTGCACATGACTTGCCTTTGCCACCGTATCCTCCAAAGATAAACATGCACAGAATGTTCTCATCCGTTTGCAGGCTGGGATACATAGCTCTCAACCTTTTGTGGCTTCTGGGTGGGTGAAAACACCAGCTTTTGTATTTGCCCGGTGAAAGCCCATTGACTTACTTGGGCGTGCAAGTGGTTTGGCGGGAGAGAGAGCTGCTTACGTGGTGGGTGACACCTGCCAAAAGCACGTGAGTTGAGAGGTATGCTGAACTAGGCCCTACCCTCGTGGTTCAGAACACACATGCCCTGTGTGCACAGTTCTGTGTTCTCTGTGACAGATTCGCTAGTCAAGAAATTCATCAAAATATAATGTAAATGGTACTTGTACTTTGTATAGAATTTGCCAATAATTTCACCATCACCAACTACCGACCACACTCGCTGTGCAGCACCCATAACCCGGCATTTGTCCATTATTCTGCCAACATACATTACTCCTGCTCATTCCTCTTGGCCCTTTCCTTTTCCCAATCAGTAAGGTGCAGAATGAGACGTCTTCTTTTTGGCATAAAATGGCCACAGATTTATTTTCACACACATAATAAAAAACACAGCAAACAATTGTGAAAATAGTTCGGATGGTGCGGCGACTGCTCCGTGTCCAAAACCTGCTTCCCCCTTTTCCCAACAAAGTCCACAGTATGCACCACTCCCCCAACCCTTCGTGTCTCAGACCCGCCTGCCCCTGCAGGTGTTCCTGGGCTGAGAGAGCACCGTTTGTTCCGGGGAAGCTTAGCCCTCATTGCTACCACCAGACGCCCCCGCCAGTTAGGCTCCCAAGAGCCGCTGGTCCGAGAAGAGCAAAGACCCTTCCGGCTTTCCCATGGCTCTTTTGGAGTCTGTCTCTTGTCACTGGTCACCAAAACACTGCCTCGCCGTCCCGCGACGCCAATGGCCAGGCCTCGCTGTAGGTGTCCCTTATGCAGGGTGGGTGGGTGTAAAATGAAAATCCTTTTCTGCTGCGGCAGACGTCATTCTGCTGGGGGCCGGATGCTTCCTGCAGCCGGACGCCGGCCGCTTATATAGGGGTTGGTCCGCCCCCTTCCTTTGTTGTCCTTTGCAGGCCTTCCAAGCGCTTTGGAGCGCTTCGCATTATCCCTCCCCTTACCCAGGGAGGAGGAGGACCCTGCCCGAGTTATCGAGGCACCTCCTCCATTTTGTATTGTCTTCTGTTGTCACCTTCATTTCCGGTACAAAAAGCACTGGTAGCACAACATAAATCCAAGCGTGTCAGTCACTCCATTAAAACGATGTCAGTGCGTGACAAGCACAGCAGCTATACACACATCCTGCTTCAACACTAGCCACTATCAGAATTAGTCCATCACTCTCTTTGTTGGCTCCCACTCTGCTTTTCCAAAATCGGAATTGCAACTTATTGAACAGTGGCAGCCATCTTGGAATGGCCATTTCAAGCACTATGTACTCATTGTTTTGTACAGATGCATTCCCTACCTCTATTTGCACTGCTGCGAATATTGAGGTGCATAATAATTATCTGGCCTGCTGCATAGTTTGACACCGTTTAACTTGAAGAACACGCTCTTGAGAAGAGGCATCAGTTGAATGAGAGGGTGAGAGATTTTGGACGTGATCGAGGTCTTAACGAGCAGGGATCCTTTTCAGTAACCGTGTGATCTAAAATGGGGCACAATCCTTTATGCTGGACAGCTATAATCCTTCCGGTACGCTGAAAGCTTTTCTGTTATTATGTCTGTACCTCTTCTGATATCCATTCAATCTATTTTACATGGATTTCATTTGTTTGATGTGCTATCACGGAGCACCTGGAATGTGCTTCTCTGTGCGTTGATTAAGCTTCTGACTTCCGGAATTGTTTCTCAATGTTGTGCATATCTTTGAAATATTTTTCTGGAGTAAGTATCTTTTATTCCCCAGACACTGGCCAAAGAACAGGTTGCTTAGTATAGCCTGTAAGAGAAATGTCAAGAGAGCCGGAAGGCTTAATTAGCTCATATGTGCTTGTGGTGCTGCTTTTTTTTATAAGAATGGGAAGCAGAATAGTCTTGCTGTGGATGACCTTTACGGCATTCAGTCACAGGCGATGCAAGTGCGTCTCTCTTTTTATTTCTGAAATTGGATTTTGTGTCTCTGGGTTCAGCTTCACAACTTATTTATGTGTGCCAGACAGCTTTGAGTGCAACAGGGGCAATGCCGGCGTATGGTAATTGGCTGGCACACAGTGGAGCTTTTGAGAGTTTTGATTTGCAGAATTCTGAAATATGCCCCTTACTTAATGTAAGCAGGGGGGCTTGGTCTTCAGCAGGAATGCAAGGATCACCTTTAAGGCAAGTAGTGACCCACTCCAAACATAACACGCGCATTGCAAGCATTGAAAAGATTGCTGTCAACTGAGACAAAGCAGCTAAATTCATCATGCTAGGGAGCCCTAAGAAGGTCATGGGCATAATATCACCTTGCATACACAAATGACTCTCTTTACATACGATGTGGTAAGTCTGTAAGTCTGTACCCTCCATCGGAGGGTTTAACTGCAATGGAATGGTTTGTACTTCAACATGATGACATTGGGGCATTTATTTAGACCTTTTTGAAATTGTTGCTGAATAAAAAAGTTTTCGATTTAGAAACAACTTTTTTCTGCAGATCATAGGAACTGCCATAGGAGCCATCATGAGTCGGTGTAACGCAAATGTTTTTATGTATTATTTCGAATATCATAACATTTTGTCGGGTGAACCGGCACAGACTAATTAACTTTCTACATAAGATACATTGATGATAATTTTAGGGGAGTGGTCTGGAACAATACCCAAGTTATTAGCATTCCTAGAAGGATGAATCATATTCATGATCATATTAAGTTCACATGGAATGTTGATCAAGATGCGATTTAATTTATGGATACACATATCCGACACATTGAGGGGAAGTTGGAGTCAACTCGTTATACGAAACCAACAGACAGGAACAGTTTGCTACAGGGATGCAGTTTTCACCCTGGGAGTACACTTAAGGGACTTGCCTATAGCCAATTAATATGACTTAAGCAGATTATATCAGATCCAGAAGTATACTGTTTGAGGTATTTTGCTTTATGTTTCTTTTTGGTGAGCTTGTTGGGGTATTTTGTGGTATAGTGGCGAGCCCTAAATACACAAGGCTGCCTGATGTTGTTTGTAAACTTGGACCATAAACAGTAAGTCAAAACCAAACCTGGTATGCTCTAATTCATAATTTGATTTTCCTGTGGTACTTTATTTAAAATACCACGTTATGCCCTTTTGGCGGTATCGCAGAACACACTTACCAGGTAATCTGAATACTGACATTCATATAAACAACCCCTGAGAAGGTACCCAATTCATAGTAACCAATTTTGTTTTGTATTTTACTACATGTGATAAAGTGTTACCGTCTGCAGTAAAATGAGTTTACAACCTGTTCTGCATCGGTCTGTATGCCAATCCAAGAAACCAGAATACATCATAAGTACTCTAAGGCTAATTCAAATTTCTCTTTTGTTCTTTATAGAAAATTAGAATTATGCAAAATATCAACAAAACATGCAATGCACAGTGTTTGCACATACCATTTTCTGTGACTCAAAAATTTAAATTAAACATTCACAAATACAACTCATCTGCAGTTGCTTTCCCCACGATAAATGAGCTTTTTCACAATGGACTTCGAAACACTCTCTTGCGATAGATGCCAACATTTCAAAATGTTGTTATCACAGACTTTGAAAGATAGCAATTACTCTATGCAGCTCACTGCTTTCAGTTATATTTACAACTTGCTACTAGGCAGTGAAAAACACACGGAACAACTAGCCATGTTTGTATGAAACACAAAATTCCCCAGTCTGCAATTGGCTGTAAACTATCCTTGTAAAAATCATTCATACACTTGCACCTCAATTTACTAGAAGCTTACCAAGGATAATGTTTGATTCTTGGTGCCCCCGTAAAGCAAAGCCAGGATCCCACTCAGCTGCCAGGACCCCTGCACGGCAAGGTTCCTTTTCTGGATCACTCCTCTCTCAGTAAATCTGTCAGAACTTCACAAAGTCATTTCCCCAGCCGGCCTGACTGCGGTTGCAGTAGACTTCTCGCAAGGGAAGAGGGCTCAAGCTAGTGAGGGCCAGCCTTCTGAGACAATGCATCGCCAGAGAGCCAGCCTTCCGAGACAATCCTTTTTAAGCCCTCTGACTATCACCCCCCATAACGTATATCTGGCCTACATAAAATATAAGAAGCCACTTCCTCATTTTGTGATGTCATGTGTCAAAACCACCATCCTTTGTCAATCAGCAAACCCTCTAGAAATTTCTGGTGACACGTGTTCATCTTGTCACCTCTGCACAGGGATTCAGGCAGGCAACGGATGCAAATTGCTACAATTCTCTGTGCATTTTCCTGTCCTGAATATTTTAGACAATAAGCTCACTTTGAGTGAAACAGGCTATATGTTCCCAGCTCGTATTCCTCACTGCAAAGAAACTTTTATTATGCACATTTTATTCTGCACAATGTATTCACTTTTAAATAATCAGCTGGCTTGTAATCAACATTTTGCATCACAGGGCTCTGAATTGCAGGGCTGAACTGAAGAAGTTCCAGCCCTTTAAGATGAGGTAGCAATATTCAGGGATGAATGCAGAGATTACTAAAACATCAATAATCAAAATGACTCAGAAAGTAGGCAAAAAAGATAAGTGTTTTAATGTCAATTATCTAAAACAGGGAGTACTACGAATGCCATCGGAAGTATCATATCACGGTCTCAACGAACTTCACAAAAAAGCACACTTTTATACTAAAATCTTGTCATAGATGACGTACAACCTGCGTATTACAAACGTCATCCTACGTGGCAAACTACAAAACCTACTAGAAAGCATGATTGGGTCTAAGGGAATATTTACGTATATGTTCCACACTAGTCTAATGGGAATAAGAGAGGTGATAGGTTTCTCAACATCAGGTGGGGCAACTAAGACCTTCCCTTAAAACAGGTCACTATCAACGTCACTAAATACACAACGTCCAATTGGCTACTTAACTATAGGGCTCCTAATCATGCAGCCCTCTATCATTGGGTGATTTCTAACCTCCGACAGCCCCCTTCCACCCACGCTAGCAGCACGCAGGCCAAATTGCCAGGTACTTGGTGAGCTGGTCATCACCATAGCTTCTCACCAATAAGAACATCATCCATCATCACCTCAGTGGTCTGCTGTCACTTAGGCCTTTTGAACTTGTCCTTGAAAATGTTCTCTGTTCCTGCAGAATACAGGGGAGTAGATATACACTCATCTCACGTGCGTAGGTGTGACCATCATGCTCGTCCGACTCCTTCCCTCCACATAACTGAAGACCACAAAATTGAGCTAAGGCATATTAAAAAGGACTATTTTCAAATGAGCCTCTGAAGTCTTCTTTGTGAGTATCCGAGCCTTCAGAACAGGCGGTTCATGCCTTCACAGATTGCAACTAATTCTTGTTCCTTCCAGCCGGAAACAACCTTGGCTTCTTGGCTCGTTCAATCTCGCCTTTCTGAATTTCTCCTGTATTTCACTTATTTTCTTATGGCAACGCACTTGGAAAAGAACATCTTTTCTTCTTTTGGTCCGGGTCTGCTATAACGCGCGGTGGACGACTCCATTTCTCACTCGTACTTTATACATATATACATATACATTGGCGCTTGCCACAATCTATTTTACTATAAAGCTAGCCTCATGAAAACTTTGTCTGCTTGCATTACTTTGCATCTTTACACGTGTGAACTGGGTTTACTAATTTCATCTTTTCCGTAGCATAAGCTTCTTCATATTGAGCCCAAGATGTTGTTTATCTTTGATAAGTTCTTGATGCCTTATAGAATATCCACATTCTCTCATCTCTGCATCTCTTCTATGTACGTCATCCCGACTCTCGCATGACATCAGCAATCTGCTCTCTGTGCATTCGTCCTTTTCCTTCTGGGTTTTTATTCAAATAGCCATCATACTGTCTTAAATGCAGGTATGGTTTTATCAACAAGAACCTTACCTCCAGGATTCTCTTGGGTATATGCACTTCCCCTGGTACTGCTCGAGTTTCACACTGCGGTATCCAACATATAGGCAATATGAGCGAGGTGGTTGTGATGGGGTACATAGCTCCTTCTCTACACTCATCGACCACTCTCCCCTCACCCTTCATATCCAGACATCCTTGTTTGAAGAAATGCTTCTTTTGGACCCATATCTTTATGACTCCCCTCAGGCATCCAGCTGTCTTCACATGCTCGCTCATCCTTGTTCCAGGTCATAAGCATGCACTGTCCACTTGGACTGGAGTAGATCCATATTCCCACATACTTCCTATGGTCTTTTGGATACAGGAATTTCATTCCCTCAGGTGTATGAATACAGGCCTTCACAAAGTCTCTGATTTCTTCATCTGTCAAGTCCTTGAATTTACATCCTGACTCAACATTGATCATGATATTCATCCCTATGGCTTTCTTTGCTGTCTTCTTGCACTGTGTGATTATTATCTTGATCACACACAATCCTAGCAACACCAACAAGATCAGTGCTCCAAGAAACTGGAACATATCTGCCATTCATTGTGGAATCCAAGAAAAGAATGCTCCAAACCAGCTATCATCAGCAATATCTTCTACATCCTCTATCATCTGGCCATGCAGTTTTGTCAGAATGTCTATGCCCTCTGTCAAGATGCTATTTTTGTCATCATGGGAAGGTATGAATGTGAAACATTATTCTCCAATTTCTGCACAAACACCTCCATCCATAGCTGTAATCGTATCCAGGACACATCTGTTCTGAAGAGCCATCAGTCTTACAGCTCCCAATTCTTCCTTGACAGCATTGAATCCTTTTATGGTCATGTTGATCGTCTGCAGCAATTCACATCTGGTAATCTGCAGCCATTTGGTATTTGTTCCAACCTGGATTCTCGGCATGAAGATCATTGTAAATACTGACAAAGTCTGACTGAATAGTCTGTGCTCATAAGGAATAGAGTCAAAAGATTCTATTGATTTAGCTGAAAAATAGTTCTCTCGCTTCATTCTTCTTATCAGATCTACAGATCTCTTCTTCCTCAGGTGAGCATCTGCTTTTGGTAAACTGTCAATGCTCAAATCACTTTTTGGAATCACTAATTCTGGAACATGAACATGTACTATGGAACATTGTCCTCCCCAATCCTTGGGCAGCTTCATATAAGCCTTGGCTCTACAAGCCCAATAGTGATCCATGATCACTGCTGTCCCGATGTTCATTCATGTTGCTTCAAAGGTTTGCCCACATTTCTAATTCTCTCCAACCTTTCTGGTGCCATTATTTCTGAAACACAGCTTTGCACTCTCCAAGGGCTCTATCTGCAAGGGTCCTCCTCTGTCAGGTCCGTAGTTTAGCAAGTGTTGGCCACAGTGACTTGCATGCCACTTGTGCATTCCAAACAGTCGATTTAGGATGGTTAGTTATCATCCAGGCTCTGCAGATAACTACCCCTTCTTCACTGATCCCCAGACCTGCATTTGGCCTCTTTTTTTCCATATCCGAACGTCTTCAGCAGTCTTTCCTTGACTCTCAAGTCTTCGATTTACTTCCCATCTGATTCTTGCTCCTTTCACTCCAGGCTCTTCATACCTTATTACATGATTCTTGGTATGGGCCCTATTTCTTGTCTTCATATCCTGGACATAATTGTCTTCATCCGGATCTGTCTTTTCAGTTGCCCTTTTGAGATAGGCATCTCGACCCCTAAACTGGCCTCTTGTATGACAGAAAGCAAGGTGTGATAGACAGTGTGCAGCCAGAACGTCTTCCTCTATGGCTATTAAGATGTTAGACTTTCCTATACTATAAGGCAGGAGTGCACATACAAAGCATTCCTCCTTTGAGGTACTCCTTCCTACTTCTTTCATATGCTGATACCATATGCTATTCACACAATGCACTGCACTGTCCAGATAATCATTTAGTTTGGTATCATCCCCCCTAATGCTTCTTTTAGGTCTCATTTTTCTCCCATGAGCCTTTGTAATCAAATTGTGAAGTATTTCAGTATATGTTCTTCTTACTGGACCAATTCTAGTATCATTTGTCAGCAAGCTAGGTGTGTCTACAAGTGCCACCTGTGTAGGAGAAAGTTCTAAAAGCTTCTGCCTACTTTAATACCATCTCCTGGCATCAGCAAAAATGGCCATATATAGTCTATTAAAGCCTACGTACGCGACCTTTCTTAGATCAGGCTTAACTACCTGCAAATCTGCGTTTACAGTAGGGATAATCACATATGGTCTTGGTTGTTTAGTAGTTGCCACATTCGTACCTTCCTTGGGCACAAGATGAACAGGACCTTTTGCTTTATTGGGATCAAAATAATATGCAGTGCGTACTGTAAGCGAAAGAAGTACCACTATGAACAAAATGCATGAATAAATCAAATACAAATAGGTCCACTTCTTGCAGCAATGCCTCTTGCCCATCGTGGTCATCTATCGATGTCATTCACTATGTTGGTACTACTGCTGCCGCCCATTCTTACTCTTTTTATGGCAGGAAAAAATGACATTTATTGGGGCAGCATCATAAAGTACTCAGGAAGCTCTTCGATCTTCTCTACAAGCTCCTCGATCAGCTGGCTGATTACTGGACAATTTACTGATTCCTGACATACACAAAGGCATTATCTCTTTACTAAACATAATGTGGATATTTCTCCAGCAGGTAGTAGAAGACAAAACAGTATTTTCTCCATGTCCACACTCAGAAGCTTCATCCAGGTCTCGGTGTCCTCTCGGAATAGCAATTCACCTGCACAACAATGTCCCTTAGTAACTGATTAAATGATGCATTATTGGTTGGGTCTCTCAGAAAAGTCTGGTCATCAGTCGATCACTCAACGAGATGTGGGCATTCCTCTATAAGATAATAGAAGACCATACCTGTTACTCACCAGTCGGGGGGAGTACGTAAGCCAGGGAGCCAGGACCTCCAAGACGAGAAGAAGTTGATTGAAGAACTCGGTATGGAGCCTCCAACCGAGCCTCCTCTCTGTGAGGGAAAAAAGACCTTTTCAATGATATGACACCTCGCTGTATAATATAGCAGCCAAGGTGACTGATCACTTAAAAGAGTGGGGAGAACGCACCGCCACGGACCCAGCTGAAAGAATAAAGACAGCAGGTAAGTAACAAAGACACCAATATGAATCACCCTAAAACCCACACTAGATGAATACCTGAATTAATATATCCAGACTCCCATAGAGTATTCTGGAGGCCACCCAGTGATGTAATGAAGAGTGTCCAAAGTTAATTAACAAAACAACGAAAGTGTAAAACAAAAAATTGGGAAGGTTAGTAAAGGGTACTATACCCGGGCGGCACGAGGAGCGCACAATTTACGGGAAGGTGCACCTGCTGCAGAGCGTCCGGAGTGCACTTGTTATCGGGAAGCAGTCCAAAGATTAGCAACAGAAGCGAATAGAGGCAAAGTACAAAGTTATGCAGTGCGTAGCAATGGACTCAATATCTTACCACTGCGTGAGGAGTGCAGAAAAGGCCGGCAGCAGGCGGAATGCTGGTAAATGGGCAGTCTCCTAACAGGCAAGCGGGTCCAGTACACAGGTGAGCAGCGACGAGGCAGAACAGTAGGCAGGCAATCCAGGAGCAGGCAATGAGGTTGTGTTGACGGGCAGACAGTAGCAAAGCAATGGAGGTCCAAATCAGTCCGTTTTCAAAGCAAAAGGTCCTGGTACACGGGAACGACAAGTTAAAGGAATAACCCAAGAAGGAGTCCGTAAACGGGAGCTAGGGTCTGGTACACAGGAAGGCAATAGTCAGGGAATAGCAAGGACTTCAAAAAGATGCCGAAGTAACTGTAATCAGAAGCCGCGAGCAACGGGTTACTGCTCCTCATATTCCCAAAAGGGGCGTGCCCGAATGAAAGTGAGGCACCATGTTTTGATTCTGAACTACACTGAAGGGGTAGGTATCATGGGTAATGTAGTTCACTTTACGAACCGTAGATGCTGTTGCAGCAATCTTCCAAGGCAGCTGCCAGCAAGAATAGAAAGGAGCCACAAAGCGCCGCACACCCTTAGGGAGAGCTATTATTCTCCTCACAGATCTGGTTGATTGATCCGGCGTAATACCAGGCACGTGTGGTGGAGCCCTTAGGTGTGACAGCATCCACCCCCAAAGGCGGCGTGGACCCCCTACGGGCATGGAAGCGAAGCAGGAGCACCGGGGAGTGTATATTGCATAGAGGTTCCCAAGATCGATCCTCAGGACCATAGCCCTTCCAATCCACCAGATAGTATGGACGACCCTTGCGGGACTGAAAATCGAGGATATCTGCCACTTCATATTCATCATCGCCATCCACCCGAACCGGGGAAGGCCGGACGAGCAGACCAGCAGAAGGCGGGCAAGGCTTTAACAGACAAACATGGAACACTGGATGCTGCTTCCAGGAAGAAGGCAACAAGAGATGCATTGTCACAGGATTCACAACTTCGGAAATAGCAAAGGGGCCCACGAATCTTGGTAGCAACATTCGCTTTCCGGGAATCTTTGAATTGCGTGTGGAAAGCCAGACCTTCATGCCCACCTTGTAATGGGGTGCAGTGAGCCGATGCCGATCCGCATATTTCTTAGCTCTTGCTTGAGCATGCACCAGGTGAGCATGGACGGACCTGCGAACGGACTTGAGATCCCTTACACATGTCCGAGCTGCAGGGTTGTCAATGGGAAGAGCAGGATCCAAGGGCAAAGACAGCGGATGAAAACCGTATTGAGCAAAAAAAGGTGACACACCCGCAGCAGTATGCAATGAATTGTTATACGCAAACTCGGCGGCCGGAAGCATCGACAACCAGGAGGATTGGAAGTGAAGGCAGAGACAACGAAGCTACTGCTCTGGAGTAGCGTTGACTCTTTCCGTTTGTCCATCAGTTTGAGGATGGTAGGCAGAACTATACCTGTCGACAATGCAGTGGGCCGCCGTTAATGCTTTCCAAAAGCGAGAGGTGAACTGGGGACCGCGGTCAGAGACCATTATAGAAGGTAAACCAAAAAAACAAAAAACATTTTGAGGAAGAGTGAAGCCAAGACCGATGCCGAAGGCAGTCCTGCACAAGGCACGAAAACTGCCATTTTGGAGAAATAGTCAATGACTTCCCAAATGGTATCAAACCCGCTCACTGGGGGTAGTTCCACAATAAAATCCATGGATACCATATACCACGGTTTATGAGGCACATGAAGGGGTTGTAATAGGCCCACAGGTTTCGTTCTGGAGATCTTGCATTGGGAACACACTGAACAAGATGCCAAATAATCGATCACGTCTCTGGACATAGAGGGCCACCAAGCCCAATGACGCAATGCCTCCAGCGTCTTTTGTTGCCCGGGATGAGCTGCCATCAGAGAATGGTGAGACCATGCCAAAGCCTGATGTCGTGCCTCCCCTGGCGGGAGAAACAAACAACCCTGAATGTAGGGCAGGCCATGTACCACATCCAGGTTGAGGGACTCCCAATCCTCCATATGCGAGGAAACCCAAGTAGAAACCAGGGACCAGAGAGAAGGCTGAGGAGTACAGCTACAGACAATTCTGCCAGGTAACAAGAGGGGGTGTTCTGACGTGGCAGGGCATTGATCTGTAGGCAGATGCGATAAAGCATCCGCACAAGTGTTGAGACGAGCTGGACGGTATGTAATGGAGAAATGGAATTGAGAAAAGAAAAGATGCTAACGAGCCTGTCTGACTATTGATTTAAATGCCAATAAACTTCGGTGATCCGAAAAGACGGTGACCGGATGACGGGTACCTAGCAAATGATGCCGCCATTTGGTAAAAGCATCTTTTATGGCCAGCAATTCTCTTTCCGTGATGGGATAGTTGCGTCCGTACTGAGTCAGTTTCCTTGAAAAGTATGCCACGGGGTGGGTCTCCCCTGAATTGGGGCACTATTGCAGGAGCACAGCCCCGACAGCCGAACCTGAAGCATCTGCTTCTACAAGAAAAGGCAGGAGGGGGTCGGCATGCTGTAGCACGGGAGCCATAGAGAAGGCTGTTTTTAGAGATTCTAAGGCGTTTTGCGCCTGCGGATTCCATTGAAAGGGAGTCCTGGAACTGGTAGGGCTGTCAAAGGAGCTGCAATGAAGGAAAACGAATGGATGAAGCGCCTGTAAAAATTTGAAAATCCCAGAAAAGATTTAGGGCCTTCACAGAGGTGGGAACAGGCCAATCCAGAACGGTCTTGACCTTGTAGCGGCTCTTCCTGATGCCCTGATTGGTAAGGTCATACCCCAAGAATTCGACAGCAATTGCATTGAAAACACATTTTTCTGCCTTGACGAATAGACGTTTTTCCCTCAACCTTTGTAAAACAAAACATACATGTTCCATGTGCTTCTCTTTAGAGGTGGAGTAAATGAGAATATCGTCTAGATAGACGATCACATATTGATCAAGGCAGTCATGAAAAATGTCATTCATAAAGGCTTGAAACGTGGCAGGGGCGTTACATAACCCGAAGGGCATTACTAAATATTCGAATAACCCGTATCGGGTTTTGAAAGCCGTCTTCCACTCATCCCCTCTTTTTATTCGAACAAGATTATAAGCCCCACAGAGATCCAGTTTAGTGAAAATGACCGATGAGCCAAGTTGGTCCAAAAGAACGGATATCAACGGAAGGGGATATTGGTTCTTCACAGTGATAGAGTTTAACGCCCGATAGTCGATACAAGGGCGGAGGTCACCCTCCTTCTTAGGAACAAAAAAGAGTGGTGACGCTGCGGGAGATCTTGATGGTCTTATAAAACCAGTAGCCAAGGCTTTGTCGATATACTCTTTTCAGATTTTATCCTCAGGCAGGGTAAGCGAATAGATTCTACCGGACGGAATCTTGGCCCCCGGCAATAAGTCTATAGGACAGTCATAGGGTCTATGTGGCGGTAGCTGTTCTGCACCTCCTTTATCGAATACATCTCTAAAGGACGCGTTTTCTGGAGGTATAAGAGTTTCTGTGGTGTTAGTCACAGCTCCTACCATAGCTATGGATGCCACCAAAGCCTGAGAGGACAAATCTGGGCATATGCTAGTATTCAGAAAGCAGTTTTCGTTACACTCTGGAGAGGGAAACTGCACAGTTTTCTTTGTCCAGTCAATTGCAGGATTATGGTGTTGAAGCCACGGAATACCCAAAAAGACCTGGAATTGTGGGGCCTTGATTAAATCAAAAGAGATGGTCTCCACGTGTCCCTCCGCCGTTTGCATATGGACAAGAGAAGGATTTTGAGTGACTAAGCCTGATAATAAAGAGGTACCATCCACTGCATGATCGGTCTCGGGCTGTGCCTTAGACAGAAAAGGGACATTGTGGCTTTTTGCGTACTCAATGTCCATGCAATTCCCTGTAGCACCGGAATCAATGATAGCCCGAGAAGGGAATGAAGAGTCAGTAGACGTGGTAAAGACCACTGGTAAACTGACGGGAGCAGAGGACGAACCACATGAGTCCAAAGAAAGTATCCCCGGTGTAGGGACTCCAACTATCGCTGGGTTTTGGCATTTCCCGTCTTTTTAACGGGTTTTTTCAGGCAGTCCTGCAACTTATGTTCGGCTGAACCGCAATACATACATAAATTATGGGACCTTCTGTACTCACGTTGAGCATGGGTTAGAGGACCACTGTCTGCCCCCACCTGCATAGGTTCAGGGGCAGAAAAAGAAGGTCCAGCCGCGTCTTTGGGAATGGATACAGCTGCTACTGGTGGTTTACGTTCCCCTTTTCGTTCAGATTTCCTAGCGTCAATCTGTAACACTAAGTCCAGTAACTCTCCGAACGCGGTAGGAACAACCGGGACCGTAGGCAACACATCCTTCAATTCCTCTTATAAACCCTTGTAAAATACGGCTGATTTCTTTTCCTCTGGCCAGTCCGTCTCAGTCGCCAGTTGATTGAATCGAGTAAGATATGTGAACAGAGAAGAGGTCCCCTGCCGTAGGTTCAAAATTTCCAAGTCCGTAGCCTGTGATTTGTAGCGGGTATCGAAGACCCTGTTCATGGCTGTGATGAGATCATCGCAGTCATACAAGACATAGCTATTGGACTCAAGTAATGGGTTGGCCCAAGCTGCTGCCATTCCACCAAGATGGGAAAGGACAAACGCAGCTTTTGTAGTTGAATTCGGAAAAGCAGTGGGATGACACAAGAAGTGCAATTTGCACTGATTGATGAATGTCCGATACTGTTTTGGGTCCCCGGTAAAACGTTCTGGAGGTGCCAACGGGAACTGCGTAGCCATGAGAACAGGAGCAGCAGTAAACCCCGGAGACGGTGCGGTAGTCGCCTGCGAACCTGATGCAGTGGCCCCAGACTGGTCAATCCCCAGTGTTTGCGGAGCTGGAAAACTGCGCAAGGTTTCGATCCTTTGATGAAGGACATTATGTACCTCGGTCATGTCTGACCGGAGTTCAGAGACCAACTGAACGAATACGGCCAAAGGATCTGTTTCTTCCATGGCTTCTGATTTTGTTACTCACCAGTCGGGGGAGTACATAAGCCAGGAAGCCAGGACCTCCAAGACGAGAAGAAGTTGATTGAAGAACTCGGTATGGAGCCTCCAACCGAGCCTCCTCTCTGTGAGGGAAAATAGACCTTTTCAATGATATGAAACCTTGCTGTATAATATAGCAGCCAAGGCGACTGATCACTTAAAAGAGCGGGGAGAACGCACCGCCACGGACTCAGCTGAAAGAATAAAGACAGCAGGTAAGTAACACAGACACCAATATGAACCACCCTAAAACCCACACTAGATGAATACCTGAATTAATATATCCAGACTCCCATAGAGTATGCTGGAGGCCACCCAGTGATGGAATGAAGAGTGTCCAAAGTTGATTAACAAAACAACGAAAGTGTAAAACAGAAAATTGGGAAGGTTAGTAAAGGGTACGAGGAGCGCACTAGTTACGGGAAGGTGCACCTGCTGCAGAGCGTCCGGAGTGCACTTGTTATCGGGAAGCAGTCCAAAGATTAGCAACAGAAGCGAATAGAGGAAAAGTACAAAGTTATGCAGTGCGTAGCAATGGACTCAATATCTTACCACTGCATGAGGAGTGCAGAAATGGCCGGCAGCAGGCGGAATACTGGTAAATGGGCAGTCTCCTAACAGGCAAGCGGGTCCAGTACACAGGTGAGCAGCGACGAGGCAGAACAGTAGGCAGGCAATCCAGGAGCAGGCAATGAGGTCGGGTTGATGGGTGGACAATAGCGAAGCAATGGAGGTCCAAATCAGTCCGTTTTCAAAGCAAAAGGTCCTGGTACACGGGAACGACAAGTTAAAGGAGTAACCCAAGAAGGAGTCCGTAAACAGGAGCTAGGGTCTGGTACACGGGAAGGCAATAGTCAGGGAATAGCAAAGACTTCAAAAAGATGCCGAAGTAACGGTAATCAGAAGCCGCAAGCAACGGGTTACTGCTGCTCATATTCCCACAATGGGTGTGCCCGAATGAAAGTGAGGCACCATGTTTTGATTCCGAACTACACTGAAGGGGTAGGTTTCATGGGTAATGTAGTTCACTTTACGAACCGTAGATACTGTTGCAGCAATCTTCCAAGGCAGCTGCCAGCAAGAATAGAAAGGAGCCACAAAGTGCCGCACACCCTTAGGGAGAGCTATTATTCTCCTCACAGATCTGGTTGATTGATCCGGCGTAATACCAGGCGCTTGTGGTGGAGCTCTGGGCCGGCCCTTAGGTGTGACAGCACCAACCAGTCTCTGCGCATTGTCCTCAGAAGGGGCTTCTGTACCGTTTTTCTAACGATATTCATGAAGCTGGAGCACTTCCTCTATAATAGCCGCGAGTAGTATCCTCACGATTGGGCCATTCTTCTTCCCATGAGTGAAGGGTAGGAGCGCAAAATGTAGATAAATATAGCTAGAACTATCTGGTGTGCATTGTCATTGGGTACCACCATGGGCCCCTTCAAAGAGAGTTTCAATGGGAAAGGAATCATGGTACTGTACCCTATCCCAGTCGTCGAAAAGGTAGTTTCTTCAATTTTGGCAAACTTTCCTTCTCAATCAAGACGTAAGCATGGTTAAGTCCAATGTTGGCAAGCTCCTATGGCTCAAGAACGAATAACTTTCCTTACTCTCTTTAATGTTGTAGCTTAAAAGAGAGTCATGCCAAAAGACATAGTCCAATGTACTCCTTGAATTTATTTAGCTGCTTCTGCGTCCCTCTTTCTCGTCATAGATCTAGTCTGCACGTGCTGAGGTTCTTCCCTGATGTTTACTATCATTGGGGGTGCGGGTGACAGGGGTTCTCCAGTGCAGATTTTTGTGTAGCCAAGGAAGATCCAAGTGCATCTGCCTTGTACTTTGACTACAGACGGTGTGGCATCTTTCACAATAAAAGGCCTGGTGAAGTGCGGTTCATGCCACTTCCTCGTGAAGTTGTGCATCAGAATTTCATCTCCAGGAAAGAGTTTTAGAAGACACTGTCCTTTAACTGTTGGTGGTTGGATCATCTTCTTCTGTGTTCTGTGCTGCCCTACACCCCTGTCACTTGAGCTGATCTCTAATGATAAAGATACTTGCAGTCATACATGTAAGATACTCATGTAGCTCCTTTCCTAACAATTCTTCAGTTGACTGGGCATCACTTCTAGTTCTAGATGGAGGTGTGAGGGGTGTCCCAATTCGCCTCCCTGTCACTATCTCATGGGGGATCAGATGGTGGTCTGACCCTGGTTGATTTCTCAATGCATACAATGCCAGTGGTAGACAATGCAACCATCCTTTCTTCAGGATGAGCTTCAATTTGGCTATTCTTTCCATAAGCAAGCCATTGAGTCTCTCACTGATTCCATGTGCTTGTGGGTGATAAGCAGATGAGAACTTATGATTTATGGCAAGTAAATAGCTTATCTGCTCAAACACTTCATTAACAAAATGAGGGTCATTATCTGATCTTAATATTTCACATATTCCCCATCTAGGAAACACTTCTCGTACTAAAAATGTAACAACACAGGTGGCATCTGGGTGAGAACACGGTCCGGCTTTGATCCACCTAGAAAAGGAACAAACTACTACAATCATGTATCGGTATCCATTACAGACGTGCAGCATGTCGACATAGTCAACATGTAACTGCTGAAAGGGGCAACTAGGTCTCTGAATAACTTCCCTAACTGTGCGCAGTGTGTACCCACTGGTAAACCTTTGACATACGATGCAGTTTACTATATAAAATGCAATGTATTCTACCAAATTTGGAATGAACCATTCCTCTGCAATACTTGCGGCAAGGCTCTCTCTAGTCAGACCATCCACCTTATGGCGATTTTGCGATTTGCAAAAAAATCGCAAAATTTGCCATTTGCCGCAATTGCCGCTATAAATCATTAAATGAGCGCGTGTCTTTTTTTGCACTCATTTAATGATTTAGAGCGAACACAGCTGACTGCTGATTGCAGCAGCTTTAGGGTTAACACCTCCTGCTCTGCGTTGCAGGCCCAGGATTGGGGGAGGATCACGCTGGCCTGGGAGATGCACAGCATTTGGCTGTGACCCCAGGCACCACCAAGGCTCTTTGAGTGCCCGCCCTGCCGAGCTGACAGAGTTGGTGAAGCGTAGCCAGGTAAGCACTGGCCTGTCTGCTCATCTGCCCCCAACTCAGAGCACCCAAAGAGGCCACTGGACTGTTTTCATTACTGGCGCTCAACAGGAAAGTAAATTACTTTCCTGTCGAGTGCCGGAAAAGAAAGCATAAACTTAATGCTTTCTGACGCTCGTCTACAATTGGTATCATGCAGCCCAGCCTCAAGGCTGGGCTGCATGATACCAATTGAAGACTCTCGTAGCTGTATTAATTTCAAATTGCTTTACAATTATTGTAAAGCATTTTGAAACAAATACAGCTACGAGAGTCTTCAATTGTAAAGCAATTTGAAAACAAATACAGCTACAAGCGTTTGTATCATGCAGCCCAGCCTTGAATCAAGGCTGGGCTGCATGATTCCAATTGAAGACTCTCGTAGCTGTATTCGTTTCAAATTGCTTTACAATAATTGTAAAGCAATTTGAAACGAATACAGTTACGAGCATTTGTATCATGCAGCCCAGCCTTCAATCAAGGCTGGGCTGTATGACACCAATTACGCACAAAATTGGGTGTTTAAATTTATGAAAGGCAAATGCCATTCGTCCTGTGCAATTTTGGTGGTTATACAAAGCCAATTTAATGATATATGCATATTTCACCTTGATATGCTAGTTTCTGATGACATCACATGCCATTGCATTTGTTGATGAGTCCCCCCACTTTAATTTGTAGGACTTGACCCCTGGTAGTGTTGTGATGTTTCATTTCTGTTTGTGGGTGTGTTAAGTCACCATGTGTGGGTGGCATAACCAAGGAATGATGACCACCCAAGAGAGTTCATTGTTTGGCTAGGTATTATGGGCATGCAGTTACTGCCACTGCATTGCCCCTGTGTCTTGGGCCTCATGGATTCCTTCCATGGAGAAGTGTAGAGTTGTTCTCCCTCTCTCCTGGGGTCATAGGACAAGCGAAAAGCAAACCTATGGCTTCAACCAGGGTTATAATTTTGAATTCAAGCCTATCTGTTTATTTGCTTTCCACTTGTCTGCTGGAAGTAGTGGCGCAGCACCATTTCCATGGAGCTGATCAGGCAATATCCCCCCTCCTCCACCACAATCCAAAATGTTAGGCTGTGGTGACTCGACCTGGTTGTACTACAGAGCGTGGCCAGACAGAACACAACATTTTGTTCCTCTCTAACAAAAGCCTTGCAATTACTTGGTTTTAGGCTAAAAAAGATGTTAAATGAAATATTTTTCAATGTTAGAAAATGCCGCAAAAAACGCAGTTGTGTGCCGCAATTGTTTTCATGTTTTCCATTTCATGCCGCAATTTTCTGGAGCAGGGTCTGTCTAGTGACCAATGCAGGGTAATGCAGCTGTTCCAATGCTACCCTTAATAAGGCTCCAGGCATCACCGGTTTACCAATGCTGTTCTGTCGCCATAGTGCTTAGGAAGGGGATAAAGAACACCCCTTCCACATCCACAGGTCTTTCTCAACCTGAGGCACTTCACCTTGGACCTCCATAAACTGAGTGTTAGACAAATTATCATAGCACTCAGGCACACTCATCATTACCACCATTCGTTCATTCACATCAGGTGAGAACACGGTCCAGCTTTGATCCACCTAGAAAAGGAACAATCTACTACAATCATGTATCGGTATCCATTACAGACGTGCAGCATGTGAACATCAGGTGTTTCAAAAGTCATTACATCATCTGTACATGCAATATGTTTAGCTACCTCATCTGCTTTTTGATTGCCACATGAAGTACAATCTGCTCCTTTATTGTGTGCGGCACATTTAACCACTGCGATAGCTGCTGGCAGTTGCAGCGCTTTAATGAGCCTATCCAATAAAGCTGCGTGTTGCACTGGAGTGCTGTCCACTCAGAGGTAGGCCCTCCTTTTCCAACGCGCTAGCCCTGCGTTCACTGTCGACGTCATATAGGCGGAGTCACTGTACACTGTTATTTCCTGGTCTGCATGTTTCTCAAGAGTGACAATCACTGCTACTAATTTTGCAGCCTGTGCCGAATAGTGAGACGGTAGTCGTACACTTATCAATACTTCAAATTTACGATTGGCCGCGTGCCTTACCACGGAGGCACCTGTATAACTTTGCCCATCATTCGGATCGATTTGTGAAGAACTGCCAATAAAGAGAAACTCCCCAGCAGCCAAGCCAATGCATTCTCTTTTATCCTCAGAAGCTCATCATAGAATTCTTCATAATTCAAATAATCATGTGCCTGTTCACCTTCTGCAAGTGGTTCTGCTACATAAATGGCAGGGTTCACAATCTTACATCTAACCACTTTGATCGCTGATTCAATATGACCACCTCATAGGCCGAAGCCCTTTAAGATATCAATGTACCTTTAGGTTTTTCCAAAATAGCAAACAATGCATGTTCCACAAATAACGTCATAGAACATCCCATTAGCTTGCTGGCAGCCTCCTCAATGGCAATACCGATGGCTATTGCCAAAGATTGTTTGCATGGAAAATAACCCCTCATTACTGGATCTAAGATTCCACTGTAATAAGCCAGGCTTGTACTCCAACGTAGTTCTCTGCGTAAGCACAGCTGTCATCACTGTACCATTTGTATGCAAGAATAAAAATAATTCCTCTGCATAGTTGGGAATCCCTAAAACTGGGGCTGTGCAGATTGCCTTTTTCAACTCATCAAACGCTCCTTCCATTTCCTCAGTCCAGATAATTCTGTCTCCATTTGCTTGTGGTTTCTTTAAATCTTGCAACAAATGTATGTACTGTGGTAAAATACCCAAGTTCAGACATAATTACACAGTCCCAAACTTTTCTGCATGTGCTTTATCGTGTGTCACTTTGCTGTTTTCAAAATAGCCTCAGCCCTCTCTGGAGTAATCTTCTTTCCATCATGTGAGATTAACTGCCCTATACACAGCACTTCCTCCTGACAGTACTGCCATTTCTCCTTGTCTACTTTATATACTTTTTCTGCTAGAATAATCATTAGTTGAATCGAATCATGTCTGAACCCTTCCTCTGTGGGGCTACAGACCAGTATGTAATTTACATACTGCAAAACAACACTTTCTAAGTCAATATTGCTCAAGTCCATCTGCAGGACTCTATTGAAAATCGATGGAGACTCACAGTACCCTTGAGGCAAGCAAGTGCTTTTCAGTTTAGTCTGTCTAAACGTAAATGATGTCAGATCCTGTGAGTCCTTATGCAAAGGGATTGAGAAAAACAAATTTTACAAGTCAATCACAGTGAAATACCATGCCTCAACAGAGATATTACATAAAATCGTGGCAGGATTAGGAACTAGAGGGAACTCGGCCTCTACAATCTGGTTAATCGGTCTTAAATCTTGTATTAGACACCACAACCCTCCTTTGATTTCTTAATCAGTTAAACTGTGGTATTACACTGTGACTCTGACGTCACTAAGATACCTTGTTCCATCATGGCAGATATGGTCTTAAAGATACCTTTGTCCACCTCTCGAGACATAGGATAGTATCGTGCTCGCACTAAAATTGCTCCTGATTTCAATTTAATCTTTACTTCTCCAACCCCCTTCAATAGGCCTATGGAATACTGGCCTGTGGTCCATAATGAAATTGCCACTTTCGCCATGTCTTCATCAAAATACTCAGGACGTTTCCGCACTATCATCATTTTCTGAGGGACCTCTCGTCCGATGGCTTTTACCCAATAAGTAATATCCAGTTCTAACTCAAATAATACTTCATCATTTGCCGAGTGGTCACCGAACATATCCTCATCAGTGACATCGATTCATCTGTAACCTTCCCCTATGGCAATTACTGCGCACCACTGTCTGCCCTCATAATCAACTCCATCGAGCATAGCTAGTTCTCCCCATACTATAGCTTCTTCAATATCTAAAGGAAAGACTTGTCCTTCCTCTTCATCCATGGGTATCATTAGCCTGAATAAAATTTCATCAGGAATCCTCACAGTTTTACCCACTAATCCTGGAAACCATGTTAACAAAATGCATACTGCACGGAGAAAAACGTCTGATTCTAGTGGTATGGCTCGCCTGGCCATTCGTCCTGTAAATGCCTTGATAATTTCACATCTGTTTAAATAATGCATTCCTGGTGTTGAACACACTATACCCTCATCAGTAAATGAAATAATCATATTCAACTTAGTCATTGAATCTCAACCTAAAATATTGACAGGTGTCTGCCTTGAATATAACAAGGGTGCAGACATGTCACACTCTCCTATAGAAATCGGCAAGTTTTCAGTAAAAGGAACTCTATTTATAGCTCCTGTGAAACCATGGGCATTCATGGCATTTCCAAACATAGAAAATGTACTCTCTCTTATACACAAGCATGTTGCCCTGTGTCCCCTAGAAACTAAAAAGATTTTCCCCCTAGTTTAACGTCCACCCTGGGTTCCTCTTGAGGATTTGGCGTCAATGATAGCACTGAACACATCAAGCCTCCCAGTGATCTGTCCTATTGTGGATACAGTCTCATCTATGTACCTGTGAAAGGGTTCCCTTCTTTGACAGTGACACCCCCTAGTCTAGGAATCATTAACTGTCCTGTGCTCTGCTGTATCTACATGGGTGACTGCTGCAACTGCCCTTGTGGCGGATTTACTGCTGACTGCTGTGTTTGAAATCCTTGTTGCACTCTCGGTGCTTGTGGTTGCTGGGCTGTTTGATCCTGAACAAACCCATCTCCATTCTATGCAAATATGCAGGCAGGTTTGATGTCCCCCCTCTTGAGAACTGCCCATTTTGCACGTATCCCTGACCTCTACACAATGTGAGCAAGGTGCCCTGACATACCACTCATCCATTATATAGGAGAAAGTCTTCTAACTTGCACCTCCTGCATGTTTTGATCATTATTCTGAAAGTTTTGAAACCCACCTTGATTATTCTGGAAGTTTCCCTGATTATTCAGGAAGCCTATGCCTCAAAAGCCTCCCATTCCTCATTGAATACATCCATTATTTCCTTGGTCAAACTGCCTTTAGTTATTCATCTGGGGCATATCTGCTACTTGCTGTGAATTCGGTCCATTCTCACTAGTCAACATTTCCCTTTCAATGGCATAATTAGATAACTTTTTCTGCATTAATTTTGCTTCTTCACCCTTTCTAACATCGTCTTTCTTTTGGTTCTTTTCTTTCAAAAGCCTGCAATACTGTGCAATGGTCAGCTGTATTTCTCACCATTGTTTTGCCTCCATGCCCACTAACTTCTTGAGCTGCTATTGTACTGCTTCTGGCAGCCCTTGGCACAAGATATGATAAAACACAGGTATATATTTCCCCCAAGCTTCTCGTGTCTCCAAGGCCCATGCCTCTTGGAATTTCTGAGTGTAAACAAGAGGATCGTCCTCTTCCTGCATCTTTTTTGTCATTATAGCTCCCATATCGGACGTGTCTGGATACAATACTGTTAGCGCTTTCCAGACTGCCGCCCTATAGTTATTTAACGGTGCTCCATCATGAGCTGTATTAACCATAGTAACACTAGAATATCCTGCTCTCGACCGAACATCATCAGCTCGTTTCCCCAAGATTGGCAATTATAAGACCCTTAATGTCCCCTATAGCTAGCGTGTTTCCTCCAGCCATTTTCTCTAACTCATTTATGCACTTCCCAGCACCAGAAGTTAAACTCAGGAGTTTGCACCTCAAATTATCCTTATCCATTTGTGGCCATGTTATATACTGTGGCCAAGCCCAATCCTTTTCTAGTAAAGGAACTTGAGGAATTCCAAACTCGCATTCACCCCTTCAGTTAATCTTTCCAAAACAGGGAGAGTGGTTCCACATTGCCTTCTACCTGACAGTGATCAAAAGCTGCTCACACATGGTGGAAAATCTCCCCTCTCACCATGAGAACGCCCTCAAGGTCAACCCAGATGTGTCGAGGACCTTGATGCATGAGAGATAGGAAGGCCTGGATCTGACCATCTAACTTCCTTACCATAGATAAACATCCTTCAGAACTTCCTGTGTTACCTTCCTTTCTCCCATGGATGTCTTCCGCATCTTCATCTGACATATCCTCGCCCAAACTTGTGTAACATCTTTCTTCTTCATCTCTATTCAAAGTCAGTTTAAAGATAGCTCTTTAGGCTCAAAACTACATGAGCCTCCCTCTTTGTCGTATAGCTGCTTACTCTCGAGTCAATCGTTATTGTCCTTCCCTTTGAAATCCTTCTTCGCCCTCATCTGATGATACACTTTATCCATTGCATCCCCAAGACTCCTAGAGTCGAACTTGTCCTCCAGAATTACTCCAGGCGGACCTGGTATCAGTTCTTGTGTTGGGAAGAACTCTTCTAAATATTCCTATGATACATCTGGATCAGCATTCATTAATTCCTTTTCCAAGCGATCAATGTTGCGTGTTCTCTGCCTTCTCTTTCGTTCTATGTCATCATCAATTTTTCTTTGCTTTCATGCTTCCTCTCTTGCTTTTTCCTCCTCTTTTCTTTTCAGTTCTGTTCTCTCATTCGCCCTTCGTATCTCCTCATCTCTCCGCTTTTGTATCCGTTTCTCTCTTAATCTTTGTTCCTCTTGTTCTTCTCTTTTTCTTTCTATCTTTTCTTGTTCTGTAACTTCCCTCTGTCTGTTATCATATTTCTTCTGCTCTTCTGCCTTTTCCCTTTCTCCCTGTTACTTGTCTTGGTACAGTTGTTCCCGTCTCTGTCTATCCTTCCTTTTTATCCTTTCCTCTATTAGCTGCTCTTCCCTTTCTCTATCTTTTTTGTCTTGCTCATCACAATCTTCCCTTTGCCTTATGTCATTGATGATCTTACCATTGAGTTTGAATAAAATCTGACCTCCCATCCATTCATTCTGTAAAAGCGCTATCTCATCAACCTTATCCTTTTCCATCTTTTTATCTCTCTTCCTATATTTAGAGATGTACTTGGTTGATCGCTTGTCTCCTTGTCACATCTCTCCTTGTCACTCGGTAACTTTAGAGATGACATTTTTCTCAATATTTTTCTCTGGACCCTCGTCGCTGCTTTGCACAGGTGACTCATATGCCGGGTTACTATACCATGTTGCTGCCTTGAGCTCCCTTAGTGGGTACAGCCCGTCGTCTTTCTTACTATTGCCGTCTGCTTCAGGTGTGGCGGGTGAAGCGGAAGACTCTTCACCACCCCCTCTGTGCATACAATAAGTATCCAATCTATACGAGGAGCCTCTTCTCTCTCCTCCTGGTACATTTTCCAGAGCTCTAAGCTCGCTAGTCATTTGTCTAACATTTTCTCAGTGTATGCAGCATGCAAATATGTTGTCATATGCCGCAAAACCGCTTCCGATAATGATCCCCCTTGTGGCCACGGCATAAACATTTTGGGGGTAATTCATAGAATTTTGCGCACAAGTAGCGCACGTGGCTGGTGCACAGTGTGCGCGTGCGAATGCCTGCGCCAGCTGCGTGCGCTAAAATCGATTTCCGCAAACAGTGTATTCATGGATTTTAGGCTCCAAAACCAGCCGTGGTGCAGAGTGGCGCAGCGACCCTGCAGCAGCACCAGTTACGCCCCCAAGAATGCCCTCGCGCAAGGAAAAGCAATCAAAATCCCCAATCCAGCACTAACCCTGGACCAGTTTACAGGGCTTGCGAAACAGCAAACGCCAAGCAGGGAACGTGTATTACTGGGGTTCGCGTGAAGTTTCACACGCGAAAGGGCCTGTGCGAGTGGGATACGTGTATAACTGGGGTTCGTGGGAAGTTTCACACGCGATTGGAGCAGGGTACGTGTATTACGGGGTTTCCCGGGAAGTCTCACAAGCGATTGGAGCAGGGTATGTGTATTACGGGGGTTCGCGGGAAGTCTCACAGGTGATTGGATCCGGGTACGTGTATTTCGGGGGTGCACAGGAAGTTTCACACGCGAAAAGGCCTGTGCGAGTGGGGTATGTGTATAACTGGGGTTCGCGGGAAGTTTCACATGCGATAGGCCCTGTGCGAGCGGGGTACGTGTATTACTGGGGTTCGCGGGAAGTTTCACACGCGATCGGCCCTGTGCGAGTGGGGTACGTGTATTACTGGGGTTCGCGGGGAGTTTCACATGCAATTGGAGCAGAGCACATGTATTACAGGGTTCGCGGGAAGTTTCACACGCAAAAGGGCCTGTGCGAGTGGGGTACGTGTATAACTGGGGTTCGCGGGAAGTCTCACACGCGATTTCAGCAAGGTACGTGTATTACAGGGGTGCGCGGGAAGTTTCACACGCGAAAGGGCCTGTGCAAGTGGGGTACGTGTATTCCTGGGGTTCGCGTGAAGTTTTATATTCGAAAGGCAACGCCCGTGCGTGATACGTCACAGACACGCTTACGCGGTAATGACCTTTGGTCCAATGAAATCGCATACGTGTGCTGACCCGCTTATGCGCTTAGGGCCTTTCCTCGAATTACACGCTGACGCGCAATTTTTTCACGTGCCAAATCACTCCGTATCAAGCTGGCCACGCATACACACACGGAAGACCACGCTCCTGCCCTGCAGGCCATTTTCCTGCCCCCCAGACCCCTGAGCACGCTCCCGCCTGTCATCTGCTGCTGCCTGACTGTCTGCTGCCCACATGCCCTGCTATTTGGTGCCTGCACATCAGCCATCTGCAGGGGTCCAGTTGCTGTGTCCACCCCTGCTGGAACAGAAGACTCCCGACTGGGATACGATCGCTCCACAGCCCAGCCCCAGGATCCAGTTGCCCACCCACTCCTGCCTCTGGGGTTTCCATGTTGGGCACATCTCCATCTGGCACCACTGGCAACCCCCAGCCAGAGAGGCAGAGGGCCACCAGCTTCACTGCCACCAAAGTTGGTGTCCTGGTGGAGCATGTCCTGGGGCATTATGATGTCCTCTTCGGAACATCATGCGCCAACAAGGAAGGACGGGAGAGGATCTGGGACGACGTAGTGGTTGCCATCAACGCGGAGGGGGTGGCAACCCGCGACATCAAGCA
Organism: Ambystoma mexicanum; assembly: GCF_040938575.1. NCBI lineage: Eukaryota > Metazoa > Chordata > Amphibia > Caudata > Ambystomatidae > Ambystoma > Ambystoma mexicanum. The sequence goes on from NC_090923.1 coordinate 752,832,399, forward strand.
CGTCAAGAAGCGCTGGGAGGACTTCAGGTCCAGGACCCTCAACAAGGCCCGGCGCCTCGCAGAAGGGGGCCGGGCACACATGAGTAACATCCAGATGAGGGTCCTGGAACGCGTAGGCCCAGCGCTCCACGCCCAGATCCTTCGGAGGCAGACCCGTCTGGAGTTGAGCGGTAAGTGGCCAAGCATTGCTGTGTGAGACAGGGCATGTTGCAGTGTGCTGGTAGTCTGATGCTTGCCTTTATGTGTGACATAGGCCATGTATGGATGTGTGTCTGCAGGGACATCATGGTCATGCATGTGAGACCAGTTATGTGTGAACCACATGGTTGGTGCATGTGTTTTAATGCAACATGGGGAGCTCTATGCGGAATGCACACATGAAAGCATGGCTGTCTCTGTTCCTGGACATGAAGGGGGAGTGAGGAATGGGTGCTGATGTCATGCACGTGTATGGTGCACATGTGTGTGTGTGTGTGCCTGAGAAGTGTGTGTGTGACTTTGAAACGCCATGGATGCATGTGACTTTGAAGGCAACATCTTGGTTTATGGGGGCCCTTCTACATGGATGTTGATGTTGATTGCAGGCGCCAGGACTGTTTCTGCATGTGTGTTGTGCGCATTCACCCATGTGTTGTGGAATGACAGGATGGAAGTGACATTTGACAGTGCCACTCATGTGTTATTGCTTCCTGTCTAGGGTATTTTGTACTGTACCCTGATGCTTGTGTTCTATGTCTCCCTCTACGCAGCGTCAAGTGAAGAAGAGGGCGGAGATGGCGCTGTGGAGCCAAGCGGTGGGGATGCCTCCACTGGGCGGCGACGCAAGGCCCAACCACCCTCCCAGGAATTACCATCATCCGGGAGCGAGGGGGCTGGTGCTGCGTCTGCCACAACGGCTGTGGCGGAAGGGCCGGGTGAGCCCCCACAGGGGCTTCCAATGGTGGAAGATGGTGTGGAGACATCCAGGTTGGTGGTCTACACAGAGGAGGAGGAGCCCGCTACTGAGCCGCACATGGGGCCTGGTGGGGGTAGTACCACTGGTGCAAGTGGTTTCCAGGGCCAGGGTCAGGAGGCAGCACAGGTCACCGTGGAGGGGCCTGTGCATGTTGCTGTCCCTGACCCTGTGACTGCACCACCATGCACCAGCAGGGAGGCCCCGTCCCAGGCCCGTCCGCAGGTAGGGGAGAGTGCCATGTCATCTGCCTCTCCACTACCTGTGGACGAGGGGTCCCATGAACGTATGGGCTCCGTCCTGGTTGGTGGGTTCCTACATGTGTCGCGCACTCTGGCGGACCTCTCGTCCTCTGTGGAGACTATGCGCCAGTCGTTCTCCACACCGCCTTCAGGCCCAGATTCCACCAGGGCCCCCTGCGGACCTGGCCCGACCAACACAGCCAGCTTGGTGGAGCTCACATCCCTGCCACAGTCGGGAGTCGGCGGCCCATCAGGGTTGGACACCACAACTGGAGACCAGCTGATGGAGGATGTGCAGGCACCATCAGACACGGCACATGGACAGCAGCAGCAGGAGCAGGCTCTAGGTGGGAAAAATGATGGCTCGGGGCCATCAACATCGGAGGGGCAGGCATCGGCCAGAGGGCAGGAGGACCCAGGAATGGGAATGTCTTCCGTGTGGCACCGGTTGGACCAGCAGATAGGTGCGGAGCGGCGGCGGGCAGAAGAGGTGCGGCTCACCATGGTCAGAGCGGAGTTCTCCATGTGTCGGGCTTTGAGGCGGGCAGAGTGCCTCGAGGCAACTCGCAGGGAGTTGGAACAGGCCATGAGTGCCTCCCTGCGAGACCTCAGGGCCAGGACAGAGGCCCGCCTCTGGCAAATAGACATGGAGTTCGATGATGCCCTGGCCCAGGACACCACAGAGTGAGCCGCTGGACTTACCCGCCGCCATTGTATATAGTTAGATAGTGTTAGGTTTCCTTTCATTTTTTCTTTATTTTGGTTGCGCTTGGACAATGCACCACGTTTTTGTATATAGTTTTTTATTAGGTAGTATTTTTGATAGGTTTCATTTCATCAGTTGGGCTCATGGACCCTGGATTGTTCATCTGTACATAGTTCACCATTGGATTGTACTCTTTTTTTTTATTTTCACCATGGAGCAATGGTTTCCACTTTCTTTTTTCCCTTGGATTTGCTTTGTTGGACTGTGACTTTGGACACCATTTCTTTTGGATTTCTTTGGATTATGATTTCTTGTTTTTTATTCTTTTACGGACATGCAGCTTTTCTTTTATTATTCCCATTGTTGTGTGATGGATTTAGATAACATTCATGTTGTGTTTAATACATTTTTTTCTTCATACTTCGATGTGTGGTATTATCTCATTGGTTTCATGCATGTCATGATATGGGTTTTCACATTCACTTGCACCCATTGTGTGTGTGTGACGGACATATGTTCATTTACATACTAGCCATTGGGGTTGTATCATGTAATTGCCTTTTCTATGTGGGTGGACGCAATACTTGGCTGGGTCTTTGGGCTGGGGAGGCTGGCCATAAGGGCCATGATTGAGGATCGTCATGACCTGGGGGCAAGGGGACATGAGTGTGGGCCTGCTGGCAGGTGCCCCGCACTGCTGGGGGGTGGGGGTGCAAGGGGACATAAGTGGGGGCCTGCTGGCAGGTGCCCCTCAGTTCTGGGGGTTGGGGGTGCAGGGGGACATGAGTGGGGGCCTGCTGGCAGGTGCCCTGCACTGCTGGGGGGGTGGGGGTGCAGGGGGACATGAGTGGGGGCCTGCTGGCAGGTACCCTGCACTGCTGGGGGTGGGGGTGCAGGGGGTCATGTGTTGGTGATCAGTAGTGCAAGCTGACATGTGGCTTGGCTGGGGGGCATGCCCATGGTGGATGGGCTGCCTGCGGGACATGACCAGGGGTGCAGGGTAGGCCCCTGTGGTGTGGGCTGCCTGCAGGGGCAGTGGAGGGTATAGAGGGAACACCTGGGAGGACCCACACTGCCAATTCACGTGTAGGACTCCCCGGCACCCCCGAAATACACGTACCCTGCTGAAATCGCGTGTGAAACTTCCTGCGAACCCCAGGAATATTGGCCCTGTGCGAGTGGGGTACGTCTATTCCTGGAGTTCGCGTGAAGTTTTACACGCAAAAGGGCCCTGTGCGAGCGGGGTACGTGTATTACTGGGGTTCGCATGAAGTTTTACATGCGAAAGGGCCCTGTGCGAGCGGGGTACGTGTATAATTGGGGTTCGCGGGAAGTCTCACACGCGATTGGAGCCAGGTATGTGTATTCCTGTGGTGCGTGGGAAGTTTCACACACGATTTTGCTGTCAGAGCGGAGTACGTGAATTTCGGGGGTGCGCAGGGAGTCCTACATGTGAATTGGCAGTGTGGGTCCTCCCAGTGTTCCCTCTACACCCTCCACGGCCCCTGCAGGCAGCCCACACCACAGGGGGCTACCCTGCACCCCTGGTCATGTCCCACAGGCAGCCCATCCACCATGGGCATGCCCCCCAGCCAAGCCACATGTCACCTTGCACTACAGATCACCAACTCATGTCCCCCTGTACCCCCACCCCCCAGCACTGAGGGGCGCCTGCCAGCAGGCCCCCACTCATGTTCCCTTGCACCCCCACCCCCAGCAGTGCAAGGCACCTGCCAGGAGGCCCCCACTCATGTCCCACTCATGTCCCCCTGCGCCCCCACCCCCCAGCACTGAGAGGCACCTGCCAGCAGGCCCCCACTCATGTCCCCTTGCACCCCCACCCCCCAGCAGTGCAGGGCACCTGCCAGCAGGCCCCCATTCATGTCCTACTCATGTCCCCCTGCACCCCCACCCCCCAGCACTGAGGGGCACCTGCCAGCAGGCCCCCACTCATGTCCCCCTGCACCCCCACCCCGCAGCACTGTGGGGCACGTGCCAGCATGCCCCCACTCATGTCCCACTCATGTCCCCCTGCACCCCCACCCCCCAGCACTGAGGGGCACCTGCCAGCAGGCCCCCACTCATGTCCAACTCATGTCCCCCTGCACCCCCATCCCCCAGCACTGAGGGGCACCTGCCAGAAGGCCCCCACTCATGTCCCCCTGCACCCCCACCCCCCAGCAGTGAAATGCCGATCTCATGACACAAACCATGTACATCAACACATGTCCGTCACACACATACACTGGTTGGCATTGCTTGTGTAAACCCACATTTTCACATGCATCAACCCAATGAGTGAATCCCACACATGGAACTAAAAAATGAAAATGTATTATCTACATAAAATCAAAAATAAAATGAAAGCATACCAAAATATGAAACATGAAATGAAAAGCATGTGAAAAAGATGAGTGAATGAAAATGATAACCAATCTAAAAAAATAGAAAGAAAAACAGTCCAAAGACACCCTCCAACAACGCAAATCCAAAGGAAATGTAAAAAGAAAATCTCCATTGCTTCATGTTCATAATTAAAAAAAAAGAGAAATCAATCCATAGTCCAACTATTTACAATCCATTGTCCGGAAAAAATAAATCCATTGCTCATTGTCCATAATGCAAAAAAAAAAAAAAAAATGAATACATGATGACACTATATACAATCCATTGTCCAATGATGCAAAGAGTCCATGATCCCAATCAAACAAATGAAACCTACCTAACAAACTACCTAAAAATATAACTATATACAAATTTGTGTGGCATTGTCCATTGACCACAAATAAAAGGAAAACGAAAAGGAAACCTAACTCTAAAAACTATTTACAAGGGCACTAGTCCGACGGCTCACTTTTGGATGTCCCGGGCCAGGGCAGAATCGAACTCCTGCTCAATGTCCTGGAGGCGGTCCTCTTCCATGGCCCCGAGGGTTCGCAGGGACGACGACATGTTCTCCTCCGCCTCCCTGCAAATTGCCTGGAGGCACTCGGCCCGCCTCAGGGCCCTCCGCATGGAGTTCTCCGCCCTGACAATCGTGAGCTGTGCCTCTTCTGCCCGCTGCCGCTCCGCATCTAAAGCATGGCCTAACCGCTGCCACACGGAAGACACTTCCAGTCCTGGGTCCTCCTGCCCTCTGGCCGATGCCTGCCCCTCCGATGTCGAAGGCCCCGAGCCATGATGGCTCCCACCTTGTTGCTGCTGCGCCTCTGCCTGTGCCCTGGCTCTTGCTGCCTGCACATCCTCCTCCGGCTGGGGTGCAGTTGTTGAGATGGCCACCCCTGATGGACGTCCGACTCCCGACTGTGACAGGGATGTGTCCTCCACCAGCCTGCCCGCAGGGTCAGAGGCAGCTCCACAGGCTACCCCGGAGATACATGGGTGGGAAGATGGCATGGAGGATGACTGGCGCATAGGGGGTTCAGGTGAGGAGGGGGGTCACAAGGAGGTCCAGCACACGGAGGAATCCAGCACTGGTGACCCGTCCCAGCAGGTCAACGCGGTCAAAGAGGCACCCGAGATGACGTGCAGTCTCTTCACAAAAAACTGCACGTCACCTCGCATGCCCCGTTGACGCAACGCTATCCCGTCCAGGACAGGCTCAACACGGCCCTGGATAGCCATGTCCGCAGGGAGAGGAAGGCCAGTTGTTGTGCGCTCATCCCCTCCCTGAAAACGGGTCTGGACTTAGGCATCCCTGCTGCTGCCAGATGATGCAGTGACAGGATCAGGGATAGGATTGCACACAGGCACCTTCGCGGCGGCCTGTGCTGCCTCCTGTCCCTGGTCCTGCACTCCGCCACTAGCACCAGTGGAATACCCACCTCCAGACCCCGTGTGTGTCCCTTCCACAGCCTCCTCCTCCACCAAACCCCCCACCAACCTGGATGACTCCATGCCATCTTCCTCCGTCGGACCCTGTGGAGTCTCAGCTGACCCTTCTGCTGCCGAGGAGTCCACCTCCAACCTCTGCCTCTTGGACCTACCCTCGGCAGCTGCGGCCTGGGACGCGGCACCAGACTCCTCACTCCCCGACGAGATGACAATCTGGGAGGGGAGCCGGGCCTTGCATCTCCGGCTGGCGGGACGATCCCTGCCGCTGTGCTCCACAGCACCCTCTCCACCCTCTTCTTCAGTTGATGCTGCAGACAGGTAGAGATAAAACACAGGCATCAGGGCACTTTACAATGGACTGATACACACATGACAGTTGCACATGAGTGGCAATGTTTAACTTCAGACACGGCATGACACTTCATGAGACACATGTCATTTTAACTCACACACATGAACATTTCAACAGCAATATTGCACCAGGCAGCACCATCCATACACATACAACAGCATAAGCAGCCAAAGGTGAGCCTGACATCACATGAAACACAAGGAGTGCACTAGACATGCACACATGCCACCACACTTACATGCATGTCTACATCTCCTCCAACTGTTGCAGTGATGAGATCGCCATGCATGTCACATCTGCCATTCATCCTTCTACTTATCAGTGTCACTTGCATCCATGTTGCATCACAGTTGCACACTTGTCAGATACACATACATGCACATGTACACAGTGCAGATACATGCATTATGAACCACATCCATGCCACAACCATGCCAATGTACATACACAGAAATTCAAACATGTGTGCTCCCACACCTGCATTTGCCCAGCATGCTTATCAACACATACACCATCAATGTGTCTCACAACTGAGAGGACAAACATGTGGCAGCCTCACACCCATGTTCATACACATCCCTACATGGCCCTAGATAAACAGATGTGCAACCTGCACACTACTGGCACACCACGACACGCACAGCGTACTATCAACATGCATTTACACTTACCGCTCGACTCCAGAAGGGTCTGCCTCTCAAGGATCTGGACGTAGAGCGCTGGGCATATGCGTTCCAGGACCCTCATTTGATGGTTCGACAACTGGCCCCGGTGCCCCTTGGCATCCGCTGCCTTAGCGAGGCGCCGGGCCTTGTTGAGGGTCCTGGACCTGAAGTCCTCCCAGCGCTTCTTGACATGATGTAAGTCGCGGACTGCCACCCCCTCCGTGTTGATGGCAGTCACGATATTCATCCAGATCCTGGTCCGTCCTTCATTGTCGGCGCGCGAACTTCCAAAGAGGGCATCATACTGCCCCACGACTTGCTCCACCAGGACACCAACTTCGGTGGCAGTGAAGCTGGTGGCCCTCTGCCTCTCTGGCTGGGTGGTGCCAGTGCTGCCAGATGGTGTTGTGCTGGACATGGCAACCCCAGAGGCAGGAGTGGGTGGGGAACTGGGTCCTGGGGATGGGCTGTGGAGCGATGGAATCCCAGTCGGGAGTCTTCGGTTCCAGCAGGGGTGGTCACAGCAACTACACCCCTGGCTGACATGCAGGCAGCAAATGGCAGGGCATGTAGGCAGCAGGCAGCAGCAGATGGCAGGTGGGAGCGTGCTCGGGGATCTGGGGGGCAGTAATTCAGCCTTCTGGGCAGGAGCGTGGTCTTCCGTGTGTTTTCGCGTGGCCAGTTGATACGGAGTGATTTGGCACGTGAAAAAATTGCACGTCAGCGTGTAATTCAAGGAAAGGGCCTTAGCGCGTAAGTGCGTCAGCACATGCACGCGATTTCATTGGACCAAAGGCCTTTAGCACGTAAGCGCATAAATTACATTATGCGTGCAGCGTTTCCCTCATAGCACGTGATGACAGAGCATGCGTGGAAAAACTGCACGTCCGAGTGTCATCGCGTCTCATTGGAGGAAAGAGCCTGCGTACACGCTTATCTGACGTGTACGTGTGTGCCGGTTTAAAATCTATGTGTAAGACGCCATTTCCTTGTACGTGCTTTTCGTGGAGAGCGAGTGGGTGAAATCTGTACTTCTTGCCGGTTCACACGCGATTACTTCACAGCGTTTCTAGTTCGTACTCCCTGTTACCTCTGACAGCTCTTTTCTGAATTTTTGTTGGGCCTGTTTCCTCAAACAGAGTTCACTTCTCTTTTGTCCTGTCTCCTCAGACAGCGTACAATCCTTCTTTTGGTGGGGGTGTTGCCAACACGCACATGCGTGTATTTTTCCCATTCCTTTTCCAGGCAGACGGTGAGTTCCGCACGTACTTAGCAACTGTGCTTGCCCCGTGTGTCGTGTTCCCCTTCAGAGGTCATTGGAGGCTGTGTGTATTATGCGTACGCTTAGTTTTGTGTTTCTGGGTGCCACAGCGTAGTGCGGGTTCATTTTTTCACGCACGTGGTCTACGAGGGGTTGCGTGCACGTTAATTTTTGATTTTGGGCTGCCTGTGCATTGCGTGACGCGTCATCTTCCACCAGGGGTCACAGACTGCCTTGTTAGAGCACTAGGGCACAAATTCCATCTAGTATCCTACCCCTTTGACCCCCAATTGCCCAGGACAATAGTTTACTGCAACTCCCATACGCACAACAACATCAGTGCCATGGTTGGGAGGTGACCAAGCTGTAAGGGAGGCAAAGGTAGCTGACCTTCAAAAGGTGGGCGTGGTGTGCGAGGTAGGGGACGTGGCCGGGATTTGCAGGGTGCCTGTACCCCCATGTGTGGAGGAACAATCAGGGACACCCATGCCCCCCCTATGGTTGAGGGAAACGTGGCTGACACCATCCCAGATCAGCCCCTGTTGGACCAGCCCATTGTGGCACCTGACCTGGCACAGGATGACTCTCTGGCTGACTTCCAGGTCAGCAAGTCTAGGCCACGTGTGGCGGTGCAAGTTGTTGTCACCAAGCCACGTGGATCTGGGGCAGCTATGTCATCTGCTGTCCCAAGTATGCAGGGTGGGGAGGCTGCAGGGGCAGCTGCTGCTCCATCCGCCCCAGCTCTGACTCTCCCAGCCAGGACAGTGTCAGTCCAGGTCCATCAAACTGACATTCCCCCATCCAACATTTCCCTGCAACCAATGCCTGCATCAAGATCTATGATCATTGTGCATTCCCACACTCCTACTACCCAGTCCACCGGTGATTCTGCCCCTACTGACCAGAGCGGCGTAAGCCACTCTGGCTCTGCTCCACCTTTAAAGAAGAGGAAGAAGGGTGCTCTGGCACGACAGGCTCACTCCGGTACCTCAAGGAAGCCTAGCTTTAATGATCCGCAACTTGATGCACTTGTGGCCTATGTGTCAGCACATAGCCACGAAATGGTGGTGACTGCAGGGTGCAAGACCACACCTGGTCAACATAGGGCACACTGGCAGACCATCGCGGACTGCATAAGTGCCCTTAGATTTGTGAGGCGCACAGCTGATGATTGCTACAAGCGGTGGAATAACCTGAAACGCAGAGCAAAGAACAAGCTGGCCTCAAATCATGCCACTACTCTGGTGACTGGCGGTGGGTCTCCACAAGAGGACAACAAACTCACTGAACATGAGTCTGTTGCTGGGGCCTTCGTCACAGAGGAACAGATCCAAGGTGTGGGAGAACTACCTGATTATGATGCATTGTCCGGTGAGTGCCCATGCATGTGTGTGTAATGCATGTGTATGTTGTTTGGGTGACGAGTTCTGATTGAGTGCCAGGTGAGGGGGTGTGTGCCTGAGTGGTATGGGTCACCCATGTGCTTCATCCAAAACATTCAACGGCCTTGGATTTGGGTGTGACAGTATCCCTTCTGCCCACAGTAGTAATTTAGTGCAACATTACGGCAGTTGCCCTTGAAGTGGCATCTTGCAACAACATTGTTTGTATTTTTCAGTGTTCGTTCAGGCTGATTGTTTCAATTCTCCAACTTTTGCCACGCATTCCTCAGCCCTATTGTCACATTTGTGACATGCTTCTGTCACTGATGAATCCCACATTGGCCCACATGTGTTACCTTGTTAGGTGAATGATTTGACCATTCAGGCTGATTGAGTATTGGCCCGATCACATACATTTTTGGGGCCTGTTTGAATGTGGAACATGATAGTTATTTCCTGTCATGATGAAGTGCACAACCATTGATGTGTACATCGGCCTGCAATCACTGTGTTTTTGTACACTAGATGTGTTGCAGTGTGTGGCACATGCCTATTTTGTCACACTATGTAGCATTTTTCATCTCATCGTGTCCATCTCACATGGATGGCTGACAGTATTCATTCACTGACATTTGGATGTACTTGTGGAATGTACCATGGCTATGGTACATGCCATCTGTGTGATGGCATGTGTCATGTATGTGTATTGGACATGCCACTCACAGGCCAATGTGTGATGTCAGTGCTACCCAGCATGCAGCAAATGTGTTGCTCTTCCATCTTGGCGTCATCAGTGTCTGCCTTTTGCCTCCCCTTCCAACTCAGTGACAGTGCATGCATGGGAGGGTTATAGTCATGTGCGACATGTGTAAATCATGTACTGTTTCTGTAGCTTGTCAGGCCTATTTGTGTGCTATGGTGCTAATGCCTGTTTCCATTTTTTGTCTTTCATGTTTTTGCAGGGGATGACGCACTTGATGCTGTTGAGGTTGAGGAGATGGTGCAGACCCAGGAGGGATCTCAGGCATGACCGGGCACCAGTGGGGGACGTGGTGTGGTGGTGGGTGAGAACCCAATCTTGCTGCAGACCATTCTGTCCAGGGGTGTCTCTGGGTTCACCTCCCCAGACCTCTATTCAGGTGCTGATTCGGATGATGAGACCTATGTGCTGTCGCAGGTAAGTGTTTCTGGCAGGGATTCTGTTCTGTCCAACCCACCTGCACCAGCGGTAGAACCCTCTATGGGGATGTCAGTGTTGGTAAGTCCGCCTTTGGCAGTTACAGATGCAGGGTCACACTCCACAACATCTGATCCTGTTCCTGGGCCAGCAGATCAGAGGGGGAATGCAGTCCTGCAGCCTCAGGCAGTGCCGGCACAGCAAGGCGCAGATCGCCTTGCCCCAAACAGGTGTGGTGCCCGCCGATGCGGTGGCCGTACGCCACCAGGCAATACCGCATGGGAACAATCCATGTACGGTATGGCAACCCAACAGGCAGCATCAGTTGAGATGATGGCTCAAGCAATGGAGAGGGTGGCCACTTCCATTGTCCCCCTGAAAGGCAGATGGAGCAACTACAGCAGGCAACAGACTCCATTTGCCAATCACACATGGAGGACATGTTGGCGTCCAACAGGGACAGACGGGCAGCACTGGAGACTCTACGTCAATCGATATCAATAGAGTCCAAGGGCCACAGGGAAGCCCTGAGGGTAGAACTCCATCACCTCAGGGAGACTCTTGTTGACCTTGAGGCTTCCACTAACTTGAGGACAGAACAGCAGCTGGAGCGGCTCACAAGTTCGCTCTCAGCTGAGATGCAGGCAACTCAGGAGGAGATCCGGGCATCACGTCAGGTGGTGCATGGGGATCCCCGCACTATAATCCTCCAGAACGAGACCTTCCACACCCGCATGCTTGCTGCAATGGAGGACCATACCAGGGCTTTGCGTGGGCTGCCTCCCATAGCACCACCACCTCCTGTGGCATCCACTGTATTCCAGCTGAGCACATGCAGGCTTGTCCTGAATTTGGGTTAGATGCTTGGGTTCGTGAGACACACACCCCTCCTGCTTCCCATTTCCATGGGCTTGCAAAGGGTGTGCCCAAGTGACAGTGACTTACACAGTGACGTTGGACTCCAATGAGCTGTGTGGGCAGTCTGTAGTCAATACTGTGTATACATTCCTAGTGGATATTGTTGTTGTATTGTACACTGCATGGTGTATGTGCTTGTGCATCCATGTCTTCCTCCTTATTTGCAGGTTCATTCCTCATGTCTTCACAAGGCCGTCTACTTTGGAGATAGAGTTCATGTTGTAAGTAGTGCACTTACACATTTGCATGGCAGCAGCACTGTACAGTTGGAAGTGGTCGATGTGCTGCCATAATCAGGTTGTAAGACTACCACTACTTTAACTTAGTACTGTCATGTTTATGCTATGTTTGAGGTTGTGTAGCTGCATTGTATTGTTGGTAAGTATTTGGTCATGTGTGTTGTTAGTTCTACATTACTGGGAGCATATTGTGTGTGGCCAGTTTTCATTAGGGACACTGTACTTTGTGTCACTTGTGTCATGTTTTGGGGATTGCTTTGTTTGCTGTCACATAGCATGACATGCCATGGTGTGTTGGGTGGCGGTGTTGGGGAGGGGTTGGGTGACATGGCACTGTTGTCATGTTGTATTTCGAAGGGGGTAATGAATTTAGCAGCATAGAATTGTGTCTTTTGATGACACAGCATTGGTGGTGTTTGTGTAGGTAGGGATGCACACAATGTAACACTTCCAGGTGACCAATCTCAGGCTGGTATGGTTGTGATAGTTGACTGTCCCTTATGTCATCATCATTGATTGTCAGATGGTATGTGCCAGGGCTGTGTTCACTCCACAGGGGTGTGATTTTAGGTGGTGTAATTAGCCACCAGCTGCGTACGGGCTGCCTCACCCCTGGCCCTTTCCCCTCCCATGCGCAGCGGCCGTGCATGTGGTTGGGGATGTGGCGGCACCACCATGTCCATGGGCAGATCCGGCGTGTTGCAACGTTGTGCAGGACATATGTTGCCACTATGATCTTGCACACTACTGGGGGAGCATATAACAGCTGTCTGCCAGAACGGTCAAGGGAGCGAAAGCGTGACTTGAGCACTCCGAATGTGCGCTCCACTATGCCCCGGGTTGCAATGTGGGCTGTGTTGTATCTTACCTCGGGTGGCGTGGTGGGGTTCCGAATTGGCGTCATCATGTAGGTGCTCAGAGGGTAGGCACTGTCCCCTGGGGAGGTGGTGATGGGTATAATTAGTGGGGTTGTGACATTACTCAGTATCTGACATGCATGCATGTGCTGTGGCATTTATACTCACCGAGCAGCCATGTATCGCCATGCCGCCCAGCTTCTAGGTCCCGGTTTAGGGTTGACATTCTGTAAATAAAACTGTCGTGGGTGGACCCTGGATTGTTGGCATATACTGAGGTGATGATTCCCTTGGCATCACATACTACCTGGACGTTGATGGAATGCCAGTGCTTGCGGTTTTTATAGATGTGCTCTGATGCCCTGGGGGGACTTAGAGCCACATGGGTGCAATCAATGGCACCTAGGACTTTGGGGAATTGTGCCACCCCGTAGAAATCCTGGACAGCAGCCTGCCTTTCTGCAGGTGTTCTGGGCAGGTATATGTGCCTGGGGACTGATGGGCGTGCAGTCGTGATGGCCAAGACCTGGTGTAGGCAGCGTGACTGCGTGGTGTGACACCCCCCCCCCACTATAGCACTTGTCCGCTGAAATGATCCAGTGGCCAAGAAGTGCAGTACATTGAGGACCTTCTCCAGGGGGCTGAGTGCTTGGGAGCACAGGGTGGGTGATGTGAGGTCATCCTCCCACTCACTCACCAGGTCGAGTATTATGTGAGGTGGAAACCTGTACCTCCCATACACCTGGTCATCAGGCATCCCAAAAAGGCTGGTTCTGGGTGTGAACATTCTGGGCCTGACTATCCTCCTCCTCCTCCTGCGGTATCCCACGACCACTGCTGCTAGGAATGGTATATTCATCCTGGCGTCTGAGCTTGTTTGTTATTTGTGCGCACTTTTATGCTGCGCGGGTCCACGTACGCCTGCTTCCTGCTGGCGTACGTGTTTCCGGATTAGTGGGTCTTTTTTAGCGCACGCGTTAGCCCTGTTCGAATCCACGAAAACGTGTTTTGAACGTGCGTGTGGGCGTTCCGCGCATTTGCCTCCTGTACTTCCCCGTGACCCCCATATTTTCACGCGTTGTTCCCCATTCCGCGTGTCATGCCCTCTGTTCCTCCTACTTTTGTTGTGTGCGCCGCTCTATGTATGATTTCGCTGTGCGCGTAGCGCACTCTGTTTGGAGACGTGTGCGCCAGCACGCGCCACGCAGAAATTTGGAGCACATCCTGGGATTTACACGCGCACGGACTTCCATGAATCGCTGTGCGCAGGTTTTGCTGCGATTTTCGCACTGGCACTGCGATTCGCACGCTTTTGCATGCTTTCGCACCCTTGCGCTGAAAGTTTCAGCGCACATTAATTCCATGAATTGGCCTGTAAATCTGCCGTGCCTTTAACCCATTCTGCACTATACTGTCTAAGCTTGGGTGCATGCTTTGGAAGCTGTTTGCAGAGAAATATCCTCCATGTTGACGCGTCAGACTTGACGGTCAATATTCACCCATTAAACTTTGCAATTTTTATTCAAAAAGGTACTTTTTCAGAAAAATAATACAATATGAGCTTGCACCAATCATCGCTTGCCCAAAGCCCTCTATATCACTTTTTCCTTATTTTAATCTGTTTTTGCTAAATTACAATAAATAAATAGTCCAATTTTTTTCAACTCTCGTCTTTCCTTTCCATGTTTACCAATTCCTCTAAATTTTCGTCATCATTACACACTCACATAAAACAAGCAGACAAACGGACATACTGAACTGGTCACATATATCAGTCTATAGTTCAAGACTCAACCTCTTTATACCGCTAAGAAATACTCCGGGTTAGTGTGATCTTCCCTCTTTAAACTGTTTTTTAAAACAAGATTGTCTCCTACGTCACTTGTAATAGGTCTCTAGGGAATAGATTCTGCTGACATTCTTCAAAACTCAGGAAACTGGGTGTATCCCACTGTGATGCTCCTCATCTCACAGGGTTAGTTGCTTGATGCTCTTCATCTCAAGTCAACCTCCTTAAATTACTTGACGCTCATCGTCTCAAGTCAATTATCACAATTAAATTTGACGTTCATCGTCTCGAGTGGACATCCCTCCCAACACACCGTTACTTATTTGTCTCTTTTTACTATCTTCCATTATTGCCCATTCACACTTGTTGCCAACTCACTCAGTTTGTACTCACCATTTCTGTTATTCCTTTTTCAGCTCTCGACCCTCATGATTGTGTGCCTTTTTGTTTGTCTCTTCAATATTTTGTCTGATCAGCTTTTCAAAGGTGTGGGAGGGGTATCTGACTGAAAACAGGGGACCTGTCTACCTTAGCTTGCAAGCATTATGCATTTATTCTAATCCGCTATCTATAGGGATCCTCACGTCCTTTTAGCCGAATGACAGAGGGCGTCCGATATTGCTGGGAACCTCAAATCTTACTTATCTCAATGGAACTTAAACCATCCTCTCTGCTACCACGTGAACTGGAGGACTTCCAGCCCTTTAAGACAAGGTAGCAATACTTTGAGTTGAATGGGGATGCAGAGATTACTCAAAACATCAATAATCAAAATGACTCAGAAAGTAGGCAAAAAGATAACGGTTTTAATGTCAATTATCTAAAACAGGGAGTACAACGAACGTCATCGGACGTATCATAGCACGCTCTCAACGAAATTCACAAAAAAGCATATTTTTATACTAAAATCTCATCATAGGTGACGTACGACCTGCGTATTACTAAGGTCATCCTACGTGACAAACTACAAAACCTACTAGAAAGTGTGATTGGGTCTAAGGAAATATCTTTGTATATGTTCCATACTAGTCTAATGGGCATAAGAGAGGTGATAGGTTTCTCAGCATCAGGTGGGGCAACTAAGCCCTTCCCTTAAAACTAGTCACTATGAACGTCACTAAATACTCAACTTTCCATTGTTTACATAACTATAGGGCTCCTAATTATGCGGCCCTCTGTCATTGGCTGATTTAACACCTCCGTCAGCCCCCTTCCACCCATGCTAGCAGCATGCATGCCAGACTGCCAGGTACTTGGCGAGATGGTCATCTCACCAATTAGAACATCAACCATCATCACCTCAGTGATCTTCTGTCAATTAGGCCTTATGAACTTCTTCTGTTCCTGCAGAATACATAGGACTAGAGATACATTCATCTCTCGTGCGTAGGTGTGATCATCTGCCTCGTCCGACTTCTTCCCTCATGTGAATGGAGACCACAAAATCAAGCTAAGGCGCATTAAAAAGGACTATTTTCCAATGAGCCTCTGACTTCTTCTTTGTTCTTATCCATGACTTCAGAACAGGTGGTTCATTCCTTCACAGATTGCAACTGATTCCTGTTACTTCCAGCCGGAAATGACCTTGGCTTCTTGGCTCGTTCAACCTCTCCTTTCTGAATTTTGACTGTATTTCACTAATTTTCTTACTGCGACACACTTGGAAAAGAACGTCTTTTCTTCTTTTGATCCGGCTCTGCTGTAATGCGTGGTGGACGACTCCATTTCTCACTATTACTTTATACAAATATATATACATATATATATATAAAAAGAGAAGGAAAAAAGAAAGCGGAATATCGCTTCCTGGACGGCACTCTTCCTTAGTCATTAAAAATCATCCAGACACGTCAGAAAAAAGGATCTCCATCAAACGTCCTTTATTTGTAAATCATAGTGGACAAGTTGCACAGGAGAGAACAAAAACAACTACGCGTTTCACCCGAAAGGGCTTCGTCTGGTTGTAAACATAAAAGACAGGCTTCCCATTTAAACACTCGTGCATGCAAGAAAGAAGACCTTCTTTACTTTCCATTATGTTTCCTTCTCAAACCCAATGTATGTTTCTCTGGGTGACATCTTGGAATGATAAAAAGCATATACATGTATGTTCTGCATCCAATACGTTACTTCTAAAATGTTATAAAAATGTTACAAAAAAGCCCATCAAATAATCATGGGCCACCCCTGCAACATCTTCAGAACATCTATATTATTATTTTGTCACATTTGTATTATCCCCATATCAATAAAGTGCATTGTGCAGTTTGATAATATGTGTTTCCACATATTTTAAAACGTTTATATTGCCACAGGTCATATATTCCCAAATTCTTCAAAATATGACCAAACATTCTTTTGAGAGTAATCCATTTCCATTTAAGTTACCACAGCAAAAATCTAGAATGTCATTACCAAAAGTGCAAAGCGCATTATAGCTGCCAATGTTTCCAATTTTTCAAGTTTTTAATATCTTAAATAAAGTGCTCAGTGCACCAAAGCATCGATTAAAATGCTTTTTTTGGGGCAACCCAATTATCTCTCAGTATTGCAGGTTGTAAAACATGGTTATTTTTCATCCTTAAGAATATAGTGCAATGGCCAGTTAAATAATCAATATTTCATCCTCTCTGCTGTTGCTTCAATACAAGATAAAGTGCAATATGCATGATAGCAGCAAAAATTCTATATCATATAAATAACTAATGATACAGATAAAGTGCTAAGTGCCATATAGCAATCTTGCCAAAATTTACACTAATTATAAAAATGGTGTTCCTATTTAAATAAAGTGCTTAATGCATTTTGTATATAACTTAACTAGGATGTTTATGGATACATTCTACTTAATCACAGTAAATATTCTGTGTTTATATGTATGGCAAGCATTGCAGATAAAGTATTTAGTGCAATCTTACACTTTTGACAGGGTTTATGAAAAATGGTATTCTTATTTAAGTAAGGTGCTTAGTGCATTTTTTTAGGGGACAGGGGAGAAAGGAAACGATAAAAAATAATGCATTTACCAAGTGTTTAAAAAATGAGAGCCTATAATGGAATGAAAATACAATTGTATTTCAACAATTATTTATGTGATAAATTTTAAAAAAAAGCCTCCTACATGTTAAAAAATGTAAGGACTGTTGTGTAAAACAGTGTGTTAAAAGAAAGCATATGTCAAGGAAAAACAGACCTGCAATGGCCACATAGTCTAGAAAAAAGGATTCATATACTAATATACAGGTATAAAACAGATAATTCAAAAAACATCACAAAATTCTAGGAACCACTTCTAATTTCCCACAAAAGTGTAGAGTTCCTCGTCCTTGTTGTGACCATCTGGGTATTTTGTTTGATAATCCACAATATATTTACATTCAGTTTGTCTCAATCTCAGTTCTCGATTACCCCCTCTTGGATTTGGTAAGATTTTATCTATGCCATAATATTTAAACGTGGAAACATCAGCATTGTGTTTTTCCTCAAAATGCTTGGCTAGCGGGTAGGTTGGATCTTTGTTTTTAATCGCACGAAGATGTTGCAAGATCCGTAATTTTACTTCTAATTTCGTACTGCCTATGTACCATAAATTACATCCACATGTTATTACATAAACCACATAAGTTGTTACACAGGTAATATGTTTCTTGATAGTCACTTCCTTCTTAGTTCGAGGATGTATGTAGTTCTTCAAGGACATATATATATATATATTGGCGCTTGCCACAATCTATTTTACTATAAAGCTAGCCTCAGGAAAACTTTGTCTGCTTGCGTGACTTTGCATTTGTACACGTGTGAACTGGGTTTACTAATTTCATCATTTCTGTAGCATAAACCTCTTCATCTTGAGCCCAAGATGTTGCTTAACTTTGATATATTCTTGATGCCTTATAGAATATCCGCATTCTCTCGTCTCTGCATCTCTTCTATGTACGTCAGCTCGACTCTCGCATGACGTCACCAATCTGGTCTCTTATGAATTCGTCCTTTTCCTTCTGGGTTTTCATTCAAATAGCCATCATACTGTCTTTTATGCAGGTATAATTTTCTCAACGGGATCCTTGCCTCCAGGATTCTCTTGGGTATTGGCACTTCCCCTGGTACTGCTCGAGTTTCACACTCCGGTATCCAACATAAAGGAAATATGGGCAAGGTGGTTGTGATGGGGATACTTAGCTCCTTCTCTACAGGGCTACAATATGAGTTGCCTTTAACATTAGCATGGGGATATATATATTAGTAATTTGGTTTTGTTAGTGAGTAAGTACATTGTTAGTTTATATTTTATTGCAACTCAGTTCATAGTGAACAGTGGTGCAGTATACAAATGAAAATACCAGTTTTTATGGTAGTGAATTCAACATCCCACTTTTTAACTTCCATATATAATGTATGTTTGAAATGTACTCATAGTGCTGACTCACACCAAATTTAGTCCAGAACCTCACCTGAGCCTCACACTCTTGTTGACGAGGTGGGTCAGTTTTCATCTATGTTGAAATTCAGAGCCTTTGTTAACATTCAAAACCTTGGCTGAAATTCAGAGCCCTCTCTTCCTACATACTTCCTCCTTTTTTCTGCTGTGCCCAACCAAAGAGTCACTGCAGAAACAACGTAATCCTTGCTAAAACCTATGTGTGATCTTGGGCACAAATAAATAAAATTTCATATTTTGACTTCTGACTGTTATATGCCAAATCCATCAATTAAAACATTAAACAAAATGCAATTGGTGACCACATTTCTTTTACTTATCTCGGAATGTATGCATTACACGGCCTACGGTAGTGGGCGGGTAGTTATGGTTAAGTTGCTCAAAGCATAGGAAGAGCAGTTTGTGGGTGGCTTATAACTTTTCCCCCCCGGACAAATCCTCACAAAACATTGCAAAAAAAGTATATGGCCCTGTCAAATTGATCCTGCAAATTTTGTTTGCAGTTGCTTGCAGGAGGGGCAAAGTTAAAGGGGGTGGTCCCAAAGGTTGTGGTTTTTCCCATAGATGCAATAGAAAACAAATGTTTCTCATGCCTACAGCCCAAACCGCTGCACAGATATTCACCAAATTTGCGGCTTGGTCCCAAATGTGTACTTTTGTAATGTTGGTGTACATCTGTCCAGTAGTTTTTCTTTTCAATGACCAAAATGTAGGTCCACAAACATTTGTGATATCTGGGTTTGGTCCACAGACTTACTTCCCTGTTTGGTCCACGGACAGGCCTCCGATTGGCCCAGAGGACAGTGTGATGTCCGTGGACATCGGACGTGTCCACTGATTTGATGGTGAAAAGCATGAGAAGCATCAGATTTATGGAAAAGCCCACCATGTTGGATTCGCGGACATCGGCCTATTTTGGCAGACATCACAGTAAAAACATTTTTTTTAAAAAACAACATTGCACTTGTCAAACTAATTAAACAATCTCTGGAGAGGAGAAGGGTGATGAGGATGGGATGATATATGGCTTTAAAAAGCACAAACAATGGGTGGTTTTTCAACTGTGATGTCTGCGAACAGGCCGTAGGCCCGGGGCAGTCCTGTGATGTTCGCGAACATCTGAGATGTTCGGGGACATAAATGCCTATTTCTGCATTACAGGGTTGGTGAGAAGCAGTTTTTGGATGGCTTATAACTTTGGTGCCACTCAATGAAACTGCATGAAACTTTGGAATTTCATTTTAGACCTGACTCTGAATGGTTCTGCAAAGGGTGGTGCTGTTTTGTCAAGAAGGAACACAATTAGAGGGGGGTGGGGCAAAGTATTTTAAAGGCTTATAAATGCGGTGCCATTTGACACCTCTACAAAAAGAATTAGAAGAAATATTTTAGACCTAGATATTAATATTCTTGGTGGGATTTTGTCAAGAGGGGCAAAATTAGAGGGGAGAATCAACATTTTTATATGGCTTATAACTTTGTTGCCGTTTGACAATTGTGGACACATGTTTTCAGAAAGATTATAGACCCAGCCTTGAATATTTGGGCAAAGTCTGAATAGGTTTTGTCAACTGTGGGGCTAAGTTATATGACTATTTTATGTACATACATTTTGACACTTTTCAAAAAATTAAAGATGGCGGATTTGCAGCAAACTCGTGTAAGGAGCATTGGCAAGAACCTGAAAGCATGATTTTGCAAATGTGCCCTTGTTTAATTTTTTGAAAATTATCATCTGTAGGTACAAAAAATAGTGATATACCTTTGGTGACTGAGGTATAGCCTGTGGCCATGGACAGTGGCCAGATTGTCCGGGTCATGGCCAAAAGCCATGACACGGACAATATGGCTACATGCACGAAGGACCAGCAATGGGGTTAAAGTGTTCATGGCCATCAGGGACCGGCTATGTGGTAAAGTTTTTCAAAATTGGCATAGGTTTGAATGGGAAAAGAAATCTGCTTGTGGGTACAGGTTGAAATGCTGGATGGGATTGCAGCAAACATGCATGAGGAGGGTCAGCAAGAACTTCAAAACATTGATTTGCAAATATATCCAGTGTTTTATATTTTTGAAAGTGTGAAAATGTAAGTACACAACACAGTGATATAACATTGGTGTCTGGGCAATGGGCCTGGCTATCAGCAAGGAGAAATGTGTACTGTAATTTGCTTATTGGCGCTTGCAGCATGGCCGAAGCTGTAGGTTTGAATGGGAACAAATATTCTGCTTGCGGTTGCAACCAGAAGTGGTGGACTAGATTACAACAAATCTACGCAATGGTCATTAGCAAGGACCTTGTGAAAATGTGTTTTCGATAAAACCGCCTGATAGTAAAAATTGGCCTAAACACATTCGCATTGCACTGTAATATCGCATTGAATGAACCTGAAACAGGCTGACTAGGCCTTCATTTTTAGTTGTCCACCATTTTGATCACCTCCTGCTTTCTGTTCCATGTTCAGAACTTGTGTTTTCGGCTTCAACAGAGCAAGATTAACTTTGTGCTGTTTTATGATATTAACTTAGATAAGAATGTTGAAGCTGCTAAGGTGGATTGTTTATCCTGTACTGAAGAACCTTGAAGCTAAACAAACGCTGTACTAATCAGTAATTTAGATACCATCTGTCCCAATAGTGCCTTCCCTGTTCAAACAGTACAGTAGAATAATGAATAGCTGAACGTGCTCTTCTGCAGGAATCTTTGTTTTCTCTAGTTGGAACTAAATGACTTTAAGCTCAAAGAACAAATGGTAGACAGATATAAGCAAATAAAATGAGGAATGTTACCTTGTGTATTGTAATTGAAAAACACGTGAATTGTTTGATGGAAAACAGAAAACTATGCTATGATGTTTAAATATGAATTAGTTGTGTAGTTAAGTCATGAACCCTAGGTTATGTATTATGTGAAGAGGGCTGGACGATGTGTCCAAGGTTGTGAAGAATTTGTATAAATATGTGTACTTTTGGAATGTTCAGTCTCTCCTCTCACAGTGTCTGCTTGCACCCATTGTGGGGTGTTGAGAACCAAGATGCCACTTGCTAATAAATAGAATTGTAACTTTGACCTCGTGACTGGCGTATTTCTATTATGAGGTAGTAAGCCTTGATATTTTGTAATCTTTCAGATGGCGCCCAAATTGGGACCCTCAGGATTGATGCCACATTGCTTGGATGAAGACAAGGCCACTGGACCGGGATCGGAGAGTGACGGGGTGCCCTGGAAAGTGAGACGTTATTCCTCTGCAGGACTGCACGCCCGATCCCTGGACGGTGGGCAGCATTTAGAGGGCATCACAACAAGGGTACCGATGTCGAGGCTTGACAGCCACGACGACTGATGTCCATTTGGACCTTTGTTAGTTGAAATCAGGTGAGTCGTGCGCCGATTCATAAAATTCCTGATATTTGTTTGGTTGTAATTGTTGTGTTTGCGAATACAAACGTTGCCAGGTAAGATTGTGATTTAACTATGCCTAGGAAATTGTCATCCTGCTTCGTGGTATTTTTCTGCAGGGAAAGACATTCTTTCAAACATGGCCAGCCGGCGCCACCCAAAGAGTCGCCGTCTTATCAAATGTATTGTAAGTATGGCCTGGGAGCTATCATATTTAATGCTATTTGGCACAGACAGACCAGGCATGTTCCCGAGCTTCAGTGACCAGATTATGGTAGATTTGAAATTGCCTGCTTAGAGCATTTGGAATCTGTATTGTTGAGAAAAAAAGGCTCGGCCTGCAGCATTTGGCACTGTTAGGAATTGGAGGAAGGAAGCTATGCTATGCAGTGACTCAAAAGTAGAAAAAAGCATTTGCGTAGACACATGATGAATGCTGAGAAAGCATTGTTGGATGATCAGCAGTAACAGTCAGAATCCATTAGAGGTATGGATAGGGCTTTCCAAATAGAAATGCAAAAGATATATCCCTCTCAGGATTTACATGCATCAGACGAGTTAATTAATAAATTATTGAATGAGCGTATAACTGATTCAACTGCACCACCTCCTTATGTGCCTCCTCCCGTTCTTGTTCCTCTCCCTCCCGTTGTTGTTCCTCTTCCTGCACCTGCACCCGTGCCAACAGTTGCTATTCCCATAGTTTTGTCTGTACCAGCAGTGGTATTTCCTCTGCCGCCTACTGAACAAGATTTGCATGAACTCACTTTGCCAGGTGGTTCTGCTCCACCTGTAGTGGTTGAAGGGGCGGGAGATGATTCAAGAATAGTGACTCGTAGCACAATAACTAAAGACAGAAAGAAAGAATTGTATATGTGTGCTGAGAAGTACATGGAAGAGGGTGATGAATCGGCTGCTTTGGTTGCTATTTCTGACCAAGGGGGTGTTCCTGAACCAAATATTTTGATAGAACGGATGGGAAAGTATTTAGTTGATATATGGAGTGTTTGGACAGACATGAATGTACTACAGGGGTTGTGGGATTTGAATGCCCTTGCCCTCAGGACACTGCGGCAAAAGTATATGAGCATATAGTGAAGGTATTTGAGTTTAAAAGGGATCTAGATCAGTTACAGAAAGATGAGATGGATGAAAATGGACAGCAGGCTTCATATGTGCAGAAGCGATTTCTTCCTCCATTGGAACCAATGAGTGAAGAAATGCGCATTTGCACAAGAGACACTCTTAGATGGATTTTGGATGTTTCAATTTCTCCCATTGAAGTGCATGACATGT
Source organism: Ambystoma mexicanum (assembly GCF_040938575.1). Lineage (NCBI taxonomy): Eukaryota > Metazoa > Chordata > Amphibia > Caudata > Ambystomatidae > Ambystoma > Ambystoma mexicanum. Next base: position 752,855,907 of record NC_090923.1, read on the forward strand.
TTAGTCAGTATGCTCCGGCAATGCAAAGGAAAGTGTTACAGGTGATGGTTGAGTATTTACAGGATGAATGCATGAAGAAAACGGTATGTTGTCCCACAGATTTGATGGTTATTTATAAAAGAGCATACTCACCCGATACTGCATTGACTTCTTTGTCACTTGATTTGGCCTTACTGCTTAATAGACGTTCAGATTTGCCTTCTTTACAATTGCCAATAAGAGAGGTTCCTCTGACATTTGTTCCAAAAGCAGAGATTCCTGCTGACGCCGGAGCAGGAACACCTGCCACCACTATTGCGGCACATTATATCTCACAGTGTGTCCATGTCCCGTTTCTAGACAGGTTGTGAATACTATTAAGTAATCAGTTCCAGGCATTAGGAAGAATCCAGCAGGATTTTACAAAGAAATTAAATCTGTCTTGCATTTGTCAGTTTTTACATGGAGCGATATAGATTTGTTGTTTCCCGTGATCTTTCCTGCTGACTTATGGAAGCAAATTAGAACTGTAGATGATCAGGCAGTGATGGGTGATACATGGGATGCCTTAGTACAAGAAGATGAGGAAAGAGAAGCTGGCGAGAAACCGCCACAGGTGATACTGAAGTTGCCAGATACAATAGTGACTAAATTAAAACTCTGGTACCCTAAAAGAGAATTATATGGGATAAGCTTACAGCTTGCATGCAAGGGAAGTCAGAGGGTGCAACAGAGTATTTTAGCAGATTTGAGCAAGTATTTTCAGATTTTAGTGGTCAAAACTTAAGTACGGAGCCAGGAAAGAGGTTGTTTGTTGGCACGTTTGAGCGTGGATTGTTTCCTGAAATCAAATCAAAGATTATGACTTCTGAGAATGCATGGCAAGCAAAATCACAAACTGAAGTGTTACATATTACCCAGTATTATGAAAACAGGGTTAATACAGAGAAGGAGCAGATGGAAAAGAAGAAGGGCTATTTGAAAACTAGAGTGTCATTCGAACAAATAGCAAGAGGAGCGAGAGGTGGGAATACACATTTTAGAGGCCAATTTACACCACATGGTGGTGCACAAATGGGTCCCGTGCATATAAACCAATGTGCATACTGTAGACAAGAGGGTCATGTGCGAGTACAATGCCCGTTCCTTCAGCAGTGATCGAATAGCACATATGGTGCCATGGGTAGATCCAGAGGCCGTCCTGGGATCGGTGGTCCAAGTAGAAATCAGTTTGCACAGAACCAACAGGCACCACCACAAGATAATCAGCAACTGAATGTTAATAGTGGGACTATTTTTGATAATCCTTCGAATGCCTATTTTTCTGAAGATTTTATATCTGACAATATACTGTTCCGTCAGGACAGCCCAAAGCAGGGTCTGGAACCAATACCTATTCCCGTTGTTCAGAAAGGGCCGTATGTTGATATGAAAGTGGGGAATAGGGAACATCTCTTCTTGATAGATACAGGATCACAGAAGTGTTCTATTGATCATCCATGGGTTCCAGATATTCCACTGCTAGGGCAGAGAAACATTTCTGTAGGGTTCTCTGGTACGCCAGTAGTTAGTACGGTCTCTTGGCCACTATCGATTTCACTGGGACCATTCACTGATTCTTGTCCATTTCTATTGATGGCAAATTGTGGTGAAAACTTGTTGGGTTTGAATTTGTTGAAGAAATTGAATTCTGTTATTTACAGTTCTCTGGATGGAGTGTACTTAACGATTTTGCCCCAACAAAATTCTGTTTCACAATTTTTGTCTATGCCTTTACCAACTGAATTAAATAAGAAACCCACATGTTTATGGGCAGTTAATGACAATGACATTGGGATTTTACAGGTTGAGCCAGTTAAAACATTTTTGAAACCAGGTGTTAAATTGCGACGTATTCCGCAGTACAAGATTTTGGTCGAAGGTGAACAGGCCTTGAAATGTATTGTTTCAAATTTTATGCACTGAGGGGTGGTTGAAGAAATTGCATTGAGTGTATGCAATAGCCTGATTTTACCAGTCTACAAGAAAGGGTATAATGCGATTCCTTTCTGTTACATTATTGATTTGCGCGCAATTAATAAGGTGGTTGCTCCTCAGTTACCGATTGTGCCCGATGTCACCACTATTCTGACTATGATTCCAGCCACGGCTACATATTTTAGTGTCATGGATTTGAAAAAAGCTTTCTTTAGTATTCCTGTACATGTTGACAGCAGATATTTGTTCGCGTTCACCCTAGGGGGGCGGTCGTTCACGTTCACTCGTGTCCAGCAAGGATACACTGAGAGTTTAAATATTAATTAGTTATGTAGTTAGTTCACAAACGCTAGGTTATGTATTATGTGAAGAGGGGCTGGACGATGTGTCCAAGGCTGTGAAGAATTTGTATAAATATGTCTACTTTTGGAATGTTCAGTAGCCTCTCATTTCACAGTGTCTGCTTGCACACATTGTGGGGTGTTGAGAACCAAGTGGCCATTTGTTAATAAATACAATTGTAACTTTGACCTCATGACTGGTGTATTTCTATTATGTGGTAGTAAGCCTTGATATTTTTTTATCTTTTAACCTGAAACCATGTTTTTGGAAATTTGCCTGTGTTTTATTTTTCTAAAGTGTAAGACTGTAAGTAGAAAAACTAGTGATATACATTTGGTGTCTGGGTATTGGGACTGCCCCTAAGCAAATGCAAAAGTGTACTCTGATTTGATTATTGGGGGATGCTGTATGGCCAAAGCCCATGCCCCACCAATATTGAGACTGGCATGGCTCAAGCCATGAGCACTGGCTATTGGTTACATTATTAGGGTATAGTGGACACAGAGCTAGGATGCAGGGTATATTCAGTGAATAATAGGGGTGGTTTGGTTGTTCTGGGGTCATGGTTGAGCCTCATGCAGTAGGCAACTGAACAATGATTTGCATCCCAAGCATGTGCTGCTGATAATGACAGACATGAGTGTGTGTTGCAAAATATATGTTTATTAACGGAGGTTTATGGTTCTTTCATATATATGAAAATAGGAATTATTAATAACTTATATACAGTGATGTAATACCATGAAACATTTTCACTTATGAAAATCCATTATAAATTGACAGAAAAAACTTTGATAAAGGGATGTTACAGTTAAGATGCATCCCACCCTTGGGACTCCTCTGCTACAGTAGTTAGCCAGTGGTGTCCCACCTTGGCATACTTTGGCATTTCCCTCCTGGGTTCTCATGAGCACTTGACCATCCGTACTGCCCATTCTATTTATGCACTTTTCTCACTGCATAATGCATATGTGCATTTATAGGAGAACTGTGTACAATTGTTTTGCATAAGTAAGGGAAATGCAGATGAAAAAGATTTGTAGAAGAAAGTTAAGTGGCAGTTTGTGTGAGAAGCTTCATATGGTCATAGGGTTATATGTACCGTTTTTGGAAGTGATTGGTGGATGGATGTGTGACTGTTTGAAAGCAAGATTTGAGAGAGTGTTGCAAATATAAAATTAAAAAGGATAGAAGGGCTGTCTTGTGTGATGGTGTGCACGTGCCATCCAGGTCTTTTAATGATCCATGGCCTAGAAGGGGGACTGAGAAGACTAAAGATAGTTATACAGGTCATTGATTATGGTGCTTATTGTATGCTAGAGAAAAGTATTTGGGACAGAAAATAGTTTCTGCCCTTTTATATTTTTCTCTGGTATACAATTGTGCATTATTTCATTAGCATAACACAAAATGCTAATGGAAATGTTGGAGAATCTTATTGAGTCTAACTACTTTACTGAGGAATGTAAAGTAGGTGGAGTCTATAGGATTATTTTATATATTACTATTTTTGTTATGTGAAAGGTGGTTCCTAAAGGAACCTTTTTTCTGATGTGTGTCGATTTTTCTTTTTTGCAGGAGAGGCCAGAAATTAAGGTGGGGATAAAAATGAGGGAAGAGGCACCAACCACAAATATGGAGGGGCAGGTGGACAGGGGAAGATATTGCGCGTGTGTTGCATAAAAGTTAGGGGGCAGTGTTTGTCATGCTCCTTGATTACAGCTTAAAAAGCATTTTGAAAATTGCTCTCCCCTCCACAGTGGTGTGTGGAATTATATACAGAGTACTTTTGTCTTCGAAAGATATGGATCAACAGCCTCTTTTATCGCTTGCAAGGTGGCTGGTTAGATTTTGTCTCCCACAGAAGTAGGCTCTGTGGTTACAGTATTGGTTGAGGAAGATGAGGTGGTGGAAGATAGCCTAGTACGTCCTAAGAAAGGAGCAACCCTTCTGAGAGCATTGCAGTGGTTGGATTTGGTGTGGCGGTGCATGGAGGTTGTCCCCTAGGAGTTCTGTCCAGGTAGTCCGCGACTGAGCACAATGTTGCACTCAGTGCATTTCACTTTGGTAGCTTTAGCCTTTGGTACATTCCCAACAGTGGTAAAGAACTGCCACACCCATGATTCTCTCTGGGTGCACGAGGTAGGCACTTCCTCTACGTCATCTTCTTGGTCCACTTTATTGCCTTTTGAAGTACTGCGCTTTTTTTGTTGTGTGGGTCGTCCAGCTGGTGGTGGCTCTTGGGAGGAGGGATGGAAATTTGCTGATGGCATTTTGAAGATAAATAGCTGTTTTGCTAATATTCTTCCAAGTATGTGCTGTGTGCTAGATTGTTACTGGATAATGAGTAAGAATAGCTGTAGGAGCAGTGCAAGGGTAAATGTTGAGCTTCAAAGTTCCTAGATGAACTGAAAAGCGGAGTTCCGAACTGTTCGCCAAGCACGGATCGTTCGCAAAGTGCGGACTCATTCGCGGACATGTCATCATGGCTTTCCTTAACTGTTGATTTTCTGGGGGTTTTCGGTTTTACTTGTAAGCATAACCTTTAACAGTTTTTTCATTGAATTTCATAGGTTTTGAATAGTGCAACTTAACCATTACATCCCTTTAACAAAGTTTTTTCAGTGAATATATATTTATATATATATATATTGTGATGTAATTTATTTGGGGGCACATTTTCAAATGTTTATAAATAAATCATTACAAAGTAAATAACATCAATATTGTCATCCAAAAAAAAAAAGAAATGTTCAAATGCCCAAATATTCAATATACGTGTGCTTCATTCAATTACGTTTTTCCTTTCCCCATTGTCACTAATGCACACATCATCATATGCATTTTAACTGTAAGCCTAATCAACTACACCAGAATGATTGCCATTGTTATCGCCACAATTACTAAACCTCTTTCTGTCCAGGTTCCCCAAGTGAATACATTTGTCTCTGTAAGGCCTAAATCACTCATAGTAATATTATTCTTTTTTAAATTCCTCCTAATCATTTGTATGCTTGTATGTTTCAGTAAGTATTGAATGTCAGGATCAATAGGAAATTTAGTTTTCTGAAAGAATCAATGTTCTCAACTTTCTCTTTCCATAAATCGCCATCTGCATGCAATAACATCAACACACAAACTGACACTACCGTATCTTTGGGGACAGATATGTAGAACACATTATGCTGCAACTGCTTGACAATAAAAGAACCATGATTGAGATGTGTGATTGTATAATTTGTTACCACAGCACTCACCAACCACCTATGTTTAATCTAGCATGGGTTAACTCCTCATTCCTTGGGTTACTTATAGACACTCCACATTCTTCTGAGACACCATGGTCGGCCTTCAAACTGCAAATGGAACTCACTGCATCAGGCATACATGGCTTCTCTGGACATATACAGTTATGTTCTTTGAATCTCACACAGGGATCAAATACAAGTCAGGTTCTCAGACCACCATTTCATCAGTCACAATTTTGACATATTGTCTTCTTTCCAGAAACCTACATTATGTACCAACTTCGTTTGATGAATCAACTCTGTAGTAACAAATGGGATGCAGAGTAGAAAACCTATTTCCATTCTTTCTATGTCAATATACAATGGGATTGCACACCCCATTTCAAATGCAATCTTTTCTTGATTCATTTCCACCTCTCTTTATGTGATCTGTGCTATCGTTTGACAAATTACATCAGATTACACAAAATACAGGGGTATATGGCTTTGAATCAATAGGGACACAGCATTTTGAACTTCTCTTAGAAACTTTGTCAGAACATTTTCTAATGGATTTACCATATTCAAAGTGGCATGCAGCAGTTGATCATGTTTTACAACAATATTGGTACTATGTCCTAATATCGTGGCCTGCTCATTGAGGATCAAAATTGATTCACATAACAAATCACTTCACTCTGTTCACCCTTAAGACCATGTAAGGCTTGTTGTAACATTTTTAAAACATGTTCCAATTCATGTGCTTTGCTTCCTAATGTATTTACAGATACAGCGTTAGCTGTTGATATTGTCGTTCCCACCACAGCGGCAATTATAGTTGTTACAATTGTTGCACCAAAAGACTGGCCACTCTTTTTCCCCTCCTTTTCTTGGCGCTAGATGAACTCATACAAGTTTTCTCTAATTGTGACATCACCACCTTAATTGAACTTTGAGCATCCTCTTTGCTGGTCCGGACCCATTCCACCACTTGCATGGATTTTATTTCTGTTCCATTAAGAAAAATTTCAATGACCAAATATGGGTATAAGCTGGTATAAATATTTTGATACAAAAGTCTTCCATTCCCCAATATTAAACCTGATGCTTCCTCCACTGCAATTCCTGAAACTGCTCCTAGTCCTCTCAGAACGTATCCTTCCACTAAAGTGATGCATGGATTGTTTATCATAACTATCAGTACCAAAAAGGACCAGCGAAAGTGCTGTCTCCTTCCGCCATAATTGGAACACAGCCACTTCATCTTTCCTTTAAAAGTGAGGACTCCTTTAGGGGTTACCACCTTCCCCCCTCCTTTGGTCCATGGGGTGTTATCCTGTGGTATTTTGTTCATCCAGTGGCCTCCAGGGGATCCGGAATCTCCACATCCTGGAGTGCTGGCTGGAAAACAGTTCATATCTAGATCAAAGAGAAAAAAACAAATTAAGAACCACGTACAGCAGTTCATTGACTTTTCCCTTTTCTCTGAAACCCCCTTGGATATCATCTGAAATGAAAAGGTAGATTATGTACATAAATATACAATATAAAAGAAAGTAAGAATGTTTGGATTATATACATACATACACAATAGAAAAGCAATCAAGAATACTTTCTCAGGACCTGCAAATAATACATGCATTGATTACAAAAGATACAATGGCAATTGTAATTGGCAATGGCAATTGACTGTAAAAATGCAGATTAACATAACACTTCAAAAGACAATTCCCTATGTCATTGCAGTCACACATTGCTCTGGGATACTTAGCATTCTATCTATGTATTCAATGAAAAAACTTTGTTAAAGGGACGTTATGGTTAGGTTGCACTAATAAAAACCTATGAAATTCAGTAAAAAAAGTTGTTAAAAGGACGTTATGGTTACAAGTAAAATCGAAAAACCCCTGAAATTCACCAGTTATGGTAAGCTAAGCAACCATAACTCGCGCCACCACCGTGCACTGCTAAGACTAACACCCAGGACATCAAAGATGACACCATATGTCTGGCTCCCTCTTTTTTCCTTTGCTGACATATCTAGGCCAGTAACAGTCAGGAACTAAAAGAAAAGTAGTGTATTTGTACACTTATTCTTCAAATATGTTCTTAAAGTAATTCACTCTGGTTCACTCACAGCATATAAAACATATACATAGGGGAAAACACAGACATGGAAGACAACAATGTTTTCTATGTATAAAGATGATCAGTAAGGTTATCAACACTTTCTTATAGGTCTGTTGTTTTTTATTACTGTACTTTCCATAGATATGCTCATATGTGTATACATTGTACTCACACTACTTACCTTAGGTTGCAGTCACATTATTTGATAGTTATACATAGGGAAATAGTAGCTTTGAAGCAGAGCAATAATTTCTGTGCATAAAGATAATCAGTTAGATTATGAAGATTGTCTGGTAATACTGCTGTTTTTTGTTTATTTCATTTTCCCTGTATATGCTCATATTTGTATGTGTTGTTATCTGTTTGTGTTTTGTTTGCAATAATGCAATTATGTAGAAAGTGGGTTTTATTAGCTACTTAATAAATGTTTCACAGTAGGCAAAACTGTAATCAGAAAGCATTTATCATTTTACTATTCAACAATGCAAGATTATTAATATTGCACCTCCATCATGTATGCTGCACAAAATGTCTGTTTCTACATAAGTAGCTTAGTATACTGGAAAGAACTTCATAATAGAATGCTATTTGAATCAATGCATTGCTTAATGCAGTACGCACCTCATGATATTTATTCCAATGATCCTTGACACTTTTTTATCAACATTACAATAAGAATCCCTTGTACAGATTTTTCATGAAAAGTAAATGCACAGTGATGTCATCAATGACATTTGCGATGTCTTCTTTGATGTCCTGGGTGTTAGTATTAGCAGTGCACAGTGGTGGCGCGAGTTATGGTTGCTTAGCTTACCATAACTGGCGAATTTCCAGGGTTTTTTGGTTTTACTTGGAACCATAACGTCTCTGTAACAAAGTTTTTTTCACTGAATTTCATAGGTTTTTAGTAGCGCAACTTAAAAACTAAGTTTATTCATAAATATAGATAATGTAAATGTGATAAATGTTTACTAAGACTCCCTTACCTTACATTTATATAACATAGAATATACTAAACCCCCTGTCCCGCTACTGATTCTGATGTCCGCGGACCGTGCACATGTCCGCCGGCAGACGCGGTCACCATCAGCACTATCCAAAAACTCAGGGGGTATCTTACATTATTGTATCGTACAATAAAAACACCAAACATATTCAAAAAGCACCACATAAAATAATACATTACATTTAATAATAAATAAGAAGTGGAAACTGTATATGTAAGACACCAACCATCCACTGAAGTAGCAATTCCAATATAATATAATGGAATATACCAAAACAAAATAAATATGCCTCGAACTGAATTACCTCACAGAAACTGCACAGCAAGAAGCAAGAACATACTAACACAGCAGTAACAGCAAACGTTTATAAAAAAAGTAGTAAGTACACTACAGTTATTTCATATATTTTTACATTTTCTGTATTATGTACACTAAAACTAATATTTATTTTTTTAACACAGAAATGTCCAGTACTTTGGAATGGCTGGAAGAAAATTTCCCATGAGAGGAAATGAGTGAAGACAGTGATAATATTGATAGACACAACATTTCTCTATATAAGCCAATTCATAACCATTACTTTATGTGTACCTAACAATTTTTTTTTTTAACAGACCATACAACCAATAAAAATAATGTACCAAAAGAGATATTAGAAGATCCTCTGAAACGAATGGAACTAGAAATGGATTTGTTAATGCAAGACTTCAATCAACTAAAAGAGTGTATTGTGGACCACATTAAAGAAAACATTAAATATCACTGTCCCACATGTACCTGTTCCCCCTCTCCATGTCCCAGCCAACTATCCCCAAACCCTCCACACCAAGAAAAACGATACAATGAGACTTCCATCCCTTCCTCCCCTCCCATACATCATATCCAAACCCCTAACTGCCCTGCATTTGTTTCAGTTTCTGCTTCCCCTTCTCTTTACTAATTTTTCTACTGTTAAACAATAATAACATTTTAAGTGTGGATGTGTCCTTAGAACACACAAGATGTCCGTCTGTCCGTAATTAACCAAAATGGGGGTGTCCTAAGAACAATATACCTGTTCGTACTGTCCGTAATTAAAATGGAGGTGTCCTTAGAACACACAAGATGTCCGCCTCTCACAATCACCCAAAATGGGGGTGTCCTAATAACACCCCCGCTGTTCGTAATAGCCGCAACCAGAATGAATATATGCGTAGAACACATATCCCATCCGCCTGTCTGCAATCTTTTGACGCACATTTATTTTATTCGGGGATTTCAACAATGTTTGTAGGACACCCACACACATGCACATCACACACTTGGGTCCTACGAACATTGCGCCTATCCACAACTGTCTGCTGCATGTGTCTCGCACTTTTAATTAGTTCGGTAGACCCGAACACTGTCCGTAGAACACCCGCGCGCATGCGCACAACCGTCATTGCGCATTTGGTGTCCTGCGTACAGCTGTCCCATTTGCGAACATGTCCACAACGTCATCATGTGGTCACACCCACGCTGAGCTTGTGTCCTTATTTGCGGACACTGTCCAGGCCCCCACTCATTTAAAAACTGCTTTTTTGAGCAATCTATTTTACAGTAAAAGTTCACCATTGCACATGTCCCAGACAATGTTCCTGCCGATCTACATACTTTTTGGAACTTTTTGTGCTCGTTCTTGGTGTTCTAAGTGTTCAGGGATGGCGCAGGTTTCCGCGAAGCATGCCCCAGCACCCCTATAAAAGGCCACACCTCAGAGCTGATCCTCATTCTGCTTTTGGATTTCCAAGATTTACAACAGGACAATTGTGCAGGTTGCTGTTCTTGGTTCCTTGTTCCTAGTTCCTGGTTATTTACCTTCCAGATGGCATCCCAAAATGCTTCTGCTGCTACTGCCTCGGCATCAGCACCCCCACCCCCTCCACCACCACCACGTCCCCAAGGGCCTGCAGAGGGGAACAGGCTTGAGGATGCAGAGGAGATGGATGAAGAGGATGAAGAAGATGAGGTAGTGGAAGTCCCTTCTACTAGAACTCATCATGAGTCTTATGTGTGGCGGTTATTTACCACCGTTGATGGAAAGTCAAAAGCTCAAGTGAACAAGATGATCTGCAGTCAGTGCCACATGGTGCTGAGTTATGGCCAGGCTGGTTCGTATAGCTTTGGTACTACATCAATGAAGCGACACCTAAAGTCATTCCACGGTGGGGCTATTCGTAAGGTTGTACCTTGGGATAAACGTAGTAGGTTGAGTTCCTCTGCAGCATCCTCCGTTTCCGCTCCTGTCACCACAAAAGACACTCCTCTGGGACAGTGCATCCCTCCAGCTGACTCACAGGCCATTCTTGATGCTGTTGACCCTTACCTTTCAAGGGTCACAATATTGTACATGTACTGCGACGCAGTACCCTGCAGGAAGGAGAACCTTCAGATTGCTTTCGAGACTGCGGTCAAGGAGCATCAGAAGGTGTGCGACCTACCTGAATAAGGCCCACGCTACATCTTCTTCTCTTCACCTGCCCTTAATTATCCCCGTGGTTGGTGTCCCTTCATTACCCTCCTTTCCCCTCATTTCCTTGTGTGTGGTATTTAAAACACCCCAAAAAATATAAAACAACTAAAACAAAAAAAACAAAGACTCTTTTCAGAGCCGCCTTTCACAGTTTAAAAACAGAAGTGGCAAATAAATAGTGCAGGGCGCTGTCCATTTTTTAGAAGTCCGCAGACTTTTTGTGGTTTTTTTTGTGTTTCAAAAACTTCAAATGCTCAACACCTACTGCAAAAATGATTGCTTTAATTCCAAAAAAGGTTGCAATACATTTTGTTTATTTTGCAGAAAAATCTGAATGCCGGCATAAGTAAGATGTACTCCATCTCTGCGAAAAATGTGTGTGCTAGAAAACATAATATTTTCATTCTGAAAAGAGGACATACCAACATCTTCCAAAAAGGCACAAACAGCCTTGTTAACATTACGCCTTACTTTCTCCATTTGGGGACCAAATGAAAAAGAACGCAGCCACATTTGTCTCTGCGCAATACAGGAAAAAATTACTCTGGAGTTTGGATACATGTCCATGACTTTCCCAAGTCCTTCTTTCATTGAAAATTGCAAAGAGATTCCAGACACATGTCCTAAACTGTTCCCTCCACAATTAATAATAATAATGTCTGGATGACGCTGTGTCACCAAAGAAGAACAGAGAGGTACCAAATCCACTCACTTCATTCCACGCACTCCAGGCCAGTGCATTTCCACAGGAGAGAATCCAAGATGTGCAGCCACTCCACAGTGATCTGCAAGCACCTCCAACCAATGTATCCACGAATCTCCCAAAATCCAAACAATTGGCTTTCTGAAACACACAGCCATAGCTATTGGCTCTTCTCAGGCAAAACACCTAGTGACAAACTCTCTCCTTATACAACACACCCAGTATACCTTATTGACTAATCCCTTCTCTGCTCAGTCTCATTTGCATGCCTCACAACCCCAAAATCCCTGTATGTAATACGCGCTGCCCGCGAACAACCGCACTGTCCGTGGACAAATTGAAAAATCTGAGCGTAGGGAATGAAAATTTAAATAGTGTGCCCAATTTCCCCTTTGAGGTTGGCTTTGAAAGGAGCCTTTTTTTTGCAGATGCTTCAGAAACAACTTTTATTTTGTATTTTTGTTTTTTTTCTTCTTAGTTTCCTCCGAAAATCGTCACATTAGCTTCTCCAAAGCAATACTTATGTTCCAAAACAGCATGGCATTTCCCATAAAAGATAAAGAAATGTCATCTCCTTTAAAATAAACAACATTACCAAAATCAATGTTCTCATTATTACAAAAGAACATACCAGCTCTAAACATGAAAGCAAACATGCCTCGGTTGTTTGCACACCTAGCAATATTTTGCTGAGGACAAAAACACAACTATTGTCCCATACATCTCTAGGTAACGAAGCAGAAAAAATAACCTTGTCATTTGGAAGGACTTTCATGATTACCTGAACCAAGTTTTGCCGATCTTGCAACAAAGTAGGGGCACTGACATAGTCCAAAAGCACAGAACCACAGTGTAGGACAACTACATGTGGACTATGAAACCTATATCCCGACAAACTACTAGAATTGCCTGCAAATTCAAATCAGGCACAGTGCTCCACACCACATCCACTCCTTTTGTGTCAAAATGGTTAGCCACATTCCTAGATTCAGCATACTGCTCCAAACCATTCAAAAACATATCTCCAACCACCAGCACCCTGACTTTCTGCACCTCCACCATCTTCACTAACCACAGCCCCTCTCAATATGAAACAGAACCTCAACACCTGATTGGCTAATCCTCAAAATACACTCCCACTTCATGCTCGGAAACCCCGGATGTGGCATGTCCTGTATGCGAACAACCGTGCTGTCTCTGGAGTGCATAAATAACACTGGGGCAGCCCTTCTACCCTTTCCACTACACTCTCTGCACCACTTCCTCATTGGCTACTGTTAAGCAGTCACACAATCATCCACCAATCACATCCAAGAACTCTACATCTAACTCTGTCATCACAGATCAGCACTTTAAATGTACTATTCATCACTCTCAGTACAATTCGGCTGTGACTGCAAAGGACTTACAGCAACAACTACTATAAAACTCCCCAAGATGTCTACTTGCAGATTCATACACATTCACATGAATGAACACAGACTACAGGTATGAATATTTCCTACACAGTACATGTACAGCTCTTCTAGTAATACAATACATCCCGAGAGCATGGCTCAGCAGCAACGTGCGCGCCTTGAAAGCAAAATGACACGAAGCAACACAGATTCGATCCCCGGGTCCGTGCTTAGAAACCTCTGGGTGTTTAAGTGCGTTATAAATACTCAACTAAGACAAAATAATTACGCAACTAAAAAACAACCAATTCCTGTATCAGCGCCTCAATGCCCGCGGGCTGCATAAGCGCTTTAAAAATGTAAAATAAAATAAATAAAAACATGAACAGAGTAACTGCCACTTACCCTGTATAAACTGTAAAATGAACTTACTGGGCCTCATTACGAGTCCGGCGGTAACCGCGGTGGTAATACCGCCTGGTTACCACCGGACTCGTATTACCATTCTGCCTCTGTGACTCCCGGAATTACCAGGGCATTACAGCCCCGGTGTCCCGGGAGTCGCGGAGGCGGAATGGTGTTAATCCCCATTCCCATTGAGTCCCATAGGACTCAATGGGAGTAGGGAAGTGGAAACATCGGCACCATCTCGTGATGGTGCTGGTGTTTCCACGTCTGCCTGCAGGCGGGAGGTGTTCAACCCGCCAGGTCAGACCTGGCAGGAAGATCACCTCCCGCCTGCAGAACTCGGGATCGGGCGGACTGGAATTAACAGTGGCAGCGGGTTTACCGCCACTGTTAATTCCGGACCGCCCGACCCGTAATGAGGCCCACTGTCATTTCTCCCATCTGCTATGATGAAGTGTCAATTGCAAACCTTTCAGCTCCCCAAATTTTTGTTTACACACACACCTATCTAACAAAATATTGTTTCATATTATAAGATGGGAAAAATAACAGTATAATTATGAAAAAGACTGTCCAGTGTATTATAAAATTACACACAGCCAGGATGAGTAGATTACATACATCTTCATTCAAGCACACACGCAGACAATATCATCAGAAAGGCTCCCAGATCAAAGAACACCACTGCCTCTATATGAAATCCTTCTGCTTTATTTCCCACACCTTCAGAAAGCCATACATTGAATGCTTTTATGTACAATCTCTACCATTTACCCTGTAAAAATAGCAAACAATGCATATGATTATTTCTTCTATCTCTTAACAGCCATTAACATAACATTAAAAAAATACAAGTGTGCTCTATACGTTTATTATTATACTCATTTGAAAAACATATTCAACTAACAGATTCTAATTAAAATATACAGGATGCACATAGGCAAAGGAAAGTGCAAAAAAATGTTTACATGAACAAAAGTGTTATAAACACACATATTCACAAACGCCTTTCTTTTACAAAATCAGTGAAGACCACTCTCCTGAAAAGCAGCAGCGTCTGAAGTACGAACAAGGACTTAGAAGAACCTACTCTTTCCATACAAAAAAGTAAGTACAAAACTAACATAATGTTCTAATTGTTACTCAAACACACTAGCATTTAGTATTGTAGAAGAAACAAATATATTAATCCTTTACCATTAGATGTAGTATTAGTGCTTCCCCTTACCAGTTGCATACTTTGTATTGTCAACTGAAGCCCAGTATAGTAACACACAAATACAAGAATAGCCTTCCCAACTTGATGTAGCTTCCCATTGCACACCTCCACAATCATACTTACCATCATACTCAGACACTTATGCACAAAGCACGCATACACTGCACAACAGGCCAACCCATACTTTCTTTTTTTTTTTCTCCAACAGACCCCAAAGAATACCTACCAAAAATCAATTCCGTAGAAAGCAACGCAGAAGTAGAGCAAATCAAAATAAAAGTGTCCAAAATAAGCATCCACATCTAGCAGATTTTGTACAAACAGTTCAAACAAAACAGCTAATGCAGTCATTAAGCGAAACAAAACAAGCTTTCATTACAGAAACCTTCTTTCCTCTATCAAAATGTAAAACCAAACAGAAAGTGATTAACAAGACTTCATCTACCTCTACTGCTACCGCTGCACCTATAAATCTTGATATAGTGGCAAGTAAGCATACCAAAAATAGGTTTAACAAAAAGTGTTCCGCCACAGAGTCCTTCAGAACCTTTTTAAAAACAGGAGAGAAATCATGCACAACCCTTAAAACCTACCATAGAAAATTAATCCTAGAAGCTCTCGTAGACAGTGCAATCCTTCTCAAAAGGAAGTTATTTATTTTAGATTTAAACAGGATGAAACCACTAACAAAACTAACTACTAAAGTACAGAAAAGACTTTTCAATAAATGGATTATCAACAAAAATAGCTTCTTAAACATCTGTGGAGGTGAATGGATTCACACCACGACCGCCGAACCATATTTTAATGAAGAAGCGTATAAACAAATGCAAACAAACCCAATTGCCATACATAAGTGGACGAGGGTATGAGAAACTTAATAACAGCATTATGGAACAAGAAACTCTGCTCACAAAAATATCCCCAGAAAACTCAGAATCACCTCCCCATTCTACTCAACCTGAACGTCCAGTCTAAAAAATGGCCGTGCACATCAATTGCCAAAAAATCTTTTTCAAATCTTTACGCCAGTTCCTCAATCAGTATGTAAAAAGCAAAGACAAAATCAAAATGAAACTACTACAAAATATGGATGCCTGTCCATTGCGCAAATACACAGGCTACAAGGACATTCATTAGCCTGCATTTCAGGACCTATTTGCAAAAGCACCTTCCATCATATCAAAATGATATCAACACATCATTCAACTATAAGACATCTAGTCCAAAAACTCTACTATGCTAAAAGTCCTGCTTTAGCACTAGCCAATTTCAATAACCATCTTCTACATGATACAGTCAAGCAACTACTCGAAGAAATAGAGCATATCCAGAGAAAATATTTTGGAATTGAAAGCCACTAACAAAATGAAATCAATGTACAACAAACTAGCAACTACTGTACAAACAGCAATCTTCTATTAAACATATACAAAAAAGAAACACTAAAGTTTAAAAGTACCTCCGCTGAAGTACCAAACCATGTGCTTGTGTGTTGGCGCAGGACTTCTTATAAAAGTACCACAAAAACTATAGACAAAATGTACAAAATAGAAGACAATGAAGATTCGAAATGGTTCCAATTAGCTCTCTACCTCATAGCAGAAAACAAATACGACATTACTGACCACTTAATACTTTGCAATTACTGCACTGCAAAACTTGACAACAACCAAACACCACCACATCATGTGCTATCACAAACAAGAGTACCAACAGCAACCCCATACACGTGTTTCAGCCTTGTTGGGCCTCATCAGTGAGGTGAAGCTGTGCCTCTCTGAGCACAGTCAGCAGGGAGTCCACGTCTGGTTGCCCCCAGGTAACTCAGGGTGACCAACCCCAAGTTCCTTGCAAATATTTCAAAAAAGGTAGCAGGCACTCCTCTCCAGAAAGAACATGGCATGATAACCTGCTCTGAGATGAGAGTTTGCAGCACACGCTTTTTGCTCACTGTACCTTTCACAGATGGCAATATATCCATTTGCATATCAGTCTTTGCCCCGCCCCCATTGGGCAGTCCAGCACCAAAATGCTATGGCAATTCCTCTCTGAACAAGAGTACCAACAGCAACCCCATACACATGTTTCAGCCTTGTTGGGCCTCATCAGTGAGATGAAGCTGTGCCTCTCTGAGCACAGTGAGCACGGAGTCCACGTCTGGTTGCACCCAGGTAACTCAGGGTGACCAACCCCAAGTTCCTTGCAAATATTTCAAAAAAAAGTAGGAGGCGCTCCTCCCCAGAAAGAACATGGCATGATAACCTGTTCTGAGATGAGAGTTTGCAGCACACACTTTTTGCTCACTGTACCTTTCACAGATGGGAAATATCCATTTGCATATCAGTCTTTGTCCTGCCCCCATTGGGCAGCCCAGCACCGAAAATGGCAATTCCTCTCTGAACAAGAGTACCAACAGCAACCCCATGCTACCTTTTTTTGAAATATGTGTATGGAACTGGGGGTTGGTCACCCTGAGTTACCTGTGAAAATACAGTGAGCAAAAAGCGTGTACTGCAAACTCTCATCTCAGAACAGGTTATCATGCCATGGTCCTTCTGAAGAGGCGCGCCTGCTACCTTTTTTTGAAATAGATATAAAAACACAAGGAGGACTGTGCTCTCTAGATCCTCTAAATGTATCAAGATATTTCCATCATCGCTTCATTGCTATGTTACACTTTATTTGTAATAAGACTGTTCCTCCCCTCGGAGAAGTTCAACACTTCTTTTGGATAAAGGAATACCAAGCCAGAGGAGCACCACACATCCACATGCTATTATGGATTAAATATGCTCCTAAATTTGGTCAGGACAGTGATGCCACTGTTTTGCAGTTCATCCAAAAATATGTCACTTGTGAAATCCCTTCACAAACAACACATAGTGACCTTCATGCACAAATTTTACAATTTCAAAGACACAAATGTGGGAAATATCGTCGTCGCAAATATAAAAAAAAAAGGGAAATACTACACCAAATGCTGCTTTGGTTTCCCTAGACCAGTTTCAGCAACAGGTCAAGTAAACAACTTCATGTCTTCAGTCAGACATAGTGTCAAAGGTAAATCATCTAAGAACACATATTACATAAAAAGAACACAAGAATTAAAATGCATCAATGATTGCAATGCTATCATTGCCCTCCTATGGAATGCAAACATAGATGTGCAGTACATTGCAGACAATTCCACTGCAGTTGCACGATATGTCACAGCCTACTTAACCAAAGCAGAGAAAACAGAGCTTCAGGACCTATAGGATGACATATCATCTGACAAAACACTATCATAGAAATTGCACAGTTTAGGCATAAAAATGCTCTCTCATAGAGAATGTGGTTGCTATGAAACTACAGACCATTTAACCGGTACTGCCTTGTATGGAAAATCTGACAATATAGTATGGCTAACTCTTGGTCCTGCTAAATCTAGAAAAAGAGTTCTCAAATCATATGATCCCAACAGCCAAGACATTTTGAAAAACAATTTACTAGACACATACTACCCAAACAGGAGTACCACTGTGGAAACCATGTGTCTCTACCATGTAGCCCAAAATTTCACATGCACAAATAATGTTAAACCAGATGAAAAGAAAGGTAGATACAGAGCAGTAAATTGTGAAGGCAGCTTAGTGAAACTTACCAAACACAGCTTAATTAATCATATCAAATTGTCATTAAAAGCTCCTCAACATAAAGAACTGTATTACATGTCCCTGCTACAACTTTTTAAACCATGGAGAAAAGAAGAAGAGTTACTGGACACATATGACTCCTATGAAGATGCTTTGAAAGCAAATGAAAGCACTACAACAGACATAAACTTTACACAGTATCAAACAATGTTGCACAATGAACAGCAACACGAAGAAGAACTCCAGACCCAACTACAAGTGGGCACGCCTGACAGTAGTCAACCTTCTGTAACAGGAAGCCAAGAACCACTTGGATAGCCACTAATAGCAAATGATGCAGAATTAGCCATGATAGATTTAGAAAACACCATGTGTCAGTATGAACAAGCTACAGAAGACTTTGCTGTACTAAAATCACAACTGAACAATGAGCAGCGTAGCATTTTCCAAGAAATAACAAAACAAATTGAACATGGTGTGGAACATGAAAATAAAAACTGTACCTGCCAAGACTACAAACCTATACTGCTATATATGAGTGGTGAAGCTGGTTCAGGCAAAACATTCTTAATCAAAATCATCAGAAAGTTCTTCAACAATTGACAAATAACAAACTGTCAGCTGATGTAACTGCCCCCACAGGTTTAGCTGCCTACAACATAGGTGATGTCACTTTACACTAATTACTACTCCTTCCAGTAGAACACCAAAACAAATTATACTCTTACAAACTTTCCACAAAAGCTGAAATGGATCTACGCAGAGTGTTCAAACAAATGAAAATGCTGCTAATAGATGAGGTGAGCATGGTCTCCAACCGAAATGGATCTACGCAGAGTGTTCAAACAAATGAAAATGCTGCTAATAGATGAGGTGAGCATGGTCTCCAACCTAATGTTGGCTTTGATTCACCTCAGATTACAGGAGGTCCTCAAAACAGACTACGAACAGCTCTTTGGAGGAAAACACATTATTGTTTTCGGAGATCTTCTTCAATTGATACCAGTGAAAGCTGAACCTATTTTTAAAACATTAGGGCACAAACTGGGCTGTAAAACCATTGGCAGCATAGGAAATGTCAACCTTTGGCAACATTTCCAATTCAGAGAATTAACAGAAAACATGCACCAGTCTGCAGAACTCACATATGCCAACATTTTTAAAAGTATTAGAGTTGGTGTACTATCTCAAGAAGCACAAGCAATATTAAACACCAGGCACATCCATGCACTCTATGGCCATAACTCATGTGCTACTGATGTCATGGAACAATTAGCACACAAAAATGTCAATTGTGTTTCCTTGATGCCAACTCTTGCAAGCTGTTCAAAATTCAATGAAACAATGTTGAAAAAAGAAATGCAACTAATAATTGAAATTTGCTCCACAGATAAACTGGACAAACATGGTATGACACTACCCATGTGTCAACAAGCCACAACAAGACTAAATACCCTAGAAAACTCCATCTCCAACACATCTGGTTTTGAGAAAATATTAAAATTATCTTTAAACTGTAGAGTAATGATTAAACGTAAGCTTGACGTGGAGCAAGGACTAGTTAATGGAGCACTTGGCACAGTTGTTGGCTTTCAAACATACCCACGTGACAACAACATTCAATTTGTCAATATTTTCTTTGATAAACTATCAGAAGTTAAAAGGATAGGACACTAAACAGCCCGCTTCCTTCTTTTCAAAGACATGTATGTACGCAGAGAACAATTTTCACTAACTCTAGCATACGCAGTTACCATTCACAAATCACAAGGTCTTACCCTAGATAAAGCACTAATAGATATTGGTAGGACAGTCTTTAAAGAAGGCATGAGCTATGCAGCAATATCACGCTTACATACACTTGACGGGCTATTTCTAATCAACTTTGATGCAGGTAAAGTAAATGTAGATATTCCTTGCATTCTAGAATACAATAGACTGTGTTCACTCCACACCCCCATCTAAAAACCTACTCTGTTCCACAAAAAGCAAAACGCTGTAAAAGAAAACTACTTCAAACTGAAACGATACAGGATATCACTACAATTCCTCCAAAAAAAAAAATACATCGAGTACCACAGCAAAAGAAGAATCTACTGGTCAAAGTAACTCAACTACTTCTTCAAAGAAGCAACACACACTCCGAACAAATGACTTCGACACAGAACTGTCAGGTTCATTCAAATGTTCAAATATAACTGCTGTAAATTGCTACGCAAATGTAGCAATACATGTTCTATTCCAATTGCCACCAATTATTGAGAACATTTACTTACACAGTACAGACTAATTGTATTTGCAAATATTAGTCCTTCATAGAAATGCAACCAACAATCCTGACAACACTACAGTATTCATGGAATAAGACAAGAATTGGACGACTGTGCTGGAGTTGTCAAATTCACTATAAACTCACAATGAGATCCACAAGAATGTCTAATGTACTTACTACAAGTACTGGAAAACAAACACATACCTATCAATGAAATCTTTCTGATTTCATACATGTGGAAACATACATGCACTCTCTGTAACCATGTGGCACAGGAAGATGTCCCTAATGAACGCTTTGTGTATGTATCCATACCTAACTGTGAATCCATTCCATTTCAGCAACTTGTACAAAATGCAAACCATGGCAGATTATGTACTACATGCAATTCAGATAATCACTCCATAGTAAATACGTAATAGTAATGCTTTTACATTACAATGCAGATGGTACCAAAAACAACTGTAAGCTGACTGGATTCACACATGGTCAAGTATCACTGGGTAAGAAAACCTTCACAACAATAGGTATAATCTTCCACGCAGGAGCCACAACCAATGCAGGTCACTACACTGCATATATAAAAAAGAATTGTGGATGGTTTGAATGTAATGATAGTACCATTACTCTAAAGCAGAGATTGCTAGCAAATCTTGTAAATGCTTACTTAATATTCTTAAAACCAAAATTTAATACATATTCTGTGTATGAACATAAGCAAAACTTCAACTTCAAAACTGTTCTCAGTTAGAGTAGGCCAACAGGTATCTAACTGCCCCAAGATTCTGCAACAAGCAAACACATACATAAATACCACTAAAATCAAACAAGGAATATACAATTAGAATATGCCACCAGGTATCTAACTGCCCCAAAAAATCTAAAACAAGCAAACAGATAAACAAATACTACAAAAATCAAACAATAAATATCCAGTTAAAATATGCCAACAGGTACCTAACTTCCCCAAAAAATCTGCAAAAACCCAACAGATAGATGAATAGCATAAAAGTAGAAATAAATAATTATAATACGCCAACAAGTATCTAATGCCCCAAAAATATCTGCAACAAGCCAACGATAGAAGATTAGCAAGAAACAAGAAAGAAACAGTAAAACAATGAAAGATATATATTGTACCACAACATAGAAGATTGTTTTTTAAACCCGCATGGATTTTTTTTCCCACAGACCCAATGATTTAGAAAACAAACACAGAAACTGAGCAAATTGCACAGTACACTGGTTTGAACTATAGTACTTGTAAAGTACTAAATATGCGGGTAAAAAAAATAGAGAAATGTCTAATATGCAATGTAATAACTAATAATGAACTACCTGCTCTAACATATGATCTTTTCTTTTATCAGAGAGATCAAAAAAGTATGTCTGGTCCAGTTACCCATGTCATGAAAAAACTGCATACAACCACAAAAAACTCAACCAGTAAGTATACAATAAACTCACAAACACTGCACTTGTTACAAACTCCACAATCTTAACTGCATAGCCTAGCCAAAACTTGACTTACAAAATCTACAATTGAAACAGTACACAAACCTTTGGGTTCTGGACATTTGATGGGTGTTTGATTCTATGGGTGTGCTATGCTGAGGTGGTTGTGGCCAGGGCCTAGACTCTTGGGTGCATGGCCTATGGCCTTTGGCCAGGCACCCAAGACTCTAGGCCGTGGCCACAACCACCACAGCATAACACACCTATAACCAAATATTTTGACTGTGGTATGTAAGCTGCTTATAGGGGATATTAATTACAATCAATCATTTGCTAACAACCCAAAACCAACATCATAATAAAGTAAAATAGGCAGTAGTGCATTTATTATGTCAGCGGACAACAGCAATGACCGCGGACATGTCAAACACATCAAGGGCACCTGCCACCTAAACAAATACAGTATTTGACCCATCTCCTACTCCCCAATCCTCCCCAAGCACTTCAGCACACCAACACACTCCCCAAAATTGCACTTTGCCTCTGTTCGCCGTCGCCCTGTCAGCGGATCCAAGATGGCGGGCGCATCAAAACAATGTGACGCACCTCACGCCTCATCACAGCCAATCAAAGAAAACATTGCATGTCAGCGGACATGATGCAAGCCGATTAGCCAATCAGTGTTCTATCCGCGGAGTGAACAGGGAAGTGTGTCCTCAGAGCGGACATAGATATCAGTAATTTTTTTGCCTTACATTTTGGCTATAAAAAAAAAATACTGGTTGGATTCACACCAAATTAACAAAAGCACGCTTTCGTGACTAAGCCGCCGCTCCTGCCGCAAATTTGGTGGAAATCTATCCAGCGGTTTGAGCAGTAGGCATTCGCAAAGTTTTTTCTCATTATGTCTCTGGGAAAAAAAGAAATTTTGGGACCCCCTCTATAACTTTGCCTATAACTTTGAACCCCCCCCCCCCGGACCAAACCTCACAAACATTCTGAGTGGGCCACATACTTTGCAAAGTTTGGTGAGGATTCGTCCAGAGGGAGCGAAGTTGTAAGCCGCCCAAAAAGTGCTCTTCCTAAGGGATTAGCAACTTAACCATAACTACACAGCCACTACCGTGGGCTGTGTAATATTACAGGGTCTGCATTAGTGGCTCCTATACACTTCAAGTTGATATTTTTATATAATTCACACCTACTTGCTTGCTATGGTGAATCTCCTAGGATGCAAATGCTTCAGTTTCAGGATACAAGTGTATCATTTACTCCCAACTAGCTTCTTCAATCTGTTCAATCCTCGTCACCTCATGTTTCGGGTAGACCGGCTTAATCTGAATAACATGAACAAATTGTTCCACAGTTAACTGACCCTCCTTTATGGCTATTCTGTAGACTACAGGTGAAACCTTCTCTACAATTCTGAATGGACCGTGCCGTGATTCAAGGAATTTAGAATTTTTATGTTTACCTTTCCCAAATTTGAATTTATATAGCTCATCACTTAACTCATATTCTCTCATAGAAGTTTTCTTGTCATGGAGCCGCTTTTTTCCAAATTGTGCTGTGCATGTAAAAGCATGTTGCAAATGCTTTCTCAGCTCTTCCACATATTTGTGGACTGTGGATGCATTTACAAGGGCTTGTTCATTTGTTCAGTAAAGCAGATGCTGTGGCAAAACCATCTTCCTACCTGTCAAAATTTCACGTGGGCTGAGGTTTTTTTATCTAGATGGTTTTGACCTAATAGCCATTAACACCAAAGAGATTCACAGATCCCAACTAGATCCTGCTTCAGCTACATATTTCTTTAACATATGAATGATTGACCTGCTATACTACTCCACTCCCCTTGAAGAGGGGGGCTAGAATGAAATATGTAACTACCTCTTCACACCCAAGATATGCCACATTTTTGTCATAACTGCGAAGTGGGAGTCCCAGGGGTCCCGAGACCACCCCTATGCCCACCGTAATTCATGGTGAGGTGAAAGGCCAGAAACGTTTCAGCCATTCATCTTATTTTGGACAGATCGCGAGTGCACCAATGATTGACAACTACACTGAAAGGTATCCTGTCAGCCAGCCATACAGACCGAATACAATGCAGATCTTTCCATGTGTGGGAGAAGAGCCTGTGAACGTGGACGCGGAAGCCTATGTGGACAGCCTCGACTGAACACCAACATACCATGGTACTGACATCATTAGTGACATCACAACATAGCAGTGTTAGACATGAAGCATGAAGACATGAAGCACACTTGCAGTCCACACTACACCACATAAACACACACTCATATACATGAAGAACATGAGTGCACAGTTCTATAGCTAGAGGTCAGATACATATACATACTGTCAGTGCTTTTATTATTTTGTCATTAGCCAAATGCAGTAACACAGAACTGCAAGGCAAAAGAGATCCTGAGCAAGCTTGCTGATGCTTAAAGCCAATACTCATGTGGACATACAAGAGTTTATATGGACCCTAATTGAACCACATATAGCTAACCCATAGGGAACATAGCACAACCGCATTATAAGGTTTATGAAAATTACAGCAGGCTTCAGGCCACTGAGCAGGAGACGAGCTGAGCTGATTCAGGCAGCACAGAGAGCATGGCATGTGAGACAGGCCCAAAACCAAGGTCAGAGATATGAAGACACTTTCCAATCCCCAGACAGCAAAGGGACCAGCTGCAGAGAAGCTTAATAAAACCTCATAATTTTGAGCTGCAGAGCTCAAATTCATGGTCTCTAAACACGTGATGCAGCCAAGCAAGACAATGGACAGTCATTCACGGTGAGAAAGCGGAGCTGGTCACAGCAAACCAGGCGCACACTGCAACAAGTGTTTCAAAAGCAAGAAGAATATTCTCATAGGCAAAGGTGGTGTATACGAGTTACAATACAGACACATAGTCCTTCACATCACCTTGAAGAGGTGCACAGTGAGCTCAGAACTCAACCGATTCCCAGGCCTGGGGAGTTCATCTCTAACCAATCACAGTTTAGTATTCCAGGGGTGGATGGCAAGAGGCATAAAGCAATGGTAAGCCCACTACTATTCCACAATTCATCAGATAGTTCTTCTGGGATGGCCAGAATGCAGTTAGCAGTAGGATAGCACCTATAAGGTCCACTATAGGCAGTAGAGGCTCTCAGTAGCCAATCCCTCATGGCAATAGGTTTTTATGGAAAGGGCCCGAGTGATGACGCAGCAGTGCTAGAAAACCAGCCTGCGCACTGGGGAGCCTCGAGCTGTGCCTGAATGTATCTGTGTTCTCATACTGATCCCTGTTGGTTTTGTGTGTAATAAACTGCAGTTTGTATTTGCCATTGACTGAGCCCGCTGTTTTTCCTGGGGAGGGTGTTGTGCCCTCCAAGTTCACAGACTCGCAGCATCGCTCTGGCAATCCTGGGAGTTTCCCCCAACAACTGCACTAGTGAAATGACGTCCATGGCGTGACTCTGTTCTCTGAGGTAAACCAAATCTTGAAAAAATATATTTGACTAGCAAAGTTGCTGCTGTTTTCGCACTGCAGTCTGGCGCTGGAATGCACGCAACCCATTTGGACATTAAACAGGTGACCGTCAACATATACCTGTTTCCCCACTCTAACCTTTGCACTGGCCCTACAAAATCGATTCGCAAATCCGACCATGGGAGTGTTAAACCTCTTTTCATTAATTGCGTCCTGTGGGTTGGGGAGGTAGGTTGAAATTGTGGACACATTAACCATCCCCTGGAGTTCAATATCCTGTGACATGTGTGGCCAATAGGACTAATCTTTTAAAATGTATAAAGTTTTATGGGGACCTCTTTGGCCTGCAGTTATGGCATTGTGGGCATGATGTAACATCAATCCCCAAAATGACAAAGGTACTACCTATTGGATTTGGCCTGAAAGGTATCCCTGAATCATCAGCCCATCTTGTAACCAAATTCGCTTTTTGTTTTTTAACAACACCCTTAGTTTCTCTTTCCCTTTGCAGTCCTCTTCAGTCAGAGGATTCTGTTCTGCATCTAGCATGTGGTTGTAAAATGGGCCTAAAATAAGATCCTCTTTTTGTGCCTTAATCAAGTCTTGATCAGGAGTAACAAAGATCCACTGTGCCACAGGCTGTTTAACTGTTTTTGGAGTTTTGGAGGGTATTAGCGCTTCCACCTGGATTTCATACTGCAGGAGTTCAATGGGAGATAACTCCCCCATTACAGCTCCAATTCCGGCTAATTGATCTGCCTTCTCATTTCCTTCCTTGTTTTCCCCATGTGTTTTCAAATGACCATGTATCTTCCTCCAATGGATGATCATGTCATTTTCCGAAAGAGGTTTGCCTATGTCTTGGATCATTTTGCCATGTTTAAGTGGTTTCTTGTTATACGTGAGCATTCCTCTCACTTTCCAGCCAGGCAAACATTCCACAAAACTATTTTGTGCATAATGAGAATCTGTGACTATTACTATTTCTTTAAGTTTATTTTCTACTCATGTTGATATTGCCTTATATATAGCAGCCAAGTCTGCAACTTGACATCTTTCAGAACCTAGCCTCATGATTATCCTAGGGATACCCATCGCATTTAACCCACTAGTTTCCGATTCATGCCACTAGCTCTTTTTCAGAATCATCCCCCACATGATGCACATCTATCTACTTAAACAGTTGGGAGATCCTTAGATGTCTCTTCATTGAAAGCCTTGTGTGGGGATTACTCATTTGCTTCTAATTCTGTGTCTTCAGACAGCTGCACAATCATGTAAATCTGCTAGCCCATGAGCAACTGGGCTTTTTTGGTCTGTCCAAATTTCACCTCTGCTGGGAATCCCTGCAGCGTTAACATCCGTGAAGTGATCCTTGACTGTGCCAAATTCCCATATCTGATCTGTTCACTTTGCAAGAATTGTAGAGCCTGGTGATTTGTTTCAACAATCACCCGTTCCCCTTGAATTGTGGGACGGAAATGTTGCAATGTCCACACAGTGGTTAAAAGTGTCATCTCACATTCACTAAATTTGGTCTCTACCTGTGACAATGTCTTGCTGGAATATGTTAATGGTGTTGTTATTAGCATCATGTTTCTGTAATAGCACTGCTGACATACATTAATCTGTGAATCTTATTTCTACAAGGAAATCCATTTATTTATGGGATATGCCAACCATGGTGCCTTCATCAAACAGCTTCCTTAATTGGTCACTGACTCACTTTGTTCCTTCTCCCATTTCCAAGGGACAACCTGCTTCAGCAATCTGATCAAAGGTTGTGTAATCTCTGCATGATTTTCAATAAATGTCCTATTGTTACCTATCATTCCTAGAAAACTCTTTAGACTTTTTAAATGGTGGAATATTTTAGTTTCTGAATTGATTCCACTTATTTCTTTTGTGGGTTTAACCCATGTTCTGTTACTTCATAGCCCAGAAAGTTTATTATTTTTCTACACCACTGTACTTTCTGTAAAGATACATTTGGCCCAGCCTTCTGTAACTGACCGAGCACATGTCTAATTTCATTGAAATTACTTTCTAAATCTTCATTTTTTATTAGCACATCATCCACGTAAACTATGTTTCCTATCTGAGCTGGATCTGGAAGTGCCTTGTTCAGGAATATTCTTCAGCTAGTGGTACACACAATGTCCAGCTGTAAGATCCAAGGTGGAAAATAACTTTGATCCCTGAACCTGTGCAATGCCCTGTTCAATAAATTAAAGGGGCCACATTGAAACAGGTACTCTCTTGTTCCATTCTCTCAAATCTGCAAACAAGCACCATTGGCCATTGGGCTTTAGCACACCTAATATGGGAGTATTTGTTGTACTATGAATAGGCCTAATAATGCGTCTAGATACCAAATGGTCAATTATTTCAACCAGTGACTCCAGACATACCACGGGTAACCTATATTATCGCACAGATACTGGCTCCCTACCATGACCTTTTGGTAGTGTGGCAAAATGTAAATCGGTCAGCCCACAATCATAGGCATCATTGGTAAAAACCTGTATGAATTCCATACATGTTTTCTTCAATTGATCTCTCTTCTTCATTTGTGCAAGCATATACCACTTCAATTTGCTCTTCTACCATTTTAGAAAATTCTGGGAAATCATCCAAAGGATGAACCTCTGTACTTTCCTCTAATTGTGTTGTAGTGTCTCTTTGAAGAGCCCTACCATCAAATATTTTGGAATATTGACCTCCACTTCAATATGCTGCTTTTCTCTTTCAGATTCACCCAATTCAAATAGAGCACAATTATCCTAATGACAGAATATCACTTCATTTGGTGCATAAATGTACACTGCCATCTCTGCCCGTTTTTCTTAGGGTCCAAATAAATCTCCAAGAATTGCTTCTGTTTTTCTCCTTGCAGTTCATCCTAACACATGAGAATGACAGTAAAGCTAGGCACACAGCCATTCTAAAGATATACTTCCATTGCACAATTATATTATTTATTTCATATAATGTTTCTATCCAACAGTGATACAAGCATAATATCTATCTTCAAATTCTTCTAGTATACATAGAAAGTGTTAATTGCTATTGATCTTGGGACTTACTTTTCTCAGACCAGCCTGACTTTTTACTAGGCAAAGGGGCATATAAAATGACATCTTACCCCCCTTTTTACCCATTTCTTTTTGAATTTCTTTGTCTATTCTCCTAGACTCGGCACCCATTTTAAGTGTAGCCACTGACTGACCCTCTGACTTCCGACCACTAGTGTCCACTTCCCAATCCCTCATTTTTCTTTCCCCATTGTCTGGGTCCTTTCCACTTACCTCCACTCTGGAAACTATTGACTGTGTATTTTCACAAGTGTCAGGGGACAGAATGTCAGTTTCTGGTGTTTGACACTTACCTGCATTTTGCACAGTACCTGTCATTTCTGTCTCTTGGAATACCTGTGGTTCAACATAGTCCTCAGGTGACAGATCTGTATCTGTCTTTTTGGGAAGTTTCACTTTTGTGGGGGTATAAACGGTATTTTGGCTATCAAGTAAGGATATACTATCTGTTGACCCTGACTTTTCATTGTGTGTTTAATTTTCATATTGCAAATTCTTTTTAAATTGCCATCTAGGGCGCTGCTCTTTTGTTTTTTCCTGTTCATTTCTTTATTCCTGCTCCTCATTTCCACATACCTGAATGGCTTGAATCTAAGTTAAACCACACTCCTTTTTTGTGTGTGTTACTATTCCCTATCTTACTTTCATTCATTTGTTTTATTGGTCTTAATTTGTTAGATAACTAAGAGTTTTTATTCAAACACGATTCATGGGCATCTGTGTTCACATCATGACAAAAATGACTAACAACTGACACTGGTCACTTGTTGTCGCTATGTGCAAGGTCACTCCTATGACCTTCTGCACCTTCATTTGGTTGTTGTTTTTGAACTGCACATAGTTTCCCTATTTGCTCAGACATCATTTTAATCTGGGCCTCTAAGCAGGGTAACCTGTTTATAGGCCTCTTTACAAGTCCAGTGGTAGCCGTACAGGTAAAACTGGCAGGCTGCCAGACTCGTGAATTTTTCCAGTGTCTGTCTTCACAGAAACAGCAGTGTTTACAACCTTGGTGTTCCTGGAAGTCAGGCGCCGTAAAAGTGTTAATCCCCATTCCCATTTGAGTCCCATAGAACTCAATGGGAATGGGGATGATGGAAACACCGGCACCGTTCATAATGGTGCCGGAGCTTCTGTGAAAGTCTGCGGGTGGGGGCGGGACAGTACCTGCCCACAGACTCAGAGTGCTCTGGCCCGCTAACAATGGTGCCACTAGGCTTACTGGCACCATTGTTACCGGACCGGCACACTCGTAATGAGGCCCTATGTCTCTGAATTCAACCCTTTGTGGTTTGGACCGATAATGGTTGAATTCACTGTGATTAGGCCTGTTCTGGTACCTTTCAGGAGATTTATTTCTGTTCGTGTTTGGTGTAGTGTTCTCTGTTGAACCACATACCTTTGAATGTGTTAAGTGTCATTGCTTGCCTGGGTATGAGCTGATTCTAATGGCATATTCACAGAATTCACTTCTCGATTTGCTGGTGTGGATTCTTTAGACTTTGATTTTGTTTCTTTATTCTTAGCTGTCTCCTAATTTTTCTCACTAGATATTACCTCATAAATCATAGTTGCGTCCTCAATTATCCATTCTAGTGGTTTTTCCAGAATCTTCCAAAATGACCCGAAATTAAATGACCGAATGGGAGATTTGGCTGAATGTCAGCCGTTTGAAAATACTGAATGGCCAAAAAGTTCCACCAGGTGCCCCATTCGGTAGCGGGAGATGCAGGGGTGTTGCCCGAACCCTTGCTCACTATATTGTAAGTGGGGGTTGCAGGGATGTCCCCAGCAGCCGGTCCAGAAAAAAAAATAAAGGACCGTGCAGTGCTGGTTCCCGATCACAGAAATTAAAGGGAACAGGCGTTGCAGGAATACAGCATGTCGGCAGCATGGTAAATAGGGAGGGTGGGGGTGTGGATGGGGGTGAGGGCTAAATCAGAAATGTTAGGGGAGAAAAGACTGAAGGTTATTTCAGAAAAATAATCTTCTGTCTTTTCTCCCTCGAACATTTCCATCTCGGGCTTTCAACAACGATCCATGTTTCCCTGTCAAAATCCCAGATTAGCTGAGAGACAATTTCTTTTTGAAGCCTATAGAAATATGCAGTTTTTATTTTTACCGCATTGGGGTTAAAGTTCAGAGCAAAATGCGTGAATGCCCTTTTTAAATTTTTAAATAATTGGAGAGGGGATTCATTTGGTAGTGCAGACATGCTATAAGCATCTTTCTTGGCTTGCTGTATAGACTGATAGGGAGAGAATTGGTGTCTAATTTCCTTCTGAAAATCCGCCCATGGCATCTTTTCCTGTTCATTTAGGACACAGACAACACTTGCAGAAGCTGCATTTAAAGTGAGGTGTAAGTACAGCCCATATTGTTCCCTAGCGATCTGAAAGGTTTTAAATATATCATAGACCACCTGAATATGATCTTCGATAGTGCTATCTCCTCTTTTTTTAATGGTCCGATCAAAGTTTTGATGGATTTCATTTAATGGACTACATGGTGCGCTCTGGGTTGTGTCATTTTGTCCTTCACTCTGTTCTTTTGTGGATGAGCACGTGTGTTAGCAGTTGTGTGTGATTTATATCATAGCTAGGCCTTGTCAGGTGGACAGATGCTGCCAGTTTTCCCTGGCTAGGACTGATTCAATTCAGTTTAGGTGAGTGTAGTGCATTGGTGCTTTTTTTTTTTAGATTGAAATTAGAGATTTGGGCCCTCATTACAACTCAGGCATTAAGGGTTAACGCCACTGTTAACCCTTAACGCCTGATTCCCACCTTAACTCCTGCTTTTTGCAGGCGTTAAGTTCCATGGTGCTAAGGCACCTTGGTGCTAATTACGGCACCGTAATTTACGGTGCCGTAATTAGCGCCTTCCCCACTCCCATTATGCCCTATGGGGCAAAAATGGGAATGGGGAAGGGAAAATGGGAAATGGGGATTTACCGCCCCACTCACCTTGTAATGGGGCGGTAAATCCGCCATCCACCATGGTGTAAACGTAGTTTACACCATGGTGGTAAAGTTGGTGCACTTAGCACCTCAGTTGTAATGAGGGCCTTGCTGTTCAATTTCTTTGCATTGTGCATAGAGCTGCTGTGCCTCATGGCAAAGAGCACAATTCCCATTCCTGATTGTAGTGATTATTCCTTGCAACTGATTTATTTGTGCCTGATAATGGTCAACCGTTTAGTTTTTATCTTCATTCTCATTCAATATTTCGCTTTTCATTGCATGCAATTCCTTCGCTTTCTCACCTCTATCCTTTCTAAGTGTCTGAATTACTGAAATTGTGTCATCACTATCCTATCGTACCTTGTCAAACATAGTTTTAAAATGAATTAATACTTGCTCACTTTCAGCAAATTATTGGTCTCCCTGAGCCAAAGGTGTATCAAGGTCGCTACATTTGGCTTGGATTCCTGTGTCTAGCTCTCTATGTTTAACTCTGCCTTCATCTGTTCTACTCATTTACATTCTGCTTCTAAATTACACAGGAATTTACTAATGATCTCAATGCCTTTTGCCCATAGCTTGATGAACCTATGTAGTAGAAACCACAGCTTGGCACACAATCTGATAATATAACCTCTCTCTTCCTTACACTCTGAAGCTTGGAATAGTCTAAGGAGACACGTTTTTACAATGCTTCTTTCACCAAAAATCTTTTCAAGGACCTCTTTCTCACCTTCAGTACTAAGCCTGTGTTTCCATGTTACTATGTTTTCAGATGACCAGTTTGCCAAAGCAAAGAGTTTTGTTTCGAGATAAGCCGATCATTTAGAAAAAAATCTCAGGCATGGTGGCTCACTGCCAATAACAAGATAACAAAATTCAATGTGCACACAATACAGTTGCTACCACTTTCCTCATTGATCTAGATCAGAGAATGAGTGCACAATATGATTATGCTATATTATGCAAGTCCACGCCCAGTAATTAGTTAACTGCTTTCCCAGACAATTCACCACAAATCTGTCAGTGGTATTTTGCAATATTTTTTGGGTAGGTTTGTTGAGGTATTTCTTGGTATAGTGATGTGCCCAAAATACACGAGGCTGCCTGATATTGTTCTTATACCGGCACCATAAACAGTAAGTCAAAACCAGACGTGGTACGCTCTAACTCATAATTTGATTTTGCTGTGGTATTTTATTTACAATACCTCACTATCCCTTTTGGTGGTATCTCAGAAAACACTTATCACGTAATCTGAATACTGACATTCATATAAACAACCCCTGAGAAGGACCCAATTCACGGTAACCAGTTTTGTTTTGTATTTTACCACATGTGATAAAGTGAACTACGGCCTGCGGTAAAAATGAGTTTACAGCCCATTCTGCACGAGTCTGTATGCCAACCCAAGAAACCAGAACACACAATAAGTACTCTGAGACAATTCAACTCTCTCTTTTGTTCTTTATAGAAAATTAGGATAATGCAAAATATCAACAAAAAATGCAATGCACAGCGTTTGCCCATTACATTTTCTGTGACTCAAAAATGAAAATGAAACATTCACAAATACAGCTCATCTGCATTTCCTTCCCACATGATAAATTAGCTTTTCCACAATGGACTTCAAAACACTCTCTTGCGATAGATGTTAACAGTTCAAAACGTAATTATCACAGACCTTGAAAGATAGCAATTACTCTGTGCAGCTCACTTCCTTCAGGTATATTTACAACTTGCTACTTGGCAACAAAAAATATGGAACAATTAGCCACGTTTGTATGAAACTCAACATTCCTTAGTCTGAAATTGCCTGTAAAATTTACTAGAAACTTTCCAAGAACAATGTTTGGTTCTGGGTGCCGCCGTACAGCAAAGCCAGGATCGTACTCAGCTGCCAGGAACCCCTGCACAGCAAGTTTCCTTATATGGTTCACTCCTCTCTAAGTAATTTCGTCAGAACTTCGCAAAGTCTTTTCCCCAGCCTGCCTGCCTGCTTGCTTGCGGGTGCAGTACACTTCTCCCCAGGGACAGTTAGCGTGGGCTAGCCTTCTGAGACAAAGCACCGGCCAGAGAGGCAGCCTTCTGAGACAATCCTTTTTATGCCCTTTGACTTTCACCTCCCATGATGTATGTCTGGCCTGCATAAAATATAAGAAGCCACTGCCTCATTTTGCAATGTAATTTGTAAGAACCACCTTCCTTTGTCAATCACTCAACAAGCTAGACATTTCTGGTGACACGTGTTTATCTTGTCACCTCTACACAGAGTTTTAGGTAGGCAATGGATGCAAATTGTTACATTTCTCTGCGCTATTTTCCTGTCCTGAACATTTTAGGCAATAAGCTCACTTTGAGTGAAACAGCCTCTACATTCCCAGCTCTCATTCCTCACCGAAAAGCAACTTTAATTCTACACGTTTTATTCTCTTTTCAAATAAGCCGGCTTGTCATCAATATTTTGCATCACAGGCTACGAATTGAATTGTCTTTAACATTAACATGGGGATATATATATATTAGTAATTTGGATATGTTAGTGAGTACATTGTTAGTGAGTACCAGTTTAAGTATTTAATTGCAGCTCAGTTCATAGTGAACTGTGGTGTAGTGTTCAAATGAAAATACCAGCTTTTATAGTAGTGAATTCAACCCCCTCCCCCTTTATACCTTACATATAATGTTGGTTTGAAATGCACTCACAATACTGACTCACACCATATTTAGTCCAGAGCCATACCTGAATCTCACACCCTTGTTCACAAGTGGGGTTCATTTTTATCCATGTTGAAATTCAGAGCCTAAGTTAACATTCAAAACCTTGGCTGAAATTCAGAATCCTCTCTTCCTACAAAACATGTAACAATTTGAACAAATGTTAGATCATTTTCGGAGCCAACAATATCAAGAGACCACATTTACTATAGCTAAACAGAAAGTAGAAGGCTTGAGATGTGAAACCTTGTATCAGAAACATCCTAAAAGTGAAACATTAGATCTAGTTTGTGGGCAACCTTTTCCAGAGTTTGAGAATTATTGGCAGACAATGGAATACATTATAATTTGATTGGTTACAGGTGATATGTTTACATCTTTGCATATGGGAATGTGACCTCATTAAGGAATTAAGTACATGCTGAATGTGGTGACATGCCTCAACTGATTACATCTAAGTTAGGCACTTACCCCTGTTGTAATGGTCAACATTGTAACAATTTGGTTAAGGGTCCTTGCATTAGGCAGCCATACACTGGGAATGACATAAGATTGTTTTGCAACATGTGAGACCTCAAATGTGATTTATAATTTACGATGTCCATGTGAACTGTACAATGTGGGCTGACAGGAAAACAAAACTCCAATGGACGGAACACAAGTCCCAGATACAAAATAAGAAATCCGAGATCGCCGGTGGTTTGTCATTTTGAGGAACAGAGACACCTTAGAGCAGGTGTCCTTGCCAAAAAAGAGGTGGTAACATTGTGCAATAATTAACATCAACATGAAATACACTGGATTGAAACATTATCCCCAATGAAAGCATGAATATTGATTTTGATTGAATTGCTTCATTTAACTCTGTGATCAGATCTTCTTCACATGGGCTTGATGTCGCTGTGAGATTTTGGCATTTTTCTTTTTCACTTTGGGGGTTCACTCTAGAGTTTTGGTGATATATTGAAATTAACAAGATATGCCCCTATTTCTTTTACACTTTGTGATACTGTAACATCACAGGAATTGAGATATTTGTGCTGTCTAGGTGGGCTCCCAAATATTTATTGGTGACACATTTTAGCGAAAGAATATTTTTTAATGCATACCAACCTTCATACTTTTATTTTGGATTCTTTTTTTAGTTTTGTTTATTTCTTTTTTTCAAGCTTTTTCTTACTCTCTATGTGAACTGGCTTATATTTTCTTTTTTTTGCTTTATGGTATGTCTTTCGTGTTCTATGTGATGTTACCAATATTTTCAGAGACCAACCGGTCCACACAGGCTTTCTGCTGCTCTTACAAGCCCTATGAAAGTTATGATTCCACTAAGTATTGATGCTTTCCAAGATAACTCTGGTAATGTTTCTGACCGCCACCTCATCTGCACGCGGTGACACAAGAAACCCTTCTCATTGTCTATGTAGAAGGGCACCCATCGCTTTCACTCAAGGATAGTTGCAGTTCTGAAACATGAAAGATATTACTTAATAACATCACGGTGTAAGTGCATGACCTTTTGGTATAAAAGTATATAGGAGTGGACCTATGTGCATTGTGGGAATTGAGAGTCATTATTTGCTTTTTAGTTATTTTTACAGTGTCCCTGTTTTAGAATGAGAACGAGTGGTATGATCACAATACAATGGTACATGGACTTTATGGGACAGTTGGGTATTTTGCTGATGCAGAATTTTTGACAGATGATTGTCTGATTACTATCAGGTTGGCAATTGCCTGTTGCTTGTTGGGAAGCAAAGTTGTGTGCAAAAGTTTTCAGTACTGTTCAGGTTTGAACACGATATATGTGGTTTAGTTTTTTTGTAGGAACATAATAAGGGTGTACCCTTAAAGAAGGGACTTAGTCCAGAAACGCGCAGGGTTTACTTTTAGAACTCTTCTCCGGGGATACAAATATTTTATTTAGATTTGATTGCCAGCTTTGCTTTTTTTGGATAAATTGATGATGGACAATTCCGACTAGGCATAGACGGAATGTTTTGGGTCTGTAGTGTGCTTACTATGTCTATTTAACTCAAAATGCCACAAACCCACTAGCTGGATTTGACAAATAAAAAAATCTGTATTAGAAATTATTTAGTAATGACTTAATCGGAGTTGTAAACCTGCTACTGTCGTAATTAAAAGGTCTTAAACTCCAGCCACCCGTGTTATAAGCACTCTGCATGTCTTTCACTGAAGTCCTGTTCAAAACGAGCATTGGCAACACCAATAGTTTTGGCTTGTGTATAAGTATTAGGCATTTGCCAGCTACTGATAAAAGATGCCCAGGTAATCGCACGATTTTCCACCTGCTAACATCAATGGCCAGTTAACACCACTACGGCTGTGCCTGGCAAGTGCCTTTCTCATGCTTACACAAAAGCCCAAACTGTTGGCATTGCTGATGTCTCCTTTTTTGCACATTCTGTAAATAGGAGGGGAACATATTAATGTTCCAGGCTTGGCGGTGCTGTTTCATTAGATTTTAAGGACTGATATATTGCTCTTGGATTTCTTGTCCCATGTTTGATCTGGCCAAATGTGCATGAGCAAATCCAGTTTTGAATTAAGTCCAAAAGCTCATTTTGTGCACCAACCTGTCTCTCAAGCAGACCATCGCAATATCATGCTTCCCCCAATACCTTATTACTGGCTTAGTTGCACATGGCTGCACCCCCTCTACTAAAGGATCTCGATTCGCTACAGAATTCTGAGCAGAACAAAGCTCTTACTCGCAGCAATCAGGCAGTCTGTATTGTGCAACATTTGTTATTATTCAGCACAAGAATGGCATATGTTTTGCTCTTTGTCAGCTAGTTAAACACATGCATTTGCATAGAATGGGTACACATAATTGGATAATAAAACATGTATTATCTTTCTTAATATGCATTTAAGTCATAAAGGTACTCGGTTCTAACCTTTGAATATGTGATTTGACACCCTGTTAGATAGGAAGGAAACGTCCGACATGTGGCATGAGTGTCCATCATGCACTGATAGCAGCAAAGTATTTACAATTCGCTTTTTGAAGGTTATTTTGGCATTGGTTTCATGACATCTAGTGACAAAAATGTTTCCCCGTTGATATAATTAACATAAACATCAAGTATTAGTCCAAATATACATTTGGAAAAATAGAAACTACATTGTCTAACTTGCTAGTTACAGATAGCCTTGATTTTCATTTAGATTGATGTTAAATTGTATTCAATTATCTATACAAATCTTTCTATTTTGAATACACATAATCGTTTTAATGTATAGTAATTATGGCACATGTGCAAGTTGTTTTGTTTTAATATACAGAGTGAGAGCTGTAAAATATTCAGAATATATGTTTGAATGTGTGTAGTGCAAGAATTGTTAATACTTAACCAGTGACCCAATGTCATGACCACTTTTCGTGCGTTTGTTCTCTCTCCCTCTGAGTGTCACTCTCTGCGCCCGTATGCCTCTGGGCTGGTTTGGTTCGTGCAGTACAAATGAATAAAAGTAAAAGTGAAGTGTATGCCTCTGAACTTCCTGAGATGCATCAAGTCAATCTCAGAGATGATGTTATAAGTGAGTTAGACTTGGTGAAATGAATTTTACTGTCAATGTTTCTCTCTTATGTATAATCATAACTTATCCTCTGAAAAAAAAATATCTGCCCACCCATATGATGCAGTTCAAAGGACACATTAACTTTTGTGTGTTTTGGAGAGGTTTAGCAAAATTCAGTTGAAGTAGCCAGCAATACAATCATTTCTTTATCAATTAAAATCAGCCTACAATGGACAGTATGTCACAGTTTGTTAGTTCATAAAATGGATTTCTACAATCTGGCCCAGTAGACAAATTTTAGGAGGCCACCCTAGTTATAGTGGACAGGGAACTCTGATAGGTTAGATACAACTCAATCAAGGTAAACGTGGAGAGTAGTCAATGCTATTCTCAGGTTATCAGGGGCCAGGGATCCTTAATGAGTCCTCACGATGTAAATCACAATTATTCAATTTAGGCAGGAATGTATAAAAATACAAATATTTATTCTAGGCCTTCTACACACACAGAAAAATGAAACTAGTAGGTGATATCATCACACAGTACTCAATCATAAACAAATATACATTCACCATGGGTTCATAAAATGCATTTCAAATGACTTAATCAACAAAAGAGATAAGCAAAATAATTATAGAACCAATTCACCACTGATTTCCCTAGCTTAAGCAGTCCAATCTCTAAGAAGAATGGGGCCTTGTGCCCAAAGGTCACAGGAGACACTATGCTTCTCACCAGAAGAAGCCTTTTCAGGTAAGTGATAATTGGTGAGGGGATGAAATATTTTTCTACAATATTGCTAAGGTATGTATAGAGTCTTACTTATTTCAGAAGGTACTGCCCAGGTTTGATGACCATTTTCAATGGAATAGAAGGTTTAGAAGACAAAGAGACTTGTTCCCAAAGTTATGCTATGGAGGACAAATGCACTGTGTTTACTTGCCCCCCCTGACTCAGCATATCACGTGGTGTGAGACACTGGTGCGAGAGAGGAAATTGAACAACCAGGATGACATTTAAGATGTCTATTGTATCTGGGGAATATGTTTGGATTTCATGATTTTTTGTATTTTTTGTATTTTTGTACTTATGTGATGGTGGTTTTTGAAGATGTGTAAATATTTCTGTACCCCTGGAGGGGTCATGTATAGATATATGTATGCTTTTAACCTGTCATGTTGCAACCTTTATGGACATGTATATCAGAATAAAGTGTTGTTGTTGTTGGATAGGTAGATATGAGAGATGTATAGAGGGTGCGGGATGCGTGTCGACATACAGAGATTAATGTAGATTGAGTGATTGATAGAGGGAGAAGTATGGATAGAAGTAGATGTAAAGATTCCTATATCTATGGAAAGTTTGCTAGAGATGGAGACAGAGAGAAGGATGGAGCTAGATGGAACTATTCATAGAGAGAGATGCAAAGACAGGTCAGCATGGAGAGAGCTAGAGAGATGGATACAGTGTTATATAGAGATGCAAAGATAGAGATGGATTAAAAAAGATATATGGATATAGACAGATGGATTGATATGGATTGATATAGAGAGAGACCATTATATATAGACAAGAGGAAGTAGTTGGTGTATTGAAGAAGATTGGCGTCAGTGTATAGTCCTTCAATCACTTCGGAAGTGATTGAAGCACTATACACTGACTGAAATCTTGCATGCATCTAGGTATTGCATGCCAGTTCTTCCTCATCAAATGGAGACTCTGAAACTGTAAATTATTTCTCTATGATTCAATCCTGCAGTAGTACAATAGTGGTCACAGCTACACATACACAATCCTTCTCTTCATTTGACCAGTCCTCATCTCTCCCCAATATAGAACCCCTTTGCATCATGAAATTCTTCTCCAGCTGAACACAAAACTAGGCAACTGAGAAGATGGAGTGACAGACTTGTCTCAATTTCAGAAATGTGGCCAGTTTATTCTCTAGCTTCTTCACTCATTTCCATTGGTCTACATGCAAAGATGTAATGCTATTGAGTCAGATGGACGGACATGCAGCCTGCTGTGAAATAGCAAAATGGGACATGAGGACACGTAATGTATCATCTTTCAGATATTTAACTAATCCAATGTCCAGGTGACATATTTGTACTACTTTTGACTTTTGATATGTAGGGAATGTTGTCTGTGGCCCTTGTCTGTAAAGAAAATAATACATTACTGAAAGATATGTTGTTGAAAATAAAGTAATGTCAATGAAATTGACTACATGTTATACTTCGTAATGTGAGCATGGTGTAGAGTTTGTTACTGAGTGGAGTTTTTATGGAGGTTTAGGAGGCTGCAGTGTCCGTCTTGTGCCACTGCACCATATTGCAGAGTATTATACTAGCACCACAGGCCAAAAGTATCAAGTTCTCCCCTGTGCAAATGGTTTAAGATGTATTTATTTATTTATTTACTATACTTGCAGCCACACGGCTTTGTATATACAACATAAAACAAAAACATACATATGGATATAATAACAAACATACATCATAGAATTGAACACCTTAAATTACTTCTGGTAATCTTTTACATAAACCTTTAAATATACACACTATACATTTC
The DNA here is from genome assembly GCF_040938575.1 of Ambystoma mexicanum. NCBI lineage: Eukaryota > Metazoa > Chordata > Amphibia > Caudata > Ambystomatidae > Ambystoma > Ambystoma mexicanum. The sequence continues at coordinate 752,896,542 of NC_090923.1, forward strand.
CAGTAAACTTTCACCATAAAAAATATAAAATTCATATCTTCACCCTTCATAAAATTGATCCAAACCATGGATACATCATTAGAATCATACTGGTTAGAATAAGATTTCAAGAATCGTGTTCTAATGACAATTAAACTCACACATTATGCTAACAGATGCTGCAGATATTTTCCACATAAGTGGCACATTTTGTCTATGCGTATTATGCCAAGCTTTGCTCCTTTGATCGTCAGTATGTCACATATATTGAATTTTAATAGTACATACTGTCGGAATATCTGGGGACATGGGTATACCAGAATATATAATGGAGTTGAGTTGTGTTCCATTCTATAGCAAAGATAGCCACCGCTGCTGCTATGTGTTGACAACTGAACCAAATTGTGTTCTTCACTTACTCTTTAATTTTAAGTCCCAGACATCTTTCAAATCCAGAACCATGCCTTGACACACCATTATTTTCATAACCTGCTGAACTTTTCCTGTGAGGAGACAAGATTTTTCCCAAGGTGCCCCTCTTGTTACATTGATCAGTCCTTTGGAATGAATGGGTATAGTTAACAATGATGGTTGTATTATCTAACTTCATCAGTTTTTCCCAGCACATCACAGTTCTATAATTAACATCTGCTACTATTCCATGTAGGTCAAATTCTAATAAAAAGAATTCAACAGGAACATTGTTTGGCATTTTGAAATGTTTTAACAAAATAATTGCATCAAACTTCTTCAGCTCCGGCAAATAATTGCGACCCCAAATCTCAGTACCATATTGGAGCAGTGTCGATATTTTTGCCGTATATTCAGCAAAATTGTTTTCACTGATAGCCCACATTCTTGCCTATAAATACACATATTGCATTTACTGCTTTCCTGCACTTTACTTTGGGTTCACTCCAGTGGTTTTGTCATTTTAGTTTTTCGTCAACATAAGCACCATGGTATTTGTAAACTTGCGCTTGTTCAAGAGAGGGCTTCTCAAAGGACCACTGTATCTGTTTTGGAATTGTATGTTGACCAGAGAAAACCATAATTTAGCTTTTTTCTATGTTTACAGTCAACCCATTTGATCTCCCCTAATATCCCCTGCGTTAAGCATGATTTGTAAACAATTAGGGGTATGGTCTAAGAGCAGCAGGTCATCCGCATAAACTAGCCCACTTAGAGTATTGGAGCCCACTTAAACCGGGCTAGTGTGTAAATTCATGAACTGGTTATCCAAGTCGGCTAGATACAGATTGAAGAGCGTTGCCGCTACAATATATCCCTGTTTTACCCCTCAATGGGTAGGTAACAATTTTGATCATTTCCCTTTACCATCCAGGCAGACAAGTACCCATGATTCTGTGTACAGGAGCATTAACATTACAAGGACCCCCAATGGGATATGCCATGCTAACCATTTGTTCCAAAGCTTATGTTGGTTTACAGAGTCGAAAGCTTTGCTGAAATCTATATATATGTACAATATACTTTCGTTTGACGTCACTTCCATGCATATTCAACAGCCGACGTTAATATCAAGATGTTATGCAAAGTATTCGATTTTGGCCTAAAACCTGTCTGGTTTGGAGTGAGGATGTTATTCGTGACAAAATCACTACATCCAGGTGCTTCATTCTGCAAGCAAGACCCTAGCAAAGATGTTGGCCGGGATGTCATGCATCGCTAACATGCAGTAATTAGATGGATTATTCCAGGCTCCTTTTTTATATACTGGTAAGAAGTTACTCATACGCCAGGTATCTGGCAGATTGCCATGTTGTTCAATTTCATTAAATAAAATGTGGAGAGTGTGGGCCCAGATCACAGGTGACAGTTTTAGCAGATTTTTACAAACCCCATCTGGGCCCGCCACCCGTGAGTTATTCAAATGCTCAATAATAATAACAATATCAAGTATTGATGCCCTACTTTCCTAGATATTCGATGGTAGTGCAACAACAACCTGGATGAGGTCTCTAACTCCCAGTGTCAATGCGATGTGCTTTGCCCATACTAATTCAGAGAAGAAATTCATCGACAGGTCTCATTTATTTGTGCCTAGTATAACATTCCATAGCTCATTGTTGTTACACATTCTCGCTAGGGTTGCAATTGTGAGCCAATTCTCTTTGCCACAGCTAATTTTATGTTCTTTTAAACATTAATGGTAGGCTTTTTTAATGCTTTTATTTTATGCAATATGCCCCGAGTGGCGGGGGCATTACTGAGTCATGTAATGCCCCGGGGCCCATAGTTATAGGCCCGAGCAAAGCAAGAGCCTTAACCAAGGACCCGGGGCATTACCTGACTCGGAAATGCCCCACCGCAAGGAGCATATTGCTATTAGTACCCCGGCCAGCAAGATGTGCATGACTGGGGCCCTAAAAGCATATTTTCTGTCCCGAACCACTGCAGCATTTCGGGACAGAAAAAAATAAAATGACCAAGAAAATGTCCGCTGGCAAAGGGAAAACAGAGTCCCTTTTCCCTTTACTTGGCGGCCATCGGAGTAGAAGGTAAGTGGGTTGGGGAGGGCAGGAAGGTGGGAGGAAAGGGGAAGAAAAAGAAAACTTACCTGAGTCCCCGGCGGCAGCCGTGGGGAGGCTCAGAGCAGGATGGCCCCGCTTTGAGCCTCCTCATTGGGTGAGGGGCTGCCACGCCCCCCACCGTGGAAAAGGCATCTGGAATCCCGGCCAAGAACCGAGGGATTCTCAGCCGGGTAATGACCCGGTGTGAGCGAATAAGAATGCATGTTGCATTCTGCTTGACTTTCGCCGGGTACTAATATGAGTTAATTTCATACGAGGCTTTTTTCAGGGCAGCTATCTTAAGTCACAACAGTTTTTTCTCATCTGCTATCTTTCTATCATAGGAATGGCTATTATTAACAAACTTATTGGACCGCTCAATAGCAGTTTTATGAGATTGTCTAGTAGCAAAATCTCTCTTATTCTAGACATCAATGAAGCTAAGGCTGGAACTAGCTCAATCACCACATGCACTGTAGATACCTCACACCGTTGAATAAATGCAGGAACTAGGCTTAATATGGCTTGATTGGCTTAGTTAAGTTCTTCCCCTGCCATTGTATAAGATTATTACCTTCATTATGATAAATATTACCATTTTCATCATATTCATTAGGTTCGCATTGAACATTAAACGGTTTAAGAAGGACACACAGAGGGAGATGGTCAATTTCATCCTGTGTAACAATGGCCATATCTGCAATCAATGAGAGCCCATAGCTGTTTGAAAACACGCAATCTATAGTAGATGCACTTTTCCCATTAACATGTGTACATGCCACATGAGCATCGCCTGGGCAATTACCATTTTTATCTAGTGAACCAATGTTGACCTAATAGCTTGGCCCAGGGTTTACCTTGGTTATTAGTTCTAAGAAAGATAACTGGTGTCAAAGTCACATATACATTAGGGTCTAAATTTGGGACATGTATTACCACGTTAAAGTCACCCATGAGACAAATAGGAAGGCAATGAGAATATAATGTCATACTTTTTGCCACTGTCTTCACATTTGCTACTCTTGCTACATAATTAGGGGGATCAATAATATTTACCAATAGCACACTCAGCCGCAAATGTGAAAGAATCACTGCTTGTATTGTTTTAGTAGTCTCCTTGAGGACTTCAATATTCCATGGCTGCTTTACAGATATCAGGAGACCACCCTTTGCGCCGCCTCTAGGGCCCTTCGATGCTGGTTGTTGAACCATATTGCGACCATCAAATTGGACATCCTCTATGATCCAAGTTTTCAGAAGTGCGATGACAATGAATGTATCAATGTGGGCAACCAGTCCATACTCCTCAAATAGATGGACAATCCCATGCATGTTCCAGCAACATACAAAATTAACATCATCGACACTGAGAAGTAAAATGTTGTCTACATGCAGACGGCAACCATTGCCAATAGCCGTCCCCTGGATTGTCCATAATACCACCTCTCGCCAAGTCTGTCGGATTGCTTGGTGGTCAGCCAACATCACACTCCACTATAAATTTTCCATCTTGACTGGAGGTTAAACTGCCACCCCACTGGATTAAACTATGGGCAGTCACAGTGGCAGTTCTGCCAGACAGATTTGTACTACTCTTTGAAGCAGCAATAATGGTCTGAGGCTTAACTTGAAGGATCAACATTATTTTGCAGGCATAGCCTGGCCTATATAGTTCGTCCTCATATCTGAGTACATAGTCAAGTGTGGCCTCAAGATTGAACCACACATTGGTAATGTACTCTTGAGTATGTTCGGCCTGATCGAAAATCTGAATATCTTCAGTTGATATCCCTCTCAAAGGTACAACTGTATGAATAATGGACAGCAATGCTGCTCTATTCAGAGGTGGTAAAGTATCATTATGGGACACCGGTTGGAGTCGTAATGCCTTAAATAAACCAGCATTTCCAGTATCAACTAGTATAGGAATAGGTATAATAGGATTCACAATGTTAGCTGTCCAGATATCCGATAGCTTAATTTTTGTCTGTGGGCGCATTGTGGTTGTACATTTACATTGCATTGCAGAGCGATCCACAATGCAAGTTACAGCCATATCTGCTTGAGTGGACTTAGTATTTGATAGACCATTTGCTGTTGTGCCTATGCTGCTTAAAGGTATAGGGACATCAGGTATTGTAGACATAGCACTGACCGGACTAGCAGAGATCAGAGTCACGGATTCATTGCTCGAAGGTTCATGCAGGATCTATTAATCACCACACCTACATTCTTACGAGCTCTCAGGGGTTTAGTGTACATAAATGCTTGGGAGGTAGGTTTTGCTTTGTTCTTTCCAAAAAGAACTTTCTTTATTTTCCCACTTTTTGCCCTAGTCACAATCACAGCCACTGATAAATTTAGGTTATGAGACATCTTCTGTGCCTCAAATGTGTTGACCATAGTTTCTATCGGGTCCGTGCATGTGCTTGGGTCTTTTACCATTTTTCTATTCCAATTAATGCTCTTAAGAACGAGCACGGATTCAAAATTCAATTCATTTTCAAGGTGCTCACATTTAGTGATTAGTGTTGACAACAAGTTGTCAAGTGCCCAAAACATATCATTTTACGTCATACTGATCGAACTATTATCATTGACAGTTTTACTGGGCATGTCAAATATACAGCAGGAACTTAATTCATGCCAGCACTCTCATCCATATGCATTTTTTCGAGCACTCAACACCTATCATATTTCCATCAATACAATCCACAGGGCCTTGTTGCTCAAAGAAAGTACTTGGGTCAATAACTAGTTGACAAGGTGTGGATGAAGTTTCTCTAATATCACCCATATTTTTGGCTACAGATATGTCAATGGATAAATCTAATTTATTTGCAGGATTTAAACAAATGTCAACACCATCATTCACACACCTGTATACCATTGCGGTGACAAGGGCGTTCTCATGCTTTTTGCCATCGGTTGCTAGCAATGAGAAGGCAATTTTTGTTTTATTTTCACCATGGGAATGTTCTATTATTAACTAATTGGCATGTAAATCAGTGTCATTTATTATAATTAACCCGGTATCATCACAGTTGGTCATGTCTTTATTTGGTAATGAGATCACTGATTCTAATAATTTGACACCCAAACAATCTAACGGTATGCTCAGTTGATCAACAATTCCTTTTAAGAACGTAGTCACTTATTTTGTTTTAATCCCCATACTGGGCTTGGTAATGGTTTTAGGAGAACATGTCCGACGGTAGCGCTGCATAGGTCGCTGCAGGCGGCTAGCTGCCCCTGGGTCTCAGCTTCTCAGGTCGATTACGTCACTGACACAGCCTAACTCTGCCATAACCTCTATTGGCACCCGAATATAAGTTATATGCCGACAGAGAACAAGTGCCACAATAGAGGGGCTTACTTGTGGCACTCTTCTGAAACAGCGGATAGATGGATGAAATTAAGTGAACTACCACGTAACCACATGCAGCCCAGTAATGTGCCGCTGTACTGTAGATGTTTACATCAGGTTCAGTTGCTTGTCAAATACGGGCTACAACACCTTTCTTATGTACTAATCAGCTAATCAGCACGCAGACATGCGAAATGGCAGCAATCACAGCAACGGCTGACAGAACTAATGGTGTGCTCCACCTGTGCTTGATCTTATGTCAGTTAACCGGGATCACTCCAGTCATGAGGGATGTTACATTAGTGCCAATAGAATACAAGGCATGAATCAAACAACTGTAGTTCTAACTATTACATTTGAAAACACAAAGAAATCACTTATCCCTCAGACACAACAAGCACAAGATAATTACTGCAACCAAATAACTTACAAGTCTTCAGAATACTTACTTATTTTACAACACAAAGCACACATCACACAAACAGCGAACAGCACTTGACACTGCAAATGCGCAAGCGTATACGAACGCGTGTCGCTGTATTTCTAGTGCTTCTGGGTAATGGGGAGGGGCTTACAGCAAACATTCCTCAAGGAACAAAGAAAAGCAAATATAAATATCTGCAATGACTTAGTAAATGAGCTAACACTAGTTTGCCAGTCTAAAGCCAGTTACGGTATCCATATTATTCCATTTTAGTCCATATAACGGTCCATACCATGGTTTTTCTTTCCAACAGGGTTAAGTATCATGAGCTAGCAGGTCCAGCGAACAGCACTTCACAAATGCACTTTGCAAATGTATGTATATGTTGTCAGGTGGGAAACACAATTTCCGGCCTTCTTTACACATGCATTATGCAAATAACACGAACAATGTAAAGTCACTTCTGTCACCCGTGTGAGTCTAATGCTACAAATGTGTCAGTGATTTCCTTGACATCTATGTGCTTTTTTCATTTTTGACTATTGAAAAGAAACAATAAAAATGTTAAAATAAAACAATACACAAATGCATGTTTCATGTTAATAATATACCCTGTAATGAGTGTGACCAAGAAGCACATAAAAACATATATTTCATTAACATTTGGTCTTAAAAATTAAATAATTATTTTAGAGGAATAATATGTAAAATTCATAAAAATATACATTGACTACTAAACATAGACTCAAATTCATTTGACAAAAATAAATACAATTTGAAACAAAACATGTTGTAATTTTAAACTAAAATAGGAAGACATTGTAAAGACCACACCACTTCACATGAATCGTGATGTCACATTTTCCACCATTTCAGATTTTGTAGGACAAACCAGGACAAACCACATTTAATGTGTACATGTACTTTAGGCATCTATTATGGAAAATCTCCAAACACCCAGTGTGGCAAAATTCAGTTAGGCCCTTCAAATCTTTGGCAAGAAATGTGTTGCACACAGTCTTTTGAAAGGCTATGTGAGGATGGGAGCCCTGCAACAACCACTTTTTCTTACAATCCTGCTCTTCACTCAATGCTCAATATACACATATGTGCTAATGTTTGGTATCCAGCCATAAGTGCACGTTTGAACTATGCTAAATCAGAGAGCGCCACTTATCAACCAGAATCTGGACTGAAGCCTGACAAGTTTTTAACACCACCATGGATGGTTGCAGATGGACTGTGGGTATACTGAAAAATCTGTCCAGAGGGTTTTTTTATTTTATAAAGGTATCAAATTTTATTTACTAAGATACATTATTTTTTCAATGAATTAATCATCTATTAATATACACATTAAATTACATAAATGTTGCAGGAGAGCATGGTACACCAGATTCTAAAACAACCTAACACAACCAACATTCTTCAACAGTCAAACCATCATTTGTCCCTCAAATCAATCAACCTCATTCATTCACAATAAAAATTTGGACCAAACAATTGGTGCAATATATATGTGTAGTAGCACTTCATTGATTAGCCCCACATAATCTTTGACATTTAATTTCATCCACATTCAGTGTGTATTAGCACAATAATTGTCCAAAATGTGCTCTATTCCGCGGAGTGGGTGCATTCAACAAAAAATGACAGATCCCATCCCCGGATGTTCTTCTACCGGTTTCGACGTTTGAGGATAATTAAACCAACGTCTTCATCAGGAAAATCAATTATTGCAATATTACAACTGAAAAAAACAAAACAAAAATACAACAATTATATGCAACTGCCTAAAAATCTTTAACCTTGCTAGTAAGAGTCATTGCACTAGGAGTCTGTGTGGGCACAAATGAGAGACCCCGTTTGAGAATTCAGGTTCTGTGAGTGTTCGTGATGATAAGTTGAACACGGGTAATGGTTCATCTACCATCGATACGCCCGATTCCGTGTTTGAAATTCTCGGTGGGTCAACCCTTGTGGGGGGGCATTCTGCATTTGCATATTGCGGTTTGCCCTGCCGTGTCGGAAACTTCGGCAGCCTCTCCGGCCGCCCCTTCCTCGAAAAGGATGGTCTCCCATGGTGGAACTGGGGGCTTCCTCACTGCTTGAATTGCTAGATGAAGTGTCCGAAAAAGTGACCCATCTTTTTTGACCCAAGTCGTGATTCTGACTATTGTTCTGTTTCCAAAAGGTCTGTGGATTAAAATCATCCATCAAATACGGATATACTATTTGAGCAATATCTTTCTTCAATTTATTTGTCTTTTTTTCAATAGTCAGTTTTTTAAATTCTTGAAAAGATTTATCTATTATTTCAAGTTTTTGTTTAGTTTCAGTTATCAACACATTATTCAAGAACTGTTTTTCCTTTTCCACCAATATTTCTTTAATTTTTGCACTTATTCTTTGAGCTGTAGTTATTGTGAGTACTAATAGATCTCTGCTGCACTTAGTTGCCACCTGACTAAATGCCACCTTATACTCTGTGTCATCTAAAAATAAACATGGAATGATCTTAACTTGTAGCCCTTGCGGTGTTATACTGGACTTTAGGTATTCTTTTAATACGTGTCCATGCATTTCCGTACGGAATTGTTTTTTCTTTAACCTAAGTAGTGCTTCGGATGAAGTGCTACTATCTTGATTGGGTAATTCTAGATTCTCAAAAAATGACGGGCCTTCGATAAGTTCAGCTATTTGGGCCTCTGTAAAAGAGATGGTGTCTGATTCTGCCATGGTGTGGATAAATCCCACAGAAATAACTACAGTGTAAACTCTGGAACACCAACTAAGTGAATTAAAACCCTCACAATAAGGGGACTAATGCTAATATCACTAAACAAGCTAACACCTGCACAGCCAAGGGCTGAATATATGCGTACTGAAAGGCGCAGGAACACCCCACACCCTGGACCAGGGTATTAGGTAACAGGGTATACTGAAACATTTGTCCAGAGGTTTTTTTTTTATTTTATAAAGGTATCAAATTTTATTTACTAAGATACATTATTTTTTCAATGAATTAATCATCTATTAATATACACATTAAATTACATAAATGTTGCAGGAGAGCATGGTACACCAGATTCTAAAACAACCTAACACAACCAACATTCTTCAACAGTCAAACCATCATGTGTACCTCAAATCAATCAACCTCATTCATTCACAATAAAAATTTGGACCAAACAATTGGTGCAATATATATGTGTAGTAGCACTTCATTGATTAGCCCCATTGAAACAATAAGACAAAGTACAAATACTGCTATTCATGGTTCACAAAAAAGGGTCATATTGAAGTGAAACTTTTGTGTATACAAAGATGTTGAATATATTCAAGTTCTAAAATTATTAAAATAATTGTCAATAAAAAATATGAAACAATATTTTGAAGTGAAAATGTTGCCTACCATCCCACCAGAAATTGGCACAGATGTTCAAGAGATTGTGTGATCTCTTGATAAGCATATGTATAGATGTGTATACATACTCACTGAATAATCATTCATGGTTACTTCTCACTTGACTGTGTGTGATGAAACACAGTTCAACAGCATTTGGAACTAATTTACGAGTGAATCTGGGGCCACTCTTTTTAGTGTATTTCCAATCTTTCATACATATCTTCTGAGAAGTGCATGCTGCAGACATGGAATCGATTGCCCCTCAAGTCCTGCAAGATATCCTTGACTCTGCTGTCAATCTCAGATACTAGAAAGTCACCGCTGAGCAACCATGTTCATCAATGACATATCCTTAGGGAAAATGTGCATCACTGTACCAGAAGTCTTATCATGGCTGATATTAGGGCAACCCAAAACAATCCACAAAGGCATTGTTTAATGATCAGGATGATCTACTAAAAAAAAATATATTATTATTATTATTATTATTATTATTATTATTATTATTATTATTATTATTATTATTATTAATAATAATAAAGCTGACAGTGATTTTTACAACAATAAAAATCTCTGAAACACAAAGTGCTTTAGAGTCTGACCCACCAAGCTAACCACTCCCTTATATGCCAATGCTCTGTCACACAAAGAAAAGTGTTTCTGGTTCTTCGATCATCCATAGTACCACAAAAAGGTAAGAATGAGGACAGCACATCAAACATTGAAAAAATACACTATCACGTAATGTAGGACTTCAAGATATAATAATACATTGAAAGGTTGAACACTGAGAAATAATTGAGATATATAAAAAGAAAATTTGGATTTAAGTTGAAAACGGGTAAATTGTAAGAAGCAAGAGTTAAATGACATAGAGTTGGGAAAATCTATGAGGAGATTCAGAATTTAATTTAACAAGCTGTGTCATGATGATAGCCATAACCAGGCTCCTGAGCTGGATGAATAAGGGTCTTTCATCCATGTTGATGCTTTTGGACTTGTCGGCCGCATTTGATCTGGTCGACCACTCAAAACTGGTCACCAGGTTGGAGGAAGTGGCCAATTTCTCCCCAGCAGTGGTGTGATGGATTGCTTCTTTTTTGAATAACAGAAAAAGTAGAATTTTCTTTGAGGAGGCCGAGGCCTTCCCTGTGTCTGTTGAATATGGCGTCCCACAGGGAACCTGCATCTCCCCCTGTCTCTATAATATATTCATGGCTCCCTTATTTGACTTGCTGGAACAGGAAGGGATCATGTTTACCAACTACGCGGATGATACGCAATGTGTCGTCCCCATGGTTGGTGATCATCCTCGGGACGAAGAAGAATTGAATAGAGTATATGCCACCATCGAGAATTGAATGCTATGGAACAAGGTTTATGGTCATAAGACCGAAAAAAAAATCGCGAAAAAAAATCTCGAAAAAAAGGCCGAAAAAAATCTCAAAAAAAAAATCTCGAAAAAAAAATCTCGAAAAAAAAGGCCAAATTTTTTTTTATGATGTTTTTTATTCGAAATGGGGGGGTTCCCCCCCAACCCCCCTTTTTTTAACCATTTTTATTTAAATCCCGGACCCCAAAATAAATATATAATTAAAAAAAGAGAAATTTGACTTTTTTTTCTGTCTTTTTTTTTCAACCTTATTGTTAGTCGAGATTTTTTTCTGAGATTTTGACCGACCACCATAGAACACTATGGCCTTTAATAGGGGAACGAGAGAGTTGTTGATTATTGGTTTACAGTCTATGCTATCTAAGCCTGGGCCTGTGTATTATAGTTTTCAGCTAGGTGGTGTCATGATAACAGCCCCAAAAGAAGGTTAAAACTCTCTTGTCATCTTTGACCAGCAGCTTACCCTGAAGGCCCACGTCGGGAGCCTGGTCTCTGTGGCTGCCTATTATATTAAGCTCCTAGCTCACCTTAGACCCCTCATCACACAAGTTAATGCAGAGACAATAGCTAAAGCTATTGAAGGTGCAAAAATAGACTGCCTATTATATTAAGCTCCTAGCTCACCTTAGACCCCTCATCACACAAGTTAATGCAGAGACAATAGCTAAAGCTATTGAAGGTGCAAAAATAGACTATTGTTGCAGCCTCTTAACGGGACTGAGCAAATCAGAAAATAACAGACCACAAGTTATTCAAAATGGTACAGTAAGGGTGGTCATGGGTCTCTCTCGACAAGACCACATTTCGAACACCAGAAGAGGATTGCATTGGCTCCCCGTGGAGGCTCGAATACGCTTCTGCCTTCTGGTGATCACATTTAAATGCACACTTGGCATTATGCCTAAATATCTGCAGGATCTAATTACGGAAAGAGTTCACAGCAGATCCCTAAAATCAAGTAATCAGAAACCCTTATTGATTCCTAGAGACAGAACTAGGAGCATAGAAAAGGGAGCTTTTAACATTGCTGCACCTAAAGCATGGAATGACCTCCCTCTTGAACTTAGATGACAGAATAAGTTGGAATCTTTCAAGAAAAAGCTAAAAACATGGATGTTTAAATGATCTCCTCTTCTGGTTTACCCGCTCTGAGCTCCCTTGTCGGTCATTACTACTGCATTGCTTTTTGTTTGTTAGCGCCCCAATGCCTACAGGTCCATGGTCTGTGCTTTATAAATGTTTGAAGTAAAGTAAAGTAGACTGTACAGAAGTTTTCTTGCTAAGTATTTGAAGTCGTTCATAAATACTTTGAAAAGTGGGTGTGTATTTGAATTTGTTGTGTGGAAGGACTGCCCTTAAATTCCGTTGGGTGTTCTATTTTATGGGCATGATAGTCTATCAGAACATAGTCTTATTTGGGTATGTCAAAAGATTGAGGAAGCTGAAGGATTGATGACGTGAAATTTCATTAAGAAACATGGGCACATACCAACAACCATTGCGAGTGCATGGCTCAAGTGAGAACAGCTATTGTTCAGGAATGGGGCGAATAAGGATGAAGTAAGGGGAAAAGGTCCAGGGCCTCGTAAATGGTCACATAAATATCTTGATTTCAGGGTAGGGGCCTTCAAAGGGGATTACCGAGATTTGGGTCTAGGGTCCCCATGTGAAGACCTCATTGAGTTGTACATAGCGTTCTGCACCTTGTGCATTCCCATCCGTCCACCCGTCGCTTTGGGAGCACATGGTCCAAGTGAGAACTGCCTTTGATAAGGGAAGAGGGTGGATCTGAATGTAGGGAGTGGAATAGGTCCAGAACCTTCTCAAAGACATGCAGATATGTTGATTGCAGGAACAGGGTCTTCAAAGGGGAGTGTGGAGACACCGGGACTGGGTTGGCCCTGTTGTGTTGCACATGGTATTAAGCACCTTGTGTGTTCCCATCTACCCAGCCCCATTGTGAGCACATTTCCCAAGTGAGGACTGCCTTTGATAAGGGAGAGGGTAGATCTGGATGTAGCGAGCCAAAAAGGACCAGCACCTCATCAAAGAATACACAGATATCATGATTGTAGGTTCAGGGTCTTCAAAGGGGAGTAGGGAGTTGGCGGGTCTGGCTTGACCATGTGGCCAATAGTCGTGAGTTAAAATACCTCTTAGAGTTATACGTGGTATTCGGCACCTTGTGCCTTCCCATAGACTCATCTCAATTGTGAGCACATGGGCCAAGTGAGAACTGCATTCAATAAGGGAGGGGGATAGATCTGGATATAGCAAGCGGAATATGCCTGGCACCTTGTCAAAGGACACACTGATATGTTGATTGCAGGGACGGGGTCGTCAAAGGGGATTATGGAGACATGGTATGGTATGGGGTGGCCATGTGGCCAATGGTCCCTATGCGAAAGACCCCTTTGAGTAGTACATGGTATTCTGCACTTTGTGCATTACCATCCACCCAACTCCCTTGCGAGTGCATGGCCCAAGTGATTACTGCCTTGATAAGGGAGGGGGTGGATCTGAATGTAGCAAGCAGAATAGGTCATGCACCTTGTCAATGGACACACAGATATCATGATTGCAGGGACAGGCTCTTCAAAGGGGAGAAAGGAGACATTGGGTATTAGGTGGACACATGTTGAGAGATGCAAGAACAAGTTGAGTTGTACATTCAACTACACTCTTGTACGGAAAGTCCCATGCTTAGTAATAAAAATCAATCCAAAGTGCCAAAAAATAATGCACGAATATGAGAAAAACAAAAATGTATTATAACACATCCTATACCAGGAATTATCAAAAAGACATTGTTACAGGTTATTTACATTTTCCTGGCCTCTGATTGTATATCATCATTTGCACTCTAGGTTAATCTATACACTGCCTAACTCTATTGACCTGTACTATCCTTGAGACCAGATCAAGATGTCAGTTTATTAATTAATGAACTTTGAGATCATCTCCTTTCTCATGGTGCGGATTGGCTAGTACTCTTATAATTGTGTATCAGCTAAACGTGACATTGGATTGGCAGTTTCAAGAAGAATATGCGTGGAGTGAGTGACTGAGCAAGTTTCAACCAATCCCTATATGAGAAGTGACAGTGTGATAATGAAATGTGTACTTTTACATCCCCTTCCCATTGACCTAATCTGTTGTCACCGTTTTACCATTCCCATCATTGTGAACTGGTCATCGCCAGTTCAACCTTGCAACTCTTCGTTGGAAACATTACTTACTTCTCCTTCCTTTCTCATAATTCCATTTGCCCTGCTTCTGACCTCATGAGCTGGGGTTTATTCGCTGATGTAATGCATTCCCTTATAGTAACATGAATATATATATATATATTTATTTAGACAGCATATAATAATATACATTAACATTTTACTAACAATGGGTACTGTGAAGGTTAGTTGTGAGTTTTCATAAATGTCGCTGATACCTAATTGTATTCTATTCTATGCATATTGCTGTAGTTTGTGCAACCCAATCCTAAGCATTTGGGACTTTTTTCATTGGGATTTTTTCTGCAGAGGGCAGTGTTACGTCTTACTTATTCTGTCTGGACAGGCATACTCTTTACTGTGCATTGTTCTATTCTTACTGGCTTGTGGCCTTCAATATGATATGCTTTGATGTTCTGTCTAGGAACATACGTAGCTATATGTCTTTTGAACCGAGGCTTGGGAATTCAGCTAAGCTGATATGTCTTGACCAATCGATGTGCAATGTTTGTCTATTAGCTCTGGAGTCCAATATTTTCTTTGTTGCTTTTTCATGTCCGCAATATCGCATTTCAGGCCTGGGAAGATGTTTGCGCGCCTTGCCTTAACCAATCCATGTGCAGCATCCAGTCATGCTATGGGAAGTTGTTACTTGGTATGTGCGTGCCTCTCTGCAAAGGCCTGCCTGATATTTTCTGCTCATGGGGTGAGGGGTTTTCATGCTTCGAAGATAGCTAACTAGGACATACTGCCTACATGTGCTTGTACTCAGTTAGTGTATAAGGTTGTTAGCATTCACTATCATTTTGAGTGCCCCTCTAGGTTTCCCTGACTAATGTTAAATGTGGCTGTATCTATTAAGGACACAAGGGATCTCATTATAAGTTTGCCGGTCCAGATACAAGGGTGCTGGTAAGCTCACCGGCACCCTTGTTTCCAGACCGGCAAACTACAAGTCTGCCTGCCAGAGCTGCTGTGCTTGACAGGTCTGACCCTGCCGGGCACAGCAGTCATGGTAGGCAGACTTGTC
Organism: Ambystoma mexicanum; assembly: GCF_040938575.1. Lineage (NCBI taxonomy): Eukaryota > Metazoa > Chordata > Amphibia > Caudata > Ambystomatidae > Ambystoma > Ambystoma mexicanum. The sequence continues at coordinate 752,911,905 of NC_090923.1, forward strand.
ACAGGAGCACAGGTACCATTAGCAACAGAGCTGCTGCTCCTGTGTCCCCACTCCCATAGAGTTCCATAGGACCCTTTGGGAATGGGGATTTACAAATATTCTCGCCCGCCGGACTCGGAATGAGCCGGTCGCACCGGGAAGTCAGGTGCCGGTAAATCATTCCAGTCTGACGGCAACCCGCCGGTATCACTGACAGGGTTACCGCCGGAATCAGAATGGGACCCAAGGTTATGTTCTTGTGTAACATGTGTTCATTGAAGTTCACTGAAGCATGGCTACTGGCGTCTCATGGCCTACATTTGGGAAGTTTCTACGTGCACGGCTGATCTCTTTTTAATTTGTGCTGTCATACAATGACTTTCAATGCATGTATTTTCATGCATGTTTGGGGCGTTGGATGTATTCTCCAACATTTCTATACTTCCCAACACTCTGGTGTACCTGCTGCCCCAAACCACAACCAAAACAAAAAAAGGCATGGACAAAGTGATAACGGTGCATTGATAAGGGAGAAATGTTTGAATAGATCATGATCAAGTGTGATTAACATTGTAAAGGTATTCAGGGCAGTCCCAATAACCTTTGTTGATCTTGCTGGTTTAGCATACAATTTGTATTAGTAGACTTGATGGTGTTGGTGACTTGGACACACACTTCCATTCACTTGTCATCATGTTACGTCATTGCTTTTATTTCCTATGACTGTCAAAGTGTGTGGATTGTTAACATTTAATTAAAGACTTGGTTATTCCTAAATAAAATTCAATGAAATTTAGAGTATTTGAAACAAAGAAGTAACATGTGAAGAAATAATAGGAATAACAAATGGAATCCCTCTTATAATCCAAGTTTATTTTTTTATGAAACAACTACAGAGTATTTGGTTTTGTGACTTTAGGGTTTGCGCTTTGTATGTTGTTTGGGAACATACAATTTGTTAGGAAAACTAAAAACCTGAAATTAAATACTTGTATGTTGAGAGGGGTAGGATTGCGCTTAACACCATTGAAGTACAGAAATCAACAATCTGGGTACAGTATTTTAATGAATATATATATATATATATATTATTTATATATATATATAAATCTGGATTTGTCCTGTTATACTTGAATCTCACTCGATTTGTCGAGCTATATATTTTTGCCGGCCAATGTGGCATCTTGTCTTCTGTTTTCTTTCACTCGTAATATGTCCTGATTGACGGGAACCACTCAGCGTATACAATCGGATATCGCCATTGAACTGACTATTTGTAGCTTTGTGTGCCTTGAAGACGACCCAAGTGTCGAAACACGTGTCGGCTATTCTCCAATATATTTTCATTAAAATACTGTACCCATATTGTTGATTTCTGTACTTCAATGGTGTTAAGCACAATCCTACCCCTTTCAACATTCAACTGTTAATTTAGCACCAGCCTTTGTGGATTGGTTGGTGGGTACTGGACTGATGCTAACACCCTTTTCACTGATATTGTGCTTCACGGAATTAGTAGTGATAAATAGCGCACAAGTACTTTGTTTGTGACTCCACACCTCTGGTTACTGAAATTAAATACACTAACCTGAAATAATTAGAAAGTAAACCATTCTAAATGGTTAGAGACATATTTATTTACTGAAAGTAAAATATTTTAATAAAAACGAAAGGTATATACAAACTGCAAATTGTACAGACCTGGTAGCGGTACCATCTGTAACAATCCTGTGTATTGTCCAGAGGCACTGGGAAATTGTTCACATATGGATAGAACGAATGACACAGGCAGGCTGAACGTGGAATCCCAGTCTTCCCTGAATCCCCACGTTAATGCTTGATAGGCCACAAGCTTGTACCAGCACTGTAAAAGATAGAATAATAGTTTTGTTGAACGGGTCTAATAATTGCATTTATCTTTTTTGGCATATCTTGGAAAGAACAATACAACAAAACCATACATTGTGAGTAAAGTACAAAAAAGAAGGTGAGTGAGGCGCGCACTCCCGGTCCTGGTCAATTGAACCTGTTACAAAAAATAAGTAGCTGGGTCACATCCCAAAATGGACAAATATTCACAGGGTTAGATCCCTTCTGCTGCAAATCAGGTACTCAGTATTAACAGGGTTAGATCCCTTGCTGCAAATCAGGTACTCAGTAATAACAGGGTTAGATCCCTCAGCTGCAGTTCTGTGGTCTGTAGTTGTTCTCCTCCTAGCGCTTTCTTATCTCAAATAATCATCAGGGAGGCTGTTGAGCAGGTGTGTCTAATTAGACTCAAAGGATTCTGGTAGCTGTAGTGAAAACGTTTTTTTCTGTTCAGGTGACCAGCAACCGACACCCCTCCAAAGCAAAAGTCCTTCCCAAATTTGGGGGAGGGGAGAGAACCATCTTTATGATTCTCCAAAGTGGGGCACAGTCACCCCGTGGCGCTGCCTCTGGAGCCCGGGACTCCCATAGCATTCAGTACAAAAAAGAAGGTGGGTGAGGCGCACACTCCCGGTCCTGGTCAATTGAACCTGTTGCAAAAAATAAGTAGCTGGGTCACATCCCAAAATGGACAAATATTCACAGGGTTAGATCCCTTCTGCTGCAAATCAGGTACTCAGTATTAACAGGGTTAGATCCCTTGCTGCAAATCAGGTACTCAGTAATAACAGGGTTAGATCCCTCAGCTGCAGTTCTGTGGTCTGTAGTTGTTCTCCTCCTAGCGCTTTCTTATCTCAAATAATCATCAGGGAGGCTGTTGAGCAGGTGTGTCTAATTAGACTCAAAGGATTCTGGTAGCTGTAGTGAAAAGCGCTAGGAGGAGAACAACCACAGACCACAGAACTGCAGCTGAGGGATCTAACCCTGTTAATACTGACTACCTGATTTGCAGCAAGGGATCTAACCCTGTTAATACTGACTAACTGATTTGCAGCAAGGGATCTAACCCTGTTAATACTGAGTACCTGATTTTCAGCAGAAGGGATCTAACCCTGTGAATATTTGTCCATTTTTGAATGTGACCCAGCTACCTATTTTTTGCAACAGGTTTAATTGACCAGGACCGGGAGTGCGCGCCTCACCCACCTTCTTTTTTGTACTGAATGCTATGGGAGTCCCGGGCTCCAGAGGCAGCGCCACGGGGTGACTGTGCCCCACTTTGGAGAATCATAAAGATGGTTCTCTCCCCTCCCTCAAATTTGGGAAGGACTTGTGCTTTGGAGGGGTGTCGGTTGCTGGCAACCTGAACAGAAAAAAACTTTTTTCACTACAGCTACCAGAATCCTTTGAGTCTAATTAGACACACCTGCTTAACAGCCTCCCTGATGATTATTTGAGATAAGAAAGCGCTAGGAGGAGAACAACCACAGACCACAGAACTGCAGCTGAGGGATCTAACCCTGTTAATACTGACTACCTGATTTGCAGCAAGGGATCTAACCCTGTTAATACTGACTACCTGATTTGCAGCAAGGGATCTAACCCTGTTAATACTGAGTACCTGATGTTCAGCAGAAGGGATCTAACCCTGTGAATATTTGTCCATTTTGGGATGTGACCCAGCTACCTATTTTTTGCAACAGGTTTAATTGACCAGGACCGGGAGTGCGCGCCTCACCCACCTTCTTTTTTGTACTGAATGCTATGGGAGTCCCGGGCTCCAGAGGCAGCGCCACGGGGTGACTGTGCCCCACTTTGGAGAATCATAAAGATGGTTCTCTCCCCTCCCCCAAATTTGGGAAGGACTTGTGCTTTGGAGGGGTGTCGGTTGCTGGCAACCTGAACAGAAAAAAACTTTTTTCACTACAGCTACCAGAATCCTTTGAGTCTAATTAGACACACCTGCTTAACAGCCTCCCTGATGATTATTTGAGATAAGAAAGCGCTAGGAGGAGAACAACCACAGACCACAGAACTGCAGCTGAGGGATCTAACCCTGTTAATACTGACTACCTGATTTGCAGCAAGGGATCTAACCCTGTTAATACTGAGTACCTGATTTTCAGCAGAAGGGATCTAACCCTGTGAATATTTGTCCATTTTGGGATGTGACCCAGCTACCTATTTTTTGCAACAGGTTTAATTGACCAGGACCGGGAGTGCGCGCCTCACCCACCTTCTTTTTTGTACTGAATGCTATGGGAGTCCCGGGCTCCAGAGGCAGCACCACGGGGTGACTGTGCCCCACTTTGGAGAATCATAAAGATGGTTCTCTCCCCTCCCCCAAATTTGGGAAGGACTTGTGCTTTGGAGGGGTGTCGGTTGCTGGCAAGCTGAACAGAAAAAAACTTTTTTCACTACAGCTACCAGAATCCTTTGAGTCTAATTAGACACACCTGCTTAACAGCCTCCCTGATGATTATTTGAGATAAGAAAGCGCTAGGAGGAGAACAACCACAGACCACAGAACTGCAGCTGAGGGATCTAACCCTGTTAATACTGACTACCTGATTTGCAGCAAGGGATCTAACCCTGTTAATACTGACTACCTGATTTGCAGCAAGGGATCTAACCCTGTTAATACTGAGTACCTGATTTTCAGCAGAAGGGATCTAACCCTGTGAATATTTGTCCATTTTTGAATGTGACCCAGCTACCTATTTTTTGCAACAGGTTTAATTGACCAGGACCGGGAGTGCGCGCCTCACCCACCTTCTTTTTTGTACCTTGTGAGTAAAGTAGTCACAGTTCAATATTTTTGAAATAATGGTATTTTTCAAAAGTATACACACGTTGGAAAAGAAAAACAAGATCGGAAGACCATTTGGCCAAAGCTTGTAATTGACAAAAATAATATTGGTCCTTCTCAAAATAGAAGATAGAAATGTTTAGCATGAACAAAGAACAATACATGTTTCAAAACATCTAAATATATTTTGTGAGTGAACCCATGATATCACAATGGGCTTAAAGAACAACATAAAAGGCTATAGTGCAAGGTTGACACAGATAAAAACAGATAAACACAATACTTACTCATTACTATGAACATACAGGGAAACTGTTTGCACCATCAGCATTCTCAACACGGATCTTGTAAGGCAGGCTCCCCTGACGTCTTGCAGCGGTGTCACGCAGAGTGGTGGAGGTTCTTCGGCTATGTAGACCAAGTAGTCACAGATTTCTTGGCAAGCATTCTCCACCAAAGTTGGCATTATTTCATATCGATGGCACATACATCAAATGGAAATATATTCAATGCGATGAGGATCAGCATCCTGTGACCGATCATCACCACTTTCACTCGATTCACCATCTTTTCACAAATTTCTCTCACGCATTTCCTCTTCACTATAATCAGGCTTGTAAAGGAATGGTTGAATTGAGGCCATAATTATTGAGGATTGCAGGAGAAAATCAACTGTTGAGAAAACAAATATGTAATTTATATAAACAAATACATTGAAGTTTTATTTAAAAAAGGCATGTATAAGAAAAGTAAGGAGGGTAGACACATGCATGTTACAAAAAAATCACAGTGCAAAGAAAACAGGAATAGGCCTACATTTGGAACATTCCCTTTAGGACATGAAAACAAAAAAAAAATGATCTAAGAATACACTTTATATCGGGTTTAGCAAAGACAGTTGTTATTTATGTAATAATTATTGAAAGTCAATGCACTTGTAGAGAAAAGTCATTAGAGCTAGTGTAAGTACCTTTTTTGTTCTATTCATCGTAGTTAGGTTGCTGAACAGAGCAAAAAGGAGAAACTCCAATGTTCTCTGATCAAAATGGGTTTGTTGATATTTAGCGAGCAAAGAGGCGTCCGTCTTGGAATTTCCATGGGGACACGTCAACAGATTGCACACGGTGGACATGCGAATGAGACATGCACTTGCATGGTGACAAGGGGTGTAAGCTTAAAGTTAGCGTCTGCTGATGTCAGCTTGAGGGGTATGTGTTATGATTTACTGCACTCAGGTCACTTAAACTTTGAGTGCGATTGCTGAACGGATAAAATTATCACAAGATGGCGGTTTCCGACCCGTGTGGTTCGCGTGTCTAAATGTCAGAAAATAGAAGGACGGATGTAATGGAAAAAAAATGTGATTGATCGATTCATGCACAGAAATTCCTGAGAGAGCTTCTCCTTTAAGGTATGTTTGCATTTATGAGAGGCCATGGAATGCTAAGAATCCCTTATTTTGGCATCCATAGCAAAGTTAAGGGGAATACTTCATGCTGATGAAGAAGTCCGTTTAATAAATTACAGCAACCCCTTTAAATTGGGAATCATCATTTTAGCAATAACTTGTATCACACTCTGTCATGTTTTCAAAGGGCATCATCTACTTAGTAAATTTATATGTGGGTGCACATGTGTGCGTACATGCTGTCGTGATCAAACGTGTGCTTCCTGCAATTCTAATCACACGCTCAGTGTGCATGATCAATAAAAGATAGATACATTTTTCAGCAGAAATAGGAATATCTTGAGTTTAACTTACTAGATATCGAAAATGTGGCACAGGCTATCTATGCATGTGGCCAAAATTGCAGCGGACGATCTCAAGATATTCACACCGAAAGCATGTTTTAGGGGAAACCTGATAAAAACATTCTTTTTCTACATGAAACTTTCAGCTACAATTCATCCACTTCCTTAGAAAAACAAGGTCAAAGGTAATAGAGGAAATCATTGTTTTCCTTTTCCCATGGAAAGTGTCTGGTAACCCTAAATACAAGTATCATGATATAAATCATTAGTAGGATACAAGTAGCATTATACATATAATTCTTTATGAAATAAACAGTAGGGCGTTTTTGCATGTACACACATGATGTATTGGGCCAAGGCAGCATTAGTGCCCGTCTTCCATAAATGCTATGGTCAGGATGGCATCTGTAGCTGATAGGCTGTGTAAGGCTGGAGTAAAATCGTTATCTCATTTCACAGATTCGCGGCATGATGAGCAGCCCTGACTTGTGCTTAACAGGACAAACTGAAGTGAGCCTGTTCCTTAAAATTAAGAGAGACACATGCACACAAATCACTACTTGAAAATGGAAGTGCATTGCTTGCATAGCCACTTTTCTGCCCCCCTTTACGATCCCTCCATGATTATCCACTCACCACAGTGAGAGCATTACAGTAAGAGCCAGGTGGACCTGTGCCAGTCTCTGCCAGACTTGATGCACGTCAGGACATGCTGATGTTTAGCGAAGCGGTTAAACTCCCTGGAAAATGGCTAGTGCCTGCAGCATCGCCCGAGGGGGGAGAGAAGAGCGAAGCCGAAAGACTATTCCCTGCTCTGGAATCTGTATGTGCACAGAAGACCCCTCCCCTCCCTCCACAATGGGCTCGCCTTCCTCCACACGGGCGTTGTTTTCGTGTGCTTTGCCCAAAGTCCTAGAACAACATCCCCTGGTGCTGACATCTGCGCTCCATGTGCACTAACATTTGAAGATACTTGATTCAGGTAGGTCCCTGCCATGCCCCACAGGGAACCTACTGCAGCCTTTCCAAGGATGCAGCACAGGGAACCCCATGCAAATTGAGCAACTATAAACAAATAATGTGACTTGGGGTGACTCAAGAGAGATCAGTTTAGATGGCTGCAGTTGTACAAATATTGGCACATATCTCACAAAACAAGAGTGCTAACTCTTATTTCTCGAGCCCCTGCTGACATATTTCTATACGGACCATATGTAAGCATGGTTGGAATCGAAAGGAATGTAAAGTGGCAGCAAAATCTAAGGTTTAAAGAAAGGGGAAAGGGAGAGTGTGTGGACAAAGGGATAGTTTGTGTGTGTGTCTGTGCGCGTTTGTGATTCTAACCTTGTCATTTGTGTGTGAGCATATGCCTGTGTGCAAAGTAGAAAGGCTCCCTTCAAATGAGCATAGCACTCTTACACATGCACACACAACACCTCACCAGCGCACTCAGTGGAGTAAATGAGTGCCACCAAGCCCAAGCACTAATGTATCAAAGAACCTTGGCCTAATCGGAACTACTTTGCAGCACCACATAAGCCCACATTGCTGCCCCTCAATGTGTTCCTGTGCACTGCATTCACTGCACTGGAGTCTACACAAGGGTCCGTAATCATAGCTGCTGTGAGTTCAAATTAGCGGTGTAGGGTCTCAATGAGCAAAGCCGTGTGCCACCGACTGTCTGCCATGCCTTATAAAATGCACATGCACACATGGTGCCATTTGTCAAGGTGTCACATACCTTTACTCACTCTATTCAAGACATGTCTTTATCACAGTGGCCACGTACCACAAGCCCAGGACAACAGAGTGCCCTAAATATAGAAGCAACACATTTCTGCAGTCCCACCAAACTCTGCCTTAAAACATGCACTTCAACACTAAGACACATCAGCACATCCCTCGGGTAGAACACATCCACATTTTTGCATCTGCGTGTGATGAAAAACGTGCTGTCGCCATCTTATTCTAATCAAGATGATGATTTTGTGCGTCCGAAAGCAACACAAATAAAACAAATGCATAACCACTTGAAAGAAAATATCTCAAAGTCGGGGACTCGCCAGGGCGGCTCGGTGTCCATGTGTCCAGGGGGGGGAGAAGAGCGATACACGAAACAGATGCTCCACACTCTGTGCGTTTGAGACTGTTAAGTGCCATGCGAAGGAAGTCCATGTGACCTACAGCCACTATCCTCTCTAGATAGCATGAGCACAGCTACCAATGCAGAAAATTAAAAGGGAAGGATACCTCCATCAATGCAGGCCGAAGGCACCAGACACATCAGGAGGCCAAGAGAAAATGCCACAATGCACCCTTTTTTTAATACACACACACACACACCACACGGGACTAACCATCCCATGTCAGCACCTCCGCACAACATCCTGCTTGTGTTGTTACTGGACATGTGTAGCAAAGTACTTCTTCTGTTAGAAATGATTTGATTGAAAGTAATGCTTTTTCATTAAACAATGTACATTTGGAATAGTTTTACATTGAAATATCAATTAAACCTAACAAAGCCCAGTTTTGTGTTCAAAAATGAAATGAGATAATGAAAAGCAGTTGCTGTATTTTATTTATTTTAATATGTTCCCTGTTAAGGGAATTCATTAAACGTTGCGATTTATATTTTAGTATTCTGCAAGGAAAGGACAGGTAGAGTGTTCAGTGCAGATGACGTGAGAGGTTTGGTATATTATGAACAGAACAATGCATTATTTATTATGGTAAATAAAAGCAAAGGTCCAGATTCTCATAAATAAGCGCACATGAAAGGAACACAGTGAATTCTTTTTCTATTGCCCTCACTTCTGAAATGCTCAGATCACATTAGTCACTCTAAAGGGTGATCTGAGCAATTCAGGAGAGCTGGACAACAGCAGAAAGATGCACTGACCAGCCCCCTTGCTTATAGTAATTTCAGGAGAGCGCTCCAGGCACTAATGTATGACAGACTCGCAGTGACCACATGGTTAATGGGCCTGTCTCAGTGAAATGCTTGAAAAGATTAAAAACATCTCCATCCCCGCTCGAAGAGGAGAGTTTTTGGGAAGATAGAAAAGGAAGTGGGCCTGTTCTACAAGAGAAAAACACAGATAAAGGGTTGCACCTGGATGTAGCTGATGGCAAATATTGAGCATAACCCACTTTCCCTGAATTACACTTCAACAATTTTCTCTTGCTGCACTGTTCAACATTCTTTTTTTACCGTGAACATGTAGTAAGTTGGGGTACTGTATATAAAAGGGTCTTGGGGGGAGTAATTGGGTCTGCTGGGGATCTCCCCTTGTATCATTTTACAGTGATAAATTGGTGAAATAGTTAAAGCAAATTAGCATAAAATGTAAGTTGGCAGAAACAAATTAGGAAACAACGATAGATCCAAATATTCTTAAGAATGCCTTTTCTAGATGTGACTGAATACAGAGACCTTTCCTCAGACAGAACCAGATGGCTTGAGAGAGGTTTTGGGAGCAGGTGGACAGTGGAAGGAAGAAATTGACTTTTGGAGTTGCCCTGCACTGGTGTATGTCGCTAACAGTCTTGAGCCTTTGGAAGACAAACCTGAAGTGAGTACAATAATCCCAGAGCATTTACAAAAATCCCAAGATTTATATAAATCCCAGCTAGTAATTAACAGTATTTTGGGAGAACCCTTTTTTATAAAGTATGTAACTGAAAGAGGGAATAGAGTACATGGGATATGTGCTTTGTTTTGGATAATTACAATTGAAACCTTGGATATTTCCACCTTAATAAGGGTTTTCTTTAGCTATTTTGGATCTCTGGAGCGCTTAGTCATCCAGAAGTAAAATGTGGAATGACAAACGTTTGCGACGGTTGGGTTACCTAGTCAAAAAATGTATTGAAATATATTTCTTAATGAACATATTGAACTGGGATGTTGAGGGTGGACCTGATTCCTAGAGAACAGTGAAGGAGTTAGACGTTACGGTCCCCACATTCTGAAAAGAAATACCATTTCTGAATGCAAGCTTTTAGGATAATTGTAACCAAGTAAATCCCACTCAACCTTCTTTTGTCTATGCCCAAGCTAGAAAACAATAGTGTGCCACAGTGCGTAACCTAAATTACAGAGTCGAATCAGTGATAGAAAAATTAAGTCATATATTAAGGCCATATTATCTCTGATGCAAACACTTACTGATGGTTTCAGATAAAACACGGTGAATTGTCCTGTTTTCAACTTTGACTCAAAAAGGCACATTAATTCTTGAAACAACCAAGTCAATCAACCAATGTCTGTGTCTATGTTTATATCGAGAGGATTTCATTTCTTTGCCTGGAATAGTCATTGATGTTTCCTTTAATACCTCTTGATGCTTGTGTGTATTGTCATTGTAAATGTAAACTTAAGTGAGGCAAATGTAGGCAGGCTGTGTTTCCTTTTCTATAGACAAGCTGCCTGTAATTATGTGGAATATTGTGGGTTACTTCCCCAGCATTAAACGCTACAGGACCATCTTTAGTTTTGTTATTTATTACTTTAAATAAAACAGATTTAGATTAAAAACATTTCGTTTTGTGTGCCAGTTTGTGTGTTGGGATGGCTGTGGTGGCAGTGGTATTGGGTTAGAGACATCTCTCTGTAAAATGAATAAAAGACTAGAAATGTAAATATATTGCATAGATTGAAATCATTGCACTTCCATGTCCATGATGCTAGGCATTCTGTGACTGACTAGTAGTCACAGAATTGTACATTTCCATAGGGATCAACATAACCAGGGAAGCCCATTTATGAAACAATCATGCACTCCTGTACCTCACAAGGACAATGGGCTAGGCCATATCATTAAACATAGCCCCATGCCATATGGCCATAGTGCTCTGCCTACGCACACCCCTTTGGAACACACTACAACATTCACTGCTCTCACCTCCATGTAACACTTGTGTGTGTTTGCTGGATGTCTTCCTTGCTGCAATTGTGGTCGCCTCATGCTCTGTTTTATAGTGAAGTATGTGTCTCCAAGACAAGACACATTCGGTCCCATTATGGGTTTGGCAGTAATTCTGCTTGAATTACTGCCTAATTCCATTACCATTTCAGCAACTAGTTCCCGTGAATCTGCTGCAAAATTACAAGTGGCAGTCTGGCAGTGCAATTCCCCACATAAAAAGTGCATATAACAACAGGGGGAAATCATCAGGTTTTTCGTCACCAGCAATTCTGCCATGATGAATATGACAGTTTTTGGCCTTGGTGTGGAGGATTTACCTCCAACAGTTTATAATTCAGCAGTGCGATAAAGGTTGTGGTGATCTAATTACTGCCAACAAAGTATTGCTGCCACTTTTATACTGCACCACTGAACTTCTAATGAGACTCATTTATTAAAATCACAGATATGGATGCCAGTGGGTATCGTACCAAGGTATGGAATCCTCGCAATGGATATAGCAACACATCCGAGAGAGGATAGAAAGCTGGAAAGTACAGCAGACACTTGGGTGTTGTGTTGGCTAGGGGGGCATGAACTGTGTGACTACAATGCCTGGAGGGTCTGGTTTTGAGACTGATCAAATGTGCTTGTAGAAGGTGAACGTGGACAACAATAGCACACTAGTTGCCTCGAGGCACCTGGCACACTTTTGTAGAACAGCAAAGTAAGCAACAGCGTGACCTTTTCTGAGCCATCCCCATTTGTTACCTCGTCTCTCGCTACATGCTAATGCAACACACAAGTGCACACTAGAACAATGAAGATCACAACATCAGATAATGACCACAATGTCTGGCATAAACAATCAAGATCATATAGTGGACCGCAAAGGAATGTGGCAATTATGTGTTGGAGCATAACTCACATGATGCCTACACAAAATAGGCAATTGTGAGGATTCATGGGGTTGTATCTCTGAACATCAGGTCAATAAAATGTTTAGACCCCATAGCCTTGATGTTCATGACATATTACACATCACAAACCCCTAGTGGACATGTACATATGCACCACATACAATCAATCATCACACACCTGCAAATGTACACTAAAATAAGTGTATCCAAGTTATCTAGGATAGTACCATACTCATACTCAGCAAGACAGACCACCATGGGATGAATGTCATACCACTATGTAAACTGTCTGCTCCCATAAGCAAATATACTGTAACAGCGCCACGATGCCCCAGGGCCGCTGTGCGCTTTATAAATTCAATAAATAAATAAATGTAGTTACTAAAAATGGAGCATATTGCAGATGCCCTATAAATGAAAACCCCAGGGGTGCAAGAAATGTCATAGAAACTATTATTATTATTATAGTTTTTATCAAGCATGGACCTACCTTCAAGAAGTAGCAGAACGCATTACAATCATAGGGGTAAGAACATGGTGAGGGGAGCAGATAAACAAGGCAGTGGGGAGCTAGCAGCACAGAAGGGGAAATGTGGGCAATTCGTCAGCAACGGATCTACAAGCAACCAGGGGAGGAAACAATGGGGATCAGATCACCCAGTCTCAGGCAGGGAGGGGAGTGAAGGACGTGTGGATGCAGGTGCTAGGGAGGAGCCATTACTTGAAGAGCAGGCTCTTGAAATCCTTCTTGAAATATAGCACAGAGAGGGCAAGTCTGATCTTGATGGGGAGGAAGTTCCAGAGTCTTGGGGCGTATGCAGAGACGGTCTGTCTTCTGGTTCTTTCCTTTTTGCACAGGCAGAGTTCAAGTCTGCACATGTCCTTATTTCTGGTGGATTGCAGGCCTCCAGAGATGCTGAGGTTCTCAGTGAGTTAGCTTAGGGACTGTATTCAAAAGGGGTATTTCTCCCCAGGCTCCAGCCCTTATTACCATAAATAACCCTATTTCAACCACTTACAGGTCCGATCATGCAACGCAATGAACTCATCACTAGAGAAATCACACCTTCAGCAGAAATGTAGCATTTATTAGACATAAAGCATAATATAACAGAATAGTAAATATAGTAGCAATTTGGGAAATGAATGATTAGAGAAAATCACAAAGCTCATTAGAGAAACACAGTCTTACGTCCCTTGGATGTTATCATTAGTGCTGGAGACCCAGGCCGTCTACAACAAACTGTTTGCTCAGCCAAAAGAAAATCCTGGTTCGGGAAGATATCTCGCGCTCACACCATACACTTGGTCAACATTTCTAATCAATATAAGTCCAACAACTGTATTGTTCTGTAATGAAGCAACGTCAATCCAAGAAGTCCATCCTTGTAATGTTTCTCAAAGAAAAATGTTTTTAATTTGTAAAGGAAAAACAGCCGACACGTGTTTCGACCAAAGGTCGTTTTCAAGGCCCCTGTATGGTTCACTGAGATTCACAAGTTTGAGATGTAAAAGGTAGCTCAGTATGCTTGATCTTGAATTCAGACATGTGTTTCGACCAAAGGTCGTTTTCAAGGCTGTGTAAAATTATACAATCAATCAATATAAATCAGTTTAGAAAAATTATAACAGAAAACCATACCATATAGTAGGTCAGTATTAGAGAAAAATCTGTGCCATAATCAAAGGTTTGAATCGATATGAAAGAGAAAAACATAAATTCAAAACCATAAATTTGTTTTTCCACAATAAAACCCACTCGTTATAACTACTCCAAATTGGACTAAGTTTGAAAGGAATAGCATTTGAAATTCTAAACTTTTAGCTTCATGCATAGTTAGTTATCCAGAGAGTAGAATTTTGGAAAGTCCCACATTCTCACCTTGTGAAACCATTCTAGCTATACCAAAATAAAAGTATTCAAAAATGAAATTGTGAATTTGTGAATATAACTCCATTCCCCTGTAAGTAATTAGGCATACACTGTTGCTGTAACTAAAGCTTAACCCCTGTATAGTTCACTGAGATTCACAAGTTTGAGATGTAAAAGGTAGCTCAGTGTGCTTGATCTTGAATTCACAATTCTATTCCTCAGATCTGTGTAAGAGATTCCTTTTTTAAGTTTTACATTTATTTTTTGTAATTGAATAAACATGTTCCCTAATGGGAAAAACTAAATCCCATGATATAATGTAGTGTAATATCATAGTTGTAAATGCTCACCCACTTTTTACGAAAGAGTCTGTTAAGACAGAAAATGTATAGCTGGAGGCTATAAGGTCATTATCTCTTTAACACATAAAATGTGCGGTTCCGCAATCAGAGTTCACCTACACAAATAAGAAGCTCAATTCAAAACATGTCACTATAATTTAATCGCCTCCATTGAAGCATTGTTTGTCTAAATAAGCAATTTTATACACTATGTTGTCCATTGATATCTGACTCTCTATGGTTACTCTCATCACTACTGCATAATCTAATTGGTCTATTATGTTGAATAAAGGGTTAAACTTAATATCATTATTATAGCAAAATACCACATATCTTGTTCTGATTTTTAATATTTTGTCAAAGGATATTAGATTCATCTCAAACAATAACTAGTGAACAAATGTGCCATATTTTCTACGATTGAAAAAACAGTTAATAATGGTTTAAGACTCACCAATAAAAGGGTTAGATCCCAGCGCCTCTGTTTATCACCCAAAGGGGATCCTGGAGCTTTTACAGAGTCTTATATACTTGCTAGCCCGCGATAAACGGGCCGCATTGTAATGACATCACGCGCACACGAACGCAATGACGTCACACACAGATTGTCGTGATGACGTCACGTGCGCGGTGATGTCATGCGTGCGTTCGTTGGCAGCAGATTTGTAACATGCTAATACCTGCATCCAATTATCTATTATTTTATGGAATTTACACTCTCACATACGATTATATATTCTTTAAGATCAACTATGAAGTATTAGATAAAACATTTTTCTGTTCTACTTCAATTAGTTAATTGAATGAGTTACTTTTAATAGCTTGTGTATTTGTTAACCCTCCTGATAAAAGTTGCTTATGCCTTGTAAAATGTATGTTATATACTTAATTAGTACCCTGACAAATTACTGAATTCCTATTATTAGGGATTTACTGTTGCAATTCACCCAGAAAGATGAGTGTACATTATTCATTTTAGTATAGGATAGAACAGTTTCACAAGTGACGAATACATCATGGGTATTCACAAAAGAAATGTTACCATATAGGTCTTGATTACATTTTATAAATTATAAAAACACATGCATCTCATGGTCATGATTGAGACCAAGTAAGGTGCTCCTGAAATAACAAATTAGCTTACATTCTTCTTTCTTTAATTTTAGCCTAAAGTAGCCACCTCGTTTCCCCATCTTAATCTGCATTAGTCCAATATATCTAATATTTTCTTGATTGTCAAGCTGATGGTATTGCTGCCAATGAATGGCAAGTGGTGACTTGGGATCAATACTCCTTAAGCTAACCAGATGTTCCCTTATTCGAAATCTTAATTGTCGAATAGTACTACCAATGTAAAGTTTCCCACATGTACAGATGATAGCATAAATTACATAACTGGTTTTACAGTTGATAAATTCCTTAATCTTAATGGTCATTCCATTGGCATCGGTAAAGGTATCACAATTCACATGAGCGTATTTACACTGGTTACAATTACCACATTTGAAGAAACCATTTTTTCTTTTTAGCCAAGTCTCATTAGTATTATCTTCTTTAATATTTAAAAAAGAAGGACTCAATTTTTGTTTAAATAGTATGTGCTCTTTTGAAGGTGAACTTGGGTTTTTCCGTCCCAATGTTTGGACACCATTTTATACAGATAAGATGAATCCTGTGAGAACTGTGTTATTATACAGATGTGTTCCTTCCCTGATTTCGTCTTCACATGATCACATAGAAGTTCCGCTTGAATTCATCCTTTGCACTTATCAGCTGCTTTCTTTATGCATCTCAAATTATAACCTCTATCTAAGAATCTGTCCATAAGCAGTTTAGATTCTTTATAGTAATCCAAATCCTGACTACAGTTTCTCCTAGCTTGATAGAAGTCCCCCGCCGAGATATTCTTTATTGTGGATCTTTGGTGACTGCTTTGTGTACAAAGTACAGAGTTAACCTCTGTTGGCTTACGATATGTTTTGGTCTCAATCCGCCCATTATTAACAAAAATATGTAAATCAAGAAAGTCAATGCTTTTCGGACTAGCTGAACCAGTAAAACTGATACCAAATTTATTATTATTAGTATGTACCACAAAAGTTTCAAATGATTCAAGAGACCCCTTCCATACAATTAAGACATCGTCTATAAACCTCCTCCATGCAATTAGATTGGTCTTGAATATTACTTGGTCATAGATATGTGCTTCCTCATATTGGGTCATGAACAGATTAGCAAGGACTGGGGCAAATTTGGCACCCATAGCCACCCCTTTGGCCTGTGCATAATATCGTTCATTAAAAATGAAAACATTGTTATTTAAAGTAAACTTCAAAAAACTCTTAAGCATGTCTATGTGTTGCAAATATGAAGCAGATGAATTTCCAAAAGTGTAGGTTAATGTCTGGATTGCCAATTCATGGTCTATACTAGTATAAAGTGCTGAAACATCCAAAGTAGCCGAAAGATAGTCTGGTTCCCATTTCAGATTCTTAAAAAATTGTAAAACATGTCCACTATCTCTAATATAGGATTTCATTTTGAGAACATGGGGTTTCAGTGCTTCATCCAGATATTGTGACATGCCCTCTATTACCCACCCTATACCACTCGTAATTGGCCTGACTGTTGGTAAAGTTTCATAGGTCTTATGTATCTTAGGTAGAAAATATAGGGTGGGCATGGTCAGTTCCTTGTTAGTCAAGAAAGACTTTTCATCATCTGTTAAGAAACCTTTGTCATACCATAACTGTATTAGTTCCAAATGTTCACTTACAATCTTCTTTGTTGGATTAGATTTTAAAGGGGTGTAACAATGTGGAGTATCTAAATGTGACATGGCCATAGTGATATAATCATTGGTATTCATCACCACAATGTTCCGCCCCTTGTCTGCTTCTTTGATGGTTATCATTTTGTCATTCATTAAAGCTACTAGGGCTTCCATCTCTTCTTTACTTAAATTGGATCTGCATCCCTTTCTCTTGTATACTTCGCTGTCCACATGCTTATGGATATCCTTTGCGATTGCCTTATGGAATGTTTCAATTACATTCTCTGTGCCCAAATGGGGAGTAAATTTCGATTTTGGCTTCAACTCTTTTAAATCTAGATGCCTGTATTAACACCCAATGTTTGACAAATTGATTCTGTTGTAACGCTCACCTGACTCCCACGGGGGCGCTGGCCTGGTTCGCGCTGCTGTGACCTCGTCTAAGGCGATGCGCAGGGTTCGGAAGACAGACTGGACCGGCCCCCATATCTGGCTTGTCTGACTCGCAGAAGTATCCTTCTGTAGGTGAGAATAAGGGGTTAACTGTCTGCGGGGTAATGCAATCGGCCTCCCACTTCCCCCTCTCACCCTCCTCAAACCCTTCTGTGCTTCCCCGTAGCGTCTCACCTTAGGGTCTGGAAGGACGAGCTCTCCATCCTGCTTCTGATGCAGGGGCGCGTTGGTATCCAGTTACGTCACTGGATTTTCGGATGGGTGAGAACCAAACTTGCTTGGCTTCCAGGTAAGTTTTTCTATAAGTGGTTCCCCTTGTGTCCATGCATTAATTTTCTAATGACCCGAGGTGAGCGGTGAAATCCTTCAGGAAATCAGGTAAGTCTTTAATGAGTGTTTTGGTAATGTCTTTTCATTCACTCATTAACGCTGATGTCTTTTTCCCCTTAGGGGCCGGGGTCTGAAAATGCCTGGATGCGGCGCGGACCCGAAATGAAAAGGGAATGACCCAACAGGCAAGTCTTGACATAGAGTTTTAGCTTCCCTTTTCCCTTCTTTCTCTCACCTTTGTTCTTGTCTTTTTCTCCCTATGCGCGGGGGCGTGACTGCGAATCCGGATGGTCGCTGCTGAACATGGAGGCGCCCTGTAAAGGTGAGTAGAATGCGGCGCTGCAGCGATCGATGCAATGTGCTTTTAAAAATAAATGTCTTCCTTTTCAGGATTGTCGGCGAAATGTCTCTGGGATGCAGATTTAGCAGGTGAGGCCTTTTCCTTCTTCTGTTCTCTTGTTCCCTTCCTTTGCAGGCGATTCAGGATGCTGGCAGGTGTGGCAGAAGTCAAGATGCAGGAGCAGACACGGTGAGCGTCCAGCTGCTAGATGCAGAACAACGCGAAGCACGTGTGGCTGATCGGGTGTGGTTTAAATAGCCTTGGAAGAAGTTCCTAGAATGTGTCCTTCCTCCAATCAGGTATGTATCCTTCCCCGACCACGCCCGGGTGGTAAATGAGTCCCACAGGTAAAGTAGTTCCTTTCAGGCCTCAAGGAGGCCGGGGTTCTGCAGCATGGTCTGCATCAGGTAAGTGCACCCAAACACTTTCATAATGAGCCTGGCGCCTATGGCGCCAGGACGCTGTCCAAAGGGCCCCTATAAGGGGTTGCTGGGACCTTCCCCGGGGACTTGATGTCCGCTTTCGGGGACGCAGGGCCTGAGCCGGCTCCCCGGGAGCGGGCATCGTGACAGCACTCCCCCCCAAGGCCCCTCCCAAGGTTGTTCCCTCCGGGGGTTTTGGTTTGTTTGGGAAGAGTCGGTGGAATTTCCTGACTAATCGAGGTGCATGCACATGGTCACTGGGTTCCCACGACCTCTCCTGAGGTCCGTACCCCTTCCAATCAATTAGGTAGAAAAGCTTTGACCTAAACATTTTTGAATCTAAAATGTTCTTCACTTCGAATTCGGGTTCCCCATCTATTTAAATAGGTTCTGGAGGTTTGAGTAGTCGGGTTCCGGGGACCACTGGTTTCAGAAGTGACACATGAAAAACAGGGTGAATTCGCATATTAGCTGGTAAATCAAGTTTAACCGCTACTGGGTTAATTATTGCTGTAATAGAATAAGGTCCCAGATATTTTGGGTTAAAAGTTCGAGGCCCTTTGAGCGGCAAATGTCTGGTAGCTAACCACACTTGATCCCCAATCTGATACGGAGGTGCTTCACTCCGATGTAGGTCAGCATTCTCCTTGTATTTTCTCTTGGCTTGTTGTAAATGCGCGGTTGCCTCTTTGAAGGCTCGGGTAATGGTAGAATGCAGATGTTCTACTGCGGGCACTCCGAGGTTCTGAGGTGAGTCGAGGTTTGAGGTTCGAGGGTGATGTCCAAACAAGGTATAAAAAGGACTATGGCCAGTTCCAGAGTGTACCGAATTATTATATGCGTATTCGGCTATCCAAAGAATGTCTTTCCAGTTGCTTTCAGATTGCTGTAACATACACCGTAAGTACTGCTCAAGGGTCTGATTTGTCCTCTCGGTCTGACCATCGGTCTGAGGGTGGTGACTGGTCGATAATCTTACGTCGATTTGTGCCATTTGACAACATTTGCGCCAGAAGTGGGAAATGAATTGGCTTCCCCGGTCAGAGATTAGTATAGATGGGAATCCATGTAGCCGAACAATATTTTCGAGGAATTCTTTGGCTAGGACAAAAGCTGAAGGTAAACCTTTCAAAGGAATGAAGTGGGCCATTTTGGAAAACAAATCCACAATTACCAGAATGGTATTGTATCCCGAACAAGGAGGCAAGTCCGTAATAAAATCCATTGATAGGGTGTGCCAGGGTGCTGGCGGTATGTCTAGAGGTTGAAGGAGACCGGCTGGTCTTTTCTTTTGACCTTCATTTTGGGCGCAAACACCACAGGACATCACAAAAGATTTAACATATTTTCGCCAAGAGGGCCACCAGAATTGTCGTTTCACCTTTTCCATTGTCCTGGCAATACCGGGGTGTCCCTCTATTAATGTATCATGACAACCTGAAATAACTAGTTTGTGTAAATCCTTGTGCGGCAGGAATAAGCGTCCTTGGTAATAAGGTAAACCATTATCTATGGTAAAGTCTGATCCCTTTTGTATCCAATCCTGTAGGACTGTAGGGTCCAGGAGTTGTTTCACTCTGACTTGAATGTCTTCAAGCGTCTGTAACGAAGTCATGCCTAGAATTCTCTGTTCGGGAATTATTGGTACTGGTTCTGAGTTTGTATCAGATTCTCCCATTCCAATTCGGGATAAGGCGTCTGCTTTGCCGTTCTTGCAGCCAGGTCGATAGGTAATCACGAAATCAAATTCAACGAAAAACAAAGCCCATCGGAGCTGCCGTGATGACTGAGCCTTGGTGGTTTTCAAATACTGTAAATTCCGGTGATCAGTGATCACCGTGATGGTATGTCGAGCGCCAAGCAGGTAATGCCACCAGGCTTTAAAAGCGGACTTTATGGCTAACAGTTCTTTGTCAGTGATTGCGTAATTAATCTCTGGTGCCGAGAATTTTCTGGACCAAAATGCTACGGGATGCAGTTGGTTGGTTTCAGGATCTCTTTGAGACAGAACTGCTCCCATGGCTAGGCTGGATGCGTCAGTTTCGACGACATACGGGAGATCTGGACGTGGGTGTTTCAATATAGGTGCGGAGGTAAACTTAGCATTTAAATCCTGGAAGGCCTGCTCGGCTTCTTCAGACCATTCAAAACGTTTATTTTTCCTCAAGAGTGCAGTAATGGGTTGTACTATGCGTGAAAATCCCGGGATAAACCTGCGATAGAAATTGGCAAAGCCGAGCATGCTTTGAACCCCTTTTACAGAGCTAGGTAATGGCCATTTGAGGATGGCATCCACTTTTCTTGAGTCCATTCGGACTCCTTTGGGTGTCAGGATGAAACCGAGAAACTCAACTTCTGTGGTATGGAAAACACATTTCTCCAGTTTAGCAAATAGTTTGTGTTGGCGCAGCTTTTCCAGAACTGCCCTAACGTGTTTTCTGTGATCAGATTCCGAAGAGGAGTACACTAGAATGTCATCGATATAGATGACAACACAAACATCGATGAGTTCCCGAAGGACATCATTCATGAAGAATTGGAAGGCAGCAGGCGCATTGCACAACCCGAAAGGCATTACCTGGTATTCGAATAATGCATATTTTGTACGGAAGGCTGTTTTCCATTCGTCGCCTTCTTTTACTCGCACCAGATGATATGCCCCCCGGAGATCTAACTTGGTGTATATGCAAGCGTCCTTCACCTGGTCAAGGTGTTCAGGAATCAGAGGTAGAGGATAACGGTTTTTAACCGTTATCTGGTTCAATGCGCGGTAATCGATACAAGTTCTAAGGTCGCCTTCTTTTTTAGGCACGAAGAACAAAGCCGAGGATGCCGGGGACTTTGACGGGCGAATAAAACCATTGGCGAGGTATTGATCCAAATATTGTCTCAAATGTAGGTTCTCAGGTTCGGTAAGGGCATAAATCCTGCTACAAGGGGGTTGTGCACCGGGCACCAGATCAATTTGGCAATCGTACGATCGGTGAGGAGGTAACGTGTTGGCCTGTTCCTTTTGGAAGACGTCCTGAAAGTCCTGGTATTCCGGAGGTAATTGCATGGAGGCAGAGGTTACAGATGCTAGATTAATCTTCAGGTTTTCTGGGTAGCATGTTTGTGCACAATCCGGGAAGGTTATTCTCTTAGCTCGCCAATCAATTCGAGGATTATGTGTCTCTAACCAAGGAATTCCAAGAATAACCTGAAACTCTGGAGCCTTGATTACATCAAACACAACTGCCTCCCGATGGCCGTCAGGACCAATAAGAGTCACCCCAGTAGTGGAATGTGTTACCGGTCCAGAGGCAATTTCAGTTCCATCGACTGTGGTGATGACATCTTTGCTGGTTTTAGGACAGAGAGGGAGGTTAATCCTAGAGGCCAATTCACGATCCACATAGTTTCCAATAGCCCCACTATCGATGTATGCCTTTATTGCATGCAATCGCTTAGGCTTTTCTGGATCTACGAGAACCATTGGCACAATGAAATGCGAGGTCTGAGAGTTAGTTTTCAAGCTCGGCAAGCGGACCCCTACGAGTTGTTTCCCGAAACAGAGTCTTCATGGTTTTTATCAGCGGCTCCTACCGCTTTTCGGGGCAGTTTTGCCGGGCAATCTCGTAGAAAGTGTCCAGAGTTCCCACAATAAAGACATAATTTTAACTGCCGCCTCCTTCTAACGTTCCTTTTGAGTTAAGGGTTCTTTAACCCCTCCAATTTGCATAGGTTCCGAGACATCAACTCCCTTGGGGTTAGCGTGGGTCTTGACCAACACCCGGGTCTCAAACCTGGACCGATCTGTTTTTCTGTTTTGAAGTCTGTGATCCAATTGGACCACTAAGTCTATATATTCTGTGCATTCTTGGGGCGGATTTACAACTTGGGCCAAGACATCTTTAAGTTCTCCGCGTAGACCTCGATAAAATAACGTGACTCTTTTATCCTCTGGCCATCCCGTTTCCACAATTAGTCGATTAAAGGTTGCAATATAGGATAGGAGGTCCTGATTGCCCTGTCGCAGGGATAGAAGTTCGTCATCCAGAGCCTGCCCCTGAGAGTGTCGAGCAAATAACCTTTCCATGCTTGCTTGAAATCCTTGAAAATCACGGAGAATCGGGTCATCTTGAGTAACCAGTGGAACTGACCAATCGGCAGCGCAGCAGCTGAGATATGACAATACAAAGGCTACTTTGGTCTGATCATTAGGGAAGGCCCCAGGTCTGCATAGGAAGTGCAAACGACACTGATTCATGAATACGGCAAATCGTTTGGGGTCCCCAGCAAAGCGTTCAGGTGGGGCCAGCGGCATGTTTCCAGGTAGATTAATCTGCACAGGGTTACTGGGAACCACAGGAGCGGGGTTCCCTCTGGAACAGGGTAGAGGAGTTTGTCCAGCTTGACCTTGCAAAAGCTGTCTGGCCAGGTCATCAGTTCTTTCCTTTGATATTATTAATTCCCTCGTGAGGGCATTAGTCTCTTGACGAGCGGCATGTACTTCGGCCCGTAATGCCCCCAGTAATAGGGCCAACTGATCAGTCTCAGAAGTTTCCATAGCGCCTGGGTGGGAATTTGTAGGAAGGCTTCGCGTTCTGTAACGCTCACCTGACTCCCATGGGGGCGCTGGCCTGGTTCGCGCTGCTGAGACCTCGTCTAAGGCGATGCGCAGGGTTCGGAAGACGGACTGGACCGGGCCCCAGATCTGGCTTGTCTGACTCGCAGAAGTATCCTTCTGTAGGTGAGAATAGGGGGTTAACTGTCTGCGGGGTAATGCAATCGGCCTCCCACTTCCCCCTCTCACCCTCCTCAAACCCTTCTGTGCTTCCCCGTAGCGTCTCACCTTAGGGTCTGGAAGGACAAGCTCTCCATCCTGCTTCTGATGCAGGGGCGCGTTGGTATCCAGTTACGTCACTGGATTTTCGGATGGGTGAGAACCAAACTTGCTTGGCTTCCAGGTAAGTTTTTCTATAAGTGGTTCCCCTTGTGTCCATGCATTAATGTTCTAATGCTAGTGTCTTTTTCCCCATAGGGGCCGGGGTACGGAATGCCGGGGAACAGGCACCGACCCGAGGTGAGCGGTGAAATCCTTGAGGAAATCAGGTAAGTCTTTAATGAGTGTTTTGGTAATGTCTTTTCATTCACTCATTAACGCTGATGTCTTTTTCCCCTTAGGGGCCGGGGTCCGAAAATGCCTGGATGCGGCGCGGACCCGAAATGAAAAGGGAATGACCCAACAGGTAAGTCTTGACATGGAGTTTTAGCTTCCCTTTTCCCTTCTTTCTCTCACCTTTGTTCTTGTCTTTTTCTCCCTAGGCGCGGGGGCGCGACTGCGAATCCGGATGGTCGCTGCTGAACATGGAGGCGCCCTGTAAAGGTGAGTAGAATGCGGCGCTGCAGCGATCGATGCGATGTGCTTTTAAAAATAAATGTCTTCCTTTTCAGGATTGTCGGCGAAATGTCTCTGGGATGCAGATTTAGCAGGTGAGGCCTTTTCCTTCTTCTGTTCTCTTGTTCCCTTCCTTTGCAGGTGATTCAGGATGCTGGCAGGTGTGGCAGAAGTCAAGATGCAGGAGCAGACACGGTGAGCGTCCAGCTGCTAGATGCAGAACAACGCGAAGCACGTGTGGCTGATCGGGTGTGGTTTAAATAGCCTTGGAAGAAGTTCCTAGAATGTGTCCTTCCTCCAATCAGGTATGTATCCTTCCCCGACCACGCCCGGGTGGTAAATGAGTCCCACAGGTAAAGTAGTTCCATTCAGGCCTCAAGGAGGCCGGGGTTCTGCAGCATGGTCTGCATCAGGTAAGTGCACCCAAACACTTCCATAATGAGCCTGGCGCCTATGGCGCCAGGACTGACGTTTTCTATGAGCCTGGCGCCATAGGCGCCAGGACGCTGTCCAAAGGGCCCCTATAAGGGGTTGCTGGGACCTTCCCCGGGACTTGATGTCCGCTTTCGGGGACGCAGGGCCTGAGCCGGCTCCCCGGGAGCGGGCATCGTGACATCTGTATCCACTGTAGTATCTTGATTGAGATTGGTCAGAGTAGTAATATTGTGAATATCAGAAATAGTATACAAGCTTAGCGGATTCAAGGTGGTCTTAGGCTGAAAAAACTGTACCTGAGTCGCAAAGTTTTTTTTAAAACTTCAATGTTCTTAAAAATTTAAAGATATGTATCTGAAAATTGACAAAATCTGTCTTTACAACTGGTGCAAAAGAAAATCCTTTATTGAACACTGAAATTTCCGCCTCTGAGAGGCGTTTATCTGACAAATTTATAACCAAATCACATTTCACTGGTTCCCCTGTCGTTTCTTGGTACTGGACCTCGTCAGAATTCCAGGACGACCCTGATCTTCGTCGGAGCTTCCACTCCCGCTTCCGCTTTCCCCCTCTCCTACCCCATGTGTGGAACCTGGTGTTGGTATAGATGCTGCTGGTGGTGTTGTGAATCTGACTTGTTTTTTATTTGTAAATCTTATATTTCCCTTTTTTTGTCTCCGTATCTGTTCTAAAAAACTTCACCCTCCACTATGTGTGGTGTCAATAACTTCTTTAGTACTATCAGCACTTTCACTGCTTTCTCTAACTTCTTCCTCTGAATCTGGATCTGAGCTGGCAGGTGTAGAATTAAATGAACTGGGTTGAGATCGAGGTGTTATATTGTCATACTTAGGTTGAAAGGTATATACTCGTTGCTGTCTATAATCCTTGTCATCGCCGAAAAACTTTCAAAATGTTCTTAATTTTATATCATCTTGGTATTCTCGCAAAATTTCATTCATTTTCTCATAATTCTTTTCTTTAGTGGTTTCTGCATTTGGCATACCCTTGATTTCTTCTTTAATTTTGTTGATTTGTTCTATAACACTCTTGTGTTCTCTTGTGGCATGTGCTATCAATAATTCTAGCATTATTTTGGAGCTCTGATTGAGATCCTTTTCCCAATTTTCTGCCCGATCAGCATCTTCATCATTATCAAAATTTGGGAATATCAATATTCTCAAACCTCGGGGAATAATGTTTCTATCTAAATAATTTGCTAAGGATGCATGTTCTCAGTACTTATTGATTTCCTTTTTCGACAGTCTCTCTAATTTAACAAATTTCTGTTTAAGAGTTTCTGTCGCAGTGTAACTACTTCTAAAGGGGTTGGATGTACTTCCCCTAGGTGCAAATAATGCAGCTCTATCTTCATCCCTGTTGCTCATATAGTTTGCCATTTCTGGTAGTGGATTTCAGCAAGCACAAGTGAGAAAAACAACAAATTGCCAGTAAATGTGGGATTGCTATTAGACTATGTGCGCTATTTACCACTCTAAAAGCTACAGAAATAGGTTGGTAGAAAGTGATATTTTGCCCTCAGACTTCCCACAAAGTTTGTAATAAGTAAACAAAAGAAAATTCTGGTTCGGGAAGATATCTCGCGCTCACATCATACACTTGATCAAAATTTCTAATCAATATAAGTCCAACAACTGTATTGTTCTGTAATGAAGCAACGTCAATCCAAGAAGTCCATCATTGTAATGTTTCTCAAAGAAAAATGTTTTTAATTTGTAAAAGAAAAACAGCCGACATGTGTTTCGACCAAAGGTCGTTTTCAAGGACCCTGTATAGTTCACTGAGATTCACAAGTTGAGATGTAAAAGGTAGCTCAGTATGCTTGATCTTGAATTCAGACACGTGTTTTGACTGAAGGTCGTTTTCAAGGCTGTGTAAAATTATACAATCAACCAATATAAAACAGTTTAGAAAAATTATAACTGAAAACCATACCATATAGTTACACATGTCAGGTCTGTATTAGAGAAAAATGTGTGCCATAATCAAAGGTTTGAATTGATATGAAAGAGAAAAACATAAATTCTGAGCAATAAATTAGTTTTTTCAAAATAAAACCCACTCGTTATAACTACTCCAAATTGGACTAAGTTTGAAAGGAATAGCATTTGAAATTCAAAACTTTTACCTTCATGCATAGTTAGTTATCCAGAGAGTAGAATTTTGGAAAGTCCCAAATTCTCACCTTGTGAAACAATTCTAGCCATACCAAAATAAAAGTATTCAAAAATAAATTGTGAATTTGTGAATATAACTCCATTCCCTTGTTAGTAATTAGGCATACACTGTTGCTGTAACTAAAGCTTACCCCCTGTATAGTTCACTGAGATTCCCATGTTTGAGATGTAAAAGGTAGCTCTGTATGCTTGATCTTGAATTCACAATTCGATTCCTCAGATCTGTGTAAGAGATTCCTTTTTTAAGTTTTAAATTTATTTTTTGTAATTGAATAAACATGTTCCCTAATGGGAAAAACTAAATTCCATGAAAAAATGTAGTGTAATATCATAGTTGTAAATGCTCACCCTCCTTTTTACGAAAGAGTCTGTTAAGACAAAAAATGTATACCTGGAGGCTATAAGGTCCCAATCTCTTTAACACATAAAATGTGTGGTTCCGCAATCAGAGTTCACCTACAAAAATAATAAGCTCAATTCAAAACATGTCACTATAATTTAATCGCCTCCATTGAAGCATTGTTTGGATAAATAAGCAATTTTATACACTATGTTGTCCATTGGTATCTGACTCTCTATGGTCACTCTCATCACTACTGCATAATCTAATTGGTCTATTTTGGTGAATAAAGGGTTAAACTTAATATCATTATTATAGCAAAATACCACATATCTTGTTCTGATTTTTAATATTTTGTCAGAGGATATTAGATTCATCTCAAACAATAACTAGTGAACAAATACACCATATTTTCTAAGATTGAAAAAACATTTAATAATGGTTTAAGACTCACCAATAAAAGGGTTAGATCCCAGCGCCTCTGTTTGTCACCAAAAGGGGATCCTGCAGCTTTCACAGAGACTTGTATTCTTGCTAGCCCGCGAAAAGCGTGCCGCATTGTAATAATGTCACGCGCACACGAACGCGATGACGTCACATGCAGATTGTCGTGATGACGTCACGCGCACGTGCGCACGGTGACGTCATGCATTCGTTCGTTGGCAGCAGATTTGTAACATGCTGTCAATTAATACCTGCATCCAATTATCTAATATTTTATGCAATTTACAATCTCACATACGATTATATATTCTTTAAGATCAACTATGAAGTATTAGATAAAACATTTTTCTGTTCTACTTCAATTAGTTAATTGAATGAGTCACTTTTAATAGCTTGTGTATTTGTGAACCCTCCTGATAAAAGTTGCTTATGCCTTGTAAAATATATCTTATATCCTTAATTAGTACCCTGACAAATTACTGAATTCCTATTATTAGGGATTTACTGTTGCAATTCACCCAGAAAGAGGAGTGTACATTATTCATTTTAGTATAGGATAGAACAGTTTTACAAGTGACGAATACATCATGGATATTCACAAAAGAAATGTTACCATATAGGTCTTGATTACATTTTATAAATTATAAAAAACACATGCATCTCATGGTCATGATTGAGACCAAGTAAGGTGCTCCTGAAATAACAAATTAGCTTACATTCTTCTTGCCTTAGTTTTAGCCTAAGGTTGCCACCTCGTTTCCCCATCTTAATCTGCATTAGTCCAATATATCTAATATTTTCTTGATTGTCAAGCTGATGGTATTGCTGCCAATGAATGGCAAGTGGTGACTTGGGATCAATTCTTCTTAAGCTAGCCAGATGTTCCCTTATTCGAAATCTTAATTGTCGAATAGTACTACCAATGTACATTTTCCCACATGTACATGTTATTTTGGTATAGCTAGAATGGTTTCATAAGGTGTGAATTTGGGACTTTCCAAAATTCTACTCTCTGGATAACTAACTATGCATGTAGCTAAAAGTTTTGAATTTCAAATGCTATTCCTTTCAAACTAAGTCCAATTTGGAGTAGTTATAACGAGTGGGTTTTATTGTGAAAAAACTAATTTATGGTTTTGAATTTATGTTTTTCTCTTTCATATTGATTCAAACCTTTGATTATGGCGCAAATATTTCTCTAATCCTGACCTGACATGTGGAACTATATGGTATGGTTTTCTGTTATAATTTTTCTAAACTGTTTTATATTGATTGATTGTATAATTTTACACAGCCTTGAAAACGACCTTTGGTCGAAACACGTGTCTGAATTCAAGATCAAGCATACTGAACTACCTTTTACATCTCAAACTTGTGAATCTTAGTGAACTATAAAGGGGCCTTGAAACGACCTTTGGTCGAAACACATGTCAGCTGTTTTTCTTTTACAAAATAAAAACATTTTTCTTTGAGAAACATTACAGTGATGGACTTCTTGGATTGACGTTGCTTCATTACAGAACAATACAGTTGTTGGACTTATATTGAATAGAAATTTTTATCAAGTGTATGGTGTGAGCGCGAGATATCTTCCCGAACCAGGATTTTCTTTTGTTTACTTATTACAAACTTTGTGGGAAGTTTGAGGGCAAGATATCACTTGCTGCCAACCTATTTCTGTAGCTTTTAGAGTGGTAAATAGCGCACATAGTATAATAGCGATCCCACATTTACTGGCAATTTGTTGTTTTGTTCGCTTGTGCTTGCTGAAATCCACTACCAGAAATGGCAAACTAAATGAGCAACAGGGATGAAAATACAGCTGCATTATTTGCACCTAGGGGAAGTACATCCAACCCCTTTAGAAGTAGTTAGACTGCGACAGAAACTCTTAAACAGAAATTTGTTAAATTGGAGGGACTGTCGAAAAAGGAAATCAATAAGTACTGCGAACATGCATCCTTAGCAAATTATTTAGAAAGTAACATTATTCCCCGAGGTTTGAGAATATTGATATTCCCAAATTTTGATAATGATGAAGATACTGATCTGGCAGAAAATTGGGAAAAGAATCTCAATCAGAGCTCCAAACTAATGCTAGAATTATTGATAACACATGCCACAAGAGAACACAAGAGTGTTATAGAACAAATCAACAAAATTAAAGAAGAAATCAAGGGTATGCCAAATGCAGAAACCATTAAAGAAAGGAATTATGAGAAAATTAATGACATTTTGCGAGAATACCAAGATGATATAAAATTAAGAAAATTTAGAAAGTTTTTCAGAGATGACAAGGATTATAGACAGCAACGAGTATATACCTTTCAACCTAAGTATGACAACATAGCACCTCGATCCAAACCCAGTTCATTTAATTCTACACGTGCCAGGTCAGATCCAGATTCAGAGGAAGAAGTTGGAGAAAGCACTGAAAATACTGATAGTACTAAAGAAGTTATTGACACCACACATAGTGGATGGAGAAGGTTTTTTGAACAGATACGGAGACACAAAAAGGGAAATATAAGATTTACAAATCAAAAACAAGTCAGATTCACAACACCACCAGCAGCATCTATACCAACACCAGGTTCCACACAAGGGGTAGGAGAGGGGATAAGCGGAAGCGGGAGTGGAAGCTCCGACGAAGATCAGCATCGTCCTGGAATTCTGACGAGGTCCAGTACCAAGAAATGACAGGGGAACCAGTGAAATGTGATTTGGTTATAAATTTGTCAGATAAACGCCTCTCAGAGGCAGAAATTGCTGTGTTGAATAAAGGATTTTCTATTGCACCAGGTGTAAAGACAGATTTTGTCAATTTTCAGATAGATATCTTTACATTTTTAAGGAAATAGAAATTAAAAAAATTCTTTGCGACTCAGGTAGAAGTTTTTCAGCCTAAGACCACCTTGAATCCGCTAAGCTCGTATACTATTTCTGATATTCACAATATTACTACTCTCAATCAAGATACTACAGTGGATACAGAATCAATTTGTCAAACATTGGGTGTTAATAACAGGCATCTAGATTTAAAAGAGTTGAAGCCAAAATCGAAATTTACTCCCCATTTGGGAACAGAGAATGTAATTGAAACGTTCCATAAGGCAATCACAAAGGATATCCATAAGCATATGGACAGCAGAATATACAAGAGAAAGGGATGCAGATCCAATTTAAGTAACGAAGAGTCGGAAGCCCTAGTGGCTTTAATGAATGACAAGATGATAACCATCAAAGAAGCAGACAAGGGGGGTAACATTGTGGTGATGAATACCAATGATTATATCACCATGGCCATGTCACATTTAGATACTCCACATTGTTACACCCCTTTAAAATCTAATCCAACAAAGAAGATTGTAAGTGAACATTTGGAACTAATACAGTTATGGTATGACAAAGGTTTCTTAACAGATGATGAAAAGGCTTTCTTGACTAACACGGAACCGACCATGCCCATCCTATATTTTCTACCTAAGATACATAAGACCTATGAAACTTTACCAACAGTCAGGCCTATTATGAGTGGTATAGGGTGGGTAACAGAGGGCATGTCACAATATCTGGATGAAGCACTGAAACCCCATGTTCTAAAAATGAAATCCTATATTAGAGATAGTGGACATGTTTTACAATTAATAAGAATCTGAAATGGGAACCAGACTATCTTTTGGCTACTTTGGATGTTTCAGCACTTTATACTAGTATAGACCATGAATTGGCAATCCAGACATTAGACTACACTTTTGGAAATGCATCTGCTTCATATATGCAACACATAGACATGCTTAAGAGTTTTTTGAAGTTTACTCTAAATAACAATGTTTTCATTTTTAATTAACGATATTATGCACAGGCCAAAGGGGTGGCTATGGGTGCAAAATTTGCCCCAGAACTTGCTAATCTGTTCATGGCCCAATATGAGGAAACACATATCTATGACCAAGTAATATTCAAGACCAATCTAATTGCATGGAGGAGGTTTATAGACAATGTCTTAATTGTATGGAAGGGGACTCTTGAATCATTTGAAACTTTTGTGGTACATACTAATAATAATAAATTTGGTATCAGTTTTACTGGTTCAGCTAGTCCGAAAAGCATTGACTTTCTTGACTTACATATTTTTGTTAATAATGGGCGGATTGAGACCAAAACATATCGTAAGCCAACAGAGGTTAACTCTGTACTTTGTGCACAAAGCAGTCACCAAAGAACCACAATAGAGAATATCCCGGTGGTGGAATTCTATCGAGCTAGGAGAAACTGTAGTCAGGATTCGGATTACTATAAAGAATCCAAACTGCTTATGGACAGATTCTTAGATAGAGGTTATAATTTGAGATGCATAAAAAAAGCAGCTGATAAGTACAAAGGATGTAGTCAAGCGGAACTTCTATGTGATCATGTGAAGACGAAATCAGGGAAGGACCACATCTCTATAATAACACAGTTCTCACAGGATTCATCTTATCTCTATAAAATGGTGTCCAAACATTGGGACATTCTGAGACTTGATAAGGATCTGCTACTTTTCTTGACGGAAAAACCCAAGTTCACCTTCAAAAGAGCGCATACTATTAAACAAAAATGGAGTCCTTCTTTTTTAAATATTAAAGAAGATAATACTAATGATACTTGGCTAAAAAGAAAAAAATGGTCTCTTCAAATGTGGTAATTGTAACCAGTGTAAATATGCTCATGTGAATTGTGATATCTTTACCGATGCCAATGGAATGACCATTCAGATTAAGGAATTTATCAACTCTAAAACCAGTTATGTCATTTATGCTATCATCTGTACATGTGGGAAACTTTACATTGGTAGTACTATTCGACAATTAAGATTTCGAATAAGGGAACATCTGGCTAGCTTAAGGAGTATTGATCCCAAGTCACCACTTGCCATTCATTGGCAGCAATACCATCAGCTTGACAATCAAGAAAATATTAGATATATTGGACTAATGCAGATTAAGATGGGGAAACGAGGTGGCAACCTTAGGCTAAAATTAAGGCAAGAAGAATATTTCAGGAGCAGATTACTTGGTCTCAATCATGACCATGAAATGCATGTATTTTTAGAATGTATAAAATGTAATCAAGACCTATATGGTAACATTTCTTTTGTGAATATCCATGATGTATTCGTCACTTGTGAAACTGTTCTATCCTGTTACTAAAATGAATAATGTACACTCATCTTTCTGGGTGAATTGCAACAGTAAATCACTAATAATAGGAATTCAGTAATTTGTCAGGGTACTAATTAAGTATATAACATACATTTTACAAGGCATAAGCAACTTTTATCAGGAGGGTTAACAAATACACAAGCTATTAAAAGTAACTCATTCAATTAACTAATTGAAGTAGAACAGAAAAATGTTTTATCTAACACTTCATAGTTGATCTTAAAGAATATATAATCATATGTGAGATTGTAAATTCCATAAAATAATAGATAATTGGGTGCGGGTATTAGTTGACAGCATGTTACAAATCTGCTGCAAACGAACGCACACATGACGTCACCGCACACACGTGACGTCATCACAACAATCTGCGTGTGACGTCATCGCGTTCGTGTGCACGTGACATCATTACAATGCGACCCGCTTTTCGCGGGCTAGCAAGTATATAAGACTCTGTGAAAGCTGCAAGATCCCCTTTTAGTGACAAACAGAGGCGCTGGGATCTAACCCTTTTATTGGTGAGTCTTAAACCATTATTAAATGTTTTTTCAATCTTAGAAAATATGGCGCATTTGTTCACTAGTTATTGTTTGAGATGAATCTAATATCCTTTGACAAAACATTAAAAATCAGAACAAGATATGTGGTATTTTGCTATAATAATGATATTAAGTTTAACCCTTTATTCAACATAATAGACCAATTAGATTATGCAGTAGTGATGAGAGTGACCATAAAGAGTCAGATACCAATGGACAACATAGTGTATAAAATTGCTTATTTAGCCAAAAAATGCTTCAATGGAGGCGATTAATATATAGTGACATGTTTTGAATTGAGCTTATTATTTTTGTAGGTGAACTCTGATTGCGGAACCGCACATTTCATCTGTTAAAGAGATTGGGACCTTATAGCCTCCAGCTATACATTTTTTGTCTTAACAGACTCTTTCGTAAAAAAGTGGGTGAGCATTTACAACTATGATATTACACTACATTATATCATGGAATTTAGTTTTTCCCATTAGGCAACATGTTTATTCAATTACAAAAAATAAATTTAAAACTTAAAAAAGGAATCTCTTACACAGATCTGAGGAATCGAATTGTGAATTCAAGATCAAGCATACTGAGCTACCTTTTACATCTCAAACTTGTGAATCTCAGTGAACTATACAGGGGTAAGCTTTAGTTACAGCAACAGTGTATGCCTAAGTACTGACAAGGGGATGGAGTTATATTCACAAATTCACAATTTCATTTTTGAATACTTTTATTTTGGTGTAGATAGAATGGTTTCAGAAGGTGAGAATTTGGGACTTTCCAAAATTCTACTCTCTGGATAACTAACTATGCATGAAGCTAAATGTTTTGAATTTCAAATGCTATTCCTTTCAAACTTAGTCCAATTTGGAGTAGTTATAACGAGTGGGTTTTATTGTGAAAAAACTAATTTATGGTTTTGAATTTATGTTTTTCTCTTTCATATCGATTCAAACCTTTGATTATGGTGCACATTTTTCTCTAATCCTGACCTGACATGTGGAACTATATGGTATGGTTTTCTGTTATAATTTTTCTAAACTGTTTTATATTGATTGATTGTATAATTTTACACAGCCTTGAAAACGACCTTTGGTCAAAACACGTGTCTGAATTCAAGATCAAGCATACTGAGCTACCTTTTACATCTCAAACTTGTGAATCTCAGTGAACTATACAGGGGCCTTGAAAACGACCTTTTGTCGAAACACGTGTCGGCTGTTTTTCTTTTACAAATTAAAAACATTTTTCTTTGAGAAACATTACAATGATGGACTTCTTGGATTGACGTTGCTTCATTACAGAACAATACAGTTGTTGGACATGTATTGATTAGGAATTTTGATCAAGTGTATGGTGTGAGCATGGGAAATCTTCCCGAACCAGGATTTTCTTTTGTTTACTTATTACAAACTTTGTTGGAAGTTTGAGGGCAAGATATCACTTGCTGCCGACCTACTTCTGTAGCTTTTAGAGTGGTAAATAGCACACATAGTCTAATAGCGATCCCACATTTACTGGCAGTTTGCTTGCTCAGCCAGCTCTGTAGATGACAACGCCACAAGTAGCCACCTAAGGTATCCTGCTCCCGGCACCGGCTCAAAGCGAGTCCGCGGATGTGTCTCCCTTTAGTCATGGGAGCTTGTGCATTTTGTAATCTCGTGCTGTCAGTCAACGTGATGCACTATTCCAGCACTTTCTCAGTGCCAAAACATGTCCACCAATGGAAAAACCCAACTTGATAACTCTCCAAGATGCTCCTTCCCCCAAAGCCCATCTGCAACTTCAGGAATGTTTGTTATCAGTTTGTGCGAGGCCGTATCATTCCTTCTCATGCAAAATAGGCTTTGTTTACCAAGCATAGCAGACCCACTGCAGTGAAGAGAGGAGCTGAAATAATATGCATCACAATTAACCCCTAGTGAGCAAGCTTTACCGGCCCTGTGCTTCACCAGCTAGTGTCATAGTGCCTTGACTTCAAAGCCTGGCTATCCAAGCCCTATAATGCTTTAAGCACTCAAATACAGGTCTCTATTAGCTACTAAACTTGAGCCTCTGCCCTGCCATTCTATGCACAATGCAACCTTCCTTTCCTTTGAGGCCTGCACCTTCAATGTAGCTCCTTAGGCGCTACTATCACAACACATTACTAATTCATCTATAAAGATCTGTTTCAGCATTTACACCTACTTTGAATAAACTATTAGTGTTAGCTGTTAATGTAGCCCTCTAATGGACCTAATTAAGCAATAGAACCCGAGCGTCGGGGGCATTACCCCGAGTCGGTAATGCCCCCGACGCAAGGGTTCTATTGCTATTAGTGCCCCGGCCCACAAAAATTGAGTGACCGGGGCACTAAAAGCTTTTTTTTTGTCCCGAAATGCTGCAGCGTTTCGGGATTAAAAAAAAGAAAATGCCCGCCACCATGGAAAGGGAAAACGGAGTCCGTTTTCCCTTCCCATGGCGGCCATCGGGAGCGGATGCGCTGGGAACCCAAGTTCCCAGCGCATCCGCTCCCGAAAAAGGATCAAAAAGAAGGTAAGTGGATTTGGGAGGGCGGAAGTTGGACAGGGGAAGAGAGGTGAAAAAAAATAAAATAATAAACGTACCTGCGTCCACCGTGGGGGACGAGGGAAGCCCCCAGCCGTGAGGAGGTGTCTTCACACGGCTGGAGGCTTCCCTCGCCCCCCACCCGGGAAGCAGGACCAAGAAGGTAAGTTGGGGGGGCAGGTGGGATGAAGGGAAGGGAATTTAAAAAAAAAAAAAATAATAAAGACTTACCCGAGTCCCCCGCGGGTGGCGAAGGCAGCCTCTCAGCCGCGGGGAGACTCGGAGCGGGGATGGCCCCGCTTTGAGTCTCCTCATTGGCCAAGGGGTTGCCACGCCCCCGCTGGGGACAAAGGCTGTGGGATCCCGACGGAGGGATTCCGGCCGGGTAGGGACCTGGCGAGAGGCAATCAGAATGCTTGTTGCATTCAGATTGTCTCTCGCCGGGTACTAATTTGTGATATGGTTAGCTCAGCCGGCTTTTGCACTTTCTATTCCACTACATTCCACCCCTTTTCAAAGTTTGGGCGACAATGCTGGCTTTTATCTATCAACTTTGTATGTAGCACAGTGACAAGTGAGGTAGTTAACAATCTTGGGGCTTTCCAAGAGGTTTATTTCTTTTCCTCCCAATCCACTTGGGTTGATCTACACAACATGCTTACCAACTAAGCATCTTTTAATTTTTTTACTTTCAACTCTTTCGCATGCCATTCACTTTCCAGACGTGAATCAGTGTTTCCTGACATGCGTTTGAGCTGTCCTTCAACGCATGTTAAACTTTCTCACGTTGTTTTCAATTTCGGCCGTCTGCTATTTGATTCAGCGTTTCTGCAGCAACCGGCTTAAGCGCGATTTAAGACCGCATACGTTTCCTTCTCTCTGGCGGCTCGTAAATGAGTCAGCATGCCGCTTTACACTAACTTGATTCCAGCACAGGCATGGTACTCTGCTCCTTCCGCGTCCTGCCCATTAACTCAGAAGTTACAGGAGCAGGCGTTACGAAAGGTTTTTACTTTCACTCTAGTGAATGACATGAAGGCACAATCTCCTTCAGCCAATCTGTGCGCTCTCCACACAACACTCCAATCAGATGAGGCCACACAGCCACACACCCCCTGCCGCCACCGATAGCGCGCCCGCGCACTTTCATAGCAACCTCTTAAGAGTCCCTGCAGCAGGCAGAGCAACAGGAGCTGCAGGGTTTCGCACATTCGCTTTTCAAGTGCTAATCAGGTAAGATTCCGTGAGCCACGACAATGTGTTTCACAGCAAACTACAACTGCTGACAAGTTAGCTGCATTTCTGCGGCCCAATCCATTCACAAATTTCCTTACGCCTCCATTTTTCTTTTCTTTTCTCAGCGGCAGTACCCAGCATTTTTTCTAATTTTCACAATGCTAATGCTGAGGTGATCTTCACAGACGTCTTCACCAGTATTCATGATTAAAGGTTTTTTTTGGCTGGCACCCTTCCGGTCATCGTGCCTGAGACCAGCCACTCTGTTTGATGGTTTGATCATAGTTCACGGACCCTACCAACCACTCTTTATGCCACTGTGAAGGCCCAACTGCCTTGGATACTCGATTGTGAGTATTCCTATACCTAAGATAGCGTTCCTTTCCCATATGCTACTCTTTCACTAAAACCCACTTTTGACATTATCCCTTTTCCATTCCCAGTGAGTGTTTGTTCCAATGTGACCCTAAACTCGACGCAGCTTCCCCCGTGGATTTTCGCCGGATCCACCCTTCAAGCGTTCATCATTGGGCTCCCGAGCCCTCATTACGCCTGTTCTACTTCATCTTACCCACAGCCCACTAACTAGGTAATTTCTTTTGCTGTTTTTTCTCTTTTAAAACAGCAAGGGCAATTTTACTTCATGAAATGGGGATTGCCCCTATCATGTTCTAATTAATCCTTTTATGTCTGGTTCCCCACAGGGTCAAGTTGCTGTGAGGTATCTCGCCCTGAGGAAGGCATTTTCTCTACTATGTTATGAACTTATGGCCAGACAGGTGGCACTCTTGCCGAAACGTTGTTTTGATGATGTCAATCTGAACCTTATTATCCTATTATTGTTTGTGACACGTACACGTAGGCAGACCTGTCATTGAAATACAGGAAACAGAGTATTCTTGGACTTGCCCAATTAGAGGAAAAGGAAATTCCAAAGACCCAATTTGTTGATCGACAATTAGGCTATTCCCCCTTTAATCTCAGTCCATGAATCTAGTTTCTATGAGTATTCCATCTTTTTGCAATCAAATGTGATAACTGATTTCTTTCTGTCTTTAGTTAACCAAACTGCATAATTGAATTGTTGTGTGTTTTTGTTCCCTTTGTGTTTTCTTGATGAATAACTCCGAACTTTGAAACTATTTATGTATGCAGCTATTTGCTTATTGCACCACTTTTTCCAACGTTTTTCATGCTTTTTATGCTTCTTATGCTTTTCACTATCGACACAATTTCCACATGTAAACCACTTTAATTTCTTTGTGTAAAATAAACACCCATTTGTTCTTTAGAAACTTGCCCTTTTTGTTTTCAGAGAATCCCAACAAATTGTGTGATACTGTTTCCGGTACAATTTCCAAATTATTTTTGACTAGAATCATTGTAATTATACTTCACAGCAGTAGGGACCCTCCTGTATATATTGGATTTTCTTTCCCCTCCCCAACTGCTTATGGGACATTCCCTCCCTTTTTCTTGTATTTTCCAAGAGGTTTAAGCAAACTGTCTTCTAGCTGTTAGTCAGCTCAGCATGCAAGGTTAATAAAAACCCTTCCTAAACAAAAATGTATAAAATTTGAATAGTGACATCTAACCTAGCCACAACCTGGCCTACACAAAAATACCTACACATTATCTTTTACCTAATCATCAGTTAATAAGCAGCATGTGGTTAACATAGCAATCGGGTGTTGGTTCATTCAAATGGGAAATTGCATTCATGTACGGTTACCAGTTCTAAACCTGGCATTCTTCCACTTTAAGGGCCTACCCACCCACCTGTTCCCAGAGGCCTACTAGTGTGACTATGGGCTGTGTGATTAGACACTTCCCCTATGTTTGTGGAACCCAACCGAAACCATCTAATTTTATGCGCAAGATTAAAACATGGGAACCAGGTTTCTAAAAAAAAGTTCTATTAATTTGCATCAAAACTCAATTATTGCACTAACAATAAAAAAAACAACAAATGGATTAATCTAAACATTTGCAGGTAAATGTAACTCTTCGTGTCAGTGTGCTGGAGCAGCCGTCCCCACGAAAAATGAAACTTGCTGGTTCAACAAAACCGTGTCATGAAATGTGCATCAAGTCTGTCATGGTTTCATTTACCCGCACTAAGGCTGCAAAAATATCCTCATACCTCAAATTCTGCAATCTCCAATTAGAGCTCATACTCTTCTCAGCATTTCTTCAAAGCAAAACTTTAACATACGCACAGATAGCTTGTGTGCACACTCACATTATCTCAACACATTTTACGCTCCTACTCACACAACCCTGCTGCCCCAACAATTCATAAATCATTCTCCTGGCTACATACAATGTAGTAATTGTCTAAAAAAAAACAACTCTGGTTAAAGCAATTGAGCTGGAAGAGCAAAACATTTTGTTTTTCACAGATTCATCTCAAAATGCATTTTACCAATAATAAAAACCCTTTTGCAGCATTTCGGCATGCAAGTTCTGTTGATTTCTCCACAGTCCTTTAGACAAAAAAGGCATTACATATCAAACAGGTTATTAAAACCACTCATTGAATCATTTGAGAATGTGCCTCATCAAGCGTCCGACAATATGCCAAGTCAGCACTGTGGCAGTTCTTTAAAAGTTATTACTCGGGCACTTCTCGCAGGTTGTAGTACAATCGCCATCACACACATCAGTAGCATTGAGTGCGGTGCAGGTCAAGTTCAGTGTTCACACGGCACCCTGCAGTGACCCGCTTTCTCTGAGACTGCGTCTGCTTGTCTGATCAGAAGAACCCCATAATTGCACACGTCTAACCCCAATCATGGCACGCTACTTTCTTGGTTTTTGCCTAGGCAAAAAACAAACAGAAATGTTAGAATTTCACAATATCAGTGTCATCCACCCCTTTCCTTAATACCACCCCCGCCTCCAGAAGTCTTATCAGGTGACTACACACTTTCATATTATTGCTACCATAACAATTTTTCACCCTTCTGTGTGGTGTTGGGGGCTTATTTGCCTTCAAACATTAGGGGTGTAACTGCCTGCTCACAACTCATTTGTGCAATGCGATCATAGTTGGTCAATGGTACCTCAGATGGACCTGTGTTCTCTGAAAAAGCATATTATAAGTATCCAGATCATACTTCTCAATAGATCACTGCTTTTCGTTTCACCAAAGCGTCCATAGGTGCCAGCTGGCAACTTGTTTCTAGTATCTCATGATCTCGATTTGGTTTGCCCTGCTGGCCTCACTCCATTTTCAAAGGTAAAGTCTTTCAGTCCAATACTGCCTGCAGTTCTTGCACAAGCAATCTTGCTTCTTTTTCCAGTTCTCCATACAGCTAGTGTCTTTAAAGCTGCTGTTTTTTCACTTGTCAATTTGCCAAAGGTTGTCTGCTGAT
This sequence comes from Ambystoma mexicanum, assembly GCF_040938575.1. Taxonomy (NCBI): domain Eukaryota; kingdom Metazoa; phylum Chordata; class Amphibia; order Caudata; family Ambystomatidae; genus Ambystoma; species Ambystoma mexicanum. The sequence goes on from NC_090923.1 coordinate 752,952,382, forward strand.
TTCTTGAGCAACCCCTTGAGAGCGTTAGTCTGAGTCAGTTTCTTTATTTGCTTTAACCAATCACTCAATCCTGCCCTAATCCTTGAGGCTTCTGGATCATGGCTAATGTGCAGTGTTCATGTTATACTCTGAAGCCCAGGTCTGTATGTTATGTCTTGCAAAATGGCTACCTTTGTTAGATTTGATTCCATCTGGAACGCTATAATGTCTCATCAGTTACTCCAGCCCTCGCAATGTAGTTCGAATTTTGCTGGCTGCGTTTCTAGACTTCTCCAAAAAGCGCCTAGAGGTTTCTTTTCTCGTGCATAGCACTTTATTCCACAACATATGGGGCATTGGGATGCGGCTTGCATGACAATGTCTCCTGAAATGGGCAGCTGCCTTTTCTTAGCCCATTCACAGGTTCACAGTTTCCCCAAAAATGTCCAGATGTGTGATCCGCCCAGTCTGCTATTTCATGCAGCATTTCTTTTTCTTCCAGTGTTGTCACTGGGCAAATCCTTTTCCATCTGATCAGCTCCATTATTGCATGCTAGTGTCAGAAAGCATGCATGCATCGACATGCGCAAGGTAAATTGTGCTCTTTTTCACCTTCTCAATCACGGAAGATACCGCTTTCAGTTCAGCATACTGGCTTGCATCCCCCCACCCCTTTTTCTCTCACTGACAGTGTTTTCTCAATGGGGATGGAATGCAGCTGATGGCCAGTGTTTGTTCTTTCTTGTGCATAGCAGTGCTGTACGCAAGGCAAGCCTGTCTCTTTGCTCTTCTTCACATAAATCATAAGCTGGTGTGACATTAAAGGGAGGCACTCATTTCAGACAGTTCCTCCAGATTTACTGATTTTAGCATTTGTTCCAGCATGTCAGAAAACCCCTGTACTGCCAGCCTCTGTGTGCTGTTGAAAACACAACTTCTACTGGGTATGAGCGGCATTCTGCACTTTTCTCACTTCTTCCTCCCAAAGCCGGTTTCACGCACCCAGCCCATGACAGGAATTTCTGTGCAATTTGTCTTCTCAAGCCACAAGCTGCACACAGCAAAACCATTGCCGACACGAACTTTCAGTTTCAAAAGAGGCACTTTTTGTCATCAGATTCAAATCAATGTAATTCTGCAAAGCGTCTTTTAGCCTGTAGAAAGGCATTCTGCTGATCAATTTCCCATTCAAAAGCATATTTCTTCCTGGTAACTTTGTAGTTTGGCCTTACAATCAGACTCCAATGCAGTGTGTGATCTTTCCAAATAACCCTCAACCGACTGAAACTTTGCGCTTCCTTATAACAAACAGATGTCTAAATCTGTTGTACCATTGCCAGAATAAAACAAATAATTTTCTGTACTGCGCCAAACCACATTGCACTTAAAAATGTCACTTTTTGTCCAGCTCTTTGCACTTTCTCTGCATGAATTGCCCACACTATGTTATGCTCATGGGCTGTCAATTTGTCAACAACTTTTTTTTTTTTAATTTGGTTTTATTAGGTTTTACATAAAAGAAAAAGAACAATTTTCTCGCATTCGAGAGCAAGCAAACAATGAGTGTTCATACATACATAATTGTACGTCAAAATGTTGTCAGAAAAGCAAACAAATAGGAAGTGAACAACAAAGGAACGTAAGAATATTGCACCTATTGGTACCCTAATATACTATCGTACATTCACAGGTCGATCTGGTGACTAATTTTGACAGAGCACAACGAGTTACCTCTCTCGTTCTCGTTTCATCAATTTCCCCCCTTCGTCCCCCCAGCCCCCGGGCTGGGTCTATAACTTCCATATTAATGTATGTCCGTGCGTGTATTCTAATTTTAATGTGTCTACGGGTTCTGTATTTGATAGTTTACTCCCTTTTGTTTGGGATCTCATTTGTTGGGGGGCGCTCTTGCTTTTTCAGTTCAGTTTCTTTGGTCTTTCTCTGTGACATCTAGTAGTGTATTGCTGGGATTGACGAGGGTGTCATTACTCTACCGTGGGGGCACATGATTCAAACCAAGCTTGGGCGGTGTCTGCCCCATTCACTACCACAGGGGCGTATTTATCCAGAAAGTCTGCCCATAGGGTATCACATTGAGACGACACAAAGGATGCCGTTATTTTCTCCATAGTGCACATATTCATTGCCACATTTAGCCATTCTTTTTCAGAAGGGTCGTGGGGGATTTCCATTTTATTGTTAGGAGCACTCGAGCGGCAAGCAATAGATGCAGGCCCAGGCCCTGTACTTTTCTCAATCCATCCTCATCTTTTTCAAACCGAAAGTGAACTAGGTAAGGGTCTGGAAGTCTCTGGATACCATCTACGGCCCTGATCCACCCAAGGACTTCGTCCCAGTAAACCCTGATTCGTGGACATTCCCACCACATGTGCCAATAATCGGCAATCATTCCACATTCACGCCAGCACAAGGGGCTAGTTGTTTGATACATTTTGGATAGCATGCTTGGATCATATTGCCACCTGTGTAAGAGCTTAACAACATGCATTTTATATTGAAAGGATCTTGAGGTTTTGAATGTTGCACGGCACATCTTATCCCATGTATCCCCATCTATGTCTATCCTTAGGTCCCTCTCCCATCTTACCCTGAGATGTTCTGTGTTTCCTTTTCCCGCCTCTATTAATGTCTTGTACATGATGGAAATTAGGCCCTTCATAGTTGTTCTGGAGTCGAGTATTTTCTCAAAGGGGGTGAGTTCTCTACTCAATTTCTCCTTCCATTCATGTTTGGTCAATACTCCTTTTATCTGTAAGTAGTGGAATGTGGACAGTACTCCTATTCCTAGCACCTCTGTTAGCTCTGGGAGTGTTATGAAGGATTCGCTCTGCACCAGCTGACCCACCCTCTCCAATCCCGCCTCGTACCAAGTCTGGAATCTCTCAACGTTAGGGATATGATTATTTATGCCCGGCGACCATAAGTGGCTTAGGGGTGACGGCCAGGTGGTGATCTTTTTCGTCTCTGCGCCCTCATCCCATATATCCCAGATAGTTGTCAATATCGGATGCGCCTTTGATCTAGTCCGTATTCTCTTTCTTGGGGCCCACAACCATTCTGAGACCGTTGCCGCTGGAAGTAATGATTATCCATTGCAATCCATTGTGGTTTGCTCTGGTTTCGTAAATGGGGGATTAGCACTCGTAACTGGGCTGCCTTATAATATTGTTTGAGGTCTGCGAGGCCTACCCCGCCGTTTCCTTGGGCAGTGTCAAAGTGTTATATGCTATCCTTGCTTTCTTCCCTTCCCACAGGAATTGTAGGATTGCCCTCTTAACCTCTAGAAAGTAGCTCTCTGGAATGTGGATGGGTAGCATTTGAAAGGGGTATAGGAATCTGGGGAGACAGACCATTTTTATTGCGTTAAGGCGCACCAACCAGGATATTGTCAATTTGTTCCATCTAACGAGGTCCGCATGGAAGTTTTCAAGGAGTTTAGGGAAGTTGGCTTCGTAAAGGGTTTCTATGCTCTTTGTAATTTGTATCCCTAGCTATTTCAACTCATTGTGCTCGATGCATAAGCCAAGAATGGAATATTTGATTTCATTTTCCACGTCGGACCCTTTCAGAGGGAACAGTATTGATTTGGCGCGATTGATCATAAAACCGGAAATGCGCCCATATTCTTCTAGGAGAAGCATGGCTCTGGGGACGGACGTCTCCGGGCTGGTCAGTTGCAGGAGTATGTCGTCAGCATAAAGGGCCACTTTATACTCTGTCTGTCCTAAATGGATTCCCTCTATCTGTGTGTCAACTCTCATCATTTGTGCGAGTGGTTCAAGCGAGAGGGCAAACAGAATAGCTGACAGTGGGCATCCCTGCCTGGTACCCCGCTTTAGTTCAAACCACCTGGAATATTCTCCGTTGACGGATACCGAGGCTCTAGGTGCTGTATATACTGCCTGGATTCCCCTTCTAATACTGGGTCCTATACCATTCCTGCACAGGAGGCACATTAGAAAGTCCCAGTTGACCCTGTCAAAAGCCTTTTCTGCATCAATGGATAGCAAGGTTGGGTCTCCCACCATGTTTGCAGAGGCATGTATTAGGTGTAATGTCTTGCGCATAGTGTCGGCTCCTTGCTGGCCTAGTATGCAGCCTACTTGATCGGGGTGAACAAGATGGGGCATATGTGATTCAATTCTGGCAGCGAGGACTCTCGTATAGATTTTTGCGTCTACATTTAACAAAGATATGGGGCGATACGATCCACATTTTTTGGGGTCCTTTCCCTCCTTCGGGATCACCGTGATAAGGGCCCTAGCAAAGGTGTCAGGTGGTTAGCCTGTTTCCAGGATTTCGTTGAAAAGCTCGACCAAGAAAGGTGTAAATTGGGCGCTAAATGATTTGTAAAAGCCAACCGTATATATATATCCATCCTCTCCTGGGGATTTACCTAGGGTCAATCTTTTTATCGCATTTTGTATTTCTTCCCCCGTTATGGGGGTTTCCAGGCAGGCTGACTCTGCAGGGGTTATTTTGGGCATTGCTATGTTTTCTAAATATGACTCAATGTCGTGCGAGTTCGGGACTGTCTCCGGGGTGTACAGCGCTTCATAGAAGTCTGCAAATGCTTCAGGGATAGTAGTTTTGCTAACATCCGTGTCGGGCCCCCCGTCCACAATCTCTCGGAATCTGCGTTCTGCCCTTTGTTCCGTCAGTCTGGCCGCTAAAAATGCGTCCGCTTTATCCCCTTTCTCATAGAACCTTTGCTTTAATAGCAGAAGTTTGCGGGTGATTTGATCATGTTCTAGAAGGCGGAGTTCCTCTCTTTTCTTCCTTGCTTCATCTATCCTACCCTTGTTTGGGGGATCCCTCTCTTTCACCTCTTTATCAAGCCAGTGGATTTCCTCTCTAATTCTGTATTCAATCAATGTTCTCTCTCTTTTTTTCCTAGCACCCTCTCTTATAAGGATACCTCTCCAAGTTGCTTTCCCCGCATCCCAAACACCTTGCTTGGAGACCTCACCTGTGTTATTAATTATAAAGTATTCGGTAATTTCAGTTTCCAACTCCATCTGGAAGACAGGGTCTTTCCACAGGATTTTGTTACACCTCCATTTTCCATTTTTACGCGGGAGATGCTCCCAATGGACATCGATGGTGACCATATCATGGTCAGACCATGTGATTGGGGTAATCTCTGAGTGTGTAGAGTGATTGTGGACTTCTTTGGTGAGCTAAATGTAATCAATGCGAGTAAAGGTATTGTGTGGGGGTGAAAAGAACATATAGGCTTTCTCATTTGTCTCCATACATGTATGTATTTGTATGTATGTATTTAGTTTTTATATAGCGCCGATAGCCCACAGGCATCAGGGCGCTTGTACATAAAACACTGCTCCTGCAAGACCAAAGACAGACAACACGTATGGGACGAACAAACGGTACAGCTAGCTAATAAGCGACACGAACTCTAACTAGGACCTGCGCCCACGGATTCTTATCTAAAGAGGTAAGTCTTCAGCCTCTTCCTGAAGACTGGGAGACTGGCTTCGGACCTAAGTGATTCAGGGACGCTGTTCCACAGTTTGGGAGCCAGCACGAGAAAGGATCTACCCAACCCTGTTTTTAGCTTAAACTTGGGCACAAGCAGAAGACATTTTCCACCCGAGCGAAGGTTTCTGGTGGGGTTGTAGGGCCTTAAGTGTGTTCTCAAATAGGAAGGCGCTGAGCCATACAGGCATTTATGAACCAAGCAGAGGGCTTTGAACTTAATGCGCTCCACATCAGCCATACCATACAGATTCATCATTTTGGCAAAACTAGGGTTTGGCTGGCTGGTAGTGTCTTGTGGTGTGGGATTCGTAGTTTCGCGGTCTAGTGTGGGTTCGGCCCATATGTTGAAATCCCCTCCCAAGATGACATGTCCAGAGGATTCTTACATGATTTTTGGGATTGTTTTAGCGAGAAATCTCATCTGGTTCACATTAGGGGCATAAATTGTGGCAATTGTGATGGGCACGTTTCCAATGGTTCCCATCACTAGTAAAGTGCGACCCTCCATGTCTGACCAGGTCTTGGCAATATTGAAATCGATTCCTTTCCTAATGAGAATTCCCACACCCCCCTTTCTCAATGGGCCTGAGCCCCAGAATTCTATTCCACTTTGTGTCCCCAGTACGGGCCTCTCATCACCTTTCATGTACTTGGTCTCCTGCAAGAGGAGGATGTCAATTTTTGTGTGATGAAATTCCCTATAGACCAGTGATCTCTTGGTCGGTGAGTTAAGACCCTTGACATTGAGCGTTCCCACCCTTATGGAGCCCCTACTTTGGGATTCAGCGGCGGCCATCTTTATATAGTCCGAGATTATTCACATCATTCATTAGTGTCCGCCGACTTGTTCTAATTTCAGGTAGCCACGTGACATTTTTATGCATTCGATTTTCTGCACTTGTCCATTCTTCAGTTTTCCCCTTAGCCCGTGTTCCCCTCCCTGCCCCCTGCCCCCTCCCTCCATGTGGTGGCGTTCGACCGGTTTCAGTTGACAAAACTGTTCCGGCACCGAACCACTAGTGGGGACCGTTACCTCACGGCCCCTGTACAAAAAATAATACAATACATTACTAATTGAGCCCCCATCTTTCCCTCTTTGGTATCTTCTTGGAGTTCCAGTTCGAGCATCAGTCATTGAACTCTTACCTCAGACAATGTACATGCTCCATGATTATTGAAATTCAGTCGCCGCCATCCGATGATACGTTGCCTCTATGATATTTCCTCGAACCTTTCACCCTTTTACGCCTTGGGCCTTGGGTATGCCATGCCTTCCCCTCTATTGCAGATTCCTGTCGATCTTCTCCATGGTCCTGTGTTCCAAGCAAATCCGATATACATGTTTTAATATATTTTTCTGAGTTCAGTCTGATCCTTGTGCCTTCGTGTTCAAAGGAGAGGCAGAAGGGGTATCCCCATCTGTATCGGGTATCTCGTTCTTTCAGCCACTTTATGAGGGGTCTACACATTTTCCTGAGAGCTAAGGTCAGGGAGGAGAGATCCTGATAGATTGTTATTTCGGCTCCTCCTAGGGTGATGGTGCCCCCACTCCTCGCTTTCTCAAGAACTCTGGTCTTATCTTGGTAGCGGTGGAACCGCGCAAGTACTGACCTCTGGCCCCCAGGCGGGCCACCTGCACTATGGATGCGTTCTGTTTTGGGCTCATCAATGTCATCATCTGTTACGAGAAGTTTGATAATATTGTGAAGAGTTGTTTTAAGGTCAGCATCAGTCTCCCCCTCCTGCTCTGGGATTCCGAAAATGCGAAGGTTATTCCTTCTCTCTCGATTTTCCAAATCGTCCATTTTAAGCTTGATTTCCTCTTCTCTCTCCTCTAGACTCGTTATTCTGTGGGCCAGTTGCGTTTCTAAAGTGTCTATTGAGGCTTGGTTGTTTTCCACTTCTTCAACCCTGTCTTCTATTTTATCCAGCCGTTGAGTGAGCTTGTCAATTTTGCCGCCAATACTGGCACTCATATTTTTTATTTCAGTCAGTAGCGCCGTTATGTTCCCTTTTGGTGGCGGCAGTTTCGGCACCCAGGGTCGATGTGGAAGCCATCCTGGGGTCGGTGGGGTGGGAAGCAGTCAGGTTGTAAGCATAGGTGGCAGGTTTATGTTTCGCATTCATACAACTCGTTCAAGACGCCCGATGCCGCTTCTCAAGTTTGGGTGCTACGACCACCAGGAGAGTATGTGAGGAGGCACACGCCTCAGGTTTGGGGGCCCAACCCTCAGCCCTGGCGAGGTCGTTCGCCTCTTGTTGTCCGCTCTGAGATCTTTACTTTTGTTCAATGCCTCACCTCTTTCAATTCCAATTAATACGCAAGGTTCACACACTGCCTACGGCTTATCTTATGCGTTTTCGCTTGCGAGGCCTCCGTTATAGTATGATATTTTTTATGTTGGCTGGGGCTACTTGCGAAATACCCCCTTCCCAGACGCGGGGGTGCGGTCACACTGCCCTCGCAACCGCTCTAATAGTATTGTTCTCGCCTGGGGTCTAATGCCGAGTCTCACGATGGGTCAGGTTGGACGTGGCTGACTCTCCGCACGGAGCGCCGGGTGTGTTTAAGCAGCGCCTCTCTGGGCTGCGACAGGGCTGAGAGGGCCAGGGCCGTGTAGTGTTGCAGTCCGGGGGTGGATTCAACTCACCGTGAAGAGGCGCTGTGTTGTGTTTGGTATTGGTTGTTTGTGATCGCCTTTTTAAGTCGGTCGTGATGGTCCTGATCGATGTTCCCGCTCCACGACGTTTTCCAGCTTCCCTCCAGCTTCCTATCCTCGTACAAGTTTCCAGTCACCTCCGTAGTCTTCTGGAGTTCACGTGCGTTGCGCAGTTAAGCCGGCGATCGGGACCTCTGACGTTTCTCCACCAATACTTGCATGATTTTCGCCAGATTATTTTTCATGTCATGGTAGACATCCTCTCCCACACCATTCCGTTGAGCATACTTAAAGGGGGGGGTCTCAAGTGGGGGCTCAATCCACTTTTCTGGGACCTCGGGACGGAGCTCACACGAAGGATTTGTTCATCCGTGCGCCCCCTGGTGGCCAACTTGTCAACAACTTTTTCAACGTGTGTCCAGTTACTATCTCAATAAAATGTTTAATACATTCATCACTCAATTGCAATATTTCCATGTCTTTAGCAACCAATCAATGACATAGAGTGGGAACTTTCAAATACTCTTGGGGCAATTTAGGAACTTTAAATTGTCTTTCCCCCAAACCATTGCAAACTGATTCTGCAATTCCAAATCAATGCACAAGTCAATAATCATATGTCATTCACCCACTTCTTTAGTGAGTTTCTCACCCATTGTAACGGCGTCTGGCACAGCTAAATGCAATTAAGCCAATTTAGTGTGTCCCATTAAAACCGAATCTGCCATCTTCACATGGATTTTTCAGTTGCCAAAAAACAAAGCCTCTCAAGTCTCTCAACACAGATGTTACTCTTTCTCCTAACAACTCGACCATTCACACATCGTATTCAGGAATTTCAACTCTTAAAGCATCAGTTTCAAAAGGCAAACCCTCGCCAGTCTACTTTTCAGGCCCCCACATTCTCATTCACTAATACACTGGTGCTAAATCACAATGTTTGAATCACCATTCACAATTTACATGTCAAATACTTTGGCAACTTTTTCTGCCCTCATGCCAAAATTGGGCGAGAACTTTGTTTCACTTTGCAATCCAAATCTGAACCTTTTAACAGGAAAACTGCATGAAAAATTCTTTCCTAATCAAAGCAATAAATACTTCCTCACTATTCCTCAGAGTGCTCCCACTATGCTCATAGCCTTCTGCTCCCTGGCTTCATTCCCAAGCAGTAAGTCAGCCAAGCATTTACTGATTTACTGAAGGGGAAATCTCAAATACACATGTTATCAGTCGCGGCAAACCGACACACAAGTACTGTCATTTTGTTGGCAACAATGGAAATGTGACAGCCTACCCTTCAATCTGCACTGTGTTCTCTCACACAATTGTCATTTCTCCAGCATGGCATGACCCTGCACAATCCCACTGCTGCCACCTAATGTATTGAAAAGGGGTATTGATCCTCAAGGACCAGCCCTTGTTACCATAAATAACACTATTTCACCCACTTACAGGTCTGATCGTGCAAAGCAATGAACTCATCACTAGAGAAATCACACCTTCAGCAGAAATTTAGCATGTATTAGACATAAAGCATAATATAACAGAACAGTAAATATAGCAGCAATTTGGGAAATTAATGATTAGAGAAAATCACAAAGCTCATTAGAGAAACACAGTCTTAAGTGCCTTGGTTGTTATCATTAGCGCTGGAGACCCAGGCCATCTACAACAAAGTGCATGCTCAGCCAGCTCTGTATATGACAGCGCCACAAGGAGACGCCTAAGGTATCCTGCTCCGGCACTGGCTCGAAGCGAGTCCGCGGATGAATCTCCCTTGAGTCATGGGAGCATGTGCATTTTGTAATCTCGTGCTGTCAGTCACTTTCTTAATGCAAAAACATGTCCACTGATGGAAAAACCCAACTTGCTAACTCTCCAAGACGCTCCTTCCCCCAAAGCCCATCTGCAATTTCAGGAATGTTTGTTATCAGTTTGTGCGAGCCGTGCCATTCCTTCTCATGCGAAAGAGGGTTTGTTTACCAAGCATGGCAGAGCCACTGCAGCGAAGAGAGGAGCTGAAATAATATGCATCGCAATTAACCCCTAGTGAGCAAGCTTTACCGACCCTGTGCTTCACCAGCCAGTGTCATAGAGCCTTTATTACAAAGCCTGGCTATCCATGTGCTATAGTGCTTTAAGCACTCAAATACGGGCCTCTATTAGCTACTAAACTTGGACCTCTGCCCTGCCTTTCTATGCACAATGCAACCTTCCTTTCCTTTGAGGCCTGCACCTTCAATGTAGCTCCTTATGTTATTTTACTATCACAACACATTACTAATTCATCTATAAAGATCTGTTTCAGCATTTAGCACATACTTTGAATAAACTATTAGTCTCAGCTGTTAATGCAGCCCTCTAATGGACCTAATATGTGATATGGTTAGCTCAGCAGGCTTTTGCACGTTCTATTCCACTACAGGGACTTCAGAGTGACAGCCTTGTAGATGGTGCAGCAGGATTTGAAGATGATATGGGCCTGCAGATGGACCCAGTGCAGTTCGATGAGGGTCAGGTCTCTGGTCGAATTTGCAGGGTCCTTTAAAGCATCATACTGCACTATTAAGCGCACATCTCAAGGGTGCAAGGGTAGTCACCAGAAGGCCTTCCAAAAGGGCATTGCCAGAGGACATAGACGTGGACAGTAGATTTGAAATTGTTTTCTGGGGTGAAGGGCTTGGTTTTCCACATGAGAAAAAGTTGGTACCAAGCTGCTTGTTTCTTCCTTGCTATGTGCTGTTTTAAGGAGAGGTGTCTGTCGATACCGGACCCAACGGACATTGCGCAGGTGGCCAGCTGGGGTGTGAAGCCCTCAAGAGGAATAGCAGAGAGCCAAACCTGGATGTGAGGGTGTTCAGTGATGTTGGTCAGGAGTAGGAATTCAGACTTGGAGGGGTTGAGCTTCAGTAGGTACTGGACATCCACAACTGGATAAGTGAGAGCCAGGCCTTGAGTCTGTGGATGTCTTTGATGAAGGAAATCTTAAGGTAGAGCTGTGTGTCATCTGCGTATTGGTGGATGTAGATGTTGTGTTGAGTGAGGAGGAGGTTTCCAAGTAATTCCTTGTAAAGATTGAAGATCACAGTGGGAGGATGGATCCCAGCGGGACTCTGCAGGTGATGGGTAGAGTTGGTGATCTGAAAGGTGATGGGTAGAGTTGGTGATCTGGAAGAATCTATTTGTACAAACTGATGGCAATTAGCAAGTTAAGTGTTTTAAATTAGGTGAAGATGATCTTGCTGATCCCCATGTAGCAATGTAGACTGTCGGTAAGTGTCTGGTGGTCGTCTACTATGTAAAATGCTGCTGAGAGGTCCTGGAGAAACCAAGAAAACATGAAGGTACTATTGCACTCTTATTAATTTAAATTCTAGCTCTTATGAACATATATTTATAGTGTTGAGGCACATTTGGGTGATGGAGAGCTAAATATATCCCTGGCCCAAAGGATATTTAATTGTATAGTATAAAATAATTATCCTGTCCAAAAGGAGACAAGGAGAACTATGAGGCAAGGATGGCAACCATCAAGGATTTTAAGGGCATTCATGATCACCTTGATGGTGTTTCTGTGCTACATATGGGTCTGAAATTAGATTGGCAGGACTGAAGGTGGTTGTTGGCTTTGATGTGTTGATGGAGTAACATGCCTACTTGTCTTACCTAGAAAGGGAAGATGGGTGATGGGGAAGTAGTTGCTGATGTCATCAGGGTCCAGTGTTGTTTTCTTGAGGTGCAAGAGGATTTGTTCAGTCTTGAGGGCCAAGGGGAAGGTGCCTTGAGTTATGGAGCTATAGGTGTTGTTAGGTAAGGCAAAATTGCTTCTGTTGGAGGGTATTGTTTCTGGAGGCAGGGAGAATTTCATCCACGTCGGATGTGGCCTTGAGGGATGCTAGGGTGGCTGCATATGGGTCTGAAGATAGATTGCATGGTCTTAAGGAGGATGTTTGGCTTCAATGTGTTGGAGTGTGGCTGCTGCTTTCTCGAGGATCTGCCTAGAAAGAGAAGATGGGTGAAAGATGGGGAGCTGCTGAGGTCTCCAGGGTTCAGTGTTTGTTTCTTAAGAAGTAGAAGGATTTGTCCAGCCTTTAAGGTTGAGGAGAAGATGACTTTAGTTAGGGAGCTGTTGATGATGGTCACGCAAGGGAGGGGTGCTTCAGTAGGGTCTTTAGTACAAAGGCATGGAGAATGTCATCCACATATGATGTGGCCTTGAGGGATGATAGGGTGGCAGTGAGGTCTTCCAAAGTGAGAGTCTGGAAAGTTGTCCAAGTAGTTGTGGTTTTGTGAGATGGGATATATGCTGTCAGTTGTACCATTAGTGTCTGTGTTGGGAAGTTAACAGATCTTGTTGATGCAGTTGTGATCTGTCGTCTGCATGTGGCACAGAGGTCCATGAGCAAGGGAGAGGTCGGATACGCTGTAGGATTTTTGCAAAGTATTTTCTTTTCTTCTGATGGTTCGTTTGTTGAAGTAGAGTCCTTGAATGTACCAGATTGAAGGTGCGTTGTTTCACTAGTGCATAGCAGTTGATGTTAGTTGTGAGGGTGGTGTTGAGTTCTTAGAAAAGCGAGCCACAGTCCAGATTCATCAAAGTTAGATCAGCCCATGTGAAGTGGAGTTTGGCAAGGGCTTCTGTGAGAGCCTCCAATTGATGATCTGAAGGCTTGTTTGCTGGGCTCCCGATGGGTTTGCTTGACAGATAACTCATCATAGCACTCTGTTCAGTCACGCTAATGAACCTGACCCCGACATGTTTGCAAACCCAATAAACAGAACATTTGCGGTCCTACCTACTCATCCCGGGAATAACAAGTGCTACTTTTGATAAATTACCCAATTTTGTGGAACATTTTTGATGGTTTCTTTTGCCGCCCAGATGAGAGAGAGGTAAACTGAGATAGGTGTTCCACCAACTCTGTTTCTGCTATGCTCTCTCTACAACTTCCTGTACTTCATGTTTTGTGCTGAGAAAACACGTTTGGTATGCTCGTAGAAAGCAAAAGACACGTGTTATAGCAACCTTGATTGACCCTCTTACTGCAGGCTTGCTTTGTACAAATTCCCTCTGAAATGTAGCCTTTATAAGTAGGAGAAACCCTTTCCTTAGTTGATTCATCTTGGGCATCTCAAGCCAAGAAGAAGGATTCAGTGACCCTCTGTTGGGAATACACCCTACTCAAAGGTCCTCCACCAGTGAGGTAAATACAGAGGCAGAGGCAATCTGTGCTCCCTAACTTTCCCCAGGGGGCAGTAAGGGTGAACCTCTGAGAAGAAAGGGCTCTCTGCTGCCTGTGCACTGGAATGAGTATCCTGCAAACTGGAGGTGAATGACCCCCTGTAGATGCTAGACAACTTACTGGAATAGAGCTGCAAAACAAAAGGACTCCTCTAGTCCTGGAGACTCTTGATTGGGCCTCTCAGAGAGCCAAAAGTCCAGAAGCATCTTAGACCTTACTTCATCACCAAGAAAACACTTTTAGCATGCATTGCCCCTGCTCGACTCACTATGGGCCGCAACAAGATGCAAGTGCAGTTTATGGCATTGTACAGAATTCAAACCGTTCATCTCCTGCTTTGAGCTGTCTTGACACAGTCTTGCACCAGTGAAGAGCATCGCTATCATGAATCAAGCGCTGTCTTGCCACTATAGAAGCATCTGACTCGCCGTATCTCGAGAGCTGACTTTCCCAACAGAACATCATATATAAACCCGACTATCCCCACTCGACACACTGAAATCCATTGTTTTGCATGCTGACTTGATCCAGCGGCAGCATCATCTTGACCGATTCCACCATCGACTCAAACTCTTGGGATCCATCAACTTGCATCGTCTCAAGCGCCATTTCAATCCACAAGGATCTTCATCTTGATTCTAACTCAAAGCTGACTTAACAGTGGATCAAAGCGACTGGCCCATCTTGACATTCATTAGCCTGTAGGAAAACACATGAAAGCCCTGCTTAATGCTAGCCTCCACCCAAGACAAGGACTAAATGTTTTTGGAAGAGGCTCTTTACTCTCAGTCCTCTTTTAAGGCACCATATTGACTGTTCTCCATTCCTTAAATGTATTAGATACAAGGTTTGAAGACACACTGCGCATAAACACTGAATAACGCTGAGTTACAGGAGAAAACAAGGGATGGCCAAGGTTACACTACCACAACGAGGTGGGAATTTGATTACCTTCTATTAGGGCAAGTGTATAGCGAATATTTTGCAGGAATGTTAAGATGACAAAACTTAAACTAGTGATGCCGCCTCTATAAAGTGTCCTAAACTGGCTTTTTATCTCACTTTCTCTCAGTCCATAATTGAACTACATCTGTTCACAGGTAAACATATTTAATATTCCTTACATCTTGTATGGCCCACTGAGAACCATCAGGCTAATGAATTCTTATTTACCCTCTTTTCCCCTCTTCCATTGTTGATCTGATGATTTCAAACATGCAAATGGTATGATTCTTCCTTTCTCCATTGTAATTACATTGTACATGTCCTTGTTTTGTTGACTTATTATTTTTACATTTTGAAATGGTTAACATATTAATTGTCCTTTGACATTATGGATTGCAAAATGCGCAATATTGTGCCATGTATGATTACTGTACGGTTCCATGGCTCATCCATTGTTTTGTCCTGTAACCTTGGGTCCACACAATTTGTTTAATTTATCTGTATTACATTCTTTTGTGTTTACTTAAACAAACTTGTAGCCTCAGAGGAAGGGGAAGTGCCCGAAACACGTGTCAGGCTACCTCAGTGTCAATTAAAAATCACTTAATCAACTCAGCGTTATTCAGTGTTTATGCGCAGTGTGTCTGCAAAACTTGTATCTAATCCTATTTACCTGGCGGTAGACTTGGCAAACCCCGCCCCCTGCATTCACCTGCAGCTTTCTTCACCACTCCAAAGCTTCTTAGGTCCTTGCGCTGAACCTCGCCAGTCCCCCCTTTGCCAAATCTTTTTTCCATTCCTTAAATGTATCCTTGAAAAATTGACTTTGGGGGTAAAGTCCTTTGCCTATACAACCCTGCATATCACCATAGAGTGCCCTTCTCCATCAAAGTCTTCATTCTCTGTGTTTCTCTTATAGGGGTGTGTTTTTAGTGTTTTAATTAGTTTTTTGCATTTGATTGTTTTATTAAAGTCTCTATTCTTATAGAACCTTGATTGCACACTGTGTTATTTCGTAACCATTGTACTAACCTTGTTTGGGTTGCCACTGTCATTAGCTCACATCCCTCCTGAAGATATAGTCTGACCTTGCCCGGTGGTACCAAAAGAGGCAAAGGATATGTATCTGTAGGGCTGTGCCTGTTTCACCTTTATGCTTGGGATCACTGCAGATTTATTAGTAGTGTGGAGCTGAATAGGTGGTTTGGCCACCACACCCTGTACTCCTGCAGAGCAGTTGTCCTTTCCTCACATGTATTCATATTATATGAGTACAGACTGATAGTTTTATCCCATAAGCATAAAGGGACTCAAGACGAATTTGATGGTACATTGGTGGTACATCTGCCAATTTACTGCCAAACTCCTTTACAGATATGGCCACTTGGTCCCATGGCATTACCACAGAATTATGAGTAGTGATATAGTGCTGTAATTCTCCCTTTTTGGAGTACATAGAACTCCATGGGTATTTTTGGCAGATTTATCATGAGCACTAATACAGCAAAGTAAGTCCACTGATTTTTGATGGCAGAGGCATTTCTGGGTGGGGGGGGTTTTGATAGGCTATATCCCCAGGTCTTTTGTTTGCCGCCCTAGACAGAAGCTCAGGAGCTGCAACCAAAAGGCTAGCTAGCCCAGGGTCCGACAGTCTCTACATTAGCGTAGCCCCAGATCTTTTCCAGATGTAGCAACACCCCTGTTTGGAGGTAAAGTGGAGGATTCACTCATCTTACTGGAAGTGAATCCTCCACTTGAACTCCAAACTCGGAATTCAGCTGCGATGTACAAGTGGTGATAATTCCAGTAACGCTGAAAAAAAGTGGCAGTAACGGAATTACATGAACTTTTTCACTACAATGCCAAACTCTTAATGAAGTCCAAGGTACTTTCAATTTAATAATTTTATTAGTTAATGAGTAATACGCATACAGGGGAATGCCGAAAAATCAGGCATAGCATATGTAACTTTACAAAATCATATTCGTGTGCATCACACACACCATTCAAATATTTTCACGTCTGTGAGTGCAAATGTAATCCGGCTATATTCACCCACCCATGAACAAACGTTCTCCCGACCCTCAACAATCCCCATCCCCACATGTGGATTCCGCGTGTATTAGTGAGCAGATAGAATTGTATATACATTCTCCCCTTTGCTTCAGACCATCTGCTCATTGTTCAGTACTTCATCGCCAAGCATCTTCCCCAATTGATATATGCATTTACGTGGGGTTGTGTCATACTCCAGGTTGAAGTACTAAGACAAGTATACACAAAGAACACATATTCGCCATTCTCTACCACATCTTCCACCCCGCCCCAAACCCCTGTGGTACAATGACTTCTTCAGCTACAGTACCGCATTCATCAACTTGCCGGACCTATCTGCACAAGTCTGAGACCTAGCTTTCTTAATATTAGCCTGTTCCAAATTACAGATCCTAGCCAGCAGATCTGACCATTTCTGTTTGAGGGGAGCTGTCTCTGCTTTCCAGCAGATCAAGATGACTTTTCTAACCGAGAACAAAACGATTTAAGCAAATTAGCGTATCACGGAGTCCTCATGCCAATCCTCGCTGTGAAGGCCAAAGATTGTCGTCAGTGGTGTCGAGAGAGGGGATATCACAGTTGCTTATTCCAGCCAGGCACTGTAGCACGTGGCCTCAAAAAGGCTGAATGATGGGGCGGGACCATAAAACATGCCCACTAAGGTCCACAGCTCCACAGTTCCTCCAGCAAAGGAGGGAGCGATTGAGACCCATGGTGTGCAGCTTGGCGGGTGTGTAGTACGCTCTGTGGATTCGTTTATAATGGATTTCTCTGTGTCATTGATTGCCTAATGGTGTCAAAAAAAGTCTGCTTTGCAAGCTGTTTGTTCGCTAGCTCTGGCTGTTGTCGTGGTGAGTTTGGTTACAATTGAGTATAGAGCGGTATACTAACCAGCCTGAAGTCCCTAGGCCCAACATACCTTTAGCAGATTGGAACGGTCAAATCGTCTGCTCATCGCAGAAGTCCATGACCCGTACATCCCCCCCAGTGCATGACCTGTTGACTGTGGAGTTGGGTGGTGGTTTCGAGAGATAGTATAGCTCTATTGGTAATCCATGGTGGGATCATGCTGGGCTGCGAGCGTGTGAGGGCTTGCATGCGGTGCCATTGGCCAGTGTGGGGCACACAAAAGGGTGGTGCTTCATCTTCCTTGGGAGCCCACGTCATGGGATGGCTAGAACATCTCACGGCATAAATGGGCTCATTACCCGCAACTCTGTTTCCCGCCAGCTAGTGGTATACATTGCATTGCAAAGAAGATACTTCCAACAGACATGTATTCTTTAGAATCACGTGTGGCTACAAGACAGTGCTCAAAAGGCAACGGTGCAGGGCAACACCCACAACCTGAAGGAATGAACTAATGTTAAACCTGGTGAGAATTGGCCAAGAACATAAAGTGAGTGCACAACAAACATGACCACTCCAATGGGACAGTATACCCAAGTGAACCAGTGCTTGCTGTGTTGTATCACCATTAGCACCACCATGACACATCTGCCTCAACAGCAGTCAAACAACTTCAATGGAAGCCCCACCATTAGTGGTGTATTTTTCGGCCAGATGTCACTCTGTTTGGGATGCCAGGTGAAGCTGTATTGAGGTATCAATTAACTGCCCCATCTTCTTAAGACATGTTATTGGGGTGCTAGACAAAACTCAATCCCCTCACTGCCCAATCATATTACATCAGGGAAACAATTGTCACTGGTGGATGTCCTGCATGTTCTCACCACTGGCTCAATTCAGATTTCCACTTACATAGCTGCTGGAATATCACAGGTCAGTCTATCTTGCTGTGTACACCAGGTAGTCCACTGCATCGCCTCACTGAGTCATTGGTACATTGAAATGGCACAAATTGTGGATCAAGGGCAACAGGTACCAGGTATATTCTAGGCACAGTGGGCCTCATCATTAAAGGCAGTGGTAATGAGGTTACCGCCACATTTAAGGGTCTGCCCAATCATGAGTATGGCGTGTTTACCCCATCCCAGACCTGGGGGTAAACACACTGCGGCAGCGGTAATTGAGCCGCAAATTCCCCATTCCAATGGACTCCAATGGGAAATGGGAAATAACATTTACTGCCCAACCTGTGAGCCGGCGGTAATGCCGCCAGATGGGTGGGCTGTAACGCAAATAAAGATGTTGGGCGTTATCCCAGTTGGGATCCCGCCCAACTCGTAATGAGGCCCAGTGATTGTTCCTTCGGGGGCCTTGGAAGGAACACACACCTACTTCAACCACAACTGCTGGCATTCCAACAAGGAGCAGATGATCTGCTATGCTAGGGGACTCTTCACTGATGTTTATGCAGATTTCCCAGGATTTACACATGACAGCAGTATATTTCGACGTTCGCCGTGTATGCATGGTGTTAAGTCAGTCTCTATGGAGAGATGGGAATGCTAGTTGAGGTCAGATACCAGATGTTACAGCAAAGCTTTATACGTGTGCCTGAAAGTACAGAGTCACACTCTCCTCATACAAATACGGCAGCCTAACAACATGCCAGTGGATCAGTACAACTCTCCACACACACCGCCAACAGGTGCATCATTGAGTGGAGCTTTGGAATCGTCAAATTCCTTATCAGATGTCGCCACCACTCAGGGGTGTTCTCGTGTATAACCCCACCTTTTTGTGCAACCTTACCAATGCCTGTTATATCTTGCACATTGTTGCAGTATACAGGGACCCAGACATCTACACAGTTCCTAACCTAAGGTCACAGCCAACAGTACCACTGCAACCACCCCATGCAATGGGGGACAATGCCATGAGAGTGTGGGATCAGCTTCTGTTGAACATCTGTTTCACCTGAGCATGCCACAGGCGGTGGTGCTTGAGCGGCCTCTGACAATTGTCTGTCAATGGTGACAGCATGAATAGTGCACACAGACCCTCAGTAACCCGATCTCAGCCATTAATGGGGGATGAACACAGCACTCATGGCCAACACAGCACTCATGGCTACATGCCATGTAAGGCCAATTTAAATGAATGCCTCACACCATGCCAAATAGTGCATGGCAATGCTTTTTGTATGACACCATTCACACACCCATATATCCGATACATGAACTCTCAGAATATGGGCACACGTTCGAACAGGTACATGGTATGACCTGCCTACATGCATTTGCATACATGCGAACAAGCACTGGTACATGACATCTCCTGCATCAATTGAACATCAGACTTCAATACCTGTGTGACTATGCACACACAATCACAGTTGCCATTATGCAAGATACAAATAAATAAATAACCTATCACATATGTCCTGTAAGAGGATTCAATTCAACACTACAGCTAAGTCAATGCCTAGTCTGGGATACTGAATGGAAGCCCTTATTGATATATCTTTACGTCCAGTTCATGAGTTCTGGATGACTACCCCTATATAACCCCCCTCTCTTGGAATCCCCCTGACCCCACTGAGCCAAGAAGTAGTTCTGTTTTGCAAGTTTAAACGGTTTATTTGATAATTTAAACAATATATATATATATATCACACTTTATAATAAATTAATAATTGAATATCACACTTAATCTGAGCAGTAATCGATAATGGATAGTCCGGCACTAGCACACTTCTTTATAATCAATGATGAGTGGTTATAGGATGGATACAATAGCAACAATACTTTTATGGTTTCAAATGGATGCAATGTGGAATCAAAATGCAATACAGAAAATAGCTTGATAGGATTTCAGCAAAAGACAATGTAATCACTTTCTTGGACAATTCACCCCCCCCTTAATGCAATGTAAGGAGATGAATAGAATGGGACTCAGTTCTTAGGAATGCAATCAAATAGAATTCAATTCAATTCCCCCCCAGCAGCTTATACAACAGATAGGAGTTTTGAAACACAGACCCAAGTGCTTTGAATATGGTGACAATGCAGTGAGAAATATGCTGAAAATGCTTTTAATTCCCTTCAGGAGGTTCAGGGTGAGTGGTATCTAGTTAATATTAGTCCAGGCTCACTCTAGCAATGATTCAGGGATGGTTCTTAAGAGGCAAACAAATTTTTAGCAAGGAAAGAGATGACTCCTGATGGTTACACGTGGCTGGATTTTTACCCAAATCGTGGTAAAATTCGTGAGTGCGAGAATCGTGATTACGGCAGAAGTATAAGGAGTAGCAAGTCGGTTCTAAGCTTGTTGATTCTAAGCTTTCAGAGGAAAGTTAAACCAAGTTCCTAGCACAAACGATTCCCGAGATACGGACGATTAAATAAAGGTAGTTTTTCGGATTTGAAATTTTAAAAGTTCAAAGCGACAGGTTACAGCTTGCAGCTAGAAATGACAGGTGACAGCTTTGCAAATGACAGGTGACAGTTAGGAGGTTAGATTAAAATAGATTTGAATTATATTATTTTAACTAAGAGATTTGTTCTGCACAGTTCTGCTAGGTACTCACAATATATTTTTGAATTAGGCCTCGCCACGGATCTGGTCAGGTTTTGGACTGGACTCCGGTTCTGGTCTCGGCACTTCACAGTGATCTGGGTCAGCTCTCTGGTTCTGCTAACAGCGGTCTGGGTCACTCTGGATCTCTGGCCTCTGGTTCTGGATACTGCTCTGCTTTCTCTGGGTACAGCACTGCCTCCAGATCTTTCTGCACAGCTTTCTCTGGACCCAGCGCTGATCTGCACAGCTCCTGGATGCTGCTACCGCTGTTAGGTTTGCTGGATGCTGAGGCCTACCGAGTAGAGTTCTCAGTTTGTGGGTTTAGGCCCTTGCTTTGAGTTCTGAATCAAGTTCTATGGAGTTTTAAAGTCTAAGTGTTGAATCTGGTATCTTTTGGATGTTGTATGGTCCGGCAGAGCGCGTTGCAGCAAATGGAATTTAATGTCCTCTCTAGCTTCCGGTAGCTCTTTTTATGTCTTTTGAAAGTTGGTGTGTGTGCAGCATCACTAGCTAGCCCCTCTTTCAACGTGTCATTGGCCCAATTCTCCCCTCTCCCATGATTGGGGAAGGAACTGTGAGTCAGACTGATGCTGTAGGTTTTATGGGTCAGAGGATCCTCCCCTAGTCAGTTTGCCCACAAATCTATATTTGATCAAAATACACATTTCTCAAATACATAGTGGTTTGTCATTGCATGTACATATTGCCTATCACATGAGGTTGGCTCTGTCCCAGATCTGCTCTTCCTGAGGGCTTGCATTCAGAAACGGCAACATTTTCGATTTTAGTGGGTTATGCAACCTTGGTTCTTCATTAAAAATTATACACATATACACGGCCTGTCCATACATACTCCAGTAAATTCCCATGTCTCTAGCTTAAACACAGAGTCTGTAGTATCCATAAATAGCGGGGTTTTGCCCCAGAACATCACACAAATTCCCAACGCGTCTTAAAACGTGCACAGAAAATTCACAAGAATTATGGTATCATTTAAATAATTTTGACAAGTTCCCACTGTGAGTTATACATCTTTCTTAGAATCATATTCTGGCGAACAGGGGTGTGTCTTTTCAGGTCACATGGTGTAGAAACCAGTTTATCCAGTTTCTGCAAAGCTCAGAGACCCTGCCCCTCCCAGCTTCTGCCAAGAGGAAGCTATTTTATGGCCACCCTAATAAACCATCTGCCTGGGCCCAGGACAGGCCTTTGTTCAACTCCCTTTAGCTGCTCCACCCCTAATCTAATCAGAGAGGTGACAACTCCTTTTGGCAAGGGGAAGAGTGGCTGAGCAGGTTTTAACTCCTGTGGGGGTAGATGTCAGGCAGAATTCAGTTTCATTAAGCCAGGTTTCAGATAAAATGTCACTTTTTGTTCCCCAGTTTAAGTCAAGACAATTTTTACATATGCAGCTAGAATGCTGATTCTAAGTTCAAAACTATGACATTTCAACAGTGACAAACTATGTGACACTCAAAGTAGGGCACTCAGTTAATTTAAACATTTTCGATTTTTGGTAGTTTTAAATCCAGTTTCAGTTAGGCTGCTGCAGACCTGCAGAGCTCAGCCAGTCTTGTTATGAACATTGTTTTGGGGCTCTTCAACTTCCCAGATTTAGTATGCACACATACTTCTTTCTGCCAGATGTCCGCTGGTGTTCAGTGAGATTTTTGGATGTGTTGCAATGTTTGAAAATAGGCATTTTGAGCTGACATTCAGGGGAACAAAAGGTGATTTTAAAGTGCGGTTTTTCCTTTGGCACACATTTCACTCATGGCATCCCGGCCCATCCTGCTCGTACTGGTGGGTGGCAAGTTAGGCAACCATTTTAGTGTGTGCAAACTGCGTGGTTCTCCTGGATTCTGGCGCACTTGTGGGCTTTTTGGCCATCATGGATTTTCTAATCCCACAGCGCCAAATGTTGCAGCATGATAGCTCAAACGTGGGTCAGGACACCCAACAAAGCCCCCCTACACGACTGCACTTTGAATTTGAGTCGATGGGGAGTCGGGTGCACAAGGGTGATGACCCACGCACTGGTATGACCGCATAATCCTCTTCCAATTCTGTAAATGGCACACTTCAGCATCTTTTCCTCCATCCGGTCGGATCGATCGGTTCTCCTCGCCGGTCCTGATGGGAAGATTGGGCGGTACCCCGGGCCCCTCGGATCGTCCTCCCAGTCTCCGGATCGTCCTCCTTGGCCAGTCTCCAGGTTTTCTTTCTCCTAGGACGACAAAGGAAGAGCGGCAATACCTATTCACGGACATTTCTCCCCCACCATTGATATAGTGGGGTGGCATATATATTTTAGAACTCAACAGATATGAACATGCACATTTTTTTAAATTAAGAGACAGGAACACATAAACTTGAGAAACACAGAATTTGATAGGCTATATGTAGGATCTTTAAGGGTTGGAATTGAATTACTCTGGAGCGGTACCCTCTGGGATTACCGAGGACTCCTCCAGTTGCTGCAAAGTGTGCCTGGGATGGCAACACTTCAACTGGTTTATGTGGACCCACTTGTCTTCCCCCTCTGCCAAAGGACCTTTAGGGATGTGGATCTTGTAGGCCACAGGGGAGATCTTGTCTATAATCTCAAAGGGTCCCTTCCATGTAGGCAAGAATTTTCGCTGTTTTGCCTGGTTCCTTTGGAAGTTGTATAAATAGACCCGGTCCCCCACCTGATATTCATTCCTAGAAGTTTTCAGGTCATAGTGGGTCTTCATGCTATCAGCTGATCTTTCTAGATTCCGCTGAGCATAAGCAAAAGCATGTTGAAGGTGTTTCCTTAAATTCTCCACATACTCATGAGTTGTGGAGGCATTTATCAACGTTTGCTCTTGGGTTCTGTAGAGCAAATGCTGAGGAAGCACCATCTTGCGTCCAGTCATCAACTCAAATGGTGACATTTTGGTTGCAGATGAAGGGGGAGATCTGATGGCCATTAGGACCAGAGGTAATCGGATATCCCAACTTGGCCCAGAATCTGCCACAAACTTTTTTAAGATGCTCACAATTGTCCGGTTGTAGAGTTCCACTGCTCCAGAAGAAGCTGGCCTATAAGCAATATGTAACTTCCTTTTGACCCCCAGTATCTCCCACATCTTTGTCATTACTTCACTGGTGAAGTGGCTACCCCTGTCTGACTCAATCCTTTGAGGTAAACCAAAACGGGAAAAGATGTGGTTAATCATCAAGGCAGCTGCCGTTTCTGCCTTGCAGTTTGGGGCTGGGAGACATTCCACCCACTTGGTAAACAAGCATGTAACGGTCAACATGTACTTGTTTCCTCTAGTCGAGCGAATCACAGGGCCTACAAAGTCGATTTGTAAATCTGACCATGGCAGTGTCCTCCCCCTCTTTTGGAGAGGCGCACGGTGCGTGAGGGATGATGGCTGAAATTGTGCACAGAAAGACACCCCTTCAAGTATTGGTCGAGGTCCTGCCCCATGTGTGGGCAGTATGCAACCTCTCTTAAGATTTCCAATGTTGTGTGAAACTCCCTATGACCGGCGGTGGCCGCATCATGGGCGTGACTTAACATCAGGCTTCGGAATGAGGTAGGAACCACCCACTGATCGTGGCCAGCTTTGGATTTCCTTACCAGCAAACCGTCTTGGATTCGGAACATTTTTGGACATTTCATCAACACTCTTAGGTCCTCTTTCCCAATGTAATTGGTATCCGTCAGGGGAAAGTTCTCAGGGTCCTCAAGGTGTTGGTAAAATTTACCAATTATTGGATCCCCCTTCTGAGCGGTAATCAAATCAGCATCAGGGGTCTCCTTACTCCATTGTGCAATTGAAGGATCATTGTGAGCATTTGTCTGGGACCTAGTGATAGCAGTGACCTGGATTTCCCCCAACAGGGACTCAATCTCAATTAGATCCCCTTGGATGGCCCCGGTTTTGGCCAGCTGATCAGCTAAGTCATTTCCAGTTTTGTCTGGTCCCTCTACTTTGGAATGACCCTTGATCTTTTTCCAATAGATGGTCATCTCATTCGAGGTGACCAGATCATCAATGTTTTGGATCAACTTCCCATGTTTCAAGGGTTTATTGTTAGCACATAACATGCCTCTGGTTTTCCAATTAACCAGGTGCTCCACAAACCCGTTCCGTACATAATCAGAATCTGTGATTATGACCAGTTCGTGGAGTTGATGTTGGACAGCAGTGAGGATGGCCTGATGCACAGCCATCAATTCTGCCACCTGACTACTTCGGGGACCAATTTTGTATCCAGCGGAGGGTTCTGGGAACTCATTCACCCATGCATTCCCTACGCCGGCCACCAGTTCTTTCTCCCCGTTGTTGTCAACATGGTAAGAGCATAAATCCACATAGACAGTGGGTATTCCCTCACACTTGTCCTCTTCAAAGACTTTGTGTGGGGAATTAAGGTATGCCTCCATGTTGTCCTTGATTTTTAGACTTTCGTCCTCGAGACAGTTTTCTCTGGCACAATCATGCAAGTCAGCCAGACCTTGCGCGAGGGGACTGTTCTTGTTTTGGCCATATCGGACCTCCACAGGAAAGCCTTGCATTGACAGAATCCAGGAAGTAATTCGGGAATTACTCACATTTCCGGCCCGGATTCTGTCACTTTGGAGATATTGCAGAGGCTGGTGTGGAGTCTCCACTATGATGTGTTCCCCCTGGATAAACGGGCAGTAATTCTTCAATGCCCACACCGTTGCCAGGAGTGCCTTCTCACAATCGTTGAATTTTTCCTCCACAGAGGATAAAGTTTTGCTTGCATAGGAGATTACTTTATTGACCTTGTAATGCTTTTGGTATAATACTGCCGTCAAGCACGTATTAGAGAACCCCGTCTCCAGGAAGAACTCCTTGTTTCTGACAGGGTAAGCTAGGCAGGGCGCTTGTGAGAGGCTTCTTTTGAGTTGTCTTACTGCCTCGGCTTGTTCTGGACCCCATTCCCACTTGACCCCCCCTTCAGGAGATGAATCAGGGGTCTGGTGATCTCTGTGTAGCCCTCAATGAACTTTCTGCTGTATTTAGTCAGTCCAAGGAGGCTCCTTAGTTCCCGCACAGTTGTGGGGTCTTTCAGTTTTTGGAGTGCTTCCACCTTCTTTTCCTGGGGACAGAGACCCTGAGGAGTAATCTCATGCCCCAAGAAATTAACACGTGTTCTACACCACTGTGCTTTCTGAAAGGAAAGTTTTGCTCCGGCGGCCCTCAACTGCGCCAGAACATAACGGATCTCCGCTATGTGTTCCTCCACAGATGAACTTTTGATTAGGACATCATCTACATAAGCCAGGTTACCCCTTGCACCCAGGTCGGGCAAGGCCTTGTGTAGGAAAATGTTGAATTAATAGCCGGAGTTGAGGTATCCGAAGGGAGTCCGGGTCCATGTTTACTGCTGGCCCCCAAAGGTAAAAGCCAGCTTGTATTGGTCCTCCCTACTGACAGGCACAGTCCAGTATCCATTGGTCAGGTCTATTGCAGTGAATACCTGTGACCCCTGGATCTGGGCCAGCCCTTGGTCAATGTAGGGCAGAGGCCATCGGGAAGTATGGACCCATTTGTTGAGCTCCCTGAGGTCAGCACAGAGTCTCCACTGGCCGTTTGGCTTCAATATTCCCAGCACCGGATTATTGAAGGTGCTGTTTATTGGACGAATTATTCCCCGGGACTCAAGGTTCTTAATTATTTCAGTAAGGGACTCCATGGATGCAAGAGGCAAGCGATATTGCTTCACAAACACTGGAGTCATTCCAGGGTCCGTGGGGATTGTTGTTGTGTGGATGGCGGTGCGACCACAGTCATATGAGTCTACCGCAAAGAGATCTTGGAAATCCAAGAAAACTTGTTTCAACTTTTGCTTCTGTTCCAGAGTCACACAGGCATCAGCTAGGTTGACTCTCTCTTCCACCATCTGCCTGAAGCCTGGAAAGACTTCTGGTTTGGCTATCTCAGCGGCCTCCTCCAGCTGGGTGGAGAAGTCCCTGGTCAGAGCGCTGATTTGTACTGGAGGCCCCAGGTGGGAAAGGCAGCCTTCATGAACCTGGAAAATCACCTCATCCCTTCTGAAGTCACAAGTCGCATCCTCCTTACCATAAGGGCAGGAAGTGTACACCAGGAAGTTCCCCCCATGCCGGGTAAACATCCTGTCTGGTGTTGTATTGTCCTCACTGTCACTGTCAAAACAGTCCTTGGGGATTGGTTCTAACAATTCATTTCCTAAATCGATGGAAAAATGTCGGTCATCAACCGCCATTCCAATAATGGTGCCTGCGGCTAGAGTAATACTCTTTAAGTCGCTGTTATCCACCTCTATTAGAATGGTGTCATGTTCTATGTTGACTAATGGAGTTGGGTTTACCCCCAACCCTTGCTGTTGGAGAGAAGCGTTTAGATGTATGTAAGCATCAGGGTTTTTCAAATGTTGTCCTCTTTTAACTTTCACTTCCAGGGAGAATTGTCGGGTCCTTTCTGGGATGGTGACTTCCTCTTTAATCTGAATTTCAACTGCATAAGGTAGCAATTGAGCTTACCTAAATGCTTTTTCTGGATCATCAAAGCCGCTAATCGGGACCAAGCTTTGAAGTTTATTAGGTCCAAACTAATGGCAAAGCAATTGAGAATGTCACTGCCTAAGTAAAAGGCGGCAGTGACGTCTCGCACGACCCAACAATTATGGACTATGCTCTTGTTGCCAATGGAGATTTTGAGCATACACCTGCTTGGCAGGAGATGTTTGGAATTAGGTGCTTCCAGGTCCATTTCCCATTTGTCTATCAGTTTGAATGTGGGAATGGCTGGATCTTTTGGGAGTTGGCGGAACATGGCTTCGCTGATGAAGCTCTTACCATTGTTCACGCACACTCGAGCGAGAACAGAGTCCTTCCCATCATTTAACTGAACAGGGATGAACAACTGCTCTCCAATTTGCTAAATATCTGCCAGGCTCTGAGCTGATTTCACATCTTTCTGGACTATAGGAGTGAGAGTTTCTGATTGTGGATTAGTAAAGAATTTCAGGTGTTTCCTTCCAGTGTGGAATACCACCTTAAACTGGAAGGAAGGTTGATTTTCAGAAATAGAGAGGACCCCCCATCACCAGTCTGTTGTCCTACTGCTATTACTGTCACGTCGGGAGTTTGGTTGTTCTGGAAGTGAAATTCTACTTGGTCAGATTTTTGTTCAACCATGTGGCAGGTGCCGTTTAAACTAACATGGTTGACACTCTGTTTTAATTTTATTGGTCGGCTAGTCTGGGTCCAGAGGACCTTGTTTACACAATCTATTAGGGGTGACAACCTTCTCAGGAGGTCATTCCCTAGTAAACAAGGGGTGCCCTCTGGAGTCACTACTATGACCGGGTGTTTCACCTTGTGTCGCCCAATTTTAATGTCAAAGTCTGCAGTCCCCTCAACGGGAATTTCCTTCCCATCAAAGTTCTGCAGTTGTCCAGGAAGAGAGGTGAGAGGAATACGGTAATTCTCCCCCCTTCCGGCATTTAGTTCCTAAAAGGCCCGTTTGGACAGAAGGGTAGCTTGGGATCCAGTGTCCACCAGTGCCAAAATTGTACCCTGCCCCTGTACTTGTACCGGGGCATAGTATATTCCCTCCTTCTCCTCAAGGGGGCACAGATAATGCACATTTTTGGACAACTGGTGGGCTAACTTTCTCGTTTTGGACATTGCTAGCGAAGAGATTTGGGCAGAATTCTGTGGAGACTCCCTGTCTGTGTGTCTACCTCCTCGACTCCCTGTCTGTGACTGGCCCAAGGGCCTTCTGGGCTGTGAATTATTAGGTGCAGGTAGGTTTTTAGGCCCCCCCATCTCCAAATCCAAAACGGGGGTGACCTTTACCTCTGCCACCTTGGCAGCAGCAGGGGTGCTGTTGGTTTTGGGATTTTCCTGGGTATTGCTTTTATTTTCTATGGGCTTCTGCACCTCATAGATCCGGGTAGCCTGTTCAATGACCCAGTCTAAAGATCTTTTCTCATGAAAATCTCTCACGAGCTGGGTCATTATATATTCGGGCAAGGCATGGAAAAATGTATTGACAAATTCTCTGCTGTCTGTGCGCACCCTTCTGGTGGTCTGCGCAAAGGCATGTTTCAGTTCTTGCACAAATTCTTGTGGGGCCTGATTCTCCCCACATTGCAAATTGTAGGCTGCCTTGCGAGCTTCTTGAAGATTTCTGTGAACAGAAAAATGTTTCAAGATGGCCGCCTTATAGGTGGACCATCTTAAATAATTTTGGTCCTCCAGCCCCGCAAAGAAACTGGAGTATTCTGGGGAGAATGTCCATTTGACGTACTGGATGCAGCTACTGCTGTCCTTCAAATGGAAAGTCTCCATCATTTGCTCATAGAGCTCCAAGTGTTCCCATACGGAATACTTGGCGTTCTTATGATAAGGCGTGATAACACTCCTTATTGCCTTTATTTGCTTCAATGGGTCCTTAAGCAAGGCCCTTTTTGCCTTATTGGCCTTTTTGGTTCGGGTAACCCTGGTCCATTCATCCTCTGACTCAGAGGCACTGCTCCCAGAGGTTCCTGTCTGATCTTCCAGGTTTTCCCGGATTCTGCGAGCCTGGGAATGGCTGGCAGAATGTGGGGACCTGGTCTCCTGTGTCCTGCGCCGTTCAGAGGAGTCTTCAGATTCCTCTTTGCTGCCAGGATTTGATGGGTACCCCCCCCCACTGACCTAACTGGGCAGAAGTTTTCAGGATGCCCTTAATGGGCCTATTCTCCTGGGGTTCCCCACTAAATTGCACTGTGCTTGGGTGCCCATACCCGGATGCCCGCCCATTCATTCCTGGGAGGTACTGGCCTATGAGCCCCATGCTTCTGGCTGGATAGTAATCTGCCATCCCTGTGGCCCGGTGCTCATGTGCGCCAGGGGACATGGGGGTGGCAGAGTCCAGGGACTGAGAGAGATAAAGGCCTCTGGTACTAGGGCTCCTGAGGTTATGCTCAGGAGTTTCCCTTTCCCAGCGAACCTGGTCTCTATCCGCCCCTGCTCCCTGTTGCAATGCAAGAGCCTGCGCCTTCAGTTCCTCAGTTAAGGCCTTACTAGACTCTATCAGTCTCTCCTGCATCACTACCTGTTGTTGGAGCCTATCATTGTTCTGGCAGAGAGCCTCATTCTCTCTCTGCGTTTCCTGATTGGTCCTGGAGCACTGGGCCAGTCTTTGCTGCAGGAGGGTTACCTCCTGAGCTGTGTCCCTATTGGCCTGCTCCTGTCTTGCCAGAGCCTCCTCCACCCTCCTGGTGTGCTCTAGCAAGTCCTGGTGTTCTTTTTGGAGGTCACCCAGTCCCTGGTGGGCCAGGTGATTTTCTTCCATTTTTCTTCTTAAGTGGCAGACTTCCTGGCCTAAGGTGTCCCTTTCCTGACCAAGAGCTTGAATTTGTGACGCCAGGTCGTCCCTTTGCCTTTGGAAGGCACCAGCTTTCTGGCGCTCCTGATCAAACTCTGCCTGCGTATCCAAGTCTTTCAGGATCAGTTTATTGCTCTCCTCTTTCTCTCTGTCTAGTTGGATTTGCAGGGTGGCTACCTGCTCTGTGCATGCCCTGCTGAAATTGATCTGTTGCTCCAGCTTTTTCTGGCTCTGCAGTAGGGAGTCCAAACTGTCTTGGCGTTCCTTCTGCAAAGCCAGAATTCTGGTATCCTGGTCAGCCTTTTCCTGTTGCAGGATATCCATATCCTTCTTTATTTTAATGATGTGCTGTCTACTCTCATTTTCGGACTCCTGGCTTCTGTGCAGCCTCTGCTCAGAAGAGTCCAGATCAGATTGGGCCTTCTGTAATGCCAGCAGTTACCTACTCGCCAGATCTTGGCCTTCAGCACATTTGTCCTGCATGGCTCCCATATGTAAATATAAATATGCCGCTACCCTGGCAATCTTGTGGTGCTCATCCTTGGCCTTAGGGGCCATATATAGTTCACTCAGGGACACATTTAGGGGGCCCTGATCTCCCCATATATCTGACCCTGTTTCAGTGATCTGGGGTGCGATTGCCTGCAACCAGACCGTCTGGTCCTGATGAGTCCACTCACCTCTCACAAATAGCTTATGTAAGAAGTGCTCTCTGGCTATTTTCATATCTACCAAGGTCGTCATTCTGGAATTTGAGTTCCTTCCTGACTTACAGAAGTTTGTATTTTATTTTTGCAAAACAGACCTTTTCCTTAGAGCGTTCCTTTGAGGAGTGCTTTACAGCGTAACACAGCGTGGTGATCCGACCGGATATGTGTATCTGGTCAGCTGGCACGCTGTATTAATCTGCACAAGTGATAGATCTAACCCAAACGTCCGGCTCGAGCTCCCAATTTGTAAGAGGATTCAATTCAACACTACAGCTAAGTCAATGCCTAGTCTGGGATACTGAATGGAAGCCCTTATTGATATATCTTTACGTCCAGTTCATGAGTTCTGGATGACTACCCCTATATAACACCCCTCTCTTGGAATCCCCCTGACCCCACTGAGCCAAGAAGTAGTTCTGTTTTGCAAGTTTAAACGGTTTATTTGATAATTTATACAATATATATATATATATCACACTTTATAATAAATTAATAATTGAATATCACACTTAATCTGAGCAGTAATCGATAATGGATAGTCCGGCACTAGCACACTTCTTTATAATCAATGATGAGTGGTTATAGGATGGATACAATTCACCCCCCCAACCCCCCTCTTAATGCAATGTAAGGAGATGAATAGAATGGGACTCAGTTCTTAGGAATGCAATCAAATAGAATTCAGTTCAATTCCCCCCCAGCAGCTTATACAACAGATAGGAGTTTTGAAACACAGACCCAAGTGCTTTGAATATGGTGACAATGCAGTGAGAAATATGCTGAAAATGCTTCTAATTCCCTTCAGGAGGTTCAGGGTGAGTGATATCTAGTTAATATTAGTCCAGGCTCACTCTAGCAATGATTCAGGGATGGTTCTTAAGAGGCAAATGAATTTCTAGCAAGGAAAGAGATGACTGCTGATGGTTACACGTGGCTGGATTTTTACCCAAATTGCAAATCGCGGTAAAATTCGCGAGTGCGAGAATCGTGATTACGGCAAAAGTATAAGGAGTAGCTTAAACCAAGTTCCTAGCACAAACGATTCCAGAGATACGGACGATTAAATAAAGGTAGTTTTTCGGATTTGAAATTTTAAAAGTTCAAAGCGACAGGTTACACCTTGCAGCTAGAAATGACAGGTGACAGCTTTGCAAATGACAGGTGACAGTTAGGAGGCAGTTCTGGTTAGATTAAAATAGATTTGAATTATATTATTTTAACTAAGAGATTGGTTCTGCACAGTTCTGCTAGGTACTCACAATATATTTTTGAATTAGGCCTCGCCACGGATCTGGTCAGGTTTTGGACTGGACTCCGGTTCTGGTCTCGGCACTTCACAGTGATCTGGGTCAGCTCTCTGGTTCTGCTAACAGCGGTCTGGGTCACTCTGGATCTCTGGCCTCTGGTTCTGGATACTGCTCTGCTTTCTCTGGGTACAGCACTGCTTCTGGATCTTTCTGCACAGCTTTCTCTGGACCCAGCGCTGATCTGCACAGCTCCTGGATGCTGCTACCGCTGTTAGGTTTGCTGGATGCTGAGGCCTACTGAGAAGAGTTCTCAGTTTGTGGGTTTAGGCCCTTGCTTTGAGTTCTGAATCAAGTTCTTTGGAGTTTTAAAGTCTAAGTGTTGAATCTGGTATCTTTTGGATGTTGTATGGTCCGGCAGAGCGCGTTGCAGCAAATGGAATTGAATGTCCTCCCTAGCTTCCAGTGGCTCTTTTTATGTCTTTTGAAAGTGGGTGTGTGTGCAGCATCACTAGCCAGCCCCTCTTTCAACTTGTCATTGGCCCAATTCTCCCCTCACCCATGATTGGGGAAGGAACTGTGAGTCAGACTGATGCTGTAGGTTTTATGGGTCAGAGGATCCTCCCCTGGTCAGTTTGCCCACAAATCTATATTTGATCAAAATACACATTTCTCAAATACATAGTGGTTTGTCATTGCATGTACATATTACCTATCACATGAGGTAGTCTCTGTCCCAAATCTGCTCTTCCTGAGGGCTTGCATTCAGAAACGGCAACATTTTCGATTATAGTGGGTTATGCAACCTTGGTTCTTCATTAAAAATTATACACATATACACGGCCTGTCCATACATACTCTAGTAAATTCCCATGTCTCTAGCTTAAACACAGAGTCTGTAGTATCCATAAATAGCGGGGTTTTGCCCCAGAACATCACACAAATTCCCAACGCATCTTAAAACATGCACAGAAAATTCACAAAAATGATGGTATCATTTAAATAATTTTGACAAGTCCGCACTGTGAGTTATACATCTTTCATAGAATCATATTCTGGCCAACAGGGGTGTGTCTTTTCAGGTCACATGGTGTAGAAACCAGTTTATCCAGTTTCTGCCAAGCTCAGAGACCCTGCCCCTCCCAGCTCCTGCCAAGAGGAAGCTATTTTACGGCCACCCTAATAAACCATCTGCCTGGGCCCAGGACAGGCCTTTGTTCAACTCCCTTTAGCTGCTCCACCCCTAATCTAATCAGAGAGGTGACAACTCCTTTTGGCAAGGGGAAGAGTGGCTGAGCAGGTTTTAACTCCTGTGGGAGTAGATGTCAGGCAGAATTCAGTTTCATAAAGCCAGGTTTCAGATAAAATGTCACTTTTTGTTCCCCAGTTTAAGTCAAGACAATTTTTACATATGCAGCTAGAATGCTGATTCTAAGTTCAAAACTATGACATTTCAACAGTGACAAACTTTGTGACACTCAAAGTAGGTCACTCAGTTAATTTAAACATTTTCGATTTTTGGTAGTTTTAATTCCAGTTTCAGTTAGGCTGCTGCAGACCTGCAGAGCTCAGCCAGTCTTGTTATGAACATTGCTTTGGGGCTCTTCAACTTCCCAGATTTAGTATGCACACATACCTCATTCTGCCAGATGTCCGCTGGTGTTCAGTGAGATTTTTGGATGTGTTGCAATTTTTGAAAATAGGCATTTTGAGCTGGCATTCAGGGGAACAAAAGGTGATTTTAAAGTGCGGTTTTTCCTTTGGCACACATTTCACTCATGGCACCCCGGCCCATCCTGCTCGCACTGGTGGGTGGCAAGTTAGGCAACCATTTTAGTGTGCACAAACTGCGTGGTTCTCCTGGATTCTGGCGCACTTGTGGGCTTTTTGGCCATCTTGGATTTTCTAAGCCCACAGCGCCAAATGTTGCAGCATGATAGCTCAAACGTGGGTCAGGACACCCAACAGTCCACAACCTATAAGTTAAAAAAGCAGATGTCTCAAGGAAATGAAGCTTTTAATCTACGAATAAAGATGTAAAGGATCCACCCCACCACTGGAAAAAGAAAGCAAAAGAAGTATGAGAGTCAAAAACTTTGAATGTCATATCCATGCCATTGCAGCGATGGTCTTTAGAGCAACGTGGTAAAGACGCTGAAACATCGAAGTATGTCCAGGAGGGGCAGGGAGAGGATGGGAAGGAACAGGGCGGGGCAAGTGACAGTGAGGAAGGGAACAGGCAAATACTGAGGGCAGAAATGAAGGGCAGGGGGCAGCAAACGTAAATGGTGAGTGGAGAAGGGGGCAGGGTACGCAACAAGGTTGATGGGGGACCCCACAAAAAAAAACAATGTATGAGGGAGTGGGAAGAGGGAATACCCCTTTCAGCACAGGAACGAGTGTGGACAGGAGCCCCAATCAGGAAAATACACAGCATGGCAAAGGAAGCATGCTAAGGAAGAGTGCCAAAAAGACTGTGCAGGAAAGATATGGAACCATCAAAATGTATTCTGACCCACAGTGCCATTCCACATTAAAAATGTGCACTGTCGTGTGGGATAGCCAGATGTCCTTTGGTGCAGCCATACATGAATTATAGACACATGCCATGTGCAGGGCATGCTATTCACTCCAGTATTGGCTCATGCTGTGACCGTGGGTTGGACGGGACATGTATATATGCTGTCAGGCAGTGTTGACCATGGATGTCGTGAAATGGGTCCCAGTCATCAGAGAGAAAGGCTCACCGTAGGATTTCTAATGCACAGATGGCAAATGTGCAACCCATCCTCCTCACTCTTCTCACGCCGCCAATCACCACTGCCACCTCTTAACTAGGAATGAGTGACCCTTCTCTCCATGACATCCCTATATCTCTCATTGCATCTACAGTTACCTCGCCCATCTCTCGGATTGCATCAATGGTGTTCTGGAATATGGCCTGGAAGACAGTCCCAGTGTTCCTGTCCATCCACGTAATGGGCTATATAAGGCATTCAGGTGCAAACTCACTAGCAATCTCATGCATGCCACCCTGCACTCAGCCTAGCAACAGTTGAACAGTGTTGATAACACACTTCACCATCATCTTCTTATGTGCCTGTCTCCAACTTCATGCCCCGGGCTATGATATCACTGGAGGAATCCCCAGCACCATGGCGATGATTGGAGCTTGATGGATTGGGTCTTCCCTTCCGAACCCCTCCCTGCAAGATGGAACAGGAGGGGCCCTGATGATGTGACAGTATTGGGTATTAGTATTGGGTAGGTTCTTGCTTTATTGTGAGCTAATTGGGTTTGTCT
Organism: Ambystoma mexicanum; assembly: GCF_040938575.1. Classification (NCBI taxonomy): domain Eukaryota; kingdom Metazoa; phylum Chordata; class Amphibia; order Caudata; family Ambystomatidae; genus Ambystoma; species Ambystoma mexicanum. The sequence continues at coordinate 752,987,834 of NC_090923.1, forward strand.
AGACCGTGTCTTTTTCCGGACAGGCTGGCACAGAGCCGGACCTAGGTAATCGTGCATCCCTGCCTTCTCATTCCTGCTGCAAGTAAGTGTGTGCACCATCCAAGCCCACAGAAGAGTTCCTACAGTCCAGGGCAATTAGGGTCATGTGCGCCATCTGCAATGGATACTGATGCAGCACTAGCCAGGCCTGCGTGTGTAGAGACAAGCTGTAGGGGTACTCCACAGTCCTTATGGTACAGTAGCCATATAGGGATATCTTCCCACGTCACCCCATGGATGTCGCCTCTCCTGGTGTGATGTGGCACATCATATGGTGACTCATGATGAGGCAGGTGTCTATTCGCCACTGGACCATATGGCAGATTCTGACCAGAATCTGGAACATGCAACAAAAAGGTGCAGTTCTCCAATGAGGCCATTGTTACACACATATAAACTGCACGTTGCCCATTATCAACTCTCATCCCCCCTGGTGAAACATGGAATCTTCTAATGACAAAGATAGCACTATTAGAAGATACATAGACATTTTCCTTACAGATTACAAAGGCTCACATTATACATTCCAGTTAAAAGAACGCATTTTTGTATTAGCACTGCATTTATTATTTTGTATAAATATTAATGTTCATTAAATATTAAACATTTTCTGTTTTTACTTGTTACATTGATGGATTGGATGTAGCAAAAGGAAGCACGTGGTGGATGGCAGAAGAGCATGGCAATAGATTATGGAATGGTAAATAAAAATGGAGAAAGAAGAAAATACTTGAGGCAGTGTCCATTTTGTAAGGACGAAAGAAGTGCCCACTTTCACGACATTGGTGGAATCTGTAATTTGTCAATTTTTGGCTTTCACTTTGCTTGGTTGGACACATTTCTAGCAGCTGAGTCAGATTTTCATGCAGGCAAGAATATGCAAATGTAAAATGTAAAATATAAGTGTGTCCTTAATGAACATTGACTATTGCATAGTGCATTCATAAATAGATTGTTTTTCTCTTGCGTACAGTAGAACTCTGTTTAAAATGGTGCAGGTTATGTCCACTCTTCCTTCGGACAATTCCATTCGGCCTTCATTGGCTCTGTGCTGCTCTCTGTCTTCTTTCTTTCAGAATAACATCTCTCTTGTCCGTCAGAGGATCCGTGCTGCTCGGTGCTCGGCTCCTTTGCCCCCTTGCACTGGCCAGGTTACTCCGCCTACTCTCTGGTCACATTTCCCTGTGTTCTCAGAGGCAGATGTTATTGCAGCCACACTACGTCTTAAATCTGCCTCTCCGGCCGGCCCGATCCCTCTTAGGGTCATTAAAGAAATTATTTCCCAGATTGCCGGATTTGCATCCTCCTCGGTTAATCTCTCTTTATCTTCTGATGCTGTTCATACCTCTCTCAAACATGCACTGGTTATTCCTCTTCTTAAAAAGCCCAGCCTTCATCCTGCTCTTCCTGCTAATTTTCGGCCTATCTCGCTTCTATCCTATGAAACTGCTTAAATCTCTTATTATGCCCTTGCATTCCTTCTTTTTGGAAAATGTGGGTGCCATTGAGCCCTTTCAATCTGGCTTTCGGCCGGGCAAGGGTACTGAATCTGTTCTAGTGTCGGTGGTGGACGATCTCGCTGAGATTGCTGACCATGGGGGGTGGGCGCCCTCCTCCTCCTGGACCTCTCAGTGGCATTCAACCCCATTGACCACGCCATACTTGTTCAGAGGCTTTCTCTATTAGGCATCTCTGATTCTGTTCTGCAGTGGTTAGTTTTTTTTCTTACGGATCGCTCTCAATCTCTGTTTTCTTTCTCCTTTCACCTCTTCTGTACTTCCTCTTTTTTGAGGCGTCCCTCAAGACTTGCCACTCTCTCCTCTTCTTTTTAATGTCTATATCCGCCCACCTATTCCGCTCATTCAGTCCTTTGGCTTCTGCTGTTATTCCTACGCGGATGATACCCAGATCCTGATGCGGCTGGATCTTGCCACCACTGATACTGCTTCTCACTGCTGATCCTGCCTGTCCCCAATTCACTCCTGGATGGTCAGCAACTGGCTCTGTGGCTCAATGGTGACAAGACCAAGGTGCTTCTGGTCGGTCCCTGACCGGTTGCCGCCTTCTGGTCTGCAGCTTTTTGGCCTCCTGAACTTGGTCCTTTACCAACTCCCTCCAGTGTTGTGAAAAATCTGGGGGTCAAACTCTCCTCCACCCATTCACTTCTTCCCCAGGTGAGTGCAGTTTGCCAGGCTGTTCATTTCAAACTCTGTGTTCTTCCTTTTCTCCCTGTCTCCCTTGATTCTATGGTTGTGTCTTCTCTAATTTCTGGCTCTTTGGATTACTGTAATTCCCTGCATCTGGCTCAACCTAAATATCTATTCCATCGTCTCCAGGTTCTACAGAATTCTGCAGCTTGTTTGGCTCTGGGGGCCCTGTGGCTCTCCTGGTACTCTGCTGCCCTGAATATTCTGCACTGGTTACCCATTGCTGCCAGGGTGGATTTGAAGTCTTTGTGCATTGTCTACCACTATAAGAAGGGTACACTCTATCTTCAAGCCAGATTTTCACACTACACCCTCTCTCGATTCTCTTCGCTCCTCCACCTCCTGCTGTATTTCTGTCCCCTGTATCCAACGTGCTTGTTTCGGCAGCCGATTGTTCTCAGTCTGTGCAGCTAAGTTGTGGAATCTCCTTCCCCTCTCTTTGTGTCAGGTTCAGGACCATCTTGTCTTTCGACACCACCTGAAGACTCTACTTTTTCCGGTGTATTAATTCATCTGTGTTTTCCTTTCTTCTTCCTGCATTCTGTGGACTCTTGTTTTGCCTAGCACCTTGAAGCCCTTGCTGGTGAACGTTGTGATTTACAAATGCTTTAACATAACACAACATATCATAACAACTATCAATCGTTGTATGTGAATCCTTTTCATCGAAGTAGATGGATGTCATCGAATTGTTTTTTTTTTTACAGGACGATTTCACCACAAATATATGCAGGGAGACACCCCGGCACCCTCTCCCCTTAACTTTCCCACATTAATTATTATCCTAAATGCACCCACCACATATATTAGCAGCATAATCCGATGAAAACAATTAGACAAAATCTACTTTGACGAATTCTATTGTGGCAAAAATTGCATCTTCCTTGTTAAACAAGAATTAATTCAAAATAAGCTGGAGCAAGCAAGAAAGCACCCACCTTCATGAAAACAATAAGTGAACTCAGTGTGGGAACAAGGCATCCAGGTTCTTTAGAAGCAATCTCTCGAAGCAGTCCCTGTTTGCAGCAAATGGCGCAACGAATAGTACTACACCCAATAGTACACGCGCTGAATTTGCTGTTGAGCCAAATGCCTCATCCAATTAGAATTGTGGGGAAAGAAGGTGCCTCTTCTAACTGGGGCTGCGGTACTGGAGGCAATCTTCAGTAGTGAGGTACGCCCGCATAAGGAGGAGCAATCACTGGGTAAAAGCAAGACGGTCATGCTGTGGTTACAGAGGACAGTTCTTCATGTGAAGGTGGGAGTGGACGTTTCTGATTAAGGATTAGATATATAACTTGCCACAGGGGAACTAAAATGTGTGCAGGCACGAGAATACAAGTAAACTAAAAGATGCATAATGATCATACAGCATTGGAAATCTTTAACAAACCAGCCATGTCAGGGTTTTTGTGCAAGACCAGACAATTATCCATTTTGCACATCATTACTGGAAGCACTTTCCAAAGATTAGGATCCTGAGCTCCTCAGAGCATGTATATGTTTAGGGCAGGTTTAGATAGGTGGACATTATTTTCCATATATTTGAGTTCTAGCCCATGCAGGCATTTAAAGTCCAAACATAGGCACTTAAAGATAATTCTGCTTTTGACAGGCAGCCAACGGAGCAATTGACTCATGTTAGTCAGTGAGTCTGATCCACTGAGTTTCGGCCTTTCTGTAAATGTGCAAGTTGGTTGCCAGTGATACGCAGATACAAGCAATTACATGAATCCAGTTTAGAGTTGATAAGACAACCAACCATAGTAGGATGGCATTTCTTATCAACGTAAGGTGCAATCCTCTGAAGTAAACAAAGTTTATAGAAGGCATTTTTCGAAAGTTTATTTATGTGGGACTTAAAGTCAAGAGATGCTTGCCAATAAAAACCACGATGTTTTACTTTGGTTACGGAACTAGTGGACAGACCAAACAGTGCGGGAGTGGATACATCTGAAAAGGGCAGCAACATTCGTTCTTGGTCTCCAAGAGAGTAATCAGAGTTTTTTGGGGATTCAGCTGGAATCCATTTTCCAATATTTAGTGCTCGACTCCAGCCAGACAACTAATGCCGCTCCCTACAACAGTACTAGGGCAGTTTACATTGAAATACCCTTGAGTATCATCAGCACATGAATGGAACATAGCGCCAAACCTAATGAGTATGTCAAAAAGCAGTGTAATATAAATGTTTTAAAAAAAACGGGATCTCCTGGGGAACTCCAAATTATACCTGTGCCTTTGGGGGCAGGAAAGGACCTTTAGCCTGTTGCATTCAATAAGGAACACAACGTACCTACAGCATGATCTGTAATTCTGGCACGGTTAGTGAAGAATGACAATAATATCTCATGATCCTACATAATGAATGCCATCAACAGGTTCAACATTACCAGTAGAGCCGTGTGTTACCGTCGGTGTTTAGGTTATCATCCCATGCTGCAATCAATGCAGTTGCAGTCACGTTTTAGGGTTGAATTCCAGATCGATACACATTCAGCAAAGCATTTGTTTTTACAAATTGTTGTTATCATTATTTAACAGATTGAACAAGTATTCTTGAGAGCCATTGAAAACCGACAACCTACACATAATGACTCAACACAGATGTGTCCAACTATGTCTTCCTAAGCAGTCTGGAAGCAAAAGAAGTCTTTAAAGATATCAGTCCACACCTCCGCTTAAAGATTCGTTAGCAAGCGCAGTTACGTGCTGCACAATCATGTCAGCAAAGTATTTAGTTATTATTGGTGGAAGGACATCTTCAGGCCAGGAGGTGGAATGCAACTATTTCAACAGAGGAAGGATGTCACCTGAAGATACAAATTGAACATCAAATGTATTTACCGATGAATATGCCAAAGAATTTATTGAGGAGGCAATCAAACTGGCCTTCTCAGCATAAATCAAAACCTTTCGGGCTAAGATATTTGTTTGCATGTCTGACATTTTATATACAAATGAACTTTTTAGATACAAAGAACTTATTCAAGGTGAAACAATGGTCTTAGGAAAATAAATTAAAGCTGATGATTGTCCTTGAGGAGGCTTGAAGAATGAATGAATGAATGAATGAATGAATGAATGAATGAATGAATGAATGATTATCTGTCTTCCCAATCTCATTGTGCAGGAAATGATTCATACCACACAAATAGATAGCTTTCCTATAACAATTTCAAAGAGCTTTGACCTTTGACGAGAACATGGAGATCTGATATATTTCCAGCATCGTTTTGCTTCATTTAGTTATTTTTAAGTCTCTCAACTTTGGAGTGAGCCATGGAAAAGATGGATGTTTAGGACTGACTTTTTTCAAAGGGGCGATATAATCACAGAAGTGACGAAAGGAGTCCGCAAATTTGGAACAAGGAGAGTCTATATCCACCATAATCTTAGAGTTCCTCTTGTGTTTTGGTCAATAATATCTTATTTTTCTTAAGTTAAGAAGAACTGAGTTTATGAGCCAACCACATTCTGTGAGTCAGTGGGTAAGTGAACATGAAAGTGAAAAATCTGATGAAATGCTCAGACCAAGGAGCTTATAAAATATTATCATGAACTGATATAGAGTCCATAGTAAATACTTAGGGCCTCATGACACGGACGGCGGTGGACCAAGGTGCTATTAGCACCTTGGTCCATGGCGGTAAAATACCGGCACCGCCTTGGTGGAAAGGGGAATTACCGCCCTATTCCAAGGTTGGTGGGGCGGTAATTCCCCCTTCCCCCATTGCCCTTCCCCATTCCCATTTCTGCCCCATAGGGCATAATGGGAATGGGGAAGGTGCTAATTACGGCGCCGCAAATTGCAGTACCGTAATTAGCTCCCTGGTCCCTTTGCGGGTTGGTTTTTAACGCCTGCAAAAAGTAGGCGTTAAATTCTCCAACCCGCAAAGGGACCTCGTAGTAAGGCGGTAAGGGTTAACGGTCACCGGTACCATTAACGGTGACCGTTAACCCTTACCGCCGTCCGTGTAATGAGGTCCTAGTCTAAAAAGTGTCCTTTATTGTGAGTGGATATGTCAGTGGATATGTCAGGAGGGCCACTGAAAGCATACGCTTTAAGCATCTCTCCAGCCCTATCCAGGTATTCATTTTCCGCAATACGAAGATTTCTTTTGTTATATTTAACACTTACCCACATATAACTGAGTTTAGGTCAAAATATTTTCGGAGGCCCAGGAGGTCAGCAAGGAAGCAGGGCCTTTATAAATCTTTTTTTTTTTTCTATCAACATTTTGCTAACATGCAGTCAGGCAACTTATCCCATGAGGGAATGGACATCATATTATATTATGTTAATGTGATTTATACAGCACAACACTGCTATTTTCATGGTCTCCAGGCGCTCTGACGGATCTGAAAATAAAGATGAGGAGGATGTGTAAGTGCAAGGAGAGGGTGAGCTCAAAAGTGCTTTTGCCGTTCTGTTCATAGTTTCAGTTATGAAAGCCTGGTCATTGTGTGCTGAGTTTGCTTCTAGGTGTTGTGGGTTTGGATTGTTTTGGCGTGTGAATCTGTATAGATTATTGGTGGATTTGTGTGCGCAGTGTTGGAAGTTGAGCGTCTTGCGGTTGACTACGCTCTTGTGCGATTTGCTGTATGATTTTTGGTTCGTATTGTGGTGGTTGTGTGTTGGGGTTGTATTTGGTGGCTGTGTGGTGCGTTTGCAGGAACATGTTTAGCTTTAGGAGGGTTGCAAGTAGGAATGGGGCGATCCTTATATTGTTCGGTTTAGACACCTTATGTGTTGGCTAGCAATATTGCGTATTTTTTTTTTTCTTTTACCGTGCCCTACAGTTTTCCTAAAAGTAAGTGCAATACTTCTATACCTAATGCAGCCTGCCAATTAAGCCATTAAACAGCGAAATGTGTTTTTTACTATAGTGTCGAAAAGGGCCTCAAGGTTATCCTTAAGCCAAGTTTTAGTTTTTAAATGAAGTTCTAATCATTATCCATTATCAGATCAAAATCATCAGCTGCATTTGCTACAGCAAACCTTATATTGATCCAAGCGCATGTAATCATAGATTTCAAGATATTAAGTACAAATACAGTTGTAAAAGGCCATGCTATTGTCTGCATGCTGACTCTGCCAGAACCACTGCAAGAGAAGGAAAATCTGTAACTGACTATGAAAAAGGCCCCAGCCCTGGACTGGGATGCTTTCACCATTGATAAGAACAATGGCCACATTGCAATGTGCACGCTGTGCAAACGCCTCTGCCTCATAGCAAGCCAGGCACATATCATGCCATCGGCGGGCTGAGCAGTCACCTGCAAAATAATTGCAAAATATCAGCCAGCTGCTGGAACACTTTCTGAAGGAACAGTGACTATAGTTGAGGACGATTGTGATGGTGCGGGAGCTTTTTCAGTGTAAAGGGCACCACGCTCTAGGGGCCCCTGCCAGAGGCCCAAGGTGGCAAAGAGCTGTCACGCACAGTCATCGGTGGTCAACACTTAGTGAACCAGGCACCCCTTCAGCCAGCACACTTCCACAATCTCAATCATAATCTCTTAAATAAGCCAGTGTCAATACTCTTTGCAAGAGATTTACGAAGACCTCCATAAACTGTGTTTTTACATTCTGAAGCTGGCCAAAACGTTAGGCGTTCAACCCTGTTGTTGGGTGGACATGGAAAGATTCTAGGATTATTTTGAGTCCGGTTTCCCAACTTTTTAGATACCCAGCCACTCATATTATTCTGATCTTGGAGGGCCTCGTCTTCACAAAACACGTTTTGCAAAAGATGGAGAAGCACTGATGGAGTGTCCCATGCACACCACGCATGTGACTATGAATATATAGGCTAGTAGATAGGCAACTTACAAGATGTGCATTGCTGCACTGCACATTGGCAATTTTTAAGGAAGTGAAAAATGGACAGCACTGCCACAACTGCCATTGTGAGAAAATAATCCACCAAAAAAGGAAATCCAGGTTTGCCATGAAGAAGATGCACAGAGCCGAAAACATCCCGGCACCATCATTGCCACGCTTGTTTTAGGACCTACACCACATCCATTGACTGTTTCAGTTGTCTGTTACAGATTTTCTATCAGGCACACACCAAGGTCTCGCCCAGCATGTAGTGCGCAATGACACCCTTATTATGTTTGTGTCTATAAATTCAATATTCACTTATACTGATGAAAAATAGAAAACACAGGAAAAAGAACAGTTTTGGTTTGTGAACAGATAGCGTTCAGGTTAATAGTTCCGCCTGCAAAGTACTGAAGTACAAATGAGCAAACCTACACAAATGTGAGTAATCAGCAGGTATTCAGTAATGAATGACAAGGGGCCTCATTACGACCCAGGCGGTAAGTTACCGCCTGGGCCGTGACTTTACCACCATGGCGTAAGCTACGTTTACGCCATGGTGGTTGGCGGACTTACCGCCCCATTCCGAGTTTGGCGGGGCGGTAAGTCCCCAATCCCCATTTACCCTTCCCCATTCCCATTTTTGCCCCATAGGGCATAATGGGAGTGGGGAAGGCGTTAATTACGCCACCGTAAATTACGGTGGCGTAATTAACTCCATGGTCCCTTAGCGCCATGGATTTTAACACCTGCTAAAAGCAGGTGTTAAATCCGCCATGGCGCTAAGGGACCTCGTACTCAGGCGGTAAGGGTTGGCGCTGTTTACAGCGCCGTAAACCCCTTACCGCCTGAGTTGTAATGAGGCCCAAAGTCTAGAGTTTAAATGCAATATTCCCTCCCCCAAACAAGAGAGAAAACCGTTTTTGGAAAATTACATTTTAAACTGACAGGTGAAAATTGCTTTGTAAAATAATGCAAAAGGGTGCAAAAATTCTTAAATGTATACAAATTAGGAGGAAAGCCACACTAAACAGGTCCTAACAAACATGAGCTATAATATAAAGAACAGGGCACACTTTAGATCAGGATGGGATGGAAGAAGCACTTTGAAATGCGAAAAAGACACAAGTAAGCTTTTGAAAACTGCAAATTCACGGCAAACTTTTATTAAGCGATATTGGAAAAACGGGTCAAATACACTGTTCTGCAGTTTTCAGTTGTGGGTGTAGCTAAGAATCTTAGGTATAAGAGAGTGGAAAAGTATTTTCTATCTATAAAATTGAAGAAGTTATAGAGGTTTTAGTGAGAGGCGTTTTTACAAAATAGGCACGAAAATGGAACAGGAATTTGGTTTTAAAAATCACAGATCAGTTTTATTACACTATATTAATGACTATGAAAAAGAGGAGGCCACACATGAATCTTCACAGTTACATGGCCAGCGCAACCACTCACATGGTGGATACTCAATTTCTTTCTGGGATTTACTTTAGTTACTCAAAATCACAAAGGAGTTATGGTTTTGTAACACAGATGAGACAAATCAGCGCAAGAAGGATTCTAACAATACTAGGGTTCTGAATTTAAAGATGGGGGTTGAGACTGGGATGATACAATGCAGAAATACTATGGGCCACTGTTCTTCCTATTAATACTTACAGTCCTTTGTAATTAAATTGGACCATCACGGTTCTGGTCATTGATTGGGTCAGGTCTACCAGCAGCAGGGCACCTATGGAGGGATTGGATCAGCGGCGCGGTACTGGTCGATAGGGGCTGTACCTCAGACTAGATTTTGGATGGGCCCTTCTGGTCACTGGACACAGCAGATTACAGGATGCAAGATTCAGCAGGCAAGCCTTAATGGTAGCAAGCCAAGCTGAAATGAATTATTCTTTTAAGTTTTGGATGTTTGAAAGTAGGTCTAGCTAGCAGGAGTTCAGCAATGCTGGAGTCTGGATTGTGCAAAGAAATCTGGATCTTCAAAGAAGTCTGGAGTCAGCTACAAGAAGAAGGGTTCTGGAACAAAGTGCTGCATGGAAATCTGGAGGTGTTCTGGAAGCGGTGTGTCCTATGTGTTGTGAAGTTCCTATATTTATACTGTAAATTGACATCCACCCGTTTATGGTGTGGGCAGAATTTCAAAAACACACCCCCATGGCTGTGAGTGGCTGCAGGCACATGCTTTGTTTTGGTTGGCAGTCAGAACAGAGCTGTCATATTTACGATGGGATTTAGGAACTCCCACATTGATTTTTACCAAAACATAACTTTTGCACAAATGTACCTTTCTAAAATTATGTACCCTAATAAAATTGGACACATACATTTGATATTTGATTTTCTATATTCACATTCAATCCCCATCTTCGTGAGAGCTGTCTTTGTCATTTTACGGATTTATATCAATTTTAACCATAACAGTTTGGATTAATTCAGTACATCTCTGGGCGCTTAACAGTGGATCATGTACATACAACCTTAGGTTTGCAACATTAATCGTTCTGCTACAATGCACATTTTTTCATAACTTTGCTCCCTTAAATGGTACAGTTTTCATCAATGTCTTCAAATCAAAAGCCTGAAATTAGGTTAATATCTACCAATTTTCAGATTTATCCCTCTTTAGGTTGCTCTTTTAAAGAGTTTCAAACTTAATCACAATTATGCATTTTAAAGAACAGATTGCTTTGGGCATTTTCTTTCTCCTTTCAACAAACAACAGCTGTCAGATCCCTTTGATCAGGGATGTGTGCCCCCTTCCTGGAGAGGGAAGTATCCTGCCCAACCCAGCAGGTGTCAATGCTCAGCCTGTCCTTGGTGCTTGGCTCAGCCAGAGACGAATGTCTGATGCTCTCTTTGTTGTCAATATGCGGGAACCATTAGACTTCCTGTTTTCAAGGGAGTGTCAAGCTGAGATGTCAACTTTCCCAGGCCAGGCACTGCCCAGTCAGAATTAAGCAGTTACTTCCACTGGGTTGCTGTAAGATTCACAATAAAGCCTTTTCTTGAACACATATAAAAATAAGCATAGTTTATAAGCGATTTGGGCATTTAAAAGAATTAAGCCCTTCACAAACATGCTTTAAATAGGCACATTTTGCAATTTCTTCCAGAAAAGAAACACCTTTAAACTGGGTTCGACAGCTAATTTCCTTCATCAGCTGTCAGGCAATGAGGGCTGGATTCCTCTGACTGCCTGGACAATCTATGATTTCAGCACACTTTTCCTTCCAATAATTCACTGGGAGAATGACTGAATTTTTTAGGGCATTTTCGGATTTTAACCCTTCTGTGGCCTTGCTTCAGGTGACAGGTGACAGCAGTGATTCCTGTTTTGACACCAACTTTGCCTGTGTGCGTCAGGGTGTGCAGCTCTTTTGTGGTTTGTGAACCCTGTGCAGTTTTTCAGATTTGGCGCGCCTGTGGGTTATTGCCTCCATTTTTGACAGTTTTCTTTCCTCGTTGGCAAAGGGGTGCAGTGGGGTGCATTGGCATGGGTAAAAATATTCCACATTTCAGCGGACATTGTAGTATCATTGTGCATGCAATGGTGGGTGAGAATCAGGACTGGAATCCCTGTCTTGCATATTTCTAATACAATGTGCATATGTCACAAAATATGTGGCTATTTAAGCCATTCTGTAAAATCAGGGAAGAGGGTGATACCACCGGAAACCATGAATTAGCTTCCCCTGCTTCGCCTCCTGCAGGAGGCTCCCATCAGATGGGATTTTGCACTGGATGTGCCTCAATGCCTCTTTGAACCACACAAAGCTAAGTTTGAGAGGGGGGCATTTAGATGCTGAAGAGAATAGTTGACAAGCGGGTTGACTCGTGGATGATGGCAAACCCACTCCAACCTAACCAAACCAAAACAGAAATCATGATTTGTTGTAACACAAGGTCTAACGCCACATCAATTGACTAGCTAAAGAAAATGGGAATTAGTCCCCAGCTGATTGCAACTATCAAAAATCTTGACTCGTTCATGGGCAGCACTCTTGTAATAGTCAAAACCCAGGAAAAAGCCATTGTAAGAAGTTGCTTCTTTGAACTCTGTATCTTCCACACATACCATGTCACTCAGTATTCTTATATACTCCAGGATAAACTATGCCAGCTCCTCTATCAGGGCCTCCCCAAATACGAATTAAACTGACCACAAATATCCCAAAATGCAGTAGATAGAGACCCGCATTCTATCTGAAGCTCTATACATGGGAACAAAAATCTGTCCTGATGCCAAACATTCCACTGGCTCCCGGACAAACAGAGGGTACAGTTGAAACTTTCTACATTACCCAACACACCTTCCATTAGTAGGGCATCAGAATGCACCAAGAAGAAATCACCCACTACAAATAAACCAGCATGCTTCAATCCAGCATTGCAGCCTCAGGAGAAGTACCAGACTTCAACTGGAAACATCACATAGGATCTACCTCTCATTCATAACAACCAAGCATTGGTACTCATTTACAAAATGTCACCGCACAGTGTAAGACCATCTAGTCCTCAGCCAATCCCTCAAAACCTGATTATTCACAAGGCTGACTGAGATACTAGCATTAGAACCTTAGAAACCTGACCAACTGAAGCAAAGCGGGCCATTCTCCACTGTTAAGCAGCCCAAGCTCAGGCACAACTACCCACCAGAAACCATCAAACACATTCTCAACGGGGAACTGCTCATACATTTACAACATAAGTAATCGTCATGGACCTTGGATTCAAAAGACCTTCCTGATCAAATCTAGACGGGAACACCAGCTTGGCAAACCGTGATGTAACAGAGACTGGACCCTTTCATTTCACCTACACCAAAACATGATACACACCTGAATACAACACATCTATCAAAACAATCAGGAGATCCGACTCAGTTGGTTCATTCTCGCTTGCTGGAGCCTATCAGTCATAAAACTTCAACACCATCCACCCATCATCAGAAAATAGAACCTAAAACAGAAAGAATTCTTCCTCCTGATGGAAACAGCACAGCAACACCTCAACTCTAAGGCCAACAGCGAACCGGAAATTTCAGTCAAGCATTAAAATCCTTAGTAATCCTAGCTCTCCTCTCCTGCCTCAAAATAAGCGACTCATCTCTGTGTTTTTTCTTGAACCTTTACACTAGCCTACATGCAGTAGTTCAAGAGCTCACATTTTCTCTTGCATCACGCCTCGCCTCCACATCAGAAACTAAGCAAGTGTGCCAGCACTGCCCTCACACAGATCTTGGCTTCTCCAGTGTGGATATAACTATAAAGTGTCACTGCAACAAACCACAGAGGCCCATACGGACATTGAGGACTCGAGAAACTCCGACCTGCACTCATCAACACCTCAGGGTTCGCATCTAACCAACATATCCACTTTTTATTTCATTGCCAAGCACAATGAGCCTGCCAAAATTGCAGATGTTTGCGATGATGCATTACATCATCACAAACATGGCAATAGCAGCAAAGGGTTACTAGCAGGACGCACATCTGACAGGCTGACAAGCCAAACATGTCCCCTTTAGTACAGAGAAATTGGAATGGCAAACTAGTTCCAACAGTGGTTTAAGTGCGTTGAGAAACGGATGGGGTGGCAGCTAAGAATCTATAGAAACAACATTTGGGCCCACTTATGTGTGGCCGATTCAAGAAAAGCAGTGGCCTAACAGAGGCGGTTGAGTTTTGATCAATCCATACTTCTGAACTGAAATATTTCTGGTGGGTTTTACTCACCACGGGCTCTTGACAACTCACCCACCAAGCCCCTTACCAGCCCATCGACTTGAAAGGGATCTAACCCGCCAAAAATAAAATCCTCTTTTTCACCCACCGTGGCTTCTCCAAAGATTGCAAGCTATGTCAATCACAAAATATACCTGCCACTGCAAGGATACACACCTAAAGGAAAAAGGTATTTCAAATGCCACATACTTAATCAGCAGTCAAATAAGGCTAAGCAACTAAAACGTTAAAATTAAAGGAAATCAAATCAAATATTTACAATCAGAATAAATCCCCCTGTAAGATTGTCTATGGTGTAAAAAGTGTCTGTAGCAGAGGAATGCTAGTTATTCCATGCCCTAGCTGAAAGTAAGAATGAGCCTGCTGCTGAGATCTGTGTGTGAGGGCAATGGTCCCTTCATCAGAAAATAAAAACAGTTACCCCACTCTCATTGTTTCCTCCCAACTCCCCCAAAACTGTAGAACATACTTCAACGTACTGCTCATAGGAACAGATTCAAGTGTAATACACAGGTTTCCTTCGAGCATCAATCTACAGTCTACAGGGATCCGGGCGCTGTGAACGTCTCGCATGGAATCCTTGTGTGGTTTTAGCGCCTCCTGTCCATGAAGGTCAAGCCCTGCGTGGCAGAGGCAGCAGCACCTTGAGAGAGGACGAGTGAGTGAACCTGCCTTCTGCTAGGGACCCCAGAGAGACTTGGGGCATTTCATCGCTCGGGGGCATACTCTGTTGCCCTTGTCATGAAATCTATTAAACGGGGGTAATCAAATTATGAGCAAATATTTTCCTCTTTTTTTCTTTTTTTCGGGGACTTGGGTGATTCAGGAGATAAATATATGAAAAAACAACTTCACCACTAGCTTCCCACCTTCCCAACACATAGGCCGTGGAATGAGTATTCTATGAATGATTATAACTTTCACTCAGCTGTATCTGTCAACATCAGTTCAGGTATCAAAACACATATTTTAATATGTATACACAGTAATATAAAAAGACCATGCATTAAAGAAGCACATGGACACCCATGACTATCAGAATCACTAGTGTTACTAACATCGCACGTTTTTTAATGGAAAAAGTTGCACGCAGACCTATTCCATTGATTGTAGCTGCTAAAACTATGTCAGTATAATTTACGTGATGCATTCTTTTTATGTACTCTTCACAAATATGCTTATTGTTTCAAAGGCCTCCAATAGGCCCCTCTTTCTGTTTTAGTAGAAGGTCCAGGTTCTTCTTTAACGCATGGTCTTTTTATATTACTTTGTATACATATTAAAATATGGGGAGACCACAACAACCGTTAAGCTGCTAGATATAGCACTAAAAAAGATCAACCAGTGAACGACCGTGATGTAATACTGTCTACCACAACCCCATCTTTCTTTTCTTTCTTTCTTTCTTTCTTTCTTTCTTTCTTTCTTTCTTTCTTTCTTTCTTTCTTTCTTTCTTTCTTTCTTTCTTTCTTTCTTTCTTTCTTTCTTTCTTTCTTTCGCTTCTCCCTTGTCTTCTTCTTATTCTTATTCTTCTTCTGCTTTGTCTCTCGGCGGTCTTGTAAAAATCATACCGATTAAACACAAGTAAATTTTTAAAAAAATCTGTTTTGATACCTGAACTGATTTTGACAGATACAGCTGAATGAAAGTTATAATCATCTGTTAAACGTGGGCATTCTCTAGCATCAGTATGGATGGACGGATTGATTAGGTATTTCATGAGAGAAGAAGGGCCTGCACACTGGCTCTCTGTGGGACCATGAATCATTCTGTAAACCGCGGGGAGTTTTAGTGAAGTCCAATTGTGGCCCTCCTTAAGTATCCAATACCTCACCGTATGTAACCCTTGATTTGAAATCAAGGAAATGGTCTACAAATACACCTGTGTGTCCTTTTGGTAGTGAGGCTGAACGCTCAAGCGGTCTTTTCTAGAAGCCATTGTAGCATGCCAACATTATTAAAGAACACATGGGTGCAATCTCAGTCAATAGGGTATTAGCAGGTTTTTATTAAATATGAGCTTTGGTTTGTGGAAACATATTACACAATTACAAATCAGTATAAATAATAAACAACATCAACAAAAAAAGGGGAAACCAACCTTGAAAGAAGTACAACAAAAATATGTTTATAATAACATTACAGGAGCAACACTCTCCTGCATTGCCCCAAAATCAATAGCGATAAGGAATGTCTACGGGTGAACACCTGAGACGCTGATAAATCCCAGAATTGCCTTTCACCGAGCTGGAGACTAAGAACCTTAATAGCTGCCCAGGTTAAAAGGCCACGGCACACGTCACATTGCAGGAGACCGAGCGTGTGTTCTAGGTGCGGCTTGACGCGGACTACGGGTCCTTTGGGTGCCTTCCTCTAGCGGCGAGGAGCCGGAGGCCGGAAGCAGCAACTCGGAGACGCGCGACGGGGTGAGGTGGTGTGCAGCTGTGGAGACCTGGATGGATGCTGCTCTGGTATAGGGGCTGCGGAGGGCCGAGAGAGCCAAGAAGTAGATCTGAGCCGAGCTGCGCTGACTCGTGGCTTAGACAACTCCCTCAGCTCCCACAAATCGCCTGCAACTTCCGGTGGGAACGCTGACGTGCACAGTAGAGGTGAGGTACAGCGAGTGGTGAACTGGGTGACCGAGCTGGGATTCCTCTCGCCTCTCCCCCACTCCCCCCCCCTTTTTTTTTTTTTTGCCACGGGAGCCTGGGCTACAGCGCCCCCTCCTCCTCCCCCCCCTCCTCCCTTTTCTTCTCCCCCTGCCATCTGGTCTCTACTTCTGCTATTTGGCACACGTGTTGTGCCATTCCATTTAGCCCAATTGCCTGGACCTTTTCCATATACCCTTTGTTCCCTTCCCTGCTTGGCATGTTAGTCAGAGGCAAGGGAAGGCGCAATCTATAAACGTGGATCCTATTAACTATACATACTGTGGATCAGGGATATTCTGGACCATTTGACTGAACCTAGGACACAACTGCTGTGCCCACTGATTGAAAGTTCTACCGGAGCCTTTGCACCAATTGTGCTAACCACCTGAGGATTTGCTTAAATACTCCCAAGATACTCAGCTCGCAATTCCCTATGTTTTGAAAGTGCCAAGGGAACATTATACACCACCAATAAAAGGCGATCTTGTTGAGTACTCTATACACGGCGCATTCCCTCATTACCCTGATTTGTCAAGAAAGTGAAGGAACAAACTCACTATGCTAAATGCCAAGAAGTGTTCTGCCACGAGATACAATCTACGGAATCAAAAGGGCAGAACCTCTACCACAGGGCTGAACAAGGGTAAGGGCACGAAACCTGTTCTGAGGGAAAGAGGTATTATTACAGACTTTTTTCCACCTCCGCCTATTCCAAATCCCACAAGCCCACTGCCAAGCGAGGAGAAGGAGCCGAGCATTCACAGCAGAACGAACAACTCAGTGTGCCTAGGGGAGAGCATAATTGACAATAACTCACTGCTAGACCTTTGCTTGTCTATGCAGAGAGCCATGACTCCGCTGCAGAGAAGTAACACGAGCAACCAAATTAATAGTTACCAACACCAGACGATAACCTCACAACGGGAAGCGTTAGACAGATTATCCGCTTCCCCTAATCTTGATGTCCACTTAGACTCGCAGGACCCCGAAAACAACAGCGATCATGAAGAAGGCAGTACAAGCCTGGGGGACTTGCAAGCCTCTGTTGCATCTGTACAATTCGCATTAAATATACTACTGAAGATGTGTGGGAAAATACTAGACATCACTCTCGCAATCGCAACAAGCGACACTGAGAAAAACATTTCAAAGGAGACCGAGCCGGAACTCATCAATACTAATACGCATGATGGCTCTGACTCTGGAACCCAGGACCCAAATACTACTAATAACTCGGAAATTTACCTCTCACGCAAACAAAGACGCCTGACAAAAAAGGCGATTGGAAGAAGAAAGCGTCAAATGGCAACAACCATACTACCAGATATAGCAGAGTCAGTGGAGGAAATCACGAGGCCAACAGTAGGCAGCACTCCCAAAAAGGGACAGAGGAAAACAAAACGGAGAGCGGCGCGTGCACGGAAACGCACTGCAGCAAAAGAGGGAAAGCTCACTAGCTGGCTCTTGAATGACAAATGCGACACCTTTAAATCAGCAATGGCACCAGAACCAGAATCATCCCTTTGTGAAAAAGAACAGGACACAAACGTATCCCGGAATAACACAAACAATCTATCAGCTATTTCAATATTCTCGACCAACGAGCCCCAAATATCGACAGCTGCACCAGATGAGGATAAGGGCAATTACATAGTACCTAGGGGTGGAAGAATCTGCCTGATTAAAAATCTCTATCAATCTAGTAACCATGATTGGATTACCAGATCAGCATTGATGATTAGACTGCATTCCATTCCGCAGCTGAGAGTGCTACGATCCGAGGACTTTGCATTTGTCGAACCATTAGAAGTCGTGAATTCAAGTACATCGGCCCTCCATTGTAAATTCCTAGCTACCGCAGAGCTGCTGCGTAATTATAAAACCAACTTGAGGGAAGTTGACCTGGAAATAGATGCTGATCCTAATATCCCTGACCCTCAGTGGCCGACCCAGATGCCAAGTCCAATTATGGAAGAAAGGACCATAACACAGCTACCTAAAGATGACACAGTTCAGTTGGCAGATATACAGAAGGTGCTCAAATGGCTAATAGAGTCTCTACCAGCAATAACATCAAACCAATGAGATAAAACCATAATATCCTGGAACTGCCGGGGATTCAGCCATTTATTATCGCCTGATGGCTCAATTTCCTTATTAATGGGCCATACCTGCATATGTTTACAAGAGACGTGGCTTACCTCCCGGGCCCTGCTAAATGGGTACACCATACACCAGGAATTGGCAAAAAAGGGTCCAAGGGGAAGACCATATGGAGGCCTATTAATTGGCATTTTGCATCCACTAAGATCGACCCGCATTCACACGAAATTGGATGAATATGTATTAGCAGTTGAACTGGAGCTCCCTGGCAAAGATAAAACGGAACACGTTCTCTTAGTTAATATATATAATCCACCTGAATCTTCTCAGAGCGAGCTCATCCAGGAAGCTTGCCACGATCTGTTGATCAACTGGCTGACGGAGCCAAAGAAAAATATGGTAATCTTTGTGGGAGATTTTAATTGCCACTTAATTGGCGAGTCGAGTACCAGCAACAACCCCTTGCTGAAGAAAATAGGCAAACTGAAACATGGAAGTGTAAACTCGGAGGGACAGCTATGGCTTAACTTCTTTAAGTCATGGAACTTTGAAATTTTAAACGGCAGAACCATCAGTGACTACCCGGGTAAACCAACATGGGGAAACTCTATATCTAGTAGCACACTGGATTACATATACGTGAGTCCCACCATGACTACCTGGGTCACAGACATGAAGATCAAGGACAATGATTGGAGCGACCACGCTACTCTTACACTCTTTTTCAATTATATCACACAATACACATCGCTTAGACCTATTGGAGAGTTGAAGACGAACCATGCTCTCTCCAAGATTCGGTGGTCAGATAATAACATCAATCGAGCCACAGAATATACAACTAACTATCCCAATCTGTGTCGCACAGAACTCTCAGCTATGACCAGCAATGAGATTGAAGAATGGATCGCAGCATTCTCAAACACCTTTGCAGCAGTTAAAACAAATATGCGGGCTCCTGAGACAAAGACTACTAACATATTCGACATTGAAATTAGAGACGCCAAACGAACTCTAAGAGCAGACTTGAGGAAACTACGTAAAGTATCAATTACATCGCACTATTATCTGACTTTAAGCAAGAAGATGAAAAACGCCTACAGAACATGGCTAAAGCAGAAACGCTATGCAATAAAACTGCTCAAATGGCAAACAACAGTCCAAACACTATGCACGGGAAACTCCCGATCCATATGGGGATTACTGAGCACGGCTCGTGGTGACATCAGTATCCCCTTAACCAATTCAATTGGTATTAGCCAATGGGAGGAATTCCTGAAAACCCGAAACGGTATGGATCAGGCAAAGCCTCAGGAGAGGATTCACCAGGATCTACCTACGACCCCTTTTAAAGTGTCAGTCGAATCTATGATAACCAGGATAAAAAAGCTCAAATCCTCAAGAGCCCCGGGACCCAATGGCTTAGCAAATGCCGTATTAAAGAGCAACCCCGAATACTGGGCAGAGATACTTGTGATCCTCTTTGAAAAGATTATGAAGGAAGGTCAAATCCCTGAATCCTGGCAGACAACAATCTTGATTCCTGTACATAAGAGAGGCGACCGTACAGACCCTGGTAATTACCGTCTACTTTCCATGTTGGACTGCACGGGCAAGATATTTGCAGCATACCTCCTACAAGAACTCCAAACTTGGGTAGAGAGAGAAAAGATCCTTGACCGTTTCCAATGTGGATTTAGAAGCGGATATTCTACCACACACAATTTGGTAGTAATGGACATTCTCTGTAACAAAGCCAGAACATCAGGTAATCCACCGTTATACGCTCTGTTCATAGACTTTAGGTCCGCCTTTGACCTAGTCCCCAGGGAATTACTATGGGCCAAACTTGAAAAATTGGGATGTCCAAAAGAAATACCATATTATCTCAAATTATTGCACCACAATACCACAGTCTCCCTGAAGCTGGATGCTAAAGGGAATATGACTAATAAGATCAATCAAAACTGTGGTGTGAAAGAAGGATGCGTTACGGCACCAATATTGTATAACCTGTTTGTTCACGACATACCTAAAATGCTGTCACTGGAAAATAACTGCCCCCCTAAGATTGGACCCTCCCACTGTGTGGTGCTAGCATATGCGGACGACTTAGTCATTTTGGACCACACCATTAGCGGCATGCGAAGATCAGCTGAGGCATTATGGTCCTATACTAAATCAAATGGGCTGGCGATTAATCTGAATAAAACACAGATGGTAATGTTCAGTTCTAAGAAGACAGCAAGAATCGGTCTAAACATATTTGGGACGGAAATCAAATATACCCCATATTACAGATACCTGGGTGTCGAGGTTGAGCCCAAGGGGCAATATACCATCTGCAAACAAATTAGATCCACAAGGGCTGCCCAAGTCACAGCACTTATTTACCGTTTTTCTACATCTTATTCTGGTTATACCATCTGGGCAGCACGCCAACTTTACCTTCAGGTCTTAACACCGATGATAATCTATGGCCTTGAGGCACTACAATTGATAGACCTTGATTGGCTTCAAATCCTCGAAGGAAAATTTTGGAGAAAAATACTCGGCCTGCCGGGCTGTATCCCAATGGCCATCCTCAGATTAGAGCTCGGCCTTATTTCCTGGAAGTCTCTTGTACTCAGGAAAAGAGCTGAACTATATCTAAAAGTAACATCGGATACAGCCAATTTATTGTTAGCAGCGATCCACTGCGAAATTAACAAAGTGTCTTCATATTCTATTATGAAAAAGAATATTATCAACTACCTCGAAGCTATTGGCTGGACACAAAAACAACAAGTGGCCTCTACTCCTTTGCTGAGAGCACTAGCCAAGAAATCTGAATTACACGACTGGATCAGAAATTTTGCGCATTTGGAAGATCTGAAGCGCTACAAATTTGTGCAATTCATGAATTACACTATTAAAAAACCATTACCATACCTGAATCTATGCCCTTCACCACGGCTAGGTCGATTCATTCTTTTGCTAAGGATCGATCAGCTACCTGTACTGGCCATAAGTGGGATTAAGAACAATCTCCCTCTACCTGAACGCTACTGCAGGCTGTGCAAGGACAAAACGGAATCTGAAACGGGCAAACACGTCCTCACTAGATGTGTCGCTATGGCAAAGGTCTATACAATATTTTATACAGACTTTGTTCATAACTTGGAATATGTTGGCAGTAACGAATTCTGGCACAGAGCCGTTAATGCAAAGGGAAAAGGAATGAAATTATACATTGCTATGTATGATGTTTGGACGATTGCTGAGAAATCATTGGACATAAGCATATAGCAAATGTCAACTCGGGGATGTCCCTTGGGAACGTCACTCCTAAGAAAAAAGGAAAAACTAATATTCATTCATTGGTGGATTTATGGATTCCTTTCTACTAATCTATGCCTTTTATGCTATTATTCTTTTCTATCGACTCAATATGTCAATATTATTTTTAATGAATGATTGTTGTTCGAATGTAATTTCTTACGTCATGTGAAAAGCTTATAATAAGCTGTAACACATTAGTAATAAATTAAATTAAATTAAAATTAAATTAAATAATGAAAGCCTGCTTGATGACAATGGACTGTCTGTACAGAGAGGCTCACGCTCCACAAAGTAGATCAGGGGAAAGTCCTGGCGTTAACACACCTGCTCTCATGACCTTTGCATGAGTATACAAGCATCGGAAAAGGGCCACATGTTTGGCTTTTGTATGGCATAGAATAGGCACTGCCATAATGGTACTATTTGGCCATAAAATGATAACAGCTCACACATGGTGTTAGTACCTGGGCATATGATGGCACTGCATATATAATTCCTATACTAGAGCAAAAACGCTTGGTTTTGACAATGCTTGTTTTTAACCAGAAATTAGTGAAAGGAACAGGTACACGGGCACAACAATAGCATATAAATCAAATGGCTCAAGGCACACTTTGTGACCAGTTTTTTATTACAGAAACAGCTGGTTTACACCTGCTAATTAGCCATGACCTTTTAAAAGAAGGCTTAGAAATCACAATGGAATCCCCTTAATAGAACAGAGATAGCTCAAAACGATCTGGCATGCCAGTGTTTGGGGTTGAGTAAAGAAAGCAGTGGGTAGGAAAGGCCATACAGACTAGCATGACATAAACAAACAGTGTTACAGCTAATACATGATGCCATTTGATATTGAACAAGTTACAAATATGTTCGGAGAATTAATGAATCAGTCTCTCCTCTACTTTAAGTCATGAGCAGAGATAAACTTAGAGGTGACTCAATATCTCAAATCTCAAATGTACAGAGTTAATATGAAACAACATGTTTATATATAGAGATAGTTTAAATGATTATTCCAAAAAGGTTTTTACAGAAACATTAAAGCCAATTCTAAAATGGTTTTAAATTCACCAGCATTTATGAAAAGATGCTAGATTTAAAAAAAAGATGACAGAGAAAAGAAGTTACAGCAGAAAACCAATAGAAATAGTACATATAGTAGCCTAGTGTCATAACTATACCATCAAAAAGAAAATACCATAGCTGGTTTGTAAGAAACGTATTAAAAATGGCATAATTAAACATAGTGATCAGAAAGAATCATCATAATCATGGCAATTCAAATGTAAAATAAATAATTTTAAAAAGTGAATTCAATCATTGCTAAACTAATCGGCAAGTTGATCAGCAGGTCGATGTGCAAGTTTCAGCTCCTAGCCAATTTGATGCTCCTTCATCAGGACCGGAGAAAGTTGTTTAAAATGATCATATAGTGACTGAATGAGCTGATAATAAAAAACACAGTCAGCAATTAGCCTTGATATCTTCCATTTTACGCTCTAAGGATCTGTGATATTATTTGTTGACTCCATTTTATCACAGTCTTGGGATTCATGCAAACTCTAAAAGGGATTAAGTATTGCTGCTGTCACGATCCATATGCAACTAGATTACTGACTGAGTTTCATGAATATGTTTGTGTTGCACAGCATAAAAAAATCATACATTGATAGAGAATTTTAGGAATCTTCATATTTCATTGAGAACTGCCCCATCTCTCATAACATAATAAAAGGGACCCGAAACAAACACAAAGTGTACTATATTAAAAGGACAAAAAGAGACCAATACCTAATAGTCGCTTATTCATAATTATGAAAAAAATCCTAATAATCATCATTCCTTAATGTCGACTCACCAGAACAATGTAGAGATTGGTGAAATCCTGATTAGTTGACACAGGAAGCTAAGTGAGAACTCTATAACTTTATTGCCAATTCTTTCATAACCCAGTCTCATTCAAACTGAGGCATGCCAATATGATAACCACCACTGGCAAAGCAAACAGTTTTAAATTTTGCTCTCACAAAACTGCTTAGAAATTACATTGGTGTCCCCTAAGAAACACAGAGCAAGCTGAATAAAATCACAGGTTGTGTGTTTTGAGTGCAGCGGGGCAGGAAGTGTATGGGACTAGCATGAACATGGGTGGTCAATGTCTGGGTAAAAAGCCAATGAACACCCAAATGCTGTATGTTTCCTCCTCACATTCCATCTCTCTCCTAACTGCGTTTACAATGCAAATAGTTTAAATTTATAGGCAATGTTTTCAGTGTCACCTATCAGCCAGAATGTAAAAAAAGGGTCAGTGCATGAGATGTCCAAAAGACTGTGGGCCTCATTATAAATCTGCTGGTCCTAATTAACATGCCGGTAATTCTGTTTACTGACACATTTACCGGACCAGCAGAGTACAAGTTTGCCGGAGGGGTGGCCTGAGCTGGAGGTAACTCAAGCACCCCACTGGCAAAAACAGCCAAGTATTGCTGGCACCAGTGTTACCAGTGCCATTAATACCACCCCCCCATGGAGTCCTATAGGACTCCATGGAATGTGGATTTGCCATTGATCCCACCACCTGTAATATGCCAGTAATTTCGGCATATCAGGCGGCGGGAACGGTAATACCGTTTGCTGGTATCCAGCCAGATTTACCAGCGGGATACTGGCAAACATGTAATGAGGGACTATGGGCCTCATTACGACCCCGGCGGAGGACCATGGTGCTACTAGCACCATGGTCCATGCCGGTGTCCGCCATGGCGGAATGGGGAATTTCCACCCCATTCCAAGGTTGGTGGGGCGGTAATTCCCCATGCCGCTAAGGCCCTTCTCCATTCCCATTTTTGCCCCGTAGGGCTCAATGGGAATGGGGAAGGCGCTAAGTACGGTGCCGCAAATTGCGGCACTGTACTTAGCACCAAGGTCCCTTTGCGGGTCCCTACTTTAACGGCTGGTAAAACCAGCCGTTAAGGTCGGGTCCCGCAAAGGGACCTCGTAATTAGGCGCTAATAGGTTAACGGCGCCGCAGCCTTTTACGGCGCCGTTAACCCATTAGCGCCTGGGTCGTAATGAGGCCCTGTGTCTCTTGAGATCACAAAATTTTATAAAGCTCAAGAACATTTCAATTCAAACTAAAATGCAGTGAGTGTTGCAGCTCCTCAGTTGTGGTTGAAGTGCAGTGCAAAATAAAGTAGCGGAAACATGGACTTTTATTAAATAAAAACATGTTGTTGTTGCCTGATGAATGATAAGATCAGGCAGTAATTTCCTTCTGGAATGGTAGCAATATACTGTACATTATAGACCGGGGGAGTGATGTGACACCTATTGGCCAATTTCTGGGCCATACAAGCAGGTATGACTCGGAAATCCCAAATGCCTTGAAATTGTCCAATTATGGGGAAGAAGCATCATTCCCTTGGTGTCAGTGAACTGCTGGCATGGCTCTTGGCGTGGTGCTCCCTCTCATCACGGGAGCAGAGTGCTGAGAGCTCTGCTATTGGACCACTAAGGCAGGCTAGCTGTAGTCCAATAACCTGGGAACTTGTGCCTTAAAAAGAAGGGGTCTCCCACCCCATTAGCAGATTCTCTCAGATCCTCTCAAGACCCACAGATTCACTCTGGAAAAACTCACTGGACTTCCTTTGAGAAAGTTGTACTTTCCAAAGCCCACAGCCTGAGGTGAAGAATGAGCCATTCAAGGCAGAAGGAAGATCTGCCCCCTACCCACTCCCAGGGTATATCAGGAGTGACCTTTGGAAATTCTGGCACAGAGTGGCCAGAACCTATCACTCTGCACCGGAATCCCCTAAAGCAGAGAGAGCAGACCCTGAATGGAATCATCCTGTCCTCGGGATCCCCTGAGTGGGCCTCACAGCAGCCAGACAGAGGGCCAGACCAGTCGAAGCTCCCTGTTCTGCCGCACTGACCTGGTCATTCCGGGTTCACTGCACCTTGGACGAGAGGAAATACACTGGCACTAGCTTTTAAGCTCCTCCACCACTCAGAACTATTGCTTGCACTTCGAACCAGCTCAATGCTGCATCGCTCCCTAGCTGAGCCTGTCACCTGCTAGGCCTGAATCAACTGCTTGACTTCGGGACCCGATTTGAATCACTGGTGAGTCATATGCTGAAATAAAAAAGACAAAAAGAGACCAATACCTAATAGTCGCTTATTTATAATTATGAAAAAATCCTAATAATCATCATTCCATAATGTCGACTCACCATAAAAATGTAGAGATTGGTAAAATCCTGATTATTTGACACAGGAAGCTAAGTGAAAACTCTATAACTTTATTGCCAATCTTTTCATAACCCAGTCTCATTCAAACTCAGGCATACCAATATGATAACCACCATTGGCAAAGCAAACAGTTTTAACTTTTTCTCTCACAAAACTGCTTAGAAATGACATTGGTGTCCGCTAAGAAACACAGAGCAAGCTGAATAAAATCACAGGTTGTGTGTTTTGAGTGCAGCGGGACAGGAAGTGTATGGGACTTGCATGAACATGGGTGGTCAATGTGTGGGTAAAAAGCCAATGAACACCCAAAGGCTGTATGGTTCCTCCTCACACTCCATCTCTCTCCTATCTGCACTTACAATGCAAATAGTTTCAATTTATAGGCAGCGTTTTCAGTGTCACCTATCAGCCAGAATCTAAAAAAAGGGTCAGTGCATGAGATGCCCAAAAGACTGTGTGCCTCATTATAAATCTGCTGGTCCTAATTAATATGCTGGTAATTCTGTTTACCGACACATTTCCCGGACCAGCAGAGTACAAGTTTGCCGGAGG
This sequence comes from Ambystoma mexicanum, assembly GCF_040938575.1. Taxonomy (NCBI): domain Eukaryota; kingdom Metazoa; phylum Chordata; class Amphibia; order Caudata; family Ambystomatidae; genus Ambystoma; species Ambystoma mexicanum. Next base: position 753,014,538 of record NC_090923.1, read on the forward strand.
GGTGGCCTGAGCTGGAGGTAACTCAAGCAGCCCACTGGCAAAAACAGATGGTATTGCCGGCACCAGTGTTGCCAGTGCCATTAATACCGCCCCCCCCCGTGGAGTCCTATAGGACTCCATGGAATGTGGATTTGCCATTGATCCCGCCACCTGTAATATGCCGGTAATTTCGGCATATCAGGCGTCGGGAACGGTAATACCGTTTGCTGGTATCCAGCCAGATTTACCAGCGGGATACTGGCAAACATGTAATGAGGGACTATGTCTCTTGAGGTCTCAAAATTTCATAAGGCTCAAGAACATTTCAATTCAAACTAAAATGCAGTGAGTGTTGCAGTTCCTCAGTTTTGGTTGAAGTGCAGTGCAAAATAAAGTAGCGGAAACGTGGACTTTGATTAAATAAAAACATGTTGTTGTTGCCTGATGAGTGATAAGATCAGGCAGTAATTTCTTTCTGGAATGGTAGCAATATACTGTACATTATATACCGGGGGAGTGATGTGACACTCATTGGCCAATTTCTGGGCCATAAAAGCCGGTATGACTCGGAAATCCCAAATGGCCTTCAAATAGCCAATAATGGGGAAGAAGCATCATTCCCTTGGTTTCAGTGAACTGCTGGCATGGCTCTTGGCGTGGTGCTCCCTCTCATCACGGGAGCACAGTGCTGAGAGCTCTGCTATTGGACCACTAAGGCAGGCTAGCTGTAGTCCAATAACCTGGTGACTTGTGCCTTAAAAAGAAGGGGTCCCCCACCCCATTAGCAGATTCTCTCAGATCCTCTCAAGACCCACAGATTCACTCTGGAATAACTCACTGGACTTCCTTTAAGAAAGTTGTACTTTCCAAAGCCCACAGCTTGAGGTGAAGAATGAGCCATTCAAGGCAGAAGGAAGATCTGCCCTCTACCCACTCCCAGGGTATATCAGGAGTGACCTTTGGAGATTCTTACACAGAGTGGACCAGAACCTATCACTCTGCACCGGAATCCCCTAAAGCAGAGAGAGCAGACCCTGAATGGAATCATCCTGTCCTCGGGATCCCCTGAGTGGGCCTCACAGCAGCCAGAGGGCCAGACCAGTCGAAGCTCCCTGCTCTGCCGCACTGAACTGGTCATTCCGGGTTCTCTGCACCTTGAACGAGAGGAAAGACACTGGCACTAGCTTTTAAGCTCCTCCACCAATCAGAACTATTGCTTGCACTTCGAACCAGCTCAGTGCTGCTTCGCTCCCTAGCTGAGCCTGTCACCTGCTAGGCCTGAATCAACTGCTTGACTTCGGGACCCGATTTGAATCACTGGCGAGTCATATGCTGACTATGAGCAGGGGTTGCACTTCTTCACCCTGATAGCCTTGAACAGCCGCCTCACTGATCAGCACCCCAATGCCCCCAAGATCACACCTCGATGACTGTCACCCGCCAAATAAAACTGCTGGAGCATAACGCATCAACCCCTCCCAGAGGCTAAAGCCGACTCAGCCTGACATAAATGCTAAGAGACCCTTGGACCGCCTTGACCTGCATTGTTGAGAGCCTCCCCTTGACCACACACATAGAGTCCTATTTGCCCCTATTCGACGCACACTTGGTGCTTGGGCCCACCCGATCCAATGTGCATAAACTGAGCTTGATCCGCTTCCATCAACGTTCGACCCCGAACTGCCCTCTCCGTCCACATGAGCTGTAGAGACTGCTTAGGTCCCACTTGCACCTGTAACAACAAATGCTTTTCATGGTTAGTAATTTACCAACAACCCATGGAGCTACGCCCAAAGTGCCACTTTCCTCAGTCTGTCGCATCTTGTCTGTTGATTCTACAGAGTGAGTTTTTGTACCATATTTACTATTTGTTGTATTGCAGATGGTGTGTTTAATTAAAAAATATATATACATATATATTATTTTTATAGAACCTTTATTATGCATTCCCTTTATTTTGGACTGTGTTGTTTGGGTCACTACTGGTTTACCTTCCCACACGTCTTAATAGCATGGCCTTCCCTTGGCCCACATTCCCACAAAAGGCGAAGGAGGTGTATCCCTCAACTGTACCTGTTTTACCTTTTTGATTGTGTCGGGTTTTGGTTAGAAGTGTGAGGGCTGAGTGAACGGTTTTAGCCCTACTCATCCCTGTACACCTGCGAAGCAGAATCAAATTCATCACACACACTCTCCCTCATCTACTGTCCTTTCTCACTCCCTTTGATCATCTTTCCCCTTCTCTCTCTCTCCTTCTGTGCCTCTGATGGTCACACTTTGTCTCTACTTAACTCTTTCCTCAGATCTCTCCTCTCTGCTCTCCTGACCTCTCTCATCACCTCTATCCTCACTTCTCACCTCTTCCCCATCCTCATGCATCTCCTCTCAGCTATCTTCTCCCCTCCTTCCTCTCTTCACCTCTCGTTTCACCTCTCTCCACCCAGCACCTACTTCCGCTCACACTCTCACTAGTCATTCTCACACAATCTCACATACTCACAGCATCAAACTAAAAAAAAAAGTACCACTCTCTCTCACAACTATCACCTCACTGTCACTCTGCACCAACAACACCACCAACTCCTCAGCAACCTTCGCCACCGTCCTTCTTCTGCCTGGTCTCACGGTCCAGATCCACTCCTTCTGACATCACCCATGCCACCCACACTCTCACATCCATCCCCTTTCTTTTTAAACTCTCCTCCCCCTGAGCGTATCACTCCCCACACCTTGCTCCTTGTTACAATGCTCACCTGGCCAATCTATGGTTATTCTTTCCCCCACAGGCTAGGTTGCACAGGTTAAATGCCTGAAAACCCATTGTATCCACGCGTTTTTACATTGTGATTCGGTCTTCTGTCTTTATGATGTGGTGTGGGTCTGGTCTCTCAAGTTCACTTGGTTATGGTGAGTTGTTTACCTTTTTTTCTGAACTCAGAATTGCTTTCCGATATCGTTGTGCAGATCGTGCTATGTGTGGCCTCCCTTTCTATCTGTTTGCTTCGTTTGTGTTTCACCACCAGGACTTCTAGTACTGGAGGTCTTGCAAGCCAAAAGAGAATTCTGTCCAGAAAAGGAAGGTGGTACAGGAAGGTGGTACCAGTATTCCCATTCAAGTCACGTGAGGGGGCCTGGAGGATTGGGAACCCTGCCAACTCATGCACCCTTCCCTTGGGACAGGCCTAGCTCTGTGGCTCTGGCTTTTGCCCTGGTAGATCCCCTATCCCAGGTTGTGAGGGGTCCCTACTACCCCTTGACAGGGCCCAGTCCCAAATCATGTCATAGTTCACACATTCATGCACCCAGACCCATCTCCTGAGGAACCTGAACATATCATTGTAATGTGTTCTAAGACTCGTCCTGAACCTGATCCCATCATCCCTGCTCCATAGGATGAGTGGGGGATACCTTAATCGTGCCTTCACTAAAATATTGTAATCGTAATCCACTGGATGGCCAGTTCTTGAGAAAGCCCTTGGGAAAACCCTTGGGAAAACCGCTGCTGCACCCATTAGGGAGAGTGCAGCATTGCAGAAACTAGTGTATGGTTCTCCAGGAATGCAGTGCAAGATTTCCATTGTGCATTCCTCCTAGTCTTCCGCCCCTCCATTGTGCAACAGGTTCCAAGGTGTTCCAGGATACTCTGGGGGGTGCCTGGGATCCAGGGTAGTGGGTTGCCATCGGTGGATGCAAAAACAAAATCATGGCTGGACAGCTTCATTAATTAGTCGAAGGCTATCCTCGGGGCATGAATAGTAGAAAGGGGGCGAGCATGTTACCCACTTTCCCCTAAAAAGGGGTTACTTCATGCACATGTGTAATAATTTAAAATAATTCTGTAACCTGGCATGTGTAGTTTTACATATGGTACTACCCATGCTCCCCTGGGCTGCACCCACATAGATGAGTCCCCTGGTGCGTGTAGAGCACAAGGGACCTTTGAACAATATTAATTAGAGGCAAATAAAGCGCCAGCATAGAGTGGCAACAGAGCAGTTTCCCCCAGGCCATCCTGCTTGGGGTGCAGTCTGTAGGCGCACCTCCTCGAGGAAGAGGCCCTCACCCCCAGCTCTGCTGCTTTCAATGGCCTGATACCTGGTTGGTCCTGTCCCTCAACTCAGCCCTCCGTAAATCAGCGGGAGTGCCACAACATTCTCTGTTGCAGTCTGGGGCCTTTAATTCACTGGGTGGCAATCCCTGAGCCAAACACAGAGCTGCTCACATCACTACTCTGGCAGCTTCCTTTCCTTTAACTGGCCCTGCCCTATGAACGCTTCACTATGTCCGCTCCGACAGCACGCCACCGGACTTTCTTCCACATTCGGCCTCATTACAAGTATGGTGGTAAGGCAACGACGGCGATGGTATTGCTACCGGCACCGTTGCTACCGTACCGCCATACTAGGAGTTCTGCTCACAGGTGCCCTTGCAGCCACCAGGTCTGACCTGGTGGCCTTCCCGCCACCCGCGAGCAGAACATGATGGTAGCACCGGTACCGTTATTAACGGTACCGGTGCTACCACCCTCCCCATTCCCATTGAGCCCTTTGGGGCTCAAATGGGGTTGGGGATGTACCGGGCCTGGCACCCGCGAAAAGGCAATTACCGGGTAAAACTGGCAAGACTACCTCCAACCTCGTAATGAGGCCCACTGTCTCTCTCAAACGTCAGCCATGCTTCTCTGCCTATGAATCCCAGGCCTTCTTCATACGCTAACGGCCCCCATTGCTACACCTGACAACCGAGGTTGCACCTGGCATGTGCAACCCAGGACCTCCTGGCCCTTCCCTCCACAAGCAAACATTGGCTGGCAGTGCTTTAAGTGACATTCAAAATTGAGCTGGGGCTCTTAAGGGAGCATGGCGAAAAGGGGCCAGGCCTGGCGGGTGGTCACCACTGCAATTAAGACATGACCTGAATACTGCCTGTTAGACAATTATCCTTTTCGGCCAAGCCCCTGCAAGGCCCCTCACTTGATTTTGAAAGAGGCGGCATTCTGGTCAGATAAGTGTTGCTTAATTGCAGTGCTGACCTGATGCCAGGCACTCCTTAGCATCTCACATGATATGATGTGATATGATAGTTTATTTATATAGCGCCGATGCACAATGTGTTTCAAAGCGCATTACAGCAAGGGAGGGAACGGGAAAAAAACTACGACATTCTCATAAGGCCATGAACAACAAGAATGTGAAAATAACTACCGTACTCGGTTTAACAACATTTCATATAGTGCAAGTGCTAAACAAACATAGATTAGGAAGGATGGGGGTTGGAGGGGGAAAAGGAAACAGACAGGCAACTACTGTACTAGGCCTGATGACATTTCTGGTAGAGCCGGCGAATACAAGAGGGGAGAGGGAAGGGGAGAGAAGGGGGAGAAGAACACACAAGCAACTATTGCATTAGCCCTAACGACATTATAAATTTGCTGGTCCGGTAGTAACGGCGCTGGAAAGATACCAGCGCCGTAACTACCTGACTGGCAAACTATGAGTTGTGCTCGCGGGTGCCTTTCTGCCTGTCAGGTCAGACCTGGCAGGCAGAGCGGCACGCACGAGCACAACTCGTCGGATGCACCGGCACCTTTCACTAATGGTGCCGGTGCATCAGACCTCCCCATTCCCATTGAGCCCTATGGGCTCAATGGGAATGGGGAAGAATATTTTCCGGTGCCCGTGAATGGGCAATTACCGGGTCATTACTGCCTTGCCGGACCCGGTAATTGCCCATTCGCGGGTGCCAGAAAATATTCTTCCCCATTCCCACTGAGCAATGGGAATGGGGAGGTCGGATGCACTGGCACCATTCATGAAAGGTGCCGGTGCATCCGACGAGTTGTGCTTGTGGGTGCCGCTCTGCCCGTCAGGTACGACCTAGCGGGCAAAAAGGCACCTGCGAGCACAAATCGTAGTTTGCCGGTCCGGTATTAACGGCACTGGTAGCTTACCAGCGCTGTTACTACCGGACCAGAAAACTTATAATGAGGCCCAATGGTACAGAGAAGAAATGTAAGCAAGGATTCAAGAAGGTGATGTGCACAACATGAAACAGGGCCATCAGGCGTACAAAATGAGTGGGCGAACCACAAGAGTCAAAGTGTCCAAAAGTCAATGAAGCAAGGTCGCCATGCATACGAGTTGAAAGGTGAGGCACAAGAGAAGTGTCTAGAGTCAAATCCAAGCATTTGCAACAGTTCGGTGAGGCGAAAACCGATGGTGAATCAAAACAAAACCTGTTCTGCCCTGATTAGCCCCGGCCCAGTTAAAGCCCTGGCTGACAAACCTTCCTGGCAAACCCAGCAGCACCTTTGCCTCCACCACAGCCAATAACTATGTCAACGTATTTAGAGGTACAGCACCTCAGGTAGCCCTGGCCAGAGAGGACAGAGTTAAATGGGGGAGCAAGGGTGATAGGAGTGTGTATACTAGCTAGTGAAGAGTATTTCCTGCCTTTCTTTGTCTGTCTCTGGCTCACAGTGCTACAGACCATCATCTATCCTACATTCATACATTAATCCTGTGGTGGGGTGAATTCAATATGCATGAGTAAATATATCTGTCTTTAGATACTGTTAAAGCTTTCACCCAGGATGGGTGAGTCTCTAGCCAGGAGCATCCCGGTCCTGGGGGTTTTATGGAGGATGGGTGAAAGCTAAAAGGAATCAGATCATATGAGCTTGGAGTTGTCGACAAGCAGAGAATAGAAGGACATCAAGGGAAAGCCGCAGCCATCAACAAAGATTTGATTAACACGATTCATTTCAGGTTTCACGCTCAATCACCCGCCAGGAATAAGAGTTGTTTTGCTAATTTATCATTTTTAGTAATGTCTATTGAGTGATTGTAGCATATTTTGGTGGGGAAATGTTTGAATGCGTCTCGTGAAAAATGTATTTAATAGATGCAGCCTATGGTATGTTTCAAAAATGTTATACTTGTTGCACGTTTCCTATGGGGGGACACTGGTTGGGGGAGTTTTCAAGAGGGGGGAAATCCAACGCCCCCATCAGCACGGCCCCTTATAATTTTCCTCGCGGCCTAATAGTCCACTGACACGTGACAGGTTATTCATTAGCAACTCCTGACTCTACCTGCAGGATTTCCTTTTGGCGGTAGCTGGAGGAAATGCTGGCATTATCGACAGAGGTGGTAAAGCACACTTGGCATCGGATCAAGATATATTGGATTTGATACAATGTTTGCCATTGACACTCTCCTTCCTGATGGCTACAAGATCCTCTCCACGCCCAGATCCAAAAGTTCCACCGGGGTGTAGCCTTGATCTTTCTGGAGTGGATTCCTGCCTCTATCATTCCTTGGCAGGCCTTCTCCTCCTTTGAATGCCTGGTCTGTAGGCTTTCTCTCTCTCCTGGCCACTCTCTCACAGTGCCTACTATCTACTGGCCACCTAGTCAGATCTCCTCTTCCTCTCTGAGTGAACAGACCTATCTTCCTCCCTCCTGGCCTCAACCACTCAACTCCTCCTACTTGGAGACTTCAACATCCATCTGGATGCCTCCTGTCCCACCACTGAACTCTTTCGCAACCTCTGCGACTCGCACTCCCTCTCTCTATTCTTCCCTCTGGCCCAACTCACTCTGCAGGGCACACTCTTGATGTTCTGATTTCCTCTGACCTCCCCCTCTCTATCCCTCTCACCACGACTCTCTCCTGTAGTGACCGTTTTCTCCTCTCCTCTCATCTCGCCCTCTCTACCCCCAGGCCAAGCCTACCACACACTGCCGCCAACCTTCTGAGTCATTCGACCCATGAAGCGTGTGTCAGTTGAGGCTTTCACCGCCTCCTTCTCTCGCCTTCCTGCTCTCCTGGCTGGCTCACACCCTGACACAGCCCTTTCCATGCTCCATTCTGCTATCTCTGATACTCTCAATGCACTTGCCCCTGTCATGAGGATCCGCATGAAGCCTAAAGTCAAGTGCAACTCATGGTACGACTCAGATCTCGTCACCCTTAAACATAAGTGTAGGGTGGCTGAGAGGATATGGTTGGCATCTTGCACATCCTCTGAAAAACTGGCCTGCCGTCTGTTCCAAAGACAATACGTAATCTCTGTCCTCACTAAGAAGAGAGCACACATCCAAGCCCACATTTCTGCGGAATCTAGCAACTATGCCAAACTCTTTAAAATCTGCAAGGAGCTGGCCAGTCCTGCCACAGTCAGTACCTCTCATGTCTCTTGCCAGACCCTTGCTCCAGCCCAGGCTAACTTCTTCAACCACTCTTTCACCTCTGGAACCTTGCCCTCCCCCCTGAAGCACTCCCTAGTGAACCCTCCTCTCAAGAAACCCTCAGCAGACCCCTCCCTTCTGGCTAACTATCGCCCACTCTCTATCACTCCTTTCCTGGGCAAACTCCTGGAAAAGCTGTTCATCTCCCAGCTTAATCTTCACACTGAATCTGATGGTTTTCTCCACAACCATCTGTCTGGCTTCACAGCAGCCAGAAGCACGGAAAGTGCTCTCCTGAAAATCTGTGAAGACCTGCTCTCTAACCTTTATTCTAATCTCCCCTCTGTCCTCATCCTACTTGATCTCTCTTCTGCCTTTGACACAGTCAACCATACCATCCTGATCAACCGGCTCTGTGATAACCTGGGTATCACTGATCAGGCTCTGGCCTGGCTGACTTCTTTCCTCTTGGACCGACCCTCCCAGGTTCAACTTGGGTCCTTCCTCTCCTCTATCTCTCTCTCCACCTGCTGTGTTCCCCAGGGATCTAACCTCTCTTCCTGGTTGTTCAACCAATGCATGGCACCTCTAGCCCACCACATTGCTGCTCTCTGCCCCAACTCCCAGTGCTATGCAGATGATGCTCAGCTTGCTTTTGGGCTCAACTCTGCCGACTCCTCTCCTTCTCTCTACCCAGATTTTCTGTCTGCAGTCTAGGAGTGGTGCGCTGCCAATGATCTCTGTCTGAATGCCAGCAAGATGGAGAGCCTCCTCATCAGCACACCTGCACCCCTCTTTCCCGCCATCATCTGGCCGGTCTCCCTTGGCCCTCCCCATGCTACCACCTGTGAGTCTAAGAACCACTGAGTTATCTTCAACTCCTCCCTTTCCTTCTTTCCTCAAATTTCCAACGCCTCTAAGAAGTCAAACTACCAACTGAACCTCCTCAGAGGTATTCTTCCTTCCTCTCCTTCCCCCAGATGCTTACTGTATCTAGAACTCTGGTTCTCTCTAGGCTTGACTACTGTAACAGTCTCTTTTAAAATCTGCCTGCTTCTACTCTCTGTCCTCTGCAACTTATCCAAGCTGGACTGCCAGACTTATCCTAGGCCTCAAGCCCGAGGATCGTATCTCTCCAGCACTGAAATCTCTCCATTGGCTCCCAGTGGCTGCAAGGAGCAAGTTGAAGACCCTTTGCATTGTCCACAAGGCCTTCTGGGGCCTGGGACGAAGTATCTCTATCTTTCGCTTCTGAAGTATCTTCCTACTCAAGCTCTTCACTCCTCCACCTCTAACTCCTTGAAGATCAGTTGCTTTTCCAAGCAACAATTCGGGGGCAGATCTCTCTCTTCGGCTGGCGCCTCCCTCTGGAACATCCTCCCTGCCTCTGAAACTTGAGCAGAACCATCTTGAGTTTGGGAAGCAGCTCAAGATTTTCCTCTTTGCATCTGCCTTCTCTCTAACGCTACCTTGCTGATGAAGTATCTGATACTGCACTTGTTACCTGGCTACTCTCTGAACCATAGGCCCAGGTCCCTGCCCTCCCAGTTGCACATCTGCTCTGCCTCCTGGCAACCCTGCATTTGGGGCTGTTTCTGCAACATTACAACCCCCCACCTTCACTTATCTAACACTTGTTTTTCTGCACTTAATCCTTGCACTGCCACCTGCTGGCTGCCCTTCTTGTTTTCGATGTTTGATCCTATGTCTTCACTTGCTCCCCCTCCCTTTGCCCTGTAACCTCTCCCGTTTCTTCTCCCCTTTACGTGCACAATCTCAATGTCACTGGGCATAGTCAGTTTGTTGTTTTGTCCCCCCTTGTTCCCCAACCCTTGCCTCGTCGTACCTTGAAACATTTGTGTATAGGTGCAATATAAATAAAATATCATATCACATCATATCATTGGAAAAGGCTTTGCTTTTTGGGGTGCAGGACAGAGATGCTGTGCTCTAATTTTCATGACTGGTTGACTTCCGTATAATTACATCATAAATAAATAGCCCTGGGATGATGTCCTGGTAGTCAGTGGTTGGGGGTAAAAACGGGTTGTCTACAAGCTTCTCTCACAGGCCACTGACATTTCTGCATGTCGGCCAGTGGCGCGTCCAGGGAGTGGCGCGTGGTGGCACGTGCTATCCCTTGAATCTGATTGATCACCAGAGGTGCCAAACCATTATCCTAAACTAAGATCATTATGTGTATGTGCGCTCGTACCTCATGCCACCCCTGCAAAAGTCAGTGCCCCACTTGGGCCACCCCAGTCAAAAGGGTCTGGACACACCACTGCTGCGGGCATGGTGGAATGGGTCTGAGTTGAAAAGAATTGTACTGATTCAACTCATAATCCTCACCCAACAGGATTAGAGGTTGAAGAGAAGGAAATTAGGGGAAAATAGCAACCCTGCGTAAACATTGGAATATGGGATTTCATTTCACATTTCACCATGGGCTTATTGGCAGCAGGCTCAATCACATAACAGGTTTAAGAACTGTTGTACCCATTAGTGTAGTGTTTTATCATTGTATTTTATTATGTTTTAATACCTGGGGATAATGTTTTAATTAATTTTGTTTGACAAATTTTGGCAATAAATGTGGCCTTTAGTATGTTTCGACAATGACATATTTCTTTCACGTTTCCTCGGGGGAGAGAGGAGACACTGATTGTGTGGGTGCTGCTCCTCATTACCTATAATGAGGTGATAGTGCCATTTCAAGTGAGCGTCATGGGTAGGATCAGAGACTTTGCAGAGTGATTGTAACATTAAAGGTTTGCAGGTGCGGTTGAGTGAGCCGGGCATGGGTGTAGATTCTTCCCCGGCACTCTGCATGATCACAGTCCCCCATTTACTACCCACAGCTATTTTCATTCCTATTGTTGTCTACACCAAGTACCTGCCCTTCCCTGACCAGAACACATGCTCCTATGATCTCTTTGAGCAATCTTTTAACATCAAACTTTGCCCTGTCAGTATATTTTCTAAGCTGCCTGATGAGAGCTATTGACTTAATTGCAGGTGTAAAGTGTGCTACTGGTGTAATATACATGTTTTAACCAAATGTGCCTCCAGACCCTTGATTTATATCTGTTCCTTGACTGAAGTCTTGTTAAAACATCCATTGATAAAGCTAACAGTTTAGACTACTGTAACAGTCTCTTTTCAAATCTGCCTGCGTCTACACTCTGTCCTTTGCAACTTATCCAGAGCTGGACTGTGAGACTTATTCTAGGCCTCAAGCCCAAGGATCATATCTCTCCAGTACTGAAATCTCTCCATTGGCTCCCAGTGGCTGCAAGGAGCAAGTTGAAGACCCTTTGCATTGTCCACAAGGCCTTCTGGGGCCTGGGACAAAAGTATCTCTATCTTTCGCTTCTGAAGTATCTTCCTACTCAAGCTCTTCACTCCACCACCTCTAACTCCTTGAAGGTCAGTTGCTTTTCCAAGCAACAATTCGGGGGCAGATCTCTCTCTTCGGCTGGCGCCTCCCTCTGGAACAGCCTCCCTGCCTCGGAAACTTGAGCAGAACCATCTTGTGTTCGGGAAGCAGCTCAAGATTTTCGTCTTTGCCTCTGCCTTCTCTCTAACGCTATCTTGCTGATCAACTATCTGATACTGCACTTGTTACCTGGCTACCCTCTGAACCATAGGCCCAGGTCCCTGCCCTCCCAGTTGCACACCTGCTCTGCCTCCTGGCAACCCTGCATTTGGGGCTGTTTCTGCAACACTACAACCCCCCACCTTCACTTATCTAACACTTGTTTTTCTGCACTTAATCCCTGCACTGCCACCTGCTGGCTGCCCTTCTTGTTTTCGATGTTTGATCCTATGTCTTCACTTGCTCCCCCTCCCCTTCCCCTGGAACCTCTCCCGTTTCTTCTCCCCTTTACGTGCACAATCTCGATGTCACTGGGCCTAGTCAGTTTGTTGTTTTGTCCCCCCTTTTCCCCAACCCTTGACTCGTCGTGCCTTGAACATTTGTGTATAGGCGCAATATAAATAAAATATCATATCACATCATATCATTGGAAAAGGCTTTGCTTTTCGGGGTGCAGGACAGAGATGCTGTGCTCTAATTTTCATGACTGGTTGACTTCAGTCAGGCCACGGGCCAGAGTTAATTACATCATAAATAAATAGCCCAGGGATGATGTCCTGGTAGTCAGCGGTTGTGGGTAAAAACGGGTTGTCTACCAGGTTCTCTCACAGGCCACTGACATTTCTGCATGTCGGCCAGTGGCGTGTCCAGGGAGTGGCACGTGCTATCCCTTGAATCTGATTGATCACCAGAGGTGCCAAACCATTATCCTAAACTAAGATCATTATGTGTATGTGCGCTCGTACCTCATGCCACCCCTGCAAAAGTCAGTGCCCCACTTGGGCCACCCCAGTCAAAAGGGTCTGGACACACCACTGCTGCGGGCATGGGGGAACGGGTCTGAGTTGAAAAGAATTGTACTGATTCAACTCATAATCCTCACCCAACAGGATTAGAGGTTGAAGAGAATGAAATTAGGGGAAAATAGCAACCCTGTGTAAACATTGGAATATGGGATTTCATTTCACATTTCACCATGGGCTTATTGGCAGCAGGCTCAATCACATAACAGGTTTAAGAACTGTTGTACCCATTAGTGTAATGTTTTATCATTGTATTTTATTATGTTTTAATACCTGGGGATAATGTTTTAATGAATTGTGTTTGACAAATATTGGCAATAAATGTGGCCTTTAGTATGTTTCGACAATGACATATTTCTTTCACGTTTCCTCGGGGGAGAGAGGAGACACTGATTGTGTGGGTGCTGCTCCTCATTACCTATAATGAGGTGATAGTGCCATTTCAAGTGAGCGGCATGGGTAGGATCACAGACTTTGCAGAGTGATTGTAACATTAAAGGTTTGCAGGTGCGGTTGAGTGAGCCGGGCATGGGTGTTGATTCTTCCCCGGCACTCTGCATGATCACAGTCCCCCATTTACTTCCCACAGCTATTTTCATTCCTATTGTTGTCTACACCAAGTACCTGCCCTTCCCTGACCAGAACACATGCTCCTATGATCTCTTTGAGCAATCCTTTATCAAGCTGTAACATCAAACTTTGCCCTGTCAGTATATTTTCTAAGCTGCCTGATGAGAGCTATTGGCTTAATTGCAGGTGTAAAGTGTGCTACTGGTGTAATATAAATGTTTTAACCAAATGTGCCTTCAGACCCTTGATTTATATCTGTTCCTTGACTGAAGTCCTGTTGACTGACGTACTGTTAAAACATCCATTCATAAAACTAACAGTTTAATATGACATTCTCAGACTGCTCCCATTTGACATGTGGAAGTCAGAGGGCTGTAAAGTCATGTGATTTTATTTGACTGTTAAATAAGGCAGATTCCCAATCTTAACATGTTTTTGGGAACAAGACCTTTTTCTCATGTGTGATTGCTCATTAACAGCTTTGACACAGTGTTGCATATTCCACACCATCACTACATTTTATAGAATGAATGTATTCTGTACATGTAATTATTTATCAAGTGGCCATCATCGTGTTGTTTCTCAATGTACATGCTGTATCCAATGAAATAGCAAAAGTCTCATTCATGCATGACCTTTGTTACATGAATACCTTTGGTAATTATTGGTCCAAACTTTTTGTGGATGTTGATGTAGCTGGGGAAAAATCACAACATGCCGCCCCAACAATTGTGTTGCAGACGGAGAAAAAACAAAATGCGTTCTTGAAGTACGTTTGAGCTCACTGATAACATTGCAGTCCGAGCTCAAATGTTTAACTCGTCTGACTTGGCAGAGAGGCAGGAATCACAGCGGTTGCATGTTTCCTGTGGCCATGCAAGAGAAGGACATTCAGTCCTGCGTTTGCTTGAAATTCTGGGACTTGTAGTTTATCTAAATTTCAAATGGGAAAGAAAAAATGAAATGTCCCAGGATCCAAAGGGAAAGAACTAGTCTGGGTGACCTTCTCAAACATGGCTACTTGATAATATAGAGCCCTGGTAACTTCCAGGTTGAAAAAGCAGCACAATAATGAGAACCTGTTTCATTTCTTCTCGTTCCTCCCTCCTCCCGTCGTATACTGCTTTTGCCTCATTTTTGACTGATAATGCTCCTTCCTCTCTCTCAGGTTCCATGCTTTACTCTTGACTCGCTCTACGCTGTCTCTTCCTTTTCTCTTACTTGTAAACCACCCCAGCCATGCCTTACATCCCAGCTTGGCTCTTTGCTCTGAGTGACGCTGGTGTAGAAGAGGCTCCAATTTACTGCACTAGCATAAAACAATACTCAAAAATGGAGTACTCGAAGTGCAGAGCAAAACACAGCTTTTATTCAAAACACAAAAGAAGTGGCCGGTATAGCAACAAGTAGCTCTCAGTTACACAATGGGTGTGAGCGGCTTATAAGGTACAGTTTTGTCACTGCTGGTGTCACACTACGATATTAGTTACAACACGTATGAACATTTGTAATTGGTTAGGGTCTCAAACTACATACAGAATGCATAGAAATTAATCACACAATTGGTTAGTACCTCTCTGAAGGCTCCACCTATGACCATCCTCTTTCTGATAAAACATTTACTTCCTCACTTCATTTATCACCAATTGGCTGTCATCCTTCATCATGGGTGGTATGGCTAAAAAGATTCTCCTTGGTTGGCATCTTGCTCACCAACCTTGGGCACTTTGGCAGGAGGCAAGATAAAATGGAGACATAAGGTGGGGGAAGAAAGGTACATGGTCTGCACATATTCCAATTAAAAGTAACTCGTCATCATCCCTGTGCCTCGAGCTATCTTCTTTTCTTTATACTTTGGTCTTGTGTATCATCTTGTGTGTGTGTGCGCGTTAGTGAGTTTGGTCTGTGTCTTATCTGGACTTGGTTTATAATGATTAGCTAGTGTTCTTCATGACTTGACCACATGTTAGAGGACTGTGTTGCAGAGTGAACTTGTTCTTATTTATTGGATTTGTAGCTAATTGCAAACAACATGTTATAATTTTCCTAGCCTCTTGGGACACCCTTTGCTTATTTTCCATGGAGACCCTTGGAACTCAGATGGTTACTGCTTCATCCAATGGGAACCGTTATCTCGTCTTTGTGTTCTTTCTGCACACCCACTACTCCCTTCCGTGCTTAACCTTGGAGAGTTGTGCTGTGACTGCTTCTCTGGATAGCTTTACAGCTCTTAGAATAATTGTGTTTTTTATTGATTTAAAATCTTTCTGAAGCATAGCTTCTTCTGAGCCTGCTGCAAGCTCTGTATTAGGTTGTGCCCTGAATTTCTTTACATGTTAATGTTCTTCAGGTATATATATATATATATATATATACATATATATATATATATATATATATTACATGGACGCGGTAGCGTCCATGTAGTTATGGTTAAATTGGTGTTTCCATAGGAAGAACATTTTTTGGGTGGCTTATAACTTCGCTCCCTCTGGACGAATCCTCACCAAACTTTGCAAAAAAAAAGTATATGGCCCACTCTGAATTTTTTTTGCAAAGTTTGGAGAGGTTTGGTCCAGGGGGGGGGCAAAGTTATAGGGGGGGTCCCAAAACCCATAGACATAATGGGAAAAAAATGTGCACACGCCTACAGCCCAGATTTTCTGTGGTGCCCGCCATCTTGCATTCGCCGACGACCGCGGACAGCGCGGTGAAACTTGGATTAAAAATTGTATTTAGTGGAGTGTGTTGGTGTGTAAGAGTGTCTGGGGAAGGTGGGGGAGTATGAGATAGGTTCAATGTTCTGTTTTTTTTATATGCTAGACACTTTTGTTGTGTTCGATTTGTCTGCGGACAACACGGCTGTTCTGAAATTTTCTACATAAACTAAATGGTGGGGTGTTCTGAGGACGGAGTATGTGTCCGTTTTGTTCGCAAGCAAGCTAAAATTGAGCTAAGAACACTCGCGGTGTCCTTAAATGTTCGTACATAAACAAAATGGGGGTGTCCTGAGGACGCTGTCCGTATTGTACTCTGGCAAGTTGAATGTGTTCTAAGAACACTCGCGGTGTCCGGAAATGCTCTGATTACTTACAGGTAATCTTCATTACTCCTAGTCCTACTCTTCCTCGTCACAGTACTGACGACCCTCCTCATCCTCCCTGAGGGGAAGGTCCCATGCTCCGGCTTGGTAATATGAAACTGAGTGATGTGGATGTGGGGGAGGAGTTATAGGAATTTAAAGACATAGAAGAAGGTCCTGTGTCGGAGGCAGGGGCCTCATGAAGTAAGTACTCGGACGAGGAAGAGTGGACGTGGAGGTAATGTTTGCAATTAAACAAAATGGGGGTGTTCTGAGAACGCTGTTCGTATTGTTCGTTGTCAGGTTGAAAGTGTTCTAAGAACCCTTCTTATGTCCGTTGACATACAATTTCCTATGGTCCTTACCCAACTTTTTGTCCACTAAACAAACGATAAATCAGGCTGCTGTGCGCCGACATTATGTGATAATCCTATCACTTGCCCCATCGACCTGGCTGACCTGCTTTTGCGACACTAAATCATATCTCCCGCCCCTAAGACTGACATTATCACAGCATTCATATTTCCCATCTCTCTCCATGACGTCACAGGGTGCATAGCCAAACGCACCCAGTCGTCTCCAGTCCTACGCCACTTTACACAGAACCCGGAAAACAACACAGATCATCTCACAACACAGCGCGCCACAATTCGGAATATGAAACTGTGATTTAAAAGCAAACAGCAAGATTGTACATTTCGTAAAGTACTTTTATTTGACATCAAATGTTTAGAAAATATTCAGCGATTTGCATTTGTCTTTGCTGTCGATCCGCAAAAGTTCATCTTGAGTCACGCGCTGTTCCTTTGCGGTACACAGGGTGTTGGTTTATGATAAAAGAAGCACTATGGTCGCACTGATAATCGGAAGGCTGTTCCAACAACGAGGCATTAGACCACCATAATGGTTGGTATGTTGCTTCTAGCCGCTAGTACCGCGTAAGGGCATATTGGTCCTTGGCGATTGTCCCATAAAATGGTGAGGGTCATGAAGTTGTTTAGAAGTAGCTGCACCTGGCAGTTAAAAAATCCGTCGGCCGGGGTCTGAAAATCGTGGCATTGACAGTAGGGAAGGATGTACCTGTTTTAAAAACATAAATTAGTCTCACAAGCCGATCTTCATTAAAAATATTCATTTTATTTATTAGGGCGTGAAACTATTTGCTAGCGAGGATAGTGCAACGGAGTATGTTAACTTATTCCCACTAATCCACCCTCTCTCCTCTGCCTTTTCCAGAGCCGTCTGAGCGCCAAGGGACCACTTCGGCGGTGATAGTGCATGGTACAAAACAATATGCCACATTGAAAGAACAAGTACAAATTAACCGGGCTTTAACGCCACGCTATTGTTATTAAATTCCGGTATAAAATAATCTAAAGGGTTACTTACATTATATTGGCATTTTCCATTGTCTACGCATAATGCAGTCCCTAAATACGACTTTGTCTGTGCCAACGATCTTTCTCATAGTGATATAATATATAAAAGTGGTTTAGTTTCAGAAATGTCATCCTTATCGTCTCTTACGTTTTTGCACCCCTCCTTCAAAAGAAGTCTTTTGGCACGATTCCTGTCTGTCAAGGTAAAAAAACAATAGAACCTTATAGTGCAAGTCGTGGGCCACTCCGGGCCGCGAGCAAAAAATGGAAGCAGCTGACCTTCACTGTGAACGAGCATAAATTCTTACTTTGCAACATTCTGTGTAAAGCCATCCCTGAGAAATTGCTTTTTACACTCCATGTTTGCATATTCTCTGCGTGCTAATGAAAAAAGTTTCTTAAACAGAGTTTATGGTTAACTTGTGCTACTAAAAACCTATGAAATTCAGTAAAAAAACTTTGTTAACGGGACTTTATGGTTAAGTTGCGTTACTAAAAACCTATGAAATTCAGTAAACAAACTTTGTTAATGGGCCGTTATGGTTAAGTTGCGCAACTAAAAACCTATGAAATTCAGTGAAGAAACTTTTTCACTGAATTTCATAGGTTTTTAGTTGCGCAACTTAACCATAACGTCACGTTAACAAAGTATTTTTACTGAATATATATATATATATATCTCAAAGAAAAAAAGAGGAGAAAAGGAACCGCACTCTCAGCGGGCCAGATGGAGAATCCATATGAATAAACCTAGCACAGCTCACAGTGGAATATTTAGTCAAAAATGTAATGTTGGATACACAAAAATGCAGGTAAAAAAACACGGCCGGAAAGGCGGCAGCAACAACAGAGGCAGGACCCCCGTAAGCACGACCCGCACACAACGCGTTTCACGCTCAACTGAGCGCTTGGTCATGTGAAGAGAGGAAAGACAAGAGCACATTAATAGTTCACAGATGTAGTCCTTTTGCTATGTCAGTGGGACTGGGTAAGTACCTGGGGAAGTGTAGTAAGCGGCAGCCATGTTAGAATGGAAAAGCAAAAAATGGCCAGCAATGTGAGCCAGGAGACTGGGCAGTGCGTAGTGCACGGAATAGAAGTCGTAGCAAAATAGCCAAAAAAACATGGTCAAAGCCGCACATTCCACACCAGGCACACCCAGAGTTCCACTGTGGAATCCTGTTTTATATGCAATTTTCAAAGTAGTAAAGCACAAAAATTTCATAATACGCATACAATTGAAGGAGTGGAGATTCCACACACAATTGAAAAACTGAAAAATACATCAATGACAATAACTTGAAGCATAGATCTGCCATTTACCGGCCCCATGATGAAAATAAAAACAGCTCAGATATGTGACACATAACTAGACATTAATATGGCAGTCTGATATCAATGGCAGAAGGAGTACAGTGCTAGTGCAAGTTAACATAGCAGCATGATGATATGCGGATATGCAGAGCCAAAGTGGCAATAATTACATATGCAAGACTGCAAAATACGGCATAGTAACACCGATAGCAGGAGGAATAAAGTGCAAGTGCAAGAAAAGATAGCACCATAGTGATGTACAAATATGCAAGGCCAAGGTTGCAAGGTCTACATGTGCAAAAATGTAAAGTACCACTCTCATTAGAAAAGTACAAAGCAGCATTACAGCGTGCAAACTAGCAAAGCTAAAATAGCAGCATAAGTATGTATAAAAATGCAAAATCCACCTCTGGCCATAAAAAACATACATATTAGCTAAAAATACCAATATATATATATGCTATGTTCATGTCAGCATGTATGGCCTTCATGTCTGAGGGCATATGTTTTTCGTGTCTATGCACTTTTTCATGTCTACGTGTACTTGTGTCTTCTACATGTACTTAGTCTGGATGCATGGGATCCTCTAATCATTTCTATATCTATATTTATAGTAACAACTATCTATTATCCTACTTGTCACACCCTCTTTTCTTATTCATGAGCCATCTTCATGGTCTTAGTTTGCATCGCCTTTCACCCCTAGACCCGTGGGCCAGTAGGGCTGTCTCAGATGATATTGTTTCTCCCCTGGACTATAACGGTGAGGGGCATGATAGGAAGGGGTACTTCAATGTTCATATGAGTAGGAGCAGTAAATATTACCTCTTTATTCATCTGCCTCATTACACTGGTACAAATCCTATTCTGACTCTGACTCTTCTATTCTTTCTGCCCTTCACTCTTCTTTCAACACTGTTCTTTATTCAGGAGCAAAATCATATTATTCAGACCTTATTAACTCCTATTCTTCCCATCCTCGCCATCTTTTCCAGATTTTAACTCATATTCTTTTTCCAAACCCCTCTGATCGTACACTTGTCTCAACTGCATCAGTCACGGATTTGGCTTCTTACTTTTCTTCAAAGGCCACCTGCTTGCATGATACTATTACTCACTCAGCTTCTACTTCAACTACTGCTCCTTCTTTTCCTTCTGTATCTATGTCCTCATTCTACCTCATACTATCTCTGACACTGGCACTGCTCTTTCTCTTTCTAGAGCTCATCCTACCTTCACACCTTCTGATCCTATTCCATCCCCGCTCATTGCTAAAATGTACCCTTCTCTTGCACTATCACAATGCACCGTTTAATGTTTTTCTGCAAACCTCATCCTTTCCATCCTCTTTCAAGCATGCCACCATTCTTCCTATCCTCAAAAAACCCTCTTTAGTTCCCTCTCTCCCTTCTGAAGCACTTCTCCCTTATCTCGCTAAACTCTTGGAATGTCTCGCCTACTCCCAACTCTCTTATTTTATTACTTCTAACTCTATCCTTCCCAGCTTTCAATCGGGTTTCCACCCCTGTCACTCTACTGGGACCACTCTCCATTTTGTCAGTGACTCTTTTCTCTCAGCATTACAGGAAAAACATTATGTCCTCTTGATTCTTCTTGACCTGTCCGGTGACTTTGACAGTGTAGATCAGTCTCTCCTTCTTTCTTCTCCCTCCTCTTCTGGATTCTCTGGGTCTTTTCTTTTTTGGCTACAGTCCTACCTGTCTGACTACATTTATTCTGTTTCTTGGGCTGGCAAATGTGCCCCAACGCTGCCTCTTCACCATGGTGTCCCCCAAGGTTCAGTCTTGGGTCAGCTTCTTTTATCTCTCTAAACCTCTCCCTTAGCCCCTATTATGTCTTCCTTTGGTTTATATCACCATCTCTATGCTGATGATACTCAGCTCTTTCTATCCTTTTCTACGTTCTCTCCTTCTATTCACATTATTTTTAAATCTTGCCTTGTGACTATCCAATCTTGGATGTCAGACCAGTGCATTCTCCTTAACTCTTCTAAAGCCGAGGTACTTTTCTTTCCCACCTCATTGTTCCCCCCTCGACTGCCCCCTTCGTCAATTTCTTTTCCTCCTTCCTTGCTTCCTATTTCTCGTTCTGCATGCAACCATGGTGTGCGCCTTGACTCCGCTCTCTCTACTTCTCGTCCCATATTTCATCTGTTTCTCGTTCCTGTAGGTTTCATCTGTTTAACATATGCAAGGCCTGTCCTTGGGTCTCGTGCCTGCTGGGCCTACAGACCTAAGCTACTCCTCACTCATTAGGCCCAACAAGGCCCAAACATGTTTGGGGATGCTTGTGGTCTCGTGCAGAAGGTAAGTGACCAAGCAGTTTGGGCTGGACTGCTCCATTTGGGGTGGGACCAAGCCTGATTTGCATATGGTCTTTCCTCTTTTGCAATAGCTTGGCAGGCAATGAAAGATGGTCTGGAGGGTTGCCTAGAGCAATGTCAGATGTTAGGATTCATTCCAAATGTTCCAGCTATCACCTCTTTTGTTTTGCATAAGTCACCCTGAGTGGGACAGGCATACTCAGGCGTGGGTCCCGTGCGTGCTGGGCCTAGTGACCAAAGCTACTCTTCACTGATGAGGCCCAAGAAGGCCGAAACATGTTTGGGGATGCTTGTGGTCACAAGAAGAAGGGATGTGGCCAAGCAGTTGGGGCTGTATTGCCCCTTTTGAGGTGGGACCAAGCCTGATTTGCATATGGTCTTTCCCGTTTTGCAATGGTTTGGCAGGCGAAGAGCGATGGTCTGGAGGGTTGCCCAGAGAAATGCCAGAGGTTAGGATTAATTCCAAAACTTCCAGCCATCTCCTCTTTTGTTTTGCGTAAGTCACCCCAAGTAGGACAGGTATGCCCAGATGTGGGTCCTGTTCCTGCTGGCTCTAGAGACCCAAGCTACTCCTCACTGATGAGACCCAACAAGGCCGAAGCATGTTTGGGGATGCTTGTGGTCTCGTGCAGAATGGATGTGACCAAGCAGTTCAGGCTAGACTGGCCCTTTTGGGGCGGGACCAAGTCTGATTTGCATATGGTCTTTCCCCTTTTGCAATGGTTTGGCAGGCGAAGAGCGATGGTCTGGAGGGTTGCCCAGATCAATGCTAGAGGTTAGGATTCATTCCAAACCTTCCAGCCATCACCTCTTTTGTTTTGCATAAGTCACTGCGAGTGGGACGGGTATGCTCAGGCATGGGTCCTGTGTCTGCTGGGCCTAGAGTCCCAAGCTACTCCTCACTGATGAGGCCCAGCAAGGCCGAAACATGTTTGGGGATGCTTGAGGTCTCAAGCAGTTTGGGCTGGACTGCCACTTTTGAGGTTGGACCAAGCCTGATGTGGCCAAGCACTTTGGGCTGGGCTGCCCCTTTTGAGATGGGACCAAGCCTGATCTGCATACAGTCTTTCCCCTTTTGTAACATCTTGCTAGGTGAAGAAAAATGGTCTGGAGAGTTGTGAGAGCAATGACAGAGGTTAGGATTCATTCCAAACCTTCCAGCCATCACCTCTTTTGTTTTGCGATTGTCTTTAAGTCTCTTCACAATCTTGCTCCTTCATATCTTTCTTCTCTTCTCTCTTGGAACTCCCCTTCACAATATCTTCATTCCAAGTCTCAGTTCCTTCTATCAGTTCCCTGTCCTCCTTGTGCACAATCACGTTTTTGTTCCATCTCTCTTCTGGCCCCTCTTCACTGGAACACACTTCCCCTCTCTCTTCACTTTCTTTCCTCCTATTCTCTCTTTCTTTCTGGCCCCAAGGCCCATTTACTGTTACTGTATCTTTTTGGTTCTCTGGTTGTTTTTTTTAATTTTTTTTTAATTTTTGTATTTGGTTTTTATTACGTTTTTCAGAAAAAAAAGACATTAATAGTACCTGTTCAATTCACAGTACCTTTTCATGGCATCTTGTAGTGAAAACAGCTTAGTCAATGCATAGAAAGTGCCAAATTTCAGGCACATATTTCAAGTCTGCCTCTCTCCCCTCCATCCCCTCCCCCCACCGCTCCTCTTACATTGCTTAATAATTGAAGGACAAAGATTTAAAAAAAGAAAAGAAAAAGAGAAACAAAAAAAAACAATCAACTCTTAACTCTGCACCTATCATCATGAATACATTCTCATTAGCATCGCGTTAAACCGTAATCATTATTAATGTTGGTCAGTGACTGGCTTCATGGGGGCGTTCATATGGCCTGGTTGATCGTCTGCTGTAATTGGCGTATTTGGTTAATACCCTAATTCCCAGTATGCTGTGTAATATTCTAGGAAAGGCAACCATATCATCCCAATATTTCTGCAAGATTTGTGTATCGCAGCCGTAAGGTTTTCCATTTCATATATGGAATGTGCTTTAATCAACCACTCTTTTTTTTAGGGGAGAGCCACATTTCCACCATTGGTGCCAGTAATTGCAATATTCTCCACAGCCTCTCCAGCAATAGGGGGATGTGCATGGAAACATTTTGGATAGGCGTGAGGGAGTGTAGTGCCATCTCATCAACAGCCTTACATTGTGCATTTTATATTGCATGGAGATCGAAGAGACCCATACCGCCTTGTATATCGCTCCCCATATCTCTGGTTGGGATGCGTTGATATTTCCGTCTCCCATTTAGCCTCTGATGGCGGGTGCTGGAGATGACCCCTATTAATTAAAGTCTTATATATTCGTGCTATGAGACCTTTTGTTGTTTGAGGTGTACTTAATATTTGCTCAAATGGTGTCAGGGTGCGTTTTAGGGAGTCTCCCCACCGGGTGTCATTAAGGGCACTTCTCATATGGAGAAAGAGCATGGGGGGCACTTCTACACCTTGTAGGTCGCATCTAATTTCTTCCAAGGTTACAAATGAGCTTGTTTTCTAAAGTTGTCCAGCTCGAGTTAGCCCAGCTTCATACCAATGCTGAAACCGCTGCACTCCCTGTATAAAATCACGGAGTGGGGGGGACCAGATACAACTGAGGGGGGATGGGCAAGATGTTATGCCCCACATGGCCTGGGTTGGGTGCCAGAGGGACCATAAGACTTTGAGGATGGGGTTTTCTTTTACGCGTTGCGTCATTGCAGATTGTGGGACCCATAGCCATTCTCCTAGCGTGACTGGAGCAAATATATAGTTTTCTATTGCTACCCACTGTTTTTCAGGGTTTTCCCACAAATGGTCTGGAAGTATGCAGAGTTGGGATGCTTTATAGTACTCTTCTAGGTCTGGATATCCCATTCCTCCCTCTTCTTTAGGCAGTATTAATGTGGAATATTGTATCCTCGGTCTCTTATTAGCCCATAGGAGTATGTTTTCCTTCTGTTAGAAAGGATTCTGGAATGATAATAGGAAGGGATTGAAACAAAAACAGCAATCTTGGTAATATATTCATTTTTATGGTGGTGAAACGCGTGGTCCACGACATGGGCAGTGTGAGCCATCTCTTAATGTATTTTTGGATAGTATTCCACAGGGGCGTGTAGTTGGCTTCAAAGAGGTCTGCAAGGGAGACTGTAATGTTTACCCCAAGTACCTCACCGAGGCCGTTTGCACCTGGAAGTTCCAATTCGTCTGTAAGAGTGTCAGTAGTTCGTCATTCTTTTTTAAGGGAACAGCTTTTGCTTTTTGAAGGTTTGCCCGAAAACCTGATAGGGCGCCGTAGTGTGCCAATTATTGCAGGAATGTGGGGACATAATCTACTGGTTGGGTGAGATATAACAAGATGTCGTCAGCAAACATGGCTAACTTGTATTCCTTTCCCCCCGGGGGATACCTTTGATCATAGGATTGGACCTGATGGCTTGGGCGAAGGGCTCTACGACTAGTGCATAAATGAGGGGAGAGAGCGGGCAACCCTGCCTTGTGCCTCGCGTGAGGTCAAAGGGACTGGAGGAAACTCCATTTATTGAGACTTTAGCTTGGGCCGATTTATATAGGGCCTTGGCTCCTTGTATCCAGGTGGCTCCTAGTCCCGCCCATTTCAATACCGCACTCAAAAAGGCCATTCTACGCAGTCAAATGCCATTTCGGTGTTGACAGAAAGCAGAAGAGGGTCATTACCCGCCTCTCGGAGTGTAGCCATGAGGTCCAGGGTTTTTCTAATGTTGTCCGCCCTTTGCCTTCCTCTAACATATCCCATTTGATCTGAGTGGACTTGCTGGGGGAGGACCAACGCAAGGTGTGAGGACAGGATGCTTGAATAAATCTTAGCGTCCATTTATCAGGGAGATTGGGCGGTATGAGGCACATTCCGAAGAGTCTTTACCTTCCTTGGGGATTACTATGATTATAGATTCCATAAAGGACTTTGGGGCATGTCCCGATTCTAGAATTGAGTTGAATAATTTAGCTAGGAAGGGGGAAAGCATGGTGGGGTTTATTTTGTAGAAATCGGTGTGAATCCGTCTTGCCCTGGTGCCGAGCTTGCCTTCAGGGCAGCAATGGCTCCCTTCACTTCTATTTCAGTAATGGGGGTGTTCAGTATGGCCAGGTGGTCAAAAGGTATTTGTGGGCGGGGGAGGGTGGCTAGATATTCTTCAATGGTTGATGGGGGGCTACTATCTTCTGCAGTATACAGCTTTGCATAGTACCTTGAGAAGCAGTCAACTATGTCTTGTGGATTTGTGAGGGAAGAGCCTGATTCATCGTTAATTTTGAAAACCGCTCTGTCTGCCCTTTGCTTTCAGAGTCTATTAGCTAACATCGTGTGGGCCTTACCTCGTTTTTTGAAAATGCTTTGCTTAAGATATCTGTGCATGTGAGGGCTTTGCCATTCCATATATCTTTTAATTCTTCCCTCATTTTTCTAACTCTCACAATCGCCTCTTCATCACTGGTGGGGTGTTCACGAAGGGTTCGCTCAAACTGGGCGATGTCTGCCCTCAGCTCTTTCTCTCTCAACAATCTGAGTTTCTTTTTAGATGCTCCCTCTGATATTAAGAGCCCTCTTATTGTGGCCTTTCCCGCTTCCCAGCTTGTATTAAGAGGCATACCACCTTTGTCATTTTTCTCAAAATACTCTGCGATGGCTTCAGACAAGGTTTCCTTAAATATTGTGTCTCTTCACAAATAGTCATTACACCGCAAACTTCGATCAAGGGAGGGGAGGGGGCCCAGGTCTAAATCTAGGGTGCACAACTCGTGGTCCGACCAAGCTACCACTTGGATGGTAGTACCCAGAATGTTGCTTTCACTTTCTGCTCCCAACAAGAGGTAATCAATCCTGGAGAATGTATGGTGTGGGGGCGAAAAAAAAGTGTAAGATTTCCCCTCGGGTGTGTTGTACGCCAAGTGTCTATTAAGTGGTGTTCCTTTAATCGGCTAAGGAATCTATCACCTTGGAGATTGCTCAGGGGTGGAGAGCTCTGTTGTAGCGGATGCCAGTCTCTTTCGCGGTCTGCTACGACATTAAAATCTCTGCCACAAACCAGGGTGCCCTCTCTCCAGTTGTCTAGAAAGTCAAACAAGGGTTCAAAGAAGTTGGATTGTCCCTGGTTGGGAGCAGAGGCTGAGCAGAGTGTGATGGGACAGGTTCTCAATTTCCCCTTGAGTGCAACATATCTCCCGTGTATATCTTTATACACATGTTCTAGCTGAAGTCCCAAGGATTTTCTCAACAGTATGCCCACCCCACCTTTCTTTTGGGGGCCTGATGCCCAAATCGCTTCACCAATCCCTTCCCCCAGAATTTTCCTTTCTGCTCCACTGGCATATTTTGATTCTTGAACAAAGAGAACATCGAGTTTCGATTGATTGAACTGTCGTGCCAACATTGACGTTTTCTGAGGTGAGTTTAAGCCTTTCACGTTAAGGGAACCAAAGACTATGCTTTCAGGGCAGGCCATGCCCTTGTGTGAAGTTATAATTAGCGCCCCCTTGCCTTGACAGTAACCCAATTTTTTACCCCTCCCCCTTATGGCGAAGTGGTAGATCAGTCTCAATGCTGAAGGATGTGTGCGCAGAGTTTTAATGTAGTTTAGTCCTTTTGTCTTGAACGTGCGAGCGGTTCTTCCCTCCCTCCTTCCCATTCCCTCCCAACGAGAAGCTAGCAAGAGCATTCTCCTATGGGAGAGTAAAAAATGAGTAACAAAAAACAGAAAGAACGAGACGCCTTTAATCAAGAAGGGCCACTGTGGGTGGACCCTTCTCCGGGCCTTGACCTTTGAACTAACGTTAGTGCAAGGAATAAAAAACCATCTTCACTTGAACAAGGAACATTGTGTTACAAACATATATAACTTTCCGCAGCTTATGTATCATTCTATTAGACCTTCGTTGGCTTGTCGCCTTAGGTGTTTTTACACATAGTTTGGTTCGGGTGGGAATAAATCTCAACGTATACTCTCGGTATGAGTGTGTAGTCTAGGTTCCTTAGGGAGTATTCAAACGTTTGTATTTCCATTTCTGCTGTGATCGCCCCCGTCTCAGCAGTTTGTTAGTTGACTCTCTATGGGGGCCTGTGGTTTCTCTCCGACTGTCGTTATCTGAATTTGCTGCTGGGCTTTGGAGGTGACGACAGGCCTGCTCAGCTTCCTCCACAGAGGTAATCCTGAATTCTTCTCCAATGTACTCAAATGTGAGGGAGAAGGGGTGACCCCATCGATAGCGTACTCCCTTCTCTTGTAGCCAACGTGTTAGGGGACGACATCCTCTTCTTTTCGCTAATGTCATTGCTGATAGATCTTGATAGAGTCGGATATGTGAGCCCTGAAATTCGATTGTGTCTTTGACTCTCGCTTTCTGCAGAATGTCTTGTCTCTGGGCATAATAGTGGCACTTGGCGAGGACTGAGCGGGGTCCTTTCGGTGGGCCCCCTGCCCTGTGCACTCTGTCGAATTCAAGCACAGGAGGTGTTGTGTCATCGTAGAGGGTCGAGATTAGAGCTTTCACCTTGCTTTCCAGGCTGGAGGGTGTTTCCCCCTTTCCTCTTCCAGCCCTATTATGCGGATATTTGATCGCCGTTCTCGATTTTCCAAATCATCGAGCTTGGATTCCATGTCCCGCTCCTTTTGTTCTAAGTCTAGGAGTCCAGCTTCATATTGCATAGTAACTACATCTCCTGATTGCTGATTGTTCTCGACCGCCTCTAAACGATGTCAACGTTTGCCATCTTCGTCTGCAGATCAGAAACTGTTTCTGTAAGGCTATTTTTCATTGGTCTAATTTCCCTGAGGGGAAGGCGAATGTCTGATTTAGTTGCACTGTCGCAGTCATTGCCTGGAATTTCAGAGGAGCTCTGGACTTCTTCTACTTCCATGGTTGAGCTTGTGCAGCTAAACTTCCTCAGAGCTGCTAGGGTGGGCAGGTCCAGTTTTGACTTAGGCAAGGTATGTGAGTTCAACTTGCGGTTTTGGGTACTGGTGGTCTGTGGGCCAGCACTACCTATGTTCTGTGTTGCAGTATTCAGTCTATGGTGGGGGGGACTGCCTCCTGCCACATGAATGTCTGCGTTGATTACCTTCACCACAAGAATCAGTTCCTTTGCGGGCCAATATATAGCTGTTATTGTGGGCTCCGGCTCCACACCCTGCCCCAGAACCACAGAGCTTCTCTTGCAGTCGGAGGGTGTAGATTCCATGCAGAATAGTGACCTTATTTGTGTCAAAGGCACCTCACTTTTCAGGAATGTCAAATGGTTCACGAGTCAGTATGCCATATGGAAGTGGGGCTTTGGAGTGGTGGTAACACTGCAGCTTCCTATTGCTTGCCCCTTATATGTTTTGATTTTAAAAAGAAAAAAGTAACTGCCAGTCCTTGGGTGTTTGGACTGAAGTGAAGCAATAGTTCCTGGGGCACCACTTTAACTACGAGAGTGAAGTTTCTCCATTCCCTGGAGGGGGGACTGTTGAAATGTTTTGTGCAGCGTGTCGCGTTTGGCATTATCGTGGCATGAAGGAATTTTGAATCGAGATGCGTGGTGCTTAATAGATAGTTGGTGCTTTCATATGGCCTGGGTGCAGCGTGTGGAGTCATGCTTCATGCAACCTGAGACCGCTGAGAAGTCGAGCCCCCGCTTCGCGTATGAATGTGCACAAGCGTTTTCTGACGCGGGGCTTCTCAAATCTCTACGATGCAGCAGCCCTATGGAATTGGGCCACCAGCTGGGCCCAGATGGCGAGTGAGTCAGGTGAGTCAGGTCTCCCCGGGGGGGCGGTTGGGGGACGGGAGGGAAAGGAGGCCCGCAACCGCTGGGTCTGCAGGCGCTCAACGCAATGCGGAGCGCCCGCGACCAACTTACTTGCCACGCGAGTTCTCCGCGGTGCCAAGGGTCCTCCTCCTCCAGTCCTTCACACATTTGTTGTATGCTCATGGCAGCTGGGAGGCGGCACTCACTTAGTGTAGCCACAGCGGGGGACCATCAAATCAGGCCTCTCATGTACGGAAGCACCTCCACGCCCCGGAGCTTTTAAGTGTCCGGTCTTTGTTTATGCTTCTTAGTCTGACTCTTCCCTTCTTTTCTTGTTCTTTCCTCCTTTCCCCTCAGTGGCTCACCGCGTTTGTCGCCGGTGCCATTTTCTCCCAACGTGCTGTTGATGAAACTTTAGGGGGCTGAGTACAGGAGTAGGTTTCGGATGTTTCTGCTGCTCAGTCTCAGGAGCTGTTTACTCTGTAGCTGCACATGCGGTTCCTCTTGGTTAAACGTTCCTTTTTCGGGTGGTTTTCACCCCCTACACGGATGTAAATATCGGTCTCTTTCAGGCCCAGAGAGGGAGACGGTGGTTCAGGCAGGCATCAAGCCTGCGCCCCCTGGTGGGCTCCCGGTTTTTTTTTTTAATCATTGATATTGTACTGCTCTGTGACTTCGTTGTTCAGCGCCTTGGGGTAAAGCACACTAAAAATCAAAGGAACATTTAAAAAAATTAAAAAATAAGATAAAGGACGTCTTATAAGCTGCAGCTATTAGCATGGGCTGAGATGTTGTTTGCATTTGTATCTACCCACTGCTATCCATGGCTATGCAAGTCCTTATGATCATCCACAACTACTACCTGCCCCTCCCCATCTAAAACATCCTACCACAAGGGTCTCTGAGCTAGCTCTGTACTTTTAAGGGGAAGCTTATGTTATTTCTAAGCCATCTTGTGCAACGGCCTTTTCCATTATGAACCTGCTCGTGGTGTAATAAAAATGCCTTAAACAAGGGTCCCTTCAAGCACTTGATGTATAAACAATATGAGTGTCCATGTGGCTGTTCCTTGAACTAAATTAATTTTAAACCAGTATTTGTGGCTCTTGAATAGGTATTCAATAGCCATATCCCAAAGTGCTAACACTATTTGTCAACTCTCACCCTCCTATGGACAGATAGCAGTATTATGGCAGTGCCCTCAAAGTGCCTTTCCCATGCCTAGATAAAATCCCAAACTGTCGATTTTGCCAGTGCTTGATTTCCATGGCCGGAGTCACTCAGCCGGAGTCTGACATTAACAGGCCATAATTGGATTGTAGCATTTATGGGGCATGGCCCGGCCTGTTATGTTATTTCTCTTGTGTTAGGTTTACTGCACAGTTAGCACTTTACAGACCTGCTTATTCTTCAGTGCCATGTTAAATTATTTGCCATGAAGAGAGATTACAACCCTTCGCATCCTGGGCAAGAATGGCTTGTAAGCGTAGTGCAGGATTTCCATCACACTTTCATTCTCCAGACCTATGCTCCGATATTAGATTTGTGTTCAATAGGAACAGGCTCTTCTTGTGAGCCTTCCCTATCTATCACCCATGAGCGCTTGGTACATTGATACCTGGCACCGCTCTGTTCTAGCCTAGAACATTGCCAGGAAGAGAAATTCAGCTGCGCATCTGTTTCTCTCTCTCAGCATCCATCGGCACAGTTCTGTCAATCCAGGGAAATTAGATTGGTGTAAAAAATGTAGGCTGGGTTATTTTTTCCATTGGAGTATAGTCAGATTTCACTTCACTAAGATGGCTGCATTCCAACTGGCTGTGAGATAGAGAATATATTTTCAGTTGTTTGTCCATTATATGAATATAGCTGAGGTTCTGTTTCGTAAGTCTGTCAGGTGAGTACAAAGGCAGTGAATATGGCAAAGGAAATGTGCACAAGATCACACAGTGAATAGCTTAGAGTCAAACAACATGCACACAGGAATCAAACAACATGCACACAGGAACCAAGACACATGTTTACTAAAACCCAGGAGTGCAAATACAGTGTGACAACAATACAAATATATAAAAAGGGATGTGGGGTAAGCACTTGGAAGCTCTTTATGGTTACAAGGAAGGTCGGCAAGCTCCTTACCCACAATTGCTGTTACAGGTACTGACAGCGCTAAGCCCACGTACAGGGCAAGCAACAACAGGATCTGTGAGCTAACACTCTTGATGGTATTGAATAAGGTAACTTAAAAACAGTACTCATGAGGACAAGAAATACCACTTCAATGTCAGCAAGCCCACAAACTCTGTTGATTAAACATGGACCCAGAAAGGCTTTAACAGCAATGGGAGGATAACTAAATACATAAGACTCAAGACAAGGGGCAAGTAGGAATAGTGATTACAGAATAGTGAGGAAAACATAGGCATTCACACAGGTGCTAGCTACAACAGCACAGCACACCTAATAATCAATGGGAAAATAAATGCAGAAGTGAAAGGGAAAACCTGGAATGGATTCCAAGAGAAAGTAAAGGAACAGGAACAGAGATAACATAATTACAAAGGCAAACCTCCCCCATCCATCCAAGTAAAAAGGCTGGAAGCTAAATCTATAAAGAGGAAAGACTAAAGCATCCAGGTTTACAGCAGCAAAGGGCAAAGTCAAAGAAGTCTATAACACAGGCAAACTGGGCTGCAAACAGAGGAAGACAGAAAGGGAATCTAGGAAGCAGAAATCAATTAAGCACATTAAATTCGAAATCCAGGGATAAGGAACAAGAAATAGAAACTAGAATCTAGGCACAAAGCTAAGAACCAGGCACAAGGAACAAGGTACCAGTCACAAACATCAACACTGCATCAATGACCAGCCCTTGACTGAAGCAAACCGATGCGTTTAAAGCTGCTTAACGAGCACACGCCTCAACCTTGTCCTGCAAGGGTGGAGATGAAGCAGTGGGCCAGGCATTCAGGGAAACATAGTCATTTGATTAAAGTAGCATGCTGGCTGCCAAAAACCTGGAATGGATCTGGAAGGGAAGTAGCTTGGAAAATAAGATTTTAGCACTCCTACTTCATCACAGCACGGTAGCGTAAGATTCAGAAGGAAAATTCCCGTAGGGAATAAACCCCAAATCATGTCCCCAAGTGGTGGGAACAGGAGCTAAGGGAGCGAATCGTGACAGTATACCCCCTTCTACGGCTGGCTCCTGGTGCCTGCCACCCACACGAAGCATCCTCTTTCCATGATCAGAGTACTTTTTCTCTGGAGGTGGCGCTGCTGGAAATGGTGGCCTGTGGTCAAAGGCAGATGGTCTGGAATGCATAGAATCAGGCTGCAGTCTAGAAGAGTCATAGGCAGGCTTCTGGTGGGGAAGATACTCATGGGTCGAAGAAAGGCATGAAGGACTTGCAGGATCTGAAGCAGAGTTGGAAGGCCCAGGAAACTCAGTCACTGGGAGCGGACTCTTATAAGTCTTTGAGGCGGAAGGCAGGCTAGTGCAACATACATTAGACAATGGTAGAAGCTCTGTTAGCCTTTCTGACGAGAGCGTGCATGCAGGAGGTGAGGAAATTGCAGGCTTCAGGAAATGTTTATGTTCAGAAATTAAAGAAGGTGGCAGCTGAGGTAGAGGTGAGGATTTTCTTCTGTCATCCATCTGGGAAAAGGCTTGGGGTTGAAAATGACGAAGGTTTGATTGCACCTGTTCTGCACCATGGAGGCCTGGAAGTCCATTGGGTTGTACAAGCCTGGCACTCCTGGTGACAGTCGTGTGGCCACTTTTTTGTGCGTGGGATACAACAGCAGCGACGTTTGGCATACTAATAGGAGTGATAGATGCAGTACTTGGTACATTAGGCACACTTGCAGCAGGAGTAATAACAGGCACATTTTGAACTGCAGCAGTCATTCCCATCCTTTGGCTACCAGCACCCAACTCGTGTTGCTTGGCGGAATTCTGTTGCACCTAATCCGACTGTGTTAAGGGTTGGTGTTGCCCATGGGGTTGAGAGTACACAAAGTGCTGTGCTTCGCTCA
Organism: Ambystoma mexicanum; assembly: GCF_040938575.1. NCBI lineage: Eukaryota > Metazoa > Chordata > Amphibia > Caudata > Ambystomatidae > Ambystoma > Ambystoma mexicanum. The sequence continues at coordinate 753,047,605 of NC_090923.1, forward strand.
CGGGAACAGTGGACTGTGGCACAGACATGCCCGTCTGGGGCAATGCCCCCATTCCATTGTGTCCAGGCACTTGTGGCTGCATGGAACCACCGTACAACGCCCTGCCCGCAGGCTGCTGACCAATGAGGAAGTGCTGCTGCTGGGGGGCCATGCCTGTCCTCTCCGCCTGGCTCATGTGTGGTCTGGCACCAAAGAAGCTGTCAACCGGCTGATCCGAACCGGGCCCCGAATGTGACCCCCCAGCCCACTATCCCAGTCGGCTACTTGTTCGGTGACTGGGCCGTGGTGGATGTTGTCCGTCTCCCTCTCCTAATACTCCACGGAAGTCCAGCGGCCTCGCCTGTAAGGCTCTCCCGAGCCGTGGTCCAGCTTGATGATTCTGAAGCTAGAGATGGCAAAAGTCTCAAACTCTGATGCTGCATATTCGGGAGGCTCTGATGCTAAAATCAAGCAGTTGGGAGAATCGTCTTGTGTAAAAGGCAGGCATTCTGGTGATTTCCCTGAATCATAAGAAGGGCAGGCTGGATGTTCATCGGCAGTAAATGGTTGGGATTCAGGAGGAATCTCTGAAGCAGAAGAAAATGCAGCAGGATCTGACAGTGTAGACAGGTATACCTCTGATATTGGCAGCGAAGCTAAGCAGGATACAGGTGTCTCATGAACTGAAGGCAAACAAGCAGTAGGCTCTGGGACTGAAGACATGGATTTATGATGGACTATCAGAGGCTTTATGGCTGAAGGATGTTCTGCTGGATGAGTCACTGTAGCTGGAGACAGGCAGGCCAGAGAAAACTTTGAGGATGAAGGCATGCAAGCTGGAGCAATCACGGTAGCTGAATACAAACATGTCAAGGTCTTTGGGACTGACCATGTGCATGGTGGAGGCTCTTAAGTAGATTGCAGACATGGCAGCGGTTCATTGATTGAAGACACGTGTGCCAAAGATGACTGCAGAGCTGTTTACTGGATCATAGAAGAGTCAATGGTTGTAGGAGGACAGACAGAAGTCTCAGAAGTCGACAGACACATTTGTGGCTCAGGAATGGAAGGCACCTTTAGGGCAGTAGACTCCTTGGCACCAGTAACCAAAGACTTAGCTGTATCCTTGCAGTGCCTTTCCTTAATGGGTAACACAGAATCTCTTTCTTTGTAGAAGTCAAAATCAACCAGTGGAATCACCATAGTAAAGTCTCTGTTAATCAGGATTTTGTCAATTGTCCATTCATCTGTCTTAGCTTCTGAAAGTGGCAGATTAACCATCAACAGTTCAGGAATCGCCAGCTGGGTTTTTGGTTCTGTATACTGTGGAATGAGTCCATCAGAGCATGAAATCTGTACTGTCTCTGACTGTTCGTTGTGATCAAAATTGGCAGAAGGAATAGTGAACCCAGAGGTAGCACTGTTTTCCACATCAGCTTGAACATCTACTTCAGTCTCAGCATCTGGATAAAGAGCAGGGCCTAAGCCCACTGTAGTGACTGAATCCGTGTATGCCACCATTGTGGATTGTGTTTGGAAGTTAGAAGATTGCATGTGTGCTAGCTCAGGGTAATGTCGAGCTGCTACACTGGAAACATTAGGTAAAGAAGTGCCTAGTAAATCTTCAGCTAACTGCCATTCCTGACAAAAAGCAGGACAATTGTCAGAAACTGTGCCCAGATTAAGTGCTGTGCTAGAAGAAAGACTTCCACTCCCAATAGATCTTACATATTGACAAATATCATGGTTTACCAAAGTCTCTGCACTCAGGGGCTGAACAGTGTTCACTTCATCAACATCAACGGATAAAGTCTGAGGTGTATTCAGTAAAGACTGCAAGATTTTATTCTCCTCTTGTAAAGAAATGAATTCTTGTCTTAACTCCTCAAGCATAGCTTTTAGCATGCCCTGCATTAACTGTACATCACTATCAGTAGGCACAGTGGGAGGCATGGTGGCATCAGGGCTGGATCCTGCACTAGCAATCTGGATGTGCACCGATTGTACATTGTCATTTACTGCTTGCAGGTTATGTGATTTATTCTTTTACCAACTTGGTCTGTGCTTCCCTTAAGCGAACTATTGACATCAGACCTCTTGGCATTCGGGACTACAGTATGTACTTGTGCAGAGGAGTATGCTATAGATTGAGGGTAGAAAACAGAAGTTATGCAAGGAACCCCTTCATTATTTATGTTTGTATCATTAAACTGTGCAATCTGAGGTGAAGCACAACTGGAATCATGGACTTCAACAGCAGAGGTACGATTGTGTAATAAGCCTAACAGTGTATTGTTTTCTGCTGCTAAGGCTTGTGCAGACATAGAATCTGAGTCAGAATAAAAGACAGAACTAGGATCAGGCAATGCAAAATGGGCCATCCTGTGGGAAGAATACTCTGCACATAAACGCCCATTAGTGACAAGGAGTTCATTTATGTCAGGACTAGTGATTTGATTGTCACAGGTAAATGTAGGGGAAGCTTTCTGTACAAACTTGTTACAGACTTTGCTGCCTTTCTTTCTTAAACTTGCCATATTCAATGGGAATAGTGGCCTGGTCATTCTGTCAGGTGAATACAAAGGCAGTGAATATGGCAAAGGAAATGTGCACAAGATCACACAGTGAATAGCTTTCAGTCAAATAACATGCACACAGGAACCAAGACACATGTATACTAAAACCCAGGAGTGCAAATACAGTGTGACAACAATACAAATATATAAAAAGGGGTGTGGGGTAAGCACTTAGAAGCTCCTTATGGTTACAAGGAAAGTGGGCAACTCCTTACCCACAATTGCTGTTACAGGTACTGACAGCGCTAAACCCACGTGCAGGGCAAGCAACGACAGGATCTGTGAGCTAACACTCTTGATGATATTGAATAAGGTAACTTAATAACAGTACTCACGAGGATGCGAAATACCACTTGAATGTCAGCTAGCCCACAAACCCTGTTGATAAAAAGGCACCCAGAAAGGCTATAACAGCAATGGGTGGATAACTAAATACATAAGTCTCAAAACAAGGGGCAAGTGGGAATAGTGATTACAGAATAGTGAGGAAAGCATTGGCATTCACACAGGAGCTAGCTACAACAGCACAGCACACCTATTAATCAATGGGAAAATAAATGCAGAAGTGAAAGGGAAAACCTGGAATAGATTCCAAGAGAAAGTAAAGGAACAGGAGCAGAGATAACGTAATTACAAAGGCAAACCTTCCCCACCCATCCAAGGAAAAAGGCTGGAAGCTAAATCTATAACGAGGAAAGATTAAAGCATCAACGTTTACAACAGCAAAGTCAAAGAAAAGAAATATATAACACAGGCAAACTGGGCTGCATCAAAAAGGAAAGCACTGACAAATGCTGCCTGCAAACAGAGGAAGACAGAAAGGGAATCTAGAAAGCAGAAATCAATTAAGCACATTAAATTCGAAATCCAGGGATAAGGAACAAGAAATACAAAATAGGAACTAGGCACAAAGCTAAGAATCAGGCACAAGGAACAAGGGACCAGTCACAAACAGGAACACTGCATCAATGACCAGCACTGGACTGAAGCAAACTGAGGCATTCAAAACTGCTTAACAAGCACACCCCTCAGGTGTGCTGCTTGCTGCACCTGCAGCCACATGTGTTGCCTATCCTCCACCCAACCTTGTCCTGCAAGGGTGGAGATGAAGCAGTGGGCCAGGCATTCTGTGAAGCATAGTCATTTGATTAAAGCAGCATGCTAGCTGCCAAAAACCTGAAATGGATCTGGAAAGGAAGTAGCTTGGAAAATATGGATTTAGCGCTCCCATCTTCATCACAGCACGGTAGCATAAGGTTCGGAAGGAAAGTCCAGTAGGGAATAAACTCCAAATCATGCCCTAAAGTGGTGGGAACGGGAGCTAAGGGAGCGCATTATGGCAAAGTCTTAGTGATGTTCAGTCTCCATGGCCTGTCCTTGGACACTGGCTTAATTTTGTGTTCTCCCTCAAATCCTTACCCACCGCCCCTAGGACTGCTTGATTCTGGCTAATGGCCACTGGATCTGGATAAGGATTTGTCCTTCAACTCTTGGTGAGCTTTTCCACCTGCCTCTGAGTGGGAAATCTTGTCTCTTTAGGGTATGAACTATTCCCTGAATTTGGGGGATGTTCTTCCCTTGCATTTCTGGGTTAGAGTCTGTACCCCAACTAAAGCTGAGGTTCTTTCTCCTAAACATAGCCAGGTTCAGTCTGCTAGCATGTGTTTCGTTAACTTTTATTGAGGTCAGGTCCATGACTGTGAATGATGTAAAGTTCCCCCGTATGCGCTTGGTACAGTCCAATAAACCTGGGCTACATTGTTTTCACAGGAGGTGGACAAGGTCCCATCCCATCCCTTGAGGTTACGTTATGCTCCCTGAATCTGAGTGACATTCCAAACCCTGACTGTGGGTGAGGTTATTTTGCCTAGTTCTTGTCAGGTTCTGTGTACTGACAGTGAGGGAGGGCGCATCTCCTGGACCATTGCCAAGCTCTCCCCCTGATTCCAGTACAGTTAAGTCTCCCTGAATATGAACGAGGTGTTGTGCCTTAACCGTGGATCAGCTTCCATCTGAGAATCTGGATGAGAACTTGTTGCCTGACCAAGGGTCGGGTTCTGCACTAGCCCTGTGGGTGAAGGTCTGGTCTATCCCTAAAATCTTGATGAGTTTCCATTCCCATATACTCTTTCTATTCTTTTATGGATGAGGCTCTCTCCCCTTTCTATGATGCAGTTCTGCCACTAGACTATTAGTCTGACTCATTCTGCTCACTCTGGGGATGGTTTTCTCTGAGGGAATGGTGTATTGTGCAATCGCTGATGCTGGGTGCATTTCTGCGTGTCAGCATTTATCCCGAGGTCTACTCCCTCCTTCACTCTAGTGTGGTTACTATCTCTGTCTCTTAGTCAGATTCCAACCTCTGAGTCCATTAAGATCCTGTCCCCCTGGCTCTTGATTAGATTCTATCCCTTACTCTGAGCTAGCCATGGCCATATTCTATCCCTTACTCTGAGTCAATGTCTGCGCCTGTCAGTCAGGTTCAGCTTTTTCCCCAGAATCTGGTTTGAGTTTGTTATTCATGAACCTGGAAGTGTTAATATATCTTGATTCCAGCTGAGGCTCTGTCTGATACTTGTACAGATACTGGTCCCAATTCTGGGGCAATTGTTGTCCCTGATTAGGGACACAATTTGATCTAGGGTGAGGACCAGAACCTAGCTTTGGGTGTGGATCTGTCCAGGTCTCTAGGTAAGGTTCTATCATGTTCAATGATTGTCAGAACTAAGCCCAGCCTTTGGGCCTTGTTTGGTTTTCTGACTATAGTTGAGTTTTGGGGCCTCATAGTCTGCATCAGATTATGCCACTGGCTCTGTTTAGAATGTACTCTTTATAAATATGAATTGTTTAACATTCCTGATTCTATATGAGGGTCTACCAGTTTTTTTGTTCTTTGCCAAGTTCTGTTTCCTGACTCTGGAATAGTTTCTTTTCTCCAGAAGCTATGTGTTGTTCTGCCCCTTGCTCATATCCTAGTTCAGTGATATTTTGTCACCCTGACTCGGGTGTATATTTGGCTCCTGATACTGAAACAGGTTTTACTGTTGGGCTTTGGGTCTGTCTCTTAGCTATGGCCAATGTTTTCTTGCCACTGTGCTTCTATCCAACTCTGGGTGGTCGTTTCACCGCCGTTGATGCAATTCGGACCACTGGTTATGAAAATAGTGCAATCTGCTCCCTCTAGGGATGGTTTTGCCTGTAGTTCCTTTTGTACTGTGCCTTCTCTGATTCTGGGTCAGGCTCTGTTGTTTTTCAGCATCTTGAGTTTGGGCCCGGACTCCTCATTTTAGGCAAGATGTATCCCATGATGTTAGGCCTGGCTCTGTCCTTGGCTCTGGGTTAGTTATGATCCCTAATTATCGGCCAAATATTCTGACCTCTGATGTTGGATAGGTCCTGTACCCAGATTCTACACCTGACTCTGTGCCATACTATGCCTTTTGTTTGTGTGTGAGGTTTGGTGTGGCCCTGGCTCTGATTTAGGTATGATCTACATGGCTCTGGATGAATTAATATTAGATGAGGTTCTAGAATGTTCATTTATTCTTTATCAAGTTCTATACCCTGACTTAGTGAAAAGTTATCTTTGTGCCTCTGCCTCAGGGCCAGGTTCTTTCTTTCAACCAGTGAGGTTTTGTGCAATTGACTCTGGATCACATTCAATTCCTGTTGATGGGTCAGTTCTGTCCCCTAAGTTTGGGTGAGAGATGTCCCCTGCTTCTCTTGGAAGCCTGTCACTCTCCTTGACTCTGGGTTGGGCACTCTCCATAGACTCTGCTTATGACCCCATCACTGGCTCAGATTCCGACCCAAGATGTGAATCAGTCTGTTCTTTGAATATGGGTCAGATTATGTCCCATGATTCTTGGTTACATTTTGCCTCTCTGACTCCAGATGCAATTATGTCCCTAATTCTTATTGAGGTTCTGTCGCATGACTCTTGGTAAGTTTCTGTCCCACTAAATCTGGGTCAACTTTAATTCCTTGAATGTGGTTCAGGCCTGTCTAATAGAGCCAAGTGCAGTCCTGTCCTTAGCTACATGCTGGGGCTATATCCCATTTAGCCTCTGTAAGGCATTGTCTACTGAATATGCCTAACCTTCTGTCTCACTGATCATGGATTATGGACTGATTGTGATGATTCTTTTCCCTGAAATGAGCCGGATTCAGTCCACTGACCCAGAACCTGAATCTTTCCCTAACTCTATTTTTTATGTCACATGGTTGTGGGTGGGATCTGTCCACTGACTCATGGCCAGATTATGTCCCTAAATCTGAGAGTATGTTCAGCCCCTGAATCTGGGTCTGGTTCTGCCCCCTGGGTCTATACAATATTTGATACGGGTTTTGCCCTGTGAGGAATTTTAACATCCACACAGGTTGAGTGCACTCGCCTGGGCTTTTTTCATTTTTTGATATATGAACATGAATATATGAAAATTATTGATGGGAGACCAACCTCTGAGAAATGAGTGAGGCCATTCCGCACCCATTTCATCTGCTCCCCGCACCAAACACATAGTCACCTGTACTCAGGGAAGACACCACCTACAGGCACTGTCTTCCCCTGTCATATTCACATGGAAGGTGACAGCCCTGGGTACATCAAAGCATTCCAAGAAGGGGGAACAAGCACCTTCCTCCAGCCATGAGCAGCCTAATTAAAATATTAAAGGCTCCATGGATATGCATTTTTTTGTTCTCCGGCTAGTGGCACTGCATACTAATGAGAGATTATTGAGGCAAGCCTGTCAAGTGGGCTTGGTTGCCAGAGAGACAAGAGGAAGGTGGGACTGACACCCCTTTGGTGTGCACTGTGTCAGCTTGAAGCTAGTTCTCACCTCTCTGTATGAAAGGCAGTGAAATGTATGTCTGGGTCCACTATTTACCATAGGCAAACCCCTGCAGAGCTGACCCCTTTCAGAGGGACGAAGTATGTGGTTTGGGGGAGACAGGAAGTTTGCTCCCAGCACATGCTTCAAGGGAAAACAATCAAGAGTCATAGAGGGCCGAGTTAACCAGAAAGATACTTTGTTCTACAACAGACAAGAAGATGGGTGTGGTTTAGGAATATGTTGTCACCCCGTGTCTGTTCTGTTGCAGGGCACTCTAGTCCTGACCTCATGCATAACAGAAGATTGTTGGTGGGACCCAGGATTGGTTCATAAAGATAGGCTTAGCCTACACCAATCACTGGGGACCATTTGGCTTTAAAAGAGGGCTAAACTCCCACTTAGCAGATCATCTGAAGACTTTCCAAGGAGTAAGAAGAAGGGCTCATTTGGAACCGAGCTAAAAGTATAGTCTACCTTACACCTTCTGCCAGTGAAGGAAGGCCAGGAGTTCCAAGAGGGAAGCAAGGTCCCTCCCCTAAACATCTCCTAGGGAACAGAGGGAGATACCGGACTCAGAGGACCCGTCCAACAGCTCCAGAACCGGTACCCAGCCAGAACACAGCATGCCCTGCTAGGTTCTGACAGCAAGCTTCCTTGGCGGGAAGTGCCAGAGAGTCTCTGGACAAAGGAGAAGGCTGTTGCCTGCTAACACCCTCCTGAGCTTTGGGCCGTCCACCTTAAAAGGACACTAGCTCTGGGATGAAGCTAGGAGGAGTGCCACACAAGCATCATCCAGCATCCATCTTTTTAAAGGCAATTTCGAGACAGTCGAGTCATCGAACCGCATCTGGCTACACCCCTGAGTTGTCACACCGCAGGCACCAGAGCCGTCCGAGACGCCTCGAGCAGCATTCCAGATCCGCCAACCAGCACAGAGACAACGATTCTTAGACTGTTTCGCTGTGCCAGACAGCCTGAAGATGTCCATCCAGCCTTGCTTGCCGAACTACCTGCCGGCTGGTACCGCAGCTGTCTCCAGCCACTAACTCTGTCTCAAGGGCTACGAAGTGCCGTGCAACCTCCTCGACGCTGTTTAGCACAAATAACTTCTTCAGCACTAGGTACATTGTGGTTCTGCCCCATTAGACCTTCTCCAAAGGTCCCTAGAGACAGTTACGACCCTTTTCCCCTGTGGTGCTGAAACCAGATAACCCTGAACAGTAAGACTGATTGCTTTACCAACTGCCCTCCTGTTAGTATCCAGAGTGCATCCCTTTCCTTTGTGAAACTGTCTGTCCTCTGTGTTCCTTTACAGTGTGGGTTGTAATTGTAGTGTGCTAGAACTGTCTGTTGTAGTAATTATAAAGTAGATATTTTTATACAGCTTTGAGTTGACAGTTCCTTTTACCATGACCTTGCAGAGATAAGCCTGCCGTTCCGTCACACGTTACCAAAATTGGCCATGGAGGTCTTATAATTCACTTGTATTCCAATCTGTTTGGATCCTTTATGGAGTACTAGAGGTGTGGGGTTGATTGATGGTTTAGAAACCAATATTCATCCCTGGACCACTGGTGCCCTGGAAGTTGATTCATCACAGGCCCCTATTAAAGTAAAGGCTCGGTCAACTGTCTGTTGGTCATGCTCTGCACCTGATGCTGGCTCTGAATATATACATGTATTTATGCAGCACAGACCTAGAGATCAAGCAACTGAGCGCTTTCAAAAAAGGGGAAAATACATAGATAGATGTGGGAGAAGACAGGGAGAGGATGACAGCCTAGAGAGGGGAAAAGACAAGAGGGGGAAGAAATGTCATAAGTGGGTAAATGGGCAAGAAGGTGTTCCTTGAAGATCTATATCCTTGACTCTTGCTCCTGTTCTTTCACATAACCGTGAGCAGGTTCTTTCCCCCTGGATATGGGTGTGGTTCTATTCTATGGATTCTGTGCCATGCGACTGCCCTAACTCTGTTTTGAGGTTCTCTCCTTCGCTATGGGCCTCTGCGTTCTTGCTTGGGCTCAGATGTAGTACCTTTGTCTCTGGGTGGAGTTCTGTCCTCTGACTGTGGTCATGCTTTATCCCCTGTTTGTGGGTCAGGTTTGCCCCCCTGACTTTTTGCCAGATTCTGCCTATGACTCTGGTCTAGGTTCTTTTTTCTGCTAATTACTTCTGTTGCCCCTGAGTTTTTCACGCCGGCTCTGTTTATTTTCTTTTTATTTTGTATGTGTATGAATGTGGATGCATAAATATGACCTCACTGTATGTGATGCTCTGTCCCTCTGGGTGAAAGTGGGTTCCTAACTCTAGATCAAGCAACGTCCAACAGTCTTACTCCAGTTTTGTCCTCAACTTTGGTTAGTATTGTATTGTATCACAGGCTTTGGGTAAGGATCTGTCCACATTCTGGGCAATGTTATTTGTTCTTACTCTAGGTCAGGCTTGAGGACCACTGGCTCAGGGTCAAGCTCTGCCCTTTGACTATAGTTCAAACATGTTCCATCCTCTGGTTGAGGATGTGAGTGAGGCTGTCTCCTCCTAACTCTTTCTCAGATGTTGTCAATGACCATGGGCTGGTTTCGTCTTCTAACTGGTAGTGGGTTTTAGTGCTCCTGGATAACGGTAGCATTGTTCCCCTGACACTGGTTTGGGTTTGTTCTTCAATAATCTGGAGAATTTGCTATTCCATGACTCTAAGTGAAGGTTTGTTCCTGACTTCAGGGGTGGTTTCCTTGAGTTACGTCCCTAAATCCTAGGTTCTGTCCCTGGGTAGGCCTGCTGCTGACTATGGTCATGGTTCTGTGTTCCTAACTCTTAGTGAGATTTAGGACCACTGACTGTGGCCTGTGGTCTGCTGTCACGATCCCTCATCATGTGGTCCCCAAGGTACTCCCCATCCCCCGTCTCGCCCTTCCCTCTCTTCCCCCCTTCCCCGGGACTCACGTGGACTCTCACACGTCTTGCGAGCGCACCCGCGCCTGGTCCGTAACAGGACGGCTGTCAAGTTACGGCCGTTCCTACATTGGCAATTGCCTTGGCGCCTAGGATCGCGAAGGGCTAGCCCTGAGCTTACGCGTCGCGGGACTGTAAGGTCACGTGATGCTCTTGCCCGATTACGTGACCCAGCCGCGCATCACGTGACCAGAAGCGCGAGTACTTAAACTCGGAAACCCGGGTACTCGTTGCTTCACAGCTGTGCTCTGCATTCTGTTTGGCGTTACGAACCTTGAATCACCTTTGGATCACTCACGGAATCGACCTGGCTTGCTTTACTGGACTCTTCTTGGATTTGCCCCTTTGGATTCGTTTGCACAGTGATACACGGCTCTCGACCACGGACTGTTATTGGACTGCCTCCTGGATCACCCTCTTGTACCTTGGCTCTTTGGACTTCTTGCCTCACAGCTCCACAGCTCCACAGCTCCTGCTAACAGGTGAACTACTGAGAATTACTCCTCTTGGGGTACCTCCGTCCACGTGGGTCCCGGACCTCTCCACTAGGTTCACTACCTCTTCCTTGACCCTGATTGGTAAGACCTTTCCGTTTTTCCTAAACACTGTGGTTACTGTTTCTTGCTTGGTATTTAATCCGCATTTTCTTGCAGCAGTGTGGGGTCCCAGAGGTTCGCGGTCCCGGACTTGAACATCTTCGCCTGTGGCCTCAACGGCTGCACGGAGAGTGGCTTTAAGTTCTCTCTGTGCGGCATTTGGGGACGGAGGCCTCTTCTGCCTACACGACACTCAAGTCTCAACATCTGCCCCCGGCCATAGCTCAGGTTTATGTTTTGGTTTGGGTGAGGCTCTGTACTCTGGACTTGTAGAAGAGGTTATATTACTTTCTGTCTCCTGAATATTTGTTTGGTTCTAGCCCCTCCCTCTTGGCAAGGTTCTGTCTTGTCCCCTGATTCTTGGTAGCGTTTTGCCTTGACTCTAGCTAAAATGATGTTGCTTGACTCTGGGTAATCTTCTCTTCATCTGATTAAGATTATGCTTCTCACCGTGACACTAGGACAGGTTCTGCCCATAGTTCATTTTTGGTGAGGTCCTACCCCTAGATTTTGATAACCTCTTATCTTTTGTGGCTTATCAAGTTGAGGTTGGTGTGTGAGTCAGCAAAAGGGAAACATTGCAAGACTAGACGTAGGTGCATTTTCAGAGCTGCTGTCAAGAGAACAACGTTTTGCAGTGTGGTGCCACCTTCAATGACTGTTGAGAGCAGGTCCAATTGTAGTCCAACTGTTAGCACACCGCTTCAGCTGCTTCAAAAATACTTAGCATTGCGCCCCTTAAAAATCACAGGCACGTACTTCACACTTGTCCCTGCACACATTTCTAAAAGCTGACCTATTTGTCCCTGCAGTCATTTCGAATGATTCCAACATATTCTGCTAGTCATAGTTTAAGGTGCATTGCAGGAGTCTGGTGCAGGTCCCAGAGTGTGGACAGCAACCGCTGTTGTAGATCAGATTAGTTTTGAAATGTGCTGCCAAAGGGCGGTAAGGATCCAGTTCTGTAACACTGGTGAAGTTTGGAGCAGTGTGTATCTGCAGTGGCAGAGCTGTGTGTGGGTTCCAGTGCTGGAATAGCAATGCAGGGTTAAGGTGGTGCATTGGCACAACGATACGTGGGTTTAGTTGCATTGTCGAGGCACAGGATTGCAATGAATTGACAGACCTGTGAGTGGGCAGCAGTCTTGGAATAGAAGGGATGCTGCATCGCAGAAATGGGGTGCATCTGCCGGAGCTGTAACCGGCACTTACTGTGAAATCAATGGGCGCAATACTGTAAAGATTCGGGAAATTTGAGGTTTTCGTAAGGAGCAATATTCACAAGGAACGAAAGCATGAATTGATTGTTGCAGGACTTTTTTTAATGGTAGGGATCTACCCCCGGCCATTTTGTTCAAGTTCATTGATGTTTTTATGCGCCCGGCTCTGCGCAGGGTCGGAGACAAAGGGCACGGGCGCACTAGAAAACCTGCACCGGATTTCTCTGTGCCATTCGCCCGCACGCGCATCGAAGTGATGTGAGAGCTGTCTTTTTATTTTAAATCAGTGGGTGCTGACAAGTTCCTTCTAGCTGGAGCCAGGGCAGGACACTGCTCCATGATAAAGCCTTTTCCACCGCACCCACCCTCCCCCTCGCTCATCCGCATCCACCCAGCCCCGCCACTGCTCCTCTAAAGAGCTGCCACTTGTAACCAAGAGAACGGGAAAAGGTCATCGCGTCCCCTGGCGTTTCAGCAGTAAAAGCAAACTGTGCGACCAGCCCTGGAACACACTGCACTCATCTCTAATGGCTCTGCCAGGAGTGCTAGGCAACCGGCAGAAGCAGGGGCACAGACTTACGTTTGAGAGTGGGAAGGTGGCGCGTGGGAGGGAACGCATGGGGACGTTGCTGACCCATAACAATCCAAACTGCTGCAGGTCTACTATTCCGCAGCTTTCAGGACCCCCACACGCCTCCTCCTCTGCCACAAACAATACGTGCATTTTGGAAATATTTCAAAATAGTCCAAATCATGGCTATTTTAGAAAAACTGTTACCCTCTAACTAAACTGAGGTTTTTTCATGTACAACAATTCATGTTCGAGTTTTCTGTGGATATATATCTAACTGCGCAATTTATACAGTGCAAACATACCACAGAAGCAACAGAGTGCTATGTAAGGAACACACAGGGGAGTTTTAGGTAGTGTGTTGCGTATGGCCGAAGTACCCCTCCGGCCCCCGTTGCTCCCTCCCAGCCACAGAGCACATGCCACACGCTGCTTGCTATCCAGGCACCACGGTCTCTCTGATGCGACCGTGTCAACGCACTGTTTATTCAAAGCACACGCGGCAGAGTTACGTCACTCCGCCGCTTGTGTGTACCATTAAAGGGGCAGGTACCCCCCTCCTCCTTTTTCATAACAAAAAGCAAAAGAAGGCAAATACAGCCACTTCAAAACAATGCACTGCACACAAGATAAACACCCCTTTGTTCGCTTCCCTCCCAGTCCAACAAGTCACTCTTCAGCTCATGGGCTGAGCCCACCAGTTCAGGGGCCCAGTATATAGTCATTGAGATGGGCTGGCTTCCCCGACCCGACCCTCTGGGGATACCTCCTGCCCACTTCCCGGATCGGGCCCTCCTCACTTGTGTCCCCTGGCCACTGTCCTCGTCCGGTACCTCACCATAGTCTCTTCTCAGGATCGCCTCTGGTGTGCTCTCACCCCTCTTCTTGAAGAAACGGGCATTGTGGGTAACCGTGGCAATCGTATCCGATGCAGTCCCCATCTAGCCCACACCACTACCATGTCCATTGGACCAGGCTCATAAGTTAGTGAAAGCTTGCCTTGTGGATGTCGGTTCCTCACAAGCACTTCATCCCGAGGAATCAGCTGCTGGAGCCGGAGCCCTCTCCTGATGTGCTCTCTCTCCATCCTGATTCTCCTTTCACGTTCCACCTGAACATTATCGATTACGACTGCTTCCCGCTCTCGCACGTCAGGGATTAGACCCCTCGGACTTCACCGAAACATTGCCTCCGCCGGTGTCACTCCAGGGGATGCATGAGGGGTGTGCCTGTATTCCGTCAAGAATTGTACAGCACCTGGTGGAGGCAATGGCCTGGCCATGAGCGATGCGAAACACCTTGTTCAGAGTTCTCATGGACCTTTCAGCTTTGCCATTAGCACGGGGCCAGACTAGTGTCATCTTACGGTGTTGTATTCCGTAGTCTCCCATCAGCTTGGAACGGCAGTCTGTTGTCTGAACCCAAGGTCTGAGGCAGGCTGTGAGTATCAAAGATCTTTTCTAGGGCCACTGCCACCTTATTAAAAGAGACCGATTCAATGAACTCGACCTCAGGGTACCGTGACCACTCATCCACCACCACCAGGAAATGAGTGCTCAGCCCGTGGACCCAAAGCAGGCATGGATGTTTTCCCAGGGCCTCGTTCCTTGGGGCATGGTCTCAATGAGGAGCTCCCTCTGTGCTGGGGCAGCCGCCGGGCCCCACACACAGGCCGACACAAACTCCTCCACCAGTCTCTCAAGATCTGGGAACCATATTTTTTGCTGTAGCCGTGCCTTAGTTTTGGCTGTTCCTTGATGGCCCTGGTACACCAGCCCAATGACTTGGGGAACCTTGCAAATTGGTATTAATATGCAGTCACCACTGAGCAAAAGCCCAGATTCAACAAATGTCAGTTCATCTTTGACCCTCCACAGTTGAATTAGCGCTGACCGCGCCTCCTGTGTCCTCTGTGCGAGCGTGCCCACGACCAACTTCCACGACTCTTGCTGAAGGGCAGCCTTTGGTATTCTGAAGCACGCAGCCTTTTCCAGCTCGTGGAGAGGCACCGAGTTAGGGGTTGCCGCCTCCACAACCAGCTTCACGTGTTCATCAGCTTCCTCCTCTCATGATTCCTGCCCCTCATGTCCCCTGCCCTCCAAGATGTCAGGCTGGAGCCAGGCCACGATCACCTACATGGCCCTCAAGGGCCTCTCCATCCCTCCAAAGACACACTTGGAGTCAGACTTGGCGCTTGTGGCACCAGACTCACTCACTCCCATAGGATAACATTGGGGATTGGACTTGTAGTGCATTGATGGGGACAAGATGGATGCCCCCACATAGTTTGGTTCCCAGAACTGCATGTGCAGTCTAGTGTTTTGGGTGTGGTTCAGCCCAGAGACACCTGGGATACCCAGAGACTATTTAAGCCACGCCCAGGCTGAGAAACATGCTTTGTGTTTTCGGCACCTGCAGCGTGACACTCACCGTGTTCGGATCGGTCTCCAGTAGGCCTGCATCTTTCTTCTGCGCTCAGCTCCTGCAAGAACAAGAACAAGAACACCGTTGGGAACAGCCTTACCTTGCGACGCTTCTGCCCATCATTCATCGCTTCTTCTGTTCTGCGGGCCTCTTCGGCGGTATCATTCCCGTCCCGGCACGCCACTTCCTAAGGAAAAGGGAAAAGAACAGAAAAAAGGCATTAGTAAGCATTCAGCAAATCTTCGCTTATTTTTAAAGACTCTACGAGCTTCAAACGCTTATCTGAATCCCAGCCGCTCTGGGGGAACTCTGTCTCCGGAACTTCTCATCCATCTGCTAGAGGGAAAAGACACTCCAGGTTAGTGTGGAAACATCTAGAGGCGCCACATACCGCGCTTACTCACTGCATTTCTTCTTCATAACCGGCATCCACGCTGAATACGTTGCGGCACCTAAAAGACACAGAAAAAGAACGCAGTTCAATACAAATACGAAAGGGTCGCATCGCGCATCGTGCTCTCACTCACCTTCAGCGCTACTCATCTCAGCAGCACGTCGCCATCCCCGGACGCCGGCCATCATCTAAGAAAGGAAAGGAACGAAGTTAGAGAACTGTTCAAAAGACTCATTATACTTACCTGTCGGACTCTTGCCAGTGAAGTAACTAGGCAGCAACGAGCCCGCATCAATCAATGCGCCCCTGCGCTGAAAGCAGGGCGGAGAGCACACTTTCCAAGAAAATAAGGTGAGCTGAGGATGAAAGGGAAGGGTTGGACCCCGGGGAAGAAGGGGTTCAAGCACACAGATACAATAGGGAGTTAAACTCTACAAATACTGTGTTTCAGGCCCAGTCTCCAGTAGAGTAGACTCCAGGGAAGGGTTCGAGGTCGTAAGAGGTCAGAACAGGCTGAGTGACGTCCCCGTGGATACCAGGTGAGTGTTACACCTCCTGACAGATGTCTCCACGTCCTTCCACCTCGCCTCTGTGTTGCCTTGACAGATAATCTGCAGCATTATTACTGCCCGGCCGATACACCAATGAGACCCCTTTTTCCACGAGTGCCAGCATCCACCTCTCAATCCGTGGCAGAGGTTTGGAAGACGAGCCAGACATGATGGGCAGCAGAGACTTGTGATCATTTACCACCGTCACCGAGACTGCCAGGGCCTCCTTCTCAATTTGAGAGTGATTCTGCTCTGTCTCTGACAGTGCCTTGCTCACGTAGGCGATCGCCAGATCTCCTCATTGACATCCGTTTTGGTGAGAACTGTGCCCAGACCAAAAGGGCTGGCGTCCACCACGATCTCCGATGTCAAGACTTGATTGAAAAATGCCATAGTGTCCTTCGCCGTCAGCGCTCCCTTCACATCTTCGAAAGTGTCCTGCTCCAGCGGACCCCACTTTCTTAGTGAGACTTCTCAGGGGCTCAGACCTAGAGGCCAGGTTCTGGATGAACCAGCCACAGTAGGTGACCATCCCCAGGAAGCTTCGGACTTCAGACACATTCTTTGGGGGCCTTGCCTCCACAATGTCTTTGACCTTTCGGGGGTCAGGTGACACGCCTCGCTCTTTGAACACAAATCCGAAAGACTATGTTTTTTTGAAGAACTTGCATTTTTCCTTATGCAAGGTAAGTCTGAGCACCTACAGTCATTCCAGGGCTCTCACGAGCCTCACCATGTGTTCCGCCTCCATCTTCGCAAACACCAGGATGTCGTCACTGATGTTGAGGACCACTTCCAAATCCACCAGGGCCCCACCGATGATGTTTTGGAACACCTCCACTGTGGAAGACACCCCAAAGCTTAGGGGCTAGTATCTGTAGAGGTCTCAGTGCGTGGTAAAGGTGGTAATGTACCTTGAGTCTGGATGCAACACCATCTGATGGTAACCCTGCCGTATGCCAAGCTTTGAAAAGAACCGCACCCCTTGCAATTCCACAATGATGTCATCGATTGTGGGCGTGAGGTGTCTTTCACGCTTGATGGCCTTGTTCGGGAGGTTCATGTCCACACAAATCATCACTGAATCCGGTTGCTTTGGCTTCCTTGCGATGACTATTGGTGACACCCACGGAGTCGGACTATCCACCTTCTCAATGATGTCTAGCACCACCAAATTGTCCAGTTCACTGTCTACTAGATCCCGTAGATAGAATGAGACTCTGCAGTGCTTGAGCGCAATCGATTGTATTGACTCGTCATTGTGCAGCCTCACTGGTTCGCCGGCCATGCGGCCTATCCCTTCGAAGAGCTGGCTGTACTTCACAAGCAGCCCCTGTACGTCTTCCACATACACTCAGTAGGCGAAGCTCACAATGCCCAATACTTTTGCTGCTGCACAGCTCAGGAGAGTGTTTCTGCTGACGCTTGTTACATAGAATCTGGCACTGATGGACAACCCTCCATGCTCAACATTTGGCACAAATGCCTCGGCCAATGGGATGGGATACTCACCGCCAAAATTAAATATCTGCGCCGTAGGCTTCTGTATTGTAGGTTGCACTCTCATGGCATCATAGTGCCCCCTGGCCATTCCATTGACTGATGCCCCTGTGTCCACCAGCACCGGAACTGTCAACTCGTTGACTTTCACAAGGCACCGTGGCTGCCTCCTGGTGGTGGCATGTAGCACACTGACACTAGAGAAAAAGTAGATATTCTCCTCTTCATCTTCGTGAGCCACACTATCTTCCCCTTGGTCTACTTCGGAGACATTGGGCAGGCGCTGTGGCCTGAAGAACCCTGTCCGTACCGGCCCCCTGGGTACCACAACAGGCACCAGAGCCCTGCACATACAGGCATAGTGATCGAGTGCCCAACAACATCCACAGGATTTCCCCTGTGCCGGGCACTCTGCGGGGTGTGGAAGATCATACCCCCACTTTATGCAGGATTTGAGGGCTCTAACACCTCTGTCACGCTGGCCACCACTTGGACGTTGGGCCCCTCTTCCGCCTTGACCACAGCCCACAGCACATACCTCCTCCATCTTCCCTGGATGCAGTGCCATGTCTATTTTTGAGGCGCACACCTCTGACACCTCATGGCATCGGTCAAGCTGAATATGTGGGGTAGCGTGCGTCCCGGTTCCTGCAGCACTTGTCTGCACAGTTTTCCAGATGAGTAGCCTTGTAGAAGTTGGTTCCTGACCATTGTTTGGGGGTTTTCCCAGGCATACGACAGGGACATCTGGCGCAGCCATCCATAGAAATTGTCCAGAGACTCATCGTCCTTCTGCCTGGCACTGCACATCACGAAGTGTTCATAGTCCGCATTGGCCAGTGGCATGAAGGCCTCGCGCAATGCGTTCTTGGCTGCCGTGTACGATGCATCCGCAGGTGTCAGGGACTGAAAGACTTCATGCACCGCTGATCCTGCTGAGTAGCGAAGTGTGGCCACTTTACTGTCCTCATCCGTCTCACCAGTGGCCTGGAAGTACATGTCGAGCCAATCTATCCAGAGCCCCCACGTTGGTCCAAGGCTTGATGGATCCCCATAAATATCAAATTCGGGCATTGTTGTGAGTGCCCCTTGCTGTCTCAGTGCACGCACACCCGCTGGGCCTGCTGGTCCTGCCACTCCTGTCTGGGCTCCTGCACTGCCATCCTGGTCATTCATGGTGGTGAGTGCAAGACCACCCCACGAGAACACTGGGGACGCAACTCACAGATTTGTTTGGGGCAGATGGCCCCTTCCAGATAAAATGCACCAAAATATTGAGCTTGATAATGTTGGCCAAACACTCCCCTTCTGGCAAGTTCTGATGATTATCCTTCCAGCAAACCACAAAGTCACAAAATGCTTCTCTTGGCACCCAGTCGTAATGTAAAAAAATTGGGTGTGGGCACTTTCCACTACTCCACCCTAGGGCTTGCTATCTTGGTAGTCCCATCCAGCAATGTCCAAACAGCCTGGAACAAAGGCATGGATTTCCCAGCCAAAGACTAGAAATCCCCAGAATTGAGTAGGGTGGGGCCCAGGGCAAAAGAAGAACAAAACACTCTAGGCCTCCCCTTAACCCTTACATCACACTCGACACATGGAAAGTGTTGAAAACACTCCAGAATTATCAATACACAGCACAATGATGCCCCCTTCGCAAGGAGTTCCATATATTGACGTGGGAGGCGCACAAGCACTCCTAACAGGAGCCGCAACCCTCTCCACCACGTGTACAAAATGGCAGCGGACCACATGGGTTTCGCCAGCTCCGCGACATGAAAATGTGAAGGAGAAGAAAAAAAAGAAATTCCCCTACGTGTCACCGCCGCTGCCCAGCTGGTCCGATGCAATCCCTCAGCTTCGTCGCCACTGTTGCGTGTGGCCGAAGTACCCCTCCGGCCCCTGTGAGCCCCTCCAGCCACAGAACACATGCAACACAGTGGTTGCTGTCCGGGCTCCAAGGTCACTCTGACGTGGCCGTGGCAACGCCTCGTTTATTCCAAGAACAGACGAGTTACTTCACTCCGTCGCGTATGTGCCCTTAAACGGGCAGGCACCACAGTGTGTAGGGGGGCAGAGATAGCTGCAATGGGGTTGTGGAGGACTGGGTTGGGCAGGAGATCTGGGTAATTAGAGTTCAGTGGAGGGATCAGCGATTGGTGAGATGTTCTTTGAAGAGTAGGGTCTTCAGATACTTTCTGAAGTGTATGATCAAAGGGTATAGTCTTATCTGCGCTGGTAACTTGTTTCAGAGCAGAGTGCGTAGCAGGAAAAGCGCATTTTGGCCCTTCCTCTGACTCACCACTTTGACTTGGGCATGGTCAGACACACGCAAGCCACCTGTGGGCCTACTAGCCAGGTCCAATGAATCCTTGAAAAAATTACTTTGGGCTGTAACCCGGTAACCACTGATCCAGCAAATGGTCCCACTAGGGCTAGCCATGGTCAGTGGCCACCTTGTCGGGGACAGGATTTGGCCCTGCTGCCATGCCCAGTGCCCCAGAAACCCTCATGGCGACAGTGGACCTAAATGTGCAAGGCCCAAGGTCATGCCCAGTGGCTACTCTGAATGGAGAAGGGCCTGCTGCACTGTCCCGGGCACCCGACTTTCATTACAGAAGGGCATGTGAAGTAGCTACTTTGGGTCCTGGCAACTTTCCCTGCCCCAGACACCCCGCTTCGATTAAGGCCCAGCCTTGGGAACCCCCAAACCACTCATTGGGCACTCCAGGCCATGCTTAGTGCCTACATTGAGTCATAGCAGCATCTTTATCTCTGACACAGTGCCCAAAAACCATTTGTTGGGCTCTCCACTGCCATATTAAGTGATTTTGGGGCCAGAGGCACAGTTACATTTGAAACCCCTCCAAATCCACATAGATGACAGGATCTAAGAATCTTTGCTTGTGCTCCTGTCTTGTTACGCACAATAATAACCAATAGATAGCTTGATATTCTGTCCTGGCAGCGATAAAATTAAGCATGGGACCAGCCTTGAAGTCTCCTTAGTTAACAAGGAGGGGTTTGTTCTGCCGTATAACATGCTTAGGAGCGGGACTACTTCTTAATTCTGGTAGGCCCAAGTCATTTCTATTGTGTCCAGGGAAATACAAAAACACTGTAAATGTGAAGATGTACACACAGTTGTTCAGACAGAAATAGGTATTGTATATACAGCTTGTAAGTTTATTTTGCTGCTGGGTGCATTTAGTAAATCATGCATCCATATTGTTGAAACCGGACTGTTTTTACTGAGAGTCAACAGAAATGCAAAACACATTTTTCATTCAGAGATACTTGGTATGCAGGAGGTATATACCATTATACACCATTATAATGGCCAGATTAATTGGCAGAATGCAATGAAACAAAAGAACAAAGTAACTATCACCATTAGTGACATGTGATTATCGTGTGTTC
The DNA here is from genome assembly GCF_040938575.1 of Ambystoma mexicanum. Classification (NCBI taxonomy): domain Eukaryota; kingdom Metazoa; phylum Chordata; class Amphibia; order Caudata; family Ambystomatidae; genus Ambystoma; species Ambystoma mexicanum. The sequence goes on from NC_090923.1 coordinate 753,068,623, forward strand.
AGATGCGAGACAACCCAAAACAAACACATTAAATGGGAAATTCTTGGTTGTCTGTAGCCAGGCTTGCGGGTGACCTAACACGTGGTCTCCTTAGAACTTTCATCCCTGCTGAAATGTTAGCAGTCCATGATGAGGGTCTTGTGTTCTGTTAGTACCCGGCGGGGGTTTGGCTTTGTCCTACCAGCCAATGGGGAGCCTAGGAGCAGGGGCATTACTATACAGTAATCCTGCCACTCTGAGCCTCCTCAGAGATGGAGGCCGCCATTTCCTCCTTTGGGGAAAAAGGTAAGGGTGCCCCCATCCGCCATCCCTCATCCTCCACCCCACTTTGCCACAGATTTCCCTCCCTTCCCCCTCCAGCCCCACTTACCTTCTCCTTTCTGGTCCTTTTCAGGAGCGGACATGCTAGTAACACTTCTGTCCCCAGCACGTCCGCCCCCGTCCTAGCAATTGTTTTGTTTTCTTCTTTTTCAATCTGTTTAATGGCCACCATGGAATGGGACAAGGGACTACACGAAGTCCCTTCTCCCATTCCATGGGGGCCATCTCCTTTGTTTTCTTTTTTTTTTACTGTTATTAATTGTCTCCATGAAAAGGGACAACAGACTTTGTTTCCCATTCCATGACGGCCATTATTATTTGTGTATTTATTGGTCGCAAAACGCGGGCACGTCTTGTAATGGAATAAATAAACATACTATTAGTACCCTGGTCTAACAGGCTAAGGTACTAATAGCAGTAAGCCCCCCCCCAATCGGGGGGCATTACAGCATCTGTTAATGGCCCAGGGCCTTCGTGAAGGCACTCGATTATCTGATGTGGTAATCCCCCCATTTCGAGGCTTATAGCTTAGGTATAGGAGCAGGAAACATTTTGATAATAGCAGCCATGAGCAAGGCACGGCCTTTAGCACAGATACAGGACACTGCTCAGTAGCCATATGAATAAAGAGCTACACATCACATTGTAAACATAGATCTGCGTTTAAACATCACATCACTAGGACCGCATACATACCACAACACGTATTTTGAGTTATGCGTTTTGAAGCCATGAGGAAGGTACATGTCCCCTAGCGTGAATACAGGACACAGACTGGGAGACATGAGAACCATATACTGTATATTCTCTGGCACAAATGCAGCACAGTGAAGTAGTAAGCCTGGGAGAATGTTCTCATATGTGATCTGTGGGTTCCCACAAATTTAGTGATATTTGGTAGGTTTACTGTTTCCTGTTTATTTTTATTTTTTTCTCCTGACATAATCTACCTGAAAGTCGTTTTAGATCCATAAATCCTAATGGAAATTAGGGAGAAGTGCAGATGAATTCTCAGTAGATTAATGCATCTACTGCAGAGATTTATGTGTAACCTACAGGACTTACATTTGAATCTGGATGCAAAGAACTCAGCCTTTCATCTTTCTGAAGTTGATCAAATTAGTAGTTTGAAGTTGTAGTGGAAATTGTAAGATTGCACTTCAGACTAGCAGTGTCAGACAAACGACAGACATGCCTGGGTCTGCTTTTTGGTTCTATGTGAAAAGACCTAATTTTAAAGGTCTCAAGAGAAAAAGACAGATTTACAATGCCCGATTTTCCTCTGATCATAAAAACAGCACTGTAAAGGTCTTTTTCTCTTGAGACCTTTAAAATGTGTTCTTATAATTTCTTTTTTGGTTTCTTAAATAAATATTCGGGGGGTTTTACCTCCCTAAGCCCTCCATTGTTCCTCGCCACCCTCTCCCGTGAGATTTCATCCCCAGCCCTCTCCCACCACCCAAACCAAAACACAACACACACATCAACAAGCACCCACACACTTACTCTGTTGCCTCGTCTTGCACTTCCGGGTACGGATCTGGCTGTCAGCCCCTACACGTACTCGTGTGCGGCAGGGGCATGCCAGTTTCATTTAGAAAGGCCGCTCTGTGCGGTCACGGAGCAGTCTTTCTAATTAGCTGTTTTGCTGAAAAGATCTTTTTAAAAAGATCTTGTCACTTAGAACGTACTTTTCATCCTTCAGAGGTCGAAATATTGAGTAATATTGAGGCTTATTATATTGCACAATAGTGAATTCATAAACGACATGTACCTCCTAAAACCGAATACAGTGACATACCCGCAGCACGGGATGAGAAGCGCTAGATCACCCCATTATATGCATCCAGAAACATGTGACCTATTTATGAAGTTCCTTGGAGTATGCGCATCAGATGCACACTTTCATATTCCCCTTTTACACAAATAAGAGGGTTTTTCTGCACATTTTAATGTGCAGAAAACGAACACATTCCCCTGTGCTTCTGTGGAACAGGTGCAGGGGACGTGCAACGCATTTTCACACACACAAAGTACAGAGCTATCTATTTTTGAAGAAGCCACTATCGAATAGCCTATTTGACCCTTCAACCAATACTAGCTGTCCCCACAGTGATGGACCTTCGATAGACTGATGTTCTGGGCCGACTGGCTAGGGTGAGGGGGCAGGGGGACAGAAGACGAGACTGGCCCTTCTTATGCTACAGCTAAACAGTCGTGGATAACAATAATATAGAAAGATATGCTTATGAAAAATCCGGAGGGAGAACAAAAAGTGCCCGGATTGCGAATTCCAGCAGAAAGGAAACCGTCTTGCAATGCTCCTGCTTTTTAACTTAAAAATGAGGTTAACATATCTACATTATTCAAAGAAGTGCGACCAATTAGTGACTAGACTTCCGACTTCGTATCTGGTCGACCGTTTCAGTGGATTATCTGGTGTATACCGTTTTCTTCAGGACCTTTGAGGTGAGTAATATTACTTTTAAAGGTCCCAACCAGCATGTACCAGCATGAACTCCTGCACAAGGCCGAGCTTTTAATCCCTGCCCCTAGTTTAAGAAGTTATGCAAGCTATATTCATTTACTGCCTGGACGGTGGATGGCAATGCTTTAACCCTAGGAGCTCTCATTGGAACCTTGATCCACCTTAACCCTAGGAGCTCTCATTGGAACCTTGATCCACCTTAACCCTAGGAGCTCTCATTGGAACCTTGATCCACCTTAACTCTAGGAGCTCTCATTGGAACCTTGATCCACCTTAACCCTAGGTGCGCTCATTGGAACCTTGATCCACCTTAACCCTAGGTGCGCTCATTGGAACCTTGATCCACCTTAACCCTAGGAGCTCTCATTGGAACCTTGATCCACCTTAACCCTAGGAGCTCTCATTGGAAGCTTGCTCCACCTTAACCCTAGGTGCGCTCATTGGAACCTTGATCCACCTTAACCCTAGGAGCTCTCATTGGAACCTTGATCCACCTTAACCCTAGGAGCTCTCATTGGAACCTTGATCCACCTTAACCCTAGGAGCTCTCATTGGAACCTTGATCCACCTTAACCATAGGTGCGCTCATTGGAACCTTGATCCACCTTAACCCTAGGAGCTCTCATTGGAACCTTGATCCACCGGAAAGCCTTTCAGTACCCTGCAGCACACCTCATGAAAGGACTAAGAAAACACATCCCCAACACCAACATTCTCAAGGTGCTGCATTGACCAATCCATTCAAGCACACATCATGTTCAAGGCTGCCTGCATGGACTAAAAAGCAGTCACAACCAAAACATCAATCTACTTGGTAGAGAAAATCACTAAAGTCACACATCACCGGGCTGGTAACAAAGGGCCACATTCTGAATTTGGAGGTGTGGTGGAAGATTTACCTCCGACACATGGCTGGATGTAAATCCTCTTCTTTACCTCAAGAAATAAATCAGTAGATTTACCACAGCAGAATTACCATTAACTGTAAATTACTCGTAATCTTGCAGTAAATCCACCGGACTGAGGGGTGGTAAATTGTAAATGTGTTTAGCAGAAATTCTTGAATAAAAGTCATATGAAGAAGCTCAAAGTACTGCAAGAAGAATAAAACAGGAAACAGACATTTTCGTTCTATGCACCCAGTCTCTTGGTACAAGTACAATGAAGTGAGTGGACTTTTTACCAATATTATAAGTAGTGAGAGGGAAAGGAAGTACTGGGAGTGCAAGCCGACCTTTGGCCCGAAACTTATTTATATATTGTCTCCCCTAAAATTCTCGAGGGTGTTGTATTTAAAGCTTCGGTTTGGAACACTACCCCTGGCAGAATTATTGCACAAATGGATCTACAATCTCTCTAACAAATGCTCTGTGTGTGACAATGCGATTGAAAATGTTATGCACTTTTTATCTTATTTACCCTACTATATTCTAACAGCAGGAAGAGATATCTCAAGCCGCTATTCATATATAGATCAATAACATCTGTAAAATACACTTTAGCATTGTGTGTCAATTATCGAGATGAATTGGCAGCACACTTGGGTGGGAATTATTTGACGAGTGCATGGAGGGTTAGATCACAATGCATTGTTTAATACTACCAGGGGTGTAAATTGATTGTATTGTCTGCATATTAGTCTCTCCTGCTATTGAGAATTTATGATTTTGCTTGTTTTTATCACTATTGATCTTTGCAGCTTTATTCATATCCCGACTTCGTATTTATGTAATGTTTAAAAATTGCTTGTAATCTGAAGAGGAATTTTAAAATGACAGTGTTTTATCTTAATTTAGGTGTAAGTATACACATGAAAGATGATAAAAGGAAGTTTACAACAAGATCCTATGTTTAATATGAATACACTTGTATCTGTTGATTTTAGCCCGCAGTCATGATATTTCAAGAACCCAATGACCCTTTCTATTATTAACCGTGTGATTACGTTTTAAATTCCTGCTATTTTTATGATTGTATTCTAGCAGTTAACATAATATATTTCACAATCACGAAGCACCAAGGATATTTTAGCCAGCAGCTTGATTTAAATTCTTTTTTTCTTTGTTGTGGTTGCTTTTATGATCTAAGGATCGAAATAAAACCAAAGTGACTGATTGAGAAGTTACCAATGCAGATAAAACTGCCCCCACCATCCTACACTTCATGAAGGACCTGAAACACTGATTTTTTAAAGAACATCTTGCCAACTGATAATCGCTCCATGCAACCCAATGTCTCCACCTCTGGAGTCCCCCCACTTCCCTACGCATCCTGGCTCCTCTGCTACTCTAGCACCCTACCTGTAACCTCCTGGGTGCAACACCTTTGTACAACAACCAATCCATTGCTTGCCAGCTAGGTTTGTGTTTTAATCCACATACATGCATACATACATACAATTGCAAGATGTGACTCAAATCAGAATCTCAGATTGTTTTACTCTAGTATGGTAATATTCCCCTGGGCACATGTCTCTGGTGGTGGGGGGGCACATGTTTTCTTATCTTGCTTGCAGTCTATTGAATTCAATACCACTGGAGATTAGAAAGTATATTGAGCATCAGTTCTTTCGAAAACAAGTGAGAACATGACAGTGCATCTCTCTTTTAGCCTTTTGGATTTCTCCACCTCTTACTTCATCCTTAGCCTGTCTCTGGTGCCAATAATCCTAGAAGTGAATGAGTGACGAATCAACGTCTCGGGCACTAGTGGCCCAGGGATGAATATCGGTTTCTAAACCATCAATCAGCCCCACATCTCTAGTACACCAGAAGGGATCCGAACGGATTGGAAAGACATGTCAATTATAAACCTTCTTGTCCAATTCTGGTGACGTGGATGGAAGGGCAGGCTTATCTCTACAAAGTTGTAGATTGTTGGTTGGTTGCAACACAGCAAAAATACAGTTATTACCCAATGATAAAAGGCACTGTCCAGTCAAGGTTGTATAAAAATATCGACTTTATTATTATTCAACAGACAGTTCTAGCACACTACAAAATACCACCAACCCTGTAAATGAATCCAGAGGACAGACAGTTTTTAAGAAGGAAAAGGGATGCAATCTGGGTACTGACAGGTGGGTAGTCGGTAAAGTAAATCATCTCAATAGTTCAAGGATACTTGGTTTCAACACAAGGGGAGCAATGGGTCGTAGACTGTTACTAGGGGCCTTTGTAGAAGGACCAGGAGGACAGAACCACAGTGTACCATGTGCTTGTAGATGTTCTTAGTGCTCGGCAGCGTCAAGTCAGTTTCAGGGTGCTTTGCAGCTTCTGTGACAGAGTTCAAGACGAGAGACAGCTGTGGGTATCAGGTGGCTGGCAGTTCGATGAGCAAGGCTGGACGGACGGCTGCAGGCTGGCCTTCACTCAGGCTGAGGAATAGTTGTCTCAGTGCTGGTTGGAGGGTCGGAAACACTGGACGAAGTGTCTCGGACGGCATGAATGACTGGGGCATGACAATAGTCAGCGGTGCAGTCGGTTGCAGCTCAAGGGTCTCAACTGTTTCAAAAATGTCTTAAAGGTGGACGCTGGTTGATGCTTGTCGGTGCACTCCTCCTAGCATCATTGCTGGGCTTGTGTCATCCTTTAAGGCGGACGGCCCAAAGCTGTGGAGAATGTTGCAGGAAACGGCCTTGTCCTTGGTTTGCTTCAGAGACTCTCTGGCACTTCCCACCTAGGAAGCTTGCTTGCAGAGCCTAGCAGGGCATGCTGTGTACTGGCTGGGTACCGGTTCTGGAGCTGCTAGAAGGGTCCCCTGAGTTCAGGATCTTCCTCTGTTCCCTGGAAGATATTTAGGGGTGGGATCTTGCTTCCCGCTTTGGAAATTCTGGCCTTCCTTCACTGGCGGAAGCTTTAAGGAAGACTGTACCGTCAGCCAGGGTCTAAATTAGTTATTCTTGTTTCTCCTTGCAACATCTTCAGATGATCTCCTCAAAAGAGGGGCTCAGCCCTCTTTTAAAGTCAAATGGGCCACAGTGATTGGTGTAGGCTAGGCCTACCTTAATGAACCAATCCTGGGTCCCCACCAACAATCTTATGTCATGCGTGAGGTCATAAACAGAGTGTTTTGCAACAGGAAAGGTAAAGGGGTGAGAACATGTACTACTAACTCCCACCCATCTTGCTGTCTGTCAAAGTGTCTCTCTGGTTAATTGAGCTCTGTGTGGTTCCTGATTGAAAGCGGGACTCCCTTGAAGTTGTAGCAAGAGCAGACTTTCTGTCTCCATCAAATCACATACTCCTACCCTCTGAAAGGTCTACCCCTCTGGGGGTTGCCTACTGTAAACACATGTACCAGCCATGACACTGAGGGGCAGGAGCTGGCTTCAGGTTGACACACTGCATATCAACGGTTGTTGGGAGTTTTCCTGTCTTTTGTTAGCCTCTGCAGTTAGGCCCAATGCGGGCCTGTTTGAAGTATACTTTATTAGTATGCTAATTATGCTTAATTGCTGCCACCATTCTCCAGGCCAACAAAGGATTGGGCAGATCCATGGAGACTTTGTTATTTAATTAGGCTGGCCACGGCACGGCAGGGGGAGAGTTTTGCCCCCACTCTTTGAGATGCCTTGATGTACTCCTGCATGTCACATTCCAACTAAATGTGACTGGGAGGACTGCACCTGTAGGCTGTGTCAACCCAGAGTAAACAGATCTATGTGTTTGTCATATGGTGAGCATAGGAAAATGTGTGCAGATAAGCCCTACACATTTTCCAGATGTTGACTTCATATACAATTTCAAAAAAGCCAAGGCGATTGCACACCCACAGTGCGGATGCTTGAATTTCTTACAGAATGGCTCTGCTTTATAAATCCTAAAAGTAACTAAACTACTTGTAAAAGAAGGGAGCAAACTGTTGGAGTTGGAAGAAGTGATTGAAAGGAAAGAGGGGACTGCATGTGGAAGAAAGGAAAGTGAAGCAATTGGGGAGATGGCCCGAATGTAACAGAGGTGTAGAGGCAGAAAGAAGACAGTGTGGAAAAGAGAGAGTGAGTGCATGGAGGAGAAGTGAAGCAGTAACAGTGATTAGGTTTTGCTTATTTCCGTGCTTTGATTTAATGGGATGTTCGCCAGACGAACTTGCCAAAGAACAGTTCTTAACTCATTGCCCAAAGGGGACTCATTATGGAGGCTCATTATTTCAACAACAGGGGGTTTCTTTCTTCAAAGTAATTACATGGAGATGATTGGAAAGGTTCCGTTTCTTTTTGACCCAGTGTACACAACTACTAGCCAAATGATTGCCTCTTCCTTACGTTCCGTTCCTTCCCTTTATACCACAGACAATATTTACGTACTTAGCCATGTCTTTCCATTCCACTTGTTTTTCAATGTTCATCTAAACAATTGTACCTAATCATGTTCTATGTGTTTCTTTGAATCACCTCCATTCACTATTCATGGGTTTCCTTTTTTGTCGTTGTTGTCTTCCTCGCCATCTCCCACATTTAATTTCAATTCTGTTCACTGACCTCATACTCACCTTCTATCTTATTTCCATGTTTCTCACTGACCTCTGTTTTGTTACTCCATATTGATTTATCTTCACAAGCAACGTTTGTATTTCCCTTTACATTTATGGAGTGCTCTCAATGTACTCTAGTCTTTTTCCTTTGCTTCCCTTATCATCTCACATTTGCATTTTGCTCTTTCATATTGACATTTTCAATAGCTTTGGGTTCACTTTCTTTCCTTACCCAATGCCGGTCAGATCATACATTTCTCCCTCTGACCCTACTTTACAGCAATGAAAAATACTGTCGCAATCATTCCCGCATCAGGGGGCGTACATGGCCAGTAAAGCACCACCAGCTCGAGCATAGCTAGGACAAGAAAAGCGAGGGCTTTCGGCAAGGGCTTAGGGCTATTACAGGCCATGTATGCACACCCAAAAGTGGGTGACCCTTCCGATACAGGGTGCCATTTTCAAACCTGAAGAGGTATGGCTGCAAGGTGTTGAATGAATCCTAACCACCAACCAACATTGTCTGGGCACCTCTCCAGACCATCACTTTTCATCCTGCCATGTCATTACGGATGGGGAAGCACATATACAAATTAAAACTGATATGCCACATGCCTTCTATGTAAGACCAGGATTAACCCCGGACATGTCTCATCCACATTGGGCATCGTGTGTGTGGTGTAACTTGGATCAATGGGCATTACAGGCTCGGCAGGTATATTTAGAGCTGGCCCCCTGTGATACCTATGATGCTGACAGATGTCATTTCCATATTTTCGGTGTAATTGTTGTACTCTTACAACTGGGACAAAATTATATTCTTTTTTATGTGTGATTTGACTATTTTAGCTGCTTACGTTATAATTGATTATTGTTTGTTTCCATATGATATTGGGTTAATTGCTACATCCAGCGTCAGCTCCTCACACTGCCCCACCACCACCAGCTGTTGGCACTTCCCACCAGTGCAGGCATCGAATGCTGTGCATCAGTGGCAGCTTCTTGCTCCACCTACCAATGCCAGATACTTAGGGCCTCATTACACGGATGGCGTTAAGGATTTACCGGTACCGGTAAAATACCGGTACCGGTAAATCCTTACCGCCTTACTACGAGGTCCCTTTGCGGGTTGGGGGATTTAACGCCTGCTTTTTGCAGGCGTTAAAAACCAACCCGCAAAGGGACCAGTGGAGCTAATTACGGTACCGCAATTTGCGGTACCGTAATCAGCGCCTTCCCCATTCCCATTATGCCCTATGGGGCAAAAATGGGAATGGGGAAGGGCAATGGTGGAAGGGGGAATTACCGCCCCGCCAACCTTGGAATGGGGCGGTAGTTCCCCTTTCCGCCACGGCGGTGCCGGTATTTTACCGGCATGAACCATGGCGCTAATAGCACCATGGTTCTCCGCCATCCGTGTAATGAGGCCCTTAGACTTTCTGCGGTTGGAGAACATTAGCTGCATGCTAAACACCGTGCTCTGTGTGAGGTGCTAAACAAAGGGGTTGGAATCTGTGGCTCTCCACATATTTTGCAACACAACTTCCATCACTCTCACCATTGACTATCCTGTCCAGGGCTGATGGGAGCTGTTGTCCACTAATTCTGGAGAGCGAAAGGTTGCAAACCTGCTAAAGCCACTCACCTATATTACGGCACAGAAAGTGGTTGAAGTGGACACCTCTACTTTTTTGAAAATCAGCCATCATACTCTCCCCTTTTTTCATTCAGTGCACCAATCCTGGGCAGGGGGCCAAAGGTCCTGTGGTTTCATGCCACCCCCTGGAGGGTTTTAAACGTGTGCCCTGTAGGTAGTACGCTGGTGTCAAAACTCTTATCAAGCCGAGACAGATGTGTTGCCTGATTGACACATTAAGCTAATCCACGAAACACAAAACACTGCTCCCATAGTAATCCGCTGTTCCCCCAGCACTCGAAACCCAACTTTCCAGGTCAGAAGAGCTGCCTCTTGCATTTAAGCATGATTAACAATTGCTTCACGCACAGCTGTGTGTGGACAATGACAGAGGCTACGACATTTGGCAAGAACCTTAAGTGTTGTAAATGGTGCGTGATTAGAAAGGGGAGGGGTGCATAAAGCTGCGTGCTTTGGGGAACGCTGACTGAAAGTAATGTTCATCGATGTTATAGTTGTAAAACAGTGTTTAGGCCTGGAGTGGTTAAGAGGCAGGAATTGTGTGGTGGACTGGCCTATAGGGGAGTCTGGAGATTTCCCGGGGGCCTCTAAACAATGGACCTCTTTTGTGAGGGCACTCTGCATTGCTGCATGCAGCACACACAATGAAGTTGCTTTTTGCGCTTTCAGGATGCAATATGGGGCACTTTGAAAAATAATCCAGGCCCTCTTTTGGTTCCCGGTCCATCCCTGGGCAGGATGCCATGGGGGTGGGCGGGGGCTAGGAGGGAGGGGTTGTATAATGCAGGGGCCTGCAAACTTTGGCTCTCTAGATGTTTTGGATTACAACTCCCATCAACCCATGCCAGTATAGTCAATGGCGCAGGATCATGGGAGTCTTAGTGCAGAACTCCTGGAGAGCAAAAGGTTGCAGCCACCTGGCACAAAGGAAGAGGGGAGGGCAGGGGTATGCTGGGGTGGGAAGCTTAGGGCGCCAGAGGGGCGCATAGTTCCATTACATTTCACACCACTATAATGTGACCACTCGCCCAAGATCATTGTAGGTTTAACAGAACAACAACCAACAAAATTACCTGCCACCATTGGATGAAAACAAAGAGCGGAAAAGCAAGCTAGCACTGTAAGTTTGTATACAGGGCAAACAGAGATGTTAACTGCTGATTTTGTGTTGTGGTAATTGGCACCACAGAAAAACAATACCACATGTGGGAACAACCAGGTGCAATAATTACCACACGCTGTAATTGCATGACTACATGGTCTCCTCTGAGACTCCAAAATGGGAAATGAAAGCAAGGTCTCCACTACTTACCACGACACACTGGCAGGAAAGTGTAAACATTTAATCAGTGTAAAATTATTCCCCTGAGCCTAATCCAAATCTGTCAACTAAGGCTCTTAAAGTTTCGTCTGAACCCCAAATCACCTGAATACAGTGAACAATCATGTGATTTGGGAGTAAGCTACATTTATTTGCACAGCCTTATATATGATATGGGGTACCCAAAACATAGGAAGGATAGAGATTAGAAATAAGTTTGCTAGGAGCCAATAGTAAAAAGAAAATAATAGCAAAGGACCATTGTGGTCAGGGTGCACATTCATAAAGTCACAAATGGCTCAAATCAGGCAGGGACACCGGGGTCATTGGTTGGGGACAGTAGTAGCACTGTGAGGAAGGGTGCATACAGATTTACTATGTGTGAATTCAGTGCATTATAAATCATCAAGAAATGAATACAAAATCAAAGGTTAGTGGGGACAATCTGGAGAGGGATAATGGTGAAGGGGGTCAGTGAGGCTGCAATGGTGGCTAATGGTATGTGCAGTCACCTCGGATAGCTAGTGATATAGTGCAGAATTCCGCCTTTTGTGATGAATCCAGGAAATGTGTCCCCTCTTCCCAAAGTGGTGCCAGCCCTTTTGGGACTTGGGGGGGGGAGCCTGGTAAGATTAACACCCCCCCTAGGGGACAGGGCAAGCGGGATCACTGAGGGTGATGCCCCATTAGGGGACAGGCCATCCCCTAACAGGGATATGTGTTAACCTCACTTGTCTCAGGAAGCTAGTGTCTTTATTGGCTATATGGGTATTGCAAGAGACAACTGGGTGAATTACCCTTGAGAATTGTCTGGGGTGGTTTCTGATCCTTTACTGTTTCATCTTTGCCTGAAGCGCAGGGCCAATGGAGTGTCCCATCTCCTTGCAGTGAGGAACATAACGGTCCGTGAGACAGACAGCAAGAGGAGGAGAGAGACACACAAGTAGTAGCGTACCTAACGGGTGGGCTTGGGGGGGGGGGGGTAAGCTGACCCCCACACACCTCCAAATCCCCGAAAAGGGTCCTTTTGGAGCAGGCCAGGACATTTCCCCCAGCTGCGGCCTCGTCAGGAGAGCACTGCAGATTGGAGAAGGTTTCCGAGACGTTCATCCTTCTGCAGTCCTGGGCTGCCGTGTTTTCGTACTTCAACAGTGCCCTGATAATGGGTAGCAATGGAACATAATGGCTGCGGGCCCACCATCCCATTTTGGGCAAATGTTAAAAGAGCCTGCTCACATTTAGAGCTGCCATGAGCAGGACAAAATGCAGATTGCAAAAGTCACCTAAAAAAAGGCCTCTCCATTTCCTTTATTAAACATTTCTTTTGCTTGCAGAGCCTTTCTTTATTAATGAGCGTTTAATCAATTGGCACAGTGATGGTACATTTCCAAATGTAAACCCCTACACTCCACCAGTTACCTACTACGTATGGTCCTGCACTCCACCAGTTACCTACTATATATGGTCCTGCTACCAAAACAATAAAGTGCCCTTTAAAGATTCATTTGTAGCCATGATGTCCACTATTATGACATGCAATAAAAGGGTTTGCTTTTATGTGCGTAGTCAGGTTTTCTTATCATCATCAGTAACAGCAAGTTGGAGGTTTATCACAAACAAACTCTTTATTGAAGTGCTCTTACTGCATAATGTATTTTAGTGTGTGTCTCAAAATGCTAAAAGCACACTCTTATACTTCAGGATTTCCTTTGCACTTTTGTTATTTTGCATTCTGGGATTTGCAGGTTTTTTATCATACAGGATGTGGAATTAAAGCCAAGTGATTTGCTTTTAGCTTAACGGGTTTCTATTTGGATGTATATGTTGTCAGGCTACTTTACTATGAGACTCTTGTATTTTGCAAGTAATCTCCATACGGCAGCATTCTTGCAGTCTTTCAAAGCCATAACTTAAATATTTGCACCAATTACAACTCTGAAAGTATGTGGTCAAGTGTTTAAATTGCAGAGTGGGTTTAAAACATGGCTGCACTGCTTCACCAAAGTGTGTTATCCTGGGCAAATCATTTAATCTCACTCTGATGTAGCTGCAAAAATTAGAAGTGAGTAAGTTCACAATATTAAGAAAAAACGGCCTTACAATGGGGTGATGATTTTAAGGACACAATGGCATCCCTTTGTGCTCCTACAAATGTGTTATTGTTGATCTGACTCTCCCTCCACTCGACAAGGCTTGATTTTAAAGGCAAATGTATAGTCTAACCAGCCAGTCAGTGCATAACCAGCATTCATTTTCTCCCCTGTTGCTTCAAATCACCGAAGTTGATTGAACCTTCCAGAGTAGAGCTACACTGGTCAATGAATGAATCTCTTTTATATGCCCTGTTATGCCATGTTGTGTATTCCTGCACTGACCACCTTCTGCGGTTTTCACGGGTCCTTGGAGCCCTATGACCTGCAAGAGGTGGGGTATTAACAAAGATGCAGGGGGAGCAGGGCATGGTTTATGTATGCAGGCCTGAATCTATAGGGGTTCCTGTGTTGCGTAACATATATATGTTTTGTGAGTTGTCTAGAGCAGTGGTTAATTAATGTACAATCCGGTTGTCTGTGTTGGCTGACAGAGTGTTGTTTAAGAAGTGTGGAGAGTCGTGTTGGTCTATCTGTAATAAGTTAGTATGGTCAACAAGGAGGTTTTGTGTGGACACATGTCTTCGGGTGGTATGCTTCATTGTGTAACGTGTGTTGTTTTGTCATGTTTCAAGATGTATTTTTGATGCAGGCATTGGTTTTCTTATCTGTTTGGGAAATAGAATTATTATGAGGTAGTTATTTGTACCATGCCTTGCCCAACATTATACTGTAAAAATAACCGGAAACAACCTTTTTCACTTTGAAAACATCTCAGTTGGCCACATTTATTTGTTTATATGTATGCAAAATATTCCTTCTCCTGCTGTTATCCCTTATTATGCCATGTTGTAGAATGTTAGGCTAAGTGATGCCATGTCAGGTGACACTGTGCCATGGCATAGGTTCAGGGCTCACAGTTTATATTTGTTTCCCTTCTGTCTACTCACATGTCAAAGACATTCCAACTGTATTGTCATTCTTTCTTAAACGGGATTATGAAAAAAGCATGGACATACACTGTAAACTAGCAATTGACAACCCCACTATTTGAAGCTTTAGTCTAATCCCACACCCCAGACTTTCCTTGCAACAGACATGGAAAAAAATTCAGGGGTAGACCTCTCCTCGCAAAAATCTCAAATCTCCTTAGGTGTTAGAGATGATTGTTTGAAGTGCAAATGTTGTATATGTAAAACACATCTTTTTCAAACAATAACTTCAAGTGGGTGGGTCTATCACAAAGACTCTACTGAGGAGTCTGTGTTGGACTTGCTCTGTGTATGGCAGTTTAAAGAGATCCCAAGTTGTTCCGTGTCTGTTGTGATATCATTGACCGTTCCTGGCTTTAAGGCTCATAACAAATAAAAAAAGATAATTTAAAAAAATGTTTTTGCATGTTTGCTTAAATGTGTTTGTGTGTACATGTGTGTGTGTGTATGGGGGCACAGTTTGTGGCAACTGAGAGTAGCATGGTGCAGAACTGGGGACAGCGAAAACATATATTGAGTTGAGACACACTGCAGGATTAGCAGCACACATTGAGGTTAGCACAGGCATATATTGTTGAGACAGGCCCTTTTTGGGCACTAGCAATGTGAAGATGTGTTTTATAGGTGTAGGGCTCACATGTATTGTTGAGACCAGCCTCATTACTTTTACTTTATTTGGGTACAAAAATCCTGAAAGTGGGTCAGACCTCAAGATCTAGTTTGGGCAGAATCTGCTTGAAAGTGGGCCACTACTGGCATATATTGTTAAGAGAGAACTCACTGTTTGTTTGTTTTGTTGGGCAGCCATCATCAACATCAGTCACAAAATGCTTCTGTGAACTGTCCTGACCTGGCATCTAGTGGAGTGTTTCATGCATGCACAAGCCAAAATGTTATTGGATTAGTTCAGTGGTGCGGGGGCAAACATTAACACCCCCCCTCCATTTTACAGATGCACCAGTGACAACCTCTCTAGACTGTAAAGATATTATTTGAGGGAACTTGGAAGTCCATTAAAGTGGCTGGTAAGGTGTTTTCTTTCTACATTGGCAGAAATCGATTTCCCTGATTAAATAAAAGGCAGGACTTTTTCCATAGTTCGTCCTCTCCACATTCCTGCCATGCTGGATACTTCCCTGGACACAAGCCTATGGAGTAACACAGAGGGGGGACGTCTCCCTTTGAGGTGGAGCTAGGAGGTAGCCCCACTCAGCTGGCATGGAGAGTGGAGGAGCAAGAAAGCCAGCGGAGCATTGCTGTCTGTTACAAGGCCGGAAGCTGGAGAAGCTCGACTCTGCCGATTAAACAAATATTTGAACTGCACGGAAAATGGTCGACTGTCGCTTGTTAGAACCAAAGCTGAGGTCTTGCCACAAACTGACGCAAAGACCGATGCCAGCAAACCTGCGCAGAAGACAGAGGGTAGGTTGTAACTGCGGTTCTGGATCAGCTGAGGAGACTGCCTCCCACGAGGAATGCCGCTCCAGCGAACACGGTTCATCCAGGAAACCAGGAGGAGGGTGGACAGGCCCGGCCATACCTCAAGATAGGGTGAGAAACGAAATAGCCTCAGAGGGGCTGGCGAGAATCCATAGACCCCAGTGAGGTGTGAGAAACCAAAAAGGGCAAGAGGGTCTGAGAAACCCAATAGCCTAAGAGGGAACAAGCAAACAAATAGCGTGAGCTGAGATGGGAAACCAAGTATCCCACAATGGGCTGAGGTTTCAGAAGCCGAGGTCAGGCTGAGGAACCAAATAGCCCAAGAAGGGGCGAGAATCCATATACCTTAAGAACGGGTGAGTAAAGAAATAGCCCAAGAGTGTTTAAAAAACCAAGGTGCCCAAGATGGATTGGGAAACCAAATACCCCAAGAAGGAGTGAGAAACCTGAGTCCCAGGGTGGAGTGAGAATCAGTCAGGGCCAGAGTTGGACGAAAGCAAACTGACCCCACAAGGCTGTGTGAAACCCGAGACCCCAGGGAGAGTTAGAAACCAAAGGGGTTTTGAAAAGGGCCAGAAGAGGCCTGGCTATCCAGAGATATTTGAAAGAACTTTGTTACATGCAGGATTTGACCTGTGCAGTGGGTCACAAGGCCTAGAAACACTTTCCGCTCACTTGTGTGCTGGGCAGGAAGCCCTAAGGAGATTTATTAAACATGTTTGGCTTGAAAGGTAGATTGGGCGACAAAGCCCAGAGATACTGGCTGGTGATCATATTGGAGCCATGCTTAGGGTGACAAGCTCTTGTCTGATCCAGGGACAGTGCAGTGGGGGCAATAAACCAGCCATGAATATATCATTTGGGTAGAAAGCCCCAGGATATATTTTTTATTCAAATTATATTATTTTCCTTTTTAATAGTAGGGACAGGAATCAGGCTAGGATACATTTTCTAGAAGACGGACGGATTTTATTTTGTATGACATCCTGAGGTGAACCTTTCAGAACTCTTTTCTTTCTTTGATCATAGGGGCCCGAATCGTAGGGAGAGTATAGGGCTCTGGCACTTCAATAAAACAGCATTCCAAAGCACGTTGAGTTGTCAGTCTCCTAATTCTGACTTACCACACTATTCAAGATCCTGAAATGGAGGTCCATAGATCCAGTGTGCCCTGGATCTTCAGAGGGGCAAGGGGAAGCCAGGATGAGCGGACCAATATAGCCAAATGGCACAACAGCATTACACGGCCACGGTAGTGGCTGTGTAGTTATGGTTAAGTTGCTGTTTCCATAGGAAGAGCCCTTTTTGGGCGGCTTATAACTTCGCTCCCCCTGTACGAATCCATACCAAACTTTCCATGGCCCACTTTGAATTTTTTTGCAAAGTTTGGTGAGGTTTGGTCCGGGGGGGAAAAGTTATGCCAAATTTTGCGGCAGGAGCGGCAGCTTGGTCCCGAAAGCGTGCTTTTGTTAATTTGGTGGAAATGCGTCCAGTAGTTTATTTTAAAATGACCAAAACATAAAGCAAAACAATGAGTGATATCTATGTCCGATTTGTATGCATTGTTGTGCTTCATATGTTTTGTTTGTACCAGCACAAGTGCTGTAAGTCTTGAATTGTTAGCTAGTTATTACATGTTTAACATTACTGAAAACTCTGATTAGGAAGCATTCATTATTGTACTATCCAAAATTACAATATTATAAATAGTGTACTTCTATGGTGCATGCTGCAGTCATTGCCTATGTTTATATATGAGTAGGTTTCTGTATTAACAACAACACTCCAATACAATGATATTAGATGAGTACATTCTTTAATAGATTAAGTAGTTCATGATAGGTCTCCCGATCACTCCTGACATCTTGTTATCAACAATATAAACACATCTCCTGTAGAGACTTTTCATCAAAATGTATTTCACGTGTGATGTCATCAGTGATATCATCAATGACATTTGTGATGTAATCTTTGATGTCCTGGGTGTTAGTCTTAGCAGTGCACGGTGGTGGCGCAATATATGGTTGCTTAGCTTACCATAAATGGCAAATTTCAAGGGGTTTTTGGTTTTACTTGGAACCATAACGTCCGTTTAACAAAGTTTTTTCTTTGAATTTCATAGGTTTTTATTAGTCCAACTTAACCATAACGTCCCTTTAACAAAGTTTTTTCAGTGATGTGTTTCGTGCTGCTCTACGCCCTACCTAGTCCTAAATAGGGCAGATGGCCTACTAGGGACACCATATAAGGTAGCTGTGGTTCACACGTGTGGGCTGATGTAAAAGTATTGCATAATATTTCAGATTTTCAGAGGTATTTATACCTATAATGATGCGGAATTAAACATATTCAAAATACTGAATGAGGTAAATGGATACAAACTCACAAATAGTATGGAGCAGTAGTATTTTAAATACTACCTTTTTTAAAAATATGCACATGCCCATGTGCCCCTATATGTTATAGATCAAAAATAGTGAGTTCCTATACATAAGCCAGAGCTGAGTATGGCCCTTCATCTGCCTGATGACTCTGTCCCTAATGGAAGCTGTATTGGGCCGGGAATCCCGGTTCTCAGTCAGCAGGCCACAGGCCCATAATGACAGCAACAATTAACCCTCCGTGGTTTGCTTGAGGCTAGCCCCAACACTCATGATGAAAGCACAAGTCCAGAGTAGGCTGCCTGACTCTGACATCTGCCAGTAGCCACATTTTACCTAACCAGCCCAGTCATTGATCCGCCGATCACATGCCATCCCTAATAACCATGCCTTCATCCATCACACACACCACTCGACGTCCAATGCAAGGGGCATCAAGGCCAATACGATCCCCTGTTTGCTCCTGTTTGGGCCTACTACAGCCTGTGAACACAAGCCTTTCTCCTGCTATGCATCTCTATCAGCTGATGTTTTAGGCACCACTCCCCTGTCCACCTTCATGTTCACTGCTCCACCTTAAACCCTCTTCTCCAGGACACCTGCCCACCAATCTTCTTACCATTCTTCTGGTCATCCCACTCTTTTTCCTAACCTTTCCTTGCTCTCTCTTGGGACCTCTCGCTTAAGCACACAAACCGCCCCACAACTCCCCCACTCCTTCACTCTCTTCCACCCTCTCTTCCCATTGCCATTCTACCTGCATCTTTGCATCTCATGGAGATCATTGCACCAAGACCCATTTGAATCAATTGACTTTCCTCAAAATTAGCTGATCTTTAGTAGTGGAGTGTTTCATCAGTACTAATGATCAGTAATAATTTGTGGTAAATCTGATAAAATCCCAATTGAGTCATATGGACTCTAAAAAAGGGGAGTAATAATACAGTTACCCCACTCATAATCCAGCGATACATTCATGGGATCAAGTGGCAGCAAAGATAAACACATTTGGCAAATATGTCATGAGATCTATGGTTTTTATTCACGTAACCATTTTTCTTGCCTCTGCTTCACTGAAATAGTTGTGCTATTACTCCATGCTGTTCCTTATAACTATGTGCAAAAGAGTTGTATCGTTCCCCTAAGTAGCTAGCCGCTGCATACATATGTGTGTTGATAATTGTGGTTGTAGTCAATATTATTTTTTATTTATTTACTTGTGTGTAATCAAAATATATGATTTTTACAAGGCTGTACATCAAACATCCAAATTTTATATTTCGCTACATCCCACAGCGTTGATTTTACTAAACGCTGCATCCAACAGTTTAGCTGAGGCTATCACCCATCGGGTTTTCTCCCCTGAAATGAGACGACACCACCAAGTATTTTCTTCTATCAGACAGGGGTCGAGACAGCAAGGTGATAGGAAAGCGGTGCGTTCATTCGCTAAGGAGGGACAATGCAAAAGAAGATGACGAACTGTCTCAATAGAGTCTGTGGCTTTGCATAGCCTGCAGCTTTTTGTGGCTGTTTGTTGTCTTATTGTCAAGATTTCTCTTGGTGGAGTAAATTCAAACGTGCTCTTAAGAAGGTAGATCTTAATTTTCTGTCTGGAAATTTCGAACAATAGGCTAGAGGAATATGCAGTCTATTGAATGTAGGAGGAAGATGGGTCAGCAGCTTGCATGCTTGTACTTGGTCGTTTGTTGTTATCCAATCCAGATCCTTCAGTTTTTTGGCGACTCTAACTGGGTTGGTGATCAGATCGTTGACGGAGCACATAATCTCCTGCAGTTTATTTTTTTGGCGTTTAACCCAGTTCACAAGAGTCTTGCATTCTGAGGAAGCCATCTCTTGGGCGATGATGTTGAAGATAGGGAGACCGTCTGTTATAAGAGTCTTTCTAAATAGAGCTAAAGACGAAGCATTCACCGTGGCACTTAATGATAGAAGGCCCAGCTCTCTTCTTACGGCCGCAATAGGAACAGAGTTTGGAAGGCCGAGAACAGATTTCCAGATAAAGCCTTCCAGTTTCTGCCAAAAAGAAGTAGGTATGGAAAGTGTGGCATCCATACCGTAAGTCAGTGCCGGAACCATTTTTCCTTTGTAGAAATTAATGGCCGGAATCAAAGAGAATTTGCCATACTTGCGGTCCACCATTCTTAGTTGCGAAGTTAAAGATTTTGCTTTAGCCCAGAGGTGGTCCTGCATTTTAGCGTCATGGGTGCTGCCATCAAGAATTACTCCCAGATATTTGAATTGGGAAACCACTTCGATTTTTGTTTGGTGGACCGACCAGGGCCTGATGATTTTCGTTGACGGGCGGTTTTTAGAAAAAATCATGATTTTAGTTTTTAGCTTGTTTATGGACAAGTTGTTTGATTCCATATATTGGGCTAAGTTTTCCAGCTGGCGTTGAAGGCCAATGGGCGTCTGATCAAGCAGAATCATGTCATCCGCATATAAGATGCGGGATAGTTTGGAACCACCAAAGTTCGGGGGAAAAGAACGCACCGTGGGTTCTGAGTCTTTGAAATCGCCTAAAAAGGCCAAAAACAGGGCCGGGGCCAAAGGACATCCCTGCTTGACTCCTCTTTTGGCTGTGATTTCCTTTGACAGCGCCCCTTGTTTGTTCAGACGAACCATAAGCGTGGTGTTCGAATGCAGCGCCATTATTGGATTCAGGATGGCCTCAGGGCAATTCCAATGTTTCAGCTTGTTCCACAGCAGCTTTCTATCTACTTTATCGAAAGCCTGCGACAGGTCAATGAAAGCTGCGTATACCGTCGGAGCACCTTGTTTAATCTTTGCCTTCAGGATGTTTAGAATAAAGATGTTAACCGTCGTGCTTCCGTTCTTCTTGAAACCGACTTGAAAGGGATCTCTGCAGGGCGCCGAAAGCGCCCAGCGGCGGAAGTGGTCCAGCAGAAGGGAGGCGAAGAGTTTTCCCAGAATATCCAGCAACGCAATGGGCCGATAGTTACCTAGTTCTTCTCTGCTTCCTTTTTTGTAGATGTGTATTACTGTGGCTTTGGTCCAGGATAGTGGGATTTTCTTGGTGTCAGCACAGTGTTTAAACAGAAGGCTGATGAAGGGAACCCATTCCTTGATATGAGTTTTAAGATCCAAGTTTGAAAGGCCATCAGGGCCCGGGGCTCTAGAGGATTTCAACTTCTGAATGGCCCTGGATATGTCTACTTTATCGGATAAATCGGCCCAAGATGACTGCGTTGGCTCTACTCGCAGGTTTCTTGTGGAATGTGGGGACGCAAACAGTGCTGTAAAGAATTGAAACCAGGCTGTTTCCGCCACTGCATTAATCATGTTGTTATCTATGTTGCTCTGCGAGTGATTTATCAGATTCCAAAAGTCGGCAGTTTTTTTTTAAATGATAACTGATAACTCTTAGCATTTTTTCTGCATCGTTTTGATAAATTGCTGCTCTCCTTGATCTTATCCAAGCTTTATAGATTTTCTTATGATGATCCCAGACGTCCCACGCTGCCCGTGTATTTTCAGAAGTTGCTCTGCGTTTTTGTTTTCTTAACTCCTTCTTTTTCGCTGCTATGAATTTATCGTAGTTATGAGTGAAAGCTGGGGCGATGGTCTTCCCTGGCCCCGACTTGGTTCTGTGTTCAATCAGAAGAGGAAGGTAGTTCGGCCTCTGTACCTTCGTGGAAGTGTTAGAAGTATTAACTGTCTCCGCATATTGCTGCGTAAAAGACCGCACATTAGCCGCGGTAAGGCGAAGCCTGGTCTGTTGGAAATTCGTCTCGAGTGATGGAGAATACTGGTTACACGTCTTGACATATGCTGACCATTCCAGAGTGAGCATGTTATGATCACTTACCTCGATTTTCACCGCCTGGTATTGGCGAGTTTCAGCGATTAAGGCCTGCGAGACAAAGATGTAATCTAGAGTGGCCATCGACTGGCCTCTTTCCCAGGTTGGGATATGGTTGTCTTTGCCCAGAATCCAAGCCGCATTGTGGAGCCCTCTGGCAGCCATAAGGTTCATCCACGCTTTGCCTCTGTGTTCTGCTTGGGTCGTGGGAGCATCCGCAAGAGCTTGTTGGTTAGGGTGGATGCAGTTAGCATTAAGGTCTCCACAAATTATCGCAAAGGGGGAGTTCCATTCCAGCATGATTTCATCCATGGTTTCTGCCATGACTCGGCAGAAGTCTGTTACTGTTGTTCTTTGCGGATTCCAGTATGTAGTTATTAAGGCTAAAGGGTGATTGGTACGGCTTTTACTGTTTTGACATGTAGTATCACCTCCATAGTTCCATTCTATAAGGACTGCCAGAACCCCATACGACTTTTTCATGGTCTTGATGATTCTCAGGTTCTGCCCTGAGCGGACCGCAATTAAGAGACCGGCGGACGGGCGGCCTAGCATGCCCTTGATAGCTGGCGAGATCTCGATTTCCTAGCCGTCCATAGATGGTTTTTCTTGGAGCCAGGTCTCTTGAAGACAGAAAATGTCAAATGATGATAGAACTACAGAACTGGGTTCCACTAAATGGGAGTGTCCTCTCGTATTCCAGGATGCCAGCGTCAAAGTCTTTTGGAGACACAAATCGCCGGTCTCGGAGGATAGTTGCTATCTTGGGCGTTTAACACTTAGGGCGTCCTTGATCCAGTTCCAGGGACCCCCTGATAGCAATGGTTTTTCCAAGATCTCAGATGTATCTTTGCTGTGCCTGTTTGGTGAGACTTGCCGATGTTTTCTTTGGATGTCGTTTCTTGTAGCCGGTGAGTAGGCTCTGGTGGAGTGTCTCGAGCCGTATGTACGCAATTTGTTCATACGTCGTTCGGGCAGGGTATTCCTGTTCTTCTCATAATGGTCTCTTCTATTGGAGAAGTCCGATGCTACTGCCGCATATGTTCGAGCATGCTGATCTGTTCGTCGAGATAGTTCCGGAGAGCAGGCATACTTATCTGTCCAGCGAGTTACTTCTGGTGAACGGCGTGTGTGTTGATTTTGGCCCCTAGATGGTTTGGTTTTGACCGCTGAGTCGAAGAAATGCGCTTTTAGGACTTCTCTCCATGCCGAAAGGTTATGGGCCGGAGTACGGGGTTTGTGACTGCTAGTAGCGACCCTGTCTTCTGTCTTAGCAGTGATGTTTTCCGGATCTATTATTTCTGTTAGCAAAAACCCTATGGATTTTAATTCGTATCCTGCCTTTTTGGAAAGGTCCTGTAATGGTGCAGCGTGTATGAACAAATAGGCCTTGGCCTTGTTATTGGAATGGTAAGGCTGAATCCATTTGAAGTCAGCGGATTTCAATTTCTTCAGACAGTCTGTCGAAGATGTAATTTTCAAAATTGTTCTTCTGTTTAAGATCATGTAATTGTCTTTACTCGAGATTTGTTCAATTTTAAACGTGCGGATCGTAAGTTTCCTGTTTACATCTGCCTCTCAAGGTTGCACATGGTTGTGTGTGTTGTTCTGATGAACTTCCGGAGATCTGTTTTGACGGTTTGACTTTACTGAGGTGTCCCATGGGGCCAGTGAATGGGACACGATTTCCTGTGAGGAGGCTCTCTCGGATGTTGAAATGCTTTTAGAGTGAGCTTTCCGTGGCGGGGTAGTTAAGACGCTAGGCCGTTTCTGAACTTCTAAAGACTTGATGTCTGGGGCTGCTGGAGATTCGTCAGAATCAACGTCAATGTTTACTAAAAGGCTTGAGTCCAAGAAGTCTTCTGCGGATTTAGGCGACTGAGTTAGGTCAGTAATGGTAAGAGCCAAATTACCCCTGGCAGACGGTGTGCTTCCTTCTGGAAGGACCTGGGAGGGTGTCCCGTTTGACTCTGGTTGTTTGGAAAGGGGCTGAGCATTCGACCGTATCGTCTCTTCTTTTCTGTTTACTTTTAGTGTTTTATTTTCTAATATTTTTTTCCCCTCAGGCAGAGGGAGCCTCTGACCCAAACCTGATCCCCCCGTCAATACTTCTTTCGGCTCTTTTGCTTCTTTCGCCATGGCTCTGTTTGACAGGGTTGTAGTTGACGGTTTGCTACGGAACAGAGGTGCAAGGTCCTTCCTGTCTGTAAGTACAGAGGTCTGTGTGGATTTGTGGCCCACCGCGTCCCCTGAGGAACAAGGTTTGTGTGTCTGTGGCGATCCCCTTTTTTGATATTGAATATCATATTTTAAATCAATGGCGGTGATGAAGCCCTCCAAGAAGGTCAGCTTAGATTGAATAATAGCTAGGGCGGCAGTGTTGTCTTTTAATGTGTCCCCCGGGCCCTCATAGAGTTTGCAGAATGGTGCCAGTGCTATTGTAATGGCAGACATGATCGTTGTCATGTCCTTCCTCATGGTAGGTGATTCTTTGTGACTCGAGGATTCAACTTCAGAAGGTCTTCCGTTTCTGACTGGTTGGCTTTCAGTTCTGTCAATGTTGAGTTGGCGATTGAGTGTCTGCGTCTCGAATTTGGTTCCGGTGACGAAGAGGCCGGTTTTGGTGTGTTCAAATGGGCTGAGGTCCATGCTTGTGCAGGCGTCCCTCTTTGAGGTGGGTAGACTTTGGGCTGTAGAAGATCCAAGATCTCTGAAACTCCATTCCGAAGGGGTCTATCTTCTGGTGAAGGGGAATGCGGCCCTATAGACGGTGGGATGGTAAGGTTGGAAGCCACTAAACCCAGTTGCCGAGAAGTGCGTTGAGGTTTGTGGCAGCAGTGTGGCCGTCAGTTGGGCCGCTGTTGTGGGCAGCCGAATGTCCGGGGCCTGGGCTGCCTCTGGCTCAACTGTCAATGAGCTTGGTGCTGTCGCCCCTGCTGTTTTCCTACACTTAGGGGCTGGAGGGGTTTGCTCCAAAGCTTCGAGAATCTCAGCATCCGATGGTTCAGAGTCGATAAGTACTTTTCTTTTCCCCTGTGTCTTGAAGAAGTTCAAAAGGGCATTTGACAACATAGGGGTAGAAAGGAAATGTTTCCCCGAGGGATTTTTTTTCTGGGCTGTAGGAGAACCTGTTTGTTTCGTCTGTTTGGCGTTCTTTCTTTTAGGAACCGCCTGATTTTGTTGTGGTTTGCTGGCCGGGAGGCTTTTGCTAATAAGGCCTTGAGACGGGACCTTTCTCTGGATTGCCTTCCCTTTTTTTTGTATAAAGGTCTCTTTATATTAGACTGTAAGGGCAGCTTGGGACTCCCCCTAGATGAAGCGGAGAGGTCCGAGATAGAGTCTGAATCAGAGGAGGCTTCTGCGGAGCTTCGCATCATTTGGGGGAGCGGGTGGACCACCCTGTCCTGCTCGTTGATCCTAGAAGAGGACGGGACCATGGGTGTGTCCACCGTAGGGAGGTGTATTAGATCCTCAGAAGGCAAGGGCAAAGTTGCCGGAGCTGCAAAGGACAGCCGAGGTAGAGTTTTCCTTGAGTCAATGGTTTGTATGGACAAGGCCTCCACAGGAACGTGGATCATGGCCGTGATGGTTTGAGTAGGTGGAGCTTCTGAATGTGCTGTTGGTTGAGCACACCTCCCAGGGGAGGTTCTATCTTGTAACTGCGGCTGCATCTGGGGGTGCAATTCCGGAGGGTTTAGCGCCTCCGGCTTGGCACAGGTCGAAGCCGGCTGAGGTATTTGGCCAACAGAGCCGCTTGCCAGGGCCACTTTCCTCAGGTCTTCCCCCAGGGGTCCTCCGACCCTCACGGAGGGTAGACCACTCGCCGAAGCGGTATCGAGGCCTGTGGCGCTGGCTGACGGCAAAATGTGATGACCATGGCTGCCAGCGGAGCTGGTTAAATTGTCTCTGGGGCCTGTAGCAGTGGCCTGTGACAAAGGCCCATTGAAGACACATTTGGATGCTGTAGGATTTAAAGTAGAGGAAACTCCTCCGGAAAGCGTCATCAAGTTAGCCGCATTTGTTCCACTGGGGCCTGTTTGCCCCATGGCCGGGTTAGTGATCAAGCTGTTTATCCCTTGGCCTGGGTTAGACAGTGAAGCAGTCAAAACGGCCACCGGCATATCTGTGGTGGGAAGCGTGGATGGGCCGGCCTGCGTTAGAATTCGATTTTTTTTGCATCACTTCGTAGAAGGCGCTTTTCCGGGTCTTCTTCCATCTTCGGAAGGCGCCAAAGGGAAACGAGAGGTAAGGATGGGCACAGGAGTGGGGGGTGGAAGGGGGGTGAAAGGGGGGTCGGGGGAAGGACGAATGCCGCAAGAAGCGGCAATGAGTGAAGTTGAGCGGAGGCGGGGAAAAGGGGAAGGGAGAGGAAGGAAAGAAAGGGGAAGGGGAAGGAAGGGGAAGGAAAGGGGGGGTGAAGCGGATGGGGCGAACCGCCTCAGACAAGGGGGGCACTGTTTCCCCCCGCGCTGGAGATAGAGATAGAGCACTAGGACCGTTCTGATAAGGCGAGGAGCAGTGGCGTGCAGGCGAGCGTGTGGGCGGGCAGGCTCACAAAGTCACGGTAAGAGTCAATGGGAAGCGGTGCGTGAAACTGCCTACCTCCTCGCTGGTGTCGACTGGCGGCCTCCGCCTCCCTTTTCGCGACCTGCAGCGGACTGCTGCAGACTGGACTCTGCTCACGGACTCCGCGCGCTCCAAGGGTTTTTGAGGAAAATTGTGCTTGTTTCCCTTAAAGGCACACTAAACAAAAGCAAAGTTCGTGGGTCATAGCTGCAGCTCCTCACTCCTTCTCTGACTGCTGCAGACTGGACTCTGCTCACGGACTCCGCAAGTAGTCAATAGTATCCTTGATTTTTACCTGCATGTGTTTTGGCCTAAAACATTGCATATTTGTTTATTTGTGTATCTATAGTATTTCATAGCCTCTACGTATTGCTAGTTGTGCCAACATACCATTCCCTGTGATCTACTAAACTGTAGGCATTGTTGCCCAGCATATTCTGCTGTGAGAGAGTTTGATTAGACCAAGTGTGAAAAGCCCTTGCATATTAACTGTGTTGACTTCTCCGAACCACACACTGGTGCTAATTCTGAAAATGCCTCATAAAGGTAATCTCCATCTTAATAAAACCTATTGCTGATCCTAACAATCCCTCCTTGTAAAAACCTATCTCTCTTCTGCACCAACTCTCCATAATCCTCAAACAAGTTGTCTTTCATCACATCACCAAATACTTTGACATATACACACTACAGAACCCTCATCAAACTGGCTTTCACAGCAAACATGACACAGAAAATGCCCTCCCTCATCTCTCCTACTTTCCTATAAGTACTCTCTATTCCCACCCCATCTCCACCCTTGTTCCACTCAATCTATCTGCTGCCTTTGACAAGGTAGATTGTCCCTTCTACCTTCAAACATTCTCCTCCCCCGGCTTCAAGAACGCTGTACTGCACTGGGTGATCTGTTATCCTGCATGCCTCCCTTCAGTAGCTTTTGGAATTCTAACACTTCCTCATCAACATCCATGGTCTGGCCCTCAAGGGTCATTTCTAGGCTCACTGCTCTTCATTCTCAGTGCCACCTTCCTAGTAAAGTAATTTCATCCTTTGGCTCCTCATACCACTTTTTGTTGATGTCATGCAGATCCTCTTCTCTTGCCCCTTATATACCACTGCCAGCTTCAAGCGCATAAGCATCTGCCTCTCTGCCAATCATTCATCAATGGATGGAACTACTCTATAATGCCAACCCCACTTTCACATTCTTTACCCTACCTCCTTATCTCTGGGCTTCCTCAATCCATCGCCCGAGGCTTGCAACCTTGGGGTCTTCTTTGATTGCAAATGTACACTGAATCACTTCATCACTGTCCCTTTCACTACAGCCTGGTCAACCTTCTCGCTATCAGGAAGATTAGCCTGCATCTGGCTCACCACTCTGCAAAATCCCTAATCATGACCCCGGCCCTCAGCAAACATGACTACTGCTGCAACCTGCTCTTGAACCTCACGCTTTCTTAGTCTTCCCTCAATATATAATTCATCTTTGTCACATGCACCATCTACAGCCCACCTGGATCCTCTCCCACCTCGGCGTACTTCCACCATAACTGTTGGCTCCGGAAGCAAAATTGCTCTTCCTTAGAGTCTGTCTTCAAACATATACATGGCCTAGTTCCCACTGCCTAGCAGATTCCCTCTCCCTCTGCTCTAAAACCAAAAGATCAACAGATAACCAGAGACCAATGTAAAATACTCTACTTGTTATATTCCTATAATAAAAGAAGGGATTAGGTTTGACTGACTGAAAAGTGGTGGGGTTAGAAATGCCATAACAAATATTCAGGCAGCCAACCAGAGCCTTAATGTAAATTCTCCCCCCCCCCCATCTCCTTACTTCCATTCTATTGTTTCTTTCGTCTTCTCTGCTTCCTCAAGGATGTCATTTAGGGGGTGCCATGGGTCGCAACTGCGACCCCTCAGATCTCCCTTGCTATCCCTGTGGTCTCCCTGGCCACCCCTAAAAAAAAGAGAGAAACAATGTTTTTTTTTTTTTTATGGAAGCTCCTGGGCTGGAGCCAGCAACATGTGGCTCTTTGTTTCTGGAGTGGCTGACTTTCCTGTTCAGACCTCTTAAAAAAAACAGAGGGTTCCACAATTGTACCACTTTGAGCCGTGACCCTAAATAAGAAAGAATAGGAATAACAAAACATTTCATCTTGAATTCTGTACAATAATTGCTAGACTCATTAAAGGTTTATTTCAGACACACATCAGGGTGTGAGTCACTGATTTAGTCTGTTCTTAAACACTTCAAATTCAAATGCAGACAAAAACCGCCAAACAGCATTTAGAGTAGAATAGGCATCCATTGCGGACTATGTTGCCAGTTGCAGCTTTAGCATGTTTTGTTCTGCCGTTGTTCCATCTCGGTGTCCTTGGTCACTTGACAAAATCTGTGTGCCTAAAAGCTTGTGTACAGTGTACAAATGTTTGACCATAGCACATAAACTGGCCCTTGATTTCATTGTGCCACAATGACTGCCTTGTTGTAATGTGTCTATCTTTCCTATCTGCATGGCATGCTGTTCAGGATGTTTGTTTCCATGTTTGAGGTAGCGAGTTCCCAGAGTACGGGATGCCGTGTGAGGCCAACCTCTGAAGCCTGAAAAGTAAATCCACGCAGGCTTGAGATGTGTCAACTTTACACCAGGCCTGCAAATGAACTGGCTTGCTGTTATATCTGTTACCAGTTTAATGGTATCCACTACAGAGTGCAATTTTCTTTCTGACTTTGAGAGACATGTAATTGCTCATTCTACTAAAGCTGGTAAGATAGCTCAGTTGGTAATGCTTTCTAGAGAGACCATCAGCATGTTGGTGATTACACCCTGACCTATGTTCTATAGTGAAATCAAACCCGTGGAGGCTGATTGACCATGTGAACAATTTAGGATTTTCCCCCTTCGTTGGCATTAACCAGCTAAAGGGTTGGTGGTCAGTCTGAATAAGGAAAGTACAACCATACAAGTATGGCCTAAGCTTCTGCAGTGACCACACAATGGCAAAACATTCACGTTCCATAGTTGCCCACTGTGTCTCTTGGTCCTTCAGCTTTCTGCATATTCTGTTATGCATTTCTGAAGCAATGCATGTATGACTGAATGAATCTGTATAGATAATTATGCAAGTTCACTGGCACCTTGTCCTGGGTAAGTTCTGCTAAACCCAAGGTCTACTGAACAATGGTTTATTTTCCTCCCGCATCAAAAGCCATCCATCTTTACATCTGTACCGATGCTGCACCTCCTCATGCTAGAAGGAGCACCTTATCTCCCTGGTTCAGCACTGCCCCTTCATGGCGAACCTCTCTACCTTTACTGTATGCATGACCTGGCACGTGTCCAGCACCCTGGGAGTGCTGTCTGTCATGTGTCTAGTCACAGGACAAAAAAAAGAATATGTTATCACTGCAGTACCCTGAAGAGACCTGCCAGGATCCTCTGGAGAATAGGTGCATGTTTTTTCTATTTGTACACTCTCCATTCTGAAACCAGCGCTACACACAGAACAAATGCTATGTTACCACAGGTCATTGGGTGCAAAAGGGCTTCTGGTTGTCTCGCAAATACAACTGCTCGTACCTAGTGAGAATAAGGAGTCCCAAACCACCACCCCCAGATGTTTTTGCTGAATTTCCAGGGAGCCTGAGTCAGTTCTTGGTCACTTTCGAGTGAGTTCTCATCATGCCTATGAATGACCAGTGAGAAAAAGATTTGCATTTGGGAAGGTGGGCGCGAGGAAGCGAAAGGAAATTCTCACCCTGGGCCTGAATAATGACTCCACAGATGGATGTTCCTTTTACATCATTGTTTTTTCTATATGTTTTATTTTGAGAAAAAAAAAGGTTAAGGGAAGTAACGCAATTCATCATAGAACTATTTGCAGCTGTTAAAACTTGTGTTAGGATGTGCTACCTTATTCAGCGTATATACATCAGGGCAGGGTCGGATTGGCCCCTCTGCCTCTCTGCCCGTGGCTGGGACGAAATCGTCCCTGGGGAGTGGGGGCCGGATTCTGCCCACGCCTGGGCCATTTTTTTTTTTGGGACGCTTGACTGAATGTGTCACTGTATTCCAGTATTGGTTGGCCCTGTTCTAAAGCTCACATGTACCCTTCTTGAGATCGACCAGCACATTTTCGGATATATGGCTGCGATCAGGTGGCTGATTTTACATGTGTATAGAGCACACAAGGAATTTAGCTTCAGGCATTCATTTCGATTCGTTTGTGTGCAACAAACGTCGGCTGTACCTTAACCTGCCCACCATCAAGCTGCAGGGGGGTTCAGTTTTGCCTTGCTCTCAAACCTGCACTTTTTACATGCATCAGAAAACCCCCTCCCCAATAATACGCAGAACATGTGCCCTTGCACACTTCACTTTACACTTACGGACTGGTTTACACTTCCACACTTACAAGGAATGTGTTACCCCACTAGCATTTTGTATTTTAGATTCTGCCATGGCCTACATGGCCGTCTGAGCTTGGGCAGTTGGCATTTTGAGGCAAGACAGCTATTAATACAGCCGGTTAGTTTTTTAACTGGACCCGGACAAAGTGTGGATCCTCACTGTTCAGGATGTTTGTTTACATGTATGAGGTAACGAGTGCTCAGAGAATGGGATGTCCTGTGTGTGCGCTGCTTTCCCTATTTTGCCAACCTCAGAAGCCTGAAAGTAGATGAACTTAACTGGTCTGGTGTTAAATCTCAGTTACCAATTTAATGGTATCCACTAATGAATAATTGCTCATTTTACTATAGCCAGTATGATAGCTCAGTGGGTTGAGCACTCGCTGCTGCAATGTGTGTGTGTGTTCTGCAGGTTCGAATCCCAGCAAGGCCATCTCAGCCTTTCATCCTTCTTAGGTTGATAAATGAGTAACAACACAGGTTGGGTGATATTGTATGCATATTTGTTCTATAAAAAGAGCTTAAGCATAAGTGGTATACAATAACATATTATCATTTGGCCTTGGACGTCTGCTTGTATTGACAGTAAACTGACAATATGGATCTATACACACAGATATTAATGATACATATGGTAATACATTCTTGTATGAAATGTACATCACATTATTGAAACCATAACCATATTTTTCGTAGTGTACTTAGGAACAATGCTATTTGATGCCCATTCCTGTTTTGTCAAGGGGTGAAAGGTCGTGCTTCATCGCTTCCCGGGATGTCACTTTGGGGTGGGGTCAAATGACATCCCTTCCGGTGATGTCATCAGAGGTCAAGGGTTGGTTTGGGTGTCCGGGCCTATTTCTTGTCCCAGTCCAACCCTGATCACGGACACATTAAATGCAATTTCCTAGAACTCTAAAATTGTTTTTATACTAAAAAACGACAAAGAAGTGAGGGGAAGCAATTCCAAATGTGATGGTCGATTTTTCATCGATTTGTATCATAACTCGTTAGCTGCCAAATGAGAAGTGACCAGACATCAGAAGTAGCGTGTACCCAAAACATGTGCAGGGTTGTGGAAGCGAAAAGTCCACTTCTAGTGAATGTCGCGCTAAAGACTGCTAAAAGAGTGGTCTTTTGCGAGACGTGCCGATCTCGGGCGGCGGTTTGGCTGTCCTGTATGGCGCATTTGCGTGTGCATCATCTGACTTCATTAATCCCGTTTCGTATAAACGAGCCTCATTATAAGAGTGGAAGCGAGGGCGCCTGAAGGACAGGGCACAACAGCCCTGCCTCGCCGACGTGGAGCGATGGGTGACGTGAGACGCATACTAGCGGCCGGAATGAGGAGAGCGCGCGCGCGCGCGGCAATTTCACCAGAGTGCCAGTGGCATAAACCGCGTTTTCTAGGCAGTAGGAGGCCAATTTCCCCCGGATTCCGTATGGTAATCGTGGGCCCATTTCAGAGGATGTTGCAGGGAGCCGCTGATCTGGAATACTCGCAGTATGGTACTTGTCAGAAACGTTGGAGACATTGCTTTCTAGGGAAGAGAAACTCGTATGGCCTGATCGCTAAATACCTGGGAAAATTAACTCCCAAGGCGACTCTAATGTGGTGGGCTTGAGGTGGGTTTCCTTGGGTGGAGGGGTAGCCTAACTCCCCAGGAGCTGCGACTCAAAACCTAGACTTTTAAACAGGTGCCACAATACCATACTTGCCAACATTCTATGACCAAAAAGCTGTAGGATTTTTTAAGTTCGAAAAATGGTAATTAGCATAGGGAAACTTCATGGAAAATGAGATCACTTGACTACATAACATCTCAGGAAATAACATCACATGTCATATGGCACTCAACGACAAGGTTCTAAGCATAACAATTTGAAATAAATAGCATAGGTAATGGTTTAAAATGCACACTTTGCCACGCTCGCCTTACAAACTGATGAGCCCTTCCCACCATAATTTCCCATGGGCATACATGCCAACCCTCCCGATTAAGTCAGGAGACTCCTGATTTTTCAGTGAAAAATGTTGATGATATTTTTCACGTTCTCCCGCCTAAAATAATTCTAGCCCCAATTCATTCCTATGGGAAACTTTAAGTCTCCCGATTTTTCAGAGGAAATCTCTGTCACAGGTGCGTGTCTTGGAATGTTGCATGCATGGTTGGGTATACCAAAGTGTTATCACCTTGTTGCCTTTGACACCAGTTCATCTGCATCAGCCACAAAGAAGGATTTCTAGATTTCTAGTGGGCATTTATTGTTTCGACTCCCTAATGGCTGGAAGTCTCGTGATAAGTGGTGGCAATAAGCCCACCCTTGTGTTTCTTTGTCTCCATTAAAATGTATGCACCCCATGGGTGCCTTGGACTTTTTTCTGCTCCAGGCAAGGCCTCCACTTCAACCGTCATGTTGCGATGGGCCCTCACACATCTCTAGCCGGGCCCATCCAAGCACAACCACTGTTAACACCAGCCGACGCCAATAAAATACAGATAACGCATTCTGTTGCCAAATCTGTATGCAGGCCATAGTCTTTTTTGAGGGCTCCATCAAAACTACCCTGCATGTGCTCTGTGCAAATGTGTTCTAAACCAACTGCAATATAATGTGATTCGTGGGCTACTACGTCACTATACAGCTAGTAGCCCAGCACACCAACCGCGGTCATTGTATGCTTGACTTCATTTGTGTTCCAAACCCTCCACATATGTTTTCTCTGTTCTGCACACATCATCTACACTCTGGGCATGTTTAATGTACTACCTCAGACCCTTTGGAGTTAGCTTACTTCCTATGTGCTACTTGCTTCTGTACTCATGGACTTGTGCTTCGCTTTCCCAGATATGCTGCATTTCTGAATGTCCCTAAAGTCCCAGATGAAATAATGCAGTACATTTCTTTCAGGGAGATCAGGATATAGAAATAAGTAAAAACGGCAGGAAACTTGCCCCAGTGAGCACTCGAGGTAGCCGGGAAGAGTGCTCGCTCTGAATAAATGTAGTTTTGGGAGGCAATAGTTCATGGCATTAGTAGAATGCTGTGATCAAAATGGGCGAGAGACTTGCAGCCCGGGGCATTTCCCATTGCTACAAGTACCAATGATTTAGGCAATACGCAAAATAACGTAGCTTTTACATTTCGTCATGCAAAAGCCCAATGTAAGCATCGAACATATAGTAATACATGATGTCCAGTCAAAGGGTTGAATGAAAAAGGGTTGAATGCAATACGTTAGACTCAAAAGGATAGAAAAAAAAGGATTGAATGCCCTTTTTTAAATGTATTTTTTTTTGGGGGCCTGGTATAGGTAAAAAATTTTGTTTTTGGCAAAAACAGGGGTTAGGGGGACCCTTGCCAAAAAAAAAAATGCCTTCGATTTTTTGGTTTTCGATCCTTTTGATTCGAAACAATTGTATTTCGAATCTTTTCATTTGACTCTTTCACCTACAACCGTAATACTTAGCTAATTGCAAAGAACGCTGCCTCAACTTCCTGTGCCCCCAGGTCTGGAACTCCTCTTCACATAATTCCTTGCCTAAGCATAGAATCCTGCATTACACTTTGCAGCCCGATTCTTCCATTAACCCCCCATAGCTGAGGGGCATCTGAAAAGAGTGAAGTGGGGCATTTAAAAACAATCTCATCAAAGCGATTGCTCTGGGAGAATATCATTTGGAAAGTCAAAACCGAACATTGCACATTTATTCCTCTAGCAAATTAATAATATGCTTATCTGGCCCTTGAAATGATAATGGCAGAGAACCAGACTAGTCCCATTCCATCTGTGCTTCTTGCACAACTGATCAACATTCACACCATTGCTTTATTACCTTCACTTGAGACCACAGATTTTTTTTTTGGTTTCCTTCTTTTTGGAAACTTGACAAAAGCCACTAAATCTTGAGTTCAAATGCACAAGTCCTTATCAGTCTGAACACACTTGAGGTGAAATGCCCCAGTGACAACCTGACGTTCTCTGCACACACGTGCCTAGAGTTTCATCAGGTCAGTCACAGTTCATCAAGAAAATCAAATAAATGACTTCACACCCACCCACCAGCCAAAATCAAATGCTTTCATTTTGCAGCTCTGCAGCTACTGGCTCTGTGTCTTGATCTGACTCCGAGACATGAGCGCCGGGGGAGCCATAAAGCAACTTCACAGACACACTAAAAAGCGGTAGGATCAAACACCCTAATCTGTAGGCGGTATGAGTGCTTAAAAAGCAGCAGCCTACCGCCTAAATCGGTAGGGATGGCAAGTATGAAATACACAGGATAGATTATGTATGCACACGCGGAGCTCATGTTCCCATGAGCTGTTATGTGAATGGAAGGCGTGAAAGCCTTATCCATTCACGCCACAGATCATTTTCAATCATTTGTATGGCAAAGAGGAGGGACGGAACGCAACGTGCGTTTCTGCTGCCTCTGTCCTCTCCGCCATAAAATTGTACATAGCAAGTGTACCCCATAGGGATCCATTGTACATGATGCCAGAGTTTAACTGTAAGTGTGACACTGCTTACCATCTGCACATGGTAAACAGTGTTCACAATTTAAATTGAACCCACTGCAGCATGCAAGCATTTCGGGAAGGGAGGGTTGCCAATCAGCGCTCACAATGAAAAATAAGTGCTGCCCAGCAGCGTTTACTCACATGTTCACTGTCACCTTTTTCCCTGCACTTTTGCACTCCGCCGTGCAAATGGTGAACATTTGGCAGCAGTGAGCCATTTAAGATGCAGTACAAACGTAACGACTCTCCGTTGTCAAATTACCAATTTCTTGAAAATGAGCTCCACAGTGTTAGTTACTCAAACATCAAGAACCTGCAGAGGTCAATAATACGTATTAGTCAGAACCATGGCACCGTCTGACCTGGTAGACTTCCACATAGACAAGGATACATTCCAGAACCCCAGAGGTAGGTACACATGTCCATCCTCATCATCCTATTGTTGACATTTCCAGGAAGGATATAATCACTTTGGCACAGCTTGATTCCCTATGTGTTGCAAGTGAAGCACCCATGTCTGAGCATATGCTCTTTCACATAGGTAAAGAAACTAAAACCCTAAAGAGATGGATGGTAGGCTTTGAATTATTCATGATCCTTTAGTTTGCTTAGGGCACTCTTTAATTCCGTCATATGCAAATCAGTCTTGTTCCTGCCACCAATGTCAGCAATCAAGCCCGGGGTGCTTGACCACAAGGAGGACACATTGCTGGGTTTTCTTGTGTTTCCATGCAGAGGGGATGTGGCCCAGCAGATGGGACTGGACTGTATCTTTTGGTTAGAGGACCAAAACCAGTTTGCATATGGATGGTCCCCTTCAATAATGGCAGAGACAATGCAACAACATGAAATGATGGAATGGAAGATTATCCTAAGCAATGATAGTGGTAATGAATAACTGAAACCCTTGCATCCCTGGGATTTTTGATTTTACTTCATTCTCCCCTCCACAATGAAATTTCTCCTGTATCAACCTTATTTTGTTCACCTATCCAAGTAGGTAAACCCACAGACTTGATACAGTGAATGGAA
The DNA here is from genome assembly GCF_040938575.1 of Ambystoma mexicanum. Classification (NCBI taxonomy): domain Eukaryota; kingdom Metazoa; phylum Chordata; class Amphibia; order Caudata; family Ambystomatidae; genus Ambystoma; species Ambystoma mexicanum. Next base: position 753,105,174 of record NC_090923.1, read on the forward strand.
TGTGTAAGCTATCTCAGCTGCCTGATGCACATGCTACATAGATCTGTGTGCAAGATGCAGGCCACTAGTTTGTTTCTTATATAAACCAGCAAAACATGTTCTTCAGCACCTGGCAAAATGAGTAACATGGGCATGCCACATGCCTTTCTGCCTTGTGGCCCAAGGAGGCAAAATGGAGAGCAATAGGGAGTATCGAAATGTACAGGATGGTGAGAGAGGGGGAGAAAATAGTGTGGCAAGTGGCAGGCATCCACTAAAGAGGCCGACCAAATCGTGGCCCTCATTGCACCCATCCGACTCTCAGCCTGGCGAAAGAGAAATGAGAGGTGTACATCCCTTCTGGGCCCCTCCTCACTATTGTTGATGTATCGCAGGTGTGAGTAGCACTATTCACTCAGACAAGCATTCAGACCTTATCCTGATGACATCATAGACGAGACAAGCACACCATTGATCAAACAAGTCAACTGACTGCAACCTCGAAAAACACCAATGATGTCACATCTGACATGATACAATATGATAAGTCATTTATTATGCACCTGTACACAAGTGTTTCTAGGCGCACCAAGAAGACAAGGAAGGGAGGACAAAACAGCGATCTTACTAGGCTTTGTATCATTCAGATCGCACAAGTGTGGGGGGGGGGGCAGGGGGAGAAGTGCCGGGGGGGAAGTGCAGGTAGGTCATAAGTTCTGCCGGTAAGTGGCTCCTAAGTGCAGATAATCTGGGGGACTGCAGGGTTGCAGATATAGACCCGCAAGTGCATGGGCGGCCCGGATGCAGTGCAAGGGCAACTGGACATGCAGGTTCAGAGTGTGGCCAGGTGACCAATGTGCAGAGCAGTCAGGGACATCAACAAGGGAGAGTCAGAGAGAAAGCAGAAGCAAAAAGGAAGGTCTTGAGCTGCTTCCGGAACTGGAGGTGGTCCTGCTCACGTTTGAGAGAGGCAGGAAGGCTGCTCCAGAGGGAGGACCCAGCAGAGGAAAGAGATCAAGCCCTCACTCTTGCCTGGAGAAGCGTCTGACCCACGGGGAGTTGGAGGTGGAAAAGTGGAGGGCTCGAGAAGGGAGATGCTTAGGAAGAGAAGGTTGGAGGTAGTCCGGTGCCGGCCCCAGAAAGCCTTGTGGACTATGCAAAGGGTCTTGAACTTGATCCTTGCAGCCACAGGGAGCCAGTGGAGAGATTTCAGAGCTGGAGAGATGCAATCCCTGGGCTTGAGGCCAAAGACAAGTCTTGCAGTCCTGTTCTGGATAAGTTGTAAAGGGTGAAGAGTAGAGGCAGGTAGATTTAGAAAGAGGCTGTTACATTGGTACAGCCTAGAGAGGACTAGGGCTCTGGAGGCAGTGAGTTTCTGGGGAAAAGTGAGAAAAGGAAGAATACCTCTCAGGAGGTGCAGCTGATAATGTGACTTCTTAGAGACATGAGCAATGTGATGAGAAAAGGAGAGGGTGGAGCCGAAGATGAACACAAGGTTCTTAGTCTCACAGGAAAGAGCAGTTAGAGGGCCCAGGATGGGTGCCAGAGTGAGAGAGGAAATGAGCTAGCAGGTGTCTCAGTGAGGAGGTTCACAGTCGTACAGGCATTAAGGCAGAGATCATTGGAGGCACACCATTCCTGAATTGTGGACAGGCAATCTGGTGTGAGATAAGGAGTAGAAGTGGCTGAGAGGAGCCTGAAGGCGAGCTCGGTGTCATCCGCATAACACTGAAAGTTAGAGCAGAAGGTAAGATGCAGTGGGGAAGAGGTGCAAGATAGTTGTTGAAGAGCCAGGGAGAGAGGGTAGACCCCTGGGTAACACCACAAGTAGAAAGGGAGAAAGAAGAGAGGAAAGACCCAAGTTGGACCTGGGGGTCGATCAGTGAGAAAGGAGGTCAACCAGGCCAGGGCCTGACCAGAGACACCCAGGTTGTCCCAGAGGCGATTGAGCAGGATGGCGTGGTTGACCGTGTCAAAACCAAAGGACAGATCAAGGAGAATGAGGACAGAAGGAAGGTTAGAGTCAAGATTAGAGAGACAATCTTCACAGGTGTTCAGGTGAACAGTTTCCGTGCTTCTGGCTGCTCTGAAGCCAGACTGGTGGTCGTGGAGATCAGGCGATAGTTTGCCAGAGAGGAAGAATTGGCATAGGGCTTTTTGAGAAGGGGGCACAGAAGCGAGTGCTTAAGGAGGGATGGGAAGGTTCCAGTGTCAAAGTAGTGATTGCAGAAATTAGCCATCACTGGAGCAATTGTGTCGATGTGGTCCTTGATGGTTCTGGAAGAGCAGGGGAGGACCTACTTTGATGAGACTTTCTTAGATCTGACTTGTCTAGATGTCAGGAGTGAACAGGGGAAGGAAGAGAAATGAGTAGAAGAAATGGCAGAGGAGGGGCCAGGGGTAGTAGAGGGAGAGGAAGAGGAGGTAGAGGAAGAAAGAGTGGACAGGATGTCCTGAGTTTTAGTGGTGAAATGAGAAGCCAAAGCCGTGCAAAGGGCTTGAGAGGGAACAGGAGAGGTAGAGACTGCAGCAGGATTGGCCAGCTCCTTGCAGATTTTGAAAAGTTCAGCCGAGTTGTTTGAGGTTGCGGAGATGTGGGCTTGGATGAAGGCTCACTTCTTCGAGAGAACAGAGAGTCTGTAACGCCTTTGGAACAGGAAGCAGGACAGTTTGTCAGATGGTGCGCTTGATGCCCTCCCGTACCTCTCAGCCACCCTACAGTTGCGCTTAAGGGTGGCGAGGCCGGAATCGTACCATGAGTTGCACTTGAATGCAGGCTTCAAGCGGATCCTCATGACATGGGCAAGGGCATGAAGAGTGTTAGATATAGAGAGATGAATGTTGGAGAGGGCTGTGTCAGAGTATGAGTCAGCCAATGGTGTAGGAGGAGAGAAAGTGGTGGCAAAAGATTCCACTGACAGACGCTTCATGGGACAGAATGCCTAGAAGGTAGGTGGCAGTGCTGGGGTCGGCTTAGCTTGAGGGGTAGAGATAGAAACGTGAGAGGAAAGCAGAAAGTGGTCATTTCAGGAGAGAGGAGTGGTGAGAGGGTTGTAGAGGGGGAGGTCAGAGAAGATCAGAACATCTAGGGTGTGCCCTGCAGAGTGAGTCAGGCTAGAGGGAAGAATAGAGAGAGAGTCTCAGAGGTTGCGAAAGAGCCCCGAAGAGGGGCTAGTAGCATCCAGGTGGATGTTCATGTCTCCGAGGAGGAGAATGTGAGAGGTATAGGCAAGGAAGGAGGAGGAGAGGTCGGCCCACTCAGAGAGGAAGAGGGCAGGCTGGCCAGGCATCCTTTAGATGGTTGCTACCGTGAGAGAGAGGCCAGGAGAGATAGTTAGTCATTCTAAGGAGGAGTAGTCCTACGTTGGAATGACAGAAGCAGGTATCAACTTCAACTCCCAGCAGCCTTTAGTACCTGTTGCCCTACTTATTCGCATACCAGGCATAAAGTGCCGGCACGAGAGGGACGAGACGGTTTTTGCCAGCCTATAAAACAAGCTTTCCTTTGGTTGCACTGTTCACTCTTTGCTACATTTTAGATACATTTCAGTACGATTGTTAGAACTGTGTATTTAGGTTGAACAACATGTTTCTGTCTACCTGCAGATTTTAGCATGTTAGAGATTCATTTATGGCCTTCTTTTTCTTTTAGCTTTTAATATTTGAAATTACTTTTTAATAGAATTGATTTTGCTTCCTATTGAATTTGATTGTGCATTTGCCACGTGAGCTGTGCTCGCTCTGTCTCTAGACTTAAACACCGATAATAACACTTGGGGAGCAAACTTCAACTCCCAGCAGCCTTTAATCCCTGTTGCCCTACTTATTCACATACCAGTTGCAAGAGCTCCAGTGCAAGAGGGACCAGCCGGTCTTTGCCGGTCCTTGCCAGACGCATCAGCTTAGTCAGACTCAGCTCGCCCGCAGCTAGGTAAGTGTAGCGGACTAGAGTATCTTAGCTATATTGGTGGACACAGTGCACAATCTGTATTGGGGTGTGAGAGGTACTTTTTAGTAGGTAATGTATCATGCCCATGCTACACGAAGCATCAACTTCAAAGCAGACCCATAGCACACTCAAAATACTTTTACTCAACACTAGGTCGCTAGCGAAGCACGCTCTTGAGGTAGCTGATTATATTATCGACCCTGACATAGATATATGTGCTTTGACTGAAACATGGCTCCATGATGCAGCCGGACCATCGATTTTAAATGCAACACCTAATAATTACGCCATTCGCTTTGCGAATAGGTGTAATCAAGGAGGTGGAGGGGTTGTTTTTATTTTAAAAATTTGTCTTGACATTTGGGCATCAGACGTAAAAGGACATAAAGGGTGTGAAACTCTCTGGATCAAAGTCAGGACAGATCTCTCCACGACTGTAAATATGCTACTCCTTTTTCGTCCCCCTATAGCTGTGCCAGACTTTGTGCATGATTTACACAGTCTCATTCTGTCCCAGCTTAAAGATACCTCCAAATGGATAATCTGGGTGATTTTAACCTTTGGAGAGGGGATAAATCTGATTCTGCAGCACTAGAACTTGAAAGATGCTTGTCTAAGGTGGGATTTAAATAACACATTGCTGAACCTACCCATTATAAAGGTAACTCTCTTGATTGGCTGGACTCTTACAATGTAATTATGACTAAACGTAATATCTCTGTGTCCTTGGTCAGGCCACTTTTTTATTGACTCTACCATTGCCTTATATCCACCAATCAGAAACAGGACTATTAAACAAAGCTGGAATATCTCTAGAAATATAAAGAGACTAAAACCTGACATCATCCAAGAGCTGATCGCACCAACCAATGATCAGTACTCATGGTTGGAGTTGACAGAGCAGATGACCAACATACTCTTGGACTCCTTGGAAAAGGTGACTAACACCTTATCCCCCTTAAAATCTAGGAAGGTTATCAATAAACCGGGAAAAGCGTGGTTTAATGAAGAACTAAAAACCCTTAGGGTCCAAAAAAACAACGATTTCTATCACTGGAAAACATCGCAAGACGCTCAAGATAAACACAGATACCTAACATCTGCTAAGAAATTCATAGAAGCTTTAATTGCTGCTAAGAAAACAACATACAATGATAGAATTGATAAGGCACAACATGAATCTATGGAGATTTTTAGAATTCTCAAATAACTTGAGAAACCTAATATTATTCAGGAGGAAAGCATCCCTAGAGATGTGGACAGGTGTGCAGCTATTCAAAACGCCATGGTAGAGAAGCTGGAAAAAATAAAAATCACTATTACTAAAGAAAAACCGATAGAAGAGATAATCACATCTCTCCCCGATTTGGGCTCCATACAAGAAGTTCAGGCCGATGACACCCAGGAGACTTCAACATTCAATTTTAGAAATATTTTGGATGCCGAGTTCAGACTAATTTTCTCAAACTCATGCCCTCTCCTTGTAAAGGAGATATCGATCCTGCCACGGCAATTAAAGTCTGCTTGGAATCTCTCATAAGGTCAATAAGAATTATTAACGCTTGCCTAAAAAAAGGCTGTTTTCCTAATCGCCTGAAACAGCCGTGGGTGACACCGCTATTAAAACAAGGTTTAAATCCTTTAATTCCTACTAATTACAGAACCATTACAAACGCCACATTTCTCATCAAAATTCTGGACAGAATAGCCTATTTTTATTTTATTTTTAAATTTGTTTATTGGCATTAAAAAAAAACAAAGGTACAGTCGGATATTCCTTTATGCAATAGTACCAAGCGTGATTCAACTTACAATTCTTGCCATGAGCCAATACATTAACCTAATAACAGATTTTACCAACAAAACAAACATGTTCTCCATGCATGTGAACTAGGTCACAGTCCTGAGTGGTGGGGTGGTCAGTACTTGGGTATGTTCATATTTAGTGTAAGGGCACTGGGGTTCCAGAAGACGGAAGGAGAGTACCAAGAACAAAGAAAGAGTGTAACACAGCAACCAGTGGAGGGTCGTTCTTGGAGGCTTGTCGTCCGAGGAGTGAAACATGTAACAGATTATCATCTTCCAGGATTCATATGCTCCCCCTGGAGTTGCGTCCAGGCTCTGCATTGACCTAAACCACACCTTGGTCTCTAGCTCGGTCCAGGTTTCAAAATCCTTGTACCATCGTGAGTACTGTGGCCCCCCAGCTGACTTTCAGGTCATGGCAAGACATTGTTTAGCAAAGATGCACACCATGTCCATAAACTTGATAACATGATTGTGCTTGCTGTTCCTCGGATAAGCTCACAGCAAACACTCCTTTGGGTTCCAGGTGTATCTTGTAACCCCAGCCATTCTACATGCCTGCTCGATTCGAGCCCAGAAGCACTGCATTTTCGTGCAACTCCAAAACATATGAATCAAATCAGCACCACCCCCTCCACACCAGGGGCATTTTGGCTGTTTACTTCTTTTAAACTTGGCCACTCTGTTGGGCGTCATGTAGGTACAATACATTCAGTTGGATCAGTTTGAAGCAAGGGTTCCTAGACACTTCTTTGGGGTAACTAAGTATGCGTTCCCACTCCCGTTCCCCAATACCTTCCCCATGATCTGACTCCCAGTCCAATTTCTACCTGGGGTTTTGAGGGTTGGGGCTATTGGTCATTGACCAATACAATTTACCATACAATCTGGATATCCCGCGCCCGCCATCCTCCAGAGAGTACATTAAAGCCAACAGCAGAGTCTCTTCCAGTTCTTCAGGCCACCTAGGCCATTTTAGTTAGGCTAACCCTGCTATTCTCAAATGATGCAAAAATTTCCCGCTGGGTAACCCAGTCTGTTCAGATATGGCATCTAGTTCTTTGTATTTACTATTCTCAAACATGTCACCCCAAGTGAATACGCCCCAGCCCTCCCATAGTCGAGCCACTGGTAAACCGTCCTTAGTCCTACATGAATCCGCCACTATCGGGACATCAGGCGAGTAGGGAGAGTCACTCTTCAATAGTTTCAGTGTATGACACCACACCATCCTGCCCAGTTTGACCAGTAAGGGTGAAGAGCCCAGACAGCCCTGTGGTAGCCCCATCAACTCCCTAAGGTGGTCCGGGTCACCAGCTGTTGCAGCAGTGGGGACTCGGATGTAGCATCGTCCGAGAGCCATTTTTCAGCAAAACTGAGTTGCACCGCCAAGTAGTATCATTCTAAATTCGGAAGTTGCACACCTCCTTCATTATAATGCAGGTACAGTGTTGTGAGGGCGATGCTATGACGCGCTGCACCCTTTAAGAATCCCCTGCTCAGTGATTCCAGCAAGGGAAAGAAGGAGAAAGGCATATAGTGATGTATTTTGGTAAATAAATACAGAAATCTAGGCAGGACGATCATTTTCATGATCACTACCCTGCCCATCAGTGACAGTGGGAGCTCAGACCAGAACGCCATCGACCTCTTCAGACCTTCCCCACCCCAACTGTATTCCGAGTGTGCATATCTATCAGCGTGTGCATAATATGTACCCCCAGGTATTTAAAAGAGTACAAATTCCATGAGAGCCCCAATTCTGGCAAAGTATTGCCCTCGGCCCCTCTGAGCCCCGCTAGTGGCAATACGTAGGACTTTTCCATAGAATTTAGCAATGTTATCAGTTTGTTTAAATGCTCACAGATACCATTCGCCTATGGGTGATACACTGAGGAAAACCTGTGCTTTAAGCTTAATAGAAGAGTCAATAGAAGAGTAATTTGCTGAAACATCTAATTTAAAAAATGGGTCCCTGATCAAACCACAGGTCTTCGAAAACACTCCATCTAGGAAACACCTCATATATGAGAAGCTTGGCAGGCCATGTAGCATTGGGGTGCGTGCATGGACCTGTCTCGATCCATCTGGAAGAGGGACATACTATTACTAACATGTATCTGTAGCCATTGCAAGTTTACAACATATCCACACAATCTATATGCAGATGCTGAAAAGGACCATTGGGGCAGGGTATTGCTCCTCTCACAGTTCACAAGGTATGCCATGCTGTGAATTTCTGACAAACAATGCAGTTCACAATAAACTGTGCAATGCGTTCTAACACATTTGGTGAAAAACAGTCTTCTGCAATCATGGCAGGAAGATTCTCTCTGGTTGTATGCGCAGGATAGTGAAGCTGATCCAGTGCAACTCTCAATAATGCTAGAAGCATAACTGGCTTTCCAGTACGGTCTTGTCTCCATATAGTCTCGGTGGGGGATAAAGAACACCCTTGGTTTTTCCATAAATCCTGTTCTTCTTGCAGAGCTCGACCTTGCAGCTCAATTAATTGTACAATGTATAACATATTAAAGCCTTCTTTCATCATCATACACTGTCCTAACATTTGCTTAACACTTTCTACTTCAAAATTAGAAATGTTCGCAAAATATGCTGCCTTTTTCACTTCAACATCTGAGGCTTGGTTACCGCGAGAAATCTTGTCTGTCCTCTTAGTATGGGCTGCGCACTTCGCCACAGCAATAGCCAATGGAAACTGTAGTACCTCAATAAGTTTGTCCAATAGCAGCACATGTTGCACTGGTGTGCTATCTGCGCAGAGGAAGCCCCTCTTTTTCCAGCGTGACAATCCTGCATGTACGATTGACGTCACATAGGTGGAATTAGAGTACACTGTCACTTCCTCAGCCTCATATCACTGGAGTGCGCCAATTAGAACCACTAATTCTGCAGCCTGTGCTGAGTAATTGAAGGCAAACTTGCTCTTGTCAATACTTCAAAATTACCCTCATGTTTTAACTTCACTACTGCTGATCCCATATGCCTTTCTCCTGTTTGATCAATTTTAAAAGAACCATCAATAAATAGAATAACCACTGCAGAGCGCTTTCTCAACGTGGGGAATATTGTCATAAAATTCAGTATACGTTGTGCAATCATGTGCATAGTCTTCCTTCTCTACTGGTTCTGCTATAACTGTTGCTGGATTCACTACTTCAGTTTCTAGCAATTTTGATCGCTGGCTTTGAAATAATCACCTCATAACCTGACGCTCTTTGCGTAGTCACCGTACTTTTAGGATTCTCCAAAATGGCAAATAAGGAATGTTCGACGAATAATGTCATTGAGCATCCCATTGTAATAATTGCAGCTTTTTCAATTGCGAAAGCAGCGGCAGGGCGGCAGCTAATGATTTTCGCAGGGATAATGCCCTCGCATTACTGTCTCTAAAACCCCACTGTAATAAGCAAATGGTTTATGTCAATATCCTAATGTTGTTTTCTGCGTCAGGACTGCTGTCTTTACCACTCCATTTGAATGCAAGAATAAAAAACCTCTTCATTATAATCTAGAATCCCTAACACTGGGGCTATACAAATTGTCCTTTTGAATTCTTCAAATCTTTCTGTCATTTTACCTGTCCATGTTATGTTGGCTTTGCCTATCTGTGCTTCCTTAAGACCTTTCAAAAGTGGTCTTATACATTTACTGTATTCAAAAACCCAGGCCCTATAATAATTGCATAGGCCTAAGAAATGCTGCATTTCCCTCACTGTGTTAGGTTTTAAAGTTTTCATGATCTCTTCTGCTCTCTCAGGTGTCACTTTTCTCCCCTCTTGAGAGATGTGCTGTGCTATGTATAAAACCTCTTCCTGGAAATACTGCAATTTCTCTTTTTCCACCTTGTATCCTTTCTCTGCCAGTACTATCATGAACTGAACTGAGTCTTCTCTGCAATTTTCTTCTGTCTAACTGTACACTAATATGTCATCTACGTACTGAATTATGTGCTCTCAATGTGTACGTTACCTAGGTGTATCTGCAGGACCCTATTAACGATTGATGGGTTTTCAGAGTACCCTTGAGGTAATCTTGTATGCTTCCACCTCTGACTTCTATACGAAAACAAGGTCAAATCTTGTGATTCCTCATGAAAGGGAATTGAAAATAATGTGTTTTTAAAATCTACTACTGTAAAAATAGCTGTAGATGGGAAGTTACATAAAATTATCATAGCTGGATTCGGAACTAGAGGAAACTGTGCTTTGACAATATTGTTTAGGGGCGTAGATCCTGAATAAATCTCCATGACCCCGCTGTTGATTTCTTCACTGGGTACACAGCCGTGTTATACGTGGAGTCTGACGGTACTAATATCCCAGACTGCAATAAAGTTGCAATGGTTTCAAATATACCTATGTCTGCTTCTCTGGCCATGAGGTACTGTTGTGCTCGTGATAACATTGCTCCTGGCTTAAGCTTTATTTTAACTGCTCCTGCTCCAAGCAATAGACCCACATCATATAGACTGTTGGTCCATAAAATGCTTGGCACCATTTCCAAATCTTCCTGAAAAAATGATGGCTTCTTTTTTACCAGTGCCATTCTCTGTGGTATTTCAATAATCTGAACTTTAATCCAATAAGTGAGAATTATGAAAAATACTAATTCATCATCTCAATACTCGTCTCTAAAGAACTCTTTGTATGTCAAGTCTGTTAGTAAATACACTCTGTCAAGAGCTGTTACTGTTCTCCATGCTCTTCGTTCGTCATTCGTCCAATGAAAAACCACTCTGTTCCTCTTTTACCAGTGCTGCTCCCAGCAGTAAGGGAAAAATCTGTCCTTCCTTGTCATCCATAAGCAGTTCTGTCCTAAACAAACATTTGTCAGGTATCCTCAGCAATTTACCTATCAATCCGGAAGCCACGTCAACAAAATATTTGCTCCATACAAAAATACTTCTGGGTCTAAAGAAACTCCTCATAATGCTTTTTGGCTTGTAAATGCGATTATTAATTCTCTTACATTCATGTAATGTATTCCTTGAGTGAAACATATTATCCCCTTGTCAGTAAAAGATATCGTCATATTAATTTTTGTCATTAAGTCATGTCCCAACATTAACTGGTGTCTGCCGCTTGTTATGCAATAGTGGCATAGACCCGTCATGTTTTCCTATTGAAATTGGTAATTCATCAGTAAAAGGAACTAAGGTCATAGCCCCAAAGGATCCCGGCGCTCTAATGGCAATGCCAAACATTGGATATGTCCCCTCTCGAACACAGGACCAAGTTGTTCTCGTGTTCAGAAGAAACAAAAATGTCTTGCCTCCTATCGTTACCATCACCCCTGGTTCCTCTTGGGGGTCTGGTGTCACTGATAGTACTGAACACATTGGGTCGCTTTGTGGACTTTCCTATGGTGGATTTCAATCAATTCCTGGACCCATAAAAGGATTGCTTCCCGCCACTCTCAAACTCCCTATCCTGGGTTTGGATGTGTGTGGGGGTCCTGTATTCACATTCCATTGTGTCATTGCCATCTATAGTGTCTGTACTTGTTGTATTTGCATAGGTGCTTGCTCTCCTGGCTACTGTGGTTGCAGCGGTATCTGTTGCCTTTTCTGTATTTGTGGTGCATGCGTCTGATACTGCGTGTGATCTTGGGCATAATACTAAAGTGGTACTGTACTATTCTGTGGAGAATAGCCTATCTCCTCTCTTGGAGCTTGCAGATTTTGCTGCATGCCACTCTATTTCTGCACGTTCAGCCATATGTCATGTTCTCCCACAATTCCAGCACTACTGCAGTTGTCCTTCATTAAATCCTCCTCCCCCTTGAGGGTTTTGAAATGCAGCTCCCCGTCCACTAGGTCCATTCCCTCTACCACATAGCCAAGAATTGTACCCACCCTGATCTCCTGGGTACCCTACATTCATTGGCTGTGTAGGCTCTAACTCTTGTGTAGCTACACCTTCACCACTTGTCAGTACTGCTCCTTCTATGGCAAATTTTGACAATTGTTTCTGAACTACCTTTGCTTCCTCAAGCTTCCTGTTCTCAACTTTTTTCTTATCCTTCTCTTGTGACAGTCGACAATGATGTACAATAGTCAACTGTAATTCTGGCCATGCCTTCGCTTCCATCCTTACTTGTTTTTTCTTCATCTGCCTTTGGACTTGCTCAGGCAGACCCTGACATAAAATATGATAAAAGAATGCCAATGTTCCTGAATCTTCTGAATATAAGCAACAGGATCTCCATTCTCGCACATTTTCCTGGTCACGATGGCTCCCATGCCTGACATATCAGGATATTGTACTCTAAGTGCCCTCAATACATCTTCTCTGCAAATATTAAATGGCACTGCAACATGTGCCATATTTTGTTCTCTCACACTTGCATATCCCGTCGTCTCCAAATGTCATCAGCTCTCTCCCCTTGGATAGCTGTTAGTAGGGCTTTGACATCACCCACTGCTAATGTCATTCCTGCTAACATTCTTTCTAACTCATAGATCCATTTACCCACTCCTGCAGTCAAACTAGGTAACTTACATTTCAAATTATCTTTATCCATCTGTGGCCATCCTGCCCCTTTCTCTAATAACGGGAATTGTGTGAATCCCATTCTACAATCATATCCACCTACACTTCTCGTCTTCCAGGTGGGTCTGGTTTGACCCGTTTGTCTTCGCCTTGGCAATTACCTTAATCTACTTACATAAGATGGGAACATTTCCCCTACGCTACGTGACCGTTCCTGTGGTTGTTCGGAATATGTTCCTTCTGGTTCTTCTAAATCTGACCAATTTACCCCTTTTTCTATATTTCGGTCTGTCGAAGAGCCACATGCACCCTCTCCTTTCGCTCACTCGTTTTCTTCCCTTTCTTTGTATGACATCATTATACGCCAACTGGTATGGCTGTTATCCCTTTCCTCATCATCAAGATCTAATCTATTAAGGGACCGCAGTCTATGCTTGTCCATCATTACTTTATCCAATCTGTCTCTTGTTTCTCTCGTTGGAGATCCTTCGATATTCCTTCTACTCCCATAGCTATCTTTTTCTCCCATCTGCCTATATAATTCTGAATCCTTTTTCCTATGCCTTCTGCCTCATGCTCATCAGCCCATGCTGATACTCGAGGTATCTTGTGCAGCTCCCTGCAGGGCTGTTGTGACCTTCTGCCTTCTTCCCATCGTTCTTGGTCTTGATCTATGTTGTTATCCCTTTGTCCCCTACTCCTTCTTATTTCCTTCTCCTCTTGCTCTTCCCATCTTCTCATCTCCTTCTTCACTTCTTCCTCTCGCCTTCTTTGCAACCTTCTTTCTTTCAATCTCTGTGTATATTTCCTCACATGTCTTCTTCTTATCTTTTCTCTCTCTCTCTCTCTCTCTCTCTCTCCCTTCTTCGTCCTACCTTTTGATTCCTCCCTTTTTCCTTCTCTTCTTTGTCTGCTCTTTCTTAGTTTGTCCCATCTTTCACTACGCTCGTCATGTTTACCGTGTCCAGACATGTATTTGTGTTCTTTAATCTTGCTTTCTTGTGTACTATCTTCACTACTATAAGTGGGGTGTGGGGTGGATAAATCGGATTAATATATACCGCTGCTGCTTCTAACTCCTTTAAAAGATAAAATTACTGTTTCTCATTGGTCATGCTATTGTCCTCAGAAGGAGAAAGAGGAGCTGATGGCGCTAAACCCTCCCCTTCATGCTGATTAAGCATCCACACCTTCTCGGAAGGGTCCTCGTTCTCTCTCTGATACATTTTCCATAGCTCTAATACAGCTAATCCTTTTTGTAACTTCTTCCCTGTGTACACAGCAGGCAAGTATGTTGTCACGTGTTGCAATACTATTTTTGATAAGGAACCCTCTTGAGGCCAAGGCATGAACAGTTTGTCAGCCGTGTCTCTTACCAATTCAGCATGATATTTCCTAATCTTAGGTGTGTACCTCGGTAATGTTTTGCACAAGTGTAGAAGAGGAGTGTCATTCATGATGGCAAGTCATTTTTAACTGTCAATACTTACCAGACCTTTTATTTGGTTTATACTTTAATCAATTCATATTATATCAACGTTATCCTTTCCTTCTTTCACAATGCTTCATCTACACAATATTTTTCGTTTTGCTTTTTTATTACAGTTATATCGATTCTCGCTATCCTGCTATTTATTATTGACAATCTAAGAATCTTATTTTGATATATTTTCCCTCAGCTGTTAACCTCCTATGATTGGTGCCAATTGCTTGCTTTGTAGGGCATGATAAGCAGTCAATGTATTACTATCTTCTATAGATTCAACCTGCAACCTAATTTATCACAACTAAAAGAAAAATATGTCTTTTTAATCAAATCAAATGTTTACACTAACATATTCATAAGCCCAAACAAATTTGCACAACTATTTCTACGATCATCTTCCTTACTGTCTCTAGTAACAGTATCTCAATTTTACCCCTTCTTGGGAGTGTGAAACGCACGGTAGAGGAGGAGTAAAGCACCCCCATCAAAAGCTCCGCCCCATGCTAACTATATGTTGGGAGCTGGAAATTGCAACCTGGCAGTACCAGTAAAGATGCCTGTACCACAGAAAATCATGGAAACAAGGTATCCATTAAGAAAACCTTATATGCATTTGCAAAGAAATAATGGCCTTTTGGACATAGTCCCAGAGGAAGTGTGCAAATGAGTGAAAGAGAAGACTGGTGATGTCATACGGAGCAGATGACGCACCTGGAAAAGATGCACGAGGCAGAAGAACATAGACGTTTTACAAGCTCTGAAAAGGAGGTTGTAAAGATGAGCAACATTTCGTGCTCAAGATGTAGATGATTGTTAAGATGGATTTCTGAACTCTGTCCTGGAGGGGGAGAAGTTCAGAAGGCCAGCCTAGTTTCTTGGATCAGGGTAACCTCTGGACAAGCCAGACCAATCAAGGTAGCGATCGCGGCGGTCAAGACTAGGTCTCAAGAGGGGTGAGGGTGACTGAAAGCCCGCAATGAGCACACAAAGCAAGGACACTTACAAATTACTCCAAGCAGGTGTTATATTAAAAATATAGACACATTTATTACAAGGCCTTTGTAATAGTGACCATAGCAAAGAATCACGATAAAACTCAAGTAAACCAACACATCACAATCAAATACAATATATATACAAATACCGAAGGGTCTAAAGAGTTAGAAGCACGAAATAGTCAGACCACCTAGATGGGGAGGAAAACAGGCAGTGCAAGTAATCGTTTAGACCCAGTTCGCCTTCAGAGGCCACCTAACTAGAAGGAAGTCCGAGCCCTACGAAGAGTGGAGCCTTGTGCTCAAGCGCGGCCTCCACTTGCGGGCAGAAGCAGAGCGCGAGTGCGAAAAAGGTGTGCTGTTTAACACAGCGAGGAAAAGCTACGGACTACTGCAGGAGGGTGACCTGTTCCTAGCGTTGCTACTCACCGGTCCCCGATGCAGGCAGACCCAGGCTTCTCCACGTCAGTTTCAATGCTGGCAGATTCAGATACGAGCAGGGAACGTCTCGGCATCGTGTAGATTCCACAGCAGCAGAAGTTAGAGTTGAGGATGTCCCAAACGCAGTGAACCCGCACAGTTTGTTACCACAGCAGGGCAATGGAGCGGCCGTGTGTATTTCAGCCCAATGTGCACTTCTCACTTCAGACCTGGGAATGCCAATTGTACGAATCGTATGAGAGTGCTAAGGACGCGGAATACAACACAACCTGACGGCGGTAACAGAGCAAGACTCCTGGGTAAGCTGGTCAGTCCACTAGATGGCCATGAGACGCTTCCGAAGGCTTACGTGCAGGAGATGATGAAGATGCCGAGAATAGTTGTTCCCACTATTCCAAAGGGTCGAAGTACCAGTACAGGCCTTCTCGTTCGATCAGAGGCAGAATGGTTTCACAGAGCGACAGCAGTGCAGAGGAGCAGTCCTTCAGCGGGTCACCAGCGATTCCTCAGTTCAGCCTCGTAGTTGCAGGATACTTGGCTCCTGTATCCGTTGTTCGTGAGAACTCAGGAAATCGACATGGTAGTGGTGTTTCGAGCTTCCCCTTATCCAGAGTTCCCTTCGCGCTAAAACGGAGGGGACCCAATGGGAGATCTGCTCACAAAACACTCACACCATACGTGGACCTATCACGGACCACGGTGGTCCCAGGCATTCACGACACACTAGACTCTCTGGCACCCAGGATGTGTATTGGGACCAGACATCCCAGCACACATCCTGGAGGCGCACACAAGGCCTGTAGAAGCCCACGAAAGCATCTGTGTTTCGCGGGAAAGTACATGCCCAAATAAGGAAGGCCCCGGGTCGGCTCGACCTGGGGAGAGTGAAGGGGGCAAGACGGTCAGCGGGCAGGACAAAGAGCTTCTTGGTCTGGCCATTTTGGGAGCCAGGCCACCATTTTGGGCTAAGCATGAAAAACACGCTTAAACTGCCAAAAGGAGCTGAAAACACAAAGGAACGATCGCTGCCACCAGTCCTGTCCGTGATTCACTTGCACCATTCGTTAACAATCCAAAGAGAGTGTCTAGGGCCTGTAGAGTGACTAGAGACCCAAGAGAGCGGTAACTTAGCTTACAGCGCCCTCTTGTGTCATGTTGCGCAAAAGCTGCAACATGATAAAAGAACTACGGAAAACAACGTTTCCCGGTACTGACTGTCTTAAGGGCATGTCAGTTTCCCCGTAAGAATGGAGCGAAAGCCCAGAGGAGTGCGGCAGAAGGCTGCGCTTCTCTGGCAAAGTCTAGATCATGGTGAAAAACAACAGCAAAAAGTTTAGGGATTGCCACATGGAAGGAAAATTACCTACAATTAAGAAATCTTTCCTAACAATGATCATGTTACAGAAATGCTGAAGAACATGTAAATCAATTTAAGCTTGTATTGAGACAGTAATGCAAGTAGACAAAGTAATCTTAAGGCTGGCTATGTAGTGAATAGTTTGCGGCGATGCACCAATATATAATACAAGGAATGTATAGAACCTGGATATTCCACAGTGCATTTTAAACAAGGCTTGAAACCCCGTGATTGGAAAAGGGGTTTTCAGTGTGGTGCAGTTGGAAAATAACTAAAGGTGATGGAGAAATACAAGAAAGGCTTGGCTGTCCCAGCATCAAGAAGACAAGGCCACTGTGAGCCTGGTTGTTCATTGAGTAGTTACAATGAACATGAGAAAGAAACACACTTCTGTTCGAAATGGAATGGAAAAACAGTGAAGGCGTCAAAAGTTCATCATTTAATAGAATTAAATGCTGCAAAAGGCTTGAAAATGCGGTCTCACAGTCACATGGTCAGATCAAAATATACATTAGGTTGAGCTACACCGAAACCAAGAAGATACGCCCTTTATTTCTCAGGCACAGAGAGCTTCTATAAGGCCAAGTTCAAAGCCTAATTGCCTGGCAAACTGCAAGAGTGATGATAGATGTGGGGCTAATTGGAAGGGAAGACATGATCACACCGACATTCCATGCACCTGCTATGATAGCCTGCGTGCTGCTAGCGTGTGGTATATTCCAGAAGGGTGCAAAGGTGCCAAACCAATGGTAGGGTGCCACGTATCAAAGAGGCCTACCTTTTAATCACCAATGCATGTCGAGTATTAGAGTGACACGAAAGATGATTTGCACTTGGGATGGGATTAGTTGCCCACCTGATAGTAGAAACCCAATCACAACCCCAATCAGTATGGAACACATATTTAGATGTTCCATGTAATCCTATCACATCCGAAGTAGGTTTTTGTAGTTTTCCACGTAGTGTGACGTCACTTATGACAAGGTTTTGCTATAAAAGTTGTGTTTTTTGTGATATGTGCTAAGAGAAATCGAGCGAACGTCCATTGATGTCCTCTGTAACAATTGTAAATAAACAGCATCGAGTTTGCCATCTTCCTCGGTCGGTTCCTGAGTTGGTTTGATTATTGATGTTTGAGTAACTTCTGCATCCCCATTCATCTCAAAGTATTGCTACCTCATCTTAAAGGGCCCTAGGTCTATGGGTTCATCACTCTTCAGATCGGCCTTGCCTCACGAATCCCTAACAAATACCCCACTTGGAGTGTGATTTGTTCCCTTATATCTCCTTAAGAATAGGTATTGAGGTAATCTCTCCTGAAATCAATACTGTTACATTTCCATAATAGGTATCAAGGTAATATCTCCTTAAATCAAACCTATATACATATATATATATATATATAAATACTGTGGCTGTGTAGTTATGGTTAAGTTGCTGTTTCCATAGGAAGAGCCCTTTTTGGGTGGCTTATAACTTCGCTCCCCCTGGACGAATCCTCACCAAACTTTGCAAAAAAAGTATATGGGTCACTCTGAATTGTATTGCAAAGTTTGGTGAGGTTTGGTCCGGGGGGGCAAAGTAATAGGGGGGTCCCTAAACTTCTTTTTTTCCCATAGACTGAATGGTGAAAAAACTTTGCTCACGCCTACAGCCCAAACTGCTGGACAGATTTTCACCAAATTTTTACCAGGAGCAGCGGCTTGGCCCCGAAAGCGTGCTTTTGCAAATTTGGTGAAAATCCGTCCAGTAGTTTTTTTTTTTAAATGACCAAAAAGTAGGCCACAAAAAATTAGTGATATCTATGTTCGGTCCGCGGACACACTTCCCTGTTCGGTCCGCGGACGGTGTCCTAATTGACCAGTCGGCCTGCGTCCTGTCCAGGACATGCAACGTGTTTGTTGATTGGACGGTGAAGAGCGTGAAACGCGTCAGATTTTCGGGAACGTCCGCCATCTTGGATTCGCGGACGTCCGCGGACAGCACAGTGAAACTTGTTGAAAAATACTATTTAGTACAGTGTGTTGTTGTGTGAAAGTGTTTGGGGAGGTTGGGGGAGTAAGAAATGGGTTAAATGTTTTATTTATACAGGTGGTAGACCCCCCTGTTGTGTTTGCTTTGTCCGCGGACAACGCGGATGTTCTAAAAAGTTCTAAATATACGAAATGGGGATGTTCTGAGGACACTACTCCTGTCCGTATTGTTCGCAAGCAAGCTGAAAGTGTTCTAAGAACACATCATGTGTCCTGGGATGTTCATCAATAAATAAAATGGGGGTGTCCTGAGGACGGTATGCCTGTCCGTTCTGTTCGCAAGCAATTTCAAATTGTTCTAAGAACACATTTTCGCAAGCATGTTCAAAGTGTTCTTAGAACACATTATGTGTCCTGGGATGTTCGTAAATAAAGAAATGAGGGTGTCCTGAGGACGATATGTCTATCCGTACTGTTCGTATGCAAGTTGAAACTGTTCTAAAGACACTCATGATGTCCACAGACATTAAAATTGTCCATATGGCATAGTTGAAATGTTTGATTCTATGGGTGTGATATGCTGCGATGGTGCATAGCCATATGGCCATGCACCCAAGACTCTATGCCCTGGTCACAACAACTGCAGCATATCACACCCATAGTGGTTTATAACTTTGGGATCAAAAAACAAATTTATAAGCAAAAAAGTTATAAGCCACTATGGGTGTGATATGCTGTGGTGGTTGTGGGCAGGGTCTATAGTCTTGGGTGCATGGACAAGATCAAATTTATAGGCAGCAAAGTTATAAGTCACTATGGGTGTGATTTGCTGTGATGGTTGTACTTAATATAATATACTTACTGTTTGGTTTAGTAACTGTAGTACATGTATTTCTTGTTTATTTCTGTGACAAAAGAAAAGATCATGTTAGTATTGGTATTTTGTAACAACTTATAACATTGAATAATCAACATTTTTTTTTTACCCTCATATTTAGTAGATTACAAACCAGTGTACTGTGCAATTCGCTCAGTTTCTGTGTTTGTTGCTAAAATCATTGGGTCTGTGGGAGAAAAAAAAATCCATGTTGGATAAAAAAAAAACTTTTTTGTTATGCTACAGTCTGTTTGTTTTCAGTGTTCGCTTGTTGTTTCTGTCTAATGCTTTATATATTGGCCTGTTGCAGATTTTTGAGCAGTTAGATACCTGTTGACATATTCTGACAGTCTATTTTTGTTATAATGAAGTGGTATTGATTTATCTATTTGGATATTGTAATATTTTGGGTTAGTTAGATACCAATTTGGCGTAGTCTGTCTATTTTTTGTTATAATGTAGTGGTATTGATTTATCTGTTTGGTTATTGAAAATCTTGTGGTAGTTAGATACCAGTTGGCGTATTCTAACTGTTTATTTTTTTATATAATTTAGTGGTATTCATTTATCTGTTAAGTTGTTGTAGAATCTTGGGGCAGTTATATAGCTGTTGGCATATTGTAACAGTTTATAGTTTTCTAATAGAAGTTTAGTTAATGTTTAAGTAGAGTTTAGTTAATAAATTTTGGTTTTAAAAAATTATAATGAAGTGGTATTGATTTATCTGTTCGGATATTGTAAGATTTTGGGGTAGTTAGATACCATTTGGCGTATTCTAACTGTCTATTTTTTGTTAATGTTTAAGTACAGTTTAGTTAATAAATTTTGGTTTTATGAAGATTAAATAAGCGTTTGTAAGATTTGCAGGTAATCTCTGCTTCAGAGTAATTGAACTATCATAACATCCAAACCTCCACAAATCTTATTTCTATATGCAGTATAGTGACCTGCATTGGTTGTGGCTCCTGCGTGGTAGATTATACCTATTGTTGTGAAGGTTTTTTTACCAAGTGATACTTGACCATGTGTGAATCCAGTCAGC
The DNA here is from genome assembly GCF_040938575.1 of Ambystoma mexicanum. Taxonomy (NCBI): domain Eukaryota; kingdom Metazoa; phylum Chordata; class Amphibia; order Caudata; family Ambystomatidae; genus Ambystoma; species Ambystoma mexicanum. The sequence continues at coordinate 753,125,594 of NC_090923.1, forward strand.
TTGCAGTTGTTTTTGGTACCATTTGCATTGTAACGTAGAAGTATTAGTATTACGTATTTACTATGTGTTTGTATTACTAACGTGGAGCGATTATCTGAATTGCAGGTAGTACATAATCTACCATGGTTTGCATTTTGTACAAGTTGCTGAAATGGAACAGATTCACAATTAGGTATTGATACATACACAAAGCGCTCATTGGGGATTTGTTCTTGTGTCACATTGTTGCACAGAGTGCATGTATGTTTCCACATGTATGAAATCTGGAAGATTTCATTTATAGGTATGTTTTTGTTTTCCAGTACTTGTAGTAAGTACATTAGAAATTCTTGTGGATCTTCCTGTGAATTTATAGTGAATTTCAACATTCCAGCACAGTAGTCCAATTGTTGTCTTATTCCATAAACACTATACGTGTTGTCAGGATTGTTTGTTGCGTTTCTATGAAGTACTAACATTTGCAAATACAATTGGCCTGTACTGTGTAAGTAAATGTTGTCAACTATTGGTGGTAATTGAAATAGAATATTCATTGCTACATTTACATAGCAACTTACACATTTTACATTTGAAAGTTTAAATGGACCAGGTAGTTCTGTATCTGAGTGCTTTTTTTGGAGTTTGTCTTCCTTTTTTGAAGAAGTACCTGGTTTACTTTCCCTAGTAGGTTCTTTTTTGATTGTGGTACTTAATGAACTATTCATTTCTTTTAAGCTCTTTGGAGGATTTGCAGTGACATCCTGTTGCATTTCTGTTTGATTTAGTTTTCTTTTCGAACATTTTACTTTTTGTGGAATAAGATATGTTTTTAGATGGGGGTGTATAGTGAACGCAGTCTATTGTATTCTAAAATGCAAGGAATATCAGCGTTTACTTTACTTGCATCAAAGTTGATTAGAAATAGACCGTCAAGTGTACGTAAGCGTGATAGTGCTACGTAGCTCATGCCTACTTTAAAGAATGTGTTACCAATGTCTATCAATGCTTTGTCTAATGTAAGACCTTGTGATTTATGAATGGTGACTGCGTATGCAAGAGTTAGAGAAAATTATTCGCTTTGTGTCTTTGAAGAGAAGGAATCGAGCTGTTGAGCGCCCTATCCTTTTCACTTCTGTAAGTTTGTCAAAGAGAATATTGACAAACTGAATGTTGTAGTCACGTGGGTATGTTTGAAAGCCAACAACTGTACCCAGTGCTCCATTAACTAGTCCTTGATCCACGTGAAGGTTACGTTTAAGGATTACTCTGCAATTTAAGGATCATTTTAATATTTTTTCCAATCCAGCTGTGTTGAACATTGAATTTTCTAAACTTTTTAGTCTCGTTGTGGCTTGTTCACACATGGGTAGTGTCATACCATGTATGTCTAGTTTGTCTGTGGTGCTAATTTCAATTATTGGTTGCATTTCTTTTTTTAACATTGTTTTATTGAATTTGAAACAGCTTGCAAGAGTTGGTATTAAGGCCATACAATTAACATTTTTTGTGGGATAATTGTTCCATAACATCTGTAGCACATGGATTATGGACATAAAGTGCATGAATGTGCCAGGTTTTCAATATTGTTTGTGCTTCTTGAGATAATATACCAACTCTAATACTTTTTAAAATGTTGGCATAAGGGACATCTGCAGATTGCCACATATTTTGTGTTGATTCTTTGTATTGGAAATGTTGCCAAAGGTTGACATTTCCAATGCTGCCAACAGTTTAACGGCAGAGTTTGTGTCCTAAGGTTTTAAAAATAAGCTCACCTTTAACTGGTGTTAATTGAAGAAGATCTCAGAAAACAATAATGTGTTTTCCTCCAAAGAGCTCTTCGTAGTTTGTTTTGAGTACCTCTTGTAATCTGAGGTGAATGAATCATGGCCCACATTAGGTTGGAGACCATGCTCACTTCATCTATTAGAAGCATTGTCATTTGTTTTAATACTCTGCGTAGTTCCATTGCAGCTTCTGTAGAAAGTTTGTAATAGTCTAATTTGTTTTGATGTTCTACTTGCAGGAGTAGTAATCGGTGTAAAGTGAAACCGCCTATGTTGTAGGCAGCTAAACCTGTGGGGGCAGTGACAACAGCTGACAGTTTGTTGTTTGTCAATTGTTGAAGGAATTTACTGATGATTTTGATTAAGAATATTTTGCCAGAACCAGCTTCCCCACTGACGTATAGTAGTATAGGTTTGTAATTTTGGCAGGTGCATTCATTGTTTTCATGTTGTACACCATGTGCAATTTCTTTTGTTACTTGTTCAAAAATGCTACATTGTTCATTGTTTAGTTTTGATTGTAGTATAGTTAAGTCTTCTTTATCTTCATACTGACACATGGTGTTTTCTACTTCTGTCATAGCTAATTCTGCCTCATTTGTTATTAGTGGCTCTCCCAGTGGTTCTTGGCTTCCTGTTACAGAAGGTTGACTACTGTCAGGAGTGTCCTTACCTAGTTGAGCCTGCAGTTCTTCTTCGTGTTGCTGTTCATTGTGCAACATTGTTTTGTACTGTGTAAAGTTTACATCAGTTATAGTGCTTTCATTTGCTTTGAAAGTGTCTTCATAGGAGTCATAGTTATCTAGTATTTCTTCTTCTTTTCTCCATGGTTTAAAGTGTTGTAGCAGGGACATGTAATATAGTTCTTTAAGTTGAGAAGTCTTTAATGACAATTTGATATGATTATTTAAATTTGGTTTAGGGTTTTACTAAGATGCCTTCACATTTTGACACTCTGTATTTACCTTTTTTTCCATCGGGTTTTATATTATTTTTGTATGTGAAGTTTTGGGCTATGTGGTATAGACACATGGTTTCCAAAGTGGTACTCTGTTTGGGTGGTATGTGTTCAGCAAATTGTTTTTTAAAATGTCTTGGCTGTTGGGATCATGTTTGGTTATTGTTTCTATATCTTCGTATGATTTTAGAACTCCTTTTCTAGATTTAGCAGGACCAAGACTTAGCCATACTATATTTTCAGGTTGTCCATACAAAGCAGTACCAGTTAAATGATCTGCTGCTTCATAGGAGCCGCATTTTTATGCCCAAGCTGTATAAATTTTGAGACAGTGTTTTGTCTGATGACAGGTCATTCCAGAGGTCTTGTAGCTCTGTTTTTTCTGCTTTGGTTAAGTATGCTGTAGCTGTAACATATTGTGCAACTGCAGTGGAATTGTCTGCAATGTACTGCACATCTATGTTTGCATTCCATAAGTGGGCAATGATTGCATTGTAATCATTGATATATTTTTCTTCTTCTGTTCTTTTTATGTAATATATATTTTTAGGTGATTTGCCTTTAACACTATGTCTAACTGAAGACATGAAGCTGTTCACTTGACCTGTTTTTGTAACCGGTCTAGGGAAACTAAAGCGGCATTTGGTGTGGTATTTCCCTTTGTTTTTGTATTTGCGACGACAATATTTGCCACATTTGTGTCTTTGAAATTGTAAAATTTGTGCTTGGAGATCACTATTTGTTGCTTCTGATGGAATTTGACAAGTGACATATTTTTCAATAAACTGTAAAACAGTGGCGTCACTGTCTTGACCAAATTTAGGAGCATCTTTAATCCATAAAAGCATGTGGATATGTGGTGCTCCTCTGGCTTGGTATTCTTTTCTCCAAAAGAAGTGTTGCACTTCTCCAAGGGGAGGAGCAGTTTTATTACAAATAAAGTGTAGCATCGCTATGAAGCGATGGTGAAAATATCTTGAAACATTAACAGGATCTAGAGAACAAAGTTCTCCAGGTGTTAGTATATCTATGTTTGTTTTGTTTTTGTTTGATATGCGTAGGAAATCATGTAAATCTTCCCATGCATATTCTGCACAGCTTAATGTAACAAACCAAGTGGGTGGGCCAAGGTTTCTTATCATACAACGTACATCTCAGTGACGTCGAAACCAGTATTCTTTAGTACCACGCATATTTGCTAATAGATTTGTAATATTTGATTGTAAAACCTCATCTTTTTGTTGCACTTTTTGTAATAATTGTGTAGCTAACATATTTTGAAAGTGGGATCCTAATTTTAATGTGTGTGCAACTTCGTAACATAAAGTTGCTAGTTCACTTTCAAAGAGTAGGTGGAATATATATTCCACATTTTGTCTAAATCTGGGATCTTCAGAATACATCCGTAATGAGCGATATTCTGATGCTGTTATTTGAATAGGTCTATAATCGTACCTTCCTCCTTTGCCAGTAGGAACAAGTAGAGGAAAAGCATGTGCTTCTATACTTTTTTCCCATATGCTGATTGGTGATGCTTTTGTTTGACGCATTTGGTACGTTTCTAGTGCATCTTCTACGGTGTCATTAGAATGCAATGGGTGAATTGTATAATGGTCTAAAGTATTGGCTATTGTAGCAGGATCTAGGAGCTCAAATTGACCAGCTTCTTGTGTCTCTTCAATTATTTCAGTGGTATCCTTCAAGTTTTCTTCAATATTAATTTCTTTGTAGTAATCATTATTGTCTTTTTGATATTGCAAAGCTTGTCTAACTTTATGTAAATCTACCAGTTGTTGCTAAATTCTTTTGTCTTTTGTAGGTACACCATTTACTAAGATAATTAAAGATTGCTCCATTGGACGTTGCACTCCTAGAGTGTGTACATTTTCTTTTAAATCTAATGTTAAATACACTACTTTTCCACGAATACCTTTCACTAATTCAGAGGGAGGTAATTTTGCTGTTTTTGGTCAAAGGCGTATTATGGCTTGAAAGGGGTGCACTGTTTGAATTATGATTCTCTCATATAAATTGAGTTGTAGGGGTTTTGGTAGTGGATATAATTCCTAATTATTTGTGATAGCACGTGAAGGAGTTTGGTTGTTGTCAATTTTTGTAGTGCAGTAACTGCCAGTATTAAAGGGTCAGTTATTTCATATGTGTTTTCTGCTATAAGGTAGAGAGCTAATTCAAACCATTTAGAATCTTCATTGTTTTCTATTTTATATGTTAGGTCTATAGTTTTTGTGTTACTTTTATAGAAATTTCTACGGCAACATACACACACATGGTTTGGTATTTCAGCAGATGTACTTTTAAATTTCAGTATTTCTTTTTTGTAAGTGTGTAGTAGAAGGTTGCCATGCATAGAATTGTTGCTTATTTGCTTTAAAGCTATTTCATTCTGTAAGTGGCTTTCACTTGCAAAATATTTTTTCTGGATATAGTCGATTTCTTCAAGTAGGTCTTTTGCTGTACCATGTAGAAGAATGTTATTTAAATTGGCTAGTGCTAAAGCAGGACTTTTAGCACAGTACAGTTTATAGACTAGATTTCTTATAGTTGAATGATGTGTTGATATCATTTTGATATAATGGAAGGTGGTTTTGCAAGTAGGTCCTGAAATGCAGGCCAATGAATGTCCTTGTAGTCCTGTGTACTTGCGCACTGGACAGGTATCCATATTTTGCAGTAGTTTCATTTTCATTTTGTCTTTGCCTTTCACATATTGATTGAGGAATTGGTGTAAAGACTTGAAAGATTCTTTGGGAATGTTACACATTGACGTGCATGGCCATTTGTATACTAGACGTTCTGATTCAGTTGAATGGAGAGGTAATTCTAAGTTTTCTGGGGATATTTTTGTAAGTAGTATTTCATGTTCCATTATGGTATTATTAACTTTTTGATAACCTCGTCCACTGCTATGTATGGCAATTGTATTTGTTTGCTTTTGTTTGTATGCTTCTTCATTAAAGTATGGTTCTGTGCTCGTAGTGTGACTCCATTCACCTCCACTGGTACTTAAGAAGTTATTTCTGTTGACATTTTGTTTATTGAGAAGTCTTTTTTGTAATTTAGTCATTAGTTTTGTTAGTGGTTTCATTTTGTTTAACACTAAAATAAATAAGTTTATTTGAGAAGGATTGCACTGTCTACCAACGCTTCTAAGATTAATTTCCTACGATAGGTTTTAAGGGTTGAGTTTGATTTCTCTCCTGTTTTTATAAGATTTTGCAGGACTCTGTGACGGAATATTTTTGCTAAAATACTTTTTTGGTATGCTTAGTTTGCACTATATCAATATTTATAGGAGCAGTTTCATCTGTAGTGGTAGCTGATTTTTTGTTAATTGTTTTGTGGTTTGTTTTACATTTAATAGAGGAGGCAAAGTTTCTGTACTTGAAGCTTGTTTTGTTTCGCTAAATGACTGTATTAGCTGTTTTGTTTTAACTTTTTTTTACAAATTCTGCTAGAGATGGATGTTTGTGTTGGACACTTCTATTTTCATTTGATCTGTTTCTGCGTTGCTTTCTACAGACTTGATTTTTGGTAGGCATTCTTTAGGGTCTGTTGAAAAAAATAAAGAAAGTATGGGTTGGGTGTTCTTAATGTATGTGTGCTGTTTGCATGAGTGTGTGAGTAAGATAATAAAGATGTATGTAATGGTGTGTGATTGTGCATTGGGCAACTACAACTAGTTGGGATGGCTATTCTTGAATTTATGTGCTACTAAACTGGGATTCAGATGATAGTAGAAAGTACGCTCGTGGTGTGGAGAAGTAGAAATAGTAAATCTAATGGTATACAATTAAAACAGTTGTTTGTTCTATAATATGAAAATTCTAGGGGTTGAGTTGGGTTATTTGCGTGTCGAAAACTAAGAAATTGTGCACCATTCTGCCTGTAAATCTCTGTTTAAGAAATGGGGATTTGTAGACAGAATGGTGTACAATCTCTATTTTTAGACACAGAAATAGCATCAATTAACATTACAGTGTGTTTGAATAATAGTACAAATAATATGGTGGTATTCAAATTACTTTTTTAAAAAATGAGCAGGTTTCTTCTTAGTTGTTCTTTGTACTTCAAATTCGGGTGCTTCTTTTCAGGAGAATGGTCTTCACTGCAATTGTAAAGAAAACAAATAAAGAATTTTGTTTGTATATAGCATTGTTTTTAATTTAGAGATTGATTTTTTTAATTGACATTGACCCTCAGCGCCTTCCTAAAAATCATGAAAACTATCTTCTTCACATAAGATGTGTCCCACCAATTGAATACATATCATATGTTCTTAATGCATAAACTGTATTGTAATGACTAACTGTACCAACCAAAATATCATTTGTATGCCTTCTGGAATTCATAATGTACTACTGAATACCACTATTTCTATAACTAAGCTCTTGTAAGTAACAGCACCTCAATGCCATGGGCTGCTTGCGCAGTATATAAATATAAGTAAATAAATGTTTACATTTTTGTACAAGTATTGTTGTTTGATTTTCGAACATACAGTGTGCATGCTATTTTGTTTGAGTATGTTAACTCTTCATATTGGACTTTAAATATGTTAGTTCAACATGCTTTGAAAATGACTGTGTAAAAAGAAATTAAATAGCAGATAGGTTTGGAAGTGAGAGTTGATTTTAGGAGATGGAAAAAATGACAGTAAATTCATTTTATAGATTATACAAGCTAAAAGTCAGTTAATCTGTTTATATGAATCTATAAAAATTGTACATGTACTATATAGAAAATATGCATACCTGTAGTTTGTGGTCATGCATATGGATATGCATGCAGCTGCAAGTAGAAATCTTGAAGACTTGTACAGTATTTCTTGTAGAAGGTGCTTTCCAATGATATGACACTTGTACTCAGAGAGATTAACAGTACATTTAAAGTGGTGATCTATGATGATGCAGTTAGATGCAGAGGTCTTGGATGTTATTGGTGGATGTTCATGTGACTTCTTAGCTATATCCAATGAGGGAATGGCACAGAAAGTGAAAATGAAATGGTAGAAGGACTGTTCATGTTACGATATGTCAGTCACATGGCGGTAGTTCGAGGACATCGGGTGTTGCATCCGGGGATATTTGGGTTGGGGAGCCATGCAAATGAGAATGAGCAGAGAAAGGGATTGGTCAGGAAAGTTTAGTGGGTGTGTTGTGCCAGGAGAGAGTTTCTCAGATACTCTTTTTGCTGAGAGAAGAAGAGATAGCTATGGCTGTGTGTTTCAAAAAACAGATTGTTTGGATTTTGGGAGAATAGTGGATACATTGGTTGAAGGTGAATGCAGAAAGCTGTAGAGTAGCTGTAGATCTTGGATTCCCACATGTGGGTGTGCACTGGCATGGAGTATGTGGAATTAAGTGGTTGGACTTGCTACCTCTCTGTGCTACTTTGGAGACAGAGCAACATCCAGACATAATTGTAATTCATTGTGGAGGGAACAGTTTAGGACACGTTTCTGGAATTTCTTTGAAATTTGCAATGAAAGAAGGACTTGGGAAGGTCATGGACATGTTTCCAAATTCTCAAGTATTTTTTTCACAGATTGCGCAGAGACAAATGTGGCTTTGTTCTTCTTCATTTGGTCCACAAATGGAGAAAGCAAGGCACAATTTCAATAAGGCTGTTTGTGCCTTTCTAAGAGATTTTGATATGTCCTCTTTTCACAATGAAAATAATATGTTTCGTAGTACATACATTTTTCGCAGAGATGGAGTCCATCTTACTTATGCTGGCAATCAGATTTTTTTGAGAAATGTACAAAATGCATTGCAACCTTTTTTGGAATTACAGCATCCATTTTATAGTAGGTGTTGAGCATTTCAAATTTTTCAAACACAAATAAACACCACCAAATGGCTCTTTTCAGAGCCACCACTTTCTTCCAGATAAAACTCCAATGGTTATGATAGGGTACCACCCCAACATTTTAGATGTCATCAATAACATTTGTGATGTCATCTTTGATGTTGTGGGTGTTAGTCTTAGCAATGCACAGTGGTGGTGCAAGTTATGGTTGCTTAGCTTACCATAACTGGCGAATTTCAGGGGTTTTTCGGTTTTACTTGGAACCATAACATCCCTTTAACAAAGTTTTTTCACTGAATATATATATATATATATATCTCCACACATGCATTACAATCCCTCCCTCCTTATTTGCCACTTTCAATGTTCTACTTACATTCATTGCTCACCTCAAGCCCTTTTTTATCGACTCTTCCACAATCAACCACTTTGCCTTCAGTTCGCGAGGTGCGCATGGTCTGGGGTGAAAATACAGCCCCAGAGTGACAGAAATTGAGAGGCCATGCTAGGCTCCTATTGTCCTATTGTGAGACTGAAGCTGGCTAATGTAGAGTCCTATTGAAATATAAAAGCCAGTACAAAACAGTGATTTCCGATATAAGGCCTATTGAAATGAATAAAATGGGCCTCCTTCCACTGTGTTAAAATCGACAGGCGCTCAAGTGAAAGGGAATCTACCTGAGAGCTTAACACTGCTGGATATGCCCAATGAATGGGAAAATACATGTGTGGCTAGAAATGCTGTTTTTCCTAAAATATGAAAAGTTACAACTTCAATTTAAAGAGACAGATAGTAGTATGTGACATAGACTTCTATGCAGCACAAGCCATTCATCCAGAAATCCAAAGTGAAGCCAAGCCTTTGCATTTGTTACTAAGAAAAATACTTATTATCATCATATAAAATGACAGCATGTAAAGAGAAAGGCCTATTTGGTTTTGTAGAAGTGAGCACGTTCATATGTTAAACTGTGGCTAATGGGTGAAAAATACCAAAAGTGAACTTATATCTGTTTAAATATTATATTGTAGTTATAAACAACTGGACTAGATGCAATACACAAATGTAATGTTGAACACATCTTTTCAATTTAAAATGCTATTATGTTAGAATTATGCATGTAGCTTGTTTTCACCACTGAACTAAAAGGTCTGTGCCTCTGAAATGTCTACCTCAAGACCTATGGGCTGGGACCACTAGGAAAAGCAGGCCTGGTTTTCAGTTTAAATGCTGAGAATTACAGAGAATTACATCTGAATCGTGGAGGCTGTAGTTAACATGGCCAGCAGGATGAATCTTTCTCCTCCTCCCTCAGCCTCCATTATCCACACTTCCCAACTGCTTGTCTTATCAGCAGGCAGTGGGCATATTGGGGTGAGGGGGAGGGAGAGAGCTAGCCAATCCGTATCGTGGGAATTATTATAATATGTGAGTGTCACCAGCCCTATAAGAAATCAGTTTTCAATCTGAGAGGGACTTGCCTTTACTTTTCCACTCTATTCCTGTAGTCTCCTTCTTGTGAGGAACAACTAGCAGAGAGGCAAGTAGAGCTATCAGGGCCATCAGGGTAAACCTTGCCATTAGAAACTCAGTTTACCTGGAAAGGCCTCAACCCTTGCATAGGAGACAGGGACTGGGAAATCTAGAAGATAGCCAGGCTTGCCATTTGAGGGGCCATAGGAGGACTGGATGCTGGGGATTATCTTTTACCTAAGCCTTTGACCAGATCTGTGCTGTCCTCAGGGGAGCCCTGCTGTTTCCCTGGATGCCCCATAACCAAGACCTTCCATTTAAGTAGACTAATACAAATGCCAACAAAAGTGTGTGGGGAATCTGCCAGCCTTATTCTCCATCCCTCATAGCGGGTAGGGGGGTGGAACTGGGTAGACCATTGGCACATTTTATTAAATTTAACTCTAATGAATTCCTCCATAGAAAACCACCCTCTCCATTTAAATTGAATTGTGTTGGGAACTGCCTGCCTTAATTCTTTCCTTTAAATTGTGGGCCAGGGAGATGAAACTGTGTAGATCCTTAGCATTTTTAATTAAAGTTAAATCCAATAATTCCCATATAGAAAAATCATGAGATCAGTGTTGTTAGAGTTCAAAACTAACAAAGTTCATGCCCAGTGTGTCAGAGCCGATACCGACAATAATTACTTGGGTGAATATTTTTCAGAAACCCCTGACTTCTGTAGAGAAGGGGGTGACCTTAATCCCAAAAAGAAGGGAAGAGGAGGAGCTGCATGCCTCTTCAGGAAATCCCGCCCCCCTGCCTCCAATATGTTGGAAGTCGGAGATTGTTCCATGTTTCACACCAGCAGTTGTCCCAATTCTGCAGCAAGTGTTTGAGAAAAGGTATCCACTGAGAAACCCCTATCGAAAGTATCCCCAAAGTCACGACAATCTCAGGGAGGAACTACCTGAAGGAATATGAAAAAGAGTAAAAGAGAAGCCAGTGACGTTACAAGAGACGTGCATGATGCACAGGGATACTGGCTGAAGACAATGTATCCATCTTAAGGAAACTGATGACGAAGTTAAGAATCGAGTAAGCTTTAATATGCAGAGAAGAAGATTACACGCATGCGAAGTGCTATAGAAATGTGACCATTCAATGACTGTACAGGCGCTGAAACGCAAGTAGACTAAGGGATCATAGAAGCTGGCTATACATAGTGAATAGACTGCAGGCAAAGCCGCCATTGTATAGAAGCTGGATATCGGTGTCATGAATTTTAGTAAGCTGATACCCATGAAGAAGAAAGGCAAGGAAATTTGTCCAAGCATGAATAAGGGGAAATCCTGGAAGAGCCTGGCACAGCTGTCTGGCCTGGCATCAAAACAGAAGTAGCCAAGGTCATTTATCCATTCTCGAAAGCAATAAAAGTTAGATGGATGAATCATCCCTTATCGAGGGGCAAAGAAATAACACCAAGAGTGCCACGTTTATATTTAATTAAGACATTTACATGCTGCAGAATAGACCAGAATCATGGTCTCTTTTCACGTGAGCGGAGGATGGAAATAGAGTTGAGCTTGGAGTCCTAGTACAACGATATTGAAAGCCTCTACTCACATAGACAAGGATATTTTGCAAGGCCAAGTTCAAAGACAATCTGCATGGCAGAATGCATGGATGATGAGAGATGTTGGGTTCATTGCGTGGGGAGGTAAAGTCAAGTCCACCTCCTGGCACCTGGGATGTGATTTACATGCTGCTAAGTGACCTGAATGTTCCAGACATGGCACGAGCGTGCCAACAAATTATAGAGGGTTGAATAACGAAGGGCCTCATAGTTTGAGAGCCAATGATATACCGTGTACTTAACAGTGTTCAAGATGGCATGTGTTAGAGTTAGGCATAAATTGTCCACCTGACATTAGACAGCCAATCACAATCCCTGCCCTTACAGAAAGTATACTTAGATGTTCCCCTTGAACGTATCACAATCCTTCATTGGCTTTTCTGATTTGCCACGTAGTAGGACATTACTGCTGATGTATTTTTTGCATGTAAGGTTGTTTTTTTGTGAAATTTGTCAAGAACTGAACGAATGTCCATTGATGTCTGTTGTAATAACTTTGCTGTTTTAGATAATTGTTAATAATACATCAACCTTTGCAATCTTCCTGAGTTGGTTCTATAATTTGGACTCATATGTATTTTGCGAACCCCAACAATTGCATGCACAATACTAAAGAACCATAAGTTCAGAAGTAACCATAAAACTCTGCCTTTCAAGTGAATGAGTGTCTAAAACTAATTTTCCCATTTATTCCCATTTATTATCGGACCAGAACCCTCAAAGCCTTGCATTTCGCCGATTGTGTGTTGAAAAATGAGTTTTCCCAGAGACTTCGTTCCCAAACCTTGTCTTTCAAATAAAAATCCGAAATGATGTTCCCATTGGACTCCCACACCCTGTACATTGCATTCACACCAAAGGGGTCATATCTGCTTGTTGCCTGAAGGGTGGGGTTGGTGGGAGAAAAGAGCATGGTAACAAATTTAGCAATCACTTTGCATTTTACACGTGTCTGTGAGTTCAACTGCAAGAAATCTCATGCAAAGTGATGACTGCCCATCTCTACATTTTACCTGTGTGTTGTAGTAACTGAAAGTCCATTAGAAATATAGGTCAGTCAATTGGTGCAAAATTTGAAATTGTGATATTGTGTAGGGCCACGCGTTGGTGGCTGATGTTTGTGTGACTGTTCCATTATTCTTTGTAAAAACTAAAATAACTATATATTCTTACTATACACCGGCCTGGTTCCTAGCTTATTGGTGGTAAAGAGGGTATTTGCTGAATGGTACTGTATAGGTGGAGGCCTCACTGAAGTTGAATCTGTAACGTGCTTTGTTGCATGCCAGCTTGCTTTGGAGGGAAAGGAACTCCCTGAGTTGAGAGTGAATGCCCAAAAAATCGTGACAGTGGGGACTGGACATGTTTTTCTTTTAAGAGGCACCTGCCGACTGTCTCGTCTTACATGTGTTTTTCTTCGGCTCTCCACAGGAAACTCTGCAATCTTCCGGTTGATGGTGGAAGACGTCAATATTCTTGAGTCCGGACCTGAAACCACACTCTGCTACCAAAATGTGCAATAATACCTGGAGCGTTCCAAGTGCTGAATGGGATTACCACTCTAAAAAACCTCGGGCTCAAATAACTGGTCAGACTCAAAGAATATGGCAAAATACTACTTTATTATCAGTTCAATATAGTACGGAAACCTGGCGAACAAACAAATTGTAGCTCACACACTCTCAATGCATTTCATTTACACAAAAGGCTTTATATCTCAATATACGTCCGCTATGATGTCATCCTACGTGGCAAACAGTAAAATTCAGTTGGGTGGAGGGATTGGTTAACGGAACATATAAACCTATAGTCTATATAGGTCTTAGTATCATCATTGGATGCCTCTTTTCTAGTAGCTATGCCTTGAACTACCTCTAACAACGAAAAATACAGATAATAACATAACAACAGCAGCAGATAGGCTTGTGCAACAATGTATGGTCCACCGTCACATAGGCCCTCATGATTGGTTGGCACTCTCTTACCAACACTAAACAAAACCCAGGTATGATGAAACATCAGACAGCCTTTCTTACCTAATTAGCCTATCATCTCTTATCAGTTAGGCATTAAACCAAGATTCTTCTCTATAGTGGACCTTGCTGGCTGTTCTCTTCTTCGTAACTTTGAAAGGGAGTGTAGGTACATTGCTATCTTCTTCTGGAGCTTATGAATAGGCCTTGTCTTCTGGTCCCGCACCATGTGTGAGGAGACCACAATTGTGTCCATTCTGTCCTTTTATTTAGTGCTATTTGATTCAATTATATTGGCTGCTATTACTCCCCTTAGCCTCTGGAGACTTGGTTGCTCCATCTTGGATATGCTTTCTGCATCTTCGATTGTACAATGCTTGGCACTCGCAAATGTTTACTCCTTTGCTTAATCTAAGAGAAATGTGTCCAACGTACATGGCTTATCCTCTTCAACTCCTTTCGTGCCTCGCAGTTGCTTTTCCTTTCAGCATCCTTGATACTGAGCCAAATTACTGTCCTTTGTGTGAGGGACCGGAGGGGGGTGTATGTACTTCCATTCTCTATTTGGTAGAGGAGAGGCACAGAGGACCCCTGCCAAGATTCTCAATATTGGTACGTGGTCGAGCAATCAAGGCCTAGCTTCTCGGGAGGTGAAGCGGGCTGGTTCTTAAGTACCGTGTAGTCCCCAAGCACCCACAAAGGAATGTCCACACACTGTATCGGTTAAAACACAGTCTTTATATAGTTAAAATTCAAGGTTATATACAATATCACGATAACGCACTTTGTACTTGGTTATCTATAATGGCAAATATGTATAGTTCTACGTGGTACCACAATTACTATTAGATCTCGTTAAAGTGCATCAACTGTACGGTTAAATGGCACACAAATCAGTTTGTAAAGGCAACCAACAATAGAGGTAAGAGGAAAGCAGTTGATAAGAACAATTACCAGAAATACTGGTCACTACCGTTAAACACCGTTCTGTGTGGAGGTCCTCCCACCTGGGTAACCTGTAGAATAAAGAGACAGCCCAGTCAATATATTGTTCACAAGAGACTTCCCAATAGTTCTGCAACCCCAAAGTACCTGGCGTTGTAGCGTTCCTCGTCGGGGAATTGACGGCCCTTCTTGAGTGCTCTCCCTTTAAGGCAGGAGTCAAGGGTCGTCGAACGTCCGACGGAGAACAGGGTGAGCTACAACAGTGAAGGGGCAGCTTCATTCCTAGCGGTTCGTTGACGGGGAAGCGTAAACGTCCTGCAAGGAAGAGGCGTGCAGGGCACCTCGGTGTCTATAGTTCTGGGCCGCAAAGAGTTTGAAGAACTGTGGCCCAGCAAGGGCATTTAGTCATCAGCATCTCTGTGTTCTTTGGGTGGCGGGAAACCCACTGGCGGATGCTCCTCGGCACGTCTTCTCCAGCAGGATACAGCAAGAGGCCTTCTCCAGCAGGATACAGCGGCAATGATGCGGATGAGAGTGTCCTTGGATTCGGAAGTTCTTAGGCAAAAGGGAGCATGGCGGCTCTGGTCGGCGACGGCGGTCATCGACAGTGGCGGACAACAGTCCTGGTGCTTCTCCTTGGGATTCCGCAGCAGTCCCCATGTCGGGTCGACAGCTTGTCGAAGGTCTGTCTCCCACGGAGCTTTGGCAAAGATCAGCTGGTGCACGATGGTCCCTCGCAGCTTGGGAAGAGGGTGCCTTACCAGGTCCTCTCTGGGTCAGTCCTTGGAGACACAGCAGCTTTCAGATTGTGAAGGAGAGCAACAGCAATTCCTCTCGTCCAGCAGGGCTTCAAGGTCAAGCATCACTTCAGTTACTCGTCATAGTGAACTTCAGATTCTGAACACGATTCCTAGCAGTGAGAGGTCCCCAGATATACTGTTGATCTCCTATTCATTCCGCTGGGTCATACTCAAGCATCCAATCACTGTGAAGGGCATTCATGCAGGCAGGCAGCCAATCAGGCACACAGTGCATTCAGGCCATTCGCTTCTCTCCAGACACTCACAACAAGTTATGTCTATTGGGACAAGTACCCAGCCATTCAACACTCCACACTCCATTCATACTGGTTTCGGGCAGGGCTGTCTCAGTCATTCTGTCAAACACCAGATACTAGACACCCACAACACAGAATGCATATTTGTCACACACTCCATTCACCCAGGTCCCACCCACAGGCGTACCCACAACATATGGTTGTTGGGAAGTCTCCAGCCAGTCTGGTCAGCACTTCCTCACACTACCATATATGGAACTTCCACCCAACAGCCAGTCAGGGGGAAGGGACAGAGTCAGGGCTTCCCGGTACTTCGGGAAGATCAAGGTAACAGGTGATGGAAGGCAAGAGGCCACGGGGGCCATCTTGTCTCCATCAGGAATCTACCGATTCCAATGACAGGGCCTGGGCATCCCAAAATGGAGGACGCTAAGCACACCAGTCAGTTCAGCACGGAGCTGCCGCCAGCCCATACCCTGCTCTACACTAGGGGCACAGGGTTGCACCCCTACACATGTGTACCCATGGGTGCCATAAGGGTATCCCATGGGTCTGTTCACCAAAATAAAAGGAGAGAGCTGCACCGCCAGGAGTCCCGCCTGAACTCCTGTGCAGAAACGACAACAGAACAAACGATAAAAAGCAGTAAAGGACAAGGATATGGAGGCCCTGTCCCTCCAATGCATTTCCATCATCACACTTTGTTCTTCACAAATCTGTATTCCGGTGCCTGTCAGCTCAGCCGCCTTGGTTTTCCTCATCGAGACTTCTCGTTTACACAATTCCGACATCCATTTTCTCAACATGGGTGGTATACCCGCGTTGATTGATTGATTGATTGATTGATTGATTGATTGATAGGTTATTTATAATGCGCCTAAACACAAGTATTTTATGCCGTAACCAGGCAGGAAGGGGGAAAACAGGGGAGAACAAGACAAACAATCTTACTAGGCCTAGTATCATTTAGATCGTGCAAGTGCGCATGCAAGAAGTGCAGGAAAGGGGAAGGGGAGAAGTGCACCCAGTGGAACAGTGCCCTGGGTTAAGTGCAGGAAGGCAGGGCCAAGCGGAACATGCCCAGGAAGTGCAAGGAAAGCCAGGTGCCAGGCAGGATGGCCCAAAGGCAAGTGCTAGGGAATGGGCCAGGGGGAGAGGCAGGTGTACTATATGACTCAGAGGAGCACAAGGCAGCCAGTCAACATAACACCAGTAGGCAGGGAAGGATAGCAGAGGGAAGGCCGAGAGAATATGAGGAAGGGAAAACCTAGCAGGGTAGAGACAGAGAGAAGCAAGAGGAAAAAAGGAAGGTCTTGAGGAGCTTCTGGAACTTAGGGAGGTCTGGCCCAAGGTGGAGAGTTGCAGGAAGACTGTTCCAGAGGGAGGCACCTGCAGAGGAAAAAGATCTACCACCCCGTCTCTGCTTGGAGAAGCAACTCACCCATAGAGACTTGGAGGCAGATGATTGGAGGGCTCTGGAACAAAGGTATTCAGAAAGAGAGTGTTGGAGATAGTACAGCCCCGGCCCCAGAAGGCTTTGTGAACAATGCAGAGGGTCTTGCACTTAATTCTTGCAGCCATCGGAAGCCAGTGGAGGTATTTCAGAGCCAGAGAGATGCAGTCCCTGGGCTTGAGGTCAAGGATGAGTTTGCATTCCTGTTTTGGATGAGTTGGAGAGGGCAGAGAGGAGAGTTAGGTACATTGAGAAAGAGGCTGTTGCAATAGTCAAGCATAGAAAGAACCAGTGCTCTGGAGGCAGTGAGCTTCTGGGGAAAGGTGAAAAAAGGTAAAATGGCTCTAAGGAGGTGCAATTGGAAATTTGACTTTTTAGAGATGTCTGGATGTGTGGAGAGAAGGAGAGAGTGGAGTCGAAGATGAACCCAAGGTTTTTTTGCCTCACAAGAGGGGGAGGGTGCCGGGCCAAGGGAGGACAGTCAGAGCGAAAGGGGGAAAGCGGGAGCAGGAGTCCCAATGAGAAGGATATCTGTTTTACTAGCATTAAGGCAGAGATCGATAGAGGCGCACCATGACTGAATAGCAGCAAGACAGTCAGGGATGAGCAGGGAGGAGGAAGAGGCAGAGGGTAGCCTGAAAAAGAACTGTGTGACATCTGCATAACAGTGAAAATTAGAAAAGAAGTAAAGATAAGTCAGGCCAAGGGGTTCAGATAGACATTGAAAAACCAGAGTGAGAGGATATATCCCTGGGGAACACCACATGTTGAAAGTGTGATGGAGGAGAGGAAGATTCACTGTGTCAACGGCAGGAGAAAGGTCAAGGACAATGAGGACAGAGGGAGAGTTAAAGTCAAGGTTAGAGCGCAAGTCTTCATGGGTGTTCAGGAGAGCAGTTTCCATGCCTCTGGCTGCTCTGAAGCCAAACTGATGGTCATGGAGACAACCAACAGATTCAGTGTAGAGGGTTAGCATGGAGATAGCCAATTTCTCCAGGTGTTTGCCCAAGCAAAGAGTAATAGAAATTAGGCAATAGTTTGACCATGATGGAATAGTCAGAAGAAGGTTTTTTGAGCAGGGGGGTGCACAGGGGAGTGCTTGAGAGGAGAAGGGAAAACTCCAGTGGCAAAGGAGTGGTTGCAGAGATTGGCCAAGGCTGCAGCGAGAGAGTGAATGGTGTCCTTAACTGTTCTGGAGGGGCAGGGAGACACCTGGTTAAATAAAACTTTCATACACCAGACTTGTGTAGAAACCTCATCGGGTGTGAAAGGAGAGAGGTAGGAGAGAAGGAGGGGAGAAAGGGTGACCAATGAGGGCCTGAGAGAGGTAGAGGGAGTGGAGAAGATGAAAGTGAGGGCAGGATGTCCTGAGTTTTTGTGGTGAAATGGGAGGCCAGGGCCGAACAGAGGGCCTGGTTGGGTGTGATAGAGGATATGGGCAACCAGATCCTGTATTAGGGAAGGGAGATACCTGATGTCAGGCATTGCCATGAATGCACAGGTATTCTCTGGGGAACATGACCTTACCATGCCACTGTTATATTCCCGACAGACACCGGTTAACATAATGGGTAGGGACATGATGGGCCGACTTAACGTGACCATTTCATTCACCATTCAGGGGATAGTATGCTCGATTCCAGGAATCACTACATGAATGCACAAGAATTAATTCAGGCACTTTGTGGTCATTCTGTATAGAGGGGGGTGCCATTGGACCCCGAGGTATTCCAATATGGAGTGGAAGTACTAGTAGCATGGCTTTCAGGGATACAGGGCAAACTACTTTGTTTACCCAATACATTTTTGTTCAGACCAGAGATCCCCTTAGACGAGAAGGAGGGGCAAGTGCTTCCACTGAAACTAGAGACGGCTATAGTGAGGGACAAGAGGATAGTACTGCACGGGGCAGACAACACAGGACAGGCGTGGAGAACAGTAAACTCAGTAGCAGAAGGGCACAGACTGACTAACTTGACAGAAAAGGAATTTTTCCAAGGTGACTATTCAGACCTCAAGACAGTGTTCTTCATGAGCATCACCTATTTAGTGAGAATTTGTTACAGGGAAGTGCTGCAGAGAATGGCCCTACTGAAAATGGCACAAGCGCCATTTTTTGAGGAAGATCTAGCACAAGTGCTGAGTGTGTTATGGACCAACAGCCCGTATGATGTTGGCCTGTTAAGGGGAGCGGGAGATGTCAAAATCCAGCTCAAGCCAGGGCGATTTTACCAAGGTCAAAACAATATCCTTTGTACATGGAAGCAGATGAAGGTATTTTTTAGACAATTTCTGCGTTAGTATAGCAATGGATCTTGGTGCCATCATAATCACAGTGTAACACAGTTGTGTATGTGGTGAGGAAGGCAACAAGGGGATTGTGGCAGTTTATTCAGGATTTTCGGCCTCTGAACAATATTGTTGAAGCAGAATTCCCGTTAGTTCCCAATCCAGTGACAATACTATGTAGCATTTCGCCGGAAACTTCCCATTTTACGGTGAAAGATTTGAAGAACGCTTTCTTCTCTATACAGGACCTGATGTCATTTCTATGTAGAAATAAAGTGGAAACACACAAAGTTTCCTCAAGGGTACTGTGAATCACCATCTATATTCACTAGCGTCCTCCAAATGGACTTATGAAACATACATTTAGACAGCACACTCATTCAGTATGTAGACAACATTTTGGTTTGTGGCAGATCAGAAGAACAGTGCTGAAAGGTCTCAGTACAGTTGCTGACAGTGTGTGCAAGAAAGGGTTCCAGAGTGGACAAGGCAAAATTACAATATTGCCAAAGTGAGGATTTGTACATTGGACAGTTAATATCCCAGGAAGGCAGGAAAGTAACCCCAGAAAGGGTGGAGCAGCATTTCACCAGAAGCTACCCATTTTACGGTGATAGATTTGAAGAACGCTTTCTTCTCTATACCACTTCATGAGGAGTCACAGGACCTGATGTCATTTCTATGTAGAAATAAAGTGGAAACACACAAGGTTTCCTCAAGAGTACTGTGAATCACCATCTATATTCACTAGCGTCCTCCAAATGAACTTATGAAACATACATTTAGACAGCACTGTCATTCAGTATGTAGACAACATTTTGGTTTGTGGCAGATCAGAAGAACAGTGCTGAAAGGACTCAGTACAGTTGCTGACAGTGTGGGCAGGAAAGGGTTCCAGAGTGGACAAGGCAAAATTACAATATTGCCAAAGTGAGGATTTGTACATTGGACAGTTAATATCCCAGGAAGGCAGGAAAGTAACCCCAGAAAGGGTGGAGGCAATCTTCAGAACACCACAACCAGGGACTGTAAGGTAGATGCAGCAATTCTTAGGTCTCTGTAACCATTGCAGGATCTCTGTGTTCGATTACAGCACACACACAAGACCCCAGGGACGGTAACCTGATATGGACACAGGAGATGACTGAAGTATTTGAGGAACTAAAATGGGCAATTTGTGTGGCCCCAGTGTTAGGGATTCCCGATTACAGTGAATAATTCTATTTGTTTTCACACTTCAATGGACCAGTGATGACGGAGGTGCTCACACAGAAAACGACCTTAGGGCACAAACCAATAGCTTACTATAGTGGGTATTTAGACCCAGTAATGAGAGGACATTACCCTTGCAAACAAGAGTTGGCTGCTGCTGTGTCATGATCTCTGCTTCCAAAAGATCAGGACTTGCCCGACTCCCTTGGAAGCAGACCCATAACCCCGGTTCCGAGTGCCAGCCAGTCCCAACTGGGACCTTTTGGACCCTGTCCTGGCGCCAGTGGCACCAGGCTCATAAAGATGCCCAGTCCCAGCGCTGGAAGCACCGGGCTCATAATGCTTGGGTGGACTTACCTGCAGCAGACCATGCTGCTTACTTACCTGCCAGTTGAACCCCGGATCCTCTTCTGTTTGGGACTACTTTTCCTGTTGGGTGGGGCAGGAGCCACTCCCTAGGTTAAGAACACTGGAACTCTTCTGGAAAGCAGGAACTCTTTTCTTACCTAGGCGTGGCTGTGGAAGGAGACACCTAAGCACTACAGGAGGCTATTTAAACCACACCCGATGGATGAATCTTGCTTTGTGTTATTCTGCATTCTCTGCAGCAGAACGCTCATCGTGTCTTCTGCTTCTGATCCTGGGCCTAAGGAAACAAAGGCTTACCATCCTGGAATCCAGTCTTCAGCAGCACCTGTAAAGACAAAGAAAGAACAGGTTAGCACTACGGTCTTCAGTGGCAGTGCATCTCTTACCTGGTCCATCGGCTGTCACCAACGCCTCGCGCTGCATTCCGGCATCTGAAAGACAAAGGCTTACCTACTCTTCGCATGTTCCGGAGGTCTTCGCACTGCATTCCGGCATCTGAAAGACAAAAGCTTACCAGCTCTTCGCACGCTCCGGAGACCTTCGGCGCTGCATCCCGCATCTGAAAGACAAAAGAAGGTGCGTTTAAAGACATTGGGCAACTTTATTACTCACGTGCCATTACTCCTTCCCACGCCAAATCCAGTGGGTATTCCAGCACCCTTCAGCTTCTCTAAAGCTCTGAACTTGTACCTGCAAGATAAAAGGGACAGTTAGTGCGCATCGTGAAGCAGGCTACAAGCGCTTACCTACGTGCTTCCAGGCGCTTCTATTCCTCAAGCGGGTTCGATCCTCAACTCTCATCAGCCCGCCATCTGCCATCGCCGGAACTCTGCAAAACAAGAGATATCATTACAAAAGACTTTTAAGACATTTGGAGCGCCCAGAACTTACCGTTCGTGCAGTTAACGACGGACAGCAGTCCTCTGAGGTCAAGAGGCCTGCACCCTTATCCAGTGAAGGAACTGGTTACGGCACCCTGCCCCGAGGCAGATGGAGAGCTCGGCGTTCACTTACCTAAGGTGAGGGCGTTAACCTTTGGGGTTCTACAGGAGACGAGAAAGGGAAGAGGAGAGAGGCACCCAATAACCCCAGTTCATTAATCCCATATTTTCTATCTGCAGACATCTTACTCTTCGAGTCAGACATACAGTGCACAGAGGTCCAGCCCAAAGAGCCAACCATGTGTTACACATCACCTTTGAAGATACGGCATTCACCCAGTCAAGACCGGCGCCTCTGCGGGAATCAGGTGAGCGTTACAGAACACAAAGACTACCGCAAAACTCCCACCCAGGCGCTATGGAAACCTCGGATACCGACCAACTAGCCCAGTTACTTAGGGAACTAAGAGCAGAAGTGCATGCAGCCCGTCAGGAAACTAATGCTCTAAGAAGGGAACTGATTATTTCCAAGGAGCGAACAGACGATCTCGCTAGACAATTGCTACAGTCACAAGACGGACAAACTCCGTTTCCCGCATCAGGGGCAAATCTTCCTTCAACATCCTCTACGAACCCAGTGCAGATCAACCTACCTGGGAATGTACCTCTGGCTCCGCCGGAACGATTTTCTGGTGACCCAAAGAGGTTTGCAGTATTCATTAATCAGTGCCGGTTGCACTTCTTATGCCGGCCAGCAGCCTTTCCAACTGATCAAGCTAAGGTAGCTTTCGTGCTTTCGTACCTTAGTGGCAATCCGGCAGACTGGTCGATCCCTCTAGTTAATCAAGATGATCTGGTTCTCCATGATTTTCAAGCTTTTCAGCTCAGTATGGAAAAACTGTTTGCAAGACATTCACAGGGGCAGACCTTGGACAATGAGCTCCTTTCATTGCGACAGGGTAATCAAGACCTTTTGGCTTATATTGCGTCTTTCAACAGACTGATAGTGGAAACTCGATGGCCTGAGGACAAAAGGATTATGCTGTTTTATAGAGGTCTACGTGGAGAGCTCAAAGATGTGTTAGCCCAAGTAGTGAATCCCCCGCAAGACTGTTCGGACTATATTGACTTAGTCGTTCAAATTGACCACAAACTGCAGAACAGGAAGGCCGATCGTTCCAAGTTTGATGCTCGAGCATTTTCCAAACCACCAACACCTACCAAAGGAGTAGACTCCGGGGAACCCATGCAAATAGGGGGCCTGAAAGGACCACTAACACAAAAGGAGCGGGAAAGGAGAAAACAGCTGCAATTATGCCTCTATTGCGGAAACTCGGGGCACTTTCTTCGAGACTGTCCGGTGAAACCAGCCAAGAAGGCAGTAGGAGCTGCAGTTACCAGGGTCACAAACTCTGAGCAGGGAAACGACCTCGCCCGACAAGAATAGAGGTCCTCTTGCCGAGCGTTAAAACCAGTTCCGTGACCTCGCATTTCGTGATACCTATGGTCCTCATTAGCCCTGACCATCCGGATCGATTACATGCGATTGAAGCTTACGTCGACAGCGGTGCCATTGGCAATTTTGTGGATCATGAAATGGTTTTGAGGATGAATCTGACTCTTTGTCCAAAGGCTGTAAAGGACGTCATTACTATGGTGGATGGTACGGAGATAGCCTCCGGACCAGTAACGCATACCACCCAAGAAGTGACGCTAGTAAGTCAAGATGGACACCATGAGAAGATCGTGTTCGATGTGATCAAGGCCCCTCAGTTCCAGATTATTCTAGGAATTCCTTGGTTAGAGAAGCACAATCCTCAGATCGATTGGCGAGCAAGAACGGTTCAGTTTCCAGAATGTGTCTCTACTTGTCACCCTCGACCTGGTGTTGCACTGGCAGCAATTTCCTCGGAGGCTCCCCAGTTACCTCCTGAATACCTAGAATTCCAAGATGTTTTCCGGAAGGATCAGGCTAACTCTCTACCTCCTCATGGGTCTTATGACTGCCAGATAGACCTGATACCTGGATCTACTCCTCCTTGTAGTAGAATTTATGCCCTCACCGAGCCTGAGAATCTTCACCTCCGACAATACCTGGATCAATACCTAGCGAATGGGTTTATTCGTCCTTCCAAGTCCCCTGCTTCCTCAGCTTTGTTCTTTGTTCCAAAAAAAGAAGGGGACCTTAGAACTTGTATAGATTATCGCGCCCTGAACCAGATCACCGTTAGGAATAGATATCCGTTACCTTTGATCCCTGAACTCCTGGACCAAGTCAGAAAAGCATGCATATATACAAAGCTGGATTTTAGAGGAGCCTACCACTTGGTACGAGTAAAAGAGGGCGATGATTGGAAGACGGCCTTCCGCACCAAGTTTGGGCTATTTGAATATCAGGTCATGCCCTTCGGACTTTGCAATGCCCCGGCCGCCTTTCAATATTTTATGAACGATGTCCTCAGAGAGCTCATAGATGTGTGTGTTGTTGTTTACATTGACGACATCCTCGTTTATTCTTCATCGGAAACTGAACATCGGAAACACGTGAATATGGTCCTCGAGAGATTGCGTCAACACAAACTTTTCGCTAAGTTGGAAAAAATGTGTTTTCAACGTGACTGAAGTTGAATTCTTGGGATTCATATTATCACCTAGCGGAGTGCGTATGGATTCAAGGAAGGTCGATGCAATTCTCAAATGGCCATCGCCATCCTCCGTAAAAGGTGTTCAAAGCATGTTAGGCTTCGCTAACTTTTACCGCAGGTTTATCCCTGAATTCTCTCGAATAGTCCAGCCCATCACCGCCTTGTTAAAGAAAAACAAACGTTTTGAATGGTCTACCGAGGCGGAACAAGCTTTCCAGAATTTGAAGACTAGATTTATCTCTGCACCGATCTTAAAACATCCTCGCCCAGAACTCCCCTACATCGTTGAAACTGATGCTTCGAGCCTTGCCATGGGGGCAGTTCTATCACAAAAGGACCCGCTAACCAATCAGTTGCATCCCGTGGCATTTTGGTCCCGCAAATTCTCGCCTCCTGAAATCAATTACACTATTACTGATAAGGAACTTCTAGCTATCAAGTCCGCCTTTAAGGCTTGGCGGCATTATCTTCTGGGGGCCCGACACACCGTTACTGTGATTACAGATCACCGAAACCTGCAATATTTGAAAACCGCAAAAGCTCAATCCTCTAGGCAACTCCGTTGGGCACTATTCTTTGCCGAGTTTGACTTCATAATTACCTATCGACCTGGTACAAAAAATGGTAAAGCTGATGCCCTTTCTCGGATGGGAGTGGAAGAACATTTGATCAATCCTAAACCTGTACCTATCATTCCCGAACAAAGAATTCTAGGTGTAATCGCCACACAATCCATAGAGGAAGTTAAGGATAAAGCCAGGCTACTGGTAACTCCAGCAGACATACAGAATTGGCATCTGCAGGGAAAGGACTTTACGGTGAAGGACAACCTATTATATTTCCAAGAACGGTTATACCTGCCCAGCACAGATTTACAGAAAAAGGTAATCTCTTGTTATCACGATTCTTTTATGGAAGGACATCCTGGTATGACCAAGACCTCGGAAAAGATCAAGCGCTACTTCTGGTGGCCGTCTTGGAAAAAAGATATCAGAGACTTTATAATGTCCTGTGGAGTATGCGCCCAAAACAAGAGTCAAAAGGAAAAACCAGCCGGCCTCTTACGCCCTATTGACATCCCGCCTCGCCCTTGGCATACGCTTTCTATGGACTTCATCACCGATCTACCTCCATGCTCCGGATACAATACGATCCTAGTAATCGTGGACCTATTCTCCAAGATGGCGCATTTCATTCCACTCAAAGGCTTACCAACAGCAGCAACTCTGGCCCGAGAATTTCTCGAAAACATCGTCCGACTGCACGGTTTTCCTTCAGTTCTAATTTCGGATCGAGGTAGTCAATTTATTTCTCATTTTTGGCGAAGTTGCTGTCGGTCGGCTCAAATTGATGTGAGACTTTCGACCAGCCACCACCCTCAAACCGACGGACAAACCGAGAGGACCAATCAAACTCTGGAACAGTATTTGCACTGCATGCTACAACAAACTGAAAAAACTTGGAGAGATATCCTTTGGATAGCCGAATATGCCTACAATAACTCTGTCCACTCGGGAACTGGGAAGACCCCGTTTTTTCTTTTATACGGTAGTCACCCTCGAACCTCGGAGTTGGATCCACTCCAAGATCTTGGAACACCAGCAGTAGACCACCTGCATTCTACAATCACCCAAGCCTTTAAGGAAGCCGTTTCTCACCTCCAAAGGGCTAAAGAACAATACAAGAAAGGAGCAGACCAACATCGGAAGGAAGCCCCCCAATATCAAGTAGGAGATCAAGTCTGGTTATCCACCAAATATCTACCTCTAAAAGGACCACGCACATTCAACCCAAGATACCTTGGTCCCTATTCCATCACTACCATAGTAAATCCAGTAGCGGTCAAGTTGGACTTGCCCCCTCACATGAAGATACATCCGGTCTTCCACGTCTCTCTATTAAAACCCGTGCAACCTCAAACCCGACTAACTACATCTCCAAAACCTATTCTAGTTGATGGAGAACTCGAGTTTGAAGTCAAAAGCATCCTGGATTCCAAGATCTCCAAATCTAAACTATTTTACCTGATTGACTGGAAAGGCTACGGTCCCCAAGAAAGATCCTGGGAACCTGCAGAATATGTCCACGCGCCTCGTCTAATCAAAAGATTTCATCGAACATTTCCTAACAAGCCCAAACCCCGGAGAAGCCCGGTTTGGGAGGGGCCTTGAGGGGGGGTGCTGTCATGATCTCTGCTTCCAAAAGATCAGGACTTGCCCGACTCTCTTGGAAGCAGACCCATAACCCCGGTTCCGAGTGCCAGCCAGTCCCAATTGGGACCTTTTGGACCCTGTCCTGGCGCCAGTGGCACCAGGCTCATAAAGATGCCCAGTCCCAGCGCTGGAAGCGCCGGGCTCATAATGCTTGGGTGGACTTACCTGCAGCAGACCATGCTGCTTACTTACCTGCCAGTTGAACCCCGGATCCTCTTCTGTTTGGGACTACTTTTCCTGTTGGGTGGGGCAGGAGCCACTCCCTAGGTTCAGAACACTGGAACTCTTCTGGAAAGCAGGAACTCTTTTCTTACCTAGGCGTGGCTGTGGAAGGAGACACCTAAGCACTACAGGAGGCTATTTAAACCACACCCGATGGATGAATCTTGCTTTGTGTTATTCTGCATTCTCTGCAGCAGAACGCTCATCGTGTCTTCTGCTTCTGATCCTGGGCCTAAGGAAACAAAGGCTTACCATCCTGGAATCCAGTCTTCAGCAGCACCTGTAAAGACAAAGAAAGAACAGGTTAGCACTACGGTCTTCAGTGGCAGTGCATCTCTTACCTGGTCCATCGGCTGTCACCAACGCCTCGCGCTGCATTCCGGCATCTGAAAGACAAAGGCTTACCTACTCTTCGCATGTTCCGGAGGTCTTCGCACTGCATTCCGGCATCTGAAAGACAAAAGCTTACCAGCTCTTCGCACGCTCCGGAGGCCTTCGGCGCTGCATCCCGCATCTGAAAGACAAAAGAAGGTGCGTTTAAAGACATTGGGCAACTTTATTACTCACGTGCCATTACTCCTTCCCACGCCGAATCCAGTGGGTATTCCAGCACCCTTCAGCTTCTCTAAAGCTCTGAACTTGTACCTGCAAGATAAAAGGGACAGTTAGTGCGCATCGTGAAGCAGGCTACAAGCGCTTACCTACGTGCTTCCAGGCGCTTCTATTCCTCACGCGGGTTCGATCCTCAACTCTCATCAGCCCGCCATGCGCCATCGCCGGAACTCTGCAAAACAAGAGATATCATTACAAAAGACTTTTAAGACATTTGAAACGCCCAGAACTTACCGTTCGTGCAGTTAACGACGGACAGCAGTCCTCTGAGGTCAAGAGGCCTGCACCCTTATCCAGTGAAGGAACTGGTTACGGCACCCTGCCCCGAGGCAGATGGAGAGCTTGGCGTTCACTTACCTAAGGTGAGGGCGTTAACCTTTGGGGTTCTACAGGAGACGAGAAAGGGAAGAGGAGAGAGGCACCCAATAACCCCAGTTCATTAATCCCATATTTTCTATCTGCAGACATCTTACTCTTCGAGTCAGACATACAGTGCACAGAGGTCCAGCCCAAAGAGCCAACCGTGTGTTACACATCACCTTTGAAGATACGGCATTCACCCAGTCAAGACCGGCGCCTCTGCGGGAATCAGGTGAGCGTTACATGCTGCCTTTGCAGTACAGAAGTTGGCAAGCATCATAATGGGCTGTAGCACCACCCTTTACGTGGAGCATGCCCTTTTTACTATCCTCGAAAAACCCAAGAGCACATTGAGCATGCAGAGAGCTTTGGGATACAGGGTGATAAACTTGAATCCAGTGATAAAAGTAGTGAGATGCAGAAATGTCAACCCAGCAACAATGATAGCAGAGCCATTAGAGGAGGGAGACTATGTTCACAACTATACAACGTACACAGAACATTACAATGACATCGACAGAGCAGGAGAGAATGCCCTCGAGGGAGGGGTAGTACTCTTTACTGACAGGTATTCAACCATAGACCAGGCGACGGGGGAAAGACATACTGGGACAGCAGTAGTAAATATAAAACCAAACGGGACGGTTGAAGTATTGGCGAGCGCAAGATTGCTTTCACATTTTTTAGCGCAAGTGGCAGAATTAGTAGCTCTTATAATGGCATTAGAAGCACATAAGGATAAGGAGATCACTGTGTACTCCGACTCTGCCTATGTGACGGCAACAGTATATGCAGGCCTGTCATGTTGGAAAAGGAGGGGCTATCAGCATGCTGACAGCGCACTCTGAGCACGCGCTCCTTTTGGCCAGAATCATAGACACACTACAACGCCCATCAGCCATAGCGCTCATGAAATGCCAAGCACACACGAGAGGGGGAGCACACAATCTCCCCTGGCAATGAAGCAGCAAACACAGAAGCGAAGCGAGCAGCATATTTTAAAGAAATAAATGAGTTTGACACCCCACCTTACAAATCCGCATGAGTGCTTAGCATGATACTGAGAGACAGATGCAGCTCATTACCCAAATAGTAGAATTTCAGGGGAGAGCACCAACAGAAGAGAAAGAATTGTGGGTGAAGAGAGGGTGTTCAATATCCCCTGCAGATGCACTGTGGTGACAGGAAAGCACAGGAAAGCTGGTGATTCCCACGGCATTGTTGCAGATTGCGCTCACGCAACTGCTCTACCCTACTCACCTTATTAAGGATGTTCTTGCTGCACAGATTGGGGAAGATTGGTTCTGTCCCAACCTGGTGGAATATATCACCACTTTTATGGACACTTGCATAGTATGACAGAAATTTAACGCGGCTCACACATTGCGCGTAGTGCAAGGAGCAATACTGCAGCCTAATAGGTCCTTTCAACACCTCCACTTAGATTATTTGAATATGATCCAAGTTTGCCAATGGTGTAGGTACATGATCATAATGGTACAGTCTTTTTCTCGCTGGATCGAAGCTGGTCCCTGCTCACACCCCAATGCCCTCAGTGCGGAGAAATTCCTTGTTAGAGAGGTGTTCCCATGATGGGAGGTGTATGAGGTCCTGCATTCAGACAATGGGTCTTACTTTGTAAACAAAGTTTGTGAGCACATCACTACCCTGCTATGGCATACTTTTTCCTGAGCTTATCAACCACAAGCTAACAGGATTTGTGAACACTTCAATGGCTTGCTAAAATAAAAAAGTTGCCAAAATAAAGGCAACATTAAAGAAGGGATGGCTGCATTGCATGCCCTTTGCATTGTTTGCATTGTGCAATAAACCTGGATCTGGGCACCATTTAACCCCTCATGAGGTGGTGACAGTACTGCACATGCAAATCCCAATTCCTCCTCCCACTAGAGCATTGACAGATGCCCAAAGTACAGCCACTGTCGGTCCTAGGTGATGAAATGTGAGAATATAACATTTCAATTATAGATAGTGCTTCTTTTATCTCTCAACAGCTTCAATCCCGGTGGGGGAGGTCGAAGAAGGACGAGGAAGATAACACACCAGCAAAAGACTCTGAACTGCTCAAGCAACCACTTCTTTATCCAGGAGACCAAGATATCCTTTGCAACTTCATCAGGTCCTGGTACAACCCCAGGTTTGAGGGTCCGTATTCTGTCGAACAAGCAACTAACAAGGCAGTTGAGATAGTGGGAAAAAAAGCATGGAACTATATTGGAGAAATCAAGCCATGCAGAGGTGAGACCTTCTCTGCCCAACACGTAGACAATTTAATGCAAGGAGAAGAACAAGAAGAAGAAAACTGCCGCAAATCCAAACGCGATCAAGGACGACAGCTAGGCAAGAACAAAATGAAAAGTTAAATTAGGCACACTGTCCTTTCCTTGCACTAGGTAATCATTGTGAAAGTTTGGACTAATTATTCTATACCAAAACAAAACTTTGAGAAGCACTTTCCAAAACTTGTAGCATCATCCAGACAAATGATACCAGCTATGGTGGTCTTTTATGCTTTTCTTCTTTATGTGGCACACCATTACCCAATATTAACACAAGGCAATACACCTGTAATTGCATTGCTTAGTAGTGCCAAAGTGCACTTTGTTTAGGAGTAACTGTTTTGTGCTGCACTGGCTCAATATTACTGCAGGAGAGCTTGACTAACACGACAAAGTAATAACAATGTATTTCAACAACTTATACAAGTGGTCTCAGGAACTCTATGGACAATATAAAAGACATCCAGCTTTACAGAAAATGGAAGGAGCAGCGAGATCTATTGTTTTGATATTTTTTGCTTTCTGCTGTCTCTACCTCTTTACCCTCTTTGCATTACAAAAGGCTGCATGGTCATATGCACATGCTCTGCAAGCTACTAACACAACCCCTATTCCTACTCTTACCGAAGTCATATCTGGTCTGGTGACCAGCACTGCCCAAAAAGTAAAAAGACTCAGGCGAAGCGCAGATATAGAATTTTAACATTTAAATGCATACTAAGCTTATTCAGCCTTTGTGCCAAACAACATGTGGTACCAACAAATGACCGACAATGAAGGAGAGCTGCTATGTGTGCTCTCTCTCCTCCCCTATGCCAGGAGTGCCTTCAGAACATTCATAGCAACAGAAATCCCAAAAGCCAGAGCACAATGTCTTATGCACCTTTCGCTCTGCACAACAAGAGGCTGAGGAAGATGGGCTACACTAAGATGGATGTCACAGAAGACATTCCTGTATGAAGATAGCTATATCAAGACTCAAGAAAAGATAGACGACTATTGGAGCACTGACAAGACAATAGAGTACATTCCTGATGGGCCAAACAAAGAAGAAGCCAGAATAGTGACACAGAAGGAGTTGCAATGCCCAAAGACAGGACACAGAGAGGTAGGAGGAAATCCAAGATGCTGGGAAAGACCTCAGCTGCTACTATATGGACAATTATTAAAAGGAGAAGGATGGAAGGAAGGGATGGTAGGGTGTAAAGCACACGCACTCCTGACAGTTCCAGTAGAAGTGATACAGAGAGAAAATGATGATTGCCTCAAGGAATGGGCAGCAAGCGCAAAACTGCTCACATGGGTGGAGAATGAAGCAGGTCCTATGCCAATCGTATCACTCGAGAATGCTTACTTATGTTTCCAGAATGACAGTCCAGTAAAGGTTAGAGAAAATAGAAGATACCAGGCATGAAGGTTGGTACCACAGTGCTAATGGATCACTACTGGGCCTGTGGGTCCAAGGCATACATGCAACTACCACTAAAAAAGGGGAGGGATATGTTCACTGGTGCAACTGAACACACCAGCCCTGGAAGTGCCTCGAAAAGACATTCAAGAAGATGAATTCCCAAAAATGAACACACACCAAAGAAAGAAAAGATCTGTGGAGCTCGTAAAAGTAAAGAGAGGAAACTTAATTTTGACAAGGATGGAAGAAGCACTAGATGCAATACCACCAGAACATTGACTGTTCAGCAAAGCAGAAATGTTCTACGCATCAGTTATTCCAAGAGTTCAGGCCAACTCAAATGCCAAATGGCTCCAGATGCACATTTTTGCAGACAATAAACTCGACCGTCAAGGGGTGCTATCAAAGAAGGGTTGAGGGCCGTCAGACTGATGACCGTATAGAACAGATATGTTCTGAATGTCCTCACAGCCATGGAAGGAGGTGTTTGCACCAAGATCAGGCCTTCTCATGGTGAATGGAACACTAATGGAGGCAATCAAGCACTTATAAGACCTGCATGCTAAAATGGAGGCAGTGTATGACCGAAGAGAAGAAGATGAAGATTGGCTGACATTCATCTTTTCTTGGTTACCATCATGGATGGCTAGTGGACTGAAGGTACTGATAGTAGCCTTAGTGCTCGTATTATTTGCTGTATGTTTTATCAGTGTAACTATAGCACAATACAAGAAGACTACCAAAAAGACAATTGTGATGAAAATACTGTTGGACGGAGGGACAGAAAGAGATTGAGAGACACCGAATTTTAACATATTGCAATCACACTGAAGTCGTCTCATTTGTTCCCGCCAGGCACAAAGTTCTACTTTCCTCCATACCCATACAATTATTGCAGAAAATGCATGATGTGGTGCAGACCCGACAGAGATTGCTGCTATATGACCTGGGGATTGGATGAACAAGTGAAGCGTGCTGGACACTTGGGAGAAGTGACAAAAATATGTATCCCAAAGTCATACTTGAACAGGGAGAATAATGAAGGCAGTGTGGTCAATCTATCTACCAAAGGGGGATTGAATAGGGAGACTTAAACATGGCCCTTGTTGCACCCATCCCGTTCATAGCCCGGCGACAGAGAAATGAGAGATGTACATCGCTTCTGGGCCCCTCCTCACCATCATTGATGTATCACAGGTGTGAGAAGCGCTATTCACTCAGACAACAATTCAGACCTTATACTAATGACATCAAATACGATAAGAGCATACCATTGATCGAACATGTCAAATGACTGCAACCTCGTAGAACACTGATGACCTCACATCTGTCGCCATGACGTAGATGCGACAGACATGAAGCACATAGACATCCATGCACAAAGTTACACAGACATTTAGCTTTATTGCTGGTAGACATGAAGAATATGCTTATGACTCACAAAGAGGACTGACACACATTTACCTTTTGCTATGCTGAAACGCTAGATGCATAAGAATACATATGAACTGCTTGGTGATGCTTAAACACATCTAACATGGGCAGATATGCAAGTAAAGATGGAAGCCACAGGTACATTGGAGTGAATGGGAGACGCAGAACAAACTAGAGAACACAGAGAAACTATGGCAGTCTGATACGGCTGAAGCATGCAGACCAGGCTTCCAGCTCAGCTACTGTGCACAGCCTGCCAAGGACACCAGGATAAGGAAGTTTTCAAGTTAGCCAAAGTGATAGGACACCTGCAGGGAACACAAGCCAAAAACCGTCATAGTTACAAGCAAGAGGAGTCCATTTTGTGGTCCCTTGACACATGATCTGAACCTGCCAGACAGTGCCTATTTATTCAAGCGAGACTGAGGTGGCTGTTCCCATCGAACTGAATGCATGAAGATATAATAGTAATACAGGTTCAAAGCCGAATGTTCTGTCTCAGGGCCTAGGAGATCAGAGATGGAAACCTATTGGGAACATGCAGCACCTTTGTGGTCGTTTGCATTACCTTGAATAGTTGAACTTGGCCTGGTAACTGTCCAAAGGCCCAAGCCTGAGAAAACTCTTTCTATCCAATGCGTAACCACACTCCACCGCTAAGCTTACACTATGTTGCACTGGCCAATCACCTTAGGCTAACCTGTAACTTTGCATTTAAAACATGTAGAGGTGGTCCCAAGAGGAGCCACCAGATATGGCTACCCAATGATTGCACTAATCCCTTGTAGAATGTGTATATAGTTCACCTAACTAACCAATCCCTTCCCCTGTTAAGTTTTTGGGATGTAACCTCATTTTTGTGATATCACGTTCTCTAACAAAACTGGACAACATGCGCCTGGAGAATGAGAGAGAATTTGGAGAATATTGAATTGTTCATACTGCAATCCCTGTCATTGAATTATTAATAAAGACAGTGAACTGTGTCCTATGGCTGGGTCTTCTGTTCTTGGTACAGGGGATTTCCAGGGCTTGCATGTAGACGGGGAGTCTAATAACAGTTCCCCTGCACTCTATTACACCACCATGACCAATGCCAGTGTGCATCACTGCCACATTCACAAACTGAGCAGCACAGGGAGACCTAATGG
Organism: Ambystoma mexicanum; assembly: GCF_040938575.1. Taxonomy (NCBI): domain Eukaryota; kingdom Metazoa; phylum Chordata; class Amphibia; order Caudata; family Ambystomatidae; genus Ambystoma; species Ambystoma mexicanum. The sequence continues at coordinate 753,159,766 of NC_090923.1, forward strand.
CCAATGGCCAAGGCAGGGCATAGTAAAATAAATCCTGCTGCTGGACTCCCTACACCAGGGGTCTGAATCATTTGGTTCCCCAGACGTTTTCAACTATAATTCTAATCAGACCTATCCAGTATTGTGAATTGTGAGGGTTCATGGGAGGAGTAGTTCAGGACATTTGCAGATACCCAGGTTGCAGAACCTTGCATTATATATTCATGGCTTGTGTGTCAGGCAAGCTCTTTCACCTACAATGCATGATAAAGCACATTTTGTTTCAATGTTCTGTTAGAGGAGAAATGTAGCTCACATATGATAGAACAATGAGCATGCAAAGGGGCAATCCAGCCTGTGGTGTGTAATATACAAATGTTATGTTGTGGTGATGTTGGACCAAATCACCACCAAAGTAGATCAGCAGCATCTAGGCTTGTGCATGGAATGGCTTACTGTTCCCCTCACTCAAGTTATCTAAACCTTAGTCTGCTGGCAGAAATATAATGAGCAAGGAAAAAAATAAGAGGATTGGAAATCAATAAATAGATGCTACAAACAAAGAATAAAGTTCTAAACCTAACGCAGGATTTCGATAGCCCTTGTTTCAAGACTGGTTTCATAGCACAGGAACCCCTGGATATTTTACACAGCTCTATGGACTGTATGGCACCAGTGCTGACCTTAAATGATCCACTGTCGATAAGGCCTTAGATACCCATATCCTCACTATATCCTGCCCTCCAAGGGAGGGTTTAGCCCAATCTGACTACACAGGTCTATCTCAATGGCCCGCGCTTATGGCCAACATTGCCAAGGAATTACTGCTATGTAAGGATCCGTTTGACCTTGGCCTTTTGGGTAATGCTTTAAATGACTGGGTAGCGGACTTACGGCTTAAAGTAAATACCTCTTCCCAGACACACTGGCCTTCTAGAACCAGCATTTTGTCTCAGGCTTCTAGGGTGAATACTGCCTGTCAAACCCTTATACAAAAGAAAATGTTAGATCAAGCCACTCAAACTGACTCAGGCAGTAAGGAGTCTTTGGGGTCCATTGGGCCAATCATGGCATGTAAGGAAAAGGTAAAAACCCCCAGTGTAGTTTCACCGCAGGAAATGGCTCCATCCCCATCATTATATGAGTTGAATGTTGACCATAAAGAGGACAAGGAACTCACAGTTATGAACGCTAAACTCTAGAGGACAATTTTACGAAACCTACAATTAAAAAAATTCACAAATGCCTATAATAAAGGACATGAACTCCTATGACTTTGTAATGGACCAGAGAAATGTCATTATAACTAATATCCGGAAAACCAATGAAAATGAGACTAAAGAAGCCCTGCGCACCAAGGTTCTTGCTTGGATGTGAAAGAGAACAGGTCCAGGTATGATTAGACTTACTGATTTAATGTTCATCCGGAGGATGGACCTGAGCGATTAGTGCTCACAACCAGACAGTGACTGCATTTTAGTGGGCTGTGGCGCTAGCACCTTACCTGCCTTTCTCAGACGATGCAAATATTTGCCTAAAGGGTCATTGATCTGCAATCTGATTCTTTGTACTTAGTCACCCCAGGGAGTTATTCCTGTGCCTTTGTCTTCATTCTCCTATCATTGCTAGCATGATGCCTGTGTATGTCCCAATGTTCGATCTGTGGTGACCAGTAGCTGCTGATTGTTATGCCTTAACTCATCCAGATTCTTATTTTTTTTTTGTTCATATGCCCTTATATCTATTTATGTTGTTTGTCTTGTCTGCACCCTCACGCCTTCGGGTTATTAGTTGTGCTATATAAATGTAAACATTTTTTTTTAAAAGGAGGGATGGAGGATTGCAGGCGTAAGAATGATTTGATTTGTGATGCCAAGGGTCCTTGCCAGTCCTGTCGCAAAAGGGAGGAGGCGGAAATGTCCTAAAATGTTGTTATAATTTGGTTGTGCTTCCAATACAGATTCAGAGAATTGTAAGTTAGCGCACAATGTGATTTGGGTGCCTGAGGGGCTCCAGAGTGTGCTTGGGAATACCTGGACATTTGGCGGTTCATTTGCCCAGGCATCCCTATACCTTGTACCCAAGGCCAAATCCCAGAATGTTAATTCTGTGACTGCTAGTCTGAGCCAAAAGAAGCATAATCAATAATAAACTGTGTACAAAGGTGAATGTTGTTGGATTCAGAAGTAAATGGAGTTGTTCAATTAGAATATATGTAGGTAGGTAGGTAAAATTGAAAATGCCTGCCACCTTGATGTCAAAAAGGTTGTTGTTAGTTGTCATGTCATGCTAGACATTTATTATAGTTCACAGTGAGAAAAGGTGGTGCTTTACGTGTGAGTATGTTATCAAATTATAGTAACTCATAGGCATCTATAGTGAGAAATTATACCCAAGCCCACTATGGAGGCTACGCTCATTAGACAGTGTGTAAGGAGGAGGTGGATGTGCAACACAAAGGGTAGGTAAGGAGAGAAGGGCAAGATGTGTGTCCTCCTGTATGCAGTGTGACGAATCCCAGGATGTTGTCACTGCTTCTGTAAGGAACCCCTTTCCCATGAGGCCAGATAGGTGAGGCCACTACCTGATAGTCCTCCTGGGGTGGTACTCAGCGTTGGATCCTACGGCACCACTGACGACAATAGTGGGAGAACACGGTATCCACCTTATACCCCCACTCGTCCTCCACCGCCACTCTGCTCACCCCTACTCTCCTACACTATATGCTTCTGTAGTGTACAAGAAGTAGGAAGGACTGAGACAAGCAAGAATAGGGATGAATACATTTAAGATCTGAAGCAAGAAACTGTGACAAGGAAGAGGTGCCAAGCCACACAGATCACTCAGAGGAATCCATCTGAACGGTCTTGTCTTCATTCACAGAGCTTACTGGTTAGTAACATGAAGACTGAAAATGTACTGACCCGATTGTCAGATGCTCTGGAGAGGAACCACGAGAGGGACCGAGGCTCGCAGAGAAGGCCGGCAAGAGCAGACCCAGGTATGGAGAAGTTGAAGGTGCGGTCTCTTCCAGAACTGCTAAAAAAAACAAGAGGCTAGCTGTGGAAAGCGTGAGCAGTGCAGCCCAACAGGAACATGCAGTCCGGCAAAGAGGAAGACACTGAGGTGGGTCTGGAGCCGCAGAGCCACTGTGTCAAGCCGAGAAGAATGCCAGAGTACCATTAAAGCAGAAAAGAACATGGGGAAGACTGCAACCAACCAGAGGGTTGCAGCCAAGACACTGGAGGTAACTGGATGAGTAAGCCTGTGGTTTGTGGTCCCCAGAGGGGGAAGGATATCCTGAAAAGCATAACAAATGAAAAGTGGGGGAAAGAAGACAGCCCCTGCACCATCCTAAGGGAGAACAGTTTACCAGGATCTAGAAACAAGGGAAACATGGTCTGGGAACCTTTTGAAAGAAGGACATATCAAGTGATAAGAAAGCATAATCTTCTTTGCGGCAGTACTTGGAGGGAAGGTTACCCAGGTCTGTCACATAAGAGAAACCATAGAGAGAACTGTGAGAACAATATATCCGAAGACAGTACGTGGCAGGGGAGTAAACCAAGTCTGTATGTGAAATCAAGAAATCATGAAGAAAATTGTGAGAGTGATACATGTGAAGACAGTACATGGCAGGGGGGTAAACCAAGTCTGTATGTGACATCAATAGACCATAAAAGGAACTGTGAGAACAGGCACAGGAACACAGAACTTGGCAGGCGAGTGGACCAAGTCTGTGTTTGAAACTAGGAGACGTGAGGAAGGAGGCAACCAGGTCTGGAACAAAGACACTCTTCTTCATCACAGTACCTTGTAGGAGAAAACCAGGTCTGCCAACCAGGGTCATGGACCCACCAAAGCTTGGAGGAGCATTCAAGCCACTCTTCTTCAGTGCAGTACCTGATAGGAGGACGCCCGGTCTCCCACCGAGGGTCAGGGACACACCACGGCTTGGGGGAGCGTCTAAGTCACTCTTCTTCATCGCATGACCTGGTAGGAGGAAACCTGGTCTGCCAACCATGGTGAGGGAGCCACCACAGCTTAGAGGAGTATCCAAGGCACTCTTTTTCGTCACAATACTTGGTTAAAGGAAGCCACATCTTCCAACCAGGGTCAGGGACCCACCACAGTTTGGAGAAGTATACAAACTCCTCTTATTTGTCATAGTGCCTGGTGAAAAAGAACCAGGCTTGCTAATCCAATGGACGGAGACCCCAGAGATGAGAGGAAGCCTGAGAAGGGCTAATCGGGGAACAGAGATATTTTACCACCAATTTTTGAACTGTGTTGCAAGCCTGAAGAAGGCTGGTTAAGGATGACATCCCCCAAGAGTTGATGAACTGCACCAGATGTCTAAGGAAGACTACAGAAGGGAGACATTGCCCCACCACTTAAAGGAACTAAGAAACCCAGAACTGGCTTTATCTCCAGGTGGAGCAGAGCCATTCCTCTGGGCCAGAAAGACCTCCTTTTTATTTAGTTTAATTTAGAGTGTTAGGGACAGAGTTAGGATTCTGACTTTGTGACTTTGGTTTTTTGACATCCTAGCAGTGACATTAGTTATTTCCTTGAAGCAGGGAAACACCTCTTAGAGTTAGGGTAAGATAGGCTTTTCTTTTCATTTTCGTAATATAATAAAGGTTTTTGCCAACCACTATGACCCCTCCATGTCAGAGTCTTACTACTTTACCCTTACAGCAGTGACAATCTGGAACCCTTATGTTATGTCTTGCTACTGTACTGTTACCATAGGACTATACATGCTTTGTTGCTTTATGCAACAATAAAGTCATAGCATAGGACGGAGAAGCAGGGACAGAATCTTACAATTTGAACACTGGTGTGCCTAAAGATCAGCAGTGAAGGGCCGCTCAGCCCGCCAGCATAAGTGGTGAGGATGTCTGTAAAACGGAAGTGAATGTTCTCCCAGCTTGTAGAACCAGAATTGCTTTTATTAAAAACTGTTGGGATTGGTTGCATGTCACAAATGTGAGTTTGCCATTTGAGCACATTTTCCAGTTTTCATTTTGGTGAAATGTTCTGTTTTTTCCCTCATGTTAAAATGCTAAATATTAATATATGTGATTCTAATTATGTACTGTATTAAACGGTGTTTGAGTGAGCAGTTTTGTGTAATGCACACTGAACAGAATCACTTGTAGCTGATCCCAACCAATTGAGATAGAGTGATTTTCTCAGGATTGCATTGGTTAGTCAAGTGGTGGCGCCTGGCCGCCTGGTTTTCTCGTACACAGTTTGATATTTTGCATGCTTCAGGTTAATCATCTTCCTTTTGCATCTTGAATTTTGCACCAGCTTATGCTGTTTTCATAGCGGTCTTGCAAGGGTTAAATTAATATTCTTTGCATAGCATCATAGGATTTTGCATTTTGTCTGGAAGGGGCTCAGTCTAAGTACAACCTTTAACAGAGAGACAAAATGACACAATAGGAAAGCATGATCAGCCCAACATAGAATGGTAGGCATAAAGGGGGCAAGCATGGCCAATGGGTATCTGTGTTTCAAATCAGTCCCCTCAAGACACTGATTCAAAAATACCATCCCGTTAGTTACAAATATACAATAATGTGAAGGAACACAAAATAAGGCCGAACCCACTGAAAGTGCAAAATATTTACATTAATTCTATTAAACATATGCGTACAGAAAGCTTAATAACCTTTCCGGTTATGCGTACAGAAAGCTTAATAACCTTTCGGGGTTACGGTTGAGATGTTGTCCAGATACTGACATTTTAGCTGGCATCCTTCTGGATGTTTGTACAGTATTTGTAGTTTCCTTTTTCCAATTTAAAAATAGAAGTACCAGTTCCAGAATGCGTTATGATTAACGCCTAAAAACTAAGGTGTTTTTAATCCCTATCCAGAGTTGTTTATTTTTGATAACATCACCTGCTCTTAGCCATTGTTTCAGACAGTCATGCATTTCATTGTTATGCATTATGAGAATATAAATTGCATTCCAACCAACACAACGAAACATATATTTATTTAAAACAATAAAGCAGTGGAATTAAAGTTTAAAACAATAGTTGTCCTAGGTAACTAAGTCTATTTTTTAGAGAGGATGGAATTATGAGAAAGGCAAACAATCTAGCCTATTTTGTTTAAGTAAGAACCCATTGCAAGGATGCTTCTAAAAACACTGTTTGGGCAACAGTGAGCTAACACAAGTGGGAATCTTACGTTGAGCTAATAATGACCCTTTATCCCTTTATGACGGTGCTTTGTCTGCTCGAATGAAATAAACCACTGTCCAGGGAAAACATTGTTACTAAGAAAGGTATTCCTGGCTGGTTGTCCTGGAGTGCATACCCTGACATCCCACTCATCGCTCTGTCTTTATAATCTCTAAAAGGGGTTCAAAATCTCCTGCCCGCTGGAGAGTCGAGGCCACTGGCCAAAGGTATTCTTTCTAAGGGCTGCTGGGAGCACTAGAGGCCTCCTTTCTGCGGGTGTGGTCTGTCTAGACGACCCAGTAGGCCCGGGTCTGATTTAAAGTGCCCAGCCTTCCCCAGTGGACCTTAAAAAGCAGGGTTGAAGAACATGTATTATTTGCCGGATAGCAAATAAAGGGACAAGGTGAAACCATATAAATAGAACAATATTCACCATAGTTACAAACGAAAACAGTCCCTTAAAAAGTACAAAGCAATACGTAACGTTGGTACATAGATGATCAAAAGTGTGCTATCGGAGAGAGAACCTTCCGATCATCCACCTATGCTTGCCTCTAGAAGAGCAGCATAAGATGCACACCCTCTTCCTTGTCAGTAAGAAGAGAAGGCACATTCTCCCTTGAGCCTCTTTATCCTTTCCCACACGTCATTCTGGATATCAGCTCGGAGCTATTTAGGGGGTAATTCATAGAATTCAGTGCACAAGTGGCGCATGCGGCTGGCGCACAGTGTGCGCGTGCGAATCCCTGCGCCAGCCGCGTGCGCTAAAATACATTTCCGCGCACAGCATATTCATGGATTCCAGCCACCAAAACCAGCCGTGGCGCACAGTGGCGCAGCGAGCCTGCAGCAGCGCCAGTTACGCCCCCAAGAACGCCCCTTGCGCAGGGAAAAGCCATCAAAATCCCCAATCCAGCGCAAAGGGCTGCGCTAACCCTGTACCAGCACGGCAAGCGGGGTACGTGTATCACTGGGGTGCGCGGGAAGTTTCTCACGTGATTTCAGCTGGGTACGTGTATTTCAGGGGTGCGCGGGAAGTTTCACACGCGATTGGCCCTGTGCGAGCGGGGTACGTGTATTACTGGGGTGCGCGGGAAGTTTCACACGCAAATTCAGCAGGGTACGTGTATTTCAGGGGTGCGCGGGAAGTTTCACAGGCGATTCCATCAGGGTACGTGTATTTCAGGGGTGCGCGGGAAGTTCCACATGCGATTCCATCAGGGTACGTGTATTTCAGGGGTGCGCGGGAAGCTCCACACGCGAATGTCCTGAGTACGTGTATTTCGGGGTGCACAGGAAGTTACACACGCAAATTCAGCAGGGTACGTGTATTTCAGGGGTGCGCGGGAAGTTCCACACGTGATTCCATCAGGGTACGTGTATATCAGGGGTGCGCGGGAAGTTCCACACGCGAATGTCCTGTGTACGTGTATTTCGGCGTGCGCAGGAAGTTACACACGCAAATTCAGCAGGGTACGTGTATTTCAGGGGTGCGCGGGAAGTTCCACACGTGATTTCAGCTGGGTACGTGTATTTCAGGGGTGCGTGGGAAGTTCCACACGCGAATGTCCTGGGTACGTGTATTTCGGGGTGCGCAGGAAGTTACACACGCAAATTCAGCAGGGTACGTGTATTTCAGGGGTGCGCGGGAAGTTCCACACGCGATTGGCCCCATGCGAGCGGGGTACGTGTATTACTGGGGTGCGCGGGAAGTTTCACACGCGATTTCAGCTGGGTACGTGTATTTCAGGAGTGCGCGGGAAGTTCCACACGCGAATGTCCTGGGTATGTGTATTTCAGGGTGCGCGGGAAGTTCCACACGCGATTCCATCAGGGTACGTGTATTTCAGGGGTGCGCGGGAAGTTCCACACGCGAATGTCCTGGGTACGTGTATTTCGGGGTGCACAGGAAGTTACACACGCAAATTCAGCAGGGTACGTGTATTTCAGGGGTGCGCGGGAAGTTCCACACGTGATTCCTTCAGGGTACGTGTACATCAGGGGTGCGCAGGAAGTTCCACATGCGAATGTCCTGTGTACGTGTATTTTGGGGTGCGCGGGAAGTTTCACATGCAAATTCAGCAGGGTACGTGTATTTCACGGGTGCGTGGGAAGTTCCACACGCGAATGTCCTGGGTACGTGTATTTCGGGGGTGCGCGGGAAGTTCCACACGCGATTCCATCAGGGTACGTGTATATCAGGGGTGCGCGGGAAGTTCCACACACGAATGTCCTGTGTACGTGTATTTCGGGGTGCGCGGGAAGTTTCACACGCGATTTCAGCAGGGTACGTGTATTTCAGGGGTTCTGTGGAGTACTACACGTGAATTGGCCGTGTGGGTCCTCCCAGGTGTTCGCTCTACAACCTCCACGGCCCCTGCAGGCAGCCCACACCACGGGGGACTACCCTGCACCCCTGCTCATGTCCCGCAGGCATCCCATTCACCATGGGCATGCCCCCCAGCCAAGCCACATATCACCTTGCACTACTGATCAACAATGCATGTCTCCCAGCACCCCCCCCAGCAGTGCAGGGCACCCTCCACCAGGCCCCCACACATGTCTCCCAGCACCCCCACCCCCAGCAGTGCAGGGCACCCTCCACCAGGCCCCCACTCCTGTCTCCCTGCACCCCCACCCCCCACCAGTCAAGGGCACCCTCCACCAGGCTCCCACTCCTGTCTCCCTGCACCCCCACCCCCCACCAGTCAGGGGCAGCCTCCACCAGGCCCCCACTCCTGTCTCCCTGCACCCCCACCCCCCACCAGTCAGGGGAACCCTTCACCAGGCCCCCACTCCTGTCTCCCTGCACCCCCACCCCCCACCAGTCAGGGGCACCCTCCACCAGGCCCCCACACATGTCTCCCAGCACCCCCACCCCCCAGCATTGCGAGGCACCTGCCAGCAGGCCCCCACTCCTGTCTCCAGCACCCCCACCCCCCAGCAGTGCAGGGCACCCTCCACCAGGCCCCCACTCCTGTCTCCCTGCACCCCCACCCCCCAACAGTGCAGGGCACCCTCCACCAGGCCCCCACTCCTGTCTCCCTGCACCCCCACCCCCCACCAGTCAGGGGCACGCTCCACCAGGCCCCCACTCCTGTCTCCCTGCACCCCCACCCCCACCAGTCAGGGGCAACCTGTTAGGGAGAATTCTCTGTTTAGCCTGAATTTCCTAACCTAGTGAGTCCCCCAGCAGCTTTGCTGGATTTCTGGAGTTTGTTTTTTTCCATCCTGCCAAGAGTGGGACTCTTTTTCTCCCGCTCTTGGACATGTATGTGTGTAATTCCTTTGAATGTCAATGTGTTCGATGGGCTATGGGGTCTTTTACTCCATAGGGTCTCATATGTTTTTCTATGTGTGTTACACCGCACCCTCCGTGCCGTAACACTGGGGCGTCCTAGCGGACCTCCATCTTAGACTCCATACCCGGGGACTGACTACTGTCTCCCCGGGCATGTAAAGTCACCATTGTCTTTACTAGACCTAAATTTACTAACAGAACTAGTACAAACCATCTTATTGTGGACATACTAGTAGGGGTAATTCGATTACTCCTGGATCTGTTATTCGAGGGGGCGCTGTCCCGTCCCCCCTCGTCGAGTTTTGGCTGGTGGCAGTGGAAACTACTTGTTATGTTCGACCCCGAACATAACCCTATGGGATTTGTCCCATTGTTGGAGATTGATACTTTTTCTCGTTAATCTCTAACGTACCCCCGGTCTACTTATCTTAAATAAGTTTATCGGATGATATTTTCTGCCAGAACTCGGTTTGAAAAATGGCGTCTGTGTTCGTCTCTGTGACTCCTAAACCAAAGGTCGAGCCCTTTGTTCCACTTTTGGCGGGCTCTGTACAGAGACCCTCCAAAGTGGTGCCATTCTGTCTGGGTTACCACAGGGGTTTGGGAGGGGGTTTAGGCACCCTGGACCGAGTTGCCTTGCCAAATCCGGTCGCACTCTGGAGTGATTGGCCCAAGTGGTGAGCCTCCCCGCTCACCACTTAGCATGTGTTGATTGACAGCTAGGCTGAATGAATGGGGGTTTTCTGCATAAAAGCAGGGCTTTTGGGACTGGATCTTCAGAAGTCGCCACAGGACCTAAGAATCCGACGAGGGTAACGCTGAGCCGACCTGCACGACGACACCTCCGGTGGAGCCCTGCGGAACCGACTCACCACTTCCCGACGACAGAGGAGATCTCCCTGCCGGAGAGTCTCTTCCCCTGACTGGTGGGAATAACCAGTCCCCTTTGCTTTTTATTCGCCTCAGGACGCAGTGGTCGAATTGCCCGTGCAGTGCACCTCGGCAAGCGGATAGCCACTACCCCTGTACCGTGACCAAAAGGTGGTGCCTTGTGACGGAGCACTCCGCGGCTGGTCTCTTCCCTGGTGGTGCACCGGACTTCACTTTTCTTTGACGACGAGAACATCTCTACTATTGGCAAAGACCCGACGTGCATCCACCACCAGGAACAACTGACCCCGCCGGAGCTGCCCTCCACAACAAGGTACCGTGTCCGCCTGGCTTCCCTTTCGATCGGTTCGAGTGAGGTGTCTTAATCCTCTCCATTCCGTTGAGTCGCCTCCAAGCTTTCTCACGTATTGTTCTGAACTGGTTCAATATGCCGATAACAATTTGCTATAAAGACTCGAACGCTTCTCCACTAGAGACTTTTGGGACATATCGCCTTGCCTCTCTCCGAGTGGGCTTGGCCTCTGAACTTTATGATCTATTGTGGTTCTTGCCTTCTTGCCTTGCATTTTTCCCGTGAAGTATTGAACTGTGTTGATTTCATAACCTGCCTATTTTTCTCTCCCGTCCTAACTAATATTAGAGTGCCATCTAGGTTGAGGCATACACCTCTGTCTGTAAATAAGTGGTGCCGGTAGAACCTAGACTTGTTGAAATATTGCTAGGGGGATTGATCGTTTCTTCTTCGTAGAGTAATTGTGTTTGATTTGTTTTCCGCGATAGTGCCATAGTGTTTTTGATAGATGTTTCGTTATAAATAAATACCTTAATATCTTTACACTGAGCCTCGTTGCGTGTTCGCTTGTCTTACTGTGAAGAATTGCCCTATTTTGTATACTCCACATACTGCTTAACTCTTCTTGAGGGAAGTCTGACTGCTCAGCCACAGCTACCAACAGTGAATCTGTGTGGTGCAGACTGCTACCAAGTGGGTTTACTGCCAAACACCTGTAGTCCTAAATCTTTTGCAGTGGTCCCAGAGGGAACTGCACAGGTTTCCGCCTAACACACCCTCCACCAGGCCCCCACTCCTATCTCCCTGCACCCCCACCCCCCAGCAGTGCAGGGCACCCTCCACCAGGCCCCCACTCCTGTCTCCCTGCACCCCCACCCCCCACCAGTCAGGGGCACCCTCCACCAGGCCCCCACTCCTGTCTCCCTGCACCCCCACCCCCCACCAGTCAGGGGCACTCTCCACCAGGCCCCCACTCCTATCTCCCTGCACCCCCACCCCCCACTAGTCAGGGGCACCCTCCACCAGGCCACCACTCCTGTCTCCCTGCACCCCCACCCCCCTCCAGTCAGGGGCACCCTCCACCAGGCCCCCACTCCTGTCTCCCTGCACCCCCACCCCCCACCAGTCAGGGGCACCCTCCACCAGGCCCCCACTCCTGTCTCCCAGCACCCCCACCCCCCAGCAGTGCAGGGCACCCTCCACCAGGCCCCCACTCCTGTCTCCCAGCACCCCCACCCCCCAGCAGTGCAGGGCACCCTCCACCAGGCCCCCACTCCTGTCTCCCAGCACCCCCACCCCCAGCAGTGCAGGGCACCCTTCACCAGGCCCCCACTCCTGTCTCCCAGCACCCACACCCCCCAGCAGTGCAGGGCACCCTCCACCAACCCCCACTCCTGTCTCCCTGCACCCCCACCCCCCACCAGTCAGGGGCACCCTCCACCAGGCCCCCATGCCTGTCTCCCAGCACCCCCACCCCCCAGCAGTGCAGGGCACCCTCCACCAGGCCCCCACTCCTGTCTCCCTGCACCCCCACCCCCAGCAGTGCAGGGCACCCTCCACCAGGCCCCCACTCCTGTCTCCCTGCACCCCCACCCCCCACCAGTCAGGGGCACCCTCCACCAGGCCCCCACACATGTCTCCCAGCACCCCCACCCCCCAGCATTGCGAGGCACCCTCCACCAGCCCCCACTCCTGTCTCCCTGCACCCCCACCCCCCACCAGTCAGGGGCACCCTCCACCAGGCCCCCACGCCTGTCTCCCAGCACCCCCAGCAGTGCAGGGCACCCTCCACCAGGCCCCCACTCCTGTCTCCCTGCACCCCCACCCCCCCAGCAGTGCAGGGCACCCTCCACCAGGCCCCCACTCCTGTCTCCCTGCACCCCCACCCCCCACCAGTCAGGGGCACCCTCCACCAGGCCCCCACACTTGTCTCCCAGCACCCCCACCCCCCAGCATTGCGAGGCACCTGCCAGCAGGCCCCCACTCATGTCCCACTCATGTCCCCCTGCACCCCCACCAGTCAGGGGCACCCTCCACCAGGCCCCCACACATGTCTCCCAGCACCCCCACACCCAGCATTGCGAGGCACCTGCCAGCAGGCCCCCACTCCTGTCTCCCAGCACCCCCACCCCCCAGCAGTGCAGGACACCCTCCACCAGGCCCCCACTCCTGTCTGCCTGCACCCCCACCCCCCAGCAGTGCAGGGCACCCTCCACCAGGCCCCCACTCCTGTCTCCCAGCACCCCCACCCCCCAGCAGTGCAGGCCACCCTCCACCAGGCCCCCACTCCTGTCTCCCAGCACCCCCACCCCCCAGCAGTGCAGGGCACCCTCCACCAGGCCCCCACTCCTGTCTCCCTGCACCCCCACCCCCCAGCAGTGCAGGGCACCCTCCACCAGGCCCCCACTCCTGTCTCCCTGCACCCCCACCCCCCACCAGTCAGGGGCACCCTCCACCAGGCCCCCACACATGTCTCCCAGCACCCCCACCCCCCAGCATTGCGAGGCACCCTCCACCAGCCCCCACTCCTGTCTCCCTGCACCCCCACCCCCCACCAGTCAGGGGCACCCTCCACCAGGCCCCCACGCCTGTCTCCCAGCACCCCCAGCAGTGCAGGGCACCCTCCACCAGGCCCCCACTCCTGTCTCCCTGCACCCCCACCCCCCCAGCAGTGCAGGGCACCCTCCACCAGGCCCCCACTCCTGTCTCCCTGCACCCCCACCCCCCACCAGTCAGGGGCACCCTCCACCAGGCCCCCACACATGTCTCCCAGCACCCCCACCCCCCAGCATTGCGAGGCACCTGCCAGCAGGCCCCCACTCATGTCCCACTCATGTCCCCCTGCACCCCCACCAGTCAGGGGCACCCTCCACCAGGCCCCCACACATGTCTCCCAGCACCCCCACCCCCCAGCATTGCGAGGCACCTGCCAGCAGGCCCCCACTCCTGTCTCCCAGCACCCCCACCCCCCAGCAGTGCAGGACACCCTCCACCAGGCCCCCACTCCTGTCTGCCTGCACCCCCACCCCCCAGCAGTGCAGGGCACCCTCCACCAGGCCCCCACTCCTGTCTCCCAGCACCCCCACCCCCCAGCAGTGCAGGCCACCCTCCACCAGGCCCCCACTCCTGTCTCCCAGCACCCCCACCCCCCAGCAGTGCAGGGCACCCTCCATCAGGCCCCCACACATGTCTCCCAGCACCCCCAACCCCCAGCATTGCGAGGCACCTGCCAGCAGGCCCCCACTCCTGTCTCCCAGCACCCCCATCCCCCAGCAGTGCAGGGCATCCTCCACCAGGTCCCCACTCCTGTCTCCCTGCACCCCCACCCCCCAGCAGTGCAGGGCACCCTCCACCAGGCCCCCACTCCTGTCTCCCTGCACCCCCATCCCCCCCAGTCAGGGGCACCCTCCACCAGGCCCCCACACATGTCTCCCAGCACCCCCACCCCCCAGCGTTGCGAGGCATCTGCCAGCAGGCCCTGACACATGTCCCCCAGCCAACACGTCATCACAATCTAGATCCCTGGCCCTTTTGGGCAGCCTCCACATGCCAAACACCCACCCAAGTATTGCAGCCACCCACTCAGAATTGCAAATTACATGATACAACCCCAATGGCAAGTATGTAAATGAACACATGTCCCTCACATGCACACAATGGGTGTAAGTGAATGTCAAAACCCATATCATGACATGCATGAAACCAATGATATGATACTACACATTGAAGTTTGATGGAAAAAATGTATTAAAAGCAACATAAATGGGATTAAAAATAAACAAACGACAATGGGAATTAAAATCAAAAAAGCAGCATGTCCGTAAAATAATGAAAAACCACAAATCATAATCCAAAGGAAAGGTGTCCAAAGTCACAGTTCAAAAAAGTACATCCAAGGGAAAAATAAAACCAAAAACCATTGTTCCATGGGTAAATCAAAAAATAAAATCCATAATCCAACAGTCAACTATATACAGATAAACAATCCAGGGTCCATGATCCCAACTGAAGAAATGAAACCTATCTAAAAATACTACGTAATAAAAAAACTATATGCAAAAATGTTGGCCATTGGCCAAAATGTCCAAAAACACGAAAAAAGCAAAGGAAACCTAACACTAACTACATAACTATTTACAAGGGCAGCGGGCTAGTCCAACGGCTCACTGGATGTTGTCATGGGCCAGGCATCATCGAACTCCTGTTCAATGGCTTGGAGGCGGGCATGTTCCCTGGCCCCGAGGTCTCGCAGGGATAAAGCAGTGTCCAGTTCCAACTCCCTGCGAAGACCCTCGAGGCACTCAGCCCGCCTTAGCGCCCTCCGCATGGAGTTCTCCGCCCTGACCATTGTGAGCCGTTCCTCCTCTGCCCGCTGCCGCTCCGCACCTATTTGCTGGCCCAACTGCTCCCACACGGAAGTCACTCCCATTCCACGGTTCTCCTGCCCTCCGGCCGATGCCTGCACCCCTGATGTTGATGGCCCCGAGCCATGATGCCTCCCACGTCGAGCCTGCCGCTGCCTCCGACGCAACTGCCTGTGCCAGCACGACGGCATCCAGGCTGATGGAATCCACCGACGCTGTCGTGCACGTGCCCTGCCCGATGATGCCGTCACATCCTCCATCTGCTGGGGTCCAGTTGCTGGTGTGTCCACCCCTGCTGGACCTCCGACTCCCGACTGTGGCAGGGATGGGATCCCCACCGAGTTAGCTGCATTGGTCGGGGCAGGTCCACAGGGGGCCCTGGTGGCATCTTGGCCGGAAGACGGCATGGAGTACGACTGGCGCATAGCCTCCACAGAGGAGGAGAGGGTCGCCAGAGTGCCCGACACATGTACGAGACCCCCGATCATGACCGCTCCCAACTGGGCCACGTTGGCACGGTGCTCTTCGTGATGACGTGCGTGCTCCCCCCGGCAAGCACGCACCTCATCACGAATGACACCCGTGCGCAACGCGACACCAATCAGGACCTTCTCCATACGCCCAGGAGTCCCGTCGGCCGCAGGTGGAGGGGAGTCAGATGACATGGACATCCCCCCTACCTGCGGACGGGCGTGGGATGGGGCATCCCTGCTGGTGCATGGTGGTGCAGTCACAGTGTCAGGGACAGTGACATGCATAGACACCTCCGCGGCGACCTGTGCTGCCTCCTGGCCCTGCCCCTGGACTGCACCACTTGCACCAGCAGGGATATCCCCACCAGGCCCCATGTGCGGCTCAGTAGCGGCCTCCTCCTCCTCTGTGGAAACCACCAACCTGGATGGCTCCACACCGTCTTCCGCCGTTGCAAGCCCCTGTGGGGGCTCACCCACCCCTTCCGCTGCAGCCGTGGGGGCATCCCCGCCGCTTGGCTCCACAGCGCTGTCTCCGCCCTCTTCTTCACTTTGCGCTGCGTAGAGGGAGACATAGAACACATGCATCAGGGTACTGTACAATGGTCCCCTAGACAGGAAGCAATAGCAGATGAGTGGCACTGTCAAAGATCACTTCCATCATGTTCCTCCACAACACATGGGTCAGTGCAGGCAAAACACATGCAGTAACAGGCATGGCGCATGCTATGGACATAAGCAAACATGTCCAAGCGACTCTTGAAACATACAATGGGCCTCATTACACGGATGGCGGAGAACCATGGCGCTATTAGCGCCATGGTTCATGCCGGTAAAATACCGGCACCGCCTTGGCGGGAAGGGGAATTACCGCCCCATTCCAAGGTTGGCGGGGCGGTAATTCCCCCTTCCACCATTGCCCTTCCCCATTCCCATTTTTGCCCCATAGGGCTCAATGGGAATGGGGAAGGCGCTAATTACGGTACCGCAAATTGCGGTACCGTAATTAGCTCCCTGGGTCCCTTTGCGGGTTGGTTTTTAACGCCTGCAAAAAGCAGGCGTTAAATCCCCCAACCCGCAAAGGGACCTCGTAGTAAGGCGGTAAGGATTTACCGGTACCGGTATTTTACCGGTACCGGTAAATCCTTACCGCCATCCGTGTAATGAGGCCCAATGTTGTTTTTGAACTCACATGCATCATGGGTCATGCCTATCACATTCACACACTTCACCGTACTTTCATCCATCTGGACTCGTACACCCCAGACACAGTGGATGCAAGGATCGCTAGGCTGCATCAGTGGATCTGAACATTGACACAGACATGTGTCATGCATCCATGGCATTCACAAGTCACAGACACGCAGGTCAGACACACAGACATGGAAACCATACATGTACATGGCATCATCACCCATCCCTCACCCCCACCCATGTCCAGGAACAGAGACTGGCATGCTCTCATGTGTCCATTCCGCATAGGGCTCCCCATGTAGCATTTAAACACATACACCAACCGTGTGCTTCACACATTACTGGTCTCACATGCATGACCATGATGTCCCTGCACACACACACACGTACATGGCCTATGTCACACATACAGGCAAGTATCAGACAACCAGCATACTACAACATGCCCTGTCTCACACAGCAATGCCTGGCCACTTACCGCACGACTCCAGACGGGTCTGCCTCTCAAGGACCTGGACGTGGAGCGCAGGGGATATGCGTTCCAGGACCCTCATCTGATCTTCCGACAAGTGGCCCCGGCGCCCCTTAGCATCCGCTGCCTTCAAGAGACGGCGGTCCTTGTTGAGGGTCCTGGACCTGAAGTCCTCCCAGCGCTTCTTGACATGTTGGAAGTCGCGGACTGCCACCCCCTCCGCGTTGATGGCAGTCACGATGTCCGTCCAGATCCTATCCCGTCCATCCTTGTTGGTGCGTGATGATCCGAAGAGGGCATCATAATGCCCCAGGACATGCTCCACCAGGACACCAACTTCCTTCTGACTGAAGCTGGTGGCCCTCTGCCCCTCTGGCTGGGGGTCATCAGTGGTCTCGGATGGTGTTTGCCCCAACATGGCGACCCCCGAGGCAGGCGTGGGTGAGCAACTGGGTCCTGGGGCTGGGCTGTGGAGCGATGGTATCCCAGTCGGGAGTCTTCTGTTCCAGCAGGGGTGGACACAGCAACTGGACCTCTGCAGATGGCTGATGTGCAGGCACCAAGATTGTGGGAGGCTGCTCGGGGCTCTGGAGGGCAGTAATTCGGCCTTCTGGGCAGGAGCGTGGTCTTCCGTGTGCTTACGCGTGGCCAGCTTGATACGGAGTGATTTGGCACGTGAAAATTCTGCACGTCAGCATGTAATTTGAGGAAAGGCCCTTAGGGCGTAAGCGCATCTGCACGCATACGCAATTTCATTGGACAGAAGGCCCTTCAAGCGCAAGCGCCTCTGTGACGTGACACCCACAGGCGTGCATGGGCATTTCAGCGCGCGTGAAAAACTGCACGTCCGCGTGTAATCCGAGGAAAGGGCCCATGCGTCTAAGTGACGTGAAGCGCGCGGGCATTTCCCCCAGCACGAGTTAAAGGTGAGCGGGGCCAGCTGTTCGCTGTACGTGCCTTTCGTGGAGAACGACGTGTGTTGCTGCTTCCTGTTGTTTCGCGCGCCATCACAACTTCACAGCTATCAAGGATATATCTCTTCTTTTGGCGGGGGTATTGGCTACACGTGTTTTTCTGCATCTCGCTAGTCAGACGGTGAGTCGCCCACGCTATTTTTCCCACTGCCCAGGTCAATTGTGGTGTACACCTCCCATTGGCACTCCTCCATCTGTGCCGGCACTACTACATCTGTGCCATGGTTGGGAGGACACCAAAGGTGAGGGGCGCCTCAGCTGGGCGTACTCCTCGTGGTGGGCGTGGTCGGGGACGTGGCCGTGGTGACCAGGGAGTAGGGGGACTCCAGGGTGTCCAGGGCAGAAGAGGCAGGGGTGCGCCACTTGAGCACAATGTTGTGCCATGTGTCGGTGCAGTCATGCCACCATCCCCTGTGGTTCGGGGGATGCAGCTTCTGCATCTGGCACTGGCGCCCGTGTGACCCGGCAGTCCGTTCCATCGACTGCCACGGGCCCAAGGGTAGTGGTAGCTGCAGGTGCAGCTCTGGACACCGCCACCCAGGCTCAGGGTCTGCCAGCGCAGGCTGCGTTGGCACTTGAGGAGCCCTTGGTAGATTTCCAACAGGCCAGGAGGGAAACCATAGGGGCAGGCAGGGCTGCTCAGACCAAGACACGTGTCCCTGGGGCAGTTATGTCGTCTGCTGCCCCGAACAGCCGGGTGTTGGCAAGTGCAGGGGCAGATGCACCCAACAACACCCCGGTTGTGAGTCTGCCTACCAGGACCGTTGCGGTCAATGACCCTGCCAAAGCTGATGTTGCTGCGCAGGGTCCATTAGAGGGCACCCAGATGCCACTGACACAAGTCAGGCCTTTGGTCGTCCCTCCACCTGCCACTCCCTTGGCTCAATCCACCGAACCCACTTGCCATACTAGTCAGGGCGGCATTAGCCAGCCAGGGTCTGCGCCACAGTCCAAGAGGAGGAAGGTTGCACCTGCAGCACAGGCTGGGACCCCACACACAGCCATGACCTCCTGCACGTCGAGGAAGAACCCTTTCTGCAAGCAGGAACTGGACTTCCTCGTGGGCTACGTGCGGTGCCACAGCCGTGACATGCTAGTCGGTGCCAATAGTCAGACTACGGCTGCCCAACGTGACACCCACTGGAAGCATGTTGCGGAACATGTCAGTTCATTTGACCATGAGGAGCGCACGGCGCAATAGTGCAAAAAGCGTTGGAATGACATCAAACACAGCACTAAGGCTAAGCGTGCCTCTAATTACAACTTGACTCTGGTGACTGGCGGTGGGCCTGCACCAGAGGAGGAAGAGCTCACTCCGCATGAGGCACTCGTTGCAGAGTTCATACCACCTGAATTGGTCGAAGGAGTGGGAGAGATGCTGGACTTTGATGCCCAGTCCAGTGAGTGTTGATGCGTGTTTGTTGAGGACGTGTGTGTTTCACTTGTGGGATGTGTTGTACATGATTGCCACTACATGTGACGTGTACATGGTTCTGATGTGTAAGTAATGCATTGCTTCCGTGATGCATGTCTGCTCTGCTGGATGGTGGACATGTGGAGCAGACGGGGACTGTCCGCATCACCTCTATTGCACCCTACTGACATGCTGGTTACAAGTATGCCCCTCCGGTCCATGTTCCAGCTCACTGGCCCTTCTGCATGTGGCGTGGGGTGACCTTCTTCTCAGCCCAGGCACAATGTCATTGCATGACCGACGTGCATGTCTCCTCTGCCTGCATGCGGGGACTCCATGTAGGCATGCTCCCTTGCCCCTCCTCCGCCACTCTGCACCCCAGTTCCACCTTTGCACTGGTCTGCTTCAATCTTGCCAATGTGTACTTTCCTGTTCATGCGTCCTGTGTAGATGATAACTTCCAGCGTACAATCTGCCAGACATATGCCGTCTGGTACAGCCTTAGTACTTGATGCAGGGTATCTCACTTGTACTGTGCATAGGTCAGATGTCCCGCAGGGACATGATTGCCCATTCATGCTCCATGTGCATTGCACGCATGCCCCTATGTTTCCTTGACTGGATGATCACTATAATAAGTCCTGGGTGACATACATTGCATGGCATCTCATCAGCCTTCCCATGTCAACTGTGCATCAGTACTGCGTTGCACACATGTTTAGGGTCTGACAATATGTGTGGCTCACAGGCCTCAGCCTGTTTAATGGCCAATGACTCTGTCCAACTGTTGTTGTTTCTTCTTCACACGTGGGCGGCCTCCAGAGTTTTCATCATGTGTCCTGTTTACTGTCCCATCATCATTTGCAGTGTTGTCACTTGAATCACATTAAGCTGTTGATGCCAGTCAACACTGCCTGTCAATACACACGTGTATGGTCAGCCTTTTGATACCATGCTAGGCATCCCTGCTTTTGTACTTGGGTGGAGGGGTGCTTGGCTTCTAGATATGGTACACATTGAATGCACAATGCACGTGATGCCTGAAATTGACCTTGCACTGCCTTCACATTTCCTGACACACACCATGGAGTCTTTGTACATGTAGGTAGTGAGTGGCGTACACATTTTCTGCACTGCATAGACCCACTTCCATGGAAACTGCCACCTTTCAACAGGTCTGATCACAGAAGCAATTCAAAGTTGACCCAGCATGCATGCCAGGTTATATGTTGTGTGTCACATGTCTGCCTCATGCGTTTGTTGTCGGTGTGTGTGTGTGTTGTGTGCTTCTGACATGTGTAGTGATCTTTTTTCTCTCTATTTTTCAGGTGATGACGCAATGGAGGCGGAGGATGGTGTTGTCATGCCAGACACAGGGTTGTTACCACTACATCAACCCGGCACAAGTGGGGGTCGTGGGGTGGTAGGCCACGAAAACCCCCAAGTGCTACAGTCCATCTTGTCTCTGGCTGCCTATGAGTCCAACCTTGATGACGACTCTGACGTCCATGTTGAGTTGGATGAGCATCAAGTCCATGTGTCAGGGGTGAGTGATTCTGATGTGGACACTCCTCTGTCCACGACACCTGCACTGAGGGATCAGACAGTCTTGGTTCCTCCGCCCATGGTGGATCGGGACGCAGGGTCACCCTCCACACCAGTCACTGATGTGCCTGGGACATCACGTCGACCGGGGCATGTAGTTGTGCAGCCGCCGCGGGCGGTGCCAACACAGCGAGGACCCCCGGTCCTTGGGTCCCGCAGGGGTCAAGCCCGGCAACGCGGTCGCCGTGCGCAATCGCAGTATACTGAGTGGGAGCAAGACATGACTGCCAATTCAGAACGGCAGGGGGTAGCAATGGAGAACATCGCTGAGAGCATGGAGCGTGTGGCCCGATCTGTGCTCCCCCCTGCTAGGCAGGTGCTTCTCCAGCAGCAGGCGGCACGGTCCACAGCCCGCTCACTCAGGCTGGGCATGGCGGCCTCAGACAGGGCACGCCAGGCTGAAATGTCGTCTCTGCATCAAGCAATTGCTGCTCACGCAGAGGTGCACATGGATGCCCTGAGGGAGGAGTATGCTTCCCTCAAATCCACTCTGGGTGTCCTTATGATGTCCCAGAGGCAGCAGGCAGTGGAGAGGTTTGCACAGCTTGAGCGTACCCTCTCGGCTGAGCTACAGGCTTGCCGGGAGGTGCAGCGGTTGTCCAGCCAGGCCTTGCAGGAGGAACTCTGTGTTACACGAGCTACCTTGCAAGAGGAAGCACGTGTATCACGTGAGGTTCTGCATGCAGACCTACGTCACATCGCCACACAGAACCAGGCTCACCCGTCCGGCAGACTTGCTGCCGACGAGGGGCAAGCTGCGGCTAGGCGTGGCCAGGCTACTGTGCCACGTCCTCCTTTCCAGGATGAGCCAGACTTGGACGACCATCTATCTCCCACATAGGTCGGGCTGTGCAGGCGTTGAGCCCATGGAGGTTTTTTTTTGGCTCAGCATCATCGCATGTGGGTGTTGAGCAGCACCCTGTACCTCCCCCCTCCTGGGTGCCTCCCCCCCCGGGTCGTATGTGGCCATTTTTGATTTTTCTTTTAGTTTAGTTAGTTAAGTTTCTGTTTGATAGTTAGTTTAATTAGGTAATGTAGGTTTTTCATAGTTAGTGTAATTAGTTAATATAGTTTAAAATTGCTTGTCTATTGTGCTTTCATGTGACGGTGCGGTGCTTTGTGGCTTTTGAAGGCATCCACTGTCTGTTCCAGCTGGGCCCTTCAGGCTTGTCTTGTGTATGTGTTTGCTGCTTGGGGTCCTTGACTCACATATGCCACTCCTGCCTCCCTTATCCATGGGCTCGCAAGGATGGTTCGGTGTGACAGCCTATTACACAAGGGCTTTGGACTGTCATATCTGTGGCATGTCTGGTGCTGTGTGACTTGTGTTGACACCCCTAGTGGGGATGATTGCAGTGTTATTGTCCAATGTTCAGCTTTTGCTAGATGGGGTGTTTCATGATTAATGTGTACATTCATTGCTATGCATTGTGTAGTATGTTTCTTATCTTTACTGTACACGTGCTTGTTGCAATTCATGCCGTAGATAGTGTGTTCCACACTTTGGATGTGAAAGACGGACTGATGGTGTGATTTCTGATGTAAGTCTCTGACATGGTCCAGTAATGAGATGCCTGAAGAGACACACACAGACGACTTTAAAGCATTAATCATGTGTTGCATGCCCTTTCTGCAGGGGGATGAGCCTCCAGACCACCTTTGCCAGCAGACATGGCCCATTGGACATCTGAATTCTGGACACGTTTGTTGGTGCCCACATGCACATGTGTGCACAAGCAGAGGCACAGGGATTGCAGACCTACATCCTAGAACTGCTGACGTGTTCCAAGGAACTCCAGGCAAGGTGAGCAGCACAGGGCGGCCACAACACAGCAAAGCTTGCAGCAGGCGAGTTGCACATGCAGGCTTAGTAACAGCACTGAGGGTGAGCTTGGACGAATATTGGTGTTGAAGCACACAATGCAGCTCAGATGTGTTGGTGGACTGATGGCTGTTGATTGTAAGGTTGTCTGGGACACCTGCAGGGGCTGTGGCACATACCCTCCGGTACACCAAGGTCCATTGAGGCACTTGTATCAACCATGATGCCTTCCGAGACATGGAAAGGGGCAGCTCACAGGGACATACAGCAAGGGACATACTCGGTTGCAGTGCATTTCATTTCCATGTACATTTTGATACATGCACTGCCTACTTTGTTTCGGTCATGGTGGAACACGACTTGTTCTGAAGTCATGCCTTGCTATATGGGTCTGTCTGCTTACCCAGGGAACATTGCATGTTGTGTGAATTGTGACACATTGGTGTTCCATTTGCCACGCACCCACCGGCGGCTGACTTACTGCATTGACTGTGTATGACCCATCACAGGGGTAATGTTACATCTGGGTACGAAGCATCTACACCAGATTGTCTGTTTGTAGAGTAGTTTGTTGCTATGGGGCATGTTTGGTGGTGTGTTTTTGTGTTATGGGCATGGACAGATTATTAACTGTGGCTCTCTTTGCAGCATTGCAGTGCTCCTGTAACCGGACCTGAGAGTGCACAGGCAGGAGGCCAGCCCTCAAAACCAGAGCTAAGTGTCTTGTTGTTTTTCTTTCAAACTGCTCTGCATAGGCTTGCTGGGGGGTGCACTAATGCATGGATGAATGTGTAATTCAATTTGGTATGTTTGTTTTCCCCTAATCACCCGGAGTCCTATCCAATTTTAAAACCTGTACCCTCTACCCGGTGTTCCTGCTTCCCGTACCTATCCAAGCAACGTTCCCTAACCCTCTTTCCCCGCTGGGGTTGCGGATGCCTGTGTAAGCCCCAAACTTGCAGGTGCCAGAACCCTAGAGAGGGTGGTTGGTTCGTGCCACTCCTAAGCCTGGACTACAGAAGGCCATGACAATGATGTCCAAGTTAGTTCAGATTGTGTATGTGTTCATGCAGGTAGTACATTTTCGTGCATTCCCTACTTTCATGTGTCATTCCTCCTCCCCTCTCCTGCCACTCATTCCAGTTATCCAGTGTGCCAACACCTGTCCCGACTGCATATCCCTGACCCTCCTTCCCCACCAGGGTCTCAGAGGCCTGTGTGAGTTTGACCTTGCAGGCACCCGGGACACGGTGGGGGTGGTTGTTTCGTGCCACTCCTGTGCCTGTACACAGGACCTGTGACAGTACACATCCGTTCATGGTGCATCATTCTATGTTATGTACCACACATGGTTCACATCCTGTTGTGACATTGTTTTACTGTGCTACCTTGGTTGTTACATCATTGTGGTAGTACTTGGCCTTTGTGAGGTACTGCTACGTCAAGTCATCTACTGGAGGGTGTTCTGGTTTGTTTTTCTGGCTTGGATTTTGTGATTTTGCAAATGAGGGTGGACTCT